>NC_134584.1:7917500-9300000 GCF_037038515.1 Microtus pennsylvanicus
TTGGGATTGGAAGGAGAGTGCTCTGAGACCTTGATGATGACTCAGAGCTCCCTGCCTGCTCCTGGGCAGAAGGCAGAATCAGGCTTAGGCAGGCGGAAGAGCATGGCGGATTCCTGCTGCCATACAGAGACATGTTTTCAGACTGCGCAGTGCTCTGCGTGTCAGATTTGGATGTTACTTGGATGAAAAGAATTTCTGTGCTGCACGCACAGTCTCAGAATTAAACTGCTGAGTGCCGCTCCTACCTGGTAGCCCCAGAGCTAGCACAAAATGGTACGTCCTCCATTTTGAAATTTTCCTGACTCAGCTTTAGCTGCAAACCCTGCAGCTCATTAAGAGGTCCTGCCACGAAACACTTAAACGGTGTTGATGAAAAGCTGAATGCATGCTTTTTGGTTTTCAGCCGTAGCAGGAAAAAAGCTGTGCCGTTTAATAATGCCAGCTTTCTGGGCCATCCTGCAAGGGCAAACTCTGACTGTTTGAGACAGGAGGGCCGGCTACAGAGAGAGGACTTGAGTGTTGTCTGTTGTAGCTTGCTGGCTGGCTGGGACCTTGAAACGCCATAGAGGTGTGGCTATAAACATGGCTACAGCCAGTACCTCAGCCATGAGGCTGGAAAGCTAAGGATCCAGCCGTCAAAGCCACGGCTTTAGTCCTACTGATATTGCTTGGTAAATTAAAGACTCATGTGGTCAAAAAAAAAGAGAGATATACAGTAAAGAGAGATTCAAAGACAGAGAAAATTTCTGAATGGTTTAAACTGTGTTAAAATATATGCAGACTAAAAGTTAAAATTCTTAAAGTAAACCTCTGTGACTTCAAGGTGTGGTAGCACACGCCTTTAATCCCAGTGCCTAGAAGGCAGAGACGAACAGATCTCTGAGTTCAAGGTGTAGTAGCAAACACCTTTAATCCCAATGCCTGGGAGGCAGAGACAGGAGGATCTCTGAGAGTTCAAAGACAGCCTGGTCTACAGATGTACGCTCAAAAAGCAAAAAGTTAACCTAGGAATGTCACAGCTTAGATTCTTAAGCATCTAGTGATTTAAAGGCGTAAATCAAAAGTGCTCCTGGATAGTAAAAAATTGCAGATTCACAATAGGACAGATTCAGACCACTAAATGAACCACACTGTTGGATGAATGTACGTTGGCTTGGGAGAGAGAAGAAAAAGAATATAGAGAATAAAGTTAATGGTTTAAAAAGAAAAAAGTAAAAGTAAAGTCTTTAAAGAGACAGAGTACAGATAGTTATAGATATAAATAAAAATAAGCCGCATAAAAATGGAAAATTCACAGAGAGTCTGGATTCTTTGTATTATTGTGTTTTCTTTAAAATTTTTGACTGTGAAGGAGCTAAGTACAGAGAGACATTTCATTATATGGGCTGCCAAGTGGAACCAGAACGGATATCATGAGGGTATGATTTCAAAATTTGGATCTAAGGATATGATACTTTGGAAAAGAGATTCTGCTTTTGTTTTCACAGAGGATCAGACCTTGTGGATTGCATTTATCCCGATTTGGTATGATGGACCACGTCCTCCTGAAGGGTTGCTGTGAACATCTTCAGAAAATTGCTTTGTTCAACTGCCAACTGAGATGAAACTAGCACACAGGTTATACCATGAAAGACCTAATTAACGACGCCCCCATTCAGCAGGAAGCAGTTTGGAGAGAAAAAACTGCGCCCATGTTCCCAAATATAGTTTATAAATGTTCTTTTACATTTAAAGGGGGATATGATATAGACATGAATAATTTGCATTAGTATAGATTTTGCTTTATTGATAGAGATTTACGGTCAATTTTGTTATATGTATAAATGTTTCTGATGTAACTTTTACTTGATAACTGTTTTGTTATATGTAATTTTGCTATGTTAAAGTTAAAGCCTTTTTTTGTTTAAACAGAAAAAGGGGAAATGATGGAGGAAGGTCATTGGTTAAAATAAAAGAAGCTGCTTGGCTCTCATTGGTTAGGAGATAAGTGGGAGGAGTAAACAGAACAGAATGCCGGGAGGAAGAGGAAGTGAGGTCAGACTCCGCAGCTCTCCTCTCCGGAGCAGACGCCTTCAGAGAGACGCCATGCCCGGCTCCTGGGCAGACACACGCGATGAAGCTCTGAACTAGAATTCTCCCGGTAAGACCGGTGCCACAGATTATTAGAGATGGGTTGATTGGGATATCAGAATTAGCCAGTAAGGGCTAGAGCTAAGGGCCAAGCAGTGATTAAATGAATACAGTGTCCGTGTAATTATTTCGGGTAAAGATAGTTGGGCAGGCGGCTGGGGTTTTGGGGACGCAGCCCCGCTGCCGCTCATATTACTACACATTTCTTTTTTTTTTTATTTTTTTTTTATTTTTTTGGTTTTTCGAGACAGGGTTTCTCTGTGGCTTTGGAGCCTGTCCTGGAACTAGCTCTGTAGACCAGGCTGGTCTCGAACTCACAGAGATCCGCCTGCCTCTGCCTCCCGAGTGCTGGGATTAAAGGCGTGCGCCACCACCGCCCGGCCATTACTACACATTTCTATGGAGAGTATTTTTTGTTTTGGGGGGGTTGATTTTTTTTTATTGAGCTATATATTTTTCTCCTCTCCCCTCTCTTCCTTGAAGAGTATTTTCAACCATGTGCCGCATCAATACACAAACACACAAGTGCGTTAGGTACCAGGTCATGTGTGCAGTTCCCATGAAAGCACCCAATTTATTCAATATAAATAGAAATCACATCCTGTTTATACACTGAGAGCACTGGGAGCGAGACTTCGCTTTTATTTTTTATTTTTCACATGTAGTATTTGTAGCTCTGCCTTGAATTCTGCATAACAGTGCTCGCGTGAGAAAGACATAAAGAGAAAATCAAGACTACGCCGGAACAGCCGGCTGAGTGGCTCGCATGTCAATCGGCAAAGTGCGCAACTGACCTGCACTATCGGGTTCTCGCTAAAACCTTGTCATAATTTCAAAAGAGACAACAGAATGCACTGCAGAAATAGAGACATGGTGAAAAATTATGAACACACAGGACAAACTTTTCTAGACTCCATGGCAGTGTTTACCGTACAAGGGCCTTAAGCATGATGCTTAAGCCCTGGTACTTCCTGGTTCTTTGCAAAACTAAATGCCACTCAAGCTGATGTCCGTGTTTGCTCTTCTTATCATGATGGACCAGAAGGTAAAGCTGTCGTGTGCAGAAAGTCGTGGCACACGTGGACCAGGACATCTGCTGTGGTTCCATCACTGAAGATAGCTAGCTGGGAATCCTCCAGCAATGAGCTGCTCAAAACCTGTGAGGCTGTGTTTTGTGGGGTTTTCTTCTGGAAAACAAAGTAGAAGTATATGACATGGAAGGTGGAAATTCAGAGGGGCCATGATGAAAGTCTGTACAACTTAGAATACAGACGTGGTTCTGATGTGCAGGAGAGAGATTCCCTCCCTGACCTCCCAGAGGTGGCTGCAGTTGACTTGGTCCAGCACCTCAAGAAGCACATTCAAAGATGGGTTTCAGCATACAGCAACTCTTAGAAAAAGCAGGCATGAGAGAGGATAAAGAGGGGACGAAAGGAGACAGAAACACTATGAGGCCACTATGCTGTGATCCCAGAAAAGGAGCCTGGGGAAGGAGGGACCTGGAAACAGGGTCCACTGCAGAGATGAACTAAACGCTAGGGTCCTTCAAACACGAGCACCCACCCCCAGCAGTCAGTCCCAGAGTTCTCAGAAAGAATAAGCCCTGTCTCTCTCAACACAAAGACATTGACTGGAAACAGGTGGGAGGAGAAAAAAGCCCAGCTGGCTTCATAAAAGAACACTAGAGTTCCTGGGATATGTGAAAGGTGCGTTGTCATGCATGCCATACTAGAACAAGCAGCAACACGGGTGAAGATGATCGTTTTAAGCTGGGAAGTAAGAAATGAGGTGAGACACGTGACCTTCTGGTCGCAGAATTTGTCCCTGTTGCAAACTCAACATCTGTGACTATTATTGTTTATTTTTAAACAAGAATCTCACACAGCCCCATATGCCCTTGTACTCAACAGTGCCACTGAGGACAACGTCACACTTCTGATCCTCCTGCCTGCATTTCCCAAGTGCTGGGATCACAGGTGTACACCACAGTGCTTGGTTCACACAGAGGTGGGGCTTGCACCCAGGACATGTGTATGCCAGGCAGCTCTCCTACCACCTGAGCTCCACCCCCATATCATCTTGGATATTATTCCAGAGGGACTATTGCTGATTCAGTCACTGTCTGCAAGTCTCCCTGAGAGTGCTTCACCTTTTGCTCCTCAGATTGGCTCAGTGACGATGCTCCCTAAATGGGTGGTCACATGATGGGAGCAGCAGCTTCCTGAGTATTGCCTTACTTGAGAACCCAATACTTGAGGGGCTGAAATGCTGCCCTGAGATGTCCCTTAGATGTCCCATCCTGATGCTGTTCTGACAGTATCCCAAACAGCAGTGCCCTGTCCCTGTTCATCCAGATCTTCCCTGGGGGATGACCGCTTCTCCATCACTAATGAAAGAGTTTCTGCACCACTTTGGGCCTTCACAAAGCCAGCCAAGATGACTCATTCAGCCAGGCCTTTGGCAGGAGACACCTGGAACTGTGCTCGGTCACTGCCACCTTTAAAGTGCGTGTCCCTAAGGACTGGTGGGAGACCTGGTGGCATACAGCTCGCCCTGGGAGCGTTGGCAGACTCAGCCAATTATCCCGACTCCTATAGAGCAGGAGTCTGGCAGGAAGTCTTATTCACAGACTCCTGGAAGAGGCCTGGGCCAGGGACACTCCCTGTAGTCAGGACTGAAAGATGGAAAATTGAGTGGATGTGGTGCCCAGGGATCCAATAGCACAGGTTAGCCAGATCTGCAGAGCCACCAGACAGGCCCTGGGGCAGGGTGCGGTGGCTTAGATGTGGAATTTCTCTATTTCTTTAAACTAAATTCTCAGATTTTGTCCTAAGGAAAAGGACAGAACTTGGGAAGAAGGGGCAAGGAGGTGTTTGCCAGAGTTCCTGTTTTGCAATCATTGATATTCCACTGGGAAGATGGATAAGTGGTGTCTCCCTCCTCAAAGAGGGATAACAGTTGCTGCCAAGGATCTGCTGCTACACAAGGGATCTTCGCTAACAACCCTGGAAACACGACAGGACCAAGGAAGAAGGCCACTTGAGACAGGGTGTTATCACAGGTGCAGGTGACTCTCGGCGTGGCAAGTCAGGTGCCTGTTCTTTCCTGATCACTGCATGGAGGCTGGAAGCTGGTCCGGCCCCTGAGGGACATCTCCCAGCCAAGCAGTGTGCCCTGTGTCCTTGCTAGTCACATGTACCCTCTGCTTATCTCTCGAGACTTGGAACAGAAATTCCCAGAAAACAGAAAGCAGTCACCTCAGAATCTAGGTGTGCTTCCTAAGGTTTTCTCTTTGCCACCTTCACCTCCACAAAGATCCCTGAGGTTCCCATGCAGGGCCTTGGGAGCAAACCTAGCAGAGGGAAGGAAGGGGTAAGAACAAATTGCATGGGAAAAGAAGGAGCTATAATAGGCAATTCAACAAGGAAGACAAGAAAGGCAGAGATCAGTAACAGAGTTGTGCAGGGCCCTGGGATCCACCCACAGCACTGAAAACTTGAACTATTATTAAAGACAGCAGTCAGAGGCTAAAACCCCACTCTCCTGTATCTCTTGGCCTCCTCAACGAGGGCTAACATCATTTTTGATGAGCAGAAACAGGACGGTTGTTCTTACTACCGTGGTTCTGGGGGGAAGTTTAGAGGCTCCCGAGGCCACTGACTACATGTACAGCAGGTGAGACAACACACGCGTACTTCTCATAAGTGCTGAAGTTGAAGAGAGTCTTACAGGACAAAAATCAGGTTGTCTTCAGAAGCCCTCAAAGTAGGATCTGGTCCGTGACTCTTCCAACTGTGAAGGTCACCTGTGCTCGCTGGGCCTCTCTGCGATCCTCACATCATTCGGACTCTGAACTGTCCCAGCACCCTTCCCTGAATCTGTATTCTCTACATCACTCATGTATAAGAATGTGATGTTTGGACCCCTGAATATTAAAATAATACCTCTGTCATCAGGCCACCTGATTAGCGGTCTTCTTCCTTCCCTGTCTTAACTTCCTGACTGTGGGTACAGCACAGCAAGGCTCTAGAGAGAACAAGTTTGCCAGACTGTGGTGGCATATGTCTTTAATCCCAGCACCTGGGAGGCCGAGACAGGTGGATCTCTTTGAGTTCAAGGCCAGCCTGGTGTACAGAGTTCCATGACAGCTAGGGTTGTTACACAGAGAAACCCTGTCTCGAAAGAACAAACAACAAAAAAATTCAGCTTCTCATGCATATTCTCTCTCTCTCTCTCTCTCTCTCTCTCTCTCTCTCTCTCTCTCTCTCTCCTCTCCTCTCCTCTCCTCCTCTCCTCTCCTCTCCTCCACCTCTCTCTCTCTCCCATTCCTCCCCCCACCCATCTCTCACCTTGTGGTGCCTTCCACCATGTACCATGAAGCAAGTTGGGGCCTCACGCTAGGAAATCTGCTGTGTTTCCTTGAAATGGCAGGGACGCTTCATCCACGCTACATCAACAATATGGCTACCTAAACAAGACCTAAACAAGGATAGCACCAATAGGCTAACATGGAAGGGAGGAATCTCACAGGGCCTCACCTATAGATGCAGAACTACAGAAAACTCAGGACTATCGAGAACGGGAAAAATAGTCTTCCCCATGGAAGAGCCCCCTAATTGATTTTTCAATACCAAGTAGTCAGCTCTGAAATCATAACACACAAGCCACACTTAATGTACTGAGCAGGGTGTGTGTGTGTGTGTGTGTGTGTGTGTGTGTGTGTGTGTGTGTGTATGTGTGCATGTGCATGAAACTGAACCCTAAAAATGCAATGCAGTGCCCCCCACATATATGTATATATTTAACAACAATAATTAAAGAAAAATGCGTAATTCTGAAAGAGAGTGGGGGATTCCTGGGCATAACTGGAGGGACGAAAGGAAGGGGGAAATGCTATAATTATATTTCAATTTTAAAAATAATTAAAAGACCAAAACATCAGAAAAGAAAGCCCTCACAGGATGCCAACCCCTTCATCTCCATTGCGTGGTCTCAGGAGCCACGAGCCACAGAAACTTGTGCTCATGGGAGCTCACTCGTTCTGTGATATTCTGTTACAGCAACAGAAAAGGACACACTGCTGCATCCGGAATAAAGGGAATAATAAGCTGTAAAATGAGGAGACTTCCTGCCAGTGCTGTATTTACTGATCCGCCTTTTCTCATCAACAACCAGCCTTAGCTTGTCACTGACACCTGACTGGGTCAGGTGTGGCTGGGCTCAGCTCAGCTTGGCCTGTCTCGTGTTTCCTCACACAGAACCCTAGCTAAAAGGACAGCCACACTCTGGGGCATGCTGGGCCTACAGCGGGATGCAGGAGTTGGGGGGCAAGGTCAAAGGCTCACATGCAAAGCTCTGCTCAGCCAGGAAAATGTGTGCCCACTCCCATCCAAAACCTGGGGTGTGTTACACGGCCCACTCCCCTGGGGTGGGGCACATAACTCCCCATTGCGGCGGTGCTGAGACATTGACAGTAAGGGTGACCGTTTATCTGATGCAGATGGGGGAAAGGACCAGAACAAAGTCGTGATTATTACTCTACTGTTGCGGTCTCCTGGGTGCCGGCTCTGGCTTATTTGCTGGAAGTTGGAAGGACCTGTCTCCCACCTAGGAGAGTCCCCTCGACCCTGATTCTCTCTGGGTGTCAGTTGTGCATGGGTTCCCAGGAACAAGTGTTCCATGTTGGCTAATACGAGACAGTGTCCAGACCCTAGCAGCTTTGCAGCAGGACAAACACTTGTGAAGACCCTTGACTCCTGGAGAGTAGATGGGGGCAGTGGTGGGAGTTACATCCTAACTACAGCCCTAGGACAGCAATGTACAGGGTGACCGGCACTTCCTCTCTGCCTTGTCACCTACAATTGGGACAACTAAGGCAGCTTGACCTCACAGTTCCCAGAACGCTCCTCTGAAAACTGGCAAAATGCCACATAGAATGATGAGAAGCATCCCTAGTGATCAGACACACATTCTCTCACACAGAAACCCAAATACTAGCAAGACTGCAGTTCTAAGGGCCCAACCACTCTCTCAGTCCAGAATCATACCCGATCTCCACCCAGATTAGCCCTGACCTTCAGGCCAAACAGTGTGTGACCTTATGTGGTTTCCTGGGTTAGCACTGACCCTCAGGGCAAACAAAGTATGACCTTACGTGGTTTCCTGGGTTAGCGCTGACCTCCAGAGCAAACAGTGTGTAAACTTTCGCGGTCCTCACTCACTCTTTTTTTTGTTTCCTTTTTCAATGCCAGGTATTGAACCCCAGACCTTGTGCATGCCTGCCAAGCGCTCTGCCAGTAAGCTATGCCCCAACTCTTTATACAGTTCTATATGAAAAGTAGAAGTAACAAGAAAGAATAATAATTTATAGTCACTTAGGAGAGAGAGCTTCTGGTGTTTTCTTGCAAAATAGGTGGCATCAGATAGCAGTGATTTTAGTGTACATTTTCAAAATGGGAACTGGAAATTTTGAATGTTGCGTGATAAAGAAATGATCATTGGTTTTAGAGATGGGGAATTTGCTCCAATTTAGGCATTGCTAAATTTATGTGATGTATGGAAATGCCACATGGTATACACTAGGCAAACATACAGCTTTTCATAAACATTTGAATGGAATAAATACAATTAAACACTCAAAATAAGAACACTTTGATCACTGTGTGCTTCCCTGAGCCACATACGATATTCTATCTACGCGACAATTTACCAAGGTGCTTCAGAGAGCACGTGTGAATTTCTGTGTTCGTGAATGTGTGTGCATTTGTGAGTAACCGTGTGTGTGTGTGTGTCTGTGTGTATGTATTTCTGCATCTGTGTGTGTTTGCATTCCCAGTTGCATCACAATAATCCAAAGGCCTATCTTCTTTTCTTCTCCTCCGCCTTCCCATGCTGACCTTGAGGCAGCTGTTGTGACTGTCACAAGCTGTGGTTTCAATGAAAGATTAAGTGGTACCTCTACACCTAACCACAGAAGCAAGCTGAACTACAGATATACGAAGTGCCTGACCACTGTCTCCTCGGAGGACTCTTGCAGTTCACACCCACTCCGTTCAGCCATCATTCGGAAGGCAGGTATTTCACTGCACTTCTGCCATAATTCCTAGCTTTCAGAGTCATGTTTTCTGAGTAGCATATGGCTTCCCATTCCCTGAGATGGGAAATTAGCACTTCTCAAAAACTCAGGACTATTTATAGATGCTAAATTGGGCGCATTTCTTATACCAACCATTAAAGAAGTCAGCTATGGCAGGCATTTTTTGCATACAACCGTAATTAACTTTATGATTCCTTTCTTCTCTGTCAACACCAGGCTCAGCTCTGTGGCCCCAGCCTCTCTTCTCCTCCTGTGACAGGCTCTACTCCACCACAGACCCCCCTGGGTGGAGCAGCAGGCACAGGCCAGTGGCTCTTCCATCTGACTTGCCAAATCCTCTGGCAAGGCGAAGCGCTGAGGTTCAGGAAAGCTGCAGCGGAATAATTGCTGCAGTGAAGACTCCAGCAGATGAGTGAGTCAGACTGGAAAAGTCCCCTCGGGTCGTGTCCTGGAGGATCCAGGAGATGCCTAGCACTTTCTGTGTGTGTGTATGTGTGTGTGTGTGTGTGTGTGTGTGTGTGTGAGAGAGAGAGAGAGAGAGAGAGAGAGAGAGAGAGAGAGAGAGAGAGAGAGAGAGAGAGAGACAAAACACATGCACGGAAAGGGTCTTTTGTTTTATTATTAAATTGTTCACTCGACAACAAACACAGAAAGCCCTAGTTTGCAGATCCTCTTGGACATCTAGAAATCAAAACAAAATGAGGGCCGTATCCCCAGAAGAAGCAGATGGAACCTTGTTGGGAGCAGTGAGACCCCAGATCCTGAATTTCTTGTAAACAACTTGTTTTCCCCTGATCTGAGTGCCTACAGCTACTCTGAGTACGAGACCCTCAGGAGTTCCTGATGGCAGGAGAGTGGTTTCTGGTGGGTTTGGCTGGGGCGTGACTATCTCTATATAATCTGCCCCTGAAGACAATAAAGAGAGCATTCTGGGGGCTTTGGGTATCAATGTTTAAAGATCTGCATGTCGGTCTGTCTCTGCGTCTGTGTCTTCAACCTCCAGCCCCTTGCCTGAAGCTCGCGAACTGGGTGCCAACGCACAGAGTGCAGACATGGGGACAAGGTGCATGGCAGAACCAGACCCCTGTGCCTCCTGCAGACAGTTGGGCAGCAGTATCTGGGGAGGAAGCAGGGCTTGGGTTCATCCCCAGAGCTGAGAGCACCATCAAGTTTCCAGGATGGCTCGGATTTGGTTCCTGCCCAGCCCACAGAACCCTAGCAAAGGCTCCTTTATTTTATCGGGTGTAGTGTGGTTTGGTTCACTATGGTGTAATATGGCATGGTGTGATGGTGTGGTGTGGTGTGGTATGTTATAGTGTATGGTACAGTGGTGTGTCATGTGTTATGACTGATATGGTGTGGTGGAGTAAGCAGGGTGTAGCATGATACATAGAGTGTGCTTTGTTATGGCATTGGTGGTGTTAATCCCAACGGTGAGGATAACTACCACATTTGAGCCAAAGTTGAAGCAAAGTTGATTTTTTTTTTATTGGGATGTACTCAAGAGCTGGCCAGCAACTGCCTGCTATCTTGTGTTAAATATAGCAGCCCTGAATCCATCTTGTGGGCCCCTTTTAAGGAGTAAATTCAAAGAGTAGTTTTACAGAAGAGAGGCAATGGGACAATAAGGAAATACAAAATGTCTTTAAAAAACTCACATGCTCACCACGTGATTAGGGAGGCTCAGCGTAGTCTCAAAGACAAATCAAGGTCATGGGCTGGTGAAGGCCGGGTTCCAGGGAGCAGAGAGCAACTCAGCTCTCACAGTAATAGAAACTTACGTTTAACAACACGGAATAATGGCTCTTGCCTCCGAAATGGAGTCAGACAGGTTCCTCCGTGGTATGGTATGGTGTGGTGTGGTGTGGCGTGCTGTAATATGGTGTGTGTGGTATAGCAGGGTATGGTGTGGTGCACTGTGCTGTGGTATGACATGGATGCTATGCTGTGGTTGATATGGTGTGGTAGGACCCGTTATGACATAAAGTGGTGTGTGGTATGGTGTAGTGTGATGTGGCGTGGTAGAGCATGGTATAATATTTCCTATATAGTGTGATATGCTGTGGTGTGATATGTATGGAACTGTGTGGTATGGTGTCATGTGACATGGTATGCTGTATATGGAATGATCTATTAAAGATATAAATCAGTAGAGACTTCCAATAACACAACATGTTGTAAAAAGAGCAATAGACCCACGTCCTGGGCTTTCCGGTTCCCTTGTCCAGGAGCCCTGTGGGCTGTGCTCATTGTTAACTCTTCTGGTAGCTTCTGACATCTGAGGATGTGCTCGTATTGACATGACTTCACTTGTGGATGGAGGTGTTAGCTACTGGTGAGCGACTACGTAGAGCCTGACCTCCCTTTGCTACTACGTCTAGTCAAGGACATCAACATTTAACTTTCCTGGTGGTTCCTTTGGGAAAAGTAATACACCATCATTTCTTACACCACTTTATAAAAAAGTTATATCCTGACCCCCAAATATACACACTATACACACCGTAAGGTGGGATGCACAACTTACACCTGCTTCATGGAACCTTCATCATTACTGGGAAGTTGATTCCAAAGGCCCCACCAAAGACATGCACCTCCCTCCCTTCCTTCCCTCCCTCCCTCCTTTCTTTGTGTGTGCATCAACATATTTGAGCGCACACATGTTCTCAGAGGGGACACATGTTTCCTATAGCTCACACTTGTTGCAAAAATAATAAAACCCAAGAGACGGATATCAGGGTTCAACCTGAAGGTCAGAAAAGCAGAGCAGCCAGCCACTAGAGAGCTTTTACCTCTAAGAAATCCTCAGACTGAAAGAGAGGTAGTAGTTCCTGTCTCATCCCAGTTCATATTCCTCTCTAGTGCTGGATTGAAGGTGTGAGCCACCGCCACATGGATCTGTTTCTGTATTGATCTTGTGTACCCTAGAGTGGCATCCAAGTCACAGAGTTGAAGAGTCCATCTGTCTCTGTCTCCCAAATCCTGGGAGTGCGTGACACCACTGCCTGGCTCCTAGTGGCTTAGTTTTACCTTCTGGTCTTCAGGCAAGCTTTATTTATAAAACGTGAGTAAAATATCACTACCCTCACTTTCAGTACACGAGAAGGTCCTTGAGCTTCTGACCCTCTGAGCGCCAGGACTGCAGGTGTGAGCCAGCACGCCCCATCAGCAGCCATCTTCTTACCAAGATGAGAAAAGGGTGTTTACGGAGCCCCATAGCAGGTTTTGGTCTCATTTATTAGAATAAGCATTGCTTTCCTGAACTTTCCGACAACTTTCATTTAAAGACTATTTGACTCCTTCACCATCTTTTATTTTACTGTTTGTTTCAACTTCCAGCATGTATTCTATTTAATAGGTTTTCCTCTGGCTCTAGGAGGGTCTTCCCCGATTGTCCTCTGCCACGGTCCTCGCTCCTGGCCACATACCCCCTGCTGTGGTTTGAATATGAAATGTCCCCATATATTCATGTTTGAACACATGATCTCTCGCTGGGGCCTAGCAGGCTGAAGTATTTCCGGGGTGCTGGGCCTTGAGTTTCTTAGCTTGGCTCCAGTTCTTGGCCTTTCTCTGCACTCTGACTATGAAGACAAAGTGATGGTGTTCCCCACACCTCCGCCACTGTGCCTGCGCTGCCACCATGGGCGGTGTCACCTTGAATTCTGAACCAAATAGAACCTTCGTTCTTTAATTTTTTCTTGTAAGGCATTTTTTCTCAGGAATGGCAAAGCTAGCACGCCCTCGCCTGCCGCGCACCGCGCCCCCAAGTCTGTGCTTTGTGCTCTGGCACAGTTCGCGAGCTTCAGGCAAGGGGGCTGGAGGTTAAAATACACAGACACACACAGAGAGACAGCGTCACGGGTCATCCTTGAATTCCCCAAGAATGCCCCCTTATTGTGTTCAGGGGCAGATTATATAGAGAAAGCCATGCCCCAGCCAAACCCACCAGAAACCACTCTCTTGCCATCAAGAACTCCTGAAGGTCTCATTCTCAGAGAAGCTGTAGGCACTCAGATCAGAGGATTACATGAAATTCAGGATCTGGGGTCTCATTGCTCCCAACACTCGCCCAGGGGGAGTTTCCCCCATGCTGGGCAAAACCTGCTGTGCCCTGTCACATTTTCCCTGCCTTCCTGCTTCGGACGGATAAAAGTCTACGAAAGGACATTGATAGGTAGCATTTTTAAATCTCTATGTACTTCATATGTATAATCCTCCCTTTGTGGTTTACTGTTAGTTTATCTGGATACAGAGAGCTTTCATGTCTTTTCTGATAGTTTGGCTGGATAAAGCAATCTCAATTTGAAGTCACTATTGTCAGAATTGGGAAGAAATCATATTACCACCATTGACAGTCATTGTGGGTAACAACAGAAGTCATCTCGAACTTATTCTTCGAGATGAAAAGACCCTTTCTGTGTAGTTAGTTTCTTAAATTCCTCAGGTATGTATGTCTTGGGTCCTGTCTCATTTCTGGACCTGGGAACCCTACAGACTAACTTGTGTTCTTTGTTTCTGGAAAATTCTCAGTCTCTGTCCTTTTTCTGTAATTTCTTCTGTTCTGTGTTTTTATTTTTATGGGGTTTGTTCTTTAGCAGCCCTGTGCATACACAATGTTTGCTTTTATTGCCTCCTGCTCAGCAGGTGCTAAACCGCAAGCCCTGTTCTCCCGTGTATAAGGTCTGTTTTGTTATTATTTCCCTGTCTTGGTTTTCTGTACTTAACTTCCAACCTTTAACTGATTTGTGCTTAATCTAAACAATTACTTCTTATGAAGAGTTATTTTTTTCTATGATTGCTCCCTTTTTCTCTCATGAAATGCCTCTTGCTCTTCAAACACCTCTTGACGCTCTGAGGACACAAAATTATCGAATGGATTTCTTCTTACAAGGAAAGATGCTCTTGCGTCCCATGTCTCCCCCTGCCCCTGCCCCAGCCTGCCACAGCGCATCTCTTTCTCCTGCTTATTTCCCTGTTTATTCGTTTTTACCGCTCTCCCTCCTCACTTGAGTCTTTCCCACTCTCAATCAGGCACAAACCCATGAAGTTAGGGTGAACTCAGGGCACACAGCGGGCTCCCTCCCTGGCTGGCTTCACTTCCCTTCACTGGGAGTAACACCACCACTATGCTTTATGGTCTCTAATTGCAAGGAGGCTGGTGCGTTACCTACAAAACCAGCTCCCACAATTCACTGTGTCCTCCCACACGAGACATCTCCCTGGATCTCTGTAGACAATAATTCTGCTTTGGGGAAGGGAGCTGGTTGTGGGTGTGAGAAATGTATGTGCCCATCGTCATTGTTGTTACTATTGTTCTTTTCATTTGTAATTACATTGTTATGAGTTGGGTTATGTCCTAAAGTTGGGAAGTATTCAATACTTAGGAAGTACAGTATATAGTTTAGTATATGGTTAATACAACCATGCCGTGTCCCTCAGAGTGAGGGGCAGTGAAATCAGCAGACTCAGTGGAATTCAAACTCAGACTGAGATTGTCTGGTCTGCTTAGGTCATGATGAAGTTTAAATTTCTATGACATCTTGATGAGTATGAAAACCACAGGGCTGTCTGGCACGGGAAAATCCAAACCCGGATAAAACAGAACACTTGGGGTTATATCTAAACATGAGCGTGGGCTGCCCTCGGGTGCACATGAGCTTGGGCTGCCCTTAGACACATGCTTCTGCTGTTTGTGGCTTTCCCTTGCTTCTATAGATCAACACTCCTTGTATATGAAAACAGATGGTTTTGGGAAAGCAGAAATTTTGTGTCTCCTAAATACCAAAAATGAAGAAACTGAGACCCAAGGGGACTTTTCAAAGGTCACACAAGTAGTGTGATAAACAAGGGATTATAGTAAGAAGTTCTGGGACTTCTCTTAGTCTGTGGATGTGGGTATGAGAAAAACCTGACTCAGTGACTTATCAAGTGCAGAAATGTGTTCCTCTCGGTTCCTGAGGTTGTCAAGGTCCAGGTAAAGGACCAACCAGCTCAGTGTTTAGAGAAGACTACTCTCTGCTTCCAAAGAGGTGTCTTCTTGCTGTGTTCCATGTGCTGGGTGGGGACAAGTCCTGTGTCCTAACACAGCAAAAAATAAGGAAGGTTAGGAGGGCAAAAGGGACAGAACTTATACTGCAAAACCTTTAAAAAAATGCATAGCTGTTAAAAAGGTCAGAAAACTTATGGCTGAATAATTTCACCAAGACTCTGCCTCCTAAAGGTCATGTGGGCACTGAGCGCCCTCTCGGCTGTGTTTTCTGGGCTTGCAGGTTTGTCTTAGACGTATCTTGCACAGATATGAGTTGAAATGTACTTGTGGTAGGTGGGGTCAGTATGTGGAACTAAATTCTAGAACAGAAATCTGGGGCATTTTAAATCCCAACAGGAGCTGACAAGATGGCGGACCTTGATGACCTGAGTTCTATCCCCAGGTCCCACATGACAGAAGGAGAGAATCAACTCTCCCAAGTGCAGAGGTGTACACACACACACACACACACACACACACACTGCTTGCTAAACAAATAAGTATAATAAAAAATAAATTCTAACAGATCTTGCAAAATACCAAAATTTTCTGGTGCTCTTTTGAAGACTCAAGAAGGCATCTCTGAGAAAGTTTCCAAAAGTTCATCCAAGCATTTGTGTGGATGTGCAGGGAGAACCTCTTAATAACATAGTTCTTCAGTTCTCTTTGTTTTCTGTTTTAGTAGATGGATAGGTAGGTAGATAGATAGATAGATAGATAGATAGATAGATAGATAGATAGATGATAGATGATAGAGAGATATAGAGAGATATGATAGATGATAGGTAGATAGAGATGGATAGATAGATAGATGATGGATGATTGATAGGTAGGTAGGTAGATAGATAGATAGATAGATAGATAGACAGACAGACAGATAGACAGATGATAGATGGATTGACAGATACATAGATGATAGACAGGTAGATGATAGATAGATGGATAGGTAGGTAGATAGGTAGGTAGATAGACAGACAGACAGACAGATAGATAGGGTAAAAATGTCTCACTTTTTGCTCCATGCCAGCCTATAACACAGGCTGTCCTTGAACTGGTAGCCTCAGCCTTCCAAGCGCTAGGACTTTAAGTTGGAGCTAACATGCCTGAGCTCTTTGGCACACTTCCCAGTGTCTTGAGAGGATCCAGTGATAAGAGGCTGTAGCATTGCAGATCCCAGATTACAGGTTACCCCTTCCCTTCCCACATCTTCATTTCACAGAGGAAGTAACCCAGGAAATCCTCAGAGGGAATCAAGCTACAGAGGCCAGAAAAGCAATGGGCTAGGGCTTCCAGGCTGGCATTACCCCCTCACGATGCCCCATGACTAGCAACAACACAAGGCAGTCTTGTGGGTTTGAAGTCATGGGAATCCAGATGCAATGATAAATGTGAGCTGACACAGCCCCGAAACTTGTTAGTTCCAGATCCTCACAGGCCACTCTTCCTTAAAATATGTGAGCATGTGGCCACAGCATTTCTGAGAAAACACCATGCTTATACACAAGGCATGTGGCCACATCCGCAATAATGATTTTAAAGGGGCCTCAAGCAGTGGGGGCTTCTCCAGATGCTCCCTGGGACCTTCAAGATGAACATTTCCCAAATTAACCACTGTGAAAAATTATGTTCCTCCCACTCGCTCAGAAGTCCACCCTGGATCCTCGAGCTTTATGCATTGTTAATATCTAACAAATACATTTCTTTCGTATTGCTGAGGCTCCTCTGTTTGGTTTGTAGTGAAATTTAGTAGAGAAACAGAAGGTGTTGCTTCAAGATTTAATGTAGTCAAGAGACCCACTCCTTCTCTGGAATGGTCCTTTTATTCTCTGGAATATTCCTGTGATGATGGGGATTGAACCCAGGGTTTCATACATGCTAGGCGAGCATGGTACCTTGAGCTGCCAGCTAGCCCTCCTGTGGGATGTTTTAGAAGCCTGCATACTGCACGCTCACACAGGCATTTATTCCACTTGCGATCCTCCAATGACTGGTCACTAGCACAGAGATCTCCATGGGAAACATTTGCTTCCCAGAACAATTGGCATACCAATGCCTTGTGTCTTACTCAGTGTTCTATTCCTGTGAAGAGACTCCATGACCATGGTGCTTTTGTAAAAGAAAGAATTCAGTTGGAACTTGCATACAGTTTCAGAGGTTTAGTTCATCATCCTCAAGGAAGAGAGCTTGGCAGCACACAGGCACACATGCATGGTGCTGGAGAAGTAACCAAGAGTCTGACATCCCATCCGCAGGCAGCAGGAAGAGACAGACACTGGGACTGGCTTGGTCTTTTGAAACCCCAAAGCTTACCCCAAATAGCATACTTCCTCCAATAAGACCACACCTACTCCAACAAAGTCACACCTCCTACTCCCTGTCAATTAGGGCCACTCCCTGTTGACTAAATATTCAAATATATGAGCCTCAGGCCCCCACTACATAAGGGGGCCATTCTTATTCAAACCATCACACCTTGCTCCCCCTTCTAACATTTTCCACCACATTTGTTTGGAAATCTGAAATCTATAATCAAAACTCTCAGTAAGATGCGACATCTGCTTACTTCTGCAAAGGGCTCACAGAAACTGAGTTGATATTGACAAACTTGAAGAAAGTTCAAAACATAAGGAAAATGAGCTTTGAGAGTTACAGGGATTAAAGGGAATGGGTCAGGACTGCCAAGGCCACATTACACAGAACACAGCTAGCCACTGGCGTAAGTCTCATCCTGAGCTCACTGATCATTCTATTCACGGCTGCCTGGGTGGCTGTTTGCCCTTCTCCGGGCTTCTTATCACTCATTTCTGAACTGCGGTGCTGGGGCCAATGACCCCTAGGGATTTTTGTCCAACATTTGGCATCCCATTTTTCTAGGACAGAATTTTTAAGCCTCTTTCCCTGAAAATGCAGTTCTGACAGCAGCCACTGAAACTTCCCCGGTGCTGGCAGCAGTGCCTTCAGCTGGAGCCTACGGAGCTCATTATCAATGTGCTGAATGCCTTTCAGACTGCACACAAGTTGGAAATTGTACATATTTGAGTGAGAAGTGCATTAGAAATCTTTTAAAAAGCATTCCCATCAACTTTGGTCTTTCTATTTCGGGGTCATATTTCATCTTGAATGATGTGCAGATATTGAATTATAAATACTGGGAGTGCAAATACACACATCCAGTTACAGAATACAAGTGGATAAGACTGTTTAAATAATTAACTTTGACAAAATAAAAATCTCAAGCACAACTCACCGGCATTTGTATTTCAGTTTGAGAAATGGGTCGGGTGACTTTAAGTCAGAGCCTCAGATGAGCAAATGGCCCCAGAAATCCTCCTTGGCAGCATCCAAGTTAATGTCACGGTCCATCTCCTGTGCTCTCTGGGAGATGCCCAAGTGACAACTTACTTGCAGAAATATAGAAGTATATCTTGATCAGTATTTTATCTGAGTAGACCACTGTACATTCTCCAGTGTGCAGAATGCTCCCCTAAAAGTTACATAGCTGAGCAATCTTTATTGCTCACGAAGGACATATCAAGGAAAGATATTTGGGCTCTGGACCTTCACAATTCCAGTGGCTCCAGGAATGTCCTAAAGTTTCTCTAGAAAAGCTAGATAAACCAAAGCCAGCTGCAGTTTGGGCAGTAACTCAACTCAGCTTCATGACAAAAATAAGCCAAGAGCAAAATGATATGAGCAAGGATCCAAGGGAGCTGCAGCCCCGGATGACAGCCTACGAATCCTACCTGGATCTTAATCCCTAGTCATTCGTAGGAGTAGGCCTCTGTCTTAAACATGCAGTGAGATCTATACAGAGTGCTCCCTTTAATGTCAGCCAAGAGAAGGCTTGCGAACAGTCAACTCAGGAGTGTGCCAGTCTTCTGGGCAGAAGGACATGGACTTTCATGTAAAGGAACTGGTGTGGGAGGTCCTTCTGTCTATGTGTTGCTTTTAATAATTAATGAATAAAGAACTTCTTTGAGCCTATGACAGGGAAGAACAGAACTAGGCTGGGAAAAAGAAAAGTGGAGTCAGAGAGAAGCCATGGAGCTGCTGCTGGAAACAGACGCTGTGAACATTACCCAGTGAGCCACAGCCACATGGCAATACACAGATTACTATAAGTGGGTTAAATTAATATGTAAGAGTTAACCAATAAAAAGCTAGAGCTAATGGGCCAAACAGTTTAATTAATATAGTTTCTGTGTGATTATTTCTGGGTGACCGGGAAATGAACAGGGGGCCTCCTTGCTACAAGGACCCAGCAGATGAGCCTCACTGGCCCCTGAACACCAAGCACAAAGCAACGGTGGCTGTAGGAGGAAAGTAGGGAAACCTCTCGGATCCCTGAAAAAACTAGGGAACTGACATATTAAGACTCTCTCACAGATGAATCACGGGGGCTTCTCAGATATCTGGTGAATCACAGTGGGCTCTTTAAAGTTCTACCATGCTCAAGTCTATAATGGATTTATCTCGGATGTCATCTCCAGAAAAACCTGACTTGAGAAGAAAATTAAAGTCAGACCAGAATAATGGTATGAATCAAGTGGGCTTGAACTGGAACCACCACACCAGTTGCTGTGGTCATAATACTATGAAGGGAGGTCACAATACCCCCAGCCCTGAGCCTAAACAAGGCACAAGCCCTGCTTCCCTCCATCTCTGTATTCTGAACTGACAGAGGGATGGGTGGGAGAATGACTGCTCTTGAGATGCCTCCCACCAGGGCAACACATCTCCAACAACCTCACTGCCCTCCGAGAATGTACACCATAGATACAGAGCTTCCTCTGTAATGGAGCAGTTCACAGTGAGTACCTCAAGTGAAAGCAACCATGGTGAGAAGGATTAAATTAGAGAAACAAAAGCCTCGCTTCCCCGGGCAGAGCTCTGTTAAGGACAACAGAGCCTGTTCTGTTTTGGCTCACACTGTTGAGCTTCCCATGCAGAGATTTAATAGGAAGACGGTGCGATGGAAAGGCGGGGGTTTGATGGGATTGCTCCCAGCACAGTGGCCTGGAGCAATTGATGACGATGTACAGTAGCACTGCTTTCCTTCAAACTCTTCCCCCTCGGACGGAAGACACAGAGAGCCCTTTGAGGACAGAAGCGCTCTACTATACAAAGAACTCTAGAGCAAACCATCTCTGCGAGCAGGCATGCCGAAAGTGACAACTGAGACCTAAGGGGGAGTTTAACAATATGTTTGTGACAGATAAGTTTGAATATTCAGGAGTGGAAAGATAGCATTTCTCAACTGCTTCTTTAATTACAGCCTTGGAAGAGGAGGCTGTCAGTTCCACCTCCATTCGGGAAGCTGTCTGTGGTGTCTCCATTCATTATGACTGTCTATGTACTCCAGGGAGGTTCTCAATTGCCCTGTACCACTAACGCTTGGCGGCAGGTCTCAGAGAGGGACAGAGGCTCATTCCACACCAGGGGTCCGTGGTCAGTACAGTTCTGTAAAAGGTCGAGGGTCATGTGTTCAATCTCACAAAGCTCTGCCTTAGAGGAGGCATCTATCAGCACCAATATCATGGCCCTTCCACAGTACTGCTTGCCTGCCCATGAAACAACAGCATCCATCACACACTAGCTGAACTAGAGCTGTTTGGCTCACTGATGCCTTTGTCTATAAAGGAGTACATTTAGGAAATACTTGAATGCATCATTTTTTTTAAAGTCAAGTAATATGTAGGAATCCTCAAGATGGGTAGAACCCCTTCAACTGTGGGTTTCATCTCATGACTCACTTCTAAAGAATCAAAGTATAGAAACGTAAAGTAATAACTCCATCGTGCAGTCTCCCAATAGACACCATCAAAGCCAAAGGGCCAAGCTTGTCTTCTGTTATTATATCATGGGCATAGTGACTGTACCTGAATCTACTGCTGTGTCAGCCAGTCATTATGGCTCTGCAATGACTGGCCCACTTCTCAGGCAGCAACCCCATGGGACTTTTTCATCCAGCTGGACCTACCTGTCACTGTCACCAAATATAGTACTAAATTGCTATCATTCTATCTATCAATAAGACTCGGGAGTAAGAGGTAGGGGTGAAAACTCGCTAGCTCAGAGAGGTTGAGGAACAACTAGCTGACCTTTCCTCTTTGCTGGGGTTTCAGAAAGACAGTGTCTCTTCTGATGCTCCACACCAAATAGGACTGCCACATTCCAAGTCCTTCCCAACTACTTTCTGTGTGTCTCTCTATCCATTTTTTGGACTCTCTCTGATTCTCTATGATTACTTTCTGTCAAATAGCTGCTGGTTCTGCCTCCTGACCCAAGGTTGATTTTTATTTAATTAATGCAAACTTGCAAACTCAGGAATTACAGTGTGATCATGTGCCCCACAACAGTCTTCTGCAGTAACGTCACACTCGGGGTTCACAGTGTGATCATGTGCCCACAACAGTCTTCTGCAGTAACTTCACACTCGGGGTTCACAGTGTGATCATGTGCCCACAACAGTCTTCTGCAGTAACGTCACACTCGGGGTTCACAGTGTGATCATGTGCCCACAACAGTCTTCTGCAGTAACGTCACACTCGGGGTTCACAGTGTGATCATGTGCCCACAACAGTCTTCTGCAGTAACGTCACACTAAGAATGTCTGCCTTTGGTGTGTTCACTGGAGGAAACTGTGAGAGAGAACAAGCTAAAGATTACTCTACTAAAGGCTCAAGTGTACTCCTCAAAACCACCACGATGAGGCAACATGAAGGGGAACAAACAAGGAGCTGTCACAGACAGAACTGAGGACACCTGTGAAATGACAGGAGGCTCCTTGCAATAGAATACTGGGTCAGGAAAACCATGTTTGCAGAAAACCTTGGAAACCAGAAACACTCACGGGATTAATAATGAATCGAGGCTTATTTCTTACTCTGACAAATACATAATAATTATGAGGAACATAAAGTCAGTCTTGTCACTCTGGTAGGATTCAGAGTCACCTAGGAGACACACCTCAGACTGGCTCTATGAGGGGCATTCAGAGAGATTTAACAGAAATGGGAAGGGTCACTGTGAAGGTGGGGAGCACTGTTCAACGGGCTGCTGAACATCAGCATCTCTGTGTGTGTGTCTCTCTCTCCCCTTGTGGCCCCTTCTCATGCTTCTGCCTCTACAGCTACAGCTGCTGTGTTACCTTTCCCACAGTGATGGGCTGTACGCTCAAACTAAGAGTCCTGCTTCCTTAAGTAGCCAGGTAAAGCCTTTCCTAGTCAGGTTTGCTTTGGGTCACTGTGTTTATCCCAGCAATAGAAAACAAACGACAGATAAATCAGAAAAAGTATAAAATATCAAATAACCTTCAGTTCAACTCAAAGAACTAAACACCAAGAAGAAGCTAAGCCTTCAATTATTAGAAATAAAACATGATACATTACATACCAGAAATAAATAAAATTCAGATTTAAAGCTATAAAAGTTAAATAAATCTGAGGTTTTAATTTAGGTAAATAGAATTGATAAAACTATCCTAAAGAAAAAAAAGGGAGAGAACCATTCAGAAATAAAATCAAAAATTAAAAAAGAGACAGCATAACCAGTACTCAGTGTCACCCCTATCAAAATATCAGTGCCATTCTCCACAGAAATAGGAAATAACTCCTAAATTTGGGGATCATGAAGAAACTGAAATAGTCAAAAATTGCTGAGGATAAAAAACTGGAGTTTTATCATAGTACTTGACTTCAAAACATACAAAACCAGAGTGAAAGAAACCGTGTGGCAATGGCATAAAAAAACACATGGGGCAATGAAACAAAATTTTTTAACCCAGAAATAAATTTACATGTTTTCAGCCAACTTCTTGTATAAATAAATAAATAAATAAATAAATAAATAAATAAATAAATGCATCAGAAAATATACTAAAGAAAGGGCAGACTCATCCACAAAGAATTCTGGGAAATCTGGATATTCATTGAAGAAGAATGAAATTAGACAGTATCCTCAGGGTCTTAGTCGCTGTTCTGTTGATATGAACAGACACTGTGACCCAGGCAACCGTTCAAAGAAAGCAGTTAGTTGAAACCTTGCTCACAGTTTCAGAGGGTTAGTCCATACCTACTATTGCATGCTCGTCACAGCAGGGACCACAGCAGCAAGCAGAAAGGAATGCTGCTGGAGTGTTAGCTGAGATTCCATCCTGATCCACAGGCAGGAGGCACAGAGAGACTGACTGGGTGTGGTGTAGATTTCTGAAGTTCCAAAGCCCACCTCCAACCAGGCCTCATCCTTCCCAGACAGACCACTACTGGGAGCCACACATTTAAACACAGGAGTCTATGGGGCCCATTGTCATTCAGACCACACTAAGCATCTACAAGGAGTCAACTCCAATTGGGCCAGACATGGGAAAGAATTCTTTGGATGAAGACTCCGAAACACAAGCTTCAAAAGTAGAAACTGGCAAACGGAATTACATCAAACTATAAAGTATCAGGACAATAAATGAACAGCCAGCAAAGAGAAGGGAAATGGGAGGCAATAATTGCAGACTATTTATCTGGTAAGGGGTTAGTCTCTGGGATGTAGCAGGAACACAGTCAAGGGCATGAAATCTAAATAATCTGATTTTAAAATGGCAAATGATGTGAAAAGAAGGAGGACATACAGATGGCCAGCAGGAATATGAAAATGAAAATGTTCAATATTCTAGCCATCAGTGAAATGAAATTCTAAACCACAATTAGAGTCGCCTCATTCCAGTCAGAATGGCTGGCATTACAAAAACAAAGGGGGAAAAGAAGACAAATGCTAACAAAGGCACAGAAAAGAGGACTCTCGCATAATGTTGGTGGAAAAATAGTGTTGTGGGTAACAAAAATTGGAAGTGTGAACAGTAAGATGACTCAGTAGGTTAAGACACTTGCCTGCCAACCTGACTACCTGAGTTCTATACCTGGGACGCACAGGTGGAAGGAGAGAATAGATTCCCACAAGCTGTCCTCTGACCTACACGCGTGTGCCATAGTCATAGCACTTATACATGCACGCACGCACGTGCGCGCACACACACACACAGTAATATAGTGGTTTGTTTGTTTTTAGAGCTACCACATGTCAGTAATTCCAACAACTATAGTACAGCCAGAAGACATTAGCTCCGCCTATCAGGGCCATACCTGCTCACCCTACTCACTGAAGAACTATTCTAACTATGATAACATAAGGAAACAACTTCAGTGTCCGTTGGCAGAGGAACAGATGTAGAAGATGTGGTGGTATACACAATGGAACATTATTTAGCCACTGAAAGAAATCCTGTCATCTATGGAAACATGGACGGTCCTGGTGGGCATTGTGTTTAGAGAAACAAGTCAGGGACAGAGAGACAAACCACAAGCTCTCACCTCTTACATGTGGCAGTTCAAGAGGCCGATGTCGTTGACGTAAAGAATCAGGTGAAGCCAGGATGCAGAGGAGGCAGTGATAAGATAATAATAGGTCCTGGGTTCTATCGGATCAAAGCAATGGCTTCCAGTGTCTGCAGACCAGCAGAGTCACTGTGGCTAACAGCACGTAGCTACGAAGAAGGACTTTCAGTGTTCTGAACCCAAAGGGTGTATGCATCTGTCCCCTGATCTGATCCACTTGACACTTACTTTGTGATATTCTCTAGTGATTAGTCTGATTACGTTTTTAGATCTATATCTTTTAAATTGTTCATTTTCTCCTCTCTAAAAAGAGAACTGACTATCTGACCCTCGTCATGAAGAGTGGTATCCAGTAGGATCTTTCTTCCTGAGGTTCATCCTGCTCTGGCCGTACCTACTATAATGGTTGCGTGGTCATGTTGGGATGTCATTTGGCCAGAAGACCTCAGTCTTCATCTATAATCATAGCAGCAGACCACATGGGACACCCAAGCTCTATGTTCCTTCCTGGTCTCACTATGTACACAGTCAGGAAGATAAAGAGTTACAACTCTTTAAATTCAGACATGGAACATGGTGGAGAGATGGAGTGGGGAGAGACTGAAATTCTTCCAAGGAGAAGAGTCGCCTCCTCCTTGAATTGTGAGCCAGAGTCCACCCACATGTGCAGCACCACATACTTCCGGTGTGATGCCACCCGCACCCACGTGTAGCAAGCAGCAACCAGTTGTTTTACCCTGGCATCGAGCTCTAAGGAGCAGAATGGAGACTGCCATCCCAGGAAGTACCTGGTGCTGGTGGCCATGTGCACACTTAGGCAGCGTCTCCTTGACAAGGTCGAAAAGAAGGTTCAGAATTTGAGAATCGTCCCCAGGGAGCTGTGGAATGGTAACAAGAACAGCACTGAGCAGACCCAAAACTCGTTTTCTGGAAACTGAAATCCTCCCGCTAACACTTGCCTCCTTCTGCCAGAGCTGCCGGGCTTAAGTTTCTCGCTATTTTTATTTTCTGGGGAAATGATCATTTTTATAAATAGCCTTTTAAATGTCAAACTAACTGTTTGAATAATTTATCTCTACTTCTTATCCTGTATAACTTGCTTAATTTTCTTGGGCATGTCTAAAAGGTTAAGGGGAAAGTGTTTTACAAATAAGCATCAAAAATAAGCAACCATGATCTCTGTGTACATGTGTGTTCACATGCATGTCGGTGTGTGTGCACACCTGTGTGAGTGCACATGGGAGCCAGGAGTCATCCTTGGGTGTCTTCCTAAGCCACATGTTTTTTGAGACAGTGTCTCTCGATTTTCTCTAAAGCTTACTGATTTGTTTAGGCTGTCTAGCCAGGAAGCTCCAGGAATCTGCCTCTCCAGGGTTGGAATTGCAAGCAGACAACACCATAACCATCTCCTCCCTCTCTCTTTCTCTTTCTCTTTCCCTTCCTCCCTCCCTCCCTCCCTCCCTCCCTCCCTCCCTCCCTCTCTCTCTCTCTCTCTCTCTCTCTCTCTCTCTCTCTCTCTCTCTCTCTCTCTCTCTCTCTCTCAACACAGGTTCTGGAGATTGAACTCCAAGTCCATGCATGCCCTTTACTGACTGAGCCAGCTGCTCAGCCCCAGGATGTACTTCTTTTTTTAGAATATGTATTTATTATGTATACAATATTCTGTCTTGTGTTTATGTCTGCAGGCCAGAAGAGGGCACCAGACCTCATTATAGATGGTTGTGAGCCACCATGAGGTTGCTGGGAATTGAACTAAGGACCTTTGGAAGAGCAGGCAATGCTCTTACCCTCTGAGCCATCTCTCCAGCCCCAATTTTTTGTTTTTTTGAGAAAGGGTTTCTCTGTGTATCTTTGCCTGTCCTGGAACTCACACTGTAGACCAAGATGTCCTTGAACTCAGAGAGCTGCCTGCTTCTGCTACCCAAGTGCTAGGATTAAAGGTGTGTGCCACCACACCCAAATACTCTCACTCTGTCGCTCTAGTTCCTACCTATTTCCACCTGGCCTTTTCTTTTGTATCTTTGTGTCATCATCATAAGTCCTCTAGGAGGACATTCTCTTTGGACTTAGGGTTCACTTGATGTCATTGCTACGACAAAGGCTATTTCAGAATAAGGCTGCCATTCTGAGGTTCTAAGCTATGTATGGGATGATGATGATGTTGAGCAGAGAGCTAGGTAAACATTGGCAGGAGGTGAGAATGTGTTATATGGATCTACCCTTTGCAGCTAGGCACATCTAGGGAAGAGTAGTTAAACATGAGGTAACCAGGGAAACCACTGCATCTGGAAAGCTGCATCTTCTGATAGCTAAAAATGGCCTTTTGTAGCTCAATATTTATAAGGATGGAGTTGGATTCTTTCCCTATATAGAAATTAAAGCATCAAGGCACTTTCCCCTGACTATATATAACCATTAATGAATATTCTGATGGGCCTCTTGGCCCTAAAGAGTATCCAGGAAAGTAAGAGGAAAGAGAGATAGAACCCAAGGAGAGGGGACAATAAAAAAATGGGGAAAGCAATGAGATCTGTGGTGCTGAACCCAAAGTCTTCCCCGGCTAGGCAAGTGCTCCACCACTGAGTACATCCCCAGTTCTCTTCTGATTTTCTGCCTTGAGACTGGCTTCCATTAAATCATCCACTTTATTTGGAAACCAAGACTTCCTGAGAAGCCATGTTCCTCTTGCCTCAGCCTCGTAAGTAGCTTGGATTGCAATCTTGCACCACCAGGTCCAATTTAAAAACCCACAACTCAGAACCCTTCGGAGAAGTCCACTCTAATCTCTCTGGAAGGTGACATTGTCACAGACCGACATTTGTCTCCTTTAAGAAGACAAGAACTGACAAGAAAGCTACTCAACAACAAGAAGACACCACCCAGCCCAGATTATCTCATTAACTGATAAAAACGTGCCCCCCCAATAGAAACATTAAGCAAAGTACTAATGCGTCATTGAACAGTTGGGATCCAGAGCCCACCAAGTTGACTGGTAAAGCTAGCCTTCCCAGAAGCAAATTTGTGCTATGGAATAGTGGTATTCAGTCCATCCCAATAAGGATTCACATTAATCATAATTTCTTCCCAAACAGTTAGCCGCAAGAAGACATGCACCCCAACCAATTCCTAAGAGAAGGGTATGGGCTGTCATAATTGTGAGATGATAAATTGCCTAAGAATTTTTCTAAATGAAGATGGAGATGGAGATTGGCTCTACCCAAAAAGTCAAAGGCATCCTGAAACACAAGTCAAATTCTTCTGCTTCCTTATGTTGTGGCCTGGAGACTTAGACCCAACAAGATGAGGACAGGCTAGGTTTGTGCCCCACCAGCCTAGATGTCATGGATATCCTTGTGTATCTTACCTAGGAAAGGCTAATAGAGGTGAGCTGGGACACATGGTGGAAGGACAGGAGAGTCCCTTGCCAGCTCCCTTTGTGCTGCAGGCCAGTGTGCAGAGAGAATCGTTGCTCTAGTCCTCCATTCAGGAGTATTTTAAACAGTATTACAGCATTTCCTTCCTGCCACAAAGGGCCTTGAGAACTTCAAGGTCAGAAATGTTGGCTCCAACTTCCACTCTCCAACAGGACCTATACTCGACAGCACCCAAGTACCTAACCTCATGAATGAAGCTTTCCTACCCAGAGTTCCCATGGAAGCACAGCTCAGATCCCTTGGACTGTCTGGAAGAAGCTGATCTCTCTTCCCCTGCACCTTCCTGGTGAGAGAAGCGGTCCTCAAGTACACACATGTACCTCGGGTGAGACGATCCGTTAAGACTATGTACCATAAGCTTGGCATACATGGCTGACTGTGCTTGTTGGAGCTGCACCCGAAGAAAGGCTACATGGGTGAGGGATCAAGGACACAGGATACCAAGGACAGTCAGTCTCACTCTAAACTTCAGAGGAAGGGTGCTTTCCAAAGACCAAAGAGGATTCCTCAGGTGAACAAGCTTTTTATAGATTTAGTAACATTTTAGTAAGTTAGCGAATGTTTTCCTTTAGCAATTAAACAGATCTCTGTAAAATCACAAACAACATTCTGCCCCTTCTGGAAAGGAACGCAGAAAAGATCTTCTAACCAGACCTGTGCTAAGGAATAGGAGTCTGATTATGGGTCAATAAGAAGGGGTGAGGGATTACATCATATCCCCCAGAAAGGAGGTCAACATAAGTGCAGGAATAGCCCCTTCTTTAAAACCACCCAGGAAGAAGATTCCCCAAAGCAAAACCAGTCAGGACAGAGGGTCATTCCCCAAAGCTACAGTGCTAACTGGGGAACCTGATGGTCCTCAGAAGGGTAAGGAAGAAGAAACGGAAAGAAACTGTGGGCAGTGGGACAGTGAGGCAGGCTATGTCATCATTGATGCCAAACTAGTTAATACATGATCTGAAGAACTTTCCTGTTGCCACCAAACCCAAGTCAAGAAACTCATCTCACAAAAGGAAATGGCCTCCATCACTGTCTCTCCTCCTGCTTGAGGCATGTTCCTCTTCCCTGCCCTCTGGAACTCTAGATCAATATCACACGTACCCTGCATGAATGTCCTAATTGGTTTAGTGAGAAAGAAAGCCTGTATTCATCCAGGGGACAACGAATGGAGAAGAAAGGAAAACAATCTGATACAAGATTCAGATAGTTCACACCAGGGCTCGGAGCGGAGGGGTAACAGATATTGGGTAGGAACATTAAAGGGGATATGTGGGCTAATGAAGGAAAGGATTATTGGTGAGGTTTCTGGGAACAGGTGAAGGTTTTCCTGGAACTCCCCTTTTCACTTTCTCCTTAGTAGATTATTTCTAGTCTCTCAGGTAGCAAGTATCTTAGAGAAGATGAGAGACTAGGTGAATCTACGTCAAGTCTATAGAACAACATTTCTCAGATGACCAAAGCCTTTACCTTGACCTGAATCAAGACAAAATGTCAGTGCAGGAAGGAGAGAGACAACATGAAGGCAGAGATGCCAAGCCTCTTCCTCCCGTTCCTGTCAGCCATCAGATACAGGGGCCCAAAGCAAAGGGTCACTGTTGCCTTCCAGACTCTGAAAAGTCACCTAGGCAACCATGTCATCATAACCTATGTGGAAGAAATGCCATCCACAGCAAACAGACAGGAAACTAACAATGCATCACCATCTGTGTGATCTCCAAAATGAGATTTTCTATGTCACCCAAGAACAAGCGAAGCTGAGTACTTCATTGGCCTCCATGACACCAACAGACTTGCAAGGAAGAGACTGTGATTCTGCTCAGATAGATACTTGGTGACTGAGCTGATGCTTGGGGCTGGCCAAGTGCATGGCATGGAATGAGGGTTATCTTCTGTGGTACCCAAAGTCCTGCAATGTACATGGTTTTGTAGCCAGAGAAACCACAAACAAAATGCTCATCCGTACCACCATGGTGGGGAGGGAATCAGAGGGAAGACAGATGAGAAGAGGATGTGGTCCATCTCTCCCAACTCCTGGAGCCAGTGACATCATGTGAAAACTAGTACCTCTGGGCTGAAGAAGCCAGGATGTGGTCCATCTCTCCCAACTCCTGGAGCCAGTGACATCATGTGAAAACTAGTACCTCTGGGCTGAAGAAGCCAGGATGTGGTCCATCTCTCCCAACTCCTGGAGCCAGTGACATCATGTGAAAACTAGTACCTCTGGGCTGAAGAAGCCAGGATGTGGTCCATCTCTCCCAACTCCTGGAGCCAGTGACATCATGTGAAAACTAGTACCTCTGGGCTGAAGAAGCCAGGATGTGGTCCATCTCTCCCAACTCCTGGAGCCAGTGACATCATGTGAAAACTGGTACCTCTGGACCGCAGAAGCCAGAATTTACTTATTTATCGATAATCACATGATTAATTCTACCCCATAAAATCTGAAGAATGAGATCCCTGACTTCACAAAGGGTCCATGGGTAAATCTCATGATGTTCTGGGAAGGTGGAGCCAGAGGTAGTGGTGCAGCAGCTGGGATGGCATTTCAAACCTACCCTTGACTTGTTCCTATTCACATAAGGAACCCTTACCCTCCTCTTAGAACCCTGCATACTTGATGGTGGCATCTTTGCCTTTTAAGGTGTTTTAGGACAACATCTGGAGACGCTTTTTTTTAATCTGATAGTGCTGGCATCTTGCTGTTAAAGGGCAGAGATCTGATGAACACCCCATGATGTCCAGGCCAGCCTCACCGAATGCCCAGTGCCCAATGTTGAGGAGAGACACCTGACTGTAAGCCCCAAGGATTCAGTTTCCAAATTCTCAAAATGTCTTCAAATTCCAGATTCGTTCATCCAAGCTAATCATGACTTACTCCCATATTTAAATAATTACATCTTAGAGACCAAATTAGGACATCTGAGATAAAGTACACAAAAGAAAAGAGGGAATGTGGACTCATTCACTTTCCAGCCAGCCTGCATTAAGTTTGGACGAACTTATCCCATCATTATGTGAATGAAGGATCAGTGTGCCTGTGACCCGTCACTTTGGCATAATCCCTGATGTCCCCATATTAGCAAGCGTAGCAGGAGCCCAGGCAGTAAACACAATGTCAGCTGAAGGAGAGGCATGTAATTAAACCAGACAGGAGATGAGCTCACCAAATAGCATGTTTCCCCGCGTCCCACTTCACAGTTTAATAATATCCCCTGTGATTATATGGCACTACGGCCTGTGATGTCACAGACACGCTCCCTGTGTGCTCTAGGGACCTTCGGTGGCCCTAGTGCATCCGAGGCTTCCCCCATGCTCATGGTTTCTAGCTTCCCTGTAGCTCCAATTAGAAGAGCAAACGGAGCAATAAAACAGCTGCTACTGGGGCACCTCCAAAGCAAACACTGAGACTCCGCTGACAGGGAAACCTGCCCTGAGCCTACAGATGCTGCAGCACACCCAAGTGGGTGCTGGACGTCCCACCCAGACTCACTCCCCCACGGCTGCAGATGCCCCACTGTGGTGATGCCTGTGTCCTTGTGTGTAGGTGTCCTTGGCCAAAGTCCCACAGCCCAGAGTGGCAGGAACAAAGGCATTGCTCACTGCTCTGAGATCCAAATCTTGAAGCTGGAAGTGCTGATTCCCTCAAGCCTCTGCGGAGGGACCTGCTCTGGGCCACTTCCTGTGGTTTGTGGGTGGCCCTTCTCTTACTTATTTCCCTCACCCTTGGGAATCAGTGCCTGACAGAGATAACTTAAGTGTCGCGTCTTTTACTTTTGAGTGACCCACAGAGTTCAGCCTATGGTCACTCGAGTATTCCTGTTTTGCAACCGAACATCACGGAAGCTGGTGTGTATCTGTGGAACCTCATGGCAGACAGGAAGCAAAAACTAGAGGTGTAGGAAGAGGGTTTGGTGAGCATGGCCGCCAGGAGCAGGCTCCTGGATGCTGCCTACAGCTAGGCCCACCTCCTGCCTTTCACGTTCACCAAGGCCATAATCATGAATTCATGGATGCATTAAGCCATTCACTGGGTCAGAGCCCTCAGGGTCTGGACAACACTGGAGATGCCCTGCAGACACCAGAGATGTGACTAGGTGTTTTTTTTCCCTCTCTGCCACTCTTTGGTGCTATTATTTGTTTGTGGTAAGGATAATTAAGATCACTCATCTTCTCCTTGTCTTTTCCTGTGTACAAGTCTGTCTCTGTGTTCAAGTATCCCCTCTCCACAAGGACACGGAGTCTATTGTGTCAGACAAGGTCCTGCTCCAGGGACCTTATTATAACTGGATTACCTCTGCAAAGACCCTACTTCCAAATAAAGCACTCCCTGAATCATGGGCAAGTCAGCTTTGCATTCTTCAGAGGGAAGACAATTCAAACCATCACCTGCTTCTCTTACTGGTTTCCTCTTTCACGGGGCCACTATAGGGAGGTATGTCTGCCAAGGGCCCCAGGGAAGTGTCAGGCATTCTCAGGTGCAGTTCCTCCACAATCCTGGCTTAGGGTACATACAATTTCCATTTACAATATCTGCACAAACCAACCTCAGCATTTAAAGTGGTAGGTCAGGATTTGAACCTGGGTCCGACCAGTGGCAAAGCTTGGGTCCTCCCCAGCCCCACCTGCCAACTCCTCCTGCTTCTCTTTATCCCTGTAACTGAAGTAAACCAGTCTTAATTTAGCTCTCTGCGCCCTAGAGAGCCCTCCAGCTCCCCCAGAGAAAACTAGAAAACCCTGGTGTGTCATGAACGTGCTGTTGGGAAACTCGCTTCTACAACTCTCTATTTTTAACTCAGGCAGTAAAAGTAACCCTTCGGCTTTTTAGTTATTGCCTAAGTCCAGCTAGTGCGGCATTGGCAACCCAGCCTCTGATTGCCTTGTTTCTATTTCTGTTTAATGCCAAGCTTCTCGCCTTTGGGGAGCAGAAGGAAGTATATGACTCCAGGCATTCCCTCTGCCCCTCAGTGAGGGTGAGTCTCAAGACAGGGGGCATCAGACAGCAGGCCCCAAGGGCGTGTGCCAGAAGTCAGAACTCCAGATGAAGTCATAGCTCTCCTCTCCGTTGTTCCTGCTTACCTTGACCCAATTCCTGTCACCTGTCTAGCCAAAATTTGACTTGAAAGACAGACTGTGCTCTTTGCCCCACAAATCAAGATGTTTACATTTTATCCACTTGGGTACTGTCAGTGACATAATCCCACATTTGTAAAGGCATCGCTCCGAATGGAAGCTGGCATACACAGCAGTGAGTGTCTTCATGGAAAGCTCTCCTGCTCACACTGTCCTCCTCCTTCCACTCCAGGATTGCCAGGGTTCATACACACACGACTGCTGTCCTTCCTCTCACCCTAGCTGAGACTGTGACCCAAGAATGTGTGCTCTGATCCTGATCATAGTGCCCTCTACAGTGACCTTATTTGGAGACAAGTGAAAATCACCATCGGGTCCCTAGCATGGCTGCTGAGCTGATAACTGTCATCCTCACCAGCAGAGGAGATTCATCCTGCAGTCAGAGGCGCTGCTTGGTGGGAGGCGGCATCACCTGGGAGACAAGGCTCTCTGAGCATGTCCGTGAGGGACCCTCTAGCCTGGCCTAACTGGGGGTGAGAGAACACACCCTAAAAGTGAGTGTACCATTTCATGGGTTGGGAACCCAGACTGACTGAGAAAGAGAAAGTGAGCTGAGCATCCTGGTGCCTCTTGCTTCCTAACTGTAGACAAGATATGGCCAACTGAACTGCCTCATTCACAGTCACTAGGCCTTCCCCACCAAGAGGGGCTTGCACCCTCAAACAGTGAGATGATTAACCCCTTGTTCCTTAAGTTGCTTTGGTCACACCAGATGAGTAACTAATACAGATTAGTAACAGGTAGTGACGGGAATGGTTCTACCACGACCCAGCAATGCCAGGGAGGGGTGCAGAAGACCATTGCCCAGGGTCTTAGTGGGACCATGGCTCTACCATAGCTTGGCTCGGCCTTCTGCCCTGTGTGACATGTCCATTGTTCCGGGTGCCAGGTTTGTGGTTTTCCTTGATGACAGCCCAGGACTCTAACAGAGCTCCTCCGCCACCTTCTGCAATTTCATTCTGTCAGATCTGATGGGAGCCATAACCACCTAAAGAAGGTCAGCTCCAAGAAGTTTGCTGGTGGTAAAAAAGACTAAATTCTGCTTAGAAAAAAAAAGGAGGTTTGTTAGAAACGATTATTTCCTCAGTGTTGAGGACATTACATTAAATATCCCTGCCATTTCCCATTGATCACCTCCTTTCCCTGTGAGCTGGAACTAAAAATAAGCAATTTGTGCAAAGGGCTGAGCGCACACGCTGAGGAAAGCAGGCAGGTGTGGGCCCTTAGTCACTCTCCCCGCTTGCTGCCCAAATCACCACAGAACCAGACAGCACTGTTTCCCCCTGGCTCAACTCCCTCCCTCAACACAGAAGCACCAGACGAGACACAAACATGGAATGGATGGATACGGACACTCAGATAAAGTCACTAGAACAACAGTGTATTATGTTTCTCATCACTGTGACAAAGTACCTCACAGGAGCCACTCAAGGGGGGCGGAGATTTGTGTTGCCCCCCCCCCCGTCAGAGGGTGGGAGACATCACGGTGAGAAAGCCAAGCAGCAAGAACGTGTGCCTCCACTCCTCACACACGGCTGCAGAGAAAACAGAGAATGCAGCCTTAGGAAGAGTCAGGTTATAACCCTCAAAGGCTGCCCCCAGTGACCCATCCTCACAATTCTCGAGAGAGTTCCAGCATAATCTTAAACTCTTGGCCGTGGTATGTACTATCTGAATTTCCACCGGGGTTCTCTCCGGAATGGCCCGGTGTCCTCTTCCTACAGCATTATGAGGCCTTTCTTGCCCACATGTCTAAACTCCCACCTTCCTCTGCAAACCAGTTCTGAAAACCCCAGATCACAAGGTCAGGTTTATCACAATGGTGGCGCTTATCCGGGGCATCTGTTCCTTTTGTCCTGACTAACCAAGAACAGAGAACATGGCCAGATTCCTGGTTAGGCTATAATCTTCAAAAACCCACCCCAGTGACACACCTGGCAGCTAGGGCCCATGTCCTAAAGGTCACACAGCTTCTCCGAACAGCACCACCAGCAGGTGATCAAGCGCTCAGATGCATGCATGAGCCTGTAGGGCAGTGGTTCTCAACCTTCCTACTGCTGCGACCCTTTGACACAGTTCCTCATGTTGTGGGGACCCCCCAACCATAAAGTTATTTTGTTGCTACTTTGTAACTGTAATTTTGCTACTGTTATAAATTATAACATAAATATCTGATATGCAGGATGTCTGATGATACCCCTGATAAAGGGTCAATTGATCCTGCCCCCAAAGGGGTTGTTGTAAAGGAAGGTTCAGAATCAAACCATAGCTGACATGTAGAAGCAATCCTCACAGGGAGGTGTCTCAGTCTCTCCAGAAAGTCCCTTTGGAAATCTGTGGATCCTTTCATGTGCTAGGAAGGGTTTTCTGTGGGGATGTGGTGTATATCTGTCAGTATTCCTTAATGAAAGCCACGTACACTCAAATGCTTAAACATTAGGAAGGCCACACATTACCATGAATATTGGAGATGTCATCCCTGCCTGCCTGCATTTCTGTGGGCTTTCCTCTGCTCCAGGATCCCTACAGAAGACTCTAGTCATTGACCAGAACCATGCGTCTCTAACTTGCTATTGAGTCTGAGAATGTAGGCTCAGAAATGCCTGAGATGGCTCAGTGGTTAAGAGCACTACCTGCTCTTCCAAAGGTCCTGAATTCAATTCCTAGCAACCACATAGTGGTTCACAGTCGTCTGTAATGAGATCTGGGGCCCTTTGAGGAAGAGAACCTGGTCAGTTGTTCTCATCAGCTTAGACCATGAAACCCAATATGGACAAGTTCAACAGAACCACCATATACAGGTTGCCCGTGTGTGCTGATAATAATGTCCTCAGGTTGCCTATTCTAAGCCTATTCCTCTCAAATCCAAGCATGTACCCAACCAGTTGCTTTGGAGTTCTAGAGCCAATGGACAGCCCTAGAAAATGGATCCCTCAGATAAAGTGCACCATTAGGTCACTCTCCACAGCGGCACAGTGAATGAGACCCACCCAGTGGAAGAGCAAAGAACTTATGTGGAAAGTGTGGAAGACCATTGCCCTCACAAGAGCCAAACTCATGCAATCTGTAAAGTGCATCTTGTCAGGAGTGAGATTCTTCTGCATTAACCTGGAAGAATCCAGGCTCCCTCCTCCCCCCATTGCCAGTACCACACTGCTCCTATAGACGTTCTAAGTTTCTAAGTATGCCACATGAGAAACATCCATTCACCCACCTCTCTGGATGGCCCAGCATCCCTCCCTAGCTATATTGAGTGTGTGTGTGCGTGAGTGTATATGTGTGTGTGAGAGAGAGAGGGAGAGGAAGAGAGAGGGAGGGAGAGGAAGAGAGAAGGAGAGAGAGGGAGAGTGAGGGAAAGGGAGATACTCACTTGGTACCTCTGCCTGATCTGGAACTTATATAGATCAGGATGGCTTCAAACTCATAGAGATCTGCCTGTCTCTCTCTCCTGAGCGCTGAGAATAAAGGCATCCACCCAGCACGCCTGGTCCTTCTTGTGGTTTTATTCCTGGTGAGAATTTCAAATTATCCATGTCTGAGCCTCACCCAGGAAGATCTGTTTGATGGGCCCTTGGGGTGCCTGGCATATGTCAGACAACCACACATGCTAAGCAAGCAGCCTGAGTGGTCCCAGGGCAAGAGAGGTGAACGCTGAGTAGAAAACCCTCATGGTGTTTGCTGCCCATGCTTTCCTCTCTTTCTTCTCAGTTTTCCTTCCTTCCTGTCATTGTAAGAGCCCAGCAGAGTCTGTCACAGCCGGCAAACGTTCCGTAAAGGAATGAACTCTTTCTATGGCTTCCCTGGGTGAAAGGACGGAGGGAGGTAAGCTATCTGCTTACTGGGGAGAAGGGGGATATGAAGGTTACTTTTGTGTCACATCTTGTTTGACATGAAAATATGTATTTTTCACACCTGCAAAACTGACTAACAACAGACCTCGTTTGACTCAGATAAACCAAAAGTAATTTGGCCTTGGAATTGGATTAAACACAGAGAAGAGCAGACATAAGCCATGACGCGTAGAAACGGGAAGCAGATGAAACTGACGAGAGAGCTTTCTAAGGAACGGTACTAAGCGCGACAGTGGCACTGGGCACGCTGGGCTTCAAAGCTGGCAGTGCCACGCTTATTAACCTCAAACATTCTTTGTGCAGTAAAAGCCCCAGTTACACGACGTCTTAGTCGCCAAGCTTCAAACAAACAATATCACCAAACGCAACCAACCAGGGTCAAACATTTGCACAGGAGGGGGAGAAATCCTTCAGACAAACAAGAGATTATGAACTGACTTCAAAACTGAGTAATGAAGGAAGAAAGCAAGCACGGACAGTGTGAGTATGAGCCTCACGGGTGTTCCAAGGACACGAGCTGCACACGGAGAATGACTGTCTCCTGATGTCTTTTTCATTCACGGGTGAACATGAATTATTCTCAGCCACTCTGTTTAAAACATGCCGTGAAAACTCACATGCAATTGGTTGTGCTTACTGGATACAAACGGCCTTGGGAATAGGCCCTGCCTCCTTCACCCTAAAGTGTGTGTTCAGTGCTTGGGGCCAGTGCTGGGATCGAACCCAGGGCCTCACACGTGTTGGGCATATGATCGCCCACCTGACACACTCGACCCCTCTGTACTCAACATGTCTATCACTGTCCCGACAAAGTAGCGGACAGGCAACTTAAGAAAGGGGGGTTTACCTTGGCTCACACTTTGATGGTACAGTTTATTGAGGTGGCTGGTCACATTGCCTCTGCAGTCAGGGAACAGAGAGAGAATGATAACTCAGCTCACTTTCTCATTTTTTAAATCCAGGATCCCAGACTGTGGAATACCACTGTTCAGGTTTGGGGTAAGCCTTCTCACCTCGTTTGCCATGCCCAGAGGAGAGGCTTATCCGTTCAGTGATTCTGGAGCCTGCCAATTTGACAATCAATATTAACCATCACACCCACTAACGCCATTGTCTTGAAGGACGCATACCAGGAGGGTTTAATTCTAACTACAGCCTCATGATAACATATATATTACACAGATAAGTTTCTATGTTATAATTATGTATATTTAAATGTACATGTACTTACATGTTGATGCTAACTGCAGTGATGGTCAGTCTTTGCGGTCAACATGGTTGAGTTTATAGTCACCTAGCAGACACACTGTAGGCATTGAAGGTGTTTCCAGAGAGATTGAACTGAGAGAGGGGAGCCACCCTGAATGTGGCTAGCCTCATACCATGAGCTGGGAGCCCTGGCTGAATCAAAAGGAAACAGGGAGAAGGCAAACTAAGTTCCTGCATCCATCTCTCTGCTTCCAGCTCAGATGCAATGTGACCACTTCCCCACACTTCTGCAGCTGAGCTTTCCCTGCCACGAGGAGCCCGTAGCCCCTCAGCCTGGGAGCCACAATAAATCTGTTCTTCCCTGCGTCATTCTCACCTGGTGCTGTATTACAGCAAAGTGACAAGTGGCTAACACAGCTGTTTTCCCTCAGTGGCATCAAAATGCCAGACAGAAGGAACTCAATGGGTGAGATTCATTTTGGTGAATACTCTCCAGGGTTCCTAGCTGGGTGGTTTCATTGTTAGGAAGCACAGAAAGACAGCACGCACTGCTCCCTGCACAGCCAGCTGAGAAGCAAATATGGAGAAAGATGGTAAGGGTCTCATATATCAGGAATGCCCCGCATGACCTGACTTCCTCCATCCTGGCTCCACCCTGTAGCAGGTTTTCTTTGGGTTCACCATCCAGCGCCCAAATCATGACGAGGAGACTTATTATTAATTATGGATACTCAACTTTATCTTATGCTTGTCCACTAGCTCTTATAACTTAATTTAACAAGTTTCTCTTCATCTACATTTTGCCTCGGGGCTTTTTACCTTTTATTCTGTAAGTCCTACTTTATGATAGCTGGCTGGCACTGGCTCTGGGTGTCTCCCTCTTTCTTCCCTATTCTCTCCTCTCTCATTCCCTTTCAAGCCTAGATTCCCCCTCCCATTTATTCTCTCTGCCTGCCAGGCCTGCCTAGCCCTCTACTGCCTAACCATTGACCATTCAGCTTTCTATTAGACTAGTCGGGTGCCTTAAGCAGGCAAGGCGAAATAGCAACACATCTTTACAAAATTAAAGAAATACAGCATAAACAAATGTAACACACCTCTAAATAATTAAAGAAATGCCGCATAAACAAATGTAACACACCTCTAAATAATTAAAGAAATGTCGCATAAACAAATATAACACACCTTTACACAGTTAAAGTAATATTCCACAACACTACCCCCTAAAAGTGCCACCTCTCCTAAGTGCCTTGGCTTTAGTACATGACTAAATTGTAATTAGTACATGACAAAATTGCACCAAACAGATACAATTATCCAAACTGTACACAATGTATCCAAATTTATCAAATAGAACCCAAGTAACTTGAACTCAAAGGGAGGCAGATAAAACAAGTGTGAGCCAGGACCCCAGGAGAGGTTGAGTGATGTGTGCATAGTTTGCAATAACTGAGGTTGGGAACCTACCAGAATACAGTGGAGGAGCCTGGCATGGGCTAGATGCCCTATAATACACACATCAGCCCCAAACCAAGAATGCCTCTGCTCGGACCATTGATAGTGTCAATGTGGAAAAGGTCTGGTTAGACTTCTAAAGTGAAGGTAAGCTGAAGCTGAACATCATGAGTATCTTTAGATCACTGGGTGAGGGACCACAAATGCTTACAAAGCAGCTAGGCCGGCCATCTGCACTGGAAATGCTATTAAAATGAATTTATCGAACCTTGTGAGTAGGTATCATTCTTATTTCATTGCTAAGAAACTTAAATTTTGCAGAAATTAAATAACTTTGCTCCAAAATTAACTCTTGAGTGCTGTCCAGAAAATGACTCCATCAGATTGCTTACCGATAGTTCCACTTCAGTGACAATGGTTTCAGCACACGATAAGAGAATCAAGTTCGAGGCAAATGGAAGGGCAGCCTCACTGTCAGGAGGAGACAGATTCCACTGCTCGTGGACGTTAACGAGAGCTGAGAGCGAACGCTTTCACCACAATGTGCTGCCTGAACTCATGGGCCATGCTGTCAATGTGCTTCTCCTGGGACAAAGAGCTGCCTGGCTACATCCGTGGCATTGCCATCAGAAAGGGCAATCATAATGTCTTTTTAGAACCGCTCTGAAACTAGGCCTAATCCCGTGTCTCCTATCCAACAATCAGTCAACATTACATGCACACTCACTCTGAAACCCTTGGACTCTGGTCAAGCGTAGAATTAGGGTGGTGGGTCATAGCTTTTCCCAGGTTTGGTAATCTTTGTATTCAGATGCTCTCTTTTGTGAAGTGGCAGGGTGGGTAATTTAGCCAATCACAGTCAGCTTCATAGTAACCAAGCAGGACTCTGCATTTGACACAAACTCCTTAAGTTAGGAAATGTTCTAAGGCTTGTTTTCAAAGCTCTCTCTGTGCATTACCGGCTTCATGCTATCCACAGATCCAAGCCTTTATAAATTTTTACAATTTTATAAAACCTGACGTATCCTGGGCTTGTAAGAAGGGTAGCCGGCGTCATGTCTCCTTGACCTCAGGCTGTGACGCCTTTCCAGCATCACAGGCCGGATTGTGTTTCCTCCTCACACACCACCTTGTTCTAGGTCACGGCACAGCTTTTGTGAGGAACTTTTAAAAATAGCCCACTTGGGTTCCAAGCGCGAGCTAGCTCATCATTGCCTAAGCATTGCCTTGGAGAGGAGCCCAGACTGGAGGCTTGCAAGAGGTGTGGGAGCCAGGCAAGGGAGCCAGACAGATGGGCTGAGACTATGGATGATGCGCAGTCCATGGTGCAGCCATGAGCAATATGCTTCCCTGCAGTTGCCACCTAGGAGTCAGCTCTTGAGTCCCAGAGATGCATGGACAGTGGGAACTCTTCTAGGTGGGCAATGAAGGAGCAAGTCCATGCAGGATCCCCAAGTCAGGGGATGGGGAGTCTTCCTTCTTCAGTCTCAGATTATTAGTGAAATGACTGACTGAACAGCCAATAGCCAGGCAAGAGGTATAGGTGAGATTTCTGGGGAGAGTAAGGAAGAGGAAGAGAATCTAGGCACAAGGGAGATGATGCCAGGAGACATGGAGAGGAAAGGAGAAGAAAGGGGAAGTGCAAGAAGAAAGAGAGGTAATGCCTTATAATAGAATGTGAATTAAAATAAATGGGTTCATTTAAGTTATAAGAGCTAGTTAGGAACATGCGTAAGCTATAGGCCGAGCTTTCATAATTAATAAGGAGTCTCTGTGTCTTTGGGAGCTGGCTGGTGGGACAGAAAAGACTTGCAATATATGGAGTGCAACACGGGGGCTTGAATATCCACATAGGGCCTGAGAAAGCAGTCTCTCAGGTAGGCTAAGATCTCTTTCTGAAGGGAAAAGGGGGGATATAAGTATAGGAAGGATGGATTGTTGAATCTACTTTTGAAAAACCACTAGTCTCAAATATTTTACATTGATAATGGGTTTTTGTATATTGATACAAATTTAAGTTTATTTTGTTATCCTGTGTCTATGTTTTTACTCTTGTTTAAGATATTATATCTATGCAGCTCATTTAAAAATGTAATGTAAAACTTTAGTCCTTGAAAGCTACTGTAGTAATTGGAGCGGCGGGGCTGCGTCCCCAGCACCCTGGCCGCCTGGCTAGCTTAACACCCGAAATAATTACACGGACACTGTATTCTTTTAAACACTGCTTGGCCCATTTCTATCTAGCCTCTTCTAGGCTAATTCTCACATATTAATTTAGCCCATCTCTAATCATCTGTGTTGCACCCCAAGGTGCGCTTACCGGGAAGATTCTAGCCTACATCCATCCTGGATCGGAGCTGAATCGCGTCTGCCCAGGAGAGCGGAGCATGGCGTCTCTGAGAGGAGCTGCATGGTTTCTGAGCTCACTTCCTCTTCCTCCCAGCATTCTGTTCTGTTTACTCCTCCCACCTATGTTTTAACCTATCAGGGCAAGCAGTTTCTTTATTTAATTAACCAATGACCTTCCTCCATCAAGCTACTTAGGATAATAAAGAAAGACAGATTAATAGTTAGTCACCTATAACAATCAAACTTGTAGTCATGTTAGGTATGTTTTCAAGGTCAAACAGATATATTTTAGATACATGGTCTTCAAATACTTTAAAGACATACAAAATATGGTATTTAACCCTTAATAACATAAGAGTTTTCATGACAGTGAGACACATCTGCTCCTGGCAGCATCAATTTACTTCAAAAAAGGATGGTGGGCATCACAGAACCTCCGCATGGAATTTGCTTTCATTTGTGACAAAGTCAGCCTCTGACTAAAGAGACTGTCCTTGTCTAGACTGCTGACAGTATGCTGTGCAAACTGGACAAGAAGAACACAAAAGAGAGTAACTGCCAAGACAAGGTAGGACCGTCCTTCAAAATTCCTGCTTCACAGAAAAGCCTCTCAGATCATCTAGGCCCATAGGTCAAAGACTGAGGCCCCAAAGTTGCAGAAGGAGGTAAGGCTTTCCTTATAGGTCCACACGAGGGAAAAGTGAGACCAGGGCTTAAACGCCTAGGTAAAGACTTTCACACAGAGCCAAATGAGGAAAGTCAAATCACACACACACACACACACATGCACACGCACACGCACACGCACACACACCATCCTACTCAAGTGTCCAGGATGCACCTGAGGACATTGTCATCAGTACAAGGTAAAACAACTCCAATCCAGCAGCAACAAAGATTCCTCTGCTGTCTGTCTGTCTGTCTGTGGTTTGGCTATCTGCTGGACTGCATAAGAGCACATAAGATGGCTAGAAATTAGTTCCAAATATCCAGAGTTCCAAATATTCGGAGCCCCTGGGTAGTCTAGAAGCCCAACTGCTGTGCCACTGAACACAGGCGTTGCCTTCAGCTTTACAAGTGGCGCGTGGGTGCACAGTTGTTCCCGAAACAGATTTTGCCAGGATTTCACACATCCACTTTCCAGAGAGATAGGAGGCTGGAAATGGAAGCCACAGCCACCCAGAGTGAGCAGGGAGTGTGTGCGGAAGAGATGGAACAAGTGCCTTTTGGGTTCACAGACTCCTTGGGGAGAGGAATTCCTTTGTTTGGGCTGCCATATAAGATGTCTCAGCAGGGTGACTTGAAGGGCAGAACCTACCATCACCCAGTTGCCGAGACCAGGAGTCCCAGATGAGGTGTAGGAGGACTGGCAGGAGCCTCTCTTCATCCCTGACTGTTTCTCCCTCTGCCTCTTTTCTCAGACCTGCATCCAGGCTCCACGTCTTTGTGTTTCCCAACATACAGAGCAGTTTTTTAGTTAATTCTTTGAAAGTTTCATAAAATGTAATTTGATCACATTCGCTCCTCCTCAAACTCTCCCCAGATCAACCTTCCTACACACTTAACTTTGCGTCAGCACAAATGGGACAGAACTCAATGGGCTTTTTAAGTTCCCGCATCTCACATGAGCACTGGTCATACTGGATTAGGGTCCATCCAGCTCCTTTAACCTAAGGACTCTTTAAGAGCCTTGTTTTCAGATGCATTGGTGCTACAGCGTGGCACCAATGGAGGAGGTGCTGATTTCAAATGGGGGTGAAGAGGAGCGGCTAGAAGCTTTGGAGGTGCTGAAGAGACTGCTCAGTAGTTAAAACCACTCTCTGGTCTTGAAGAGGACTGGGGTTCAGTTCCCAGCACCTACGGGGAAACATACAACCTATTGCATTCCAGGCGATACAAAATCCTCTCTTGATATCCACGGGCACCAGATGCACACAGAGTATGCATTCATACATTCAGGCAAAATGCTCGTACAATAAAAGCAAAAATAATCTTTAAAACATAATTTTTGGGGAGATACAGTTCATTCAACACCATGGAAATTGGGGCAGGGAATAGACACAGCCTTCCCCTCCCCTAAATCCATGGGCTCAGACATGGTTGTGCAAGCTAAAGCAAGTTGCCACCTTCTGTGATGTGTCTTGCCAAATACAGCTTCTATACATAGCTAACTGTAACCTAGTCTCAAGTGTAAACAAGACGCAGCCTAAGCGTGCCTTCCTGTAACTAAGCTACGGGTCTCGGCCAATCAGAGTAGCTGTGTTGTAAGCAGTCACAAGCCAGCTACTGATCAGACCATGTTTACCTAGGGAAAGTGCCCACTTCAGCCAATCACATTGTCTGATACATCATTTCCTTTCCACTATCAGTAGAACGACTCTTGTACGGGGTCCATTCTTTGAAAGGATGCCTGCTTCCGGAATGTTTTGTGTAAATTTTGTTAAATTGAGCTGGTTCCCATTTTTCTTGTAACTGTTGAGTTAGTCAAATAATCATCACTCCTAAGAAGCCATTAAAGACAGGGAAGAGATGAGGCCACTGCAGGAAAGATGGAAAGGTCGATTTTTAATTATCCCTTTATTTGTTGAGAATTTTACACACGTATACAGCATGTCTTGATCATATGCACCACGCCCTTCAACTGCTCCTAAATCCCCACGTGTCCCCCTCCCAACTTCATATGTTTTGCTTTTCCTTAGTAACCCAATTAGAGTTGTCCATGGATGCATGGAGCGTGGGGCCATCCACCAGGACATAGGCCACCAGAGGGGCCACCAATGAAGACTACTGATATTCCCCTTTTTTCAGCCGCCATCAATTACCAAGATCTCCTCAGCTGTGGGCAGAGCCTTGTGAGCCCCGCCCCCTCCATGCTGGGATCGAGACTGGCTGGCTTCCTTGCAGGTGTGTGCTTTAACCTCAGCCACTGTGTTTTCCTGAGTGCAGCCTTCCTAACAGTTCCACAACCACGCTCCCCAGCTTCTGAGTCCAACAGTCTCCCTGCCCCTTCTCAGCCCGAAAGTGAGCCTGGTGCTAGGAACAACCACAGAATTCAGCTTGCACACTGGTTGTGAGCAAAGTCGATTGATCAAAAGGACCAATCAGGGTGTATGTCAGGGTTCTCTAGAGGAGTGGAGTTTATAATACGGGGGGGGGGGGGGGGCACAGAAAGGGAACTTATTAGAGTGACTTGCAGGCTGCGGTCCATCTAATACAGCAATGGCCATCTACTAACAGACGGTCCAAGAATCCAGTAGTTGTTCAGTCCACAAGCCTGGGTGTCTCAGCTGTCTTCAGTAATGATGGAGTCCCAAAGAAGTAGTCTGTAATTAGACTAAAGGGATGGACTTACCAGTGGGAGTGAGAGCTAACTTCCTCCTTCCATGCCCCTTATACAGGCTGCCAACAGAAGATGTGGTCAGACTAAGGGTGGATCTTTCCACCTCAAAAGATCTGAATTAAAGGTTTATCTCCCCACGTTAAAGATCTGGACTAGAAGTGAACCTTCCCACTACAGATGACTTAATTAAGAAAAACATCTCTCATGGGTGTGTGCAAAGAGTTCCAGGTGTAGTCAAGTGGACAGTAAGAAGAGCCATCTCGCTGGGCCAGCAAGAGGATTCTGGGCAAAGGGCTTGACACCAAGCCTGGTGACCTAAATGCAAAGCCCCAGGACAAACAGAGTTGAGCGATAGAACCTACTCCTACAAGTTGTTTTCCGACTTCACATACCATAGCACACGCTCATGTGTATGCCACACACACACACACACGCACACACACATGCACACACATGCACACACATACACACACTCACACACACTCATACACAAACACACACAGACACACATGCACACACACATACACACACTCATACACAAACACACACACAGACACACATGCACATGCACACACACAGACACACACTCACACACACTCATACACAAACACACACACAGACACATACACACAAACACACATGCACACACACACACTCATACACAAACACACACAGACACACAAACACACATGCACACACACATATATACGCACACATGTACACACACAATTTTTAAAAAATCCCCTTACACACACACACAATTTTAAAAAAAGCATCCCCTCATCTTGAACAAGTCCCTTCTCAAAACCCCTTAGAAAACACAAATGTCTTCCTAAATTCTCTAAGTTACAAAAAACTTCTACATTCTAAAATCCCCTTGTCAGAACCCAAAAGCCGTTTACATAATAAATTTGAAAATAAAAGGGAAATATTAGCAGACATTTTCCACGGATTCCAACAAGGATCTACACTCTGTACAGAGGCAACCTAATTATAAAGCTGAGCAATAAACTTCCAGTCGAGCAGAATTATTCTTTTCTATCAGCCAGATGGTAATTGCTTTTAAAAATATGCCCGCGTGTGTGTAACTCACATCTTATCTGTTTGTAATCTCTTTGGAGGAAGTAAAATCCATCTTTTTAAATTGCCTGCTTTTTTATTCTGCAAAAGCTAACTCTGAATAAATTATCTTCTTAGGGAAACATTGCTGGCCTAGGCCAAAATTTTAAAGACACTAAAAAAAAATAAAACCGTATTTTCTCAAGAAATAAATAAATAAATAAAATGAGATTGCAGTGTGGGAAGTGGAAACTCTTATGAGCAGCTATTTATGAATGCAAAAAGCAAAATAAAGTTACCTTATCAAAGTACTAGCTAGTCCCCGCCACCCAGGAACGTGGAGGGTTGTGCATATTGGGAACAGTTTTGTGTGGTTGCTCTTAGAGTTTCACCAAAATGACCCTGTTTCTTTGAAACTTGGGTTCAAACCAAGTGTCTTAGGTCTCTCTTTCCGGAGACTATGGTTGGTCTTGTCAACCTGACGACTTAGAGGGTTACCTAGGAAACACACCATTGGATGTGTCTGCCGGTGCATCCTTGAATTGAATAGCACCTTTCTACGGAGGCCTAGATAAGAGGAGTCCAGGGGAAACGCAGGGTTACCTTCTGAGCAAGTGTGCCCATCACTGCTGCGGCCATCTTCCATGAGGACCATAACTCCAGCTTCTTCAGCCTGCCAGTGTGGTTCCAGCACCAGAGTCTCCAGGGAGCTCTAGGAATGAAATGACGCTGCCTAAAGCGACAAAAGAAAGAGCTCGAAGACACTGTATCCAAACTCCAGATGTGTAAACAGAATGCACAGAAACCATCTCTCTTCCAAAACAAGCTTACGGAAAACCATGGCCGTACAACAGGCTGACTTACATCAGTTTTTAAGTTTCCTCCTCCAAAGGGCCTCTGTAGCAGCCATGAGATGATTGACTGGAAGAGTGGGTCATGTACCTTGCAATGGGGGTGTGAGGAAGAACTCAGAGGGGTCAAGGGGCACTGGACTTCCAGGTTCTAATGGGGTTCTTTTTGCTTCCCTCCCTTTATTGGCATTTCCGGTCCCATCTCCGATGTTATTGACCTCGCTGCCTTTGACAATGGTAAGACACTCTCTTTTCTGGTGCTCACAGCTATATTCCCAGAAGAGATGCCAAGTAAGGCAAATCTAGTGTTTCTCAGCGCCCACCCGTCTTTACCTCTAAACCTCTAGCCAGACTCATTCCTAAGTCCCTAGCTATAAAATATTTCATAAAAACCAGTGTCTTGTGAATGTGTGAGGAAGAATGAAACCTACGCTGAATGCTACAAGTTGGATGAAATTAATGCATCGATTGATTTTCTTATCATGGTGACCAAATATGAACACAAAGTAACTTAAGGAAGAAAGGGTTCATTTCAGCTCATGGCTTGGCACTTGGCCAGCAGGACAAAAAAAAAAAAACAACAAAGTTCAATAGGAGTGAGGTATCTGGTCATGCTGCATCAGAAAGCAGGAGACAAACGTGGGTGTTTAGATGGATTTCTTCTTCGTGTTTGGTCTGGGATCCGCCTACATTTAAGGTGGGTCTTTCCTCCCCTCAGGTAAAGTTTTCTAGATATACTTGCTTGTGCAGATGCAGTCTTCTAGGCTATTCCAAATCCAGACAAATCAACAAGCTTGGGGATAACACAGGCGGGAACCCATCGGTACCTCCCTGACAGAAAAGGATTCGAGCTGTTGATGTCATTTTCTGCTAATACACAAGGTACTGAGAAGACCTGCAACATGGCCCAAAGGAGCAAGTACCACAAGGCAGCAAGGACCAGGAAATTCTGCTGGAGTGGGACGTTCAGGATCATAACTGCTTCCTCTCTGCCTGGCAGCGCAGAGACAAGAAGGGAGCCACTGGCTTTGTTTGTGTCTGGAGCTGGTGACGATGGGGTACAAGAGCAAGGCAAAGCATAAAGCATGCTGCCCCTCAATGCATGCATGTGTACTAAAGATAGATACAGACACTGTAGCCCTCTTCAGACCCCTGTACTTCTAATGAAGGGCTGCAAGATCTGTGTCCTCATGACCCCTGTGCATCTTACAGCCTACTGTGTACCTCACCTGTACAAAATGTATTTCTTGCCAAGAGGTTTACAGTGAAAGTTTGAATTTTTACAAAATAAATGACAAAAAAAATGGAGCTCAAGTATAGGCGTGGAGGACAGAGGTAGCTGCAGTTCAGGAAACCCAAGAGACCGTTTCCTTGAGGCCTCCTGCACACCTGCACGCTACCATTTAATTGTTCTCGAGCTGTGGTAACGATTAAGCTCTAAATCACAGTGGGATGAGATGGCCGTGTTCTAGAAAGCCCCTCTGTTGCACTGTGTCCACCAAAATCATTGCTGTGTTCGACAGACTAAGATTGTCCTGTCTTTTATTCCTAGTTAACACCTACTCTAAGTTGAGGTAAAACTGAATTTGTTTTCCTCCTTCCCCTTCATTTGAAAGGATTCTATCCTAGGCTCTCCTCTCTGACAATGTGTTCATCTAAGAGACTCTCGTCCCTCAGGTACTGAAACCCTTCTCTCAGTCCTGTGGTAGGAATTCTGAGGAAACACAAGCACCGAAGGAGGCCATGGCATTGCTGTAGTTTCTACTGTCCAATAGGAGCTACTGCCTATTCCTCGCCAGGGATTTTCAGTGGTGATTTTTCTACACTCAGTGCCAACTGACTGTGGAGTTTTATGTCCCCCACAGCAGTGAGGGACTCGCAGGAGCTGATGGCCTGGACTGAGACACACTGGAGAAAGGCTGCAGAGACAACACTGTCCATTCATAACCCAAAGGTCAGTCAGGTGAGCGCTCAGTGACAGTAGCTGACCTGCCTGTCTGGTGGCCTGAACTGTAAGGGAAAAGCTACAGGAACGTGTGTCTGGAAAGAGTGCCACAGGATGGGGTGTGACCAGGACACTGGCTTTCCACTGGAATATTTGTTCTTAAAATAGTTCATTTTCCCCAAAAAAGACTCAATGATTCAGAAAAGCAGCTCCAGCAAAGCTAGCAGACGGCATCTTCCCTCACCTCACTTTTCTGTTCCTTCTTTGAAAGTTTCACACTGTACACAATGTATTTTGAACATGTACACTCCCGACTGCCCTAATCTCATGCTGTATACAATGTATTTTAAACATATACACTTCCAGTTGCCCTCAAGCCTCTCCTGCCACAGTCCCCTCCAAATTCCATGATGTCTTTTCATGACCCACTGAGTCCAATCAATGTTGTAGCTATATACATGGGTGCCAGGTTATCCACAGAAATACAATGTACCAGGGATCACGGCCCCAGAGAAAACTGAATGCTATCCCAGGAAACTTCAGCTGCCAAAGCTCCTCAGCCAGAGGTGGAAAGATATTCTTTCTCTCCCTTCTTCTTCCTCCTATCTACCCATTTAGCTCTGTTCTTCAGGCCTTGGGTTGTGGTTCTTCTTTCTCAAATATTTGGTGCTGTTTTGATTACTATTTTGGCTCGTGAGATATTGACCGTTTGGGAGGCCTTCCTCACAATCTTTCTGGGGGATAGCTCTGAGTGAGAACTGGTGCACTTCCAGAAGGGGCAAATGCTATTTTTCCTGTGGGTGACCAATTTTCAGTTGCTCCTGGGTCATGCAGCTGTACCCATGTTTTCTCTTAGAATTGAATGCCTGACAGCCAGGGGACAAGAAGCCTCCTACTCTGCTTTTGTTTGGTTTTAACTCTACCCACATCCTCATCTGTCCTAGCTCCTTTTCTACTGCTGTGATAGAAAGCACCATGGCCAAGGAAACATAAAATAAAGCAATTAGTTGGATCCCCAGGTCCAGGAGATTGGCACCCATGGTGGTGGAGCAAAGGCGTGGTGGCAGGAATAGAACTCGCATCTCAAACCCCAAGCTGGGGGAAGAGAGCAGGTTGGAAATGGTAAGAGGGTCTTTTGAAATGTCAAAAGCCCACCCCCAGTGACACACCTCCTCTAGCAAAACCACACCTCCTAATTCTCCCCAAACGGTTCCACCAACCGGGGACTAAGCATTCAGACATATGAACCTATGGGGACTATTCTTATTTAAACAGAGAACTTCTGCTGTAGACAGTCTGGGATATGCTCTCTGCCTATCTATTTCTTTCTGCTGTGGTCCTCCAGAGATTCCTCTGAGATCCATGCTCACAGACAAGCTTCTTTTCTGTTCTCTCCCGTTATGTTAATGGGAATGTAACATGCCACAGTCACCTTGGAAGTGTCTGGAATTTTCATACGAAGTTAAATATATACCTACCTCTTGACGCAGTCTGGCCATGCTTTGCCAGCGATGAAGTGTAACGATGCATCCTTGAACAGGGTCATTCCAGGAGCCATAATGCACAGTAGCCCAAGCCAGAAGCAAGCCGAATGTCCTCCGACAGCCAGATGGGTAAACAGTCTCTGGTGTGTGCATCCAAAGAACATTTCCAGCCATGCAAGCAAACTATCCCACACCCAAGAAGGGCTGGTATCAGCACGAGACTATAGATTGATTGACAGATGCTAGGTGTGTGAACGCACATCTTGTGTTGCCCCATTCGCATGTCATGTGCACAGAGAGAAGGAAGAGTGGGAGGGGGAGAGGGAGAGGGGACTGTTAAACAACATTATGATGATAGGAACCAAAGCTGGGTGTCTATGGTGATGGAGGAGTATGGGCTTGACTTGATCTTTCTAGAATGATGGAAATCCTCGATGTCTTGATTGAGGTATTTCTGAAATTACCTATGTGCATAGTTTTGAGAACCCAGAGTTACACAGTTCAACCCTGGGCCTCCCAGGGCAAGTAAATGATTGCTCTACTTTAAACCATCTTAAAATCAGAACTAAGCTACTAGCAGAGTTAGAGTATTTATTCTTGATTGTATTTTTCAGCGCTGACATTGTAGCAACAGACATCATGACAGCCAAATAAACAGCAAAAAAAAACCTATTCCATTCTAATGCTCTGAGAATATGTAATATAACTAAGATACACATCCTGCGTTTCAACTAATTATGGGATTTCACTCACCACCCTCAGCAACTGGGAAGCCGAATCAACTTTCTTTTCTCAGAATACTACATTAGAACCTATATTTAGACCTAGCATTGAAGGTGACATGGAATAGAGACACTATCTTGACACAATGTCAGCTGTCATCTTGCACTTCCACACAACCGGAGAGCAACTGTCTTTGCCGGAAGCAAAGATGAGAAGGACAGGAGAAATGAGACTATGCTCCTGGACATCTCTTTAGGATTAAGCCATTTCCTCCTCGGAAAGGAACGTGTGAGTCATCTCCTCACTCAGCTGCCAGAGAGAAGCTACACTCCATCACGACAAAATCTTCTCAGATCCCTTCTTCCCTGCTCAAGAGCTAAGCACAGTCCACGAGGAACGGCCGGGAGAGCCACTAGATACTAGGTCCTCCAGGAGGCTACAGAGCCAACTGTGCTAGGGCCTGACCGCTGGACATTTGGAGGTCACAGATGAACAGTGGGGATGTGGTGCTTCTAACAGATGCCGCGGTAAGCACAAAAGGCGCCCATCAACCATGCAGTGCTGCATGGCAATTCCAGGGTCATGACCTAGATATGGGCTTGTGTTCTGAAAGAGTGTCAGCGGAATTCTCAGGATTACAGCCCCATCTACCTACTTCTTCTACATTCTCATTCTCTCTTTGGTCCTTGAACATCCCAGTATTTTAGGACTGGATTAAACTCCTCTGTTGGAATACACATTGTACCCTGTGCTCTTGATTAGAGTCGAATCAATTCAGGGCTAGGCATAAGGAATGTACCAAACACAGAGAGCTAACTAGTTTGACTTTGAACCCAATCTTGGTCACTGTGTAGGTGACATTTGGAGAGGGCAATAGTTAGGGAAAAGCAGCTGCCTCGAAAATCCCATGTTTAGCACTGACTGTGGTGGCCCCAGGTGAAGGCTGAACCAAAGGGACGTTCTGGGAGCGAGTAGCTGCTGCCCTCAGCTGCAGCAGAAGAAGGGGTGTCGATATGGGAAAGTGTAGAATGCATGAGTTGAGAAACAGGCAGAGGATTTGTGACTGTTTATATTGGGAGAAAGAGAGGAGAGAGAGAGGAAGGAGAGAACGAGCAAAGGGACAACCTGGAATGTCTCTAAGAAGTAAGCATAACAGAAGAGTTACAGCACAAACCTTGTTGAAAATCAGCGCCCACAGATTTGAGTCTTGAGAATTTATAAAGAGCCTTGAAGCTGCAGTCTTGTCAAGCCCATCTTCAAAGGGGTGGATTGTGACCTGGGAATAAGGAAGACACCTGGGATGGCTTGGCCTTTGAGAACCTACATCCTCATACTGTTCACCTCCATTGATCCACAAGTCATCCCTTCTGACCTGGCGGGAAGAGTCTCCTGTCTGAAGACCCGGGGCTGTGTAGCTATTTCCTCCAGACAGACACATCCCCTCCTGTGGGGAAGGAGGTGGCTCATAAAGCTCACAGGATTCACCAAGCTGATCCTGGAGTTACAGTAGTAGGCACCTGCTGGGGAGAAAAGGCGAGTTTTGGAGGGTCTGCCTGTGAGTTACATGGAGGTTCCAGTGATGCAGCCTTCATGAACGACCACCCCAACTGGCAGCGTTCATGAATGGCCACCCCAGCTGGAATGGGGCTTTTGGTGATGTTCTCGCTCAGTTCGCCCCTGTTCCTGTAACAATTAAACTCATTGGCTCATCAAGCCAGATTTAGAATTGTTTCTTTGGCCTCCAGTACCCTCTCTATCTGTTGTGAATAGGTATAGAATACCCACTAAAGGAAACACATCACCCAGTGCTGACTGTACCCTCACAAAGGGTTTACCAACTCTCTATTGTCAAGCCAGAATCCAGCAAACCACCGGGGCACCAATACTGTGTGTGCCTCAAGAAGAGGTGGCTTACCTCCTCAAGGAATCACACTGCAGTGTCAATCAATCCTGGCAGGAACCTGTGTCCTGACCAAAGGCAGAGGGGGAATCTCTCTAGTGTAGGTGAGAGGAAAACCCAACACAGGGAAGGCTGTGTATGGTTGGACCTGCAGCTTCTCTCTCTGGACCGGAGCTGTGAAAATAAAAGAACACACCCACTAGTGAGCCAATACCAAAATGCTCCACACTGAAAACATACAGCCAAGTGACATTATACAGACCGAGCAGGTTGTATCTGTATATTTAAGAATACATATGCATGTGCATACATGTATGTAACAACAAATAAGGAAAAGAAGCCATAAATTTGAGAGAGAGCAAGAAGTATATGGAAAGGTTTGGAGGTAGAAAAGGGGAGGGGTAAATGAAGTGATTGTAATCTCAAAAAATAAAAAGAGATTAAAGTCCACTTAGGACAGTCACGAGGAAAGACTATTATTGCCACCATATGTCCACTGGCCCCTGGTTATTTCTAGTGAGAAATCATTTGGACTCACACCGTCCTTCCCCAGCTCGCTCTGTAGCTAGATGGAAGTGGAGTCCAGCACAGGTGCCGTAGAAATGGCCAGATTCTTTAGTTACAGTGTTTTCTGGGAAAGCCAGTGGCTGCCGTCTCAGGGAAAAGGGTTAACTACCCTCTCTTATTCCGTGGGAGAGAAACAAACTTTCTTGCTTGCCTGTTATTAAAGCAGCAGAGCATGCACTATTGAATATGAGAAGATTATTGCAAAGGGTGAGTTCTGCTAGTGAGCTATGTGTTACCTAAAGTCCATAGGACTTATGCTAACCACGTTTTCTTCTAGATTCTGTTTAGTCAGTTCAGTCCAAGTCCAGCCCTAGAATACACTCTCCTGGAAGACAGCTGTTGCCACTTCCGCTAACTGGTCCAAACTCGTGAGGTGATAAATACCTTCCTGAGTTCGGCTTGGGTGGAAAATAGCAAACACGTGACCACAGTGGTGAGGGTTTGGAGACGTTAGAGGCAGGTGACTGCCCATGAACTAAGGAATGAGGGATCACTAGCACAAGGCATGTGTGAGAGAGCCTGTACACCAACACTATACCAAGCAGGAAACACCTGGTGCACACAGTAGGTGTGAAATAAATCCTGGGTCATAAGCCATGGAGCAGAGGGTCATCTCAGCCATTGTTACCAGAAAGGAATACACAAATTTCACCTTAAGAATTTATAATAGACCTAGGTGTGGGCACACCTTTAATCCCAGCACTCAGGAAGCAGAAGCAGGCAGGCCTCTGAGTTCCAGGCCAGCCAGGAGCCATACATAAGGCACTATCTCCCTGTCCCCCACCCCAAAGAATTGTATAATAGTTCAGAAATATTTATCTGGAAACTATGAAGCCTAGAATGCCACCCAGGCTGATGTGGAAAGGATGGCAGAACCATCACCCCTAAACTTCAAAGCCCTGTGAGGACTCTGGATGCTGCTGCCTCCGGAAGCAAGTGGTCCCCCACCAACACCCTCATCACTCCTTTTGGTCTCCCCAAGTTTCACTGTAGGAATTAGATTGACCAAAACCAGATCACGTGTCTGCCTGTCTGTAAGGCGAGATGGGAAAGTGAGTGTCTGGTCTCTGAAAGGAGTGGCTGTGGGTACACAAGCTCTGTGTGATTTACCCTCTGTTTCATAGTGAATGGTCCCAAACACAATGGCTTACCCCGACAGCATTTCTTTTTTAATCTCTCACAGTTTCTGTGGCTGAGGAACTCACTACAAGTCCAGGACCTCCTCTGGAATGCCCAAGGCTGAGGACTGGAGTCGTGAATCTGCCTGCCAGAACTGCCTTGGGCTGTCTTTCAAGACCTCAGGGCTTGGGCTTGAGATTCCCCACACAGAAACTGGGTTGCGGAGACGAGAGTGCCAGCAGAAAACAAGTCAGCTCGTCGTCCTGTGACAACGGTGACCTCAGCAGTCACCTGGCTTCATTGCAGACCTGTCCTCCGCTGGTTAGATCAGTCAATCCCAGTCCGGAGTTGACTGAAGGGAGCCCAGAACCCACTTCTCCCATCGAGAGCAGTGAAAGAAGGAATAAGATGGGGTGATCTGTGGGTGTGTCCTTGGAAGATGCATCAGGGGAACTCTCCAAGGGTAGAAAGAATTGCTGATGATGTCCCCGTGGCACAAACATCGTCCTGCCTAGATGAGGCTGCAGTAGTTGCCCTCTCAAGCCCCTTCCTTCTCCTCTTCCTTCCTTTTGCCCTTTACCTTGATACTCAGAAGCCTGCAGAACATGATGCCACAAGACAGATTCGGAGAAGCTGTTAGGTCTGGGAGTCAACTTTCCCTCCCTTGGCCTCTATTATTCCAGGCAGGACACAGTCTTCTCTGATCTCAGACATCCGTGTTGGGAAATGAAGGACTGGGCTTTTAACTCAACAACATCAACAAAAGTGTGTATGTGTCTGCCTCGTCTTAAGCACATGCAGAGTGACTGCATCACCTGCCCTGGAGTCCCCAGGGTCTTTGATGAAGCTGGGAAATGACAGAGATGCCCCCTCATGGGAAAGTAGCTCCAGAACAGCAGGGTTTTCCTCCAACAGCCCCACAGTGACAATATGCAGGGGGCCTAATGGAGATGTGGGTGCAAAAGTCACCCTGAACTAAATAAAGCTGGGGACTTAAATCCTGGCTCCTCTGGGACAGCTTGACATCTTTGCATTTTAGTTCACTTGACTATAAAACCAGGGTGGACTCAGTGACTATCCAGAATCATTCTTGTGGGAATTAAACAGGATCTGTACACAGTGCTTGGGATGCTTAAGACACAGTGTAATGGCAACTAAATGCAGACTTTGCTGATGAAGTCATGAAGGAGGATTGGTCCTGTGACCTTGTAATACCACAGATCCATACAAAGAAGCATTTATGTCAGTGTTCACAATGACCTTAATACATGTCCATGAGAACAAACACGATGTGCAAATTTAGGGCAGGTATTTCTTGACATGATTATTGTTAATGTCTTACTGACCTTGAGACTGGAGGTTTGCATAACCAAAAGCACAGGAAGGCAGTCCTTTTTATTCTTTATTTATCTGTTCACTCACTGAGATAGGGTTAGCTTGTAGCTCAGGCTGATCAGGAACTCAAAATTCATCTGCCTCGGCTTCTCAACTCCTAGGATTACAGACACTCACCACCACACCTAGTTCTTGGAGGCCATCCTTGTAGGCAAAGAATAAATGCACAAACCCCGCTCTGTCTCTTGTAAAAGCTTCCGCCAAAGAGATGACATCTGGGACCACTGATTAAAGGCTCACGAGACAAGCCCTGGGCAGGTGCAGCTCAATTCTCAGACGCTCGGCCTGCAGGGAACCATCTCAGTTCCCTCCCACATATGTTTTCACCCTCAATTCTTCTGTGCTCTGGCTGTAGACTCCCTTGCCACCCTTTCTCTAGCTACCACTGGAGGGAACAGTTCCCCTTTGATGTTATTATGTTCAACTAGATGCATTCCGCTCAGCTCTTCTAAAGTCATAAGCTTAATCATTAACAGGATGGGTTTTAAGCTTCTATTTGTTTTCATTGTGGGTATGGAACGTCCTTTCTGAATGGCTGGAAATCAAGTAAACAGGGGCAACTGTAGCAAAGTGAGTCTCGTCACACATTTGGATGGAGTTTGATCTCTTCATTCGTCCTATAATGTAGAGCTTTCTGGAATCTACCAGATTAGGAGGAAGGCAATGATGAGCCCCCCAGGCTCCCCTTTGCCTCCTTTGACCAGCCTTCTGCAGCTCACATCCATTGGCTGGAGGAAACAAAGAAGCAACATAGCAACTTCTGCTCGAGCGCCCTTTCTGGCCCTTTCTTCCCAGTATGTCACAGTGTGTCATTGTAGCTACTGTGCAACACTACAGACCCAGCTCTTCACTCTACTTGCTGCTTTAAGGTTCTGTGTGAGCAGTAAACACTTCCATCGCTTATATAATCCCTGTGACTATCATGACCCTGCTATACGGAAAGTCCTCAAATACAATGTGTGTGTGACTCTCTTAAACATCTCCACTTACAAATTTTGGTTATTTTTATATTTTAACTAACATTTTAAATAACATTTGGCTTTAGAGATTTTGTTTAAGATTTTGTTTTCTTTTACAGTGTGCATGTGTGCATGCCTGTGGAAGCCAGAAGAGGGCGTCAGAATCTCTGTATCTGGAATCACAGGCGGTTGTGAGCCCCCTCCCCCCCCCAATCAAACTCAGGTCCTCTGGAAGAGCAGCATGTGCTCTTAACGGCTGAGCCGTCTCTCCAGCCCTGGCTTTAGACTTTTATACAGTTGGTGGTCCTGGATTCTGCAAGTGAGGCAGATGACCCATGAGTTAAGTCTGTGAGTGTGCCAGTCCTGACTGGGCCTCTTGTCCCAGCATCAGCATTAGTCCTGATCATTTCTCTCTCTGACGGTGTCCACAACCAGACACCCTGTGTAAATGCTGTACCACTCTGCCTCCTGCTGCTAGAAGGAAACTCCTGAGCCATTTTCAAAGAAAAGAAGCTGTTTGATGCACCACTGAGCAAGCTGAAAATCCAAACAGCAAGGCACAGCTCTTTCATTCAGCCTGACTTTCTCATCTTCTCTGCTGGCGCTAAGGTACAGCAGGTCAGTCTCAGGCCAGTTGGTCAGTAGCAAGCCTGGGCACTGTGGATTCTTATTATTTATCATTGGTAATTTTTTTTTAAAAAAAAAAGCTGATTGGATAATAGCTGGACAAGAAGAGTTTGAGCGGGAGGGAGAGCTAGAGGAGGAGAATTCTGGGAAGAAGGGCAGAGTCAGAGAGTTGCTGGCAGGCACACAGAGAGCAAGATGGGCACACTGTACTGAGAAAAGGTGCCAAGCCATGTGGCAAAGCATAATAGAAATATGGGCTAATTTACGTGTAATTTAAGTAAGCTAGTAATAAGCCTGAGCTATTGGCCAAGCATTTATAATTTATATTAAGCCTCCGAGTCAATTATTTGGGACACAACTGCCAGATAATTGGTAGCAGGCAAATGGGAGAGAAACATCCAATTATACCTGAAGGTCTCAGGGCCTGGGGATCTGGGGCACTCGGGTAGAGGGCCACCATGATATGGGTCTCAGCTAGACCATCTCTCTTAGCATATGGTGGTGTGGAGCCAGCAGCTAGAAGTATTTAGAATTCAGTTTCTTTGCCAATAAAATGTGTCTTTAAAAAAAAACTTGGGAGGTCTTCCACAGCAGTTAAATCATGCAAAATCATGAGGCATAGATCTGTGATAATTAATATTGATTATCAGCTTGGTGTGATTTAAAATCACCATGGAAACATACTTCTGGGCATGTCAATAGGGCATTTCCAGAAACCGTTTACCTGAGCAAGGAAGAGCTACCCTGAATGTGGGTGGCATCATGCCATTAGCTAAGTACATACAGGGGACAGCAGAAAGCAAGCCAAATTCGATCAGCATCCATTTCTGCTTCCCGACTGTTGATGCACTGTGACCACCTGCATCTGGCTCCACCCCCATGCCTTCCCCGCCATGAGTGACTGTGCCCTCAAACTACTAAAACAAACTTCTCCGTCTTTCTCAATCAGGGTTACTGTTACTGTGATGAAGCACCATGACCAAAATCAAGTTAGGGAGGAAATGGTTGAGTTCACTCACAGCTCCATGTAACAGTTCATCATCAAAGAGCAGCGAGAGCAGGGTCTCCCACGGGGCAGGAGCTGATGCAAAGGCCATGAAGGGCTGCTTCTTATCGGCTTGCTCATCATGGCTTGCTCAGCCTGCTTTCTTAGAGAATCCAGGACCACCAGCCCAGGGATGGTGCCACCCACCCATCAATCCCTAAAAAAAAAACATTCGAGGTCTTGCCTGCAGCCATATCTTACAAAGATGTTTTTCTTAATCGACACTCCCTCCTTTTGGGTGACTCTAGCTTGTATCGAGTTGACATAAACTAGCCAGCACACCTTTCCTGAGTTGCCTTTGCCAGACATTTTGTCAGAACAAGGAGAAAAGCAGTTGGTACTGATGTGTACCCAGCCTCTTTCTGTGTCAGCTTTTCCAATTTGATGCAGTCTGCATGCTTGAAGGAACTCTCAGGAAGTTGCAGGCAGATACTTCTACCCTCTTGCCCTTCCTTAGTGATGAGGATGATGACGACGATGATGATGATAGCAGTGGTGGTGGTGCTGCAAATGATAAAAATCAAAGAATGGTATAGAATAAAGTCATAAACAAAACGAACAGGAGACCAGGGCAAACAGACCTTGGGTCCGCTTCGCTTTGATTTCACCAATAGTCGGAGTTGTTCTTAGTACAAAACACAGTGTGGGTGCTGCTCAATCAAGACTCCCAGGGGCTCCCGGGAACCTCCCTCTCCTAGTGCAATGCCAGGCGGGCATGAACCTTCTGCTCCTCTGTACCAGTTAGGCTGGCTCCCCCATTGCACATCTATCCCCAAATCTGACTCCCTTCTGGTCTGTGTCTTTTCAACGTTGAAAACTCAAAATTTGGTAAAAAGATGTCAGAAGTAGATAGGCGAGGTGCTGGCATCCAGGAGGAACAAGAACTGAGCGGACCCAGCTCCTTAGCATCCACAAACCGGCAGCGGCAGTAGAACCTGACGCCGGTTAGGACAGCACAGGGATATACTCTGCACTTGAGAGATTGGTTTCGCCTTCGCGATTGGGCCACACTCGCAGCACACCGGAACCTTCACAGTTCAGACTAATCTGAAATATCTTTTAGTTGAAATTATCACCGGATTTCTAGTGTGAGTTTCCAAGGCTAAAGGAAAAAAAGAGGAAGGAAGGACTGAGAATCTGCAGGTGGAAAACTGATCCCTCCTTAATTCAAGCATTGGGAAGGTTCCTCACGGAGAACTGTCTTGGGGACGAGAGTGGTGCTGCTCAAAAGATCCTTTCCCGCCCTCGGCGCCGGTCAGCACCAGAGAAGGCATTTGATGCTTCTCCGTAGTATTTTGAAAAGCTTCCACTGCGCACAGCCTGGCCAGGGAGAGCGGAGAGTCTGCTGCCAGCAGGCAGGAGGGGAGTGGCCCAGTGAGGGCTGGGTGGGTTGGCTAAAAGGTTTGCTCTAAGTCGTGACTTGGAGGCTGTGCTTTTAGGTTTGGGGCTGGCCTGGCCTCTCATCCCGCTCTCACTCTCAAGTTGGACTCTTTGATCAGTCCTTAAGAAAGTGTCCCTCCTGCCATCCTCCGCTCTCACCCGCCCCAGAACTGTTGCGTAGAAACATTGGGCTCGTCCATCTGATTGGAAGCATTAATAAAGAGGTAGATTTCCGCCGTTCCCCTCTACGTTGTCCTAAGGAGGTTAAATGGGCTGAGACCGGGAACCCAGACATAGCATCCAGAATTGGGGACAGAGAACGAACGCAGTGATTCTGAGACCCTATTAGCGTTCTCAGGCCAAGCCATCTCCGGCTCCCCAGCTCAGGCAGCTCGCGCGCAGCCCAGAGCCAACGGTGCGAGCGCGCACCGCTGTCTCCCCCCAGCGGCCGCGCGTGTGTCGCCACAGGAACCCGGCGGCGGGGGTGGCACGGCGCAGTCAAGCCCGCGGCTCCGCCCCGCGCCTCCCCCCTCCCGGACGGCAGTGCCGCCCGCTCCGCGCCGCGCTCGGCTCAGACGGAGCAGCCGCCTCTGCAATGTCAGCAGCCGCAGCGGCGGCGGCGGCGACGAGAGCGGCAGTGGCCCGGGCCCCGCGGTAGCCGCCAGCGCCGCACGGCCCGGCACGCGCACAGCGCGACTCCGCGGCCACCTCGCGGCCTCCAGGGCTCCGCGGGCGGCTCTGCGTTCCTCGGTACTGCTCTTGGACACCGGGCCAGCCGGTCTGCGGCCACGCACAAAGGACCACGGACACCGGGCGTCCGGGAACTGCGCCCTGGGACCTGCCAGGGAAAGCGGCGGCTCCGTGTCTCCACGCCTTCCCTCCTTGGGCGGCCGGAGCCCTCGCCGGAGCGGGCCCGTCATATGACAGCGGCCAACGAGCGCCGGTGTTACCAGCTTCGCTGCGCCACGGCCGACCGCTCCTGGGGTGGCCCTCGCCTCGCCCCGCTGAGCGGTCTCCTGCCGCCGCCCCAAACCCCGCGCGTCCCACCTTTCCAGCTCCGGTGTCAGGAGACCCGGGGAGCCCCCCGCCAGAACCGAGCCTAAGATGGCCACGCTGCTCCGTAAAATCGGGCTCATTCGCCTGCACAACCGGGACACGGAGGACCCCAAGCACCACCATAACCACCGCGGCGGAGGCGGCGGCCAGCAGAGCGCTTCGCTGCGCGGCAAAGGCGGCGGCAAGAGCGGCGGCCACAAGCAGCAACAGCAGCAGCAGCAGCAGCAGCAACACCCCGGGGGCGCGGGCGACGCCAGCCCCGGGCCGGGCAAGGGCAAGAGCAAGCGCGCGGCGGAGGTGGCCGCGCGCGACAAGCAACCGCAGCCGGCCGCGGGGGCGGCGGGGGCGGCGGGCGCCGGGGGGCCCCGGGAACGGGCGGCGGGCGCCAGGGCGGGGCCGGGCCCCGCGGTGGCCGCGGCGGCGGCGGGCGGCAGCCTGGTGCCCGCGGCGCGCCAGCAGCACTGCACACAGGTGCGCAGCCGGCGGCTCATGAAGGAGCTACAGGACATCGCGCGCCTCAGCGACCGCTTCATCTCGGTGGAGCTGGTGAACGAGAGCCTCTTCGACTGGAACGTGAAGCTGCACCAGGTGGACAAGGACTCGGTGCTGTGGCAGGACATGAAGGAGACCAACACCGAGTTCATCCTGCTGAACCTCACCTTCCCGGATAACTTCCCCTTCTCGCCGCCCTTCATGCGGGTGCTCAGCCCGCGACTGGAGAACGGCTACGTGCTGGACGGCGGCGCCATCTGCATGGAGCTGCTCACGCCGCGCGGCTGGTCCAGCGCCTACACCGTGGAGGCCGTCATGCGCCAATTTGCTGCCAGCCTGGTCAAGGGCCAGGTAAGGTTGCGGAGCCAGGGGCCAGGGGTAGGGGTGGGTGGGTGTTCGAGGCTAGGCCGGAGATGGGAAGCAATGTCTGACCCCTCCAGGGACAAGTAAGAGCTGGTCTATCTCATTCTGACCAAGTCTACATGGGGACACTTGGTCCCACCGCCTCTGCTTCTTTTCCCTAAGGGATTTATTTCTTCCTGTCCATTTCTGCAGCCCTGATCTCCGGCGCTGGTCTCTCTGGCTTGTTGGTTCTCTTTCTTGCTTTCCATTTTCTGCTTACTGTCTTGCTGCAGGAGCCTCTCTCCTTTTCTCTTCCCCTGGCTACACTTCACTCCCTCTTTCCCTTTCCCTTCTGATGGTTCTTCTTCCCTCCCCTTTTCCATTTCCACAAATCCCTTTTGTTTTTTGCCCTCCTGAGTTTCCCATACTCTCCTGCCCTTCTCCAGTTTTCCTCCTCTCCACTGTCTAAGTCTCTGGTCAGCGTGATTACCACAAAGGTGCGAACTTTTACTGAAGCCTAGGATCTAAGCGTCCAGCCCAGCACAACATACACAGGCACATGCGGGCGCACGCAGGCACACACACACACACACATATAGAGGTGTACACACATAAAAGCGCACGTATACATCCACTCTCACACATGTATGTGAGCATACACACACATACATATACACGCCCTCGCACACACTGCACGAGCATACACACACACACACACACAGTTTCTTCTTCAAACCTCTCAGGTGGACTCTATTCAGATCAGGCCAGCTGCCTGCTGATAAGCCCTCTCCCCTAGTCCCTCCCTCCCTCCCAGCAGCCCACCCTTGTAAAGGTGAAAGTTCTCTGGGAAGCCTCTCTTCAAGCAGAAGTGTGGTCTTTCCTGGTGTTAGATCAGGCCAGACTCCATCCAAGAAAAGCTGCCCTGCCCAGCCCCCATCTCAGCCTGGTACTTACCCCTTGGAGGAACACCTCTGGAGTCTATGCTGGGCCCCAGTCTTTCAGACCTTGTCTCTTCTCTTTGTTTACTTGTGCTCCCCTCTACCCCCCTCCGTGGGTGTCAAAGCTAAAGATTCAACCAAGCACAGAAAGGAATGCTAGACAGATCTGAGCCTCTCAGGTATTGCATCATGGGGCCACTTTACAGAGAAACAACCCCTAAACTTACAGAGATGAATGACTTTTCCCACCCAACTGCAGGGAAGACCTGCTGGGTCTGTTTTCTTACGTTCTATGTTCTTGGCCACACTCAAATCCACGGTGGGCATTTTCTAACATCGTATTGTCAAATCACATTTCTATCTGGCTTGGATATCTTCAGCATGTACAGAGAATTCTCATTTCCTTTAAAAGACCCCCGGCGAACTCCACATGGTCCTTGTCCAGCCAGCTTATCATAGTCGGTCATTTCTTCCTCGGTGCCTGTCGCTGCCATTTCGCTGAGGGTACACACACTAATCAAACACGCTAATCAAATGGGGCTTATTCTACCCACTTCCCTCAAGGCAGAACGCCTGGGGTTTAGAAAAGAATGAGAAAAGAAAAAGAAAGGCATCCCAAGGCCAGCGAAGAGGTCACTGCATCCTGAGCGATCCTGCCAGTCCACCTTTTCCAGGGGTCACAGTCCTGGTAGGAGTAGGCTGGGCATGAGCACCCCAGAGCAGGCTTCCTTCTCCTCACCATGAGACACTGGCCAGAATACAGTGTGTATGAGATTGAGCGCCTGCCCCTGGGAGATGAGGGCTAGCTCTGTTTCCCACTGAGGCTTTGAATGCGATGGGAGAATGGTCCCCAGAATGCGATGGGAGGATGGTCCCCAGAAATGCCATGGTCATTTGTTTATCAATCACTTCTCCTCTGGGAAGATGATGTGGAAGGTCAGAGAAGAGGAATGAAATTTGCTTCACAGACTCAAGTCTGTGGCATTATGGACTTGGGGGGTATTTAAGCTCTGGTCTGCATTCTGAGGTTCAGGGAAATAATGATTTTGAATGAGGAAGTGCAATTTGTAAACAGAAATGTCTTGATAAATAGTTTTTACTTAATGCTGCAAACGATAGCAGCTCCCTCGGTGTCTGTCCACTTCCAGGGCTCTATGTGTATGTTCTATTTCTTTATAGATAAATTGAACGGCATTGCAGATGAGAGGGTTTCTCACCAAAAACAAAGTTAGCCGCATTTTCTTCCTTAGTTTGATAAGCAATCAGACCCTGTTCCGTCCACCTAGCAGGTTGCCTCGTATTATCTGATGAGTCGTGGTATTTTTAAAGTGGTGGCCAAGACTTGCTGCTTTTTAAAATAGCCATTTACTCTCCCTGTATTTCCTATCCCCTGGTTTCAACACACAGTCCTCCAAAAGGCGGTGACAACGTGGTACACATGAAATATTCAAAGGCAATGAAAGAACTGAAGAGATGGATAGCCATTAAAGTTTTAAGGGCCTGGGTATAACGGGACAGCAGCATCTCTGGTAACCTGAGGACTGTGACGTCTAGGTCCCTTTGCAGAGCTGTGGCCAAGAGCTGCTCGCCGCACATGTGGTAGATGCCAACTATTTCCATAGTTACAGGTAACCTGCTTTGGACCCATCCAAAGACCTGATTATCTGTTACCAGGAAGCAGGGCCGCTACTGGCCCATAATCACCTAAACGGACTGTCAGCCCCTAGTGGCGCTGTTCTTCTCTTTGCATTTCAAATTTTTAGGGCTTGTGTCCTTAAGCTGCAGTTAGAAAAGGCTTGTTTGTCCCTTTCCTAGAGGAAAGTGCTCAGTGCTCACTTAACTTTCCGAATTGAGGAAACACCCTTCCAGTGTCTGCAGAAGCATCTCAAGACAGCTTTAAGAGTTTAACGTGTAACATGCAAAAGTATCTGGTTAATAATGTTGTCTACAAAGTCAAAACTCAGGTTTGTTCTGTGTGTGAAGAATTCAGGAACTTCATGAGGCTTTTCCTGTACTGAATGTGCGTCTTGTGTTTCCAACGTGACCTTCACGTTGCACTGTGCATGACTCTGAATTAAATGAACACATTTGTTTCTTATATGCTATACTCTGTGTATAAAGAGACCTAAGCCTCTTACCTGTTTATGGCTAAATCAAGGAATTCTCAACAGGGACTTTTTTTAAAAAAAGATAATACTGGACCTCCAGGCAATCCTCCTGCATCAACCTCCCGAATGCTGGGGTTACAGGTTTGACCCTTCACACTCAGCAGGAGAGATTCTTGGCTAATGCTTAGTCCTCTGCAGTTGATGAACAATTTCTGGGCCTCTGAAATAATCCATGCAAATGTCAAAAGCTTTTAGAACAGCGTCTGTCTCCTCTGTCGTGCACAGAGCCATAGGAACACAGTTCGCAGCTCCACGGTTGGCAGTGTTAGCTTTGGATCGCTTTCAGAGTTTTGCTTGAAACTGAAGGAAGCTGCAGTGCCAGCACAGGGCTTGCACTAGCAGGCATCACCAACAGTTTGCACTAGCAGGTATCACCAACAGTTTGCACTAGCAGACATCACCAACAGTTTGCACAAACAGGCATCACCAACAGTTTGCACTAGCAGGCATCACCAACAGTTTGCACTAGCAGACATCACCAACAGTTTGCACTAGCAGACATCACCAACAGTTTGCACAAACAGGCATCACCAACAGTTTGCACTAGCAGGCATCACCAATAGCTCGCACTAGCAGGCAGCACCAACAGTTTGCACAGGCAGCACCAACAGTTTGCACTAGCAGGCATTACCAACAGCTTGCACTAGCAGGCATCACCAATAGCTCGCACTAGCAGGTATCACAAACTATTTGCACGAACAGGCATCACCAACAGTTTGCACAAGCAGACATCACCAACAGCTTGCACTAGCAAGCATCACCAACAGTTTACACTAGCAGGCATCACAAACAGCTTGCACTAACAGGCATCACCTGTTTCTGTTCTGAGATCACTGGGAGCAGAGCCTGCAAGCCTAGGCCCACTGGTTCCCCGAGTGAAGAGGAAAGCCTGGTCACAGCGTGCCTCCAAGCTCACCAGCGTCTCCAGGTGGAGCACATTCCGTGGTCGCACGTGTGGCAGGCAGCCCACCCATGGCTGCAGATAAAAGGCACTTGATTACGCCCTAACTCGGGTCTCTCTTCCGACACTTACACACCTCCTGAGTGTCCCCGTTTTAATTAATTAGCTATGATTGTCCTCAGAGAACCAGATGGCCCTGAATGACAGTTCCTCTCCCTTCTCCTGTCCCCCTCAGAACTGAGAGTCTTCCTTACAAACAGTAGTGACAGCAACAGCTAACATTTCCTGTTTTCAGTGCCACAGTCTGACCAAGCTGAGCACAACAGCAGCCACCAAACCTTTCCGGGGCTACAGTTGTGGAAACCACAGCTCTTCAGAGTCAGGATGACTTATGTCTCCATTTCAGCTTCTCCTAGCATCCTAGGTCAGACCCCTGAGTCAAAGGTGTAAGAAAACGCTGCTTGCAGGTGGCCATTTATTCATTGTCGCCCACGGAGAAGCAGCAGTAGCCAGCTACCTGCAAAAGGTCCACAAACCCTCAGGACCCAACCATCCTCCAGTCTAGTGTTCGGATAACAACTGATCAGCAGCTGAAAGAGTACCACGTTTCTAAGACTGTATTGATAAGGGAACCCAGCAGAATCATTGCTTGTCTGAGTGTGATGCCTGAGGGAGGGCTGTGCATCCCAGCTGGCCCATCTGCAGCCCTGGAAGGGGTATAGCCCAGGAGCCACATGAGAGCTTGAGGTCTGCAGCCAGGCCTGTGCAACCTTCTTAGAAATTATATTTTATTAACTTTTTGAGAATATTATGCATGCACCCAGTGTAACTCCTTCCAGATCCCTGCCCCATACCCCCATCTCTCCCAGCTTCATATAACCGGCTTTCTAGTTTGTGTCCTATATACTCAGGGATGTGAACCCATCCGTGGTGCCTAGATGACTTACCAGAGGTCTAAAATCAACTCTCCCTCCCACAGAAACCATCAGGTGCCAGTGGCTTCCCAGATAGATGTGCGAGCTCACAAACCTCCACCCCCACCGCCATTGCTGGGTTATTTACTGGTTAAAACTGGTAACCAAAGTCACTGCAAGTTTATGAGACCAGTAGCCCTGTCATGTTTTGATCCAGACATCCCTGACCTCTGGCGCTCGCGCTCTCTCTCTCTCTCTCTCTCTCTCTCTCTCTCTCTCTCTCTCTCTCTCTCTCACTCACACACACACCCTCTTTGATGGTCTCTTAGGATAGGGACCTCCTACCTTGTGGGGGTCATACAGGTGTCCCATCTATAGCCGAACCCTTCACAGTCACTGACTCTCTGCTCTGACCAGTTGGAAATTTCCATTCTAAATGACCTCTGTCCAATATTTTGACACTGTAAATACCATGTTGTCATCTGCAATACTCACACTCAAGAATGGCACACTCAATCAAGTTACAAAAGCAGGTGGGCAGATTCGATGTTGTGTTGAGTCGTGCTCATAACTCTCCTGGAACATGTATGGCCTGTATGTAGATTTCAGGTTGGACATATGACACTGTGTCAGAGAGTCTGAGTTCAGGTGCACATGCAGGGTCAGAAGCAAGACCCTTCCTGAGACCTCTGTCCCGAGCAGCAGGCCAACCAACAGCATTTGCTTATGACCGCACAAATCCACACCATCATAATGAGCGACCCAGGCCACCAGCCACTGAGCTCCTCAGCCCTACAGCTTCTAACCCACTGCAATGTACAGTGTGTGTCCGAGCTTTGTTAATTTGCAAGAGTTGTCTCCCGGAAGTACCGTGACCTGGTGGTTCCCATTTCAGACCTTCATTTTCCCACGACTCTGAAGGTTAGACATCAAAAGTCAAGGTGCAACAGAGCCTGCTTCCCCTGAGGCCTCTGTCCTTGACTTGTACATGGTGTCATCCCTTCTGATTCTCACCCCATTCTCCCTCCACGTGTGCCTCTCTTCTGGCCTCTTGGGATGACATAGTCCTAGTGAATTAGGGCCTATTGAGGACCTCAACTTAACCTGATAACCTTTTAAAGACCCTGTCTTTAAACTTAAAGACCCTGTCTGCAGATCAGGTCATGTTCCCAGGGTCTGGGCTCAACATTTAAACTGGGATGAGGGAGACATACCCAAAGCCAGCCCCTATGTGGATTTATTAACTAGTTGGACAACTTGGTTCCAGAGAGCCTGTGGCTGGTTTGTAAGGCATCATGAGTGAAGCTGTGCTGTGAAGGCACAGGATGGTGAAACTTGACTGCAGTGCCAAGCCGAGAAGTGCCAGCATGCTCCAAGGGAAGCCAGGAAGTCTACATCCTGCATAGTGTCAACTAGGGTTGGGGTAGCAAGTATGTCTGATTCACCCTGAGAGACAAGGGTTTTATTCTTATGAGTCACCGTGCCGTTTGGTCCTGTGCTGCAGGGAAAGGACAGAGATAATTACCAACGACGATGACTCTGCAGCTTGGAGTATCGATATGCCTGACTATTTGGAGAAAAAAATAGCTACTTGTTCTCCTATCAAGTAGGGCAGGAGGAGGACACAGACAGGACTCTGCATCCTAAAAATAGCCCCACACCAACCCCAGTGCTCCGTCGAGAGCTCCCGCCCCCAGTACCTAGCACAGTTAATAATAGGAGCTACCAGTCTCCTGCCTTGGGAGTCCGGAGAGTCAGAGTTTGCTAGGACAGGATGCTGGGGTGTGTTTGCTCGCCTCTCTGATTTAACCGATGGGAGAGAGGCCTCTGTTTGAAGAGACGCGCACGCACGGTTACTACTGTGTCATGAGATACTACGTAGACATTCTGACAGTAACACAGCCCGAAGACTCCATTGTCTCCTCTACATCTCTTCTTTTATGCCCAGGAGTGATTCCTCTGGATCAAAGTTTAGAGGGAGAATGACCACCCTGCCACCCCAACCGTGTTGGGGACAGATAAGGAACCAGTCATAGTGGCTCTCGCATGCAAATAGTCAAAAAATAATTTTTAATAACAATAGAATAAATGAGCCACTTATATGGGTCCTCTGTGCCACATTTTAACTATCCCTATGGTAGATATCCCCAAGATATGCTGCTTGGTTGATAAGGAAAAAGAAGGGAGGCCATGTGACTGTGTTTTCTGTCTGCCCGCAGTTCTCACATGTGGGGACACATATGTGCCTGACGATCTTGACTCTTCCAGTGTCGAGGCCCAGTCCTCAGAGCTTAATGTCATGGTCTAGGTGCAGACCCTGACAGAGGCTGCTGGTAAGCCTCTCTCTGGCCACGGTGAAAGCAAACCTTTCCTTCCCTCTGACCGCTTACACAGCCCAAGAAGGAGAAGGCTGGAGAGAGACAGTGTGCTCAGGTCAGTCCACCCAGCATCCCCAGGTCCAGCTAGGCAGAGCTGGAGATGGGGAGGGGACACCATCTGTACACAATCCATTTATGAGAGCATCCTCAAGGCTCTGTTGCTGGAGAAGTCACTCCTGACATTCCTGTGGTGTCTTTTTCTACTCTGTGTAAGTCCCTGGTCCTCTCGTGGCTTGTTAATCCTGTGAGTCTAAGGAACTTCTGTGAGCAGGGGCACAAGGATACCAGACTGTGGAAGCCAGGGGGAAGTGGAGCAGATTTGGGACCACCCAGGGCACGAGGATACCAGACTGGGGAAGCCAGTGGGGAGTGGAGCAGATTTGGGACCACCCAGGATGTCAAGAGTATCAGACTAAGGAAGCCAAAGGGAACAGATTTAGGAACATCCAGGAGAAAAGACTGACAAGTGAGGGTGGGTGTGGCTATGAGAGTAGGGAAGGAGTTAGTGGGGCGTGCCTTTCTCCCAGTAGCAAGGCAGCTGTCTTCAGGGGACACACACAGGAAGGGACCACCATGTGTGTTCTCCCAGTCTCCCAAGAGCTTCCCTCTACCCCACCTCTTACATGGTGTCTCGAAAGGCGGACCTCTTTTGTTCAGACTTCGCATTATGAACTTTCTAGAACACAGCCGAAGGTCACCAGTATCACTCAGCACAGTAGCAATGCTCCATGCTCCATGGCCCCATTGGGGTCTCACCAGCCCCTCCTTCTGGAATGCCTTCTGGCCCTTTTCCCTGGAAATGACCCCTGTCTATCCTTCAGGCTCCTCTGGTCCCAGCGGTGGCTTCCTCCTCTGTTCCCATCTGCACTGACTGTGAAACACTCCCTTCCTGCATGCCCGACAAGGCACTATGAGTTGGAGGTTGTATTTTCCTTCTCTTCGTGGCATCCCACTCCTTGAGCAGGTGTCCACACCCTTCACAGCCCCCTTTCTGCAGCATAACCTAAGAATGAGAATATGCATCAGGTGCTTCTGCTGTCAGTGAAGGAGGACTGTGGGTAGGCAAAAGGAAGCTCAACCTTGGCCAACCTGGACTTTTCTGTTTCGAGGGGCCGGAGACTTACTGCTCTCTCCTCTCAGATTGGAGGCTCTCTCGCCATGGTTTGCAGTTTCCTGGTACTGGCCGTGAACCTCACTCTCTAGCAGCAGGAGGCGGTGGCCACAGTCAGTGGTGAGCAGAGGCAGGCAGGGCGTGCTTTCTGTTATCCCAGCACAGTGGAGGCCTCAGATGCTGGGCCCCTCAGTGTTACGGTGACCAGCATTACAGCTCTGAGATCTAGGGTGTCAGGATGCTCAACCCTTGAGAGAGACTAGTATCGCAACTCTCAGGCCCGAGGTGCCTGAGGCCTTTGGTCCTTGCGTGGCTTCACAGAGTTCTTCCCGAAACCGAGTCCCAGTTTCTTATCTTCACCGCTCCCCAGTCCTCTGCCATTTCTGTTCCCTGTATTTCTACCCTGAGAAAAGCCACTCATTTGTGCCAGCTGGTCTCTCATCACTACAATGATGCGGCCAGCTCTGCGACCACCTTCTTTTCTGCTCGGTACCAGCTCAGTCCGCTGGATTAATGATAAAGATCACATGTAGGCAAGGGAAGGCTGCTGATAAATGTCTTTTATTGTCTAAATGTTGCAACACCAGAGGAGGGCACAGAAGGCTTCTCCTTGCTAGTTCCAAGTGTGAGGAAGCAGCCTGCGTTAATAACTGCAAAGGGAGTCGGGTAAGGGCACCGCCCATGGTCCTGGATGCAAATGAAAGATTACGTTTGTACCAGTTCTTGTGGTCTCATGCAAATCAGCGACTGTGTGTACCAGCTACCAGCCTTCCGCTGGGCCCCTTGAGAAGCGCTTAGCCTCTCGCCTAAGCAAAAATGGACTGCAGGGCCATCTAGAGCTCCCCACAGCTCGCGATAGCAAGAGGTCTGGCGCGAGCTGTTTGGAAACAGTCTTTGGCAGCAAGCAGCTGCGATTGCCGTGTCGCTTCCTCAAGGCATCGCGGTGTGTTCAAAGCAGCCCGTGCTGGCATGAGGAGAGTCCAGCTGGCTGCTTGACTGATAATCCTTGGCTTCAGACACCTGCATCTGGGGCACAGATAAGTGTCTAACATCTGTCAGTGGGAAATGAAACTGTCCCAGCATTTTAATTTATTTAAAGGAAAAATAAACATTAAGAGGCATGCTTACAGTAAAGATGTCTCATCAACATTAGCGGTGTTTTGAGAGTGTTTGATGGTGCTCTGGCAATGCCTACATAATTATCGTAGGGAGAGTGGGGTCCCTCTAACTGGTCCCCCTTCCTAGGAGCCAGCTGCTTGCACAGAGCTTCCACGGACTATTTCATCAAATCCTGGCAGCAGCCCATGAGCTAGGTGTTGTTTCTATTCTCACATCACAGAGGAGGAAACTGAGAACGTGCAGGTGAGGACTCGTGTGCCAGAAGCCAAGGGAGATAAAGGGACGGGGCTGAGGCACCAGCAAATGCCCCAGGACCAGAGCCATCCATTCTAGCATCGACAGAGTCAGCAGCCACCACCCAAGTTCCATACAGAGCTGGTTTGTTCACCGTGGGTGACTGTGGATGGTATAATGGCCTTCACACTCAGAGTGCCCTGTGGCTTCAGCTGTCAGGACTGAACCAGGCAAGGGACAGTGTGTCCATCAAATTAGGACCATGGCTCTGAAGTGTCAGCAAAACCCAGATTCCATGGAGCCTTGTTGAATCTATTGTGAGAACGGAAAGCATGCCTCAATTCTTTGAAACTGTAAGAGAAAGATAATTATCACCGTTTTATTTCTTCTCTATACAAAAGAGAAAGGAATTTTAAAGATTCTGAAAATAACTCAAGAATGAAGTGCTTTTTAAAGATAATTATCACATTGGCAAAATCAGTAAGATTGAAGAAATTACTACTTTAAATATAATTTCTGTAAAATAAATACCAATTTCCCGTCACAATATTTGGCAAGCATTTCCCCTCACCCTCAGAAAAATTGTTAGATTTTTGATGAGGGAGATAAGGAAAAGCTATCTCTATATTGATAAGATCACACCTCAAGTTAAAATGTGCTCAGCCCATTCAGGAATTGCAGAGAAAAATCTCCAGATAAATGCCATTAAGGGTACTTTCTGCTTTTAATCTTAAAAATCAGACTTCTCCAAAATTCAGAATCTGGAGTTACAGATTTTTCTTTATCATGGCAGTGGTAAACAACAGCTTTGGTGGGGAGGGACTCATATTAGACCTGATGGGAACAGTTCTGACAGCCCTTGTGACTTCTAAGAGTCAGGAGCTGCATGAGGTGACTTCACAGGAAGTGGGGTTTTGATGGGCTTGCATCAAATACATAGCAATTGCTGCAAGCGTTCATTTGTTCAGGGATCCCTGGGGGTTAATGGCACACGTTATGCAATGTGCCTTCTTGGAAGGGGACGTGGAGATGCTACAGGAGAAACCTACCAAGAATGGAGTTTGTTGCTAGTTTAACAAGTTGTATTTGGCTGGGTATCGCAAGCCTATGAAACGTAGCTTTTTGCCAGGCATCAGCATATCCCTTTTTAATACTGTGTGCTATTTCCCCTTCCTTGGAAGACAGCAGAACAGAGTATGAATCATAGTTGTGTTGTTGTTGGCTTCTGTTTTGTTGTTTTGTGGGGGGCACATGCATTAGGCATTGGGGCACATTCCATCTAACAGGAGAGACAGGATTGATTTTCGATGTCCCCTTCACTGTCCATGTTTAGAAAGAAAACAAAACAGCCTCTCTTCTACGCCTGGAATACCAAATAGTCACCAAATAGGCTAGACTGTCTGGCAAATGAGCCCCAGAGAATGGCCTGTCTCTTGCTGGGGTCTAGGGTTACAATGCAGGTCCTCGGGGTTGCAAGGCAAGGATGGTTCCAGCCTCTGTACCTGCTCACAGTCAGAAGCTCCTCCTGCAGCTCTTGCCTGCAGGGGTCTGAGGACTTGTCATGGAGCAAGGGTCTGCTATCCTGTCTTTTTGTCTTTGTTCCCTTCCTTCCAGGTTGGCCTGGAGAAGGGAGGGGGCCGAAAGGAGGTTTGTTGCCCACAGTAGCAAGGCTGAGTTCTCCAAGGACAGCCCCTGCATCCCACACAGAGGCAGGCAGGCAGGCAGGCAGGCAAGCAGAACACTAAGGGTTTTCTAGCCCAGCCCTGTGCTTGGCTTTAGGATGGATGTTAAAAAACATGGCAATCTGAGAGAGCTTGGATAAGAGTTTTTGTTGACTGCGTCAATCTATAAAACTACATAAAACTTTAAGGACATTATCTTAATTTATAAATAGGACTAACCTGATAAAAAGTGAGCTTGAACTCTACTGAATTGAGTTAGGCTGATGATTTTATTAGCAATTCTGTTTTAAAAGGATCCTGGCATCTGCCTTTTCATTAGCAGGAGTGATGGAAGCCCTGTGGTTCTTCCTGAGGAATGCACATGGAGAAATAGATTCCTGGAGCCTCTCCCCCAAGCACATGGCCCCCACAAGGTCACCTCCACAGAATGATGCTTTAGAAGTACGAAATAAAATGCATTAGAAGACTGTCATGGTTGGCTACAGTTGCTACATTTGTAATATGATGAGCTGAGCTGTAAGGTTAAATGACACTTCTAACACACTATCAGGACCAAGAGGCACCAGCAGCGACCCCCCACATCCGCCAGTCATGAGCCTCTGCCATGTTTACAAATGTGCACAGTTATGGTGTGACATGTTTTAATGCGGAATTCCTTTTGTGTTTGTTCTATTATTGGGTCAGCGTCTCACTCTCAGCCCAAGCTAGCCTGGACCTCACTGTATAACCCAAGCTGGCATGAAGCTCATGGCTATCTTCCGGCCTCAGCCTGACGAGTGCTGGGATTCCAGTGATGAAGTTGTGGGTTGTTATTGTGATTTAATTCAAAACAAGTTAGAGAAGGTAAAAAAGCTTTGCCACTCAGTGTCCCAGGCCCTGGGAGCACTCGGGTCACTGCCCCTGGGAGCACTTGAGTCACAGTCCCTGGGAGCATTTGGGGAAGGTAAGAAGCTTCAGGTGGCATCTACTTTGAGACAATGGCAGTCTTGGGAATGTCCAAAAAAAAGCTTATTCTACAGCCAGAACCCCTGGGAGAGAGGGTTACAACCCTCACACGTCTTGGTTCTGCCATATTACTGTTGGGTCGGCTTAAGATAAAATCCTGGACCTGGAGATAGACAGGGGTTCTAATCTCATTATTCTTCCTGACCACACTTCACTGCTAAGCTTAAGGTGCCTCCCCTAAAGATGAAGAGCACTCATCTCACCACACAGGGGAACCCACACGGGGGAAATGATGAGCATGGCGATACCCAGAGAAGAGGCGATGAGGAGACCACCCTTCTTTGAAGGACTAGAACTTGCTAAAATACAACAAATGGTAACCACAGGCCCAGCCGTGAGTTTGCACGCAACGCCCACTACGCAGAGTGATCTGCTGTCATATCAGAGTCTCCTGCCCACACTCACAGCCGGTTGGCTGAAATTGCCCACACTAAGCCCCAGTTCAATGTGAGGAAGCTCAGGGTAGCCCTCTTTCTTGTTCTCTCACCCCTGCAGACTCTCAGGATGAGCCCTTGCCATGGCTTCTGTGGACTTCATCTATCTCACCCCCCATCAAAGCATTTCGCACCATCATACTTCTGACAGTGGCCACCCAAGACGGACAGCTGAGGCCAGCAGTGCCCAGCTACCTCCCCTTGTACCATAGTGATTAAACTTTGCTTTCTATTGGAAGCTGGGAGTTTTCGCCTGTATAAGTCTATTCAACTGTGCTCTCCTAAGAGTCCGGCCCCATGGCTGTGAGATGGCCTAGTGGCTGAGAGGGCTTGTTGAACAAGCATGAACCTGAATTCAGATACAAATACCCATGTAAAAATCCAGGCATGGCCACTCATGCTGTAGTGGCAGAGGGCAGGGGGCAGGGGAGTTGCAGGCTGCAGACATAGAAAGATCTCTGGGGTTTGCTGAACTCCAGACTAGCCCTACAAAATGATTTCATCTTTCCACGGTAGAGGAGCCTACAGGAATAGCTTAACCAATGTGGGACCTCGGTGTGTTGTCATAACTACCGATGTAGGCATGACGCGGTTTGCGTATCATAGTTGGCAAATGGAAACGGTTCTGCCCGGCAGCTCAGGCTGAGTCTTGTATTTATTCTTCACATTTATCCATGTTTATCATTTCTTTAGCTGAATCTAATCTCACTTGAAAGCAGTTCAGTCGTCCTATCCTACATGAAATCTTGAGAGTCTTCCATTTACAAACCTTTACACGGGTCGTGTCTGCAGCTCTGAGAACATGCTCAAGTCTTAGCATCATGCTGGGCTTTTCCAGCATCGTCAGATGTCCCTGAAGTCAGCCAGATCCCTCCCCAGCCCTAAGGATCCACACTCAGTTGGAAGGGCAAACCCGGCAGGTTCTGCAGTAGCTTTGAGTCAGTGCTGATGTTCTGTCCCTGGTGGGAGTCAGTGGCTTGGTGGACGTAAGCAAGGGTGACTGTCAAGTGACCCCTCTCAGGACTGTTGAAGGACCCCCTGCCATCTCTGTGATTAGAAGAAACGCAAAGCCTTCAGAACTAACTGCTTATTGCTGTAGTAGTTTGTGTGAGATTGGCCCCCATAGGCTCATAGGTTTGAATGTTTGGTCCTTAGTTTGCAGAAGTATTGTGGGAAGGAGTGAGATGTGCAGCCTTGTTGGAGGAGGTGTGTCACTTGAGTGTGGGCTTGAAAGCTTCAAAAGCCCGAGTCATTCCAGTTTGAGCCCCCCCCCCCCTCTCTCTCTCTCTCTCTCTCTCTCTCTCGTCTCTAACTCGGGATAAGATCTCAGCTCTCGGCTATATAATACCCCAGCCCTGTACATGTCTTCTGCCATGCTAACCCAAATGTGGGAGGAATTGCATGAAGGATACCAAACAAGTTGCCCTCGGAGGGGTCAGGAAAGGAGTGGGGGCTTGACCCACAGGTGCTGGAGTCGTTAATTGAAGTGCTGAAGTCCAAGCCTCTGATTTGGGTTCAGCTTTAGAATAAACAGAACAACTGGGGGTTTCTGGAAGGGTTTGGCATAAGAAACAAGGAGCCGGCAGTCTTGAGAGGCAAGACGAGCTCATTGATTTCATAGGCTCCTAAGGGTGACAGGAATGAACCACGATATACCAGGATCTCAGTAATCACTGGGAACTCTGGCTCACTCTCCTCTCTATGGAGAACAAAGCCAGGGTAATCTTCCCTCCATGTGGTCTCTTGTTGGAACATCATCTGACTGAACCAGTGAGCCCCTCAGAGGATTTGAGAACTACAAGACCACCCAATCCTCATTCCACTGCACCCAAAGCAGAACAAGTCTCTCCACAATTACGGGCCCATGGATCTGAATCTCATGGGAATTCCTATACTTCACCATTAAGTTGGGATTCCCAGCAAGGCTCAGGGAAATGTGAAAGTTGCTTCTGTGGAGACGTGGCTGATATTTCCAGCTATGAAATCCACTGACATGCTACTTTGTAAACATTGGGTGGATCTCAATAAAAATAACACATTGGTATCAACTGGTCCTCTAAAGTCAAGCCCAGTGGAATAATACAAAGAACACATAGCCATCGTGTCTTCCAGAAGCATGTGTCTGCACACCATGCAATGGCATTTGCCTTTTCCTTAGCATGTTATTCTTTCTATACACTTATAACAAGAATTGGTACAATCCTAATTTTGTACTCATTCTTAATTATCTTCACTTTCCTTCAGTTTCTTTTATTTTTCTGCCTCCTGCTGTTCTTTAAATCAGTAAGTCATAATATTCAGGTACAAATAGTGTTGTAGAAAACACTATTCGAGAAGGTTTAACTTTGAACCTGGTGAGTAAATCCTTTACACATAACTTTTGCACACCGTCTCTTAAGTGTGGCACATATGTAGGGGAAGATTATGAGTTTGGGGAGCAGAAACTACTGGAAGAAAATGAGCCACATGAGTAGATATAGGGGTGCATAATGTGTGCTCAGAACAGATGTGGAGGGGGAGCACAAGACATGTGACATCCCTCCCCCATTGGCCAATGATACAGTGATACAGATTTGTGCTCTCTAGGAGAGTTTCGTTCTAGAATATTCTTAGGACTTTTAAAAACAAATGCCTTAAGTCTCACACTAAGCAAAGTTAGAAAAGTAGGTTTGTGTAAAGCTGAGAGGAGTTTGGCACCATTTCCTCATTCTGTGAAGATTCTCATCTTGTTCAGTGTTGAGTATTGCATATGAATGACAAGTTCCACCTATCTCACCCAAGGTGATGAGATGCTGTCTCTAGACAAAGAGAGCTTAGGAGCAGTGCCTGTCGCTTCCCTCGGACGACCACGCACACCTCCTGGGTGTTTCTCCACTTGTCTGTTTCATATTCCCAGGCCTCATCAGAAGTGACTGCTTCTCTGATGTGACAGGCTGCTCACCCACTCCTAGCTGCATTGCCCAGCTAGAGAAGGCCTTGGGCAATATGGAGGTCACCCATAGGAGGACAAGATAACTCTTGGATCTGAGCTGCTGATAGTTGGCAGCAGGTGATTGGACTCTGGAAGGCACAGCAGGAGAGGCTGCTGTGACCCTGGAGACTTCATTGGTTGTATGAGAAACGTCCCAGAGAACTCCAGTGTCAAGCTAAACACACTAATGGCCTTTTGAGAATGGATTCACCCTGACTCGGTGCGTGGGGCGGGAGGGGGGGTAGATCTTTTGACCTCTGGGTGTTTTAATTCTTCAGAAATGAGCATTTAGGACTCTTAGGGGTGAATGTCTTGCTGCCCAGAGAGTAGTTACAGCTTTGAGTGATAGCTAACATCACCCTTACAAAGGACTTTTGAATCCTCGTCACCAGAATCAGGACACTTCTTAAACATAATGACCAGTTTTCATTTTGTAGATTTTCCAGATTTGAGAGCTGAGAGGAGTGTCTGCCGTCTCTCTATAAAAGGGAGTATTTTAATTTCATTACAGGAAGTCAGGAGGGAAGGGAAAGTTGGTTGTCACCAAGGCACTTGTGCCAGGCTCCTGTGTTTCTCGAGTTTGGTTAGTGCCTTCTAGTCCCTAGGGATCTTTGCATGTCAGGACGGGCTCCTTTCCAGCATGCCCCTTTTGCTTGCCTACGCTGAGACTTTTTGCAGAGACCCAAATTCAAACAACTCATACAGCTGGCTTGGTGTTGAGTCTTAGTGAACCTTCACCTTCCTGTTTCTGCTTTGAAAATCAGAGCAAGGTCTACCGCCAGCCTTCCTTAGGACCTAGTCATCTGTTATGGGAAGTCTTTTGCATGTTGCTCAGTGTATATGACTACGTCACGGTCCTCTCTCAGAGGACCTGGAATGTCCCACCCATCCACCCAGGCTACGGCACTGTTCCATTCTCCAGAAAGCCTCATCCCTCCTCCTTCCAGGCTCCCATGAAGTGGGTGCTTGCCTTCCATCCCCAGAGCGTTCCCTTGCAGCCTCCTTGAACAGCCAAGACGTGTGTCCCCACACCCAGGAGGAAGCAAGCCGTTAATGCGTCTGCATGAGACTCACGAGTCCTTGCGAGCTGTGTCTGTGAAAGCGGTGTCTCTCCGCCATCTGTGTTTGGGTTCAGTTATCATTCGACAAATGTAGAGAAATGCATGAAAATACTCCCCGGGGGGGGGGGAGACTGGCAGAATCATGGGACTCCTTGGGCAAGCCCAGAAGACAGCCAGGTGATGTCACCAAATGAAGCAGAGCAGGTGTCCGTGGGGGTACAGCGAGGTATGAGTCACTAGAGAAAGCCGGAGGATAATGGCAGTGTGGGAAGAGTGGGCATTTTTAGCAACGCAGCCACACTCCGTGCAAGGACACTCTGTGGTTGACACCAAGGACAACCGTTTCACTCCTAGCACCGTGAGCATTCCAAGCGATCTGAAGTTCCTGCTTCTCCCTGGGCATCGCGCCTGCCAGCCACGGTGTTTTTGTGAGTGTGAAGTGGCTCTGCGGGGTTTTGTTGGTGTCTGGTAGCCTTGGAAGTGTTCTGCTTTACTGTTTGCCTGGACATCAGCCGATGGCCACTGGAGAAGTGAATGAGGACTCACTGTCCTCACCTTGCCAGGCAGTGTGTTCAGTGTGAAATTTAGTCGTGTTTGAAGATCTTTCTAATCGTCTTTTGTTTCTTCTTTAAATGATCTGATTTTTCTTACCTGGTCATAGTCACATCTGAGAACGATCAGGAACTGGTGGTAGCTTTAACAGTATGGTTGAGGAAGACACCAAACTGCCCCGAGGGAGACCCCAGACCAATGCAAGGCGCATCAGGAAGGACACCTTTGTTTATTGGTGTGCTCCTTGTGTCTGTTCTGACTTTACTAAAAAGTAGAGATGTTTGTTAGAATAGTCCCCAAACGTCACCACCAGTCTGCCCCCAAGGCCCACGAACAGCCTACGATCACCCTTCCTTCTTGCTCCCAGCAGACACCATTAAGAGTTCGTTAAGAGTTGGAATTCATTCAGCTGATGCTTTTGAAGTCTTGACTCTTTGGGGGTGGTCTGAGGTGCTACGTGTGCACCAAGAGCAGAGAAGAAGTGTGCTTGCTCTCTTGGGAGGTAGGAGCAGAAGCAAGCTGGTTCACACCTCCCCAGAGCTGCGGGACACTGCGGTTTCCACCCTGTCCGGTGTTTAGTGAGTCTGTGTGTTCTTTTTGGATCCCTACAATAAAGACAGCTTTGTAACTCTCACATTATCGGGTGCCCAACGTGGGGCACGAACCCATGACCCTGAGATTAAGAGTCTCCTGCTTTAGTTCATGCCTCCAGCCACCCCACACTGCCTCTGCCTCCTGAATGCCGGGATTAAAGGTGTGGGCCACCACCACCCAATTGGTATGTGCCTATTCTTATTGTGGATTAATATGTCATGTTTGGTTAATATTTCTATTTCCTTGGGAGGCCTACCAAAAACATAAAAGAATAGCTAAGGTTTGGTTCTCTGTATGTGCATGCATGCATATATGTATGCAAGTGTGTAGATATTTGTAAAGTTAAAATGGATATTTAAAATACATAAATTTTTATTCAAATAGGATGCATATAGATATTTACATCTTAACTTCAGAGAAATATCCCCAATGTTTGCAATATGACAATGAGAATTATCTTTAAATTTTTTCTTCTTCTAAACGTACCTTCCTCTAAAAGGCAATTAAATGACAAATGACAGGTATGGATTTTGTCTTTTGCTGCTGACTTCAGCCATCTGCCCTCAGGATGGTAACTGTTTAACAGAGAAATAGATGGCTCCCCTATTCCATCTTCCAGAGATGCTTCATGAATAAACTGGAGTCAAACCTCACCTCCGTCTAGCAAGCCAGGCGTCGTAGCCCATACCTTTAATCCTCCCATTTGGGAGGAAAATGCAAGCAGATTTCTGTGAGTTCCAGGCCAGTCAGGGATGCATAGCAAAATGCTATATTTTTTATTTTTTTTTATTGAGCTATATATTTTTCCCACTTCCCTTCCTTCCTCCCTCTCTCTTTCCACCCTCTCCCTTACTCCCCCACCACCACCACCACCACCACACACACACTCCCAATTCTCTGGAGCTGTGGACTGATATCTGGTTATCCTTTGTTTTGCTTTATATCTTTTATCCACTTATCAGTGAGTACACACCGTGTTTGTCTTTCTGAGTCTGGGTTACCTCACTCAGGATGTTTTTTTTCTAGTTTTATCTATTTGCCTGCAAATTTCATGATGTCATTATTTTTTACAGCTAGATAATACTCCATTGTGTAAATTAGCACATTTTCTTTATCCATTCTTCAATTGAAGGGCATCTAGGTTGTTTCCAGGTTCTGGCTATTACAAATAAAGCTGCTAATAACATAGTTGATTGAGCAAGTGTCCTTGTGATGTGATTGAGCATCCTTTGGGCATATGCCCAAGAGTGATATCGCTGGGTCTTGAGGTAGATTGATTCCCAGTTTTCTGAGAAACTGCCATACTGATTTCCAGAATGACTGTACAAGATTGAACTCCCACCAGCAGTGGAGAAGAGTTCCCCCGACTCCACATCCTCTCCAACATAAGCTGTCATCAGTGTTTTTGATCTTGGTCATTCTGACTCATAAGATGGTATCTCAGAGTTATTTTGATTTGTAGTTCTCTAATGATTAAGGATGTTGGGCAATTCCTTAAATGTCTTTTGGCCATTTGAGTCTCTTTTGCTGAGAATTCTCTGTTTAGCTCTGTATCCCCTTTTTAAATGGCATTATTTGGTATTTTGTTGCCTAATTTCTTGAGTTCTTTATATATTTTGGAGATCAGCCCTCTGTCAGATGTGGGGTTGGTGAAGATCTTTGTCCATTCTGCAGGCTATCATTTTGTCTTGTTTACCATGTCTTTTGCCTTACAGATGCTTCTCAGTTTCAGGAGGTTATATTTATTGATTGTTGTTTTCAGTGTCTATGCTGCTGGTGTTCCATTTAGGAAGTAGTCTCCTGTGCCAATGTGTTCAAGGCTGCTTCCCACTTTCTCTTCTATGGGGTTCAATGTAACTGGATTCATGTTAAGGTCCTTGATCCACTTGGACTTGAGTTTGTGTGATATATATGAATCTATTTGCAATCTTCTACATTTTGACATCCAGTTATTCCAGCACCATTTGTTAAAGATGCTTTCTTTTCCCATTGTACCTTTTGGGCTTCTTTGTCAAAAATCAGGAGTTCATATGTACATGAATTAATGTCATGGTCTTCAATTCGATTCCATTGATCCACCTGTATGTTTTTATGCCAATACCAAGCAGTTTTTATTGTGATAGCTCTATAATACAGTTTGAGTTCAGGGATGGTGATGCCTCTGGAAGTTCCTTTATTATACAGGATTGTTTGGGCTATTCTGGGTTTTCTGTTTATTCATATGAAGTTGGGTAATATTCTTTTAAGGTCTGTGAAGAATTGTGTTGGGATTTTGATGGGGGATTGCATTGAATCTGTAGATTGCTTTTAGCAAGATTGCCGTTTTTATTATGTTGATCCTACATACCCCAAAGCATGGGAGATCTTTCCATTTTCTGATGTCTTCTTCAATTTCTTTCTTTAGAGACTTAAAGTTCTTGTCATACAGGGCAAAATATTGTATTAAATTTTTTTAAAGTGCTGACTTTGAAAGAGCTGGTGATTAGGGGCTGTGCTCCATTCTGGTTCAGTGCGTGAACCAGCAATGAATACGGAATTTCTCCAAAGACTCGGGATTACCCAGAAGACAGAACACGACATTTTATCTAGGACCTCTCAGAAGGCATGTCTCCCCAGGGGTCATCTCTGTCCCTCCAGTGGCCCACAGTTGTCTGGGCACCAACGAGCCCACTCTAGTTTGGTAGGGCAGCCACTGTTACTCTGTGACTAACAGAATGTGTTTCCTCCTGAAAGGATCAGAAGACCCTAGACAGGATGGCAGTGTGAGAGGTTTAAACGCTGTAGCTCGCTGACTAGAGAATGCCCTAGATTTTTGTGTGAAGTCTATGCCATAGAAGGTGGACGTTCTCAGATTCCGCTTCTCAGAGGTCGCGCACTTTCTCAGCATCCCCATGTGCTCACGTGACTTACACGGGACCCGGGACCACGCCTGCGCAGTGGTCTGAAGCTCACACATTGCTCTGCCCATATCCGCCAGGCTTCTTTCTGGTCAGTTACCTCTGTAGAGACTGCTGGCCCCGCCACACCCCACTGGGAGAAGACCAGGCAGACAGTCAGGGTCTCGTAGCCCTCCCCTGTTGTCAGCAGTACATACAGTCCATAGATTCCTCCTGTGCTCTCACTACCATAAACAAAGTCTCCCAAGTGGGGTGCTGGATCAAAGGGCAGGGTCACGCTGCTTACTGATTGCACACGTGTCAGCAAATTGCCTCAGAAGTTACCCTGAGCGAGCTCTGACCTCTTCACCCCCATAATCACTGAACCACCTACCCTTACTGGTAAAACATGGCTGTTTTTTAAACTTGTATTTTCTTATACTATTGAGACTTGGCATCTGTGCCTTAAGTGTCCTGGTTGTATGGGTTTTGTTTCCAGTTCCTTAGAATTCCTCCATTTCTAGCTTGTTTTTCCTCCGTGGGGTTTAAACGCTACCAGTATTTCCTACATTTTCTGTGTTCTCCACCTCTAGTGTTTTAATGGGAAAACGAACCCTGATTATGCACATCCATTTTTGGTGGTAGATGCTGTGTATAGGCCACCTCTCTCCCAGCTCCCACAGAACATTCTGTCTACACCAATGGCCTTTGATTTCACATCACTTGGCGTCTCTCTCCATCGTGTGGACAAAGATCGGCTTCGCTAGGCTGCACACAGGAAATGGCTTTCTCGTCCAAGCTTTCGTAGCTAAAATATTTCAATTATTTGTCAAGAATTTTACTCAGAGCAGAAAAACTCTGGTGCCAACAGGTGAGCAGGCCTGGCCAGTGACCTGCACTTCAAGGCTGCAGCAGGCATGACTCCTGTGTCGGGCCCCCGCCCTGACCCGAAGCATGTGGGCATCAGGTTCGCACCCTTCCTAGCTGGACCCACCAGGGGCTTACCCCACTTGTGGTGCAGTCCCTTGTGGGAAGTGCCCATTTGCCAGTTCAGCTGTAAAGGAGATAGAAGAGTCACACAGCAGTTTGGAGAGGGCACCGATGTTCCCTATGTCAGATCACATTCCTCAAAAGTAGCCTGGCCCTTACCACTCCCCCATATCCGGTTCTGCCATCTTCAAACAGCAAAGTCAGTGTGAGGCTGCGTCTCAGTGATAGGACAACCCCTCAGTAACGCAAGCACAGGTGGAACCAAGCCGGAGAGGAACTGGACTGGGTCCCTTCAAATCATAAGGCTGGATAAAGCTGCTTTTGTTAGCCTTTAAATCATAAAGCAAGGCAAAGTCAATACCACCATCACAGAGTTAAGAGGAATTCATTTCTTTTGCTAGTGTACACAGTACACCTGGGTGACCTTTCTAGCTGTGAGGAGAGGGGCAGTTTGGTGGCTTTTCTCTTTAGCTCCTCTGGACATTCCCTAACGCTCTCCACAGGAGCTCCTTCATGGGTCAAGGGTCGCCTGGAAACAGCCAGCCCCTGCCCACTTTCAACAACATTGGTAGATTTTCCTGTGAAGCCCTGAGGGTTCTGAAGTTGCTTGCCTTGTGAAGGATTCTCCCAGAGACTCTAGATCAGAACCTGAGTGTGGCTGAAGGTCCAGCTCTGTGAGGCCTTCAACATGGGATGTGTGCTAGATCTAGCAGAATAATCATTGAGGTCGTGTTCGTCACCTGATCAGCACAGTCTGGGTTCTCAGAGTGTTAACAACGATGACAACGCGTGGCATGGTGAGAGCTAGCTATTCTGTAGCTCAGTGAGGCTGCATGTCGTGGCTCATCGAAGAGGAATTGAAGGATTCCAGGAGTCCATGAGGGGCTGACATTTTGGGTGAATGTTCAAACATTCTGGGGTTCAGCCCTGATTCTAGAACTAGACAAAGTTTTATGGTGCTGCCCTGCTACCACAGAGAAATTATCAGGCCCAAATTCTCCAATCATTCATTTGCAAAACTACAGCTGTACTTAAAATTAGCCCAGCACTGGTGTGTGAAATACCACATGGGACACATTGAAAAGTAGCGATGTGTGCACCAACAGTAATCTGAGGGTTACAGTTCAGGTAATAGGGGCGATTCTACAACAGTCAACGTGGGTTGCTCCACGAACTTGCCTGAGCACCCGCCGGATGCTGGGCATAGAGCTGTGCAGGCTTGCAGAACTCAGTGCCTGAGCAATGCATGCAGATGTCAGGGTCAGAGCCTTTGCTGCAACAGAGGAAGACATGAACACAACCATAAACTACGACTTAGTGTTGCATGGTCCACAGATGGCTGTGTGACTCTGTGCTCCTTAAACCTTGCCTCGGTTTCTTCCTTACCAGGAGAAACTATGGAGTTCTCACCTGGATGAAGACTGGGAAGTGTAGATATGTCCTCAGAGCAGCGTCTGCCACAAGCTTTACCTACGCCAGATTAGAGTAGGCCTTGTTTGAAGGTTTCCAGGGATGCTCATAAAGCAGGTGGGATTCTTTACATTAGTATAATTCTTGCTCAAAAAGCAAAGGCTACATTTCCACAAACTCTTACAAAACAAGGAACCATTAGGACATACCCTCAGAAATGACTGGGAAGTACTCGCAGCCACCCCAAGGTACTTATAGAAAATGCCTTTTCTCATTTTATTCGGTCAGAGGAAAAATAAGCTCCTCGGTTTTCTAAGCTTTTCAAAAGAGACTGGAAACTGGAATTTAGAACTAGCTTCCTCCCTTGATGGCAATCTTTAGTCTATTTTATTGTAATAGAACACTATGTTTTAGACTGAGGTCCCCAACTTGTTTTGGCAACACACACTAAGCTGTTTCCTGCCATATCTCTGCCCTATTTCACTGGCAACATTAAAAAAAAAGTGTCGGATCTCATTTGTTCTGGAGCCAGCCCCAGCTGCTTGGAGCACCAGTATAATGCCAGCAGGCTTGAAAGAGTTCTGAAGGACTTACTGCACCCTCACGTCGTATGGCAGCTTCTCCTCCTCCAGCTGGTCACAGCACACTGTGGGGCTGGTGTTTTCTTTGTCCTCAGGGCTCTGAATTTGAACAAGACATCATGTTGTAGACAGTGAGGAGTAGGAAGACAATGTGGGTGGGGGGGGTAGAAATGAAGGAATCATTTGAGTAGGCTGGGGATGGAGGGAGCTTTACCCTCAGGCCGTAAAATAGAATGTTCTGGTCATTGCCAGCTGGGACCTGGAACCCCCAGCCTTACAGGAGATACTTGCCCTGAAGGTGTGGAGAGAGCAGGTGGAATAATCTAGAAGCACTGAAGTTCCAACTGGAAGGTACCCAGGCCTCTGGGGGCTAGCCTCTGCTGGTGGCTGCGGGCTTGCTCAGCCAGATCTGCCGTGGAGCAGGCTTTTGGAAATGGAGTGGTTCTGTAAAGTGTATTGGGATGACCTGTGTGAAAGGCCTTGCACCCACTTAAATGACTCCAAACAACATGTTGTGGCTTTTGAAATCAGGGTAGCAAGCAGTTTGCAGAAGCACCTGGGATCCTAGGGATGGGAGACTCTGGGCTCCCCTCCCCCTTGCAGCCCTGAGTCCCAGCAGGGAGGGGAGGAGTCCTCATGCTTGCTGAGTGGATGCTCGCTCCTGCACCTCCAGCCTGCCACCTCATTAGCGCCTCATTAGCAGACACCGCACAAAACAATCCAGAGGCTGTTCTCTGGGCAAAGCGTATCCAGTGGTTACAGCTTCTTATAGGGAGTTTGGTCATTAAAAGTTTTTCAGGGCCTGAAGGTCCAATTTTCCACAGGCAGAGGCATCCATTTTTAAGCCGGTGTTTGGAGCTTGCCCGCTGGGTCACAGAGTGCCTGCCCCAGATAGGACACCACTGTCGCTGAGCTTGCTCGTTAGGGAAATGGGCTGAAAACAGTGTGTTCTAAGGGCGAGGTTCAAGGCCAAGGGCAAAGGCCTCGGACAAGTGTGCTCCTGAGCTCAGCTTATACCCGTGAAGGCACAGCATGTTTGTGGCAACATTCATCAGTCCCTTTGGGGTATGTACGGCCTTCAACTTATTTGCTATGACACTGTTTCCTCAGCAGGAAGGCATAGTTGGGCTTGGTAATAGTCACCTCCCTTGTCCTTGATCCCCACCAACTCCAAGAATTACAAACCCCCCCCTCCACCAGAGTCCACCTAAGGTAGCCACACAGGTAAGCACAGTGGGGCAGCATTGGCACTGAAGCTTCGTCCTTGACAGCTTAGACCTTTCTGGGGCATGAGAGCACTAAGATGGACGGACATGGCATGCCCACACCTACGCAGCCCCCACGTCCCTCTAGAGAGGCAGTTATAACCACCATGCTGCCTGAGACTGTCCACCTTCACATACCTGCTTAGACTCACTAAACCCCACTGCCTGACTCAGCTCCAGCCACGATGTCTTCTGGGTCATGCTGATGTAGAAGCTGGCCTTGCAAATTCAGCCACAGCAAGAATTCTCAACACTGGCCTTAAAGCCCAGCGGTTCTTGTTAAAGTCGACCTGGAGCAGCAGGCTGTCATTGCGAGGGACAGAAGTCAATGCGGATGGAAGTTACCTGTGTCCCTCATCCAGGATAGCTATGGCTGCACGGGGCATGTCCTCTTGCCCAGAAGGTGGAGTCCTCCACCAGGCATCTTGGTGATGCTGCAGACTTCAGAGAGACAGCTCCCTGGGAGTTGCTTGAGCTTTCTCAAAGGGGACACTTAGGGAAGATGGTTGATCATTTGGATCTTTAAGATGTCCACTCTGAGACAGGGAGTGTCACTGGGCAACATGGTCTGGAAGGAGTGAAAGTGACAGTTGGTGATGACTGAAGCTGTAAGTGTCCCTGACATAGGGTAAATGACGTGGACTCTGGATAGAGAGTGGGCAGCTCTGGAGAGACCTTCACATTCACTGTTCTTCCCGGAGGCTCAACCCTTCCCCCCAGCATAACTGGTCGTTACCTGACACTGTATGAGAAAGTCACACCAGGGGCACTGTGCTCTGTCCCCAGAAACTCTGCCACAGAACCTGGTGGGCGTCTGCCCAGCAAGTGTGTGGATATGTGTGTAGCAGCTGAAATCCAACTTCCTGTCCTCATGGACACATTTGGTAAAACGGATGAAGGAAATGGCCATATAGTCTTGTTGCTGTGCTTTTATACTAAGAGCAAACTATTCTAAAAAGAAGTGTGTATTTTTTGTAGTGTGTGCCCAAACCATAACGTTTTTCTTACTTGAATTGTCCACAAAACATGTCTGAAGTTAGCTTTATTTGTTTAACGCCATCATGCTCTCCCCATCTGCAAATGCCGGGGCTGTCATATGCAAGGTGAACTTTCTCTGCCGTTACAAGTTCTGCTGCGTAAAGAACAGACTGCAGCCATGAAATGTCTCAGCAAGTGCATAGGCAGACCTGCGCCTCAAGGTTAAAAACCATCTGCAGAGTGAATGCCAGGCTCGCCGCCCTGGCTGCCTGAGAAATCCTGTTTGCCTTCTTGATGCATTTTTTCCGGAACAAACGGTTTTCTCCCAAATCATGACGTTCTGCATGCAGGGGCAGACATCAGTGTGGCTGCTCTCTCTCCTGGCACACCAGTCCCCTGGCACTCTCCGCTGTCATGTTATCTAGTGCTGTCTTGGCCCCCTCATTTGGGAGGGGTTTCTCTTCAAAGGCATTGCTTATTATCTGTGCCAAGGGAACTGAATAACAGGAGGGAGCTCTGAAATAAAGAAAAGTTCCGATTCTCCATGATGGACAGTGATCAAGCCAATGGCATCTGACAGGGGAGGGTTTCAGGTCACAGACAAACGTGATCATACGTGGGGGAGAGGGGGCCATGTCAGTGTCAGGCTTTCAATAGGGAGAGGATAGAAGGAAGGAAGTGTGAAGGGTGTGTAACTTTTGTCACATCATTTCTCCCTGGAAACCATCTGCTCGGCTGTGTATTTCACTCTGGGGTGTGTCCTCCCTGGTGACAAAGTCAGTGCAGCCTCTTCCACAGTGTGGCTACCCATGGGCCTATCCATTTTTATGGGACACACTAGGAAAGCCCCTGGGTGAGACAAGGATTGCAAAAACAGATAAAGACATCCATGACATCGTGGGCTTGCAGCCGGTAGGTGGCCACAGCCTGGAATGAGCAGAGTTGTCCCCAGACCAAACAGGAGAACAGGAGTGAGAACAGATGGGAACAGACCTGTGTAGTTCTGGGCAATGGGAGCACGCTTCCATTTTCTTGGTGTGTCCCAAGGAGATGGAAAATGCTGATAACGTAAGAAAAACCCCAAGGAAAATCTACAGGTAGGGAAGAAAGTGGGTCAAGATATGAAGCAAGGGGCCAAACTGGCTGGGAGGATATCATTGTTCCTTGAAAGTCACTCTCAAAGAGTATGCAATCACACCAAGTCATCTTTGACGAGGGGGCCAGAAGCATTGCTGAGGGCGGTGACATCATGGATGTACACTCCTGGAGCTAAGACCTGACGTAAGATGTTTCAGCAAATGCAGAAATACAAATGTAGCGTAAACTGTAGGTCTGCCCATGAAAATGAGTTGGGCATAGATATTCCCATAACTTCCCATGCAGACTCTAGAACTATAAAAGAGGAAGCACAGCAGTGACTGTGCATCCCAGCTCGGCTCATGTAAAGCAGTCTCTAAAGAATGAAGAGAGGGAGGGCTGGGAATGTTGCCCAGTTGGTGGAGTGCTTGCCTGTCGTACACAAGGTCCTGGGTCTAATCTCCAGAATCCATAAACCAGGGTTGGTGGTGTATGCCTGTAGTCCCAGAACTTGGGAGGTGGAGGCAGGAAGGCCACTCTGGGCCATTCCTTACTTCGTTTTGAGTTTGGGGCTAGATTAAGATACACGGAGCCCAATCAATCAACCCATCGATAGGGACACAGCTCAGTAGTAGAGTGCTTGCCCAGCATGCATGAGGCCCTATGTTCAATTCCTTGCATAGCACAAAAATAAAGATCCAAAACTCTGCCAGTCACTCCTTATCTTGGAGTAAGACTGCCCTAGCCCAGTGTTAACTGTCAACTTGGTGCAGCCAGCTGCGAGTCACCTGAAAATTCCTCTGCCAGGCTTGTCAGTGGGCGTGTCTGTGGAGACACAGCTTGTGAGGTGACACAGCAGAGTCCTGCCCACTGTGGCACCATCCTTGCTGCGTGAGCAGTGCTGGCCTGTATGAAAGAGCTGGCTAAGCGTGAGCCTGAGAGCCAGCCCCTCGTGATTTCTGCTTCAGATTCTTGCCTGTGTTCCTGCCCTCAGTCCCCTCAGTGATGGAGTGTGACCTGGAGCCAGATAGGCCATTTCCTCCCCTAAGCTGCTTTTGAACAGTATTCCGTCATAGCGGCAGGAAGGAAGCTAGAGCAGGTACCATGAATTGACCAGATCTCTGGGAAGATGGGTAAGCAGTGGCAATAAAGACAGGGCTGATGCCCGGGCAAACTGGCAAAATGCATAGTGGTCATGATGAGGTTCAAGCTCCAGAACAAAAAGGAAGTGACCAATGACGAGAGAGAGCTCTCTGGGGAGGAAGTCACAGAGAGGCCAAGAAAGGAAGTATATGGAGAGCGGGCTGTCAGTGGCTTGATTGTCCTCTGTTCTCTTGGTCACCCTAGCTGCACAGTCAAAGGTCCATTGTGAGGATCTGGCCGGGGTGTTCTGAGTTTAAACACCTCACTGATCTTTCTATGTCTCGGTTACTTAACATGTACAGAAGGTCCCTGAGCCCAATTGCTAGGGTGCCCTGGCATAGCTCATGTGAGGACTGTTCCTTCTTGGAGAAGGTGTCTGGCACATGGTGGCCTGTGTCTACCTTCGCCAAATCTTGCTGCCTCTCCACCGTACTGAGACAAACACTGCTGGACCCCACCCCACCCTGAGGACCTGACTGCTCAAGCAGAAGCTTGCTAGTGAGGCTCACAGTGGCACCTTTAAAATGATCATCTGATAGCACGCACTTTTTTTTTTTTTAGCAGAAATGTTGCTTTTTCTATGCTTGATTCTTCCAACAAAATACCATCTGTTCCAACGCAGATTCAACAATCGCTAGAACTTTCTTCAGGCTGGAGAGGAAAATGATGTTCTGGATGTTCTGTGTTTATGAGAATTCATGAAGTATGCCTTTGGCATTGCCAGTGGCTGGGGAAATTTTATGGCATTGTTAAATAAAAGACTTTCGCTTTGAAAGATTCCCAGTGAACACCATCAAAATGTACACAAAACCAATGGTGTGTTTGCCCTTCCAAGAAGCTTCACAAAGCTGAGCGTATACCTGAATCCATACCCTGCTGAAGAACCGGGAGAGTATTTGGGACTGGGTTAGACAATGTGTCAGCACATTAGATTTCTCCATGAGGTTCTAATAAGGAAACATTTCCTGTTGAGTGATGTGACTTTGCATTGAGATCCCAAAATGCTCGGAACATGAACCGCTTCAGATTTCAAACCGTCTGGAGCATCATGCCAGAGAGGGGTTTAAGTGAATCTGTTACGGGGTGTCTGAACCATGAAAGGGATCCTGAGCCACACTTGGCAGAGACCGTTTGATGAAATCCCATCTGAGAACACAGGAACCTAAAGTCCAGGTGCTGGAGACTGGAGCTGGGCAGATGGGCTGATGAGGATCAGGGCTCACTGGAACACTCTGGGTCCCTGAAGGTGGCCCATCACACTCAGTAAATCTCCCTCCAGCCTTCCCAAGAAGCCCTTCTTCCTGGTGTATCCTGGTCCTCTTCAGAGGGCCCGACCAGCATGTTCTTCCCTAGGTCTTGCCACGGTCTCCTGGGGCACGGGGCCTCCAGTCTCAGCAGCCCTGGCTCCTCTGTAACCTTTAGTGAGTCAAGAAATAGCATATCTGGCTCCATACAAGTCCCGAGGGTTAGATGAAGTTGCTGAGACAGCCCGTGTGAAAACAGCCAGACAGCAGCTGTTATCCAGTGACTGTATGTCTGTGACCACCCCTACAAAGGCATGAGGCAAGTTAGCAACCTGGGATTTTCACTTCAGACAACCCCCGCTTGGCATTCCAAAGCAGAGCATCTGCACCAAGGGCATGTTCCCATGGTCTTAGGTCCCTCGGTCTTTGTCCTCCTGGCCCGCAGTGTTGCAGGTGGAAAGAGCGACTTAGCCTCTGCCTGGGCACGGAACTGACTGGCATTCTGGCTGATCCATACGGCCTAGGGCTATTGATGGAAGTTTTTGTCCCTCCCAGTCCCACAGCCATTCAGTCCCAAATAAGCACACAGAGGTTTGTATTAATTATAAACTGTTTGGCCTGTTGCTCAGCCTTATTATTAACTAGCTCTTACAACTTAAACTAACCCATAATTCTTGTCTATGTTTAACCATGTGATTTGGTACCTTTTCTCAGTAAGGCATTCTCTTCTTGCTTCCTCTGTATCTGGCTGGTGACTGCATCTCTGCCTTTCCTCTTCCCAGAATTCTCCTACTCTGGTTGCTCCACCTATACTTCCTGCCTGGCTACTGGACAATCAGTATTATTATTATTAAACCAATATGAGTGGCAGATCTTTACAGTGTACAAGAGTGTTATCCCACAACATGGGGCTCACTCTGTACAGCAAAACGCTGGCCTTGAGGTCACTGTGGAAGTCTCTCTGGTTGGTTGTTGGGAGCAGTGAGACCCCAGATTTTTGAGCAGGCTGTAGGCAAGTGCTGCACCTCTGAGCCAACTTCCTGTCAAGAGAGTTCACCAACAACTAGATATGCAAGCAGATAATGCTTTGTGATACATATACTCCTATGGGTACAATATCTCCTAGGAAAGAGCAGAAGATGATCAAGAGGGGATGGACTTTTTAAATTGGTCTAAGATGCCTTTAACAGTTTTTAGCTACATCAAAACTCAAATTTGTCTTATTAAACATATCAAATCTAAGGACTTACCATGTCAAATTTTTCTCAGACAAGTTATAATCTTTTTCTAATCAATGACATCATCATAGTTAACTAAAGCAGTTGCGAGCATTGACAGCTCAATACCATAATTCTAGTATGAAAATTAACAATAAACACACAATTTGTCAAATCACATTTCTCTAAAATCCAATCTAATCAAAAGACAAGAGGAGGTGTCTGTGATGAGTGAGCTGTGAGTCTTTTTTCTCTCCTATAGTTCAGTAGCATTGCTGCTCTGACCTTTCAAAGGTAAGTTCAAACCATCCCCGTCTCGGAGGAGCAGCAAAAATTTTCATGCCACTCCTCCCCATCTCTGAAGAGGGCTGCAGTCACTCTTTGCTTCCATAATAGAGTGCTATTGCTTTAACAAGTCTCTTTCCCCTGGATGGGAAATTTCCTGAGGTCTCAGCTCTTAGTCCTTTTATTTCAACAGCAGATTGAACACCATACTGACAAAAATGAGTTCTGTGTCCCAAGATACAGTATGAATAAACTGACAAATATTCAGTCAGCATTCTTGGGCCTATTTGCAGTGAGATGTAACAAGTTTTCTGAGGAAGCTATGTCTTCAAAATTTACAGTATCTGTTTCTTTGAAATTTCTGACTATGAAAGCATCGAAGTCTACTGATTTTGGCCTGACTGGCATACACACAGAGAGACAGAGACACCAGCCACTCTGCCCCACCTCACCTCCACCTTCCAGCTCCATGGGGAGGTGGAGCCTCCGCCTCTCCCCGTTGCCTGGACCCGCGTCCAAGTGCGACTTAAAAATGGCAGTAAATTGCAGTAAATACCCCTAAGAATGCAGCGTACCCGCTCAGCAGGAAGTAGCCAGACAGACTGACAACGCCCAAATTCCCTAAAAGATAATTTAAGTGGGGCCCCTTCAGTGGTTGCAGAGCAGCAAGCCTGCTTCCCTGAGTTCCCCTCCACTTCATGCACCAGTTTGGACCCAGAACAAATGCAGCTGGGGCTAGAAGGCAGCTGGAGCAGAGCTTTGCTAGGTGGCTGTGGTGGAAGGCACATTGCCTCAGCCCAGTCTGTGCCTAGCCTGGCAGATGCCACAGCAGTGCCAGGAGTATCAGCAACAAGTGCTGGAGCTGAGACAAGCTGGAGCACAGACCCCACTGGGCTGCCCGAGAATGCAGCAGCGGGACAAGGAGAAGGCAGTGGCAGTTCCAGGCTCTGCACAACGAAGAGTCTGCGGCAGAGCAAATTTTAATCAACAGACTGCCCTATTGTAGGAGCAGGTGGACTTAAAACAAATGTCTTGTTCATTATTTCATTTGTATGACATCTCTTAATATTGCTAATGCCTCTTATGTGGTGAAACAACTCAATGGTTACTTGAATAACCCTTGAAATGTTACAGTTAGCACACCAGATTGTAACTGTTTTAGCCAGAGGGTTCCTTAGCAGAAGCAGGATCAGCTGGGCTGCTAGGTAAGCCAAAGAGGTGCACGAGCAAGAAGGTGTCTTCCATGCACTCAGCTGACAAGAATGAATGTGCCACGGGGGTATGGCAGCTGGCGTATGTTATTTAGGGGACTGCTGAGGGAGCAGTGGTTTCTGTCTGCTCCTGGGGTCATGGCAGAGCCACTCCTAAAAGTCCCGAGTCTGAAATGGTCACACACCTTTGTTCACTTGAGGGGAAGAGGGTGTGTGGGAAATAGTATGAGGAACCAACAGTCTCTGGGATACTTGAATCTACCTGTCTTACAGGCTTAAGTTGCTCTCTTGTGTTCCCTAAAAGCGACTATTCTCCTGAGGAGATGCGGTCACTACTGAGTACAGGTTCAATCAAAGTGACCAAAAGGCTGTGTGGTCAGGAGGGTCTTCTGTTTTATAAAAAATTTAGGGGGAAGATGTTGGGAGCAGTGAGACCCCAGATCCTGAATTTCTTGTAAACAACTTGTTTTCCCCTGATGTGGGTGCCTACAGCTGCTCTGAGCACGAGACCTTCAGGAGTTCCTGATGGCAGGAGAGTGGTTTCTGGTGGGTTTGGCTGGGGTGTGGTTATCTCTATATAATCTGCCCCTGAACATCAAGGATGATCCGTGTCTCTGTCTCTCTGTGTGTGTCTGTGTATTTTAACCTCCAGCCCCCTTGCCCGAAGCTCGCGAACTGGGTGCCACCACACAGAACGCAGACACGGGGGCACGGTGCGCGGCAGTCGGTAGTCACATTCCTTCAAGGAACTTATTTGTTCCCACAGTTTGAATGCCACCACTATGGGGGTCACACTTGCCCAGGCTCACATGATGGCAAGCTATGTGTCTGTGCACATTGACACGTGTGCATTTACAGGTACATACTCACGTATATGAATTACATGCACTCACACACGCATGCACACATACTTAGGTCATGCTAATGACTGCGTGTGCTCCAGGCCCTTCCATCTGATGCCGTTCTCCAGAAAGAGACCTTTCTTTCCTAAGGCTTAAATGTCCTTGGCTGTGACGGGGCAGCTGGTTTCTTTGAAGCCATCTTGTCCTGGTTGTGTCTTACCTGTCTTCTCGGAAATGTACAAATGGATTTTGCTTAGGCCTTGTTTGAATTTACAACCTTAACAGAAAGTGTACCAGTCAGGGGTGGGGGCATCCTTTCAAGTTTCCAGGCGCCGGATGTCTGTTTCCTTCAAGCCAGGAGCCTCTGGGGTTTGGGTTTCTCCCCAGGGAGTCGTGTGACAGAAAGCAAGGCTGGGGAAGGGCTACCTGGGCTTGGAACCTGTGCTGCAGGACAAGGTTTCTGGATGCCTTAAATCAGCAATTACACTTCCAAAAGTTTTGAAAATAGGGCTTGTCTCTGGAATTAGGGCTCAGAAGAATGTTCAGGGGCCCGGAAAGTCTACGGGAGGACCCTGGAAACATTAGTAGACCCTCGAAACTCACAGGCAAACGGCGCACAAATACCAAACAGTTATTTATAAATAAAAACCCACAGAAGTGAGCGATGCAGAACTGGGGTGTTAATGTCCCACAGCTACAGTGGACACGAGAAGTCTGAGGATTTAGATAACGAGATGCGTCCTGCTCGCCTGGAGGCAGCTTTAAAACAAACAACCTAAGTCATAATATCCACTTTCAAAGGCAGTATTTCCGTGACTTTTTTAAAAGAAGGCGAACTGGCATCACCTTAAAGGACATGGACGATATGATTACGACAGTAGCAACCCGGTCACTGCTTTGCAAGTCCAATCCTTTCGGAAGCCCGGCAGTGCTTCTTTTACCGGCAGTGAAACCGAGAGCCAGCAGCTTGCCCACAGCCACACACACAGGGAGTGCCGGAATGAGGATTTAAAAGCAAATCAGTTGAATTCTGCCCCTCCCCCACACGGTACACGTACGCATGCGTAAGCGTACACACACGTATGCATGCGTGCACCACACAGCCTAAAAATTCCCTGTGTGAGCCCACAGAGCATCTGGCCGTGGCTCCCAGAGTGCAACAGTCTATTTTAAGCTTTTACTTGGGGCTACACTTCAAAGCTGATCCCAGCACCACCAAGAAAACACTCTGAGGACACAGGCGCCACCCATCACACCCTTCCTCTGGTGTTTTCGGTTGCGAGCCTAGCCTTAACCACTGAGCTGTCTTCCCAGCCCCACACCTTTCCTTCCCTCTCCTTTGACAAAGCTGGGCTGGGAGACGTTTAGGATCTTATTCACCCCAGCAACCAGCACTGCTCCCACTCCAGGGGCAGGCCATGTGTATCTGCTGAATGGCAAGGATAGGCCCAGCCCCTTTGCTTGACCCCAAGCCGGGTATCAGTTGGTAGTGACTGTTCTTCCAAGACATTTGACATTGCCTGGATAAGTACAGCGTCGTACGGAGCACCTAACTGAATGAGGCCAGACACAACACATATACATACTCTGTACAGGGTAACCTACAAGCAGACATACCCCAGCCGAGTGTCACTACTGCCAACAAAGCCACAACACACTTGCACCCTCATCGTGTCCACATGACGGTCCCACAGCTCCCAAAGGCGGCATCACTGGTGTTTCCTGAGCCAGTGCCCAACACATGGAATGAATGAAGTCACAAGGCAGCTGAGGGTGCCTCTGACAACGGAAGGTCAGCGTGTAGGTGGATACAGTGGGAACTGCAGAGTCAGAGAGGACCAGTCTTCAGATTTGCCTGTTAGCCTGTTAGCTACTAAGACATGGGGATGTCTTCATGGTTAATCATGTGACTCTCTCTCACACACACACACACAGACACACACACACTCACACACACTCACACATACTCACATACACATACATTCACACACACACACAGACACACATACTCACATACACACACATTCACACACACACAGACACACATACTCACATACACACACATTCACACACACACACAGACACACATACTCACACACACACAGACACACACACACACACTTATATTTTTTAAAGCCGCTGGCAAGCAAGATCAAACTGAAGGCCCCCCTGATGGTTTTGTGTCACAGGTGCAGGCCCAGCTCCTGTGTTCTTATTTCTTTTTTTTAAAAGATTTATTTATTTATTATGTATACAACATTCCTTCCATGTATGCTTGCAAGCCAGAAGAGGGCACCAGATCTCATTATAGATGGCAGTGAGCCACCATGTGGTTGCTGGGAATTGAACTCAGGACTTTTAGAAGAGCAGTCACTGCTCTTAACCTCTGAGCCATCTCTCCAGCCCTCCTGTGTTCTTATTAATCCTCTTTTTCATCTCTGTTGGGCTGAACCCTTAAGCACTATGTTTCCCTGGTGCCCCCCTTAACAACCTGCAGCTCCAGAGATGGAAAGGGCACCAAGAAAGTTGTCGTAAACTCTGGAGAATGACCCTACTCTCCCATCGAGGAGGAACTGTCACCTCCAAGTCTTCTCTCGTGAAATATAAGTAAGGATAGTCGAGGAGAAATGAGAATTATTCAGAGGAGTATCTGAGACTAGACTCTGGTTACTGTATGGAAACAGACAGGGAAGATGGATGCTCTGAGAATAAGGCAGCTGGACCTTAATTGTATCTCCTTCACAATCCTCAGTGCTTCCAGTTCACTTCTTGTCTCCGTGAATCTGGAACAAGTGCTTAGTTAACTTTCTTGTTGCTGCTACTGAAGTCCTGACAAAGGTAATGTAAGGGAAGGCAGGTTATCTGAGCTCACAGATCTGGGGTCCAGCCTATCACCACAGGGAATCAGGCCAATAGGAGCGTCGGGCAGTACCACATCCAGAGCTCCATGAAGAAGCAGGGAAAGATAAATGCTGGGTGCCCGGCTGGCCTTCTCCTCTTAGTCAGGAACCCCAGCTCATGGAATGTTGCCAGCCACATTCACTGTGAGTCTCGCCCCTCAGCCAATGCAATCTAGAAACTCCCTTATGGGCTCGGCAGTGGCCACAGGACGTGTGGGAGAGGGGCGTCCTCTCCCTGTCTCATGGCACTGCAGGGCAGACACATCAGTGAGAACAACTCGGCCCCCTGGCAGGACTTGGGAAAGAAACACTTCCTGCAAAAGCTAACGTTGACCTGTGTGAGGAAGCGGCCCATCTGAAGCGGCAGGCGGTATGTGCTCATTGCAGGGCTGAGGGCCTCTCGCTGGCTAGCTCAGTGGGGAGGGAGAAGGCACTGAGCTGCTGGCTCCTGGCGGCCTCTCTCCTGCCATCAAATTGACTTCGCACTGGACTCTATGTTCATGATCCTCCCGGGAAGGAAAAAAAAGCAACAAAGGGCCACTTGTCCCAGTAAGGGTTTGTTGGTTGAATCTCATAACAGTAGGGATTTGAACAAAGAATAGGCGAAGCTTATGTTCCTGACAAAGCCACTGAATAATCCAGAGTCATTGCGAGCCTGTTTGTCTGGCTCCCTTAATTCCGAATTCTCAGCCACACTAGCAGTCATCAGTACGGTACAAAGGAATAAAACACTCACATTATCTAAAACTGTCTGCTCTCGTGGATGTGTAAACCAACATCCCTACACAGACACCTTCCTCTACATCTGATGCCAAAACTTTGGGCTTTGACCTCAGCAATGGCTGTGCAAGTTCTAAATCTTGGTGGTCCCTTGTTATAAGGTATAACCCCACCCTTCATAAGGTATGGAAGTAAATAATTAAAGATGGGGCTCATGCCCTGGCGAGACTTGGGGACATCATTACAGCCATCAGGAGCTGCTGCCTCCCCTCCCCTCAGGTCCTCTTTCTCCCTTTGAAAGCTCGCTTGTTCTGACTAGGAGCCTCTATAAAGAGTGTTAAGTGTCCCGGAGAGCAGGGAGGTAGCAGTAAGGCAGAGGGCCACTGGTGCAGAGCAACCCTCCCTGGGTTTCTGCCTTGTGGATAAGAAGGCCCCCGTGGACTGGAAGTGTGAGTTCTGAGTTCACACCTGCGAGCTGCTCTTCCATAATCAGGTTACTGGGATCCAACATCACCAGCCAAGGATTCAGGAGTCAGTCCAGCATCTCTCACTTGGCTTATTGGAGAGAGCTAGGGTTGCAGCAAGCTTGCAGCCTCCGATCCCATAGCCTGGGTAGATCCCCCCCTCAGTGTGTGGGTGGTAGTGGACCCTGAAGACCTGACTCCAGTTTAAGGTCCAGTATATACACACAGTTGTGCTGTGACATCCGTGTGAAGCGTACCAGAATGCAGAGAACCTGCTCAGTAACCAAGAAGCGGTGGGCGACCAGATGCAGGCGCTTGCTGGCTGATTGAAGGCAGCTGTGTCTCTGGGTGTCTGGGCCCCATCTGTGTATGGCATGTACGTGGCTGTACGTGGTTGTACAGGGTTGTTCAGGGTTGTACATGGTTGTACAGGGTTGTACATGGTTGTACAGGGTTACTCAAAGAGAGCTAAATTCCAGGAAAGCATGACCCTAGTTAGGAGTAAGTAAGTCCACAACGCCAAAGGGGCCAATTCAGGTGAGCAGGCACTTACAAGGCTAGGTGACTAAGAGCCACAGCAAGCTATCCAGTAAGGGCCCACTGCCATCCCACCTTCTGGTGACGAGCCACAGGCTCTCAGTTATAGTCTGCTTCCATTGTGACACCTCTTTTCTCGCCTCTGAAGGTCTAGCAGGCATGTCCACTCCCTGCCTTCGGGCTGCATGTGGCTGAGGGCAGCTATGAATTTGGCCCAACACCAAAGTATAAACTTACTGAAAACATGATGGGATTTGGGGGCTGGAGAGGAGGCTCAGCGGTTAAGAGCACTGACTGTTCTTCAACAGGTCCTGAGTTCAATTCCTCGCAACCACATGGTGGCTCACAATCATCCATAGTGATATCTGGTGCCCTCTTCTGGCCTGCAGGCAGACATACAGGCAGAACTCCATATACATCATAAATAAATCTTTTTTTAAAAAAAAATGAAGACTTTTAAAAAACATGAATTTTTTTTGCATTCTTTTTGTTACTCCGTTATGTGGTTTTCAAAAATGAACTCTGTAGATGAGAACATGTTGTCACATACCAAACAGTTGAACACGCCCAACTTCTCAGAGTCTTCTCAGCCACCCAAATCTTCTGGTCCACTGCACGACCCGGTCTTCAGCTTTAGCACATGCATAGTTCTGACCTCTGACCCCTACCTGCCTCCCAAGCTGTATGAACTGCCGGGAGTGCTGTAATAGCTCCCAAGCTTGGATTTTAAAATTCAGTCTTTAGTTGCACACATAATATGAACACATAATATACACATCTATGTATAAATGTATTTATTTCCATGCCTATCAAAGACAACCAAGAAATTAGACTTGAAGCATTAGGGCGAGAAGGCTCCTTTCCTAAGGGATCCTTCAGCTGTGTCTCAGGAATGCAGGGAAGCTGCCTTCCAGGCTCACAGATTGAACCAGTTTGGATAAAGCTGAGGCTGTGGTTTGGGAAAAGTGCCTGCACCCCAAAATGTTTACAGTACATGGCTCCCCAGTGTGCTCTTTATCGAAGCTGCATCCCTCCATATCTGCTCCGTGAGAGTGTCCCATCATCCTTGCTGGTGGCCAACACATCCTCTGGATTCAGACATGAGAACTACGCCCACCTCCGTATGACCCTTTAACAACCCTATGAGGAGTCGGGTCCTCGGCTGAGCCTCTAACCTGGTGTCTCTTTCCATCTCACGCAGGGACGGATCTGCAGGAAAGCTGGCAAGTCAAAAAAGTCCTTCAGCCGCAAGGAAGCCGAAGCAACCTTCAAGAGTTTGGTGAAGACTCATGAGAAATACGGCTGGGTCACCCCTCCCGTGTCTGATGGCTGATGCCTGCACGCACCCTAGACGCTTGAGCCGCCCGTCCACACTCCATCCTGCCACCTTCTCCCACCGCTGCGCGTCTTCTACCCTTTTCTACTCCAGCCAGAACTGTGTCCTGAATGCAGAGGACACGCTTAAGTTATTTATGAACTGATGTGTTTACGGAGAGAAAGAGCAAACTGTTCGGGATTGTGTTTCCATAATAAATGACCGTCTCTAAGTCACTTTAGAACAAAGGTCGAGATGGTGATGTTTCCCAGCCCCACCCCCCACCCCCCTACCCACCTGTTGCATTGCCCTTAGCTTCTTTCCAGGACAGCAGCTCTGAGCAGCCGGCGGGAATCTCAAAGCCCCGCCCACTTCATTTCCATGTACAAGGCTCTGTTCCCAAGTCAGGAGCACCACACACCACCACCACCAGGCCTTGCTGGCCCCTGTTCGCTGTACTCTGTATCTGTTTCTCTTCCTGGCAGGTCGACATAACTTGAAGACATATCTTTCTTTCTGTGGCCTGTGGTCTGCTGTGATGATATTTAGACCTCATTCATGCTATGACCTTTGGCTCATGAAAACACAAATCTAACATTGCCAGGCTCTAGCGCTGACTTAAAACTACAACTGCCCTCTCGATTAAAATGTGCTCCCATGCTTATCTTGTGCTGTGCTGCTGTTCACAGATAAACCAGTGCCATTTGATGAGAGGCAGGGGGTGCTGCGGCCACCAGGGAGGTTCAGGACATAAGGTGCACGCACCCCCCTGGGGCTCAGCACAGCAGATGAGCCAGAGGGAACATTCTCTTCTGACTTTAGGGAATGCTCGACAACAGGGCGTCTGCATCCATCTCTCAGCCACCACAAGACAATTGCCCATTTGCTGAGGTCATCGGACTCATTTTGTCTTCCGTGCTAGTGACAGGAGACACCAGAACTGCCAAAGGACACCAAGTGACTCGAGGAGGACTTGCATGACCCGGTCTGTTACTTCACCCGCTCGTCACTTGTGCGTCCCCGAGGTTGAGGCAGGAGCACCCTCACCGCGGTGTGAACCTCCTGTGATTTAATCTCCCCACACTTTCATTTTGCTCTTCTGTTAAATTACCTAGAAATTCCTAAGAAACTCCATGAAATGAGGAGATAATGTTTATGAGAACATGCAGAAAGAGGTAAAATGTTCATTCCAAGTGGAAAATCCTATTGGACACATTTTAAATAAAACCATGCATACCTGATAGCCGGCCTCAGGATCAATCATTGTGAGCTAACCTACTGGAAGTCTTTCTTCTTTTCTTTCTTTCCCTCTTTCTTTCTTTCTTTCTCTCTCTCTCTCTCTCTCTCTCTCTCTCTCTCTCTCTCTCTCTCTCTCTCTCTCTTTTCCTTCCTTCCTTTCTGCCTGTCTGTCTGTCTGTCTGTCTCTTTTCATGATTATAGATGTTTTGCCTCTGTGAATGTCTATGAAACACATGCATGCCTGGTGCCTTCAGAAATCATTACAGGGCATCTAGTCCCTGGGAACTGGACTCACAGTTGTGAGCTGCCATGAAGGTGCTGAGAATCCAGCCCAGGTCCTCTGGAAGGGTAGTCAGTACCTTTAACCATGGAGCCGGCTCTCCAGCACCACTGGAAGCTTTTCATCTGCATGAAATCACATGTCAGGGGCAACATTTTACAAAACAGAGGCATATCTTAGGAGCCCAGTATTGTAAACACCTGGTTGACAGTTCCAGGAAGCAGTCTAGAACGTACCAGAAAGCATGGCTGTATGCCTAGCCATCCTCAAATGTTGCCACTTTGGTTTCCCAGCTATGAAGGAAGTACCAGTTTCTTGGCTGATTCCATGCAATTACTTGGACTGTTTGGGCTTCTTGTTGTTCAAAGATGCGTGGGGACCCAGGAAAACTCATCTCAAAGGCAAGAGGGCCAACCAGATAGAGCCAGTATTGTCGTTTTGCTTCTTATCAGTTCTTTTGAGACAGGGTCTCATGTATTCCCAGCGGGCCTCAACCTCACTACATAGGTGAGACAAACCTTGAAGTCCTAATCTTCATGCCTCCAACTTCCAAGTGCTAGAATTACAGACACATATCACTTTGGCCTGTGTATTCAGAACCGGGGCTTGGACACAGCTTCATGTATACCAGGCAAGCACGCTACCAACTCAGCTACCGCCCAGCCTTCTTACCCCTTTTCTTACTCTCCCCATATACACAAAGCAACAGCTGGGTTAAAAGGACGAGATACTAAGAGTGATTTGCTTGCTAATATAGCGATATTTCATTTATGTTTTAATAAATTTTGATTAAAGATCAGAAGGGCAAACGTAAGTCCCGACCTAGAGGTCAGACAGTGGTGGCACACACCTTTAATCCCAGGATTTGGGAGACAGGGGCAAATGGATCTTCGTAAATTCAAGATCACCCTGGGCTAAGATCGATGCAGAAACAAATCCAAGAGGCCTACACCTTTAATCACAGCACTAGAGGGAATATCAAATGAGAGGAGAGAGAGGCTTAGGATGCTTGGTCTGTGATCACCCAGCATTGGTAGATATAAAACTTCTATAGTGGCTTGGCTGCTTTGGTTTTTCTGGTTTTCAGGTTGAACCCCAATATCTGACTCTGGGTTTTTATTATTCATGCTACATGAATAATAAAAGTTTCTCCAAAGCAGCCATGATCAGTAGATACTAGGTGGCAGTAAGCGTGTGGACATCCCCACGCTGAATACTGACTTTTGGCCCATGGTCTTTGCACCTGTGGCTGTTGGTTGTTACAGCGTCCCTTCAGCTGCAGCTCTTGAAGACTCAGGACACAAACTGTTCCTCAGATACTGAGAGGGACAATCTCTAGACAAGCTCCTCTTCCAACCCATGCTTTCAGGAGAAAAGGATGCAGATGCAAAGCCGGGTCACTTGCTTTAGTTTATTGGCTAAATGAAAACTGTTCCCTGCATTGTTCTAGGATGGGATATTCCAGAGGTGCACAGAGGTGCATTCAGGAGACTTGGTGGCACCCTCAGTGGCCCTGTGACTTCCAGCCACCAAGTGGGAAGGTGTCACGCTCTACTTTACTTCTTTCTGGCACCTGGAGTTGAGTTTATTTTGCATGGCATTATGTTGGCAGAGGCTGCTCATTTGTTTCCCAGCTTCCCTGGCCCAAAATAACCACACAGAAACTGTATTAATTAAATTACTGCCTGACCAATATCTTAGGTATCTTTCTAGCTAGCTTTTATATCTTAAATTAACACATTTCCATTATTTTATATTTTAGCACTAGCCTCGTGGTTTACCAGCAAGGCTCCAGTGAGTCTGTTTCTGTGACAGCTACATGGTATCCCCCTGACTCCGCCCACTCTCTCCTCCTCTGTCTGCTTGGATCTACAGCCTTGCGCCACTCTGCACTGCAATAGGCCCAAAGCAGCTTCTTTGTTAACCAATGGTATTCGCAGCATACAGAGGGGAATCCCATCCGCCACTAGTGTTATTTTTGTATCAATCTATGGAATAAATCAATTGTTTGCTTTCAAAATGCCATTTTTAGGTAGGGAGATGTTTCAGAGAGGTGTTTCTGCCATGCAAGCTGGAAGAACCCACGTTAGAAGCCATACACAGTAGCGTAGGCATATAACTATAGCCTCGGAGGGAGTGGGGGCAAAACAGATCCCCAAAGCTTGTTGACCAGCCAGTGTAGATGGTTAATCATTGAGCCTCAGGTTCACTGAGAGACCTGGTCGCAAAGCAATCAGATGAACAGCAATCAAGGACAGACACCAAACATCAGTCCCTGGACTCTGCATGAGTATGCAATACCACACACAGCAGAAGAAGTTTTTAATTAAAGTTTTAAAAAGACTGAAATGGGTAAATTTTCAAATTTTAAAAATGCTAGGAGATCATTTAAGGTCCAAATATTGCTATGACTCTGCCCACCAGAAGCCACCTTCCCCATGGTCTGTGCCGTGGTAGGGCAGTGTAGGTGTACCATGTCCGCTCCACACTGACCATAACTGTTGCGTCCTGGTGGGCCTCATTGTGCCCCTCTTAAGGCCATGCCTGTTGTGGAGTCCCGTGTGAGAAGGAAGCTCACTCCAGGCCTATCCACTGCCTGGAATCTCACTTCCACAAAGCTAACAGATCCATCCCCCTACAGGGAAAAAGAAGGTGACTGGACAGTGAGTGTGTGAAGACACTTGTATCCCAACATCTCCCCATAGCAAAGCCTCAAGAACTAAAAAACGCACACAGTTGGGCTTCCTCTCAGTGCAAAGCCCCTTCCCCAGCATGCTGAGCACCCGCCACAACCTGCAGATGTCACGTTGGCACCTCACATGGTCCACCGGGTGACTGTAGAAGGTGAAGAGTCGCTAGCATCTTAGAAAGCCCTGCATGAGCCCCTCTGCTGCTACACCCACTGCTCTGGTGATACACAATACTCCTGTAAGAGTCGTTCATGAAAATTCAGCATTTTATGATCCAACGGTTAGTTCCCAACTTTTCAGCTCCCAGGATTGTGCCACCTGCCAAAATTGGACCTCATTGTTTTTAGAGAAGCAAATCTAAACCAGTTAAAAAGACCCTTGGTTGAGATATATATATATCCAAACAATTCTGATGTGTCTGTTCACCTGCCTGGATTTCTTCAGATGCAATCTCTTAACTAGATACATGTCACATTGACACAGAGCTTGGAAGGAAAGCCCTTTTGAGACCAAAGACTAGCGTGTGAGTTTGACAGATTCAACTCACAGCATTGGCAAGTTATAGTGCGGTGACAGGCTCTAAACATGATTGAAGCACAGTAATGAAAACAAAACTATCCTTTAGTTCCATCCCTGCATTTACACCCAGTCCTGTGCATTAAATCAGCCAGACACAGTGCCTCTCCATGCCCCAGTGTTCTTCTCTCACACCGAGGACAAGTACCAGTGTGAGAGGCAGCCACGAGGGTAACTCCTAGGAGCAGGGGAAGCCAACACAAATTACATCACTCACGTTCTAGCCATTTCTATAAGTCAGACCCTTCCTCAGCAGGAGGCTGTCATGGCACAGTGGGGTTTATCCATGGCCGAGTGAAAGAAAGAAGGGTCTCTAGTAGATACAGAAGAGGCTGTGCCCATCCCTGTCGAGGCTGTGCCCATCCCTGTCGAGGCTGTGCCCATTCCTGTCGAGGCTGTGCCCATCCCTGTCGAGGCTGTGCCCATTCCTGTCGAGGCTGTGCCCATTCCTGTCGAGGCTGTGCCATCCCTGTCGAGGCTGTGCCCATTCCTGTCAAGACTGTGCTCATCCCCGTTGAGGCTGTGCCATTCCTGTCGAGGCTGTGCCCATTCCTGTCGAGGCTGTGCCCATTCCTGTCGAGGCTGTGCCCATCCCTGTCGAGGCTGTGCCCATCCCTGTCGAGGCTGTGCCCATCCCTGTCGAGGCTGTGCCCATCCCTGTCGAGGCTCTGATCCTCACTGCCCTCCTGGCGGGTGCTAACTCCCTGTTGTTCCCATCTTCAAGAACTTTGTTCATTGGCCTCATTTCAGTGGAAGGACACAGCCCAAGCAGACTGTCCAGCATGGCCCGAGGAGCTGCCCTGTGTGTAGAAATTGCATGTCTGTGTTTCATCAGAGCCCTCCAACAGCATGAGGGATTTCAGAGGAATTAGCTTGGTGAGGAAGCAGAACTTGTGCCCCAGCTGTGTAAGGACAGTCGTTGCCTCTCCCTGATGCACACTTCACAGAGAAAGAGTCAAGGCCAGGGAATCAGTGACCTGGCCAGGCCAGCATCAGTCAAGTCAAAGCCAAGGTCATCCATCCTGCTGTGTGGTTTTCTGCCACTTTGTGGTGCTTCTCATGAGACCACTCGCTAGTTCACGTGGGCACATGCGAGCACATACCTTTATCCTAACATGAGATCAGGGCAGCCACCAGTGTTTCGTGGTGTCTGGGAAACATCCGGGTTAATCTGTTCCACGCTAAAGCAGGAGGGCGCGTGAGTGGCGCTTCCACGGCTGCGGCTTTGGGAAGCTGCTGTGAGGGGCTTCTCGGTACAGTCCTGTGTTTGGTTATTGGTTTGTTTGTTTATCTATTTATCTGTGTTTTACTACATTATGCCTCAGTATTTCTATAGCCTTTGGCTCTCACACATTAAGTATCATTAAACCTTAGGACCCATCTAATCCACAGCATGTGGCCAATGAAATAGAAAAACAGGAAAGTGTTGACACTCCGGAAAGCAATGAGTGAGGTTAGCTTAGTTCTTGAGCAAACACAGGAGCTAAGTGTGCTGGCCAAACAGATGAAATCAGAGTTTTCAAAGACAGGGCAGATCCAAGAGGAAACAAGATTGCAGTCACGATTATAGCAGTCTAGACAAAAGCAGAATGGACTGAGGGGGTGTGCTGGATGGGTTTATGTCAACTTGACACAAGCTAAAGTCATCTGAGAGGAGGAAAACTCAATTTAGAAAAAAAAATTCTTTATAAAATCTGGCTGCAGGCAAGCCTGCAGGGCATTTTCTTCATTAGTAAAGGACAGAGGAGAGCCTGGTCCATTGTGGGTGATGTTCTGGGTGTCTTGTGTTCCCTAACAAAGCCATGGGGACCAAGCCAGGAAGCAGCACTCCTCCATGGCCTCCGCATCAGGATCTGGGCTCCAGGTTCCTGCCCTGTTTGAGTTCCTGTCTTGACTTCCTTCCGTGATGAACAGTGATACGGAGGTGTCAGCTCCATAAACCTTCTCCTCCCCAACTTGCGCTTTGGTCTTGGTGTTTCCTCACAGCCGCATTCGCCCTAACTAGAACAGGGTCTCTGGGCACGCACAGTGAGATGGGGAGCCCTTAGCCACTTCCCTGCAGACGTGGGATGTTCCTGCTCCATAGACCTGCAGCCAGTGTCACTAGATCTCGGGCAATGGCTCCTGTGACATGAGATTGGCTGAGATCAGAGTCGCCCTAATCTTGCTGCTGCATTTGACACTCTGTGAACAGAGTTGCCATCACGGCCATAGTGGAATGGGGGACTGGCTAGATGTCACGGATTCCTGTGAACTTTTAAACCAGCCCCATAATTCACTCTGACATTTCAGTGGTTGCTCTTTTCAGATGTATTCTGTATGCTGTAGTCCTCAGAAAACAAAACGCATGAAGCCCTAGACTACAGAAGAAAAGGTTTGTCGCCGAAAAACGGCGAGTATGTGAGTGTATAGAACTAACCCCACCCTCCTGGGGAAAGTAACGATTTTTGGAAAGCAAGCTTTTGAAATCAATAAACGAAATGTCTCTGCCTGGAACATCTGCTGCGCCCCTGGTGCTCTCTGCCTGGCAGTCAGTGTTGTTGGGATTTCTTTGGGCTTCCCTGCGTGTCCTCCTCTGAGGTGCGCTGGGGCGACTTCCTGCTGTGTCATGCCCTTGGGTTTTCTGTGCTTTGGCTTCCTTGTGATTTGCTAAATGGAAAAACTCTGCAGCACATAGGGGTCCTCTCCCTACAAATTGGTGAAATACAACCGAACCGAATCTAACCGTGCCTCCACGGGAGGTGGGAGGATCTTTCTTCCGCCACACTCTCACTTGTGGGGATGTGCAGATGTGTGTTCTGAAGAGCTGGGTACAGTTTCTAAACATAACTGAACTGTTGTGCTCAGCGCAAGACACTGCCTACCCCAGCACTGAACTACAGAGACAGCGCTTCGGGTGACAGAGGGAGCACAGTCCCGAAAGTGGCAGTTTTAAAATACCTTAAGCATAATTTATTTGAAAGTCATTTTGGCTCATTTTTACATTGGTATATAAGTCAAGTCAGGTTTTATTTTAAACTCCTTAATGGAGGGGTTTCTCAATCCTTGACAAAATTCATAGTAGGTTGGGTTTGTTTTTCCTAATAATGAACTTTTTTCTTTTAAGCTCTGAACGCATGGTTTTTGGATCTACTAGGCACACCCTGTGGAGTCAAACACTATCTCTATAGAGATGTTGGGGAACGGAGCCCCTGACTCAGGTTCACACTTTCCCCACTGAAAACTTGGCGTGAGCGTCTGTCCTCCATGACAAACAGGTGTGCTGTGGGGAGCAGGAAGCTCATGGCCTGGTATGTAATTCCTATGACCTGGTGCCACCAAGAAGGTGCCCAGGGACATCATTTTCTTAAGGCAGAAAGGATGGACTCTGAACCCCGACAACAATTGCAAGTGTGTTCAGTGACATTTTGGTGCAGCAAAATGTTGTAAGATAAATGTTCGAGACCCTTCCTTTGTATGTATAAATGAAGTCTGTTTCACGTCAGAGTGCCTGCCATATCTTATTAATAACAGGAACAATAGAGGAAGAGTCGAGGCTGGGCTACATACAAACTGTTCACCGAGTGCAGCTAAAGTGGTGGCTCTGTCTGTTTGGGGAACAGGTTATTGATGTGACCTGCAGCCATGGCCTGAGCAGAGGCCACAGGGTGGCGACCTAGACAGTGCTGAAACAATGTCTGGTTTGGAGACAGGCCTCGGTCCGCATCTCAGACTGCCTGACTGTAGCCCAGACTGGCCTTCACCTCGCTGCAGTCCTGTCTCAGGCTCCTGGGGAAAGAATAACTTTTAAATCCTTTTTCTGGTCGCATACAAACAGCTTTTCGGGTGATTGCTTCCTATAATTTTGAGTGTCAAACCCAAGTATTCTGAGCAGCGTGCGTGAACATTTCCGTAATAAGCATTTCTTTTTGTTTTCTTTTCCTCTATTTGCTACGACCCATTTCCCACTTCCGCAGACAGCGCGGTGAGGGAGCTGTGGTCTCAGTGGCTCGCAGCCTTGCAGGAACAGACGTTAAGTGTAATTGATTTTTCTAATCTGATTTTCCTTAAACATGGTCAATTACTTTCCCCTGTCACTGAGACATTACATGATGACAATCTGAAAGCCAGGCGGTTCTGAGTCTAACTTCAGGGGACATGTCAAGCTAAAACTTTCCAAAGTTTTGTTCCCTTTCAAATGGCACTAGCAATTTGCCACCAGTGGTTCTTACTTTGGCCATAGCCTATGTGACACACGGGTGCACACATGGCTTGTGTGGTTTTCCATAATATTTCCAGTTAGCTGACAAGTCAAGGGTTCTTTGCAGCATTCGAATAATGTATATCCTGATACGTCATTCCTCCGGGTCATTCCCATTCCGGAGCCTGTTTTTGACTTTCGTTCCTGCACTGTACAGTGCTGTTTTTCCACAAAACATTCCTTTCCAACAAAACACGTGCTTGCTGTTCCTTCTCCTCCTCGGCTGTGATACAGAGTCTTCTGGGAACCCTGGAACTCACCTGCTGGGGGTCTGGAGACCTCTGCCACGTGTCTGTAGAGCCCTGGACATTTTGATTTTTAAGAACCACATATCTCCACATCCAGATGACAGGAACAGAGACTGCATTTGTCAAAACTGATTCCATCCTAGGAAACAAAGAAAGGGCATATAGTAAATGAAGCACCTGGAAGAGCCTGGGAGGTCACTGGGAATGGCGTGGCCATCGGTCGCTGATCATTTTGTCTGCTCTCTCTCGGCTGAGGCCTCAGCTTCCAGCTAACTCACACTCATTTCCATTCTGGATCAGGGAGACTTTCAATATTTTTTTTTGTTTTTATGTTTTTTGACATTATTTTATTTATTTTTCTCTCATACATTTAAGTCTGACTGCAGTTTCCCTTTCCTCCTCTCTTCCAAGCCCTCCCCACCTCTCACCTCACTTCTCCCCCAGATCCAGTCCTCTTATTTCCCTTCAGAGAAGAGCAGGCCTCTCAGGGATATCAGCCGAACATGACATAACAAGTTACTAGAAGAGCAGTCATCTCCCTCGTATTAAGGCTGGACAAGGCAACCCAGTAGGAGGAAAAGGGTCCCAAAAGCTGGTGAAAGAGTCAGAGAATCTGCTGGGGTGCCACTGTTGGGGTGCCCAATAACACCAAGCTACACAGCAGGAACATATACGCAGAGGACCCAGGTCAGACCTGTACGGCTTTCAGGAAGCTGAATCTGACAACCTCTCCCGGGGAAAGGAGACTCTGCAACAAGGGAAGGAAAGCCCAGGAGTCCAGCTTTCAGAGGGTAGTTAAACAGCAGAGAAGGTTAAATTCAGACTCTATGGTCCTCACTGCGAAGCTGGGAACAAATATAAAGCCTACCTGTTCTAGTCATGACAGCTCAGAATATGCAAATATCCATGCTAATGCATACATGGGTTGCAACTGAAAGGTAGGTGCAATTTTAGAACATGAAGGAAATTATACATGCATGTATAATATGGCATGTTATATGTATAATATATAGGCTGTACATGTGCATATATGGAAACCCATATATACTAAATAGTGGTCTCTGGGGAGATATGTCCAAGTCCTAACTCCCACAACATATAAATTAATATCTGATTCACCGTTATAGACACATTACGTAATTTGAGGTGAGATCATGCTCGATGTAGGCTGGACCCACAGTCCAGTGACTGGTGTCTTTCCAAGAGCAAGCCAAGGTGAGGTTTGACTTGCTTCTCTGAACACACAGAGAAGCCCGTAGACACTAAAGAGTTGAGTCTACAAGCCAAGGGCAACAAGGAGGGCTGAGCAAGGGGAGGCCGGCAAAGCGGCATCGATGACCACGCCCTTAGTGCATCCAGGAGGGACTGGCTCTGGTGAGCCCTCAGCTTTGGCCTCTGGCACTGAGAATGCAGAGAACAAAAGTCCATTATTTTAGACCACGAAGTCCGTATTAATGTGTTATATGGTGAAAAAGTGCCTCGTCCCTTGGTGAGAAAGGGGGAAGGGAGGAGGAGGGAAAGGGGAGAGTGGGAAGCAAGAGAATTTCTTCTGTCCCAGAGGAATTCCGTCTGGATCTCACTGCACTACTGCCAGGATCTTGTCGGATAGTGTTGATTCCCACATGCCTAAGTGCTGACTTTTAGAGGCTGTCAAGGGACCCACTTCACCAAGAAGGAATGAGAGTTGTGAGAAAATATGGATTGTTATCCCATCGCTTGGTCAGAGTTAGCACTGTGCCCCCAGGTTATTGTGCCAGCTTTTGGGGGATGCCCTAACAATTGCCACTAATTGAGTAAATTAGCAAACACCAGCTTGGGATGTGGTTCAGTAGCACAAACTTTGCTTCGCACAGACAAGACCTCAACACGTCAAATCCTCAACACGTCCCTTTCTCCTCAAAACAAACAAACAAACAAACAGTAATTGAAGGGCTGGGGAGATGGTTTAGTAGGTAAGGTGTCTGCTGCCATTGGATACAGACAAGAGTTCACAACCCCAGCACCGTGTAAAAAGCCAAATACACCAGTGCACCTGAAACCCCAGTGCTGGAATGGAGGGACAAGGAGGATCCAAGGGCTTGCTGGCCAGCCAATCAGAGAGGTGATCTCCAGATTTAAGTAGAGACCCTGTCTCAGAAAATAAGGTAGGGATTGGTAGAAGCAGACACACAGTGTTGAGAGGAAATATCTAGATCAGGTTAGTCTCTGGGGGATTGTTTTGATTGATAACTGATGTAGAAGACTCAGTCCGCCATGGGCAGCAACACTCCCAAAGCAGAGTCCTGAACAGTATAAGAGAAGAGGAAGCTGGCTAAGAGCAGCAAGGATATGTTTGTTCTCTCTTTGCTCTCAGCAGAGGGTGAGCCATGACTAACTGCTTGACTCCCCTGCAGCAACAACTTGAAATTCAAGACAAATAAGCGTCTTCCTCCCTGTGTTGATTTTTATCACAGCAACAGAAGTGAAGCAGGGAACACTTGGATTGGAGACGCATCGCTTCCAAACCTGCCTGTCTTCACACGGCCTCCCCTCCCATCTTCCTCAGTCCATCAGCCCACACCAGGCCTTGCTGTGGGCATGGGCATTAGCTCCTGTGCCCACATCCTGCCTCCATCGGCAGGGCAATGCCCTCCCCTGCCCTGAGATGTGCTGATCACCTCAGATCAGAATCCTGTCCATGCTCAGGGCTCCACCAGCTTCTCACCTGCACCCCAAGAGCCTATCAGGCTCCATCCTCCGGGCAGGTCTGTGCTGGAAGGGGATGCTGGAGGCAACCCCTGGGACAGCATCCATGGTGGTACCAGTTTCCCAGGACAGAAGCCCAGCAACAGGTTGGGTTAGTTGACGGGAAAGAAAAAGAGGAAGCGGGACCGCCATGCTCCCTGTTGCTCTGAGGCACCCCACATGCGCCCAGCCTTTCCCTAGAAAACCAGTTGACTCTTTGGGGGCTGGTTCCCAGCTTCTAAAGAGCATCTTTCTCTGTTAATTGACTCCCCCTCCATCTTGTTTGCTCTAAGTAATTAAATGTTTTCCAAGTCACCAGCTGATGACCCCAAGTCTGCCACTTGGTACTGATACTCCCGAGCCCCTCACTCATCTGCCTGTTGTGTGCTGTCCCCTCCCTGCTGGGAGCATCATCTTGTTTTGGTTACAACATCAGGGGGCAAAGGAACTGGAAATGAAGCTAATCTGGGTGTAAAAAGATAAATGTTTCTCCATAAAAGAAGTGATCACAGGAACATGTACCCAAACCCCGAGGGGTGGTGCTGTGTTTGGGGGGCCACCCCTCCCGGTTGCCTCACCCTGGCTCTGGAACTTACACACTGACACTCTGAAAGTCCTGGAGGGAAAGACTCCCAGCAAAGATCACTGCTGTGGGCAGCACATACAGTATTTGCCGGAGGCCGACAGCTCCAGATTCATTGTTCTCCCGCCTACCTGCCGGAATCGAGCAGGCACACAGCTCACAGCTTGGCTCCATCTTTTGAATAATTGGCAGATTCAGTAAGCTTGCTGAAGGGTTAGGCAGAAAGGCAAGGGGACAATTTACCTGCAGGAAGCAAGAAACAGCCACCAGGGGAGCAGATCTGAGAAGCCAGACACCGCCCCCTTGTGGCCATACATCTCTGACTGCCTAAGCATTCCTGAGACAGGGACCATGGTGACTAGACACGGTTTCCCAAGTCCTTACACGCCAAGGAAAAAGAGACACGGGCCAAATGTTGAATAATGAAAGGCAGTGTTGCCAATTCTCTCCTGATACAGATAATTCCTGGCCTTTCTGCCAGAGAACCCCTGCTTGGAGATCCAGGTGAGGTGGCACTTGGTTTGTCTTTGGGAGCCAAGGCTTCACGGTCAGACAAACCTACTGCCGCCTTCCAGCCCTGGCCCCTAAGAGAAGACCCAGAGTTCTCGACCGCAGACAGCACTCAGATTAGTCACAGAAGCAAGACCTGGGTAAAAATACCCATCTGGGAGCTGCTTATAATTTATTTCCTTTCTTGATTCTTTCTGTCTTTTCCACGCTCCCCTTCTTTCTAGCCTTCATGAACGGTGGGTTGAAATAGTGCATGCATCAGTAAAAGACGTCTGATCCTGCTTTGGGGTCACTAGGTCTCTATCTGCATTTCTCGTGGGGCCCAGCAGGGACCCTTGGCAATAAAGACGCCCTGGCAGGGAGTGGGTTGTGTGGGCCCAGAAATGAGTGACTTCACACTAAATGGGCCCAAATTGTCCGCTTGAGCTTCCTAACATCTTATTTGTGTGGGTTCTTTTTTCCCATTTCAGTAGGGGGAGAGCAGTATATTCGCTGTATTCTTTCTTTTCTACTTAAAAAGAGAAGGGTGAAAGGGACCAAGAGAAAACAGAAATGGAAAGGAGAGAAGTGGTCAAGTGACAGGGCTTAAAATATCCAAGGAGCTGGTGTGTCCAGAGAATAAAGCGCTGGAGGGGTGGGGTGACCTGCTTTCCACAGGGCTGGTCTTGGTGTGAGGAGAAAGGATGGAAGCAGGTGCCTTCAGGGTGGGCTGAGGGGCTGCCAGCATGAGATGTGAGGTATGTAGGAATCAGCTGGACGGCTCACATCAGCGACTCAGGGCCTGTGTGGGCAGTGCCAGCCCCGGGCGTTATTTACCAGTGAGAGATTCTAGGAAGATGTATCCCTTCCAGGTGACCAAGGACCAATCCAAAAGATATCTTACAAACTCCACTTGAGACTAGTAGCAATGAGTGGGTCAAACCTATACACTATGACTGTCCCGTGTGAAGGCCTAGAGACATACACCTGTCTGGTGCCCCTGAGGGTTTCCTGGGAGATGCCATCCCCCCTCACTGGTGAAGGAAGTTTACAGGTTTTGTGAAATCTGAGACCTTGAAATGGATCTTGGGGTCCTAAGAAGATGGAGAGAGCAGAATCAGGGTGATGTGTGAACCCACAACAGGTTAAAAAAAAGCGATTTATTTAAGGGGTGCAAAGAAAAGAACAAACTCAGAAATCCAGAGTAGGGCTGAAGCCGCATCTGGTTCCATCTGTCCACCGCTTGGTTCTCTAAGCACACAAGCACCAGCCAGCCCAAGAAAGAGAGCATGCTCTTCTCCCGCTTAGCAGTCCTGATGCGGAACACAAGGCCAAGCCTAAGGCTGGTACCCCAAAGCTACTGGCGAAGTGAATTCCCACAGCATCAAGACAGAGACTGGCATCCTGTCCCAGGACATGAGGGATGTCCAAGACAGACAGCGCCTTCCCATTTTTTCTGCCTTTTTGTTCTGTCCAGAATACTAGGAAGATTAGACCATTTGCCCACACTCAGGGTGGGCCTTCTACACTCATTCGGCCAATGGTGATCCTCCAACTCTGAGTCCCAGATCCCAGGACTGGGAACGATATACGTCTGCTGTGTGAGCCACCGTCTGTGACACATGCCACGGAAGCTGGGGTGATTGTACAGACGGAAAGGTACCCCCAGCCCTCAGCAAACATACTGCACATGTGTCTTCATGCTACCCTCTGACAAGTGCCATCACAGGGGAGGGACCTGTCCTAAAATCCCCTGCTCAACCTGGAAGGAAATACAGGCTGGGGCAGTGAACACCTGCTCCCCCGCAAGAGAGAGAGGCTGCCTGGGTCCTCCTGGGACTCTATCCTGTGTGAATTTATGTCAGCCGTCCGGAGGCCAGCCCTGAAGGCAAGTGCACCAGTAAGCCACACAGCCCTGCTTTACAGAATCAGTGAGTTTCCTAAAGGACAGAGGACAGATGCACGTGACTTTGGGGACCACCCAAAGCCTGTTCAGCAGGGATGCTCAGCAGGGATGGCATCCTCCCTCCTCTGCCAGGTGTCTACCCTGCTATGTGGGCGGGTTGGGGAGGGTATCAACGTACTCCAAGGGCTGGTATCCATCTCCAAAGTGGTCAAGATGAGCTGTATACACTATCTTTTCGGGCATATACCAATAGCGGAGCCCTGCCAGCCATGGTGTGGAGTGCCTGCCATTGTGCTGGGTACATTTGTCCTGAGGTTTGGTACCTGTGAGTCAGTGGGCACCGTTTATCCTACAGCACAGTGGCCTCGGTGAGAAGAATGCTACTGAAAGCCGAGCCCTGTTTCATACCCCTGGTTTTGTTTCCCTATGGGAGCCCCAATCGCACCTAGAGCAGGGCTTCCCAGCACGGTCTCTGCTGATGGAAAGGCTCTGTCTGCTGGCCCAATTTGGCCACCCCTGAGCGTGAGGCGAAGAGCAAAAGAAACCAAGGTTCTCAGGAGCCAGACCCCTGAGCCTCACTCCTGGTGCTCAGTGCTGCAACCACCAAGCCTTGAGCCTTTCCCCTCCCTCTACTCCCTGCAGGAGGTCACAGCTCCAACAGGTACATGCACTTCTCTTACCCACGCCAAGCCAATGGGCGCACCACCCATCCAGCCTCCGACAGATTGGGGTCCCAAGGACACCGGTTCTCTCTAGTCCAATAGGACATCACCAGGAATCCAATGCTTCCCTCATTCTCCCTGAGCTGTCAAGGTTCAGTTTCTTCTCTCTGCCCTCAATGCCTGAGACCCAAGAAAGATCCAAGGCTCTCAGCTGCCTCAGGGAACAAAGGCCCATTTCTCAGGCACGTAAGCCTGCCTGCACCCAACCTTGGTGCTCCGGTGCTCCGGGAGTGCTCCTTCCCATGCTTGCTGCTGTGCCAGCAGGACCATGTCCTGGCAATGTTCTTCATTTTGCATCCTCATTCCCATGCTCCCTACCCCAGCCCCCCAAAACCATCTCCATGATGAAAAGCCTTGTGTTTCTTTTTGCTCAGGTCAACTATTTGTGTATCTGATGTTCTCGTTCCTATGTATCTGTGGCTTCCTCTCTTGGGTCTCCATCCTGGGTTGTATTGATCATTTGCAGACATATTAATAAAAGAGGAGAGATGCCCTGGGAAGGCAGAAGCTCCCAGCAGAGGCAGCAAGAGGGCATGGTTCAGACAGACTCATCACCAGAGTGTTCTGTTTCACCAGTTTATGCTTGTGGCGTGCTTCACCAGGAATCTGTTGGTCAGCAATCCTAAATGTCCCGAAACCTCCCTGCCTTGCCTAATTTACAGAATTACACCTCTCCTCTGTCTGTATCGTAAAGTATCACATTGGGAATCGATATGGAAGATGGCCCGTGGCAAGGCCTGGGCAAACATCGCCTGCCCAACCTCAAAGGAGCCTGTCTCTTAACTGGCTTTGCTGTTTTCCAGTCTCTCTGGGCACCAAGGGGGTGTGGATGCACCTATTGATTTAGGCCTCCTCCACATAAAAAGGGTGGGAAGAGAGCGGCTCAGATCTGAAGCAGCTTTGCCCGGAGGAAAGATTGTCATGTGACAGACAGCACCTCACAACCACGGGAACACTTGCAAAGTAGGAAACGTGGGGTGGGGGTGTCCCCGCCTGCCCCTCTAGTGTCCTTCTTCTGTTAACACTTTCTTCTATTGTAGGTGTCTCCTGAGGGAAGAGGCTGTGTGGCCTCGGCAGGGCTGTTTCCTCAACATTCAGCATTTTCCAAAGGTTTGACAGGCATGCTGGCTTTACAGTAAGTCTTGCTGTTGTTGCTTTCTGAGCACAAATGTTTCTAGAGAGATTTACACTGCTGGTGACCTCTGATGTGCTGCTGAGCTATAAGCAATAGACGGAGCTGCCGTCCCAAGGCAGACATGCTGGACTGAGCTGTTGCTTTTGGCTCTCTAATCTGCTGCTGCTTTCAAAGCATGAACCCGCCCAGATGCCCAGAGCGAGCCAGACCACATCTCCCCGACCTCAGAAGTCACTGGGCAGGAAGGAATCTGCTTCTGATCCACTTTTAAATGATGCACAGATGCCCCTCCCCATCTCCAGTCCTGGACTGTGCCCTCAGGCCAGTCCTCCTGCTGTGCCCCTTCTGAAGCAGAACAGTGTGGGTTTCTGCACCCACAAGCCTGCAGCAACAACCCAGCAGCTTCAGCCTCCCTTTTCCGTCTCTCATCCCCAGGCTTGTGCTTTTGAAATAGCCTTTCCTAAACAGCCTGAGCTCTTACCTCTCAAGCACACGCTCTGCCCTTTGGAAGTGTATAATTCTGTGGGGTTTTTTTTTTAATACGTTCAGATAATGTGCAGCCACAAACAGTTTTAAGAGCACCTCACTTCTTCCACAAGGGAACCCTGTGTCTCCCGCTAACTCCCTCATGTCCCCCAGTCCATTAACAACACCCCCTCTGGTATTCTAGAATCTGCTTTCATTCCCACAGAGAGCCCCCTCTGGGGATTCATTCCCTGCTAATGAATCACACATCCGCCCCTCGTGTGTGGTTTTTCCAGGGAGTGTCACAATCCCAGTTCACCTTTGCTGGAGCATGTATGAGTGCATCATTCCTTCCCATGGCCAACTGACGTTCCCTGTGAGGACATTCTGCTTTGGTTAATCCACCCTTCCTCAGTTGACAGACATCTGGAGTGTCCCCAGTTTTTGCTGATGGTGAATAATGCCCCTGCAAACATTCGTGGACAGTTTTGAGTGGGCATAATTTTCATTTCTCCTGAGCCATGGAGTGGTTGGGTGAGATGATACACTTGTATATAGCTGTCTGGGCAGTTATAAAATGGCTTTGCACACTGTTGGCACATTGCTTGGTGCCACCAGCAAGGAAGGTCAGGTTTACTGTCACCATCACATGGCTTTCCCATTGCCATCACTGAAGTCTAGGCCGTTCGGAGCCCTGAGCTCTGTGATGGCTCTGCTTCCTGAATGCTGAATCACTTCCCCTAAGAGCCCATGCCACCCTGTGCCTTCCTGTCCTCAGAAACTTCATCACCCCCTTACCAGCCCTTGTTGGAACTCTAAAAGGTAGAACAATGCCCTGTCAATCATGAGCCACCATGACCCAAACTAGGACTCAGCAACGTCAATAGCCTCCACACCTACCCCTCTTTATGGCCTTCTTTCCCAGCATGCACCTTTAGGGCCCAGCCATTACAGGCTCAACAGAGACCACCCAGGCAGACCATGCAAGGGTACCTAATGTCTGAGCTCAAGAGTCTCTGATAGTGCCAATGTGTTGGGAGCAGTGAGACCCCAAATCCTGAATTTCTTGTAATCAATTTGTTTTCCCCTGATCTGAAGTGCCTATAGCTGCTCTGAGCATGAGACCTTCAGGAGTTCCTGATGGCAGGAGGGTGGTTTCTGGTGGGTTTGGCTAGGGCGTGGTTATCTCTATATAATCTGCCCCTGAACACAATAAAGGGGGCATTCTTGGGGAATTCAAGGATGACCAGTGTCGCTGTCTCTCTGTCTGTCTGTGTCTGTGTATTTTAACCTCCAGCCCCTTGCCCGAAGCTCGCGAACTGGGTAATAGTGCACCAAGCGCAGACACGGGGGCACGGTGCATGGCACCAATGCATTGAACACACAGAGAGTTCGAGTTTGGACTTAAAGAAAGGCTCTTTGCTTTTATATATGGGACTCAGTCTTCTTGTTGGTTTTCGGGGGACTCCGCAATCTGGGCATAACACACCTTCACCTCCAGCCAACACCTGGGCTCCACACTGTGCCCCCAGGCACAGAACCCTAAGGAGCTCCTGCTCTGCTTTGCTGTGCCAACCCCCCTGCTCCCCAGAGTTAGCACTGGGTTTCTCTCATGCTGCTGCAGACTGTTGGTGATGAAACACAGGTAGGTGTGCTCTTCAGGTCACCATGCTCCATGGTGTGCTCAGACCTAGGGTGCCCCAGTCTGTGTCCCCACTCTCTCCTTCCCTCATTTATGAGGCTTCACAAAACCACCCACCAACGACCCTCTCCCTGTTCTCAAATGTCTCATAACCTTTTCCACTCTGGCAACTGCCATGATGTTGAATACTGTTCCTTGCAGCCATCGTAGCTCAGTTGACATGCGGGGAGCGGCCGGTTCAGTCTCCAGCACTGGATAAACTGGGCTCAGGTGTGCACAGCTATACCAGCCCTGAGAGGTAGGAGCAGGATGATGAAAAGCTCAGCTCATCCTCTGTACAGCAAGTCCCAGACTAGACTGGGAGACGTGAGAACACATCTCAGCAACAAACTGTCTTATGGATGCTTCTCTCCCCCCATGGGACAGCGTGACAGACCATCTTCTGGGTGGGGCACGCTAGGACAGTAGGACAGGAAGACTCCATCTCAGGCCCAAGGCAGGTCTGACAGGGACACAAGAACAGTGGAGTGGGAACAGTTGCAGAGTAGTGGGGAAATGGGTCTTATATCTTACCTAAGCTTCTCCTTCTCACATCATGGGCTAGGTTACCGAGGTCCGCTTGGGCACAGGCTTAGCATGGTTACAGCACTGGTAACTCGTGGCCCACTCTCCTGCAGGCCCCTCAGAAGACAATGCTACCCACGGCCCTAGCCTGACTTTCATCCAGCTTTGAGTCCCACTACCTCCTTGATTCCAGGCAGCTCTCTTCCTGGTGAGTCACTAGTGTGCTGCATTGACAATTTGCATGGCTGTGCTCTGCCTGAGTGGACTTGAGAGTGCTCCACCTGAATGTGCTCCGCCTGGGTGTGCTCCATCTGAGTGTGTTCTGTATAGGTGTGCTTCCCTGGGTGTGCTCCGCCTGGGTGTGCTCTGTATAGGTGTGCTTCCCTGGGTGTGCTCCGCCTGAGTGTGTTCTGTATAGGTGTGCTTCCCTGGGTGTGCTCCACCTGAGTGTGCTCCGCCTGGGTGTGCTCTGTCTAGGAGTGCTCCACATGGGTGTGCTCCACCTGAGTGTACTCTGCCTGGGTGTGCTCTGCCTGGGTGTGCTCCGCCTGGGTGCACTCTGTCTGGTCTTGCAGAGGGCCCATCCTCCTTACCATTCAGGGTCACCTCTTCAGAGGATTCCCCGAATCCCAGCTGGGCACCACCCACTGGCCTGGCAGGCCCTCCTCCACCAGGCTCTTATCTGACCCTTAGTTTATTCTTTCAGTTCCTCCTCTCCCTCCACAATATGTCGCCTTCTCTCCACGTATCAGACATCTGCCTCTCCCTTGTGAAATCAATAAAGACATAAAAAAGCTGTTTTTTAAATACTCATGAACCCATCCTGACTTTCATGTTGGTCCCCGGAAAATCGTTCAATTTCACACTGAGAATTCTGGATCCTTCTCCAGCTCTGGAACTGACACTCTTAAGAACCGACATGCTGCAGTTTGGTCTAATGGAAGCCAGCCTGACAGCCACCTCCTTTATCTGACGTGATGGCCTTGCTCTGGCACCTGTTGTCCCAAGCCACCACAGGCTTGGACCTTACATGCTGCCCTCTCTGCTGGCAGCTCCCATGCAGAAACTCAATCAGCCTTGCCATGCAGCCTGTCACCAGCACCTGGGCCCCGGTGCCCTTCCAACTCCGAGCTTCTCTGCATTTTCTTCTCAGAAAGATAAACACATTCCCTAAATAGTAGGTCTTATCTGGCAAGGAGAAAGACTAAGGCACTAATTTACTGCACAAATGTTCCTGAGCCAGGTACTTTATGCAGAGCCCCATGCTGGGCCCTGAGTGAGGAGATGAAGCTTGAGCCAAGCCAGAGCCCTCATGCCCAGCACAATGCCTGGCCTTCAGTGTGAGCCCCTCTTACCTCCTGCCATCCCTGATGAGGGAAACCGGGACTCATCTTCAATGCCCAGAAACCAGATCTCTACCAAGATGTGAGTTGAGGGTAATCCTGATTCAATGAACAGCATAGAAGGCAGGAGGACGTCAGGAAAGGGAGCAGAGTGGGCATGGCAGCAGGAAGGTCTCACAGCGACAAGACAGGCCCAGAGAGAGACAGATTTGCGACTCAGCAGTGGGGTGGGGATCAGAGGTGAATAAACAGTACAACGAAGGCACAGGGTGCCCATGCATTGGCGAGTTCTAAGATTAACCTCGCTCTGCCTTTCAGCGCCGGTAGGCACAGGCACCGAAGATTCCTTACTTGATAGGAGTGCTGCTGTTGCTGTTTACCGTAATGATGATGATGGTGATACAATACGATAATAATAAAGATGACGTAATGGATGATGTTATGATGATGAAGATACCCATGCTGCTACTGATGATGATGATGACATAATAAAGATGATGATGATGATGATGATGATGATGCCACAGCTAGAGATGCTAATGGCATATACTAATGAGGAGACAGCCACTGCTTGGTGATGACAATGAAGATGAGTATAAGGGTGTGGTGCTGTTGAGTTGGTGATGATCAGATGATAAAGATGTTGCTGATGTGATAATGTAGATGATGATGACGATGATGATGATGATAATGACGATGATGATGATGACGATGATGATGATGACGATGATGATGATGACGACGATGATGACGATGATGATGATGACGATGATGATGATGACGATGATGATGATGACGATGATGATGATGACGACGATGATGACGATGATGATGATGACGATGATGATGATGACGATGATGATGATGACGACGATGATGACGATGATGATGATGACGATGATGATGATGACGATGATGATGATGACGACGATGATGACGATGATGATGATGACGATGATGATAATGACGATGATGATGACGATGATGATAATGACGATGATGACGATGATGATGACGACGATGATGATAATGACGATGATGATGACGATGATGACGATGATGATGACGACGATGATGATAATGACGATGATGATGATGATGATGATGACGATGATGATGATGATGACGATGATGGTGACGACAATGATGATAATGACAACGATGATGATAGCCAACATTCATGGAGGATGTTCAGAAGGTTCTATCATAACTTAATTTTGCAGATGAGTTTGCCGGACATGAGGCTTATGCAGCTGAACTAAAAGACTCTGGACTCTGTCTCTGGAGAGGTTCTTTATCTGGAAGTATCTCAGAATGGAGTCTCCATCGCTTCTCTTCCTGTCTTACGACAGGAAGTAAAGCATAGCCACGGTGGGTTGGAGGGCAAGGACCAGGGACTCAAAGACATGGGTCCCATCACAATGGCCAACTTCTCCCGGGGTTTGTGCAGCCAGTCCTTCACTTACATGTTTCCGTCATGGCTTCAACCATTAACCCCACACTGTGGACACGGATGTGCTGACTGCCAGGTATAGAAATAACACAGCCTCTTGAAAAGGTCCTCCCAAACCAACGTGTGACTGTGAGCCAATACTGAGCTGGTGGTGTGGCCTGGGAACCACATTCCTTCCAGAGAAGTTGGGCAGGAGACTTTTGTAGAGATGACTTTGGAGGGAAATGCGGAGGATGACTCTAACTGTGTACACATCTGTGTGTGTACTCTGTGAGGGTGCAAGCATGCATGATGTGTGTATGTGCCTGTAAGAGTAATGTGAATGTGCAGAGTGTGTTCCTCAAACAGGTACGTGTACATGCCCACATGCCTCACTGGGAGAAAGGTGAAGTTTCTGTTTCTCTCGAAGATCAGGAGTTGTAAAGGCACTGGGTCCTGAAGGGACAGTGTCCATCTGTCAACTGTAAGCTGTCCAGGACTGCAAGGGACAGGACGGAAAGGAGGTCAGGGTCACAGAGCCCTCTATGCCGGGATGCAGATACTGCACCTGACTGAACACAATCACCAAACAGCACCTTTCTCCATCACAGTGAGAAGACTATTTCTCCCGGTTCAGTCATTGTAAAGACTCCAAACATTATAGAGTATTAGCCCTAGTTAGCTTCCATTAACACATTGAGTGGCCTTTGCTGGATCAACACACTGCAGACAGGTAGGTACCAGTGGGGATGCTCATGACTGCACTGCATTGCTCACAGTACCATTCGCACATCCACAGACAAGCAGAGGTAAACATTTCATGGAGGGGTTGATATTCTGTGTACCTGATTCCCCAGCCTCATCCTGACATGAAATCATCTCCATACCTGATTCCCCAGCTCTGCCATCTGCCCTCTTTGCTGTGGACATTTCTGAGGTCCTTCCTCCACACTGGCTGCAGGCACCCTCTCCTCTCTATGAGACAAGAACCAGTGGTTCTCCTGAACTGTGAGACAATGGCCGGTCTGCATCTTCCCTGGCGCTGCTCCATGAGGAGAAAGCGTCACTCTGGGAGCCAGGGCCTGCAAGAGCAAGTGCCTGAAGGACAAAACAGTTATTTCCAGTCTGCCTCATGCCCTAAAACCAGCTCCACCTTGATTGCTCTAGCGTCCTCATCTGTAACTACAGTCTGGAAGCCTGTGACCTCCTTTGGGAGCAAAAGAAAGACAGCTGGAAAGAAATCACTAGCAAGCAGCTTCAAAGGAGGCAGGCATATTGCAGCAAATCTCCTCCAGGCAGAACCTCAACAAAGCCTTCCAACCAACCCCCCAAGGCCAGCCTGCTGGAGGCTCTGCTGCTAGCCTCACCTGTGTGGCGCAGTTTTACGCTTGCTGGCAGCCAGCGTGTCTTTCTTCTCCACACTTGAGCAGATGAGAGGCAGGCGGCCCAGCTTTGTATTAAATCATGCGCCCATAAGGACTGCACCTGTGTTTTAGTTGTGATTTCTATTGCTGTGATAAAATACCGTGACCAAAATCTACTCGGGGAAGAAAGGGTTCATGCCGCTTGCCAATCAGCATCGCAGTTCATCACTGGAGGAAGGCAGGGCAGGAACTCCAGCAGGGCAGGAATGCAGGGCCAGGAATTGAAGCAGAAGCCACAGGGGAGTCTGCTCACTGGTTTGCTGCTCAGCCTACTTTCTTATAGCTCCGAGGACCGCCATCAGGGGTGGCACTGCCACAGTGAGCTGGGTGCTCCAGCACCAATCGCCAATCAAGAAAATGCCCCCACCGACTTTTCTGCAAACCAGTCCTGTGGAGGCATTTTCTCAATTAAGATTTCTTCTTCCCAGATAGCCCAAGCAGAATTCTGTCCATACTGACACAAAAATTATCTAGCACAATATGTATCTACGGCAAACTTGCTGAATGGGTGAAGGAATGGATGAGTGGATTGTACTATGAGTTCTGAGGCCTTGTAGAGACAGGATTCCCCATTTCATCTAAGGATTCCATAGACGGGAGAACTAGTGGCTGGCTGCTCTGCTTCTTTGACCTTTCCACTTTCACCCCCGTGATATGTGACACCACTGATATGTGATACCATTGTATTATTAAGACCAATTAGAATTTGTGCTGTATTGAACTGATGAAGCCTTCAGGTCTCCAAAAAGACAGGGCATCACCGACTGCTATACTGCTTGTGTTCCTCAGTCAAGGCACCATACGAGGCAAGAAGTTGCTCAGCTAATAGAAACAGAATTATTTCCATCTTCACTCTCATATCCAGACCCAGGGAGATGTCTCCTTCCCTCTGAGCTTGTGTTGTGCCCCTGAATCACAGCAGACCTTGAGAAGGAAGCTCCAGCGTCCAGTCTCTTAAGTCTTGTTCTCCCTCAGCTGCCATGCTTCAGAGACCCATAAACCACAGCGACTGGGTCCTATCCAAATCCCAGACAAGCTTCTGCTGGCACTAGCATCACCAAGGAGGCGTGTGAGAGAGGCCACCACCCTCACCATTCGGCGGCAAGGGCTGCAAGAGAACCCAAGCCAAAACCATCCAGCTGAGCCCAGCAGATACCCACAGGAGTAGGAGATGGAGACTGAGAAATAGTGTGTGAGGTTTTTTTTAAAGATCATTATTTTTGCCTTACATTGCTAAGTTTTGGGGTGAATAGATACTCACAAAAGTGAAGGAACAGGCAAAGGAGTAATGCGTGTTGCTGAAACAGAGACAGCAGCTGGGCACCTGTCAGCCTCCCCCTCCATCCTACTTTAGCACAAACGAGCCTCTGCTAAGCAGGGCCACGCCACTCCTTCACGTCACTTCAAGTCCTTTGAGAGACAGGCGTTAGGAGGCATCGTCAGCATCCTATGCCAGAGAAAGAAAAGGCGGTGTCATTTAGGGAGTCTAAAATGTCCACTTGCAAGGCACGTTCCTGGGGTGATTCATTTCACTGCTGACTTGGTGAGCTCTAGAAGAGCTGGGAAGACAGGCATGCATGTCGGGGATTATCTTCACTGGGCTGAGTTCAGAAGACTTGCCCACTGTAGCTGGCACGGCTCCCCAGACTGAGATCTGGACACATGCTGTAGAAAAGATGAGCTTGGCCTGTTGACTGTGTGTGCGATACGACCAACTGCCCTGAACTCCTACTGTATGATAGAAGGCTATGAGCACATAAACCCTCCTTCCTGGGCTGATCATCGGAGAGTTCTATCACAGCAACCGAAGAAGAAGTCAGACAGTCCCCAAGGCCACTCCCACTGCAGCCTGAGCCCATGCAGTTTGCTCACTACTGTAGCATTTTCTCCCAGGCTCTTCCTTTGTGGATGTAAAACTGTTTGCCCAAAGACCCAATATTTGAGCATGAGCAAGGTTGTTTAATAATTGATCGTTAAATAGCTTCCACATAGCCTATAAGTCAACGTGAAACCCAAGATGAGTATATGAATAAATACGGCTGGGGCAACAGCATCACTACGGTAAAGCCCTGATGTCAAACAAGCTAATGCTCATGTGACGAGACTTTCAGTCACCTCAAAACTTGTTCAAGAGTCAGCATGGGGGGAGAGGGTGGTGGCATGCATCGGGAATACCAGTTCTCAGACCACAGAAGCAGCTGTGTGAGTGAGGACACAGAGGAGCTCGAGGGCAAGACCAGCCTAGGCTACAGACGCCCGTCTCCACAAAGGGTCAGAACGTTATAGCCAAGACCCGAGGGCAAACACGAAGCTGTATGGCTGTGTGGAGTGAAAGCTCTTTGCTGTCAACATGTTCCTCCAGCCGAGTTTTGACAGAGCGTGTAGACTCTAGACCTTGGGGAGGTTAGCGTCTTTCCTGCTCTGAGGAGGACATTGAACAGGCACGGTCTGTTTTGTGGAAGTTTTCACAGCTACATTAAGGCTCTGTGCGGACCGAGTTCAGCAGTGGCAGAGAACACAGGCACCCCACGGTGGAGAGGAGTAATCAAGACCCTCCGAAGGAGCTCAGAGTATTCCAACTCCTCACGCTTACAAAAACAGCCTCAGAAGATCCCACTTGCTCCTTCTCATATGCGGAATCTAGCCAGCAATGTATGTGTATACAGACAAACACACGTGTGGGTACAGTAGAACATGAAGAAGGAAACGAGAGGCTAGTTATAAGGGATGGCGTAGGACGTGGTAGAGGACATGGAAGGTGATCCCCCAGCACCTGACCAATTTCCCAGCCACGCAGGACAGCAGACAGTGCTGAAGCAGAACATTGAAGTGTTGACCACTGGCCCATTTCATGGAATGTTTCATGTGTTTGCAGACCAAAACACCGAATTAACTTTTTAATATTTTCAGTAGTCCTGATCCAGCGATCAGTATAGGTGTCGATGAAGATGTGTGTGCCTGTTTAACTTGGACTAGCAGTCATTCTGAAAGTCTTCTCAGCACCGATTTCTGTTTGAAAACTCTATAAATACCAAAGAATATTAGGCAATTGTGGTTCTTTGAAAGAAAATGGTCCCATAGGCTCATAGGGAGTGGCATTTTTCAAAAAGATTAGGATTTGTGGCTTTGTTGAAGTAGTTGTAGCTTTATTGGAGGAAGTGTGTCACTGGGGGTGGGTGGGTTTTGAGTTTCAGAAGCTCAAGCCATGCCCGGTGCCTTACTCTTTCTTCCTGTTGCCTGTGGGTCCAGATGTAGAACCCTTGGCTCCTTTTCCAGCACCATGTCTGCCTGCACACCACCATGCTTTCTGCAGTAACGGCAATGGACTAAACCTCTGCACTGTGAGCCAGCCCCAGTTAAATGTTTTCCGTGATAAGAGTTGTCGTGGTCACGGTGTCTCTTCACAGCGATGAACCCCTAACTAAGACGGGGATGCACACTGACGAAATCTGCTGGAGGGAATCCTAAAACAGAGACGCACACTGACGTAACCTGCTGGAGAAAACCCTAAAACAGCGACGCACACTGACGTAATCTGCTGGAGAAAACCCTAAGACAGCGACGCACACTGACGTAATCTGCTGGAGGAAACTCTAAGACAGCGACGCACACTGACGTAATCTGTTGGAGGGAACCCTAAAACAGCGACGCACACTGACATAATCTGTTGGAGGGCTACAGGTTTCTCGAAGCCTCCCGCTGTACTCTGGTAATATTATCCAATCTAAGTGGTTTCTGATACATTTTTTTTGATGAACTTAATTTTGAAGAAATTTATATAAACATCATCAAAAGATGGGAGAAAAGGTGGCAAAGAATGCAAAGATGTCCTAGGTGGATCTACAAGATGATGGTAAAGTAGACATCATGTCTGGAAAGTAGCAGAATGTGCTGCAGCCATTGAAGCAGAAGATAAAAGACGGGTCTACCACTGACAGAGAGCCCAGCGTGGCCATGGTTCTGGTGAACAAGGCGGCTGCAACAGTTCATCCGCAGCTAAGGATCCGCGGGGAAGAGAAGCGCTCCCTCGGAAAAATAAAAGGGCAGATTTAAGGCAGGAGGAGTCCCCTTGATTATCTCACCTCTTGTCACCTCTGCTCCATGCTTGTCTAGTACAAATGCCACTCACCTTAAAGAGAGACAACCTTCTGTGGCTGATAATCAGATGTCCCTCTCAAAGATGACACACAATGACAGCTCTCAGTCCTCTGCTCTCCATGTGCAAGAAGTCTGTTCCCTGCTGAGACAATGTAGCTGTTCACTCACAGGCAGCTTTTCTTTGATACTTACCTTCATTTGACTCGGAACTGCCCAAAGCTTGACCAAGTTGTTTCTGGTATGGATGTTAGTGATGGAGTGGAATCAGTACCAATGTCTTTCTGTAAATAAAGCGAAAGTAGGAGACTTCCACGGTGTAAGCATAGAAGGATCAGACGGCCCAGAGCACTTTATCTAAACCTCTCCAGCTTGCTCTCTGGTTTATATGACTGTTCTGAGGGCTGCATAGCCATAAAAGAAAAAAAAGTGCATGTCTCCAACTGAAAGCAAAGAATGCAAGCAGGCCCCTTGTCAAGAAGTGGCGTATGTACTTGATATAAAAGAAGGCAGAGATTAATACCTACTGGCATTTATGAATGCAACCTGCTGCGAAAGTGTAGCCAACAGATGTATCAAATCCACTATGGTCCTCTGGTGAGGCTGCAGGAGTTTAAAAACGAGGAGGAGGCCCGGGGAGTACACTGCTGGGGTGACATTGACAGGGGACACTGTGTGTGCTTACTCAGGAAGATTACTAAGCAGAACTACACACCCCCTCCAAAAAAACTAACAATATCAGTGAAAATGGAAAATAACAAAACACAATGAAAACCCATTTTCAAACATGAGGAACATAGAACTTGGATGTTCTGATTGTAAAAAACATCCTCCAAGGGGCTGGAGAGATGGCTCAGTGGTTAAGAGCATTGCCTGCTCTTCCAAAGGTCCTGAGTTCAATTCCCAGCAACCATACAGTGGCTCGCAACCATCTGAAATGAGGTCTGGTGCCCTCTTCTGGCCTTCAGGCATACACACAGACAAAACATTGTATACATAATAAATAAATAAATATCTAAAAAAAAAATCCTCCAAGTCCCCAAACAGAAACGTCTACCTAAGATGATTCAAAGGAGCCTGCCATGGAAGCAAACTGTAAAAATATTTCAATATTAGCCTCACTCCATTGTTAGAAGTCCTGCACCCAAGACAGCTGTTTTCTGTTACAAGCAGAAGAACATGAGACTGATTTCCTCAGAGTCTTGACACCTGAGAAGATAAAGATGGCTTTGAACCCGCTCCAGGACACCTGAACTCTCTCCATCCTGGAGAGATCACGAAGACCTAAGTTCAAAGCAAGATGGAGATTCTGAAAACAAGCAGGTGGATGATAGGATGTGATCGATAGAATTAAAAGACACTTCACCATAGAGGTCACCAAGCAGCTACACTGGACCAGGAGAATACCAAACAGGTGCTTGAAGTTCCAGCTGAACCCCCCAAGAGGAAACACTTCCAGCAGCTCAGAATCAGCAGGGGTTTGTTGATGAAGAGTTGCCAGGAGACGCCAAGGACGCTGTACCAGATTCCCCACCGAAGCTTCAAAAATCTAGGACATTTCCTCAAGCATGCTTGTTTTCTGAATCCCTCGGTACAGGGCGTGTTTTCTAGAAACACAGGGATTTTCCAGCCATGGCCTTCCTCACCAACAAGCGTGTGAAAGCAAGAACAGAACAGAACTAATGCGGGATTGTGGTTATGACCCTGGGACACGCCTGATGGGGAAATCCTCTGCAAATGTGGGTTAATAAGTGACAGGAAAAAGTAACATAAGTCCACGCTAACGCCTGCCTACTCATGAAATCAGTGGAGCCGGCCTACATTACAGCCTTCAGGAGCCAGTGGAGTATACCAGCTAGTTCCAATGTCTCCCTTGCTCTTGGAATTCATATTTCGGATTTTATGTAACTTAGGCTAGAAACAAAATAAGACTATTTCCATATGCATCAAGTATTGCTTGCTTTTACTGTCATTTAACTTTACATGAATAAAATGGAAATATATATACTTTGTATAAAAACTACTGTACAATTTATAGCTTGTTTTTTATATATTAAAGATAAAATTACAACAAATTTGTATGTTCTTTTAAAAATCTTACGACATGTGAGTCTAAGCAAAGTCGTGTGTGCATTTAAGCCATTTATAGCCTAGCCAAAGCACTTAGCAAGACAAAAGAACAAGGACTTCCAAATCAGAAAGAAATCATTTCTTTTACTTTTAAAAAATTCACGCATATACAAACTGTTAGGGTTGTCAAAACAATTCCATTAATGCTCAGGGCACAAGTCACTTAGAAGTTCTTCTGTCTGGAGCGGCATTAACTCTAAAGTGCACCAGGGAGAATTTCTCCCTGTGTGATGCTCTACCCACCTTGACATCTATGTTTGTTTTTATTAAAATTTCCTTATGTGTATAGGTTTTGTATGTATGGGTTTCAAAAATATCTTTTAGACGTACTATAAGGTAATTTACATGGAATTTATTATATTATCAGGTTTGTCATTAATGTTATATTTAACTTTATATATAGCCATCTTACTAAACATGTTCCTTTCCAATAATTTATATGCTTTAATGTTTCCCTGATAATTATATACAAATTAATTCTCTCTTTTAAATTATATGCTGATGATTTATTTCCCCTTTAAAAATTCATAAAGAATTGTATACATTAGCCGGGCGGTGGGGGCGCACACCTTTAATCCCAGCACTCAGGAGGCAGAGGCAGGCAGATCCCTGTGAGTTCGAGGCCAGCCTGGTCTACAAGAGCCAGTTTCAGGACAGGCTTGATAGCTACAGTGAAACCCTGTCTCAAAAAACCAAAAAAAAAAAAAATTGCATACATGAGTTCTGTGTTTACATCAAATTTCACCCCCTCTTTCTCCTCCAAAGCCTCCTGTATCCCCCACTTCATCTCAAACCCATACTCTCTTCTTCCTTACCATTGTTTTAGACACACACACACAATACACACCTACTCGAGTGCACACACACACATACACACACATCTTGCTGAATCCAGTTAGTGTTCTTCTTATGTACGCATCTCCAGGACTGGCCACTTGGAATCAAGTAACTCATTAGGGGGCTCATCCCTGAGGCACACTGACTCTCCTGCTCAGCAGCCATAACCTATCTGCAGGTCTTCATTAGGGGCAGGGTCTTGTGAGGTCTCCCTTCGACATGCCAGCTTACATTGCCTTGTTGAGGCAACTCAGATTCTATGGAGGCAGCTGTCGCACCCTGTATAGGAGGAACGACCTCACAGCACGCATCCCGAGCATCTGGCTCTTAGAGTTTTCTGCCCCATCTTAGTCAGTGTGCAGGGGTTGCCTTGCAGATGTATCATCAGGAGATGAGCACCCATGCTTGGTTCTCCTCTGCAGTCTGACCAGTTTAGGTTTTTCTGCAATGTCTCTGTTTCAGTCCTGAGCAAGAGCTGCACTTATCTGTGGATATACGGATAAGCGTTTACAACACAGAGATGATGATATCGGTTTGGGAACGTGGCAGTCATAAAATGGGTCATCTTATCTTCCTGCTAATTTTAAAGCAGATGCTTAAACGTTCCGTGATTAGAAATGCCTTCTTAGTACGCTGGCACACACTCCTAACAGATGTCCCACCTAACCCAGCCTTTACACCACTGTCAGTAACAAAACGCCCAAGATAACTACTTTTTTTTTGTTCCCAGTCCACAGAGCCTTTTTGTGTGTGTGTTTTACATCTCTGGGAAAAAGAGACCCAGAATGTTCCCTCCTGCATGCTGTGTGCTTTTGTCTTACTTCTTCCTGCTCCATGAAGCCTGGTGCTAGGGAAATTCCCAGGAATCCACAAGGATGACACCAGCTAAGACTCCTAGCATAGAGGATATAATCAGATTGGTGGCTACCCTAACTGTCATCAAAGAGCCTACATCCGGTAACTGATGGAAGCAGATGCAGAGATCCACAGCCAAACACTGGGCTGAGCTCCTGAAGTTCAGTTGAAGAGAGGAAGAAGGGATCATTTGAGCAAGGGAGATCAAGCTCATGACAGGAAGCCACAGAGACAGCTGACCTGAGCTAGTGGAAGCTCACGGACTCTGGGCTGACAGCTCGGGACCTGCATGGGACCAAACTAGACCCTGTGAATGTGGGTGACAGTTGTGTGGCTTGATCTCTTCGGGGGGTGGGAGGGCTGGGGTGGGACCTGGACTTATCTTGGGTGCATGAACTGGCTTTTTGGAGCCCATTCCCGATGGTGGGATACCTTGCTTAGCCTTGATACAAGGAGAAAGGGCTTGGTTCTGCCTTGACTTGATATGCCAAGGTTTGTTGACTCCCCATGGGAGGCCTTACCATCTCTGAGGAATGGATGGTGGAGTGGGAAAGGGGGAGGTGGAGGGGGTGAGAAAAGGGGAGAGAGGGGGAACTGTTAGTATGTAAAATGAAAATAAAATAAAATAAAGAAAACCCTCTAGTTGCCCAATGAACACTTAAAACCAGTTTCTCCCCAAAGAGATGTTTTAGGTGATGGAAATCATTTTTGTGGCCACCTCCCTGTGTTTTGCCACGGGAGGGTCTGCTTTGGCCATAACTAGTTCAATGACCTTGAGATGACTCTGCCTAGATCCACTTCAGGTTACCCCGCTCACAAGCACCGTGGATAGCAATGCAGTGGTCTTCAGCCTGGCTGAGGAGGAGAACTTCTCCCGCACACCAGAGCCAATGTTCCTGAGTGCCAAGGCCAAGAGTGCTCTTCCAAACAGTTGTCCCTCACCACGCAGCTTAAGCTCCAACAATTCTCCTCCACGTGGTTTCTGTATTGAACTGTGAACTTTTGTCAACGTTCGAGTGGGCCGTGCTTCTTACTAAAGAGCAATCAACTCCCAGGATAGGGCATCCTTAGGAGGAGGTAGAAGATGAGCTCCAAAGAGCGTCCTGGTGCAGAAACGGCAGAGAGCTGAGCCCATGAAGGACGGCATGAGAACTGAGGAGAGGAGAGGCAGTGGAGGACAGAATGCAGACGGTGGCGCTCACGGAGGGCCAAGAACGCTAGTAAACACCACAGATCATGGAGAGCTGAGGCCGCTAGCCCTGGCTGTTGGAAGAGCTCTGGAAAGCCATGCAGTTACCAGCTTCAGCCTGAGGGGGAGCTGTAACACCAATCACTAAGTCTTCATTGTCTTCAGCCCTGGCTATAGCACCAGCTGCTGGGCGCTGGGCCACAGGCACCTAAACTCTGATGCAGGTCCGACACCCGCAGTCAGAGCAGCTAGTGCTAGGGGCTGCACTCCTCCTAATTGCTTTTCCACCCAAGCAGAACAAAAGAAGCTCAGCTTGTTGGTGACAGTCCCGCCATCTCCCAGCAGTTCCTTAGGCATGGTGTCAAGCCTTCAACACAAGGCCCCTTGGGGGACAGTCAGCATCCACGCAATCCATCCCATGGCATTAGAAACATCCTCTGGTGCTTCCAGGTAAGAAGGCTCCAGTTTCATAGCGAACGGCTAATTTTATTAGACCCTTCGGAGATAAGTCTCTTTTCCAAAAATTGTCAAATTTTAGGTGTTCTTATATGAAACCTTGGATCCCTGCATATCAGATATTATCATTTTCTCATACAATGTGGTGCTCCATTTATTCATATCTTGCTAAATCATTGCAGTCATTTTCATAAGCAAGACAGGCATAAAATTGGCTTTTCTGTACTGGCTTTAAGGTCCCTGATCAAGACTGCTCATAAAATGAGCAAGGGTAAGGCCATGCAAAAAAAAAAAAAATATTTTTTTCTGTCTTAGCTTGTCAGTTTCTTCAAATTAGCTTGCTCATCCCACTGAGCAAGATGAGAGTAAATCCAAAGTAGGGCCAAGAAGTGTTCTTATATGTTATAAATTTATAAGTAGAAACCTGATTGCATGGGCTTAGTTATAATTTCTTGGGGTGCACTCTTTTAAAATGCCTTAGGGTGAGAGATGCAGTGCAGAAAGAGTATTTTACCTAGTGCTCAGGAGACCCTGGCTTTGGTCCTCAGGGTCATGGAACACAAAGAACAAAAAAAAAAAAAAAAAAAAAAAAAAACATGCTGCTGGAGGAATTACCACGACCGGCTGAGTTTGAACGTCAAGGTTAAGCCCAGTCGCTGTTGTTAGTAAAGTGTCCAGAATGAGTGTTTTCTGCAGCCTGGATTAACAATGCTGCCTCAGAAGAAGCCAATTTTTCTTTCCAATAATCCAATTATTTCCATACAGAAATTTCATACACTCTCATCTCGTAATGAACCAGTCCGGTTTATTAGACAGTCTTTGCTCCCTGCTTGGCTTATTACGGGAACACAGCTGGCCTGATGGGATGGATGGGGTGTGGCTCCTGGTTCGAGAACAATGAGTTGAGGCCTGTGTGGTGACAATGGTGCTGAGTCCAGCATCTGCACACGCAGGCTGCAGCAAACGAGGATGAATTAGGGTTCATGTTGTTAACGAAAAATCTACCTAGCACCAAAGGAAAGTGGCGCAGAGACGCTGATGACCTGATGTCCTTGCAGATTCCAGGACTCTGATGCTGACAATGGCACTTGTAACATTGTTACACAGGAGGAAAAGTTGAAGGGATAGGCAACAAATAACTATGCTAATTGCTTTGTGAGGAAAAGACTTGTTAGAGAGAACCAAATGCCAGGCAGGAGAAATAGATGGTGATGATTTGTACCAAATGTCAGATGGGAGGAATAGATTGTAAGATTTGTTACAAGACATGACAGTGGTAGTTAATGATAATCCACTGTGTGTTTCAAAACCAGCGGAGACTTTAAAGGAACAATAAATCTGGAATTACAGATGGGTTAATTATCATCATTTCAGCAGTTCACAGTGTATGGTGATGTCCTAACATCACATGGCACTCTACAAATATATACAATTTAATTTGTCAATTAAAAATAGAATAAGATCTATTTTGACTTGCTTGTAAGGTTTTATCTTACCCTCTTTGTAATGTGCTGGCATTTCTCACACGATAAGGAAAAAATAAACTCATAATAATATAATGACAGTGGGTGATGGCTTCCTTTAGTTAAAGGACTTTTTTTGCAAGAACTAAGTTATAAATTTTAACTCCAGGATGGGAAGCAAGGATTTTTGTACAGCGCTCTGAACTTAACGCAGGTCTAGTGGACAGGTCTGTAATCCCAGCTGCTCTGGAGAGTGAGGAAGGAGGATTCAACTTCAAGGCTTACCTGGGCTGTGAGTGAGGCCAAAGATAGCCTGGGGAAATGAACGAAACCTTGCTTCAAAATAAAAAGTGAAAAGTGATAGACAGCTCAGTGGCCAAGAGCTCGCTTAGTTTGTCCCCCCACCCATAATAACAACAGAATAAATAAGGCCAAAGCGTAGAGTCAGAAAAAAAAATAGTGTGGTTTTTTTCCTCTGGAAACTCTCTCCAAGACCCCTTTCCTTTTCCAGGCTCCCCGGAAGCTGTTGGCTCATGAGGACTGTGTTCTTGTGTGATGACTCAGGCTCCAGCAATGACAACCTGACTTTTTGAGCTTGCCAGGTATCCCTTGAACTAACAGGCAAAATGGAATAACCTGTAACACATACTTAAGAATGAAATTCCTAGCAGAGTACGCATTGTAAAAACTATTCAACAGGTTGCGTGTGGTGATGCTCATGTGTAGCGCACGCATGGGAGGCCAGCTTTGCTTACGTAGTGAGCTTCCAGGGCCAGCCTGGGCTACAGAAGACCCTGTCTCAAACAAAACAAATCCACACTCAACAGACAGGGCTTGCAATATGCAGAATTGTAGCCACAGCTGTTCAGGGGGCTGAGGTGAGAAAGAAGAGCTCAGGTTTAAGCTCAGCTTGGATGGAAAGAATATGAAAGAGAAGGAGGAAGAGAGAGAAGGCATACAGAGGGAGAGAGGGAGAGAGAGGGGGAAAGAGGGAGAGTGGGAGAAAGGAAGGGAGGGAAGGTAGAAAGGAAAAAAGGAAAGAAGGAAGGAGAGAGGGAAAAAAGAAAAGCTTGGAACTGGGACATAGGTCAGTGGTTTAATTCCTAGCAAATGCATGAATGCACACGTGTGCACACGCACACACACACACACATACATACACGCACACACACATTTACTATAAAACACACCATTGATTGTTGTAGATGTCTGAGCAAATCTAAGTAGTCAGCAGAGTAGGGGCCTGGGCTCCTGATGGAAAAGGCTAGATGGGTTGCAGGATGCAGAAAGACCATGTCCCCCAAGGGCCTGGGAGACAACAACAGGCTTAGTGAGCCCCGCCTTGTGTCATTAGTCCATCACCTGGAACAGGCCTGAGATGCCGGCTGAGAGCAGCCAGGCTTTATCCTAGGGCCAGAGGCCCTTAGCCAATGCCCTTAGCCAACGGGTTCCCACTGAAGCCATTTCCTGTAATATGCTTGTTATCTGTTTTCAGCAGGGCATGCATGATGCAGCCCCTCCGTCCAGGCTTTAGCTCTAAGCCAACCTCCCTGTCGCTAGCTCCTCCTGGGGCAGAGGAAGCCAGCTGAGTGCCAGCCTTCACCCTTCAGTGCTTCTGAGAACACAGGATCAGCCACCTCACCTTCCTGCCGCCCTGATTTCCCCACTGAGAGGCCAGAGCAGAAAGCTGCGAACTAAAGGAAAGCCTTTCTCCCTGAAGCTTTGGTTGTCCAGGTGAGTCATTACAGCCGCAGAAAAAGACTAACGCTGGTGACATCTGGGACCTGCCTTTGTCCCTTTCGCTTTCCTGCTTTGTACCCAGGCCATTCTTAGGCATCACTAGACACATGGCACTTTCTGCAGCGTGTCCAGGGCTGAGCCAGGGTAGCCCCCCATCATCAGCTTCCTATAGGTATGGAAAACAATGCTCATTGGCCTCCCTCTCCTGGAGCTGGGCAGCAACTCCATAAACAAAACCATCACAGTAAAAGTGCGCCATACTCTCAGATCTCACGGCAGACCGTGCGAGCACACAGGTTCCCGACGGCCCCCCACCTTGGCCTTCCTCGTTCATTCCATTGCTCTCAGACCCCCCCCCCCCCTTCTTGAGCATGGCCAGCAGTGCAGAAACTCTCTCCAGAGTAAGCTCTCATTTAATTTAAAACATGCTGTTTTACTTCTGGGATGTTTCCAAGTGCTCAAGAGAAATGATTTCAAAACAATTACGCTCCTCTCTCTAGGAAATTACAGCGTCTGCTTTCTCGTTCATGTTTCTGAGAGCGACTCTCCACTCAGAGATCCCACCAGCCACCCCACAGGCCACAGAACTGCCCCCAAGGGAACACCTAAAAAGCCCTTTTATGGCCAGTTCCGATCAGGGACAGGAGGAAACTCTGAGCCTGGCCGTCCCCAGCCCAGGACCCCAGGTAACAGGGCAGGGCAGAAAGGAGACATCTGGAGGAAGAGGAGTCGAGCGTTCCAAACAGGGTCTTATTTTGAAGTCTAGTGTGTGCAACACAGAGTTGTCCATTTCATCCCTTACTCAGCCACAGCTGCTGTGGGTGGGAAGCCGATGGTACTTGCTGGGATCCGCGCACACTGTTAATGACCGTTTCCTCTGGGAGCCAAGTGTCCTCCTGTGTTGTTCACCACTACCATACAAATGCCAAAGACAATAGCAGCAAACAGGAGCATGTCCGTGAGTGTCCACAGTATGATGCGCAGAGACGGGATGGACAGATACCAGAAGGAAGCAATTCCACACCAAAGTGTGTGGGGGAAGCCACACACCAAAGGGGGGGTCACTCAGAAACTAAATGCTGCTACATGATGCCCCTTAGGGGAGACAACGTCCTCGGGACAAGAGCATAGAGAAAAGCTGGTGGAGAATAGGAATGAGGGCCAGGGGAGCAGGGAAATGGAGAGGGCTTGGGAAGGAGCCAAGAGGAGGGCCTTGGGCAGAGCGGAGGGAGAGCTTCGGAAGGTGCCGTGCAGTCGGGAAATGAGAATGTGGAGACCAAGGCCCGGGGCGAATAGGAAATCGCTGCTTAATAAGCTTACAGTTTCAGTCTGGGATGCTGGAAATTAAAGTCAGTTTTATGTTAATGCAATTAATAATATTCATAGTATGCATAATTTACTGCACAATAAACCCCAGACCCCGTAATCTGTCATCTCCCAGTTTCATGGGTTCTGGGACATGGCTTCAGCAGGCTCAAGTGATGGTGTCAGAAACCTGTCTCCTGAATGTTTCACAAAGGCAATATCCACTCCTATCCTCCAGGTTGTTCGGTGGAATTCACTAGGACTGAAAGTCTGACTGTCTTGTTAGCTCTCATCTAGGACACTCTAAGCTTTCAGGAGCCCAGCAAGCCTTAGTCCTACAGCCACGCCCCTGACCAATGCCTCTTTGCAGGAGGACCCAGGGACCGCAAGATCACTTGCCTGTGAGGTCAGCTGTTCATAAAATAAGCACAGGCATGAAATCCCTCCTGGTTCTGCCTGATATCCCAGGAACAGTGCGGTAGGGTGTGCCTGGTTGGGAGTCATGGGAACCATGTCAGAATTTTACCTGTGTGTCCAGCCTTTGCCTCTATAGGAACAGCCCCAAGGAGTCCAGTTTAACCCAGAAACAAGTGGGTGATGACAGGCAGGCTGACTGCCGCCCTTCGGTTGGCTGATAGGACCCTGTGAGAAAGAAGATTCTCAGCCAGATGTAAAGGGAGAACGGGTCTGTTCTGGAGGCGCAGCCTGCTTTAAAGACCTGGGGAGCCTCCTTGAGAAGCCACAGACAATGGAAAGGCCAGCGCTATTTCTTTCATCTCTCTGGTAAAGGAACCCCTTGTGGCTCTCAGTTAAGCAACTCTTCCCAGCTTCATAGTCTGGCTCCAGCTGTTGCCTGGACCTGAAAGCCATAAAACTGGGTCAAGCAAATGATTTCAGACCTCCAGACAGGAGCTCCTGCTAATCAGTTGATCTAGAAGCTGCCAGTGCTTTGAGGATGGGACCAAGCGACCGTTCCCCACCATGGCTCCCTGTTGGGAGCAGTGAGACCCCAATTCTGAATTTCTTCTGATCCCCTGATCTGAGTGCCTACAGCTGCTTTGAGCACGAGACCTTCAGGAGTTCCTGATGGCAGGAGAGTGGTTTCTGGTGGGTTTGGCTGGGGCGTGGCTATATCTATATAATCTGCCCCTGAACACAATAAAGGGGGCATTCTTGGGGAACTCAAGGATGACCCGTGTCGCTGTCTCTCTGTCTGTGTGTGTCTGTGTATTTAACCTCCAGCTCCCTTGCCCGAAGCTCGCGAACTGGGTGCCTGCGCACAGAGCGCAGACACGGGGGCGCGGTGCACAGCAGCTCCCTGGGAGGGACCTGAGACCCATGCACCTGGCCCTGTCGCAGCAGGCTCTCCAGAGTGGGCCAGGTCTTCTCAAAGCCACTTGCGTGATCCTGGGGGACGGTCAAGGTGGAGAACCAGATAACCATTTGAGGACTAACTTCTACTCAGATAGAAACCATCTAAGGTGGTTTCCCTGGAGGAGCAGCCAGCTCATTAGAGCAAGAAGTACAGCCGTTCAGGGAGGGAAAGAAACTAGCTGGGCACAGCTAGGGCAGAAACCGCTCATTTCAGGACGCCCGGGCTCAGCTGATGAGCACTTACAGAGTGTGCCCTCAAGTACCAGATGCTGGAGGCACAGCCAGCTGCACACGAGATGGACAGGGATCCTAACTCCAGAAGGCTGCAGTCTGGAGATGTACTACACTGGGTGACAGGCCCGTCAAGTGCTAAGGGCCTGGAATTTTTACATGGAGCCTAACTACCATTTTGTACTCCTTTTAAGTAAGAAGATCATGGCTGTGCTAAGACAGAGTTCCTTTACCTCCTTTGCTCCTGGAAACTTATGATATCTTATCGAATGATAGAATGCTCTGTGTGTGTGTGTGTGTGTGTGTGTGTGTGTGTGTGTGGGTGGGTGTTTGTAGTGTGTGTGTGTATTGAGGCTTCACGTTACACCATTAACATCAGCCAATGTATCTGTGAGCACAGACCATTGTGAAATCCAGGTCCCACTCCCTGCAGATGGGGTGCTCATGGGGAGCAGTGCCACCAGGGCTAAGCCAGGACCCATGTGCAGTGCTCAGTAGAACCTGTCACATAGAGTGTGGGAAATCAGTGCACATTTAGAGAACTGAAATGGACCAATAGGAGCGCTCTCCTCTCCCCCATTACACCCAGTCAGGCTCCTGTGGAAGCATTCCAGACTCGAGGAAGCAAGAGCATATTGAAAAGGTGAAAAGAGCACCCTAACATCAGAAGGAGCAGGCGGCAGGGATCCCAGGCAGTGGTGGTTGGAAACAATGGCTTTCTACCGTGGCAGCAAGGGGTGGGCCGTGCCAGACACTGAGAGGTCCAGAGTGGGATCTGCACACGTGGAGAAGGAGCCTGCTTTCCCAGTCTTCCTGAGCAGACGACAGGACGCCAGCACACAGGCGTGTGTATCAGAGGGAGAAAGGACGGGAAAGGACAGAGGGGGAAGGATAGTAAGGAGGTGTGGAAAAGTCCTGGAACCTCGCTCTACACTTACCTGTGTCAGGAGGCTCACAACTGCCCTACTCCACAAAGTGTCCGGGATCTGACACTTTGTCCTTGCCAGCACTGACATCTCGGGCACAAACCTACACTCGGACACACGTGCATATACACACTTAAAGTTAAAAAATAATAATAAAACTTCATGATATGTACCATGTTGGAACATGAAGTTAGTCTGAATCTATGTTCCTGGGCCATGGTCACTCATGTGTGGCTCCAGCTAAGTAGTCTCTTCTTTCAAGTGGGAGGCGTGCCATTGACAGGAAGTTGCAGCGACTTCTCCGCAGACCTTCAGAAGAGGACTGGAAACGCCTGAGATTCGGACTAATGAGCTGCAGTCCTGGAGACACGAGGCTCAGAGCAGTTTTGGAGAACGCAGACCAGAAGGTTGAAGAGACATAGCATAGCATACGGACCCTGAAGTCCCATGTGGCTTTTCCAGACTCTAAGGGTGTGTCGTGCAGTCAAGCTTCCTGACTTCCCAAGGCAAGTCTCACACCTCTCCACAAGGGGGCACCAGAGCCCACATATCACACGGACAGTCCGAGCGTGGTCCTGAGATGGGACTGGGATGGTGGCCTAGTGCTGGTTAGCTTGGAGGGGCTGAACTACATTTCCCAGGGGCCCCTTTCCCATGTGTTCGGGTAACGTGGGTGGTGAGGCGCGTCCTCTTTTGAGCAGCACCTGCGCTCCCTAGGTCGTCTTGCTCTACGATTTACAGGTTGCTTTAGTTAGTGAGATCGCCGCAGCCCAGTCTTGATGCATAGGGCTTCGGCTCCCACAGGTTGTCCTCCAACCTGACTCTGGCTTAGGCTCCTTAGCACACTGCATGCCCCAGCGAGGCCCTCCTCATTTCTCAAGAAGTTCACGGGCAGATGCGGCCTGCTGCGCTTGGTCTCCGCTTAGCCTTACCCACCTGTGCCCCTCACCTCCACGTCCACAAGGGTCTCCCGGCAGGCTAGCCCTTGTGATGCCTGTGTTCTTGTCTAGCCTCCCACTGCTCACAGGGTCCCTCCTGAAAGATGACCTCAGCACCCCAGGACTTATCCCCCGTGCTCTTGCCAAAAACATGGGTGTGGCCCTGCTGACCTCAGGCTCCAGATTAGTGAGAGCTGCCTGCTTCTGTTCACCTTAGCGACCTGCATCCTGGCATGGAATGATTTCTCTCCTGAGCACATTGAATTAGGGACTGAGTAGGTGTTGGCTAGGTTCTGCTGCACTCCTTTATGGACTTGTGTGGAGTCTGAATGTAATTGACTCCCATGGTCTCACAGGGAAGGACATTAATAGGAGGTGTGGCTTTGTTGGAGTGGGTGTGACCTTGTTGGAGGAAGTGTGTCACTGTGGAGGTGGGCTTTAAGGTTTCCTATGCTCAGGATACCGCCCAGTGTCACAGTTGACTTCCTGTTGACTGCAAGATGTAGGACTCTCAGCTCCAACACCACATCTGCCTGCACACTGCCATGCTCCCTGTCATGATGATAATGGACTGAACCTCTGAAACTGTTGGTGAGCCACCCCAATTATTTTCTTTGTAAGAGTTGCCATGGTCATGGTGTGTCTTCATAGCAATAGAAAATCTAACTAAGACAACTTGTCAGGACCCCTCCCTAGTAACAGCAGGTATCGGCCAACAGGAAGCTAGTTTATCCATCACCTTGGTGGATTAGAGACCATGAATGACTGAGCCTATTGTAAACTAGGGAAGGATGGAGCCAGACCACACTGTGGGCCTCAGGAGGGTCAAGCAGGAGGCCATCTCTTTTCACTCCCATGGACCGGCCTGAGGGTTCTGGGAGCCCCAAAGGCTCTGGATGCTGGTGGAGCATAGTGTACTTGAGATGGCGCAGGAGAGATGTGAGCCAGGTCTCAGTACCTGACCAGGAAAAACAGCAGGGCCTTTTGTGTGAGAACCTGGGAGAAAGCCAGCACCTTGGGGCCCAATGTTTAAATGGTCTAATAGTCAGGTTCAGGGCCATGGGATTCTCTTCAATAGGACAACTTCTCTGCCAGGTCTGTCACTATCCCGATGTCTGTGTGTGGAGGTCAAAGGACTGCTCTCGCCTCCCACTGCGGGCTCCAGGCATGGAACTCAGGCCAGAACATTTTACCTGCCGAGTCTCTCACCACCTTACTATCAATTAATTTCTCTTACTTTCCAAGTGTTTGCATCGTTTCAACTACACTGACATGGGACAGAATGAGAACGTGTATGAGACACTTTCTTCTTGGACTCGGCACCCCACACACGCAGTCTTCTCCTTACAGCCAGTATGTGTCCTGAGCGGACACGGGGTGAGAGCCAGGCTCGTGGCTCTGTGCCCTTCCACACCTGCTTTCTTTGCACACGCTGACGCATACTAGACACACGCCAGCAAACACGGCCGCCTACTCTCGTGCCTGCAGAGTTTTGTTCCTGTGGACATCCCACAGTTGACCCAATTGTTCTGAATGACCAGTGCTGTCGCTGCCTTCACATTAACACTATAGCGGCTCACCGGGAGAGTTTGTCCCCTCTCTTACCAAGCTATGCAGTCGAAATTCCTTCAAGTCCATTTCCTAAATCAAAGGGTTTGAGCACTTTTTATACATGTTTAATTAACATGCACTTGGCCCATACAATATGACAGGAACGAAAACTAATTGCTTGGATTTGCATTTCCTAATGAGGTCGGGCATATTTTCACATGTTTATTGGCTGCTAGTATTTATCTATTTTGCCAATTTCTTTCTTTGGTGACCTTTTCTTGTTTGATTTGGAGGCATTCTGTATTTATTAAAAAAAATTAGCCCTTTGATTCATCATGCTTTGTAATTTGTCATTATCTTATGCTGCTTTGCTTGTGGGATTTTTTATGTAATTGAACTTGTGTATATCTTTCCTTTCATGTTTCTGGGACTTGGGTCATATTTTAAAAGATCTTCCCCACTCCAACACTGTAAAAACAGCAGGCTAATTCACAACCCCAAGACGCGGTGTAGGAAACCCATTGCAGCTCACCTCCAGTGCTGTGGAAATCAGCAGCGAATTCGCGCTCCTCCTGAGATGTGGTGTGGGAAACCCAACTACTGCAGCTCACCTGCTTTGTACCTGACAGCTGATCTCAACCATCAGCTTCGCGAGACCCAGGAATTGCCTGGAATATGGTCCTCTGGGCGTGCCTGAGGGGGGATTCTCTCAGGTTAACTGAGTCCAGGGCTCTGTTGAACCGTGACAGCCCATCTGAGCGTCCTGCACTCTCCCAGCTTCCCATCCAGCCGCCTCCCTGGCTGCAAATCTCAGCACTGATCCTTGGGGGCCCTGGCTTGGAGTCACCAAATGGTTTATCAGATGAATTATTAAATGAAGTTCATATTGCCAACAGGACTGACGACCTGAGTTTGATCCTTGGAACCCACAAGATAGAGAACTGGCCCCTCCCAAGCCCTTGGACTCTCCACACACAAGCCACAGCGTACCTGCGCCCACACAGAGACATAAACAAACATAAGGAGATTAGGAGGTCCCCCTCCCACAAACAAGTGTGAAAATTAGGAAGAGTAGGCAACACAGAGCCGAAGGCGGTATGTTCAGTGATAGGGAGCGAATTGTGTCAGGTCAGGTGGCGGATTAGCGCACTATGGACTTCCACGGTTTAGAACTGGCTCAAGTATTCAGAGATCTTGTTATTGGGAAATATCCGTTTTTACCAGAATCTGGATAAACAGTGACAGATCATTTGACTTGGAAAAAAAGCCATCATTCTGATACAAGGTTTAAAAATTACCCAAAGAGAACACAAACCTACGTCAATTCTTGGTACCTGACTACTTCTCATATAGGCCAATGGGTGCCAGAATCTTTAGTTCTGAGAAGTTCTGAGAATGGGAAGGATAAGTGTCAGAACTGGTGTGTGGAATGAGCAAACAGCCACCACAGATTTTCCAGGAGCCCAGATGTGTCCTCAGATATCCCTACTCGGAGCCACAGAGAAATGGCAGCTGTGATGAGAGACACACAACACGGTGTGGCTGAGACTGTGGCTTTGACCCAGTACTTTGGCTAAGTTAGTGGCTAGGTACCAAAGGCTCCACACAACACATGCTTTTACCCCCCTCCTCCTTAGTTCCTCCTCTTCAGGGGTTGTTCACTAGCTAAAACGGGAGCAGTGATCACCAGTCAAGCCCAAATCAGTGTCCAGCTGGAGACAGCCATGTGGGGCTGTGCTGTCTGCTGGGATGGCAACATGACCATTTAGGGGTGTCAAAACAGTCAGCGAGCTACGAGTTTCACTACATGACCCCAGAATTCAGTGATCTGAAGTATCACTTCCACCTCAGGGGATCCAGAGAGCCCAAACGCTCCATAAACCTTCTGCTCACAGGTTTGGTGGCAGGATCTGGTTCCCCATGTGGTGAGCCTGAGTCTCTGTTCTTAGGGAAGAAAGGCCAGGCACAGGCTAGCCCTTAGCTGGCTTTTGGCCACTTGGATTCACAGTGCTTCTCTCCTTCCCCCATGGGAATCTAGAGTTTGAGATGTGCCAGACAGAAGGCACCTCTGTGACCCCAAGAAAAACCTGGGTTGAGATTAGCTGAACCTCCCTGGAAGACCATGCTGCTTACCTGGATGAGATCAAGCCTGTGCTGACTCCTCTGAGGGATGCTTGGAATCAGGTTTCTTCTAGATGTTTCTATATGTGGACTGTGTCCTGCTAGTTTTATGTCAACTTTGCATAAGCTAGAGTCATCTGAAAGAAAGGAACCTCAACTGAGACAATGCCTCTTCTGTGAGGTGGGGCCGTAGGCAACCCTGTGCACTTTCTTATTTATGACAGATGGTGGGGAGCCCAGCCCATGGTGGGTGGGGACACCCCTGGGCTGCCGGTCCTGGGTTTGAGAAGAAAGCAGGCTGAGCAAGCCAGCGAGTGTTGAATGAGGTTTTCTGTCCTGCCCAGTCCTTGTTCTGCCCTGTTCCCATATTTGTTAAGTCCCAAAGAAATCACACAAAGGTGTACATTAATTATAAACTGATTGACCCATTAGCTCAGGCTTCTTATTGACTCTTTAACTTATATACTACTCTCTTTTTTTTATTATAAGGACTTTAACCTTTTTCTTTATTTTCCCAAGCCTGCATATATATTTAACACACTATAAAACATTTAGAAGTTTTGCCTTTGAATCTCTCTTTACTGTATATCTCTCTCTCTCTCTCTTTTTTTTTTTTTGACCACATGAGTCTTTAATTTGCTAAGCAACATGGGTAGGATTAAAGTCGTGACTTTGATGGCTGGATCCAGCCCATTTCTTAGCTTTCTGAGATTCCAGCCTCATGGAGGAGGTACCGGCCAGAGCCATGTTTTTACCACAACTCTGTGGCATTTCAAGGCCCCTGCCACCACCAGAAAGCATGCGATCAGCTTTTCATCAACACCATTCAAGTATTTCGTAGCAGGACCTCTTAAAAGAGCTGCAAGGTTTTTTGTTTGTTTGTTTTGTTTTGTTTTTTCGAGACAGGGTTTCTTTGTGGTTTCGGAGCCTGTCCTGGAACTAGCTCTTGTAGACCAGGCTGGTCTCGAACTCACAGAGATCCACCTGCCTCTGCCTCCCAAGTGCTGGGATTAAAGGCATGCACCACCACCACCCAGCCCGAGCTGCAAGGTTTTACAGCTAAAACTGAGTCAGGAAGCCTATCTTAAATGAGACTCATTTGCCTCTAGCAAACAGAGTCCACCTGAGAAATGCTGCTGTCAATAAGCTGTGCTCAACTCTATTTTTTTTTTTTTTTTTTTGGATTTTCAAGACAGGGTTTCTCCGTAGCTTTTGGTTCCTGTACTGGAACTAGCTCTTGTAGATCAGGCTGGCCTTGAACTCACAGAGATCCGCCTGCCTCTGCCTCCTGAGTGCTGGGATTAAAAGTGTGCGCCACCACTGCCCGGCAACTCTATTTTTTTTGGTCTGGAATAACTTCCCAAGCTCTGTCAGGCTTTATGTGGATACAGTTGTCCACACATTGAGCACCATTTGTTGACTGAGGTTTTCTGTCCTACCCAGTTCCAACAGTCGTTAAGTCCCAAAGAAGTCACACAGAGGTCCACATTAGTTATAAACTGATTGACCCATTAGCTCAGGCTTCTTATTAACTCTTATAACTTATATTAACCCATTATTCTTGTCTATGTTAGCCACATGGCTTGGTACCTTTTTCAGTGAGTCAGTCACATCTTCCTTCTTCTGTGTCTGGGCAAGGACTGCGGAGGAATGGGCTTCCTCCTTCCCAGAATTCTCCTGTTCTCCTTGACCTGCCTCTATTTCCTGCCTGGTTGTCCCACCTATACTTCCTGCATGGATACTGGCCAATCAGCATTTATTTAAAATATAATCAACAGAATACAGACCATGGTCCCACACCAACCAAGTAGCACCCTTCCATGGTCTCTACATCAACTCCTGCCTCTAGGTTCCTCTCCTGTTTGAGTTCCCATCCTGTCTTTGCTCATTGATGGACTGTTGTTTCCTGGGCTGTAAACTGAAATAAACTCTTTCCTGATCACAATAGTACCCTCACTAGTCCTCACCGATGCATTCCTACGTTTCCCACAGTAACAGAGAAAAACTGTGAGAATGGCCATTCTGAATCCCGGGAATCCTGGGGGGCCTGACAGAGCTACAGTATAATCAGGAAGATTGTAGCGAGCCTTCTACAGCTTAGTTGCCATCATTCCAGAAACTACAGACAAGTCACTATGTGTGGAATCTCCCCAAGCAAGACACAAGAATCCACAAGGGCACGGATTCTCAAGTGGGAAGTCACCATCAAGGCGTGGTGATGGCCACAGACCTCATGTGACAAAGCCTTCCACCAAGAGGGCTGACAAGATGGGCAATGCTCCATTTACTCCGAGTGCCGAGGGGTCCTCACCCACCAGTGTGCAGCTGTGCAGACGTTCCAAGGCTGATGGAAGGCAGTGAGCATTCTGCCCTCGACTCTCCTATGCTCCTCTTCACCTTAAATCTCCATGGTTCCGTGTAGCTCCCTCCTGAGTCCAGCCAGTATTGTCGGTTTCTGTATTCTTCCAGTATTGTGAAGTCAAGACACACGCTCACAACGCATGGCCACATCTGTACAAATGGCAGCTTCTCACTTTCCTGCTCAGGTCACACACTGACACAGGACCTTCTGCTGTCACAATGTGTCAATGCCTTTGCAGGCACATGTTTAACACCCCTGCTCTGATACATTGTCAGAGGTAACATTATTTATACTCATCCCCTATGTTCCATAATTTCCAAAGTTCAAAGAAAACAAAGGTTCTGGGGTTTTCCCTAGATTTTGCTTTTATTTTTATTTATGTGCATGTGTATGTATGAGCAAGAACATGCAGAAGCCAGAAGAAGGTGGTACAGGACTTGGAGCCAGAGTTACATGCAGTTTTGAGCTATCCAACACAGGTGCTGGGAACTGAGGTCCTTTGCAAGATCAGCAAGTGCTCTGAGCTCCTGAGCCATCTCTCCAGCCCCAGAAGTCAGTGTTTAGTTCAGTCTTTCTTTGACTCTCCCCACAGAGACAATTGCTCCTTTACACATGCTCCACTTAGCATATGAAGCAGCTCCACTGTCTCAGAGACCACTCAGGAAACAGAACACACAACTGCTCTGTGCAAGGCCAGGAGACCCCTCAGAAAGACGTCTTTACTTCCGTAATTCACTTTTTGGGAATCACACCCCTCACTTTGCTGACTTTAAGAGGAAAGCACTCTTCGCCATAAGCATTGGCAGGAACCACTTTAAGTACGCGGAGACACAAGGGAAAAGCATGAACCCGAGTGGCTCCACACCTGTGTGGCACCCAGGATTGCCAGCTGGCCTGCACTTGGGGGAAGGGTTTGAGCAGTTTCTTCTAAGAGGCTCTCTCGATGAAGGCACCCATTGATGCGCATAAGCCAGAACTTGGGAAGCTGAAGCAGGAGGTTCTCAAGTGCAGAATGCCTGAACTACAGAACAAAACCAAATCGTGTTATGGGATATTTGTGCACTGTGTGAAAATGTATTGCCATGGGTTGGTGTAGTAAAAAGCTGAACAGCCAATAGGCAGGAGGAACAGGCGGGACTCCCAGGCAGTGTTGGGGGCTGCAAACCCCTGGCCCCTTGACTTTCTTTGCCTGCCTCAGACCCTTGGCCAGCTGGAGTGAATGGAGCAAAACAACTTGTTTTCGCATGCCTGCAGCTGCTCTGAGCATGAGGCCCTCATGAGTTCCTGATGGCAGGGGAGTGGTTTCTGGTGGGTTGTGGCTATCAGTTAAGGATCCCTATATAAGCTTCCCTGGAGCACAATCAAGTTGGCATTCTTGTATCAAGGATGACCCGTGTTCCTGTACCTCTGTGTTTTTAAATCCCCAGCCTAGTTCCTGGCTCATGTCCAGTCCTGTAGTGCAGGCGCTACAGGGCAGAAAGTTTGAATCTAGGCACACAGGCGACACCAGCAGGACTCTAGTCAGACATGCAGTACCCATCAGAGGTCACTGAACCACACGACGAAACGTAGATTAGAAATAAATGGGTTAAAGTTATAAGAGCTAGTGGCCCAAGCCTAAGCTAAGGCCAAGCTTTCATAATTAGTAACAAATAAATAATCTTGTGTCATTTGGGAGCTGGCTGGCGGGATAGGAAAAGACTCAAAAACAGTCTTGAAAGACCCCCCCTTAAAACCACATCTGAGTGAGGAAGCACAGCAGGCAGGGAACTTGGATGAGCAAAGCTGAGACCACATAAGGAGACATAAAACCAACAGGGACAGGAGCCCCAGCTGCACCGCCTGTCTGAACATCCCACAATCCCACTAACCCACAGCTGTAGGAGGCAGCCTGGGTGGCACTGGTTGAGAAGGTCACCGTGCCATTTAGCAGTCAGGTTTTTCCAATGGTTTCGGCTTAGTAGTCTTCTCAAGGTTATACTCAAAAATAAGACCTAAGGAGCCCCACTGTTGCTAAAATTCCTCTTGCCGGGCAAAGAATATAAGCAAAGTCTACCCCTCCTAAGAATCCAACAAGCTTCACCAAAACTCCATGATGCTACCAAGGCTCATTCTGGGGAACCAGTGAGTTTACAGGGCTTACTTATAGAGCAGGTGAGGGAGGGCTGTTAACAGTGCCATGGGCGCCCCTCTCCCTAAAGGACAGTGTCAATTCTTTGACCAGCAGATGGCTTTCCCACAGCCACTTCGATGGAGCCTCCACCCTAGTTGTCTTCAGCCTGTATTTTCTAGCCCCTCTCCAAGGTGGAGTCACAACATGTGGTATGGTGTAGCTGGACTTCAGGAGATGTCAACAGCCACAGCTGGGATGACCTTCTGTGAGCAGGTGCAGCTCAACTCCCAGAGGTGTTCTTTGGCTCAGAGGCAGTTCAGCAGGCAAGACCCCAAACTATAACTGATGCTCACCAGTACAGATCAAGTACATTACATCTACAGGAAAGAAAACGCTACTCCAAGAACACTGCCCGGACAATCTTCGCGAGAGCAAACGCTGCGGACAGGGCAGTGTCAAGAAGGCCGAGGAGACAGAGACATAAGCAGGTGCCATGTCTGCCCTGCATGTGTGTGCAATAAGGGGTTAGCAGTCACTTCTAAACGTGAGGCTGGCAGGGAAGGCTGCTCCAGGAAGTCAGACGGAGCACTACCGGGGAAGGGGACATAGTACAGTTCTACCCTGCTCTACCTCGCCATTCTTAAACGCTGAAACCGGCAGTGGCTCAACCAACATGAGGTTGGTTCTGTGCCAGAACCAGGCCAAGGACCTGGCAGTCCCTAGTCCAGTCTGTAGTATCTCACTGAAGGGGAAGCTGCTCAGGACACAGGGGCCGACTTTCCTCAATTAGCCAACTAAGAGCAAATCAAAGTCATACGGTTGTTTTTTTTAATCTTAATAGCTCTTTATTATCATAATAGCTCATATTTCATGACCCAAGTAATTGCAACCCCACTTAAAGCACCTGCTGGGTGAGCACAGAACTGTCCCCAAAGCTGCCGCCATGATTCTCTAGTCTTCACTCTGGGATCGCTTACTTCACCCTTCAATGCAAAGGCACAGAAGTCACCTGAGGCATCAGGTGTCAGCATCACCGCACGGCGCACCAATGTGCAGTCCAAACATTATTAAAGCAAAGAGCTGTTTCCCAAAGAGTTGTAGTTTTTACTATAAATAATTTTAAAAAGACTAGGCCAACATTGGCCCAACAAGAGACCTGAACTTCTGCAAAGGCTATTTTGCTTTAGCCTTTAGTAGCAGAAACATGGATCCAATCTGCCAAAGCGACTCCTAAATGCTAGAAAATACAGCTCCCCAGACTGCCACCACCCACCCACGTACAGGCCCTATCAATGTACTCCGCAGCTAAGGATGTTCTGGATTTCGTCTAGAACAGCCAGTTCAGCATGTGGAGATGTGTTCACCGGGATGGTTCAGCTGCAGCTGGGTCACAGCCAGTGATGCCATCTGAGATGCAGGCCTCTTGTGCTGTCTGCTCGGTACCCTCATCATTTTCGGGCTGCTCTGGGCTGTCTAAACTCTCACTGTTAAGAATGACCCCATCTTTTTTCTTTTCTCCCAATACCTCCAGGCCCATCATCCTGAGATAATGAAGCCGCTCATTCTTAGGCACAAAAGTTCGAATAGAAGCCTTTCCCCGCCACCCACACAGCACAATGGGGCACTGGAGGGCATCCGGATTCCTGTCAACAAAGAAGGCTACATGTAAGCATTGAGCATCCTGTTAGCTACATTAGTGATACTGGCATGCAACCTTAAAAAAAAAAAAAGCCTTACCCACTGCCCAACCTCCTGCCACCCGGTAGCTGCATCTTCCTACCTCTGCTGCTTTGCTGCCTGGAACTCCCCAAAGGCCAGGCCCCAGTGCTGTACTCTGGTACCCTCCTGCCCTAGCTTTCAAGTGGTGGGGTTATACCACGAGCTACCATGTCAGGCTACTTATCCAATAGTGAGGCATACACACTTACATAGAATCCGGTTCGTACTTCAGCACAACACTTCCCTTTGCTGTAGGAAAAGAGAAAACAGACACACGTGCCAAGGTTTTCACTCCTGGCCACAAAGCTCAGTGTTGTTTTCAAGAGGATGACAACTTTCAGGGGCAGGAGACTGAGAGCTAACTACTGGCCAATTCTCAACACTCAAGGTTAAATATAATAAAGCTCCAACTCCTACACCAAGCCCAAAATAATCTGTTACCATGTCCTATCTCTCATCACCTCAAAGAATGAGGGCCAGCAAGATGGCTCAGCTGGAGAAAGAGCTTGCTGTCTAAACCTGAAGACTAGAGTCTGCTCCCAGACCCCGTGAGGAAGAAAGCTGTTCCTACAGGTTGTCTTCTGACCTCTCCATGCAGAGCATGGCACAGGCATGTCCACACACCAACCAAAGACAGAAAATAAACCTTCATGGAATTACAAAAAAATCAAGTTCCTGCTTCGTTTTAAATAATCTCTCCTTTGAACTGTGATTCTGCTGAGGAGATGGAGTAGGAGATAAGAGCTTACAGAACTCTGCATGCCTGTGGGCTCACACAGGACAGGACAAGGTCAAACAAACCCAGGACCATGCAGCTGCAGAGTGAGCTGTCTGTACACACCAACACACACTTGTCACAAGAATGCAAACAAAGGAAAGAAGGACCTGGTGAAGACGTCACCACCGTGACCTAGTAACCTAACGTGGACGCTTAGGAGATGTAAGGGGACAGTGCAACCACGACCACGGGTCTCATGGAACTAAAACAGGGGAGCCTCAACTCCAGAGGCCTACAAGATTGGTAGAAGAGTCAGACGTGGGCCTCATGACCAGGACCCCAGGCAATAATCCTGCAAGGTGCAGCCAAACGGGGCTCAAGAAGCCAGGCCAAGTGCTTTATAAACTCGGGGTGCTGCCTAGTAGCAGTACGGGTTCCACAGGGACCAAGGAAAAAACCCTCAAGAAAGGATCAAGTCTTTCATATGAAATGGCAAGGGTTTGCACACCGCCCACTGACAGCCTCTGCAATGTTATCTGTAAGTCACAAATTCCCTCCGGAGTGAATGTCCTACCACAACTCTTACTCATAACTTGCTGTGCAGCCCAGGATGACCTTGAATATCTGATCTCCCTGACTCATGTCCTGAGTGCTGGGACAATAGGCAGGCTCAGTTTATGGGGCTCTGAGCTTGCTAATGGAAGACCCCTGTCAACTGAGCACATCCCAGCCAGACATGACTTTTTTCTCTCTCAAATATTTTCAATTCATGACTGGTTGAATTTGAGGATGTGGAACCCATACAGAGGAGTGCCTACACTAGTACATGTGACTGAGAAAGGTTCCCTAGAAGTAGAAACGCCTGTTACAGGCCTCATGAAGTTAACACTAGACAGCCTCTAGATCCCTGTACTCACCCAAGTCCTTCACTTGACTGTAGGCCTCACTGCTGAGTTTTCTGAAGAATGGGTTCTCCTGGGTCAACAGTGTCTTCACATCTTCCATAGACACAGTGATGATTCTTGAATTAATAAATGGATACAATGTATATATCCCCTGAAAGAGTAGAGAAAGGGCACTGGGATCCCATGGGTACTGGAAATAAATGGATACAATGTATATATCCCCTGAAAGAGTAGAGAAAGGGCACTGGGATCCCATGGGTACGTTTACTGAAGGGCTTTCCTGTAGGACTCAGGGCTTGACTAAGTTCTTCCCCTGGGTCAAGGCCCTGGAAGAACTCAAGGATGGCTCAGGTGGCCTGGTGAGCTCTAGCAAGCCTTCAAGCACTCAAGTCCAGCAGCATGCATGACGTAAGGCCTCTCTCGGCTGTCTCAGCACCATGGCTAGGACTTTCCATTTCTAAATTACCTCCTGTGCCAAACGGAACGCACAGTCAAACTCTTCACCACTGTTATTTCGACACCAGACTTTTATACCAGTGTTAATGACCTGCAATTTAAAAATGACAAGAAACAGGAACTAAGGACAATTGTTTACTGCAGCCCCTTCCACTGTGGGGTAAGGGCTGCCTGAGAGCAGTTTTGGAAAGGGATAGAAAGAGAAGCAGCTCTTTCTGAAATTGGTATACAAGAATCAACTCATAGTTCCAACCACTTCTATGTCCACAGCTCATGACAACACCTAAAGTTCAACAATTAAGCACAAGAATAAGTTGCACACATCTCAGTATGCATCAAGACAGAGGCTCTTTATGTCACTGCCTTGATAGTCCAGCAGACTGAACAAGGCAGTTCGTTCACTTTGTAGGAGGCACAGCCACCAGGCTGGAAAACCAAAGGACAACTGTTTCGGGAGAAAACAAAATGTGGGCAGTGGAACCTACTCTTCCCAAGTGAAAGCAGTGTGGGTATGCAAGGCCCTGCTCAGTTCCGCCAGCCCCACCTTCATCTTCTCACTGTTGTTCAGCAGCACGTTCCGCAGCTCCTTGGAGACCATGTAAAGCTGCCGCTTCTTCCCTTCTGTAGTTCGGGTCAACAAATTCATCCTCGGGAATGAAGGGTCCAAGGCATAAAACTTCCTGTCAACACAGTGGAGCTGCTTACACGGACAGCCCACGGCCGACCGTCTACGAACCTCACAGCACCCAAGAGAACCTAACTTCCAGACTGTGCCTCTAGTCTCAAAGCACAAGCAGGATGTGCCTGCAGGACAGCCAGGCCAGCGGCTGTTCCAAGAGCAGCACTTACAAGCTGGAACCCAAACTCCCACACTGGGCCAAACACTAACATTTTTACAATGCACGCTTTTCTGTGTTCCCTATGCAGGGTAATTCCACTGCTACCTGGACCTACTCTCCTCAATTTCCTAAGTAAGAGCAGACTGGAAACCTTGGCCACTGCTCCTCAACTGGGTGAGAAGAACCTACACGGGGTCCCAGCTGACACCCCCAGCTGGTAAGGAGGGAGGATCTAACTACAAAACACCAGGTGGATGTGACTGGTAATGTATTTGCTTTGCTACAACGAACTTTCTAAAGCAGGATTCAAATATCAAGATCCTTACTCAATAGGCGGGAACAAAGGGTCATCTTCAGGAATGAAGACAAATGGATCTTCTTTAAATCCAAACAATTTCATTTTCTTTGAAGGAGGAGGCCTAGTAGGGAATGAGGGGCGGGAAGGCAATCAGCAAGCATGGCAGGAGCCTACTCCAGAGCACCCACTGGCCCTAGCCAGCACTTGGGCCTCAACCGTCTGTCAAGCTGTGGGTGCTCTCCAAGCTACAGAGCCTAACAGAGACGCTGTGCTGTCCCGACTCCCTGGAAATGGACACAGCTAAGGCTCTGGGATCCCATTTGGCTTACACGCCCAGCGTAGTTCTCCTCACCCACACACGCCATCTTTCTTTTCATTACTCTCTGTGTTCTCAGTGCACTGGGTTACTTCTGAGTCACCGTCCAGCTCAGAGCGGTCTCCAGGATTCCTCTCTGTGGCACCCACAGAACTGGATACTGTGGTCTTCCTGGGCTCTGAAGATTTACTCTGTACCTGTTGTAGGAAACAAGTTCATTTTCATAATAAAGCAGTAACACTTCACTACTGCAAGAAAATTAAAACTATCAAATTCACATCAACCAGTTGTATTTTTCTATGGCATTGGAAGACAGCAGAATTTTCTTCTAAAACCATATCCCTTTTAGAACTTGCTCTTACGAATGGAATGTGCTGGCACCGTCCACTTAGAGCCAACTCTCTGGTGGCCCCACAGGCTGGCCTCGGTAGAGGCCAGCACAGCCAGGCTGTTCTTGTGTCTGCTCTGGGTAAGGCACAGGCACATAACTGATGAAACTTAACCAAGAGGACTGTGGGGACTGCACTCTTCCAGGAACTGCGGCAACCACGACACACAGCTGGCTGGGTAAAACTAAAGGTTTCAGTCACATGTGGAAGCTCTTGGGATTCTAGCACACTTGTCCAACGTGCACGCTGCCCGGGGCGCAACCACTAACAACACCACACAATCTATGAAGCGCTGTGTCCTTCCTACAGTTAGAAGATTTGTGAGAGTCAATCTTTCAGTTCCACAGTCAGATTACAAGTTAGGATGCTTCAGTGAAGGCAAGTTCCGGATTTTCCCCAGGTCACCAAATCCAAGTCAGAGTAACAGTCTCAAATAGCCCACTGTCCACAACTTCTCTTTAAAGACATAGCAGAGTGTCTGCTCCCCATGACTGACTAGTAAGACACTAACTACCCCATGAGGAGTGCACCCCCGCAGTGCACACTGCTCACTCACAGAGGGCAGGCTACACACAGAAAAGTAGCAGAGACACGCTAACACGGAACCCTGCAATAAAACAAGACTGAAAGGCAAGAACCCATCAAAGGGGAGCCCCCTTTATACTGCACAAGTAGCAAGGGGCCGGCAGGCTCCTCAGTGCAGGTAATCGACAGCACACTTACAGCTCAGAGCACTATAGGTACAGAGCACACAGGACAGACCAGGAGAGGACTCCAGTCTCAACACCAGCTTCAAATAGCTAACTAAATGCATGCCACTATTAAAACACTGTAGGCAAACACGAGGCATCCTGACACCAAACCTCAATTGACTACCTGGAAACAACCCTTTAAACACACTGGCATGAGTAAAATGCAACAGCCAAGGAAATTCTACTTCTTGATAAGCACAGCACTGGAGAAAGAAGACTGACATGGTTGGCATCCTACCTCTAACAGGAAAGAGTACAGCTCAGAAGCTTTACTCCCACGGGGTTGTGGATCCCCCCCACCGAGTTAGGCCCAGAGTCTCAAAGTAAGGACCTTCCTGGCCTACACCCAGAAGCAGTGTCTCCGCATTCACAGCTGGATCTCAAACAGTTACCCTGGGCCACCTTTAACTGTGGCCAGAGCACACTGCAATCCTTGAGAAAACAGTTCCTTTTGTTTTTGCAAAGCTGAGCAGTGTTAGTCCTAATTCAAGATGATGTGAAGAAACAGAGGTTTGCACAACTCCAGGCCACAGTCTCTAACCACACAAGTCTGGTTTATGAGCTATAAACAGTGGTTGGGCTAACAAACATGAGGGAATAACATTTCCTCACTCGTGGCCAGCACATACAGGGGGGCAGAAAGAAGCCCCATGGTGTCGGACTCCTGTGAATGAATGTCAGGACTCTGGACTCACAGCCCCTCGTCCTGCCCACCCTCAATCTCACATCCTTTCAACTGCTGCTGAGTAGCTCAACTTTAAGATGGAGACAGAATGTGCTACCCAAATGGCCTTTCTCACCATCTCTTTGTGAGAAGTACCTGCTTTCTGGAAAAATCTGAAATTCAGATGAATCCTTCCTTTAGGCTTAGCTTCTCCAAGCATCCTCACCCCTTGAATCTCCACTTTGCTCTGCATTTCAAATGAACTAACTCTTCCAGGTCCTGTCTTACAGGAACAGAGGTGAAGTCCAATGCCCTGTTGGCTGGTTTTGGATTTAAAAGCCCTTACCTTTGGCTGACGCTTATTCCATGGCATTGATGCTTTTTTGACCAATACTGCCACAAAGAACCCTCCAGTATTCTGATGATGCGGAAGTATTCGAAGGCTAAAAAATAGTATATATAAAATGTCAGGCAAATGACCGGATCTTCCCTAACCGCAAACTCTCAGCCCCACTTACAGAAGAGCTCACTTACACTGTCTTTGAAAAGTTCGTGTAGGGGAACAGGGGAAGACACAAGAATGAAGGGATGGCCGTGATGATCAAGGAACACGGCATGCATTTATGAAGTTATCATAATGAAGCCATTGCTCTGGACAATTCCTCCACACTAATGGATTAACAATGAAAAGCTCATGCATTAACTCTGAGATTCTAACCAGTTCTAACATTGTAAGCATTGCCAGTTTCATCCAATGGGAACCGAGCTTATCATCTCCCCATTCCAAAGCCCAGTGCCACCAACTTACCATCGCTCTAGGTGCATTGCTTGCAGTTTCTCCAGGTCTTTTGGTGGGAACATAGTAGGTCGAATTTGTGTGTGCCTGCCCTGGGGAACCTCATCCCAGCCTGCAAACCACTGCCCATCTCTAGTCATGACCTGCAGAGACCAGCAGCATTACTACAGTGAAGTACACAGGGGAGTTGTGAGAGCACATAGCACAGAAAGACTATTTCCAAAGGTAAAGCTAAAACACGCACAGCAAATAACTTACATAGCATCTTTTAAAAATACCAAAATTCCTTCACCTCAAAGGCCAGGACAAACAGCATCAAAGCCCCAGACCAGGTTATTTATTTATTAAACAGAAAAAAATCTCAGACATAGCAGGAAGGTCAAAGAACCGTTCTGTTTTGTTTTTTTATAAAAGCAAGATTAAATTGCCACCCCCCACACACAATTATAAAGGCACAAGGTTTTAATCTATGGGCATGAGAGCAAAGATGGGTTCTATGTGAGGAACAAAACAGGAAAACACACGTAATACAGTATTTGTCTTTAAATAGAATCTGTGAATGGATTCTATACTATACAACCAGGTGATGCATTGATTCACAATACCCAAACACGAATGTTTTCCAATGTTTATGGCTCTTAAATCTTTGACTAAAGCCCTCGTTGCAGAATTACCTTCCACTCGGAGACTCCAGGCATCCACTTCAGTCCTGGCAACTCGGCAGATACGTCAGCAAGCTCGAGAGCACCTAGAAACACACCCAAGGAAAGCCCCAAAGGCTGCCACACTGTGCCCATTCAAAGAAACAGGGGAAAGTCCACACAATGTGGCTTCATTCTAACAATGTCCAGGGAAGGCAAGTCCATTGGCAGAAAGTGGCTTGGGGTACGACGGAGTGAATGCTAATGGCCACAAAGAACCCTCTGGGGTGGTTGGTGACAGACTCAGTGCAGTAACTCCACTAAAAGACATTTCATTATATTCTTAAAATGCAAATTAAAACTCAATACACACACTGGTCAGGTGATCTGAGTCTTCATGCTTTTTTGTCTAACACCCCAGAGTTGAATGTTTCAAAGCTTTCTATCCCAGGAAATTCTCTAAAGTTTCCCACTTTAGAGCAGGGCAAGTGTAAACACACACTGCTCCTCAGTCTCCAACAGTGGCGCCACAGGAGGCTGGACAGTGGGTGCATCCGTCCCCATCTAACCTGCTATCACATGGACTCGTGAAAGCAACACCTGAGCTCCTTGGGGAAGCAAAGACCCCACCCAAAGGGACCCTTGCAGGGAGCAGAGCTTTCACAGAAGCAGTCTGCTCTACGAGCCTCCCTCCTTCAAAGCAAACACAACACAGACACTGGTTCTCCATCCAGCAGGGTCAGTAGGCCGCATCCAGGAGCAGAGAAGCGGAGCTGGCCCCATAAGCTGCAGTCAGCCCACCCCGTTTGCAGTCTCCATGCCTGTGAGCCACCGCCAGAGCTTAACGAAGGACTGTACCAACTCTGATGCTTGACACTCCCTGCGTTCCCAGAACCCAAGCACTTTCTGTTGCTCCATTTCCTGTTCAAAGCTGTGACTAGGACCAAATGCCAAGCATGAGGACAGAAGCGAGGCTGTTAGTTCCATCACCTGTGTCTGGGGTGAGCTCAGCTGCATTCAGTACCCACTCTAGTCAGACAACTCATCACCAAGAAACCAGTCAGCTTTTACATCAATAAAAGGGCACCCCAAAGAGGATGAATCCCTCAGTCCTACACACACCTCCAGAGCACACTGTTTCTGCACTGCTATCAAAGCCCAGGGCTGTGTGTGCTGTCACGGAGTCACATCCCCACCCTGGGCTTATGTCTGTGCAACTCAGACTGCTCTCGAACCCAGTTCCTCTGTTCCCTCTTCCTGACGTTGTGAGCACAGGCCCCATTTCTGGCTTAGCCTGGTGACTAAGCAGTGACAGAAACAGCTCCCAACAGTGAGGATGAGAGCTTCTCAGCAATCAGAGGCTAGGCTGCAACAAAAGACAGAGTCTATTGTTCTAGTTACGAGAACCCCGTTGTTCCTAAAAGCCCAGCTAACACATACATAAATCTTAGCAGGTTCAATTTTTTGGGGGGTGGGGGGCAGGGCAGGGTTGAGACAGGATTTCTCTGTGTAACAGCTGGATGTCCTGAAGCTAGCTTTGCAGATGAGGCTCCAACTCACAGTGATCTGCCTGCCTCTGCCTCCTGAGTGCACATGCCACCATCACTCGGCACACGTTGGAGAGGGTCGGAGAATATGTCATTCCTCATTTCCTTCTCCACAAGCGCTTTTAGAAGTTAAATACTATTAAAACAATTATTCCAAAATCCTATCTTTACTAAGGTTGATGTGTAAGAATACAAATGCAATGTATTAAATCTCATCTGAAGACTCAGCTGAGGGCCAACTGCACAGTCCAGACCAGCCTGGGCTACAACACACCCAAGGCAAGGGATGACAGGTGTGGGTGCCACGCCTCAGGACGTGAGTACACTTCCTCCGTGTTTGTGAGGATATTGAAACGCGGAGAAAACCTACTCTCTACTTTTAGAAAACTCCAATACAGGTTAAGTTAATGGAGGACGCTAACACTTCAGCAAAATGCTAAAACTGAAGCACCTGAAAAAGCCTTGTGAAAAATGCTGTTTTGGAATACTGTTTGAAAATACTGCCTATCTGATGCCTCAGGGCAATTCAGTGTGCTAAGACCTTAAATCAGTGGGACGGGCACTAACAAAACAATCCCAGGCCTGGCAAGGATTTGACGCAACTGGAACCCTGTGTGCAGGGAGGACAAAGATGCTGGCTGTCAGTACAAAGAGCAGCCCTGTGAGTCCTCATCACAAGAGTTATCAAAGGGCTCAGCAATGCCCTGCAGATGCATATCCCAAAGCATGGAGAGCAGGCTGTCCAGGAACTCTTGACACACCACGTTCACAGCCTCAGGCTCACAGCAGTTCACAGCAGAAGACCAGGCCCCACCCACTGATGAGGCAGTGAACGAGGAGGGAGTCACACAGACAGCTGGGTACTGCTCAGCTTGCACATGGGATGAAACCCTATATGAGGCAAACAAGGCCGTCATGAGAGGACAGCTAGACTACCCACCTACATGCGAACCCTAAAACCAGAAGTCCAGAGGGAAAAAAACCCCGAATGGTGGCAAGAGGACACAGCGGCTTACTTGGTTTTGCAGGTTGAGGAAGTAAAATGAACGCTAAGAGCTGTACATAAACATCCACCCTAACACACGCGCTGCAGTTCATGGGATTAGCCCATCACAGTAACGTCCGCCCTAACACACGTGCAGTTCATGGGATTAGCCCATCACAGTAACGTCCGCCCTAACACACGTGCAGTTCGTGGGATTAGCCCATCACAGTAACGTCCGCCCTAACACACGTGCAGTTCGTGGGATTAGCCCATCACAGTAACGTCCGCCCTAACACACGTGCAGTTCGTGGGATTAGCCCATCACAGTAACGTCCGCCCTAACACACGTGCAGTTCGTGGGATTAGCCCATCACAGTAACGTCCGCCCTAACACACGTGCAGTTCGTGGGATCAGCCCATCACAGTAACGTCCGCCCTAACACACGCGCAGTTCGTGGGATTAGCCCATCACAGTAACGTCCGCCCTAACACACGTGCAGTTCGTGGGATCAGCCCATCACAGTAACGTCCGCCCTAACACACGTGCAGTTCATGGGATTAGCCCATCACAGTAACGTCCGCCCTAACACACGTGCAGTTCATGGGATTAGCCCATCACAGTAACGTCCGCCCTAACACACGTGCAGTTCATGGGATTAGCCCATCACAGTAACGTCCGCCCTAACACACGTGCAGTTCATGGGATTAGCCCATCACAGTAACGTCCGCCCTAACACACGCGCTGCAGTTCGTGGCATTAGCACCCATTCACCAGCAGTGCACTCACTGTCCCCGAAAGACCAGCACACGTGCTCACCATCACTCTTTTCCAGCAGAGCCGCTATTACGGCTTCATCCTCGACAGGATTCAGGGAACACGTGGAGTACACCATCCTGCCGCCTTCTGCCAGCTGCTCAGCACCCCGAGTTGCTATCCGGAGCTGCAGGCTAAGGGAGAGCAGCAGGTTAGCACAAGACGGCAGAGGCACAGAGAGTACCTACCCACCTCACCACACACAGACTTCAGGATAAAAACAAGACACTTTCCAAGACTGCAAATGAAGTCGGTGTGATCTTCCAGGGGCCAGTGTGCATTCCTAAAGAAGAAATCGACTTGCACAGTTTGTTCTGCTGTCACATTTCTCAACAGTTTAACAAGAAAAGTACAACGTATTTGGAGAACCTTTTCGTAAAACCTCCAAATTTATTCAGATATGTGGTTTTTCTACAGAGAACATAAACCCTTTCCTCCATTTACAAAACCAGTAGCATTTAGTAAACAATTAAATCTTTGCAGTCAGTCGGTTTTTGCTAGTGCACACTGACGGGCATGTGCTTCATGTCAAAAGAAAAAAATCACAGCAAGCTCTACAGAAAGGCCACTGAAAATGCCATGTGTACGCTGAAGAGATGGCTCAGCAGTTAAGAGCTGTGAAGGACCTGGGATTGCTTCCTGCATCCACATGGTGGCTCACGACCGACCATCCGAAACTCCAGTCTCAAGATCTACTGCCTTCTCTGACCTCCACTGGCACCAGGCGTGCACAATGTGTACAGATGTACATGCAGGCAAAATGTTCATACACATAAAATTAAAACTACGGAAGAATGCCACACACAAACAAGGCAATACACTAAGCACTAGCAGATGCTACTGTGAGAGATCCAAGGTCAGTTACAGGGGAGGAAACGCGTGCTTCAGATCTGAGGTGAGGTGGTCATAAAAGCAGTAAGTATATACACAACTTGGCAGAATAAAATAGCAGTTACTACTCTTAAAGGACTTAAAGTTCTCAACCTTCTTAATGCTGAACCTTTTAGTATAGTTTCTCATGTGGTGACCTCAATCATAAAATTATTTTATTGCTACTTTATAATTATGCTGTTAAGAATCGTAATGTAGCCGGGCGGTGGTGGCGCACGCCTTTAATCCCAGCACTCAGGAGGCAGAGGCAGGAGCATCTCTGTGAGTTCAAGGCCAGCCTGGTCTACAAGAGCTAGTTCCAGGACAGGAACCAAAAAGCTACAGAGAAACCCTGTCTCGAAAATCAAAAAAAAAAAAAATTGTAATGTAAATATCTGATATGCATGATACTGATAGCTGACCTCCAAAGGGTTGAGAACCACTGCCTTAAAGCAAGCTGTAGTGTGCAAATACGCTCATGAGGCAGCTAGTAACGACCTGCAGACAGTCAGTTGGGAAACAGCACACTGGTAGTCTGCCCGTCTTCGGGTCTAACCAGCTCACTCACCCGTGGAGCTGCAGGCTGTTTAAGGTGGTCCACTTCTTCCAGACATCAATGTTTTTTCTCATCGTGCCGTCCCCACTGGAAAGAAGACATTTAAGAACTGAGCCACTGCCTGGGCAGATGTTTAACAAGCACATCAGACCCAGGCTGGACCGCAAAGTAGGTATAAAAACCGACTAAAGCACCTCCATGCTCACAGAGACAGTGCCTGCCTACTGCAGTTCTCAGAGCACGACACCAACACTCAGTTCCAAATGGAAGCACAGGAGCAGAGACCCTCATTCGACTCTGAAGAGACTCCCTCCACGGGAGAAGGATTCCTTATTCCCAGTGCTCTGGAGAAAATAAATTCTGGATGTCTTTGGAAGTGCATGAGGAGAACCAATCCTAAACACGAATGCACTGGTTTTGCACACACCTTACACACACAGCCTGAGGATGATTATGGGTCACCTGAGCATGCACTGCTCTGGCTGTGAGTTCAAGTGCAGCTGCTCACTTGCAGATCTGACAAGGACTCAAAGTGCTTCGGCTTCTGAAGCTCTCTAAATATTCAAACTAGGGCATGCTTAGTCTGTACCAGCCACACTAACCTGTAACACAGGCCCTTACAAAAATGCTCCTCAGAAAACTGATTAATAAAGAATGATATTTTAAAACTAGAATTACACTTGCAAAGGCTGTGCCACAGTGAATTCAATCAAGCCGACTGAATACAATTACCAACTTTCTGCATTGATTTGCTATTAACTGCATGTGTATTTTACGGGACAGGTCCCGTCACCCTAGTTCATCTACCAGGGTCCGTTTCTGCCCTAGCTTACAACTTTGCACAGCTTCATTCCTCTGTGCTTCAGGAGGAAAGACCTGGAACACATCCTCATCCTGGTTGGATGCAAGGGCTCCTATGGTAGAAACCCTACCATAATTTCAGGAATTTCGTCAGCCTATAACCAAGTGTTTGTAAGACTAACTTATTTTCAGAATATAAAAAAAATGGTTTTTCTTTTGATTTTAAGACCATATATAAATCCACATGGGTAGAACAGAGGTCCTTCAAAGTTAAATACTGTGACCAAGGAGACAAGAAAATCCATGTATTTGACTTAGGGTGCTGCACACAGAAGGCTGGTTTTGCTCACCGTCCATGCTTTCACACTCACTCACCATGCGTTTTAACTCAGCCACACTTGGCATTACCAGCTACAGTTTCTACTAAGTGCTACTACGAGCAGTAAATGTTTAAGAAAATGACGTTTCCCCAAAGAGGTTTCCTAAGACTCTGATAAGTCACTTCTGACATTAATTTTGAATTATCAACATACAGAGAAAATGAGTTTCACAAAGGTTTCAATTTCTTTCACTTAACTAAGTAACAAACTTCAATAAAAGACCCCAACATTTTTTTATATACACACTCCAAGAGAATACTTGGGATGCAAATGGATCCAGTGATATCTTGGAATTCATCCTGGTGTGTGTGTGTGTGTGCATGCATGTCAAACTCCAATTCTTCAAGGATGTCCTCTCTCGTCTGGCGCTGTTCATCACGCTGCTCCACCCCAGCAACCTAACGCCCTTCCCAGACTCCTGGCCACAGTGACCATGTGCACCACCGTCTACATGCTACTTCAGTTCACCTAATCCACATGTGATTGGACTTCCTGACAGACTGTGGGCTTTCTGGCCTCGTAATAATATAAATACCTGCAAGGAACATCACATAAAATTCGATCATAGAAGAGAATCTCTTTCCTTCCGTCCACATCTACCGTGAGTCTAGGAATGCTGGAGGCATCATGGTTTACCACCATGATGCAGGGACTGCTCAGCCTTTTGGCCTGGTGAACGAGCAGATAGCAGCGCTTGTTGTCCACGTCATTTGCGATAACAAATCCCTCTAGGAACATAAAATTGTAGTCAGATGAGATGCGCAGGAGAAGCATTCCCTGAAACACACAACCACAACCTCTGGTCGGCAGGTGAGAAGGAACATTCTGCGAAACATAAGACCCAGGCTTTCTAGAAAAAGGAGAAAGAGCTGCACCCGAACGTCTCATTTGTTAGCAGCTGTTTACAGCTGTTGTGCTCGGGTCTTCTCTAGGATTACGAATTACGAGGGCGACGGAGAGAGAAAAGCACACAAGGCCCTGCACATGCAAGCTCTGCTCTGGAGAGGCAGGGTCCTGTCACCTGAGCCCATCAGCTGGCCCTGCTACATGGTGCTGACGTCCCAAGCTCAGAACCACTCCTGGGAAGTTTCCCAAGTGGTACCCCTGCTCATTTCTGGTTCCTCCCACACTTCAGCAAAAGACAAAAGAAGCTTAACACCATTTACAGCCAGGACCATTCTTCCCAACGCAAGGACAAAACATCTGAACAGAGAGAAACTGCTCCTGCCAAGTAAGGCCCTTCACTGATGGCACGGAAGGAGCTAAAAACAGACAGCTATCAATAAGATGAGGGTTAAAAAGAAGACAAGCAAAGGGAGAGAAACCGCCTACACTGTTAGTTAGGTATGCAACTGAAACAGAACTAGGGCTGGGCAGCGCTGAAAGCCACCGAGCAGGAGACGGAAGCTGGCCTGGCCAACACTAGGCATGCTGCGCCCTTGCTCAGGAGACACTGGCTCACTGCAAAAATGGCTGCCACCTCCCCGCACCACTGCCTATCCCCCCCCCCCACTTCAAATATGGCACCCAGTGCTGCCACAGCCACTGCTGAAAGGCGAAGGGATCTGAATGGAGGGGCTAACAGCAACTACCCAGAATAACCTGCCACGCTCCTTACCTAAGGCAGAAACTGAACAGAGCAGGGAAGCTGCTACCCAAGCTCACGCATCTGCATACATGCCATGTCCTAGTACAGGCAGCTCATACAGAAAGGCTCTCAGAGTTGAGCGTGCTTGTTTGAGAACACACCAACACAGCGCTACCTTCACTATAGTCACAGGCCACTCCACTGCCCAGGAAGCAGGGAAGGGGAGGACTTTAGTCACCCTCAACTCACTAAACAGCTTCCCTGGCCCCAGTGATTACCTGGAAAGGGGACACTCATGTCTGCATGCAACATTTCGATTAACTGTGTGGTCTTCGATCCAGGGGCCGCACACATGTCTAAGATCTACAAAAACAAACAAGAACATACAACTTTTTAAAAGCTGAAAGACTCTACATCTGATCTTAAGCCATCTTGTGAGTCATTCTAATATGCTGACTTCATTTCATTCAACAAGTCGGAGACAATGTTCTCTGCTCATAAAAGCAGAAGTCACACAGCGACAGAGACACGGGCTGCAGAAGGACAGGACAGAATGACGCTGGGAGCCATAGACTCAGAAACCAGGAACAGGAGTCGCCCCGGCAAGACACCGAATATCAACTCCACAGCAGGACCCACTCCCTTCCCTTCTGCCTTTTCCTCATTGTTCCCAGAGGGCTGTGGAGACAAAGTCAAGACTACAATTTACTTAAAAACTATGCGATGATGCTCAGAACTAATGAGCTCCATGGAGTCAACGTGACTTAGCCAAAAAGACCACAGGTTATACCTGTATAGTTAATTTGCTAAGTTAAAAACAAAAAAAAACCTTTAAGAGTGAAGCAATTTCTGTGTAGCTATGTGTACTCTAAGAAAGAAGACAAAACTACAAAACAAAACCTTAAAATACATAGCATTATCAAACAAACGCAGGAGGAAAAGGCTAGCAGTACTGAGAGGCTTCAGCAGAGTGGACACACTGTCCATACCTCTCCTCCCCTCCCCTCTTCTGTCTGGTACACTACCTTATGATGGGGCTCAACATTGAGCAGCAGTGGGGGGATCATGCTGACAGCCTCCTGCCGGCTGATGTTTCCCTTGGGGAGAAAACCAGAACAATAAGAAAACAGTACTTCAAATCAGGCATGTATAAAGGAAAAGGTCCCGTAACCCTCCCAGAAAAAGAAAACCTCTAGTATCACACAAACTATTCAGTGAGGAGGTATTTCCAAATTAATGGATAGTCGCTTGCTATTTAAAGATGTACGAATGTCCCAGTAGCACCAAGGCTGGAATGTGAGTACAGTCCTGGAGGCTGGTATTACATCTCTTGAGCTTAGGTTTGTTTGGGTGAGCGTCCTCAAGGGCAACCTCCTATCTACAGAGCAGCAAGCAGCTGGAAGTGTAGGAAAGAAAGTGGCCATCAGGCAATAATCCAGAGCTACACCTGCTACAACCCAGGAGGACAGCACCTGTGAGACCCACAGCTATACCTGCTACAAGCATTTGTTTTCATTGGTAAATGTCAAATAAAGGGAAAAATACATGGGAAGATACAATAGGATAAAGTGTCAATTAACGATGCCATTAAAAGTAAACGAGATAAATTCCATAGTCCACTAAGTAGGCAAATGGAAGAAAAAGGAGTTACACTAAACAGAACACCATGAGTGACTGCCTCGGCCTGCACCCATCCAACTCTAAGCCATGTCAGCGAGGAGATGGTAAGGCAGACTCATAAATACCAACAAAAGTACGACTAGAGTGACCGGACCACACCCCTCTGCAGTGGATGCTCGGTGATGCAGCACTAGGTGCTTTCGGGCCAAGCTCACCCACAGAACCAACTTACACACTCGGTCTCGCTAACCAGGAACTGATGAAACTTTGCCAACAGTGGGGACTTTCTCAAGATTTTCCGACTTAAATTTGTGTGCCAGGCAAGTTCCTCAGGGTACCTACATGAGAGGAGATGGAAGATAAGAAACTCACCGTTTGCACATAATAAGGCACGTGTAGCAGATATGCAAATACTTGAAAATATCTGATCATGATTGTCTTCAACTATTTTCTATTTCTACACAAAGAGCTCCACAAGGAAACCACCACTGTGCTCATCTTTACCTCCTGGACCAGGGTCACCAACGCAGCCTCTTGCCCGTGTCACCTATGCACATTCTATCCTCATGAGGTCAGGACTGGGAAAGGTGTCCACACCTGGTCTGAGGTCTCTGACGTGACCCACAGCACAAGGCTCGTCACGCCTCATTAGCCCAACGTCACACTCGGCAGGTGAGACAGTGATCAATGTGAGTGTCACTGTGGACTGTTCGCCGGGAGCAGACAATGAGCTCCGTTAACAACAATGCTCACAAAGGTTCTGTGTGTCCATCTGTAGCCACGGCAGCAGCCAGGACAATGAGTTCAGGCTGACTGGAAAACAGACACAGCTGACGAATTTGAAACTTGGGAGTGGTACAGAGAGCCAACAAGCATTGAGCATCTTAAGACCCTACTCAACAGCCATGTTTTAAGATACGTGTGATAATTCTGTCTACTGAATTACGGAAATGGAACTGACTGGACTTTACACACAGTATCCTCCATTCAAGACAGTACACTTTGAAGTTGTGTTCGATTTATCAGGCAGTTAAAAAAAATAAATAAGGCATTCATTCTGGTTTACTGAAGACAGCAACACAGACACTCCCAGTTTTGGCTCCTAGTGCTGTATCTGAGGAATCTGTTGGGCCATTCTGTCACCTGAAACAGAGTAGCAAAATGACAAATTTGATATAACTTCTGGCAAACTTGTCTGTGACCAATGACAGTAAAACTGTACAAATTACCAAGTCACCAGAGCATCAGTGTGAACACCATATACTGCTGGGACTTACTAGAAAGAACTGAATTTTCATTTCAAGCATGGGGAGCAACCTACACATAGTCTGAACAATAAATAGCCTCTATGTTCTTAATGGGTCAGTTTCTAGTACCGACAGCTAAGGTAGACATTTACTAAGATAAGCTTCAAGTTCTCCTGTAGTGAGCATGACAGCTAGTGAACTCACAATTAAAATATTTTACAACTTCCAAATGGCTAAATGCTTAAGTGAAAATGAATAAAAAACCAAATTGATCACACATCTTTAGAACGGCCAGCAAATACATATATACATAATAATTTTTATGCCTACCCCTGCATTCCAAGTGCAGGTCCAAAGGCTAGGCCACCTCATCAGCAATGGCAAATATTTTAAGTCATGTGCTTTTAAGAACGAATATTTTAAGTCATGTGTATTTGAGGTGAAATAATCTTTTTGTACACTCTGAAGACGTGTCTTTGCCAAAATGCCTTCTGAACAGCTCAATAAAGAGTTGAATGGCCAATAGCTAGGAAGAAAAAGAGGTTAGGCAGGATTTCTGGGGAGAAGTAAGGTGGAGTCGCCAGCAGAAGTGCAGGAGGAGAGATAAAAGCCACAAGTCACTTACAACATGAAGATGACCAGAAATGGGCTACAGTATAAGAGCTGGTGGAACAGGACTAAGCAGTGAGCCAAGCTTTCATGATTAATAAGTCTCCATGTCATTTTTGTGAGCTGGCAGCCCAAAGAAAAATCTATTGACATGTTTGGGGTTTTTTTTGTTTAATGAATGTCTTAAAGAATTTTAAAGCCCATCTGAGGTTTCTTGGAAGACAGAAGCAGCACTGCTATCTTTTTACACTATGCCCCACTGTGGCCAAAGGCGAGAGAAGACCCTATGGCTGGCTGCATTTTGAGCAGAGAAAACCACAAGTCCCAAAAAGCTGCTGTCTGACTGCTGAGTCTTCCCAGTGTCCAGCACTGACATGCACACCTGATTAAGTAACTGTCACTGATAATGGGAAAAGCTATTGATTATGCAGTTAATCTTTTATCATACTCCGGCTGTGTTCTGAAAACTAAGCACAGCACAGCCTTGCCAGCCGTTGACAGAGAAAGAGTCACTTTCCTTCCTCTCCCTTCTCCAAAGGCTTTGGAAGGCTCTGCGGGACGCCCAACTCTAGAGAAGGACACGGGAAAGCAGCTATGGCATTAGCTGGAGTTAGGTGTTCAAGGGCTATTCAAAGCAAGAGTCTGTTCCATGGAGTTTGTGGGGAACGGAGACCAGAACGACAACAGCAGCATGTCTCATAGACGTGTGCTCATCGGCAAGGCCTTCCTGCTTAATCACTGTACCAGGGTCTCCCCATCAGGCAATGCACAGGCACCATGACCACCAGTCTCCAACCAAGGCTCAAGGAGAGGTCAGCCCGCTGGGGAGTTACCAGGGTGGTTACACGCCGAGAAGCCGCCACCCGTTAACCAGTCAACGACCAGAACAACTGACAGCGTCTTCCTTTCTCAAGGACTCACAACAGCAACACACATGCGAGTCATTCTCCTGTACGTACCTTCTAAACTACTAAAATCTAAGAGAAATGCATAGCTGGGGGTGGGCAGCGACACAGGCTTCAGGTCTCTGTACTCTGCAGCAGTGATGATAGCCTTGGCTCATCGCTGAACACTGATTCTAGTGTCTGATACCCAGTACTCATTTCAATGAGCATGTTGTGCCTAACTATGCTAAGGAGACCGACCACAAATCCAAATAACCAGTGAGGAGAGGCCAGCTATCTGTCATGATTAACAAAACCCTAATCTTTTGTGTTGATTGCCTAAAAATAAAAGATAACAACACCAATTTATAAATAATCAAACGCCAGACACGGAGGCACAGGGTTTTAATTCCAACAGAAGGGAGTCAGGGCGTTCAACCGCTGTGATTCCGAGGCTAGACTGGTCTACATAGCAACTCCCAGACCAGCCAGGGCTACACAATGAGACTCCATTTCAAAATAAAAAGCACAAAATAGCCAAAACCTACAAAGTTACCAGAAAAGACTTAACTAAATTCATCTAGCAATGACTTAAAAAATACTTTTCTTTTGTGAAAATTCGATCCCCAAATCTGAAACCTGAAACCACAGTTGAAAACATCTGTTGAGTCTGTTCACGCAGGTATGGAGCCTCTGGGCTGGGCTGCAGCACTTGAGGTATGGCAGGAGGCACCCTATGCCTTAGGCTTTGGGGATCACAGGTCATGAAAGCCCCACCACGGAAGTGCTTGGCTGCCTGACACAGTGGAAGACTGATTCTGCCAGGAAGCTGTGCTGGAAAACATTGGGCCATAAGCCACACCAGTCAGGGGTGAGGCTTTGCCAGGCCGAGTCTGGTCTCCCTTTCTGAAGGGAAAGCAACTACGCTGAAATTCTGGTGTGGGAAACTCGGGGTTGAGAACAGAAGTGAGAAAAGCCACTCAGGATCATCAAAGACCAAAGGACTGAACCGTGTGCGAAACACGAATGGCAAGTCCTTTATGAACATGTGCACACCAGTCTGAGGCTGGAAAAAGCATCAGGGAAAACAACGTGAGATGCTGGAAAAGTTCACCCAGGCTCTTTATGCCAACAGCGGTGACAGAGCTGAGAAATGCATCCAAGGGACAAAACATAAAATAAATACAATAAATAGAATAGAGATCTAAGAAACGCCCAACATGAGGGACAAAAACATAAAATAAATACAATAAATAGAATAGAAATCTAAGAAACGCCCAACATGAGGGAGGATTCTGTACCTACCAGCTTAGTGGCTGTGGAACTTCAACTTTCTGCCCATCCACCTCTAGATCCTCCAACTCCTTAAAATACCTGTTCTTCAAGCAATGGAGAATCTCTTTTGCATGGCTATTAAAAAAAAAGTAGGCAATTTTCACAGTGACTACAAAAAGTGAGTTGATAAAAATGCAATAACTTTAAGACTAAAAATACCTTTCAACTGAAACCAACTCTGAAGCGTTCCTTAATCATCCAGGGCTGTTAATTTTTTTACAAATATTTATTTAACTGTATTTTATGTGCATTTGGTAGGAAGGTGTCAAGATTCCCTGGGACTGGAGTTATAGACAGTTGTGAGCCATCATGAGGGTGCTGGGAAATGAACCTGGCTCTTAACCACTGAGCCATCTCTCCAGCCCGACGTTGTTAATTTTTAAGAATTCACTTTGTCCTCACTATGGCTGCTCCTCCTCTGGGCCCACCCCCACAGCATCTCTTCTGTGTAAGACCTGGTTTCTATGAGGATGAGAACCAAAAATGTGGGATGGTCCCAAGCCTGCCATCCACTCCTGGCCTGTTTCCATTTCAATCAACTCAGGCTTGGCACCTCTATGACCATCAACTTGTAGCAGATAGAATTCTCTCAGGGTTCCCCCCTTTTCCCTTGAGTTTGACCTGTCTTCCTACGATGTGGCGGAAATGTTCTGTAATGTTTTACTGTGGGACAGATTTAATGCTATGGAAATTAGTACAGCATTTCTGGACTGGCTCCATAGAGCAACTGGTCCTAAGACTGGACGGCTACGATGGTCTCCAGTCTGACAATCTCCAGTTTAGCTATCCCTCCTGCCCTGCTCAGAGCTGAACTTCAGGGAATTGCTTCTGCAAGCCGGGCCTGTATCCTGAGCCTTCTCCCTGGCTGCGTAGAGCTGCGGCTTTCTTGTCCCATTGTGCCTCCGATGCTGACTCCATGGATGGTCCTTCTAAAGACCCCTTCTCTGAACCCCTCTCCTGGGTTACCAAGGCAGCATGCCCCTCAGGTGGCTCTCATCTGGAGGTGCCTCTGGAGCAGGTACAGATGGAGACTCCATGCCCTGCAGATCTCTGAGCTGCCAGCACTGGCTAGGAGCTGACCTGGTGCCAGGCAGAGGACTCTGCTCAGCATCTTGAAGGCATGGTGGAATACGTACAGGGGGCATCTGGGGTACCTCTCCCACGGGTTCAGTTCTTGGCTCCTAGAAGTGATGCTGACCCTAACCCCACCCTACCCCCACACTTGTTTTTAACCAATTAAATTTTTACCACTTTAAAAAGAATTCACCTTGCAAAGCAACAAAACCAATTTACTAAATCCAGAACCCCTCTGGTTCTACTGTGTCGCGTTGGAACACAGGTTGGATACACCTTAAAAATAAGTCCAATGCAATGCTGCACTCTTGCCCAGCTTCAATTCTATTTGTGACAAGTCTCAGGAATGATGTACAATGACGGGCGGAGAGAAAGAGGCAAACTGGATGCCACAAATTTTCCATGCTCCTCAGTTGAACCCATCAGTCCACCCACCCCCCACAGGAACGTTCGCGGGTTGAGTTTTCTCGCCATAGTCTGACCTTCCACCCGCAACACCTAAGCAACCCAGGCTGCTCCCCTGCACCCACCCGATCTCCCGTCCCAGAGCTTCCAAGTCCACAACCCCAGCAAAAACACATCAGACTTACCTTTTGTAACCAGTGATTCTCAGCGTGGCCGGGAGGGGCTCGCGGAGTGCGTCCATGAATTGGTCCCACTCTCCCTCGGGCACGATCTTGAGTTCCTGATAGTAGTGCTCGAAGAGCTTGTTCTCCTTGATGATCTCGGGATAGCCACCTTCCCAGCCCTGGCAGGACAGCAAGGGCTGAGCGAATCCCCCATCCCTGCTAACCCGGCCCACCAGCAAGCCACCAAGCCCGAGCCCACGGGGCACCCCTCCTTCCCCGTGCCTACAGCATGGTCGCGCTTCCTGCCGCCCTCGGCGTCGTCCTCCGCGCCTTCAGCCTGCGGCTGCAGCCGCCGGCCCCTCGCCCGCCGCCCCATGGCCCACGCTGCTGCACACGCGGAGCGTACACCGCGACCAAGCAGGACAGCCAGCTCGCACGCGGTACTTCCGGCTGATTCCCGAGGACCCCAGCGGCGGGGGTCCTAGCTGGGGAAGCCAAGATATATGCCGTGTAAGAAACAACACGATCGTGCCGAAAACGCACGCGAAGAAAGCATGACCACCCTACAGGGAAGATGCTTCCGCACAGAACCCTCAACGCCGCTGAGCACGCATCACCGCGTCTGACACGGAGCCTCAGGCACCTGCGTGGACGACCCACAGCAAGGTGCGTGCGCAGAGAGGCGGGCAGCCCCGCCGCTGTCAAGGAGATCGTGAGGGGAGTGGCTCGGGTTGCAGAACCCCGCGGTGCTGGAGGCTCAGAGCCTAGGGGTGGGACCATGGCTGGGACAGCCAGACTTCGGGGTGGGGCTGTGGCCCGGAGTGGGCGGAGCTCCGGCTGCAGGGCGCTCGGGGATCCCGTCTTTCCAGCTCCCCGGGCTGCCTGCCAGAGGAGCTCTCTCCCGGGTCGCAGGCGGGAAGAGGCGGAGCTCTCTGCGCAGGCGGGGCCCTGCGCCGTCGGGCTCTCCCCTGCAACCTCTGCGGGAGGGCACTGTCTAGTGGTGCTAGCTCGTGGTCCAGTCCCCGCCCGGACAGGTAGCTCGCCCCTCCCCTGGGCAGGTACGCACCGCTGCGGAGCGGTCTCGAGTGGGCCGCTCTGCGCCCTCCTCCTGTGCTTATATGTGGCCCCATTTGGACGCTCGGGCATGGAGCACGCTGCTCGACCTCAACGATGGACTTGGACGAGTTGCTCCTGCTGGACTGCTTCGCCTACCTAGAGGGTGTCTTGGCTTTTGTGTTCTTCATATTGCTCAGTTATGTGGGCTCTCCCTATGGCCGCTACTCGTGGCAGCATCCCGGCATCCAGGTGCCGGCGCGACCGGCCTGGTTCCTGCAGGAGCTGCCCTCAATGGTTTGGCCGCTGTATGAGTGCGTCCGCCCTGCAGCCGCGCGCCTGAGCAGCCTGCCCAACCGGGTCCTGCTGGCCATGTTTCTGATCCACTACATGCAAAGGTAATGATCTTCCCTCCTGCTCTTGCTCCTCCCCACACTTGATGTTTCCTGGGGGACCCGCGCTCAGACATTTAATTCAGAAACTCATAGGGTTGTCTCGAAAGGGAGGGAGAAAGGACCGCATGAAAGCGGTGGAAGTACGTGCCAGGCCAGGGTTAGTGGTACAATGGTCCCGATTTCTTCTCTGGCTGTCTGCAGACTATCAGCGATGTCACCCCAGCGGGATGATGTTACAGCATTTCTACTGTTTCCCTCTTGGGAAATCTTCATCTCTGCTGCAGCCTCTCTTGACCTGGCTTCAGCTTGCTAACATCTAAGTCTCTCGGAGCTGCTCTGGACCCTGAATGTGGACTTTAGCAATTTCAGAGAAGTGGTGCCTTCTTTGTTTGAGAGGGACTGGCTTTCTAGGCACACAGTTGGCTTATGAATCTTTCTCGGGAGAAGTTGAATGATTCAGTGCCTGCCTCAAGTTTTCAGGATTTCTAATTAACTGGACTGGACTCTCTAGTTTTAACTGACTCAATATTTAAATGTGTTCATCTAGAGTCTGCAAACTGCCCGGTAAGAAGGACGCCTCTGTATCTGAGGGAGTTGAGTTCAGTGACGTTTACAAGTCTCTCATCCTCTGATTTTGGGGACCTGTCCTAAAACACCCTTTTCCTGGAGAGGCTGGGAGAATTTAGTGTTCTGTTGGTAGTCTGTTCTTTCTTATATTCCAGTGAGGCGGGAGAACGGCTTCTCGGATCCTGTGCCCACAAGTCCCTGGTGTATGGGGACACAATCAGCGTTCAACAAAGACTGAATTCTGTGTGCTTCAAACTGTTGATAGAGTAGTAGTCCAGAGGCTGGGGAGATGACTCTGTGGGTAGCTGTGCAAGTCCTGCGACCCGAGTTTGCATCCCACACAAGCTTCTGTAATACCAGCGCCACTGTGGGGAGATGGACAGCAGAGATAGGAGACGGGGCTAGTTAGACTGGTCTACAGAGCAGGGAACAAGAAGGCAAAGAAGTCTTTGACCTCCACATGTTCTCTGTACACGCACCCACACCCACTCACACGTATGCACACCACACACACACACACAAATAAAATCACAAAGAAGTTATATTCTATCCAACGAAGTTGTTATCAATTTGTTTGCTCTATTTTTATAAAGGGGTGGGCATTGCTGCTGTTGTAATAATATCCACCGGACTCTTGTTCAGGCAAGTGCCTCGGTAAAAAGATAAGAGTTGTTTCCGGGAGGCAGACTGCTAGAGGTTTTGCCACCTAATAGCAAATCCCAGAGATTCCCTTTGGACTGCTAGAGTAGCTCGGGCCGCAGGGCATTTGCTCTGGCTGTGCAAGGAGGGCTGAGTTAGGGGAGAGAGCACAGCCCCAAGAAAAGAGGGAAGAGGTCACAGACTATTGGAATGAGAATGTGCCATATTACATCGTACAGGCAAAAGGGTGATCGGGAGCAGCCTCAGGATCACATACAGTATTTTGAAACTAATGTTTGGCTAGAGTTCCAACTGGGGTTGGGGGCATCAATAATCTAAGGTTAAACAGGCATCCTTCCAGAAGTTATTTTTGGTGTGAGGTTGTGGTGACCACTGCCCAAGGCTGTGTTGGCAGAGTCTTTTTTGTGAGATCAGTCTTGCAAGAACACACTCATGCAAGCCCCTCCCCAGTGCCTTCTTGTCCTTCGCTGTGTCGTTAATACTTGGCAGAAGTGGTTGTTATTTGAGCGGCTGTCACCTTTTCCCCGTTGGTGGAGCCCTTTCTCTGAAGGGCTGGATTTGGGCGTAATTTGGTCCTATGAACAAGGAAATCAGTGTTCACTGTGCCCACATCTCAGGCACCTGTGAACAAGGAAGTTTAGAGGGAGTGGTTCTCCCGAGCCCATTGTGCGGCTCCTCTGACTGTGTGTGAAGACTCTCGTTCCAAAGTCCTGGGTCTGGCAAGATCCTGTGGGAATCCATACATCTGTGGAAGCTTGTCATAAAATGGGTACAAAATTCAGTAAGGAGCAGCGGCGAATACAGGTTGGTAGCAGGAACCAGGTCTTAGAGATGAGCAATGGGGTAAGTCCAGGGATAAGTGGGAACAAGCGGAAACCTGCTGCAACTTTCAGACCTCACCTGCCAAGTCATGGAATGGGGGCTCAGTTCCCCCAGAGATTCATGCAGGTTCAGCATGGAGCACGAGTGTCAGTACTGACGTGATCAGTGAGAGTACATGTATCCTACACGCGTGTCCAGTACGGGTTGTTCTCATGTCGTTCACGCTTCCCAAACCTGCCACCTGCTCAGCCCCGCCGCATGCTGCTTCATCTTTAGTTTTACTCCGTTTCTTTCCTCCCTTTCTGGGGCAATCCAGCTATTCAACTCAGACCATAAATCAGTAAAAAAGAAAAACAAATCATCCTGCCGCACAGAATTCTTTCTCATCCAAAAATGTCCCCATTGATCTGTTTAACTTTTCAGACCTAAAATCCACTCTCACAGCTGTGGTCTTCTTCAGGGGCTGTCTTTCCATCTTGCTTATTGTTCCCTCCTCACGTTTATAGCTTGTAAATAATCTTATCTTTAAACCCTCCAAGGTAGACAATGTTGGTCTACTTCTCACCCAAGGGACACATCTTACGCCGTTTGTCTAGTGTGCATAACCAAAGAATAACCATTTTGATTCTTCTCACACCCTGCATATGATGAGACAAAGCTTGCGGAAATAAAAGTCGTCAATGTTAAAACATACACTAATGTTTTCTGTAAATACATATTTGATCATAGAGAATTGTTTAAACTGGTCGTGCATATTGCTATGTGTGTCCTTTGTGTAGAATTTAGCAAGCCCAGGGACCTGAATTCACATTTAGCTGTTGGTATCTCAGAACTTTCACTTGACTTAGAAATGACTCAAATGCTCAGTGTCTTCCCTGCATACAGAACTGAGTTTGACCCCCAGGAGAGGCAAATGGAGAGAGAATGAAGATGAGAAGGAAAATGGTGGAGAGAAGAAGTGAGTCGGCCTCTCTCAGACTTTAGTCTGGCGTTATGTAATTTGATATAACTTTAAATTTCAACTTACAGGCATGTGCTGGCACACTCCTTTAATCCCAGCACAACGAATTCCAAGCCAGAGGTGCTAATTTTTTTTTCAACTGACATGAAAAATTCTTGTATAAATACCCCATTTACAATGACCTAAGTTGATTAAGTGTTATACCTAGGTCACTGTGAAAGGTGAGCTATCAGGAGAGCGGCCATCATTTGGAGTTACTTTTCTCTCCAAAACTTTAGGGAGTATGGTCGTGCACAGTGTTTGGTTGGAAGCAACACCACAGCTTCTGGCATCCATATACCCAAAGAGTCGGGAATGTTCCAGGTGGAGGCTCCATCCCAAGCCCCCTCCCCTGGGAGTGGTCTCAGTCCAGACTCCACCCCTGAAACAGAGAGAGGAAGGAAACGGAGACTGAGAATGTGGGTGAGGTGAGGAGGGGTGCACATCTGGCTGAAGTGTCGCTGTCATACAGCTGGAGGGAGATGCGTCATCTTTGCTCGCTGATGCCTTAGAATCTGAAACCTGCAGTTTGAGCTTCCTTGGAGAAGGGAGAGTGGCGCCTGCCATTTGCCTGGAATCCAGACACACTAGGAGGCCTTCGGAGACATGTCTGCCTTTGTGTAAAAAGTGAGGAGCCCAGAATCAACTATGAGGATGGACAGAGGGCAACATTTAGGCTTAACTTAAGCTGTCTGGTCTGGGATTCTAACAATTGTTTGTTCTTAAACTTTTATAAATAAACACTTCCTAAATGTTTTCTTTAAAAAACAAACGGAAAGAAAAGAGAAAGACCCTGAGGGTCCCTACCGCCTTGCGCTCTCAACTACACGTCTGCTTTAGGAGCCGCTCATGTGATCTTAAACCTGTGACAGAGAACCCTGTAGGTCTCCCTGGCCTGCCAATCAGCTGACAGCCCTGAGGCCATTGCTTTCATTTTGCCAACAAATTTCAAAGACATTCTCTCATCAGATTCATTTAAAACGTGGACCAAGAGAATTTTGGGGTTAATTACTTTTAAAAAAATACTATGCACTTTGGAGTTTTGCCTGCATGTATGTGAGTACCACATGGGTGCAGAACCCAAGCTGGGCAGAAGGTAAGGCGCCAGCTCCCCTGAAACGAGTGACAGATGATTGTGAACCGCCAGGTGGATGCTGGGAACTGAACCTGATCCTCTGGAAGGGTGCCGGGTGCTCTTAACCTCTGAGCCCTCCGTCAAGCCCCTTCAGGACTGCTGCTAACACTGTTGGTTTAATCAGACTGCGGTTTGTAAGTCAGCCTCTGCGCAGCCTCACAAGGCATTTTCCCAAGTCAGCCTCTGCGCAGCCTCACAAGGCATTTTCCCAAGTCAGCCTCTGCGCAGCCTCACAAGGCATTTTCCCTTGCCCCACGATTCACAATAGGTGTGCCCGGGGGAACACACACAAACCAGAGTTCCCCCTTTAGAATGTCCGTCGTGTGTCAGAAAAGCAGAGATGTCAACATATCGGTGAAAAAGACTGAATCCAGACTGTGTTTCTGCTGAGATGGGACAAGTTTAAGTTTTGAGATTTTCATTTTCCTTGATGAGTGATCATCACCCAGAAGAAACCATCTGAGGGAGAGCAGGTTGTATGGCAGTGCATTTTGTTTAGTTTCTATGACACAGGATCTCGGTGTGGAGCCAAGGCTGGCCTTCCACCTTTGACCCTTCTGTTTCAGACTCCCGAGTGCTGGGGAGCAGGCCTGCTCCTTCATACCCATCTTTGGTTGTTTTTTTTTTTTTTACCCCCTTAAATTACCTTTCGCCCTCTTTCATTACTCTGTCGGTTTAGGAATTAACACTTAATTGTTTATATATTTCAGGTAGGCCTGTTGGAAAAAAAATGCCACACAAGCCTTTGGAATTTAATAACAGAATTTCTTAATTTCCAATAGGAAGTAGGCAGTGCAGGTGGGAGACATCTTAAAAGGCTGTTTGCAAATGTTTGAGTTTCCATGGCCCTTTTGGCAGACCAAGTTTGGTTCTCACCAGACTAAGGGATCTTTTATTATTGCTCTGAGCACAGGGATTTGACCCAGGAAAGAAGGTGGCTGAGTGAAATGGCACTCTTATTTCCCCTTTCAGAGAGAGGTACCAAGCAGAGAGGGATTCCCCCAGAGGGTATGACACACACCTTTGGGAGTAGGAGAGGACAACAAGAGAAACAAACACCAGGGCCGTTGCACATTTTACATGTTTAAGAGAGATGAGGTGAGTTGGACCTTGCCAAGGTAAATAAGGAGAGAATTACACAAAGGATTTTGAAACAGCAGTTCTTGACACCCACAACTGGGGGTGAAGGTGGAATCTGCCCAAGACAAAGCACTTAACATATAATTACTTTCTGTTGCTTTGATAAAACAAGTGGCCAAAGAAACTTAGAGGTGAAGTGTTATTTGGTGCTCATGGTTCTAGAGGGGTAAGAGTCCATCCCCAGGCATGGTGGCAGTAACAGCTGAGAGCTCACATCTAAAATCAAAAGCAGGAAAGAGAATGAACTTAAAATCTTAACCCCTCAAAGCTGTCGCCAGTGAGACATTTCCAGTCAAAAGCCGAGGAGCAAACCTTCAAATGGTGGACTAATGGAGAGGTCTTGTCATTCAAGCCCCCACAGCCTCGTGAAAATGTCTTGTAGAAATCGGTTTGTTGCTGTTGTTCATTTGTTTGTTTGTTTTGTAAGGTAGACTGGCCGTTGTGCAAGCCGTGCTTGTTAGGAAAGCCTTTCCAAGTACTTGTTTTCAGGCCTACACGCAACAGATCCCGTCTCCCTTCATTGTCTTCCTAATTTATTTATCTATGTTTTCACTGTTGTTTGTACTTGCCAGTGGGATTATTTGTTTTTTAGAGACAAATTCTGACTGCTTTGCCCTGGCTGGCCTGGAACTTGACATGTACAACAGGATCAACTGGCCAACTGGAACTCGAAGAATCTTCCTGCTTCTGCCTCCAGAGAGCTGGGATTAAAAGCATGTGCCTCTACATTTGACTTTATCTGTTTTGGGTTTTTTGTTTTCGTTTGTTTGTTTTTCAAAACAGGGTTTCTCTGTGTAAGGGTCATAGCTGTCCTGGAACTAGCTCTCACAGACCAGGCTGGCCTTGAACTCACAGACACCTGCCTACCTCTGCAGTCTGCATGCTGGGATTAAAGGCCTGCACCACCACCACCACCTGGTTTGTTTTGTTTTTTTTTTTTAATAGAGTTTGACAAAGTGAGCACGTTTTGAGTCTTCCTGCTATCACAGGGCTCTCCCAACATCACGCTTCTTGGGGTAAGTCCCTACACTGTGCAGGGTTTTCCACTGATGACATGAGCTGTTCCCTCCTGATGTCTAACCATGGAGGATTAGTCTGTTGTCTGAACAGTCCAAATAGTACTGGCACATCCAAGGGTTTGATAATGATGACATGCCTCATTTTACCTTGACATGTGTACAGGCTTATCTCTGTGTGTATTCTGCTAGGCTCAGTGCCAGAGAGAAACTTCTGAAAACACAGTGCTTCCTAAAATTTTGTTTAGTGGTTTAAGTCAAAGCCTTTGGATGTGCAATGCCATAATTAATTTAGGCAAGGGGGAGAATGGAGACAGCCATGCAAACGCAAAGTTATTCTAGAGTGGCAGAGGCTGAGCAGATGCTTCTGTAGGGAGAAGAGCCCTGAGCACAGCAACCGGAGTTGATGTTGGGCTGCTGATCTGGGAGACTGGTGCCACTAGAGCTTTGATTATCAGTGGCTTCATTCATTTATTTGCTTTTATTAGTTTTATAATATTAACTTCAAAGTAATGAGCAGTTGCTTGAGTACTTTGTGATGGTCATCTGTTGTCTGAGATTTCTGTCCTGCCTGGTTCCCACAATCATTAAGTACCAAAGAAATCACACAGAGGTCTACATTAGTTATCAACTGATTGGCCCATTAGCTTGGGCTTCTTATTAACTCTTTTAACATATTAACCCATTATTTTTGTCAATGCTAGCTACCTGGCTCGGTACCTTTTTTCAGCGAGGCAGTCACATCTTGCTTCTTCAGTGGTGGACTCACAACTCAGGCAGCAGTCTTGAATCTGTTCTGGATGTAGAACTCAGACATCTGGGCCATCTCAGGGGGTCTTCCTTGATCAAACCTGATTTTCTTAACTCAGAATGAATCCACAGCCTCTCATTTCCTGTGGAAACAAAAGCAAAACCTCTTCTCCAAAGTAACATTTTTTTAACTTCAATTTTGAAGTCAAGGTATTTTTTAAATACCTATCTTAGATTAATTTAGCAGCATTTACAAACAAATATCTTTTAGCAGCTGTTGCTCTTTTTTCGGCATTCAAACAATTCAAAGAGAGCACAAAACATACAGTATCCAGATTCTCTGTGTATTTTTCATCTTTATGTGGCTTTATTTTACCCCCTATTTTTTTATTTTTACTTTTACTTTTTGGCTTTTTGAGGCAGGTTCTCTGTGTATCTTTGGCTGTCCTGGAATTCCCTTTGTAGACCAGGCTATCCTTGAACTCACAGAGATCCACCTGCTTCTGCCCCCCCAAGTGCTGGGTTTAAAGGTGTGTGCCACCACACTTGAACTCACAGAGATCTGTCTACCTCTGCCTCACAGGCACTGAGATTAAAGGCGTGTGCCACCATGCCTTGAACTCACGGAGGTCTGCCTGTCTCTATCTTCCAGTGTTGGGATTAAAGGTGTGTGCCACCACACCCAACTACTCTCTTGAAAAAAAAAAAAGAGTTTTTAATCTTTTTTTTCTCTCCCAAGCCTGCATATATTATTAACACATTGTAAAACACTTAGAGGGTTTTTTTTTACTTTGAATCTATCATTACTCTATATCTCTCTTTTCCCTACTACATGAGTCTTTAATTTGCTAAGCAATATGGCTAGAATTAAAGCTGTGGCTTTGACAGCAGGATCCAGCCCATTCCTTAGCTTTCTGAGATTCCAGCCTCATGAAGGAGGTACCATCTATAGCCACGTTTATTGCCCAACTCTGTGGTGTTTCAAGGTCCCTGCCACCAACAGAAAGCAGGCAGTCAGCTTTTCATCAACACCATTTATTTTGTGGCAGGACCTCTTTAAAGAGCTGCAAGATTTTGCAGCTAAAGCTGAGTGAGGAAGCCCCTCTTAAATGAGAGCACTTGCCTCTAGCAAGCAGAGCCTGCCTGAGAAATGCTGATATCAATAAGCCAGGCTTAACTCTATTCTTTTCTGTCTAGAATTACTTCCCAAGCTCTATCAGGCTTTATGTGGATGCAGTCATCCACACATTAGGCACCATTTGTTGGATAGTTATATAGTTTTTTCTTACCAAATTCAGAAAAGAAACTTACGAAAGAGATATAAAGTTTATAAGGATGAGAGACATAAAATCTTAAGGTGTTTATCTAAGAAAACATTTTAAGGACTAAAAAGATATTTTATGATGATAAGGTAATAGAAGTTATGATAGAAAGTGGTTTAGGTAGAAGACTTTGGACTCATCAAGATAGGATAGTTAATATGTTGTCTGAGATTTTTCTGTCCTGCTAGGTTCCCGCAATCGTTAAGTCCCAAAGAAAATCACACAGAGGTCTACATTAGTTATAAACTGATTGGCCCATTAGCTCAGACTTCTTGTTAACTCTTATAACTTATATGAACCCATTATTCTTGTCTATGCTAGCCATAGTCATCCTTCTCCACGCCCCTCCCCGTCCCTCTACTCTCACCTGCTGGCCCCTTTTTTTCTTCCCAGTTTCTCCTTCTACTTTTATGCCTCATTTGTTCTGTTGCCATTTTTTTATCTCCTCTGCCCCCACACAGCTTTGCCCCCTTTCATGGTTCCCATTCCAGTTCTGTGACCTGCACCAGTATAAACATTTACATCTGCACGTGTGTTAAAGCTAAAATCTAGAATCCCGCCAGGTGATGGTAGCAGACACCTTTAATCCTGGCACTGGGAAGACAGAGGCAGGTGGATGTCTGTGAGTTTTAGGCCAACCTGGTTTTAGGACAGCCAAGGCTACACAGAGAAACCTTGTCTCAAACTCCCTCTCTCCCAAGAAATCTAGGATTCTTCACCCATGAGAAAGAATATGCATTGTTATCTCACCGAGTCTTGCTTACTGTTGCTGAATACAGGGATCTCTAGTTCTGTCCACTTTCCTGCATGTTGCGGGAGGTCCTTCTGCTCCTCCAGCCAATACCTGCATGGTGCCATGACTCAGTTTCCTTGTGGCTGAGTAGAAAACTGTTCCAAAAGCACTTATTTTGCCAGATGTGGTATTTAAAACTTCTGGGATATACTTGTGTGAGAGTTAGGGGTGGTGGTGGAGGGAGAGGGAGAGATACACGTCGTTATACACAAAAGTCCATGTAACTCAGTGACATTTAAGTTTTCCCACTAGAAAAGATAAGCGGTTTCCATTCCCCCCAAGAATCTTACTTATTAAACGGTCATTCGAGCTCTATCGGCAAGTCCTGGAAAAAAAAACAGGGTGGAAACAGCATTTAGTACAGCCAGTCCTGGCAAACTCTCTCTAGCCCTTGTTGGCACAGGGTGTTGTGGATGATAGAAGCCAATTGAGGGAGCAGTAGAGAACAAAATGACATGGGCAAAGCCCAATAGTGGCACTAATAGAGTCTGTCCTGGCTCCTGTGTGACTGTACCAGTGGGAAGCCAGATCTTGACCTTGGGAATAGGAACCTCTGTGTTGCTGAGTACAGAAAGGGAGGGAGGTAGCCAAGGGCCATGGCAAGACTTTTTTTCCACAAGTCTATACTCTTTGGGGAGTCTCTAGTTCTCCCTCAAGCAACAGCTCAAAGAGAGGGTTCCACGCTTGGCCCTGAGGGCTTTGTTAGATACTATGAGGCTCTTTTGAGGCGAGCAGAAGCCTACTAATAGCAGCTCCCCATCTGCAGTTTCAGTGGGACACTTGAAAAGCTCGCCTCGTTCTGTTTGGTCCATCCTTTGGCACCTGGCAGATTAATTTCTTCACATGTAATACATGGCAGCTCCCAGTTACCCAGAGAGATTTTTAAAGCATGAAGATCTGGCTCATAAGACATTGACAGAGCCACAGCCCATGTGCGCAAATTACATCTGTTGCAAATTAACATGATATTTCGGATCTCATGTTGAATTTGGGTGCCATGGAAAAGTCTATAAAGCACTTGACATAACTTTAGATTCCAACAGCCTTGATATCAAACTGTGGTATACTTTGCACATTAATGCTGTTTGCCTTCAGATGAATCAAGAAGATAGTTTATCGGGTCTGCAGAGAAGCTCCTTCCAGAAGCCCTGCAGAGCTCACCAGGAGCTTGAGGGTCGTCCTTCAGGACATGTGTGCCTGAGTTCAGAACAGTGCACAGACACCTGTCTAGATGGCCAGACTGCTGTGCCAGAACATAGCTGCAAGTACAGCCTATTTCCTCTGGGTAGAGCAAAGGGGGGTGGTCAAGTTCATGGTGTACTGGATCTGCCCATGGGTGACTGGTGCATTTATCAAAATTGCCTATTAATAAAAACTCGGGAGTCAGATAGTGAGATAAAAATCTTATTGATCAAGAATGGAGCAGGGAATGACCAGCTGACCCTCTCTCTCCACCTTCCCAGATCAAAAAGATGTGTGAATCTTTAAAGCTCCTCCCTGTTCTTTTCTGTACCTTTCTGTTGTATCATATTTTGGGTCCTCCAAATTCTCTGTTAATTTTGGTCAGCTAGTCATGGACTCTGCCCCCTGATTCAAGGTTGACTTTATTAAAAGTTTCAGAGTGTCACAGAGCAATCAAACATATGGCAACATTTCCCTCTTTTGTCTAAATAAAAAGGAAAGATTCTAAATATAACATAATGAAACTATGTACAATAATAACAATTATCAGGTAAGAGTTACATTTAAAATGTCCAATTTGTATTTGTCAAACTAAGAAAAATTACTCTATTAATGGTGTGGAACAAATGTGTATATTCTGTCAGTTATATTTTAAATAAATGCTGATTGGCCACAGTAGCCAGGCAAGAAGTATAGATGGAACAACCAGACAGGAAGTAGAGGCAAGTCAAGGAGAACAGAAGAATTCTGGAAAGAAGGAAGCCCATTCCTCCACAGTCCTTGCCCAGACACAGAAGAAGGAAGATGTGACTGCCTCACTGAAAAAGGTACCAAGCCTTGTGGCTAACATAGATAAGAATAATAGGTTGATATAAGTTATAAAAGTTAATAAGAAGCCTGATCTAATGGTTCAACCAGTTTATGATTAATGTAGACCTCTGTGATTTTCTTTGGGACTTAACGATTGTGGGAACCTAGCGGGACAGAATATCTCAGACAACATATTAACTATCCTATCTTGATGAGTTCAAAGTCTCCCACCTAAACCACTTTCTATCATAACTTCTATTACCTTACCATCATAAAATATCTTTTTAGTCCTTAAAACGTTTTCTTAGTTGGGCGGTGGTGGCGCATGCCTTTAATCCCAGCACTCGGGAGGCAGAGGCAGGTGGATCTCTGTGAGTTTGAGGCCAGCCTGGTCTACAAGAGCTAGTTCCAGGACAGGAATCAAAAGCTACGGAGAATCCCTGTCTCAAAAAATCAAAAAAAAAAAGTTTTCTTAGATAAACACCTTAAGTTTTTATGTCTCTCATCCTTATAAACTTTATATCTCTTTCGTAAGTTTCTTTTCTGAATTGGATAACAAAGAAAACTGTATAACTATCAAGTCTTCAGTTCCATCAGAGACCTGAGAAGGATAAAATGTTACCTGAGTAAACAGGAAGTGCAGAACAAGCAACTTCCAAAACTGTAGTGTTATGGGATAATCTTTGTACCCTGTGAAGATGTGTCTCTGTCTAAGGTGCCTTCAGATTGCTTTAATAAAGACCTGAATGGCCCATAGCTAGGCAGGAGAGAGTACATGGGACTTCCAGGGAGAGAGGAACTCAGGGTTAGAATATAGACACCCTGGAGACTCCAGCAAGACAATGAGGAAGTCAAGTGTACATAATGGAGGAGGTAAAGAACCACAGGGCAGAATGTAGATTAATAGAAATAGGTTAAGGTTTTGTTTGTTTGTTTTGTTTTTTGAGACAGCGTTTCTCTGTGTGCCTGTCTTGGCACTAGCTCTTGTAGACTAGGCTGGCCTTGAACTCACAGAGATCTACTTGCCTCTGCCTCCTAAGTGCTGAAACAGGTCAAGTTTTAAGAGCTAGTTGGGAAGAAGCCTAAGCTAAAGACTGAGCTTTCATAATAAGTTTCTATGTCATTAAAGCTGGCACTTCCAACCAAAAGTCCCACAAGAAAGTGCAATTATACTATAGAAATGACAAAGACAGATCTCTGCTCTGGACAGTCATTCAAGGTTACTCTGTAACACTGGGGCATATGTCTTTGGTCTACATGCCCAGAATGTCTAAATGACGATTCTGTGAAGCAGAGATTTTAAAGGACTGTCCACCTTGTTTTGGTAAAGTTTGGCAGTTGCCTTCTTTTATATTCTGTTTTTCCAATTTGGACAACATATTGTCAGCAATTGAGGCAAGGGCAGTTTCTTGCTCAGTGCCTAACTTTGTCACAAATGTAAGCAAACAAAGGTTTTTTTGATTCCCATCGTGTTCTATGAAGTAGATTGGTGCTGCAGCTAGGAGCAGACATATCTCACTGTCGTGAAAAGCCATATGTTACTAAAACATCTTAAATGCCATATTCTGTGGGTCTCCTAAATGTTTGGAGTCCACCTATCTATCTAAAATAGATCTCTGTTTGACCTTGAAAACATACTAACATGCCTACAAGTTTGATTGTTATAGATGACTAACCACTAACCTGCACTTCCTAATTATCCTAAATAACTTGTAAAAATAGCTTTCAAGGACTAGAACTTTACATTACATTTTTAAATGAGCTGCATAGGTACAGAACCTTAAACAAGAGTAGAAACATGTATACAGTACTTTATAACAAAAATAACCTTAAATTTGTATCAATGTACAAAAATCCATATCAGCGTAAAGTATTTCAGACTAGTGGTTGCTTTTTAGTTTAAAAATAGATTCAATTATCTACCATTTTATCCTATCATTCCTATATTCCCCTTTTATATCTTTTCATCAAGAGATCTTTGAATCTAACCTCCTTTGCTTAGTTTCCTCCTTGATCATGACCAGTAACAATGTGCAACCAACCCACCTAAACAATGATAAATATTCATAACCCATTGAATGACCAAGAACCGCCCACCCTACCTCTTGGAAATGTGGGCATCAAGTTCTCAAAATTGCTTCCTGTTGTCTGGGGGCAACAACATCTTTAGGGGACCCTGAGAACATTGAGATAATGATCAAGTCCTGAGAGAGCGAGCTGTTGACAAGTCTCTGTGTGATCGGAGAGTGCAGGACTTATCTGAAGTCCTGACTGGAGTAATCTATGAGGCTGGACCATCTTAGCTGACTGCTTTGAAAGTTATCTTGAGCAGTTTGTGGTCCAAAGCCGATCTTAGGATGTTGTTTGTCAGCTGAGTGGCATTCCCACAATCCTGGTGGCATTATCATTGCAAAGTCCCATCATCTTTGAGACCTCAAAGGTCACTGCCAAGAATGGACACACTTCACTGCAAAAGAACCCTTAAACATTTGAAAAGTCATATTCAGAAGATCACTGGGAGATTAAAGGACTGCACTCCGTTAAATACTCTGTGTTATACAAACTTAGCCTCTAGTTACCTGCTTCAGACTTCAGCCTGAAATTACATACCAGAAGATAGATGAAGCTTCTAGAATTAGTTAGTACCCTAAATGGTCATTAATATCATGACAGAAAGTAGATGAATGGATGGATAGATAGATAGATAGATAGATAGATAGATAGATAGATAATCTCAAATTTTGAGGTAATATTTATACCTTAAGAAAAAATTTTAAAGAGTCAAAATAAAATGAAAGGATTATGAGATTAGTGACAATACAGTAGTCCCTTAATTTTGGTTTTTCTTCTGTCCCATACCAGGTGGCTCTTCTGACATGAGAGAGAGATTTTGGATTTTCTTTTAACAAGCATACTTGGGTTTAGAGAAGGAGACACATCAACTCCAAAGCCAGATTTAATTTTTAAGTGTATTGAGACTACCAAAAGACAATTTACTTTATATGTCTGTAGAGAAACAGAAACAAATATTTAGGACGATTTATGAAATTCTATTCTGTTGGAAATGTGCTATACCACTAGGCCAATTTATTCTTTTCCCTGGGACATTTTATCTTGATTCATCTGATATCTGATATCTCATTTGTCTGTTTAGTGGTCTTCAAATTACTTAGTAGAATACTTTTGTTCTAGAAAGATAAAACCAAAATTATGCCTTAACCCTAATTTTGGGAGCTTCCCTTTCTTGGCAGGTTATATCTGATTAAATGAAAGGCATATTAGTCTTTTAAGTTAGTTTAGATTGAATGGCGACCCTGTTTGATGATGAACTATTGCCTCTCCTAATCAAGAGGTCTCTCTTGTTCAAATCCAATATTTATCAATCTTGATGGTATCCATAGCTTTTCTTCTCCTGTGGAAACAAAAGCAAAACTTCTTCCTCAATGTAACGCATCCTGGTTTCCATTCTGAGGTCAACGCATCTTTGAAGTGTGATTTAATGCAACAGTTTTTTATACTCTTCATTGTCTCTCCACAACTGTCATTCCTGTCTCATTAGCATTTAAAATTTTTAAAGTTAGTAAAGCATTGTGTAATCTATCTCCAGAAGTCTTTATTACCCTTTTCTGTTTATTAAGCAAATCTTTTAAAGTGTCATTAAATATTTCTATAACTGTTTGCCCTGTAGAATTGAATGGTATACCTGTAATATGCCTTATGTTGTAATATGTAAAAAAAAAATTGTTTCATTTCACTAGAGAAATATGCTGGAGCATTATCAGTCTTAATTTGTATGGGTATTCTGATAGTGTCCATAACTTGTAGTAAATGTGTAATTACAGAATCAGCCTTTTTAGAACTCAAAGCAGCTGCCCATTGAAATCCTGAATATAATCTGTGGTATGGTGCACATACTTTAATTTCCCAAACGCCACAAAACAAAGCACATCCATTTGCCAAATTTCATTTCTTTGAGTGCATTTGGGGTTACTTCTTGCAGGTAATAGAGTTTGGTTATACAAGGAACAGGTAAGACATTTTCTTATGATTCCAACTATATTAAGAGGTTCTAGAAAATCTAATTAATGTTGTGATATATAATTTTGACTTTTGAATGGTATCCAAATAAGGGTTTTGATCCACTTTACTTTTTCCCCCGACTTATAACCTGCCTTTCCTGATTTGTTTACATCAGTATAAAATGTATGGCCTCCAGAAATTTATTTTCCTCATACCATGTGAAAAAGGATCCAATTAGTTGTTTTTATAAACTGAAGTCTTTTGCTTTTGGAATCTTTGTTGCTAATCTCTTACCCAAAATCACTGCAAGTTCTTTGTCGGTGTTCATTTCTGTACCCACAATGATACATTTTAGTAAAAGGTACCACAATTTATGGTGGATCTATTCCTGCTAATTGATGAAGCCTCAATTTTCCTTTCAGAATTAGTTCAGAAACCATTTCTATATAGGTCTTTAATTTTTTTCTCTGTGTGGTAAAATATCCACTCTAAAGTATTATCTTTTCTCTGCATAAGAATTCCTGTGGGAGAATGAGCAGAAGGTTGAAGGACCAGGATACATTCCAGCTCTGGATCCACGCCATCCACATAGGCATCCTGGAACTTTCTTTCTCCCAGAGCCATGCTCTCTTAGCCTCAGCTGATAATTTTCTTGGCCTATTTAAGTCTTTGTCACCTTGTAATATTTGAAATATTATCTGTGTCTGAATCAGCTAGTAATATGTCATTCATATAGTGCTAAATTGTAGATTGAGGAAATTATTTATGAATTATTTCTAATGATAATTCAAAATATTGAGACAAGGTGAGACTGTTTAACATTTCTTGTGGAAGAATTTTCCACTGATACCCTTTAATAGGCTTGGAATTATTATGAGAAGGCGCTGTGAGGGCAGACTTTTCTCTATCCTGTTCTTGTAAAGGTATAGTAAAAATGCAGTCTTTTAAATCCATCAGTATAATAGACTGTCCTTTAGGTAGTAAAGAAGGCAAGGGAATTCCAGACTGTAGAGAGCCTGTTAGCTGAATCACCTTATTAACAGTTCTCAAGTCTGTTGCCATTCTTTTTTTTCCAGATTTCATTTTAATCACAGATATAGGAGAATTCCAATGACTGGTCGATTTGTCAATACGTTGAACATTTAGCTGCTCCAGTACCAGCTTTTCTGGTGCCTGTAATTTTTCAAAGGCCATTATTTCACTCAGACAGGTTTATCCGTAAACCATTTTAAAGGTCGGCCTGTTGGTACCTTGGAAAGATCGACAACTGTTGTCCCCTTCTCATGTACAACCTGAGTGGTCAGTGACTGATCTTGATAATACTTTAATTCTCTCAGTATTTCTCTCAGAAGCATTCTTTATTTTATGGTTGGTTTCTGAGATTGGAGGGCTGTTAATCTGTGTTTAACAAGCCACAGGAAAGAGTAAGAAGGGGCTTAGAAAGATCACAGGTGTTTTTGGTCTCAGAGAGAGGGGGTCAGCTCATTGTTTCTCCACTGCTCTGTTGATTCAAGGTTAACTTTATTAAACGTCTTGGAGTATAACAGTACAATCAAATATCCTGAAACAAGTGATGCCCTTCCCAGACTGACGGATTAGGAATATCAGATGCAGCAAGCCAGAGAAGCAGGTCAACAGAGTCACACTTCACACTCAAAACGTCCCAATCCACCTTTGCCACTGAATTCAGCACTGCACTTAGGACTGAACTGGGGAAAACTGATGAACGCTTGCTGTCTGTGATTCCGGTATCCTGGAGAAGTGGCCACCCACAGAGCTACCCACCTCAGCGTGTCGTTCACCCCTTGGAAATATTCTGTGTAATTTTAGCTTCTTGATTTTCTTTCCTCTTTTTGAGCCTTTCTTTTGCATCAAGACTGGAACACAAAATGGGTTTTGTTCAGCTCAGCCGTGTGCATCTCCTATGAGCCAAGGATAGTTGGTACTTTATTGCTGTTGGTTCATTGTCAAGATTCAACCAACTCATGTACTGAGATATTGTAGAAAAATTACATCTGCATTGAATGAGCATGGAGTTTTTATTATGTTAACATTCCCCGAATAAAACAACATAACATCTGTTTACATTTGGTTAAATTGTGAGTAATCTAGAAAATATACTGAAAATGGGACACACATTTTATTATGCAATTGTGTATGAGTTGAACAACCAATAATTTAGTGTTTGCAGGGTTCCTGAAACCAGTCTCTCCAGGACAGAGGGACAAATATAAACACTGTGTGTGTGTGTGTGTGTGTGTGTGTGTGTGTGTGTGTGTGTGTGTGTGTGTGTTAGGGTCTCTGGCCTGTGGTTTTAAATACTAACACACTGGGAGCTAGCTCATTTGGTAAAGCGATAAGCACTTGTTTTGTAAACACAAGGCCTTGAGTTGATCCTAGAACCCACATTAAAAACTGGACATAGAGTGTATGCTGTCACCGTCACTACTGAGGTGAGGACCAGAGCATCCCTGAGCTCTGATTAGGCTAAGGTGACCCAGGATCTCCCTGCCGTGGCTTCCCCAGTGCTGGGGTTGTAAGTGCCCACTTTTTTTTTTTTTTAACAGATGAGTACTGGGGGTTAAACTCAAATTTTTGTGTTTGTAAGACCAGTTCTTTACCAACCAGTTATCCCTTTAGCCACCAGTAAACTGTATTTTAACGGGCATATTTTCTTTTAAATTTTTAACTATTATTTTAAATGATGTGTGTGTGTAGATGTGCAAGTGCCCACTGAGGCCGAAGTGTCAGATTGCTTTGGAGGTGGTTTCAGGATAGGGGGCCTTTCTCCGTTTTTCTCTTAAGTAGGCACATCTGTTTCATGGTCTGTATAATTAGAATCCTGAGCAATGCAGTTACTCCTTTATCTAAAAGCCTCTGAACCAAGGATGGCGTCTTTACAAGAAAGCAAACGACGCGGAAACAGACCCTCTCATTCTTAAGTTTGTTTCTCGCTTGTGTTTCCTAAGGACTCTGGTTTTCTCGGTCCTGATCCGAGGAGGGAAACCCACGCCCCTGATTTCCTTTATTGGAGCAGTGCTGTTCTGCACCTTCAACGGCTACCTGCAGAGCAGGTACTTGAGCCAGTTTGCAGAGTATGCGGACGACTGGGTGGCCCAGCCCTGTTTCCTGACCGGTGAGTTCACAGAGATCAGCCCTTCCACTCAGGCCCAGAGGTTTCTATCAGAAAGCTCAAACTAGAGAAGGAATCACAAGGAGCCTCAGTAGGCTCAAAGCAGGGAGGAGGAGACTGTCTCTGCTCAAGCAGGGAGGGAAGGCCCAACCCAGGTACTTTGATCCCAATGGCACTGAAACGCATACTGTAACTTTGAGAACTTAGAAACAGCTGCAAGCTGCATCCCGGTAAGGGTACTTGATGATACAATGGCTGCTTCCGACTCTGTTTGTCTGTGCCACCAAAATCTGGCTATCAAGAATAAGAGATGGAATTGCTTTTCTGTCTCTCTCTTTATTTTTTTTGGGGGGGGGGATGAGTTTCAAATGCTTATTTTTGAATTTATCTTTTGAGAATTTCATACATGAATGTTATAGACTTTCCACCCCTCCCTCTTCCTCCTCCAACTCCTCTGATGCCTTCCCAACTTCTTCTCAACCTCCTTTTCTTTAGTTATTGTGACACACATGCACACACATGCACACGCACACACAGGAAACCTACAGAATCCATTTACTGTCATATATGGGTATGTGTATAGGACCGACCACTTGGGGTCGGATAACCTATGATGGAGGTAATCCCTGGAGAAAACTCGCTCTTCCTCTTCAGCAGCCATTGGTTGTCTGGAGCTCTTCATCTTATGACATTTCCCCCAACCACATTGGCATGCCACCTGCTACTGCCATTCATTATGCAAGTCTTGTTTAGGTGACCATATGTTGAGATTCCATGGGTGCACCTTCTGTGTCAGGACTAGAAGATACTATGTCACACCTGATGTCCTGGTTCTCTGGATCTCACAGTCTTTACACCCCACCTTTCTTGGTGTTCCCTGAACCTTAAATGTCGTGTTTGTTTCGGATGTATCAGCTGGAGCTGGGCCCTCCATAGTCACTTGTTCTCTGCATTTTGAGAGCTGTAGATTTCTGTAGTGGTCTCTGTCTGGTGCAAAAAGAAGCATCTTTGATGAGGGATGAAAAGCTTTATTCACCAGGCTGAGCTGCTGTACAGGCTGCGTGACCCCGTGTGAGGACAGCATGAGGGGGGGTAGTCCTAGAGAAGTCAGCACACTGGGCTGCTGCACAGGCTGCATGTTGAGTCGCTTCTGTGATAACAGCCATTCATTTGCCAGTGTGCTCACTGTCTGAAGCAGCCCATTGGACACATCTCCTTCCCTCACCTTTGCAGCTGCCTATTGGCTGTTCGCAAGCCTTTGACTTCTCCACCACTAAGTGGAGAGACAGAAAGCACAAGCAACATGCCCAGCAGGAAGCAGGCCAGATGGTCTCATTTATATGTGGGTATCATTCAGTGTTGCTTTGCGAGGAGACAGGAAGCTATGTGGGTAGGTAGTTGTCCTTAAGCTAGTTACCACTAGGAGCAAAACTCTAACAAAAAAATTCCCCTAACAGTTGTTGCTGGAGGCTGCTAGTTAGTTCTCAGCTGCTCAGCTCCAAAATAATCCACACAGAAACCATATTATTTGCAATATTGTTTGGCCAATAGCTTAAGTGTATTTCTGACTAACTCTCATATCCTAAACTAACCCATCTCCATTAACCCATTTCTGTTAGTCTGTATATCACCATGTGGGTGTGGCTTACCAGCAACGTTCCAGCTCATCTGTCCCTGGTTAGTTTGAAAGATTTGCTGCCCCAAGCAACAATCAGAGGACTGTGGAAGTGCACAGCCTGCCACAGACTGCCAGTGCACTCAAGGAGGCTGAGGCAAAGGGGGGAAGCTTTGAGAGCAGAGTGAAGGAAAGTGTGCCAGGCATTTACAAAGATAACAAAGATATCTAGTCAGCATTAACTCTTTCTGAGGTGGTCCCCGCACAGACACATCCCCTAGATGTTTCAGTGACTCTGGAAGAGCCAGTGTCCTCCTTCCTACGTGTATATGTGCATGTCTTCCCCACTCTCTTGTTCCTACATGTGTACATGCTTGCCTCCCCCACTCTCTTGTTCCTACATGTATGCATGCATGCCTCCTCTGCTCTCTTGTCCCTACATGTGTGCATGCATGTCCTCCCAACTCTATTATTCCTATGTGTATGCATGCATGCCTCCCCCACTCTCTTGTTCCTACATGTATGTATACATGCCTCCCACCACTCTTTTGTTCATATGTGTACATGTGCATCCCCTCCCCAGCTCTATTGTTTATTGTTATTGACAAAGCTTGGCAGAAGTGGCTCCATTTCAACTCTGGTAATGTGTCAGTTACTAATCTCCTTAACGTGACAAAATGCAAAACGGAAGCAGCTGAAGGAAGGAAGGAAGGGTTTATGCCGGTTCACGGTGGCAGGAGCACGAGGTAGCTGGTCACATGACATCCACAGTCAGGACGTGGAGAGAGGTGGATGTTGAAGCTCAGCAGGCTTTCTGTTTGTTCAGCTCATGACCTTTAGCCCATGGACAGTGTCACCTGTATTCATGGTGCATCTCCCCACCTCTGTTAGACCTGAAAGGAAAAGGCCAGAGCTGGGCTCCTAGGATCTACCCTTTGCCCTCTAGAGGCCTTGTGCACTCAGGAACCCTCTTACAGATGTGGCCAGAGGTTATTTAAACCTCCTCCTTTCAGCAAATGGCATGGTTTTCCTGTTCATGCTGCACTTGTTAGCCCACTTTCGGAGCTAACAAGCCAAGCTGCAGCCTAGATGCTTTCCTGTCTTCAGATTCCTTCGGCCAAACAAATTAGCCCACTGCCCTAGAGTGCTTAGAAATGGGGACAGACCACTCCAGCCTATTAAACCATAAACAAACTTTAATCCAAAATTAAATCAAAAGAAAATCACCATGCGGCACAAAAGCTTTCAGTTGGAACCATAGTCAGAGTTTGGGGTTCTGAGATTATGGGTGGTTTCTGAGCTCCGCTTTTATAATAAGAAGTAAGCTTTAGGCATGGGCAAACAAATTCTTACAGCCTCAAGGTAAAAGTTAGATACAAATTGCTTTTTACAATACCCACTAACATGATTTTCGACTACATTAGTGCTTATTGGTCTGCGGCTTCTTCTGTGCACCCAAATGGTATTACAGAAACTTCACTTTGCTGAGCTTTCCATAGCAGGGAACAGAAAGTCCAAACTGTTGTTAAGGCTGCAGAGAGCCATTGTAGAAACAAAAAAAACTAACCTTTGGTCGCAGACCGACCAAAGCAAAGAAACCCATTGATGACAGTTAATCCCTATTTGCGGACAGAGCTGGTGACCATCAGCTGCCATCTCCTTCAGACTTACAAATTTGTATTTCTGCATTTCTACATTCCTATTTCTGGAACCTATATCTCTCTCTTTTTTTTTTTCGAGACAGGGTTTCTCTGTAGCTTTTGGTTCCTGTCTTGGAACTAGCTCTTGTAGACCAGGCTGGCCTCGAACTCACAGAGATCCGCCTGCCTCTGCCTCCCGAGTGCTGGGATTAAAGGCGTGCGCCACCACCGCCCGGCCCTACATCTCTTTATTTCTGTTCCTGGATCCTTCCAACTCAGCTTCCTCCTAGTTCCCAGGACATGGTAGAATGCTGCCAGTCTTGGTCAAGATGTAGCGAGTGGCCTCTAGCCCAGTTCCTGCTGCACACTCCCTGTAAACCGGTTCCCCCTTAGACAACCCTGGTTCCTGTTCCAGTTGGTTATCGTTCTCCTTGCTGTAACAAGAATTACGATTTGAGAGGACAGTCCCTTGTGTGAAGGAAGGCCTGGAGGCACGAGGTGAGGTGTCAGCCGTCAGAGGCAGAGAGATGAATGTGCTGATTCCACTGACTTTCTCTCTTTATTTAATCCAGGACCCCAGGCCACATTCAGAGTGGATCTCACTCCATCACTCACACATGTCTAGCAGTCTGTCCCCTGGGTGCCTCTGGGTCCTGTGGTTGTAACTGTCACAGATACATTTGTAAAGACTTTCTATGATTTTTAAATCCCACAAATTAAACTCACTGTGTATCTTAGTTTTCCTCAGTCCCCACACAGAGTACAGCTAGTCTCTCACACGGGAAATGGGGTGCATAAATAAGGGATCCGGACAATCTGATTTTCTTTGTGACTTTATTTAAAAGCTAAATCACGGAAATCATGTAAACATCTAAAACCCCAAAATAAAAAGAACTACTGAGTCCATTATAATCACCAGGATCCAATAGATCTTACCATGGCATTTGATGTATTTAGGGGAAAAAGGACATTTCTGGTGGCAGAGTCAGGGTGGGAATCCAGGAACCTGCTCTGACGGGTCTGCCTACTTTCAGAGGGGGTCCTGTGACCTGGCAGCAGGTCCAAGGGTCGACACTCTGCCAACTGCACGTGGACTGGTAATAATTGCAACACTGTTTGGCCTTCAGATTTGTTTGTTTGTTTTTGCTTTTTTATACATTTTTTATTGATATTTATTGAGTTCTACATTTTTCTCTGCTCCCCTTCCTGCCTTTCCCCTCCCTCCTCCAGTCCTCTCCAAACATCCCCATGGTCCCAATTTACTCAGGAAATCTGATGGAGGAAGGCCATTGGTTAATTAAATAAAGAAACTGTTTGCCCTGATAGGTTAGAACATAGGCGGGTGGAGTAAACAGAACAGAATGCTGGGAGGAAGAGGAAGTGAGCTCAGAGACGCCATGTTCCCCTCTCCCGGGCAGACATGATAGCTCTGCTCTCTGAGGCAGACGCATGAAGCTCAGACCCAGGATGGACATAGGCTAGAATCTTTCCCGGTAAGACTGATGCTACACAGATTATTAGAGATGGGTAGATCGGGATATGAGAATTAGCCTGTAAGGGCTAGAGTTAATGGGCCAAGCAGTGTTTAAAAGAATACAGTGTCCGTGTAATTATTTCGGGGCATAAGCTAGCCAGGAGGCCAGGGTGCTGGGGACGCAGCCCCTCCGCTCCTATTACAACAGAGATCTTGACTTTTTCTACTTCTCACGTAGATTAGATCTATGTAAGTCTCTCTTAGTGTCCTCATTGTTGTCTAAGTTCTCTGGGATTGTGATTTGTGGGCTGGTTTTCTTTGCTTTATGTTTGAAAACCACCTATGAGTGAGTACATGGGATAATTGTCTTTCTGTTTCTGGGTTACCTCACTCAAAATAATGTTTTCTAGCTCCATCCATTTTCCTGCAAAATTCAAGATGTTGTTATTTTTTCTGCTGTGTAGTACTCCGTTGTGTAAATGTACCACATTTTCCTTATCCATTCTTCAGTTGAGGGGCATTTAGGTTGTTTCCAAATTCTGGCTCTAACAAACAAAGCTACTATGAATATGGTTGAGCATATGTCCTTGTGACACGATTGAGCATCCTTTGGATATATACCCAAAAGTGGTATTACTAGGTCTTGAGGAAGGTTGTTTCCCAATTTTCTGAGAAATCGCCACATTGACATTCAAAGGGGCTGTACCAGCTTGCACTCCCACCAGCAATGCAGAAGTGTTCCCTTTACCCTACAGCCTCTCCAGAATAAGTTGTCATCAGTGTTTTTGATCTTGACCATTCTTACAGGTGTAAGATGGAATCTCAGAGTTGTTTTGATTTGCATTTCTCTGATGACTAAGGATGTTGAACATTTCATTAAGTGTCTTACAGCCATTTTAGCTTCCTCTGTTGCTGGTAGTGGTGGCCTTCACGTTTTTAATATCTCAGAAAAATCCGATTTTTCCTTTTTGTATCAGAGTCTTTTATTTTTCGGTAAAACTGAATCTTGGTGTTTTGCCTTCTCTGACTGAAGTTAACTGGGGTCATGCTGATGCTCTCTGTGACCGGGACTTCTGAGAACCTCTGTCTCTTCTAACATCTTGCTGAAGCAGATGCAAACCTATCTTTAATAAAATCTCACACTCTGCTTCATAAAACCAAAAAAACTCCCGAGGATTTGAAGGATCATCCCAGGGAGAGGAAGCTTTTAGCTAGGTGCTGGGGTGCTAGCCAGAACCTTGTAATTTCCAGGCCCTGGGGATAGGAGGGAAGGGAAAGAGTGGCCAAGCGGCACAGGAAACCTGACTGGGGAGCTGGTGGCAGACTGGTGGGGTGAGAGCTGGGGATATGCTCTGCAGAGCCGGGAGGGAGGGACAGAAAAGGACCACAGCTGGGATCCGAGGCTCTGTTCTTCAGGGATGGGGTGTGAGGCCAGCAAATATTTGCCTCTTCCTATATGAAGGGAAGACTCTTGCTTTTCCTTAAGCAAAAGGGGAGGTAAACATCCCTGTAGCCTAGTTTCCGTGTGCCCGGGCCATATGTCCTGTTTTCTGTTCCTGTCATGGTAAAAACACAGACTGGAACCACACGTGTTTTGCGTAGAATAGATGTCTGTAACCACAGTCAAGGAGGCAGCCTATCGCCGTGGCTAGCACATGGCCAGCACGGGCGCTTGTGGTGTTTGCTGCCGGCCATGGCTCCTGCTCAGGCTCCCCCAATACAAGGAAGGCAGTGTTTTCTGTTCAGTTGAGCATGGCTTTCTTCACTCCGGCCAGTGATTAACCGTAATAACCTTGTTTGTTCTTTAGGTTTTGCCTTGTGGTTAATAGGCATGGTGGTAAATATCCATTCCGACCACATCCTGAGGAATCTGAGAAAACCAGGGGACACTGGATACAAAATTCCCAGGGGTATGTACTGAGATGCGTTTTTCATGGAATCTCCCTCTTTAAAACCATATAAAATACTGTATGAGATTAGAAATACACTTAAAATACATTAGTGTGCTTTGGTAGTTTAAATGTAATCAGCCCCCATAATCTCATAGGGAGTGGCACTATTAGGAGGGGTGCCCTTGCTGGAGTGGGTCTGACCTTGCTGGAGGGGGCAGGCTTTGAGGTTTCCTGTGCTCAGAATACCACCAGTGTCCCAGTCGACTTCCTGTTGCCAACATGTCTGGAAGATGTAGGACTTTTCACCCCCTTCTTCAGCACCATGTATTCCTGCACGCCGCCATGATGATAGTGGACTTAACCTCTGAAACTGTAAGTGAGCCCCTCAATGAAATGTCTTTTTGTAAGGGCTGCTGTGCTCATGGTGTCTGTCAAAGCAGTAGAAACCCTAATCCAGGAGCTTCCAGGAAAAGCTGTCAGTAGCAGACAGTCTTGAGTGCAAGCTAGACCTCGGAGGCACTGTGTAACAGTGTGTGACTGGTACCCCTCAGACTCACCCCGACTCATGGCCCGTGGTCAATCTGAAAACCTTGAAGCTGTAGGTTCTGTTTCATGTTGTTTTGGTATGTTGCAGCCAAGTCCCAGAGGCACCTCTTTCACCCACAATGTGTAGCACCATGCCCAGGGGAAGAGGTGTGCAAAACTCGTGGGTCTCACAAGGAGCTCACAGAAAGTGGAGTTGATGCTCACGGTGAAGGAGTAGACAGCTGAGCTCACAGAAGTGGAGGTGATGCTCACAGGGAAGCGGGGAGTCACTAGCTGAGCTCACAGAAGGTGGAGGTGATGCTCACAGGGAAGCGGGGAGTCGCTAACTGAGCTCACAGAAAGTGGAGGTGACGCTCACGGTGAAGGAGTAGACTGCTGAGCTCACAGAAAGTGGAGGTGACGCTCACAGTGAAAGAGTAGACAGCTGAGCTCACAGAAAGTGGAGGTGATGCTCACAGTGAAGGAGTAGACAGCTGAGCTCACAGAAAGTGGAGGTGATGCTCACAGTGAAGGAGTAGACAGCTGAGCTCACAGAAAGTGGAGGTGACGCTCACGGTGAAGGAGTAGACAGCCAGCTCCCAAAGAATGACACAGAGACTTCTTATTAATTATGAAAGCTCAGCCTATAGCTTAGACTTATACCTAATTACCTCTTATGGCTTAAATTAACCCATTTATTTTAATCTGTTGTAGGAGGCCACTTGTTTTTTCCTGGCGTCTTAGCCCTGGAATAATCACACAGAAACCATATCATTTAAATCACTGCGTGGCCCATTAGCTCTAGTTCTTATTGGCTAACTCTTACATATTAATTTAACCCATTTCTGTTAATCTGTGTATCACCACGTGGCTAAGGCTTACCAGGTAAAGTTCCATCTGGCTCTGGCGGGACTACATGGCTTCTCTCTGACCCCTGCTTCCTTTCTCCCAGCCTTCCCGTTAGTTTTCCCTACCTAGTTCTGTTTTTTTGCCCTATCACAGGCCAATACAGTTTCTTTATTCATTAACCAATAAAAGCAACACATAGACAGAAGTACCTACCACACCAATCTATGTTCTGTCACGTGATGTCACCTCTCTTCCATCTTGTATCCCCTGTTTCCTCTTGGTGTCTCCTGCTGTCTCCTGTGCACTAGATCCTCCTCCTCTTCCTTTCTCTCCCTGGAAATCCCACCTATACGTCTTGCCTAGCTATTGACTGTTCAGCTTTTTATTCCACCACTCACAGCAAATACATTTTCCCACAATGTACAAATGTCCAACAACACTTCGCGCTGGTCTTAGAACAATCTAAGCAGAGCAGCAAAGGCTAGTGTCTCCCCAGACAACAGCAGATGCCAGCAGCCTGGAAAAGGCATGGTGGGAACCATGAGACTAGGCAGGCATCTCCTCTCAAGTTCATTGTTCTAATCCTTTAAGTTAAGGTGCACACCAAGGACAACAAAAAACAACCAACAGCTCCCTCAGAGGGACATAAAATATGGAAATGAAGTCTAAGAGACTCGGATTCATGATAGCTGCACAAAGTAAGGGGGATGGTGGGCTAGGTGGTCCTGATGGAGGACACAGAACACACCCTGAAAACTAAGATAAGAAGGCCCTGGCGGAGAAGTCCAAGCCTCCAGCCTGCCTTTCAGAAGAGCTCACCATATGCCAGGGGAAGCAGACAGCCCCCAGCTGCACCTGGAGAATCCTTGGCTTGTGGCTGCTCAGATCCTTGAGTGCCTGAGGAGGAAACACGGGCTTTGGCCTTCGCATTCCTTGCATATAGTCTCTCAGGGGTTTTGAGGGCCCAGGGCACCGGGGATGTGGCCGCCAAGGTTCTGTGACAGCTCTGTTTTAAACCGACCAACTTCTTGCACGTTCTGACTTTCAAGGGGCTTTTTCAACATGTGACAGTTGACATGGCTGTGTTTTCTCATGCATGATGGTGTCTGTGCTTAAAGATTGAGCCATACTTCACAGAGTTGTTTACCAGAGGGAATAGCTACTCTGATGTCACCAGCCAGGGCCACGTGATATTACTTCGCAGGTCCCTGCAGAAGCAGGCTTAGATGGGGAAGTATGATCCCTGCTTGTCTGCACACGCCCCTGCAGAGAAGGCGCCCGCCCAGACCACACCACCCAGATCGGGACAAAGGGCAGGCGCTGTGGGCTGTAGGTGACAGTGACTATCCACGGCCTTTCTGTGGTTGTCATTCAGTTAAGATATTTTTTAAAGTACGTAAACACCTGATGGGCTGGTTAGCAGGCCCCAGGGATCCTCCTGTCTCCAACTCTCCAAAACCCAGATGACAAGCAGGTGCTGCCATGCTGGGCTTTTTGTGTGGGAGGTGGGGATTGAAACTAAGTCCTTGTGCTTACAAGACAAGGGACTGTGCCATGTGACCCACCCTTAAGCTTTAGAAACTGGCCTGTATTAATGTAATGGGCAGTGCATTCATTTGTGACAGTTAAACACACTTGACATGCACTGTCTTGTGACATGGCATTCTTGCACTGCCCGTATTAAAGGGACAACGCCTTTAATCCCAGAGTGGTGTCTGGGATTCTTAGCTAGCCACATGCTCACCAGCCTCTGCCCCCACACCTAGGTGCTTCTGCCAAATAGTGAGCACTCCACAGTGGACACTCAAGAGGACGGTCAGTTAGTGACCTGTTGCAGTGTCTACCCCAGGTTGGAGTGGTGTGGCATTTGAAGGGGGGCTGCAGATGTGCCCACTTTGAGGATTCAGGCAATTTTTGTTATTATTATTATTAATGTGGGTGTGTGTATATGTGTGTGCGTCACACTCGTGCTACACCACATGTGGAGGTCAGAGGACAACTCAATGGAGTCAGTTCTCTCCTGCCACCCTGTGGGCTCTGGGGATTCAACTCGGGTCATCAAGCTTGGCAGCAGGCTCCCTCACCTGCTCTGGGCCACACTTCCAGACTCTGGCCTTTCCTTACACACTAGTCCCAGTCTCCCCTAGACACTACCTATACCCCGAGTCCCTCGTCGTATCCCTAAAACTGTCTTTTTCAAGACAGGATCTCATGTATCCTATGCTGAGGTGATGGTCATGTACCACCACATCTAACTTCTTTTCCTGTGGGAGTAAGCGAGACAGTGTCATCCCAAGGAAGTGTCTGAAGGACTAATTATCGAGACTCTGGCCACAGATGCATGCGGACAGGAATTCTTAGAAGTACAGAACCTGAGAAACGTGTGCACATGCGCACACACACACAAACACACACCTTACACTAGGACCCCTAGAATTGGAAACTGACTTGTGTTACGTTAGGTCACTTGCCCTCTTCGCTTCCCCCTCTCCGTCAGTGACATGTCCTTGCACGGTCCCAGGGCTTTGAACCTGACAGAGTCAGTGAGGGAGTGAAGAAAAAAGACAGACACAGTCATACAGAAAACCTGGGATCCTGTGGACTGGGCTCTCTGGTGGTGAAAATGCAGTTTTCCGGAAGGGCATCGTGTTTATTATATAGGGTAGAATTGAGAGCCGAAGTTATTGCATAGGCTGATAAGGACCCGAGGTGTATGGTTTACAGCTGGATCAGAGAGCGAGGTTTGACTGATCATGTTGGGAGGTCTCTCTAAGGGAGAGGTCTTTAGGCCTTAAATATCTGTGGGGAGAAAGCTGTGGTGGTAATTTTCTTCATATACTGTCAGCAACCACACACAGACCAGAGGAGGGCTTTGCCACTCCCATAACACTGAGATCCAGTTCCTTGACTTGACCACGCCCGTGTCAATACACATTGTCTCAAGGTGTCACACACTCGGGCTTCCTCAGCTCCCTGCACCTTGGACAAAGAGTTAAGAAGCCCTGCTGTGCTGTGTGGCCTTGTACCTACAAGGTAATTGAAGAGTCCTGCCCAGTACCTTGCTTCTAGGCATAGGCCAGATTTAACACTCGGTGATAGGAACTTCCTCTCAAGGCCTGAAAACCAGAAGTCAGAGATTTGGGGATTAGAAGTCTTTGCCTTCGGGCCTTTCCTGTGCTGCACAGCAGTTTCTCTTATGGTCTCTCTTGTCTTTTCTGAGAACTAGGCCACCTCAGCTCTCCTGGGGCCCTGGTGTGCTTTGGTGGCCTGACCAGAGCTGGTTTCTGGCATTGGTTTTATGACTTGAGAGGTGACCACCTATTTGGTTGTTTGGTTGGTTTGGTTTGGTTTTTCAAGACAAGGTTTCTCTGTAGCTTTGGAGCCTGTCCTGTAACTCTCTTTGTAGACCAGGCTGGCCTCGAACTCAAAAGAGATCTGCCTGCCTCTGCCTCCCAAGTGCTGGGATTAAGTCACCTTTTCAAAACAAGGTCCACAGCAGCTTCTTACCCCACTTATTACGGGTACAGAGTCTCTGGCCTGCCTTCATCCTGCCTTGCTCAGGTGCAGGAATGTGCTGGCTATTGCTCTCCTACGTGGGGTCTTTGCTGTGGCCTTGTCTTGCCCAGAACATACACAGTAACTTCTGACCAGACGGTCACCTCCTTAGCAAGACCTACTTCCTACAATTTTGTCATGAGTCCTATCTACCTCATCCCAGTGTTCCCATGCCCTGCCCTGCCTCTCTGGGCTCCTCAATCAAATTAGTCTCTTCTTCTGTGTGACTGCCCTTCTTTGTTACATTGGAGTTCATGACCAGATGTGAGAAGGGGCTTGACTGAGTGCCTGGAACAGAGCCTGGCCTGGGGCAGGGGCTCTGTGTGGTTTGCAGGAGTGAGTCTGTGCTTGAGACTGAATTCCCCTTACTTGGCCATAGGCTCCCTATCAGCCCCCCACCCTACCACACCCATCACACACACACACACACACACACAGAGAGAGAGAGAGAGAGAGAGAGAGAGAGAGAGAGAGAGAGAGAGGGAGAGAGAGACAGAGGACAGGGGTCCTGCGCCTTCTGCAGCTGCAGCTGTGGTTGAAAGAGTCCGGACTTAAAGCGAGGAGCCTGTCTGAACAGATAACTGCTAACTGGAGTCTCTTAATTTCATAAGCTTCTCCATTTTGGTTGAGCTGCAATGGTTCCAGTAACTACAGAGATTTGGTTTCTCGAAGTAAATTAACTTTGTCTTTAGATTTCGTGGCTGACCTGCGCCTTGAACTTCCCAGTATGCAGTAATGGCCAACCAGGAGAGTTGGTTTATCATCACCTTGCTTTAACTTGCCACTCGCTGGTGACACCTAGCTGTGGCCAACCACGGGCCGAAAGGGGAGACTTCCCACTTTCTCCCCTGCCTTCCACATTTATACTGTATTGTTGTAGGAGCGGCAGGCTGTGTTCCTGCTGCCCCAGCTCCTGGCCACGGCTAGCTTATGCCCTGAAATAATTACACAGAAACTGTATTCTTTTAAATACTGCCTGGCCTATTAGTTCCAGCCTCTTATTGGCTAGCTCTTACATATTGATCTAAACCATTTCTAATAATCTGTGTAGCCCACGAGGTGGCTTACCAGGGAAGATCTTAACCTGTGGCTGTGTCGGGTGGGAGAATTATGGTGACTGCCTGACTTGACTTCTTTCTCCTAGCATTCTGTTCTGTCTACTCCGCCTACCTAATTTTCTGTCCTATCAGGCCAAGCAGTTTTCTTTATTAGTTAACCAATGAAAGCAACAGATAAGATACAAGACCCACCTCCATCACTGTATTACTAAATGACAAAAGAAAGAAAGAAATGAAATGGAAAGGCAGGGACATGATTGCTCCTCAGTATGTACGTGGGAGACCATAACCAGAGGCAGGGACCTGACTAGGCTGAGCTAGGCCTTGTGGGGAGGGAGGGGGGAGGAAGAGAGAGGGGGAACCAGGTACAGCAGTCTGGAGGCCAAGGGTACAAAAGGGGCTGGTAACCAAATGGTTAGATTATATAGAAAGGACAGCCCACAGCTCCTGGGTTGGAGAGTTCAGGGTAGGGAGCTATACAGAAGGAGCCTGGAACAGCAGGGGCTGAGGGATGCTGGGAGAACCTGGAATCCAGGTTCACTTTGGTGTGGTAAATAGGTACCTCATTCATTTTACCCAGTTTGAGACTTGAGAAGTACAAACCCCTGTTTGTTAGTAAATGGTGAGCTCTCAGATTCTTACAGACCTTTCTCGATGTCCCCACCCCGTAGCCCCCCACCCCACTCCCCACAGTAAAGGCCTGTATTGTCCTGCGTCTTTCATCTCTTGTCTCTCCTTGCTGACTTACCCTGCTTCTTCCTCTCCAGTTCCTGTCTCCAACCCCTCAACTCTGTTCTCCTGAGTGGAAGGTTCTCCTCTTTGCCTGAGTTACTCATCTGCTGAGTTTGAATTTCTTTCCTTTCTCCAGAATCTTCTTTTCTAACCAGCCTGCAGGTGGACTCCCCAGAAACCATAGTGTTCCATGGAGAGTTTCCCCAAACAGAACCGTTAGTCTCCCCAGTGGAGCAGCCTCTGGTGTCTGAGCCAATGGTTGGAGACTTGTCTTCCTTTTCTATTGGGAAGACTCTTTCGCACCCTTCCTTGTGGCCATTGCCCCGCAGTCCTCTGACTGCCTAGACAGAATCTCTCTACTGAAGTGCAGCCTGGCTGAGGTGTCTGGACTAACTCTGGCCAGAGGGGTAATTCTGCATGTTTAAAGGGACCTTACATTTCCTGGCCTTACATTTGCACACCAGAATATCACCTGACGTTTCCTTCATTCAGGCCTCTATCTCTCTCTCTGCCTCTGCCAGGCTCTCTGTTCATCCTCCTCTGCCTCTCAGAGTCTCCTGTCGGTCTCCCAGACCTGACCCCCTCCGAAAACCGCCATCTCCCTAATGTCTGCTGCTTGCCAAATCTGCTTCTAAGATTTACTACAGAAAAAGGCTGTTTCCAAATCCTGCTGGCGAAGGACAGCAGCCTTGAGTGACCTTCTTAGCAAAACCTGTTTCTCAACCAGACTCCCGCTGTGATCAGATCAGAAGGCTTTTAGTGACCCCTGCCTCCCTGTGCCTTGGCAGCTTCCCTGCCTAACCTTCCCATTTCTTTCTTCTTTCCTCTTCCCACTCCTTCCCCCCTGGCCAGCCTAACCCTGGAGCCGCCATTCCCTTCCACAGGGTTCTCTAGCTCAGACCCTGACTCCAGCAATGTCATGTGGAAAGCTAACCACTCCCCCCCCCGCCCCCTCTTCACATACCCTGTGTAGGAGGTAACCTTTCGCTGATCCGCCTCCCCGCAAAAAAAGGCCTGTACTGTCTTTAGGCCTTTGTCCCTCTGTCTGTCATTCCATCCCATTAACCTTTCGGTTAACGTTCTTCCAGAGCTTTCTCCAGCAACTGAACGTGTGCTCTACGGATGGCCCCCAGGATCACCCAGTGTCCTGCTAGGTGCTGTTTGTCACCACCTTTTCTCTCTTTTCTCCTAGGAGGCCTGTTCGAATATGTCACTGCAGCCAACTACCTTGGGGAGATTGTGGAGTGGTGTGGCTTTGCACTGGCCAGCTGGTCCCCCCCGGGCGGAGCGTTTGCTCTGTTCACGATCAGTACGCTGCTCACCAGGGCAAGGCAGCATCACCAGTAAGTTTGACACCATGTCTTCGCGATCCCAGTTTGTTCTTGGACTTGAGCGTAGCCATTTCCAGACCTGACTTCCATGGTAATAGTGAGCCGCTAGCCCCGCTGCTTGAAGGAGAGAGCTAAGGGAGCAGACCTGCGGCTTTGGGGTCCTCCCTTGTGCCAGCAAGCCAGTGTCTTCCCATGAAGAGGGAGTGACAGAAGTCAGAGAGTCAGAGGCCACCGTGCCTTTGTTGCCGTTCTGTTGCTGAGAAGCAACATCACTATCAAGGCGACACTTAGGAAAGAAAGCATTTAACTGGGAACTTGCTTACAGTTTCAGAGGTTCGATCCGTTATTGCCCTGGTCGGTGTGCAGGCAGGCACTGGAGGAGTGGCTGAGAGCCACTTCCTGCTCTGTTGACTTGGGAAGGATGACTGGACTTGACAAGGGCTTTGGAAACCTCAAAGCCACACCTTGTAATCCTTTCAAATACTGCTACTCCCTGGTGACTAAGCATTCAAGTATCTGAGCCGGTGGGGGACAATTCTTATGCAAACCCCCATACCCTGAAAACCCCCAGAGCTGCCGAGAAAGGCAGAGGTATAAAAGTACCCAGCAAAGGTTTATAAAAAGGAATTACATTGTCAAATGACCAAAAACCAAAGAGGAGACTGCTCGTTGTTGATGGATTGCCAAGTCCATTGATCTGACTACAGAGAGAAGAACAACATTTATCCTTTGTCCTATTGGGATGAGAGAAACCTAGGCTGGGCGTCTGTTTAAAAGATTCTAGCAGCCAGGCGGTGGTAGTGCAGGCCTTTAATCCCAGCGCTCGGGAGGCAGAGGCAGGCAGATCTCTGTGAGTTCGAGGCCAGCCTGCTCTACAAGAGCTAGTTCCTAGACAGGCTCCAAAGCTACAGAGAAACCCTGTGTTGGAAAAAAAAAATAGATTCTAGCTTAGGTATTTTATGGGGCTTCCCCTTTCTCCTCGTGCTAGTTTATGAACCTACCCCATGCCTTCCTGTTCTTTCACCTCACACTGCATTCTGCAGACAAGTGGCATTCACTTTCCTAGTCTACTTAAGTCCCTCTAACCCTCCTGACCTCCCCATCTCAGGGATCAGCACCCGCTAAGAAGGGGCAGAGTCTACCAGCTGTGCAGCTCTAGAAGAGAAAGAACTCTGAGGAGGCGACTCCTGGGCTGGTCCTGGTGGCTTTGGTGGAATTTTGGCAGGCAGTGTATCTCGAGCTCTTTCTGCTGAGCTGTCTGTAGAAGCAAAGGGCCAGATGGCACAGAGAGAATAATGCTAGAGGCCACCTTAGTGTAACCCAGACTAGGCCGGCCATTGCCCAAGATGTCCCACAGCCAAGGCTGGTCTTGAGAGTGATGAACCACATCTCCTTTCAGGCACGTTGGTAGCTATTGGTGTGGCTAGAACCACAGTGAGCGATGTCTCCCAGAGACATCTACTACTTGATTATTAGGTTAAAATAATAGTGGACCTATCGCTCTTGGCTTCACATAGGTGCTGCAATGTTGAATTGAGCCCAATGTCCAGGGAGTATTTTTCCCTAAAACCCCAAGGAATGCATGCCAGTTACAGTCACCCCAAGCTGTCCCTTCCTGCTGGGTGTTTAGGACCAAACCTGTAGCCAGAACTGGCCACTCCTATCTTTTAGTACCAAGGCTACTTAAGAGTCTGATTTCAGCAGAGCCCCTGCCCCTTTCCTTAATCACTGACTGCAGAGTTGAAACAAAAGGCCTTCCTTCACTGTGGCTTCCCTCGGAAGCATGCAGGAGAAGGCTCCTCTGAATGTCCCTCCTCTTTGTAGACCAGACACTGGCTAGAGCTTTCTGGGTGGGGTCACCAGGTCACTCCCCACAGTGATGGGACTTTCTGAGAGAAGCCATGGTTCCCCAGGGCCTAAAGTCTCTCTGGCTACATTACCGTAGCCTCCAAGCATGCTTACTGAACACCCTGCCATCTGCATATCGAACTTTGACCTTTGCATAGCTCATTATCCTACTAGGGTTACTATTGGTATGATGAAACACACGAGCAAAGCAATCTGGCCAGGAATTCTTGAAACCAGTTTGTCCATCGAAAGCAAGCTGGGGGAGGGGAGATCACGAGATCTTGGGTCAGCTTTTGCCTACTTGAATTCCCTTGTCCATAGGAATGGGGACGTCCAGTCTGTCAGCAGGGAGCTACTCGAACAGTCTCATTTGTCCCCAGGAGAAGTCAGGCTACATAACAGGATTTCCACACCTTACCCATGCGTGCCTGGGTGCTCTGTCTACCCAGCTTCCTCCTTTAGTAAGCCACACCAGCCTGAGGTCAGCCAGGAGCCGCATTTGCTGCGTCTATTCAGCAGCTGCTCTAGACCGGCTTCATTCACCTGTGTTCACAGAGACAGAGCCAGGGTCAGGAGGAGGAAGAGAGGCGCCCACTCATTAGCGCAGAAACATACTAGGAGAGCCAGGGAACCAAGATTTAGCTGTCTCCACCTGCCAACTCAGAAACATTTCTCGTCATTCTAATTCTAAGAGGGAAGAACCAGGGCTCAGTTAAAATCAATCACAGCCAAACAAAATGTCCACTAGAATAAATAGCTCATTACCCGATAACTGGGATTCACTCAGAGTCTCCTGGGCTCTAAAGGGTGCACACAGCTTTGCTAATACAGCCCAACTCTGCCCTGCACAGCACACATGGCTCTTCTCTTTGACTCTGGCCAACTTTGCTAACACAGCTGCTGCTGTCCTGGTGGCCATCCACAGTCCTGATGCTTTCTGCAGCTTTCTGCAGTGTTCTGCCACCACAGCAGGACCATGTGGGAGACCCTGCACATGACCAGTGTGGGGCTACCAGCGTGACTTTCAGCTTTGACCTCCTTGGGACCACAGTCTCTGTGTGCTGACGCACTCACAGGTGATGGACCTCAATGACACTTGGATTCTGTGCCAGCACTTTTCTCGAACAAAACAGGGACCAAGAAAGTCCCTCCCAACATTTGAATATGAAATACACAGAAATGGGAAATAAATAATTCAGATTTCCAAATGAAAGCCTTACTAGTGTTTTCAAGGAATTCTTTGTGTTGCCAGGGACATCAGGGTCCCTTCTCAATCTCATCAATAAAAATTGTCAAGTGGCATTGGGAGGAGGCTGGAAGACAGTTTTATTAGGGCAGGCAAACTGTGCATCGTGGCAGCCGACTAGGGGGTGAGGAGGACACGGAGGAGAGGAAGAGAGACCAGGATGCAATGGGAGGCGGCGAGCAGCTTACATGGAAAGCACAGGGTGCCCGAGAACACAGGCGTAGGCTTTGACCAGCATCGAAAAGGAAGAGAAAGAGAGTTACCCTTTTAAGCTCTGGAAGCTGGCACACTTGGCAAAACCGTGCGCTGGTGGCACGATCAACCGCACTGAGGGCTGGCTTCTCGGAGCGGAGAGTGTATTGTCTCAGGAAGGGTCAATCATTTCTCCTGTCCCTTTAACATGGCTTTAGGCAAATGTGACTTCCTGAGGGTCGTTGACCAGGTGACTCACAGGCCTGACTGGATAAACTGCGTCAATAGTATGAACTGTTCCACGCGGCAGAGTAGATCAGAATGTAAGGCCCCACCCAAGGCCAGCCGCAGATTCCGATCCCTTGACTAGCAGTCACTTTCTCAAAGGCCCTCTCAGCAGAGCCCCGATAACCTCAGGGGCCTCCAGAGCTTCTGTAGTATTTTCCCCCTTAAGAATAAGGAGCTTAAAATCACTTAGAAAATGGGCCAGCGTTGGGGGCGGGGGATGCATATAACCACGCCCACCATGAACGGGTTAGCATCTGAGCTAGAGTTTCCGTCCTGCCTCACTTACAGACTCCAGGCAGGGTGCTCATCTAGGAGTAGCCAGGAAACCAGAGCGCCCCCTGCTGGCCAGAGAACTGAAGCCATTTCTTGCTTCTGACCTTGAAGAATGGCCTTTGCAGTCCCCACCCCTAAACTGCTTAGCCAGTTCCTATCCAGGTCCTCATCATTTGTGGAGTGTAGGACGAATAATAAAAACCCAGAGACAAATATGGAGCTCAAACTGAGGATCAGAAAAGCAAAACAGCCAGCCGCTAGAGAAGTCTTACTCTGCCAAGGCTGGGCGACCACAGACCAAGTCCCAGGCCTCTGTCTTCTCCTGTGCTATATGACTTCTGAGCTGAAGATGCTTTTGTTGAAATTGATGTCAGTGTGGGGTGATTTTGAGTCCTAAGGAGTAACTCAGTTTTGTGACAGTATGTTCATATATTTGTTGGCCTTAAAAGCTGAGGGACAAAATAATTATTCCTTTGCACAATCTTGTCATGTTACCTTGGCTGGTTTGAAATTAAAAATCCTATTGCCTCAGCCTCTCACGTAGCCAAGAGTATAGGCATGTTGTCATAGGGCTAGCTTAATATATGTATATACGTAAGAGTCCTTAGTATATGTATATGTGTATATACATAAGAGTCCTTAGCATATGTATATGTGTATATACGTAAGAAGTGTCCTCCAGCAGTATCCCGAATCATATAGCCAGTGTTTACGCTCATCTTCACTGACTTGTGCTTTCCCGGTTGCTCTGCCCTTGCCCTCCTGAGACCACTGTCATCTTCGGTAGGCAGAAGAATCAACCTCTATCAACGTGGGGCGTCCTGTACGGTATCCCCAGGGCGTCTTAAGAAGGAGCTGTGCTGAGTGGGTACCTTTTCTGCGCTGGTGACTATTGACAAATTCTGGGAAAGACTCCTGTCACGGGGTCCCATGCAGAGAGGTGACAGGGGATGCAGAGGCCCTGGCAAGCTTCTCGTCCTCGTTGCTCTTGCGTACACAGCAGATGACAGCAAGTGGCAGTCGGCCCCACGGGTTGTCATTTCTGTAGCTCTGGACTGCAGTTAGACGCACACAGACAGCGTCCTTCACGGCCTCGCCTTCTGCTCAGTGTCTTTCTGCTGCACGAGTAAATGATTGCTTCCCTTAACATCGTCCGTGCCTAGGGAAGCTTCTTTTCACTGACTATTCCTAAATCCTGTAAAGAAAATAAAACGACTTTTTGGAGATGAGGTCTCATGTGCTGATGCCCAGGCCACCCTCCAGCCCAGCCTCTCAAGGCGCTGCCACTGTAGGCATGCGGCATAGCTAGGCGCCTTCGTGTCCGTTCTGATTCTGCCTGTTTCGTCGTCAGCCTCCCCAGCTGGCTGCCTGTACTCGTGCACTGAAAATACTTGCTTCAAGTGAAGAGCCGAATTGCCGACATCACCCATTGTATGTTTAGTTCACGTCACCGTCCCTTCCCAGAAAGGTGAATTATGCAGGGCACTTCTGAGACACATTTGACACTTAAAATTATTCATGGTGTGGATAAATGGCAAGTCCTTATTGCTTAAAAAAAAAAAAGCAAAAACAGAAAACAACAACTTAGGGCTGACAAGATGGCCCCTAGTAGGCTAAGGTGTTTGCCATCAACCCTGAGAATGTGAGTTCAATCCCTGGCACCTATGTGATAGAAAGACAGAACTGATAACTCAGAAAGTTGTCTTCTGACCACTGTGTGTATACATAACAGACACAAACTTTTAAAATGTAAAAAACCACCTAGGTATTTGTTGCATAATCACTTTCATTACCATCTTTGAAAATGCTTAAATGACAAGATGAATTGGTTTTCTAAATGCTTTTTTCTCTCATTTTAGGTGGTACCATGAGAAGTTTGAAGATTACCCCAAATCGAGAAAAATTCTAATTCCATTTGTGTATTAATGTGATGTCAACGACATTGTCCTTGAAGAGCTCCTTCCTGGCGGCGACGTCTCTCTGGGCAATTATCAATGAACTGTTTTCCTTAATTCTGCAGCACCACTGTTTTCAGGAAGGGCTATGGGGGTTTCCATCCCCTGGTAAAGGAGTAAGCCAATCATAAAGTAATCCCACTGTGTGCTGTTAGGGACGGTGCTGCCTGCCAGACCAGGATTGGGGAGCACTGGGCCATTGCAGCTGTCTCTGCCTTCAAATGTGCCTCTTTGCCGTTCTGGTTTTGTTTCTTTGTTTATTTCTAGATTTTTGTTTGTTTTGGTTTAGGTTTTTTTTTTTTTTCAAGACAGGATTTCACTGTGTAACCCTGACTGTCCTGGAACTTGCTCTGTAGACCAGTCTGGCCTCCAACTCACAGAGATCCTCCTGCCCCTGCCTCCTGAGTGCTGGGATTAAAGACGTGCGCCCCCATCACCCATTGTTTGTGCATTTTTGAGGCCAAGTCTCACTGTGTAGACCAGGCTGTCCCTACACTCACAGAGTGATGAGAAGCCTCTTGCGTAAAGGCGTTCGCCTCCACCACCCCATTGCCACCAAACCTGGCAGTGCCTCTGGGTTTTGTGCGGCAGAAGTGGAAGAAGAAACCACTGATTACACCACCTCTTACAACCAACCAACCCTGCAAGGAATGCACACAGGTCAGCGGGAGTCTCCTGCCTCCTCCGTGGATGTGTGTTCTGCCTGTTCAGTCCAGGCCGGAGAGGCCTGGGGCTGCGGGAGTAGTTGTGGCCAGGGAGAGATCCCAGTCCACTGGCTGGCCTTCACTGCAGCTTCTCTGGTAGACCCCGAGACTGGGAAAAGGCCTTTTTCACTCAGCTCTCCCGGTGACATGCTCCTATAAACATTCTACAGTATCACCACTCACTCACTAGCCCTGCTTGGGTCTTCCTTTGGTCTAGGCGGAACTAGAAGTCCTTAAGGTACTTAAAAAAAAATCTTTATTATTATAAAACAAAACCTCAAAACAGAATTCCTTATTTTGAATGCGCCCAAAGACCAATCATGGCCCATGCCAGAAACGCCAGCACTCGGGATGCGTGCCTGAAAAATAAATAAACAAATAAATAAATAATTGCCAATACCAACACCAATTGACTACCCCTCCAAGGAAGTAGCTGCAGTTAATAAAAGACACCGTCCACCCAAACACCAGCTTGGGAGAGTGGTCCCCAGCCGGGACCCTAACCCCACAGTGGCTCTTTGAAGTCTATGAGCCACTGGTGAAGAGCCATCCCCATTAAACAGACCATTCCCCTGGGGCAGTGTACTCCCTGCTGCCTGTCGTCATCGGGAAGCAATGGGATAGTGTGCCCTCTGATCCACAGAACATGTTGCATTGGGACCTCCTCATAACCTGATGGTGTGCACAGAGCCCCCAGCTGCCTTTCCTGTATGCAGCACCTACTTTCCCTGCCCCCACTACCTGCCTTCCTCGGGTCCACCTCCGGGTGCCCACCTACCTGCCTGCCCTGTGGCCTTCCTACCAGGGCTTCCTCTTACACACAAACCAATCTCTGTGGGTCTGGTGTGCAGAATGTCTGGAGTTGACACAGAAAACATCAGGGCATGGCTGTTTCATTTCAACAAATTCAGACACTAAATTCGTCATCATCAGGGCAGGCAGCATGACGGCATGCAGACAGACATGGCGCTGGAGAAGTAGCTGAGAGTCTTCTGTCTTGCAGACATGTAGGCAACATCAAGTCAGTTGGGATGCTGGGTGGTATCCTGAGCATAGGAAACCTCAAAACCCATGCACTAGAGTGACATACTTCCTCTAACAAAGCCACACCCATTCCAATAAAGCCACCTCCTAATAGTGCCGCTCCCTATGATCTTATGGGAGTCAGTCACATTCAAACTACCACCTTCCTCTCCCTGGCCCCAAAAGTGTATAACAGTATCAGTCAATGCAAAATACATTCAGTCCAACTTCAAAAGTTCCCATAGTCTATCACACTCTCAACAATGTTTAAAAGTCCAAATTGTCTTCTGAGATTTATGCAATGTCTTTATTGTAATGCCCTGTAAACTTAAAATCAGAAAGCAGATCACATACTTTGAACATACAGTGGTGCAGGGTATACATTACCATTCCAAAGTACAGGGAAGGACACACAGTGAGGAAATACTGGACCAAGGCAAACTTCAAACTCTGCATCTCCATGTCTGATGTCAAAGCATTCTTCAGATCTCCAACTCCATTCATTCAGCTTTGTTAAGCACAACACACTTCTTCCTCTTGGCTGCCTCCACTCCGCTAGCAGCTCTCCTCAGTGGCTATCCCTCGACTCTGCCAGCTTTAGCATCTTGGGGTCTCCAAGGCAATCCAGGCTTGTTCACAGCTTCATGAAATGGTCTCTTTAGGGACATGTCTGACACATGCCTGGCCTCAGCAGCTGTCCTTAGGCACAGAGGCAAATTCCATAACCGCTTTCTTCTATTTGATGGAGGAAGGTCATTGGCTAATAAAGGAACTGCCTTGGCCCATTTCATTGGTTAGAAGATAGGTGGGAGGAGTAAACAGAACAAAACGCTGAGAGGAAGAGGAAGTGAGCGCATACTCGACAGCTCTCCTCGCGGGAGCAGACGCCTCAGCAGAGACGCCATGCCCTGCTCCCGGGCAGACACACGCGATGAAACTCTGACCTAGAATCTTCCCGGTAAGACCGGTGCTCACAGATTATTAGAGATGGGTTGATCGGGATATCAGAATTAGCCAGTGAGGGCTAGAGATAAAGGGCCAAGCAGTGATTAAAAGAATACAGTGTCCGTGTAATTATTTCAGGTAAAGCTAGGCGTGGGGGCGGCCGGGTGCCGGGAACGCAGCCCACTGCCCATATTACTACATCTATTGTTGACTCTAAAGCCAGAACCATGTGGCTAAAGCTGCCAAGTTCTGCTTGCTGGGGCTGGAACACGGCCCCCTTGTTCAATTACATCTTCACCAGCTTTCTATTTTCCTCCCTCACTGCCTGAGCATGGGTGCCCTAAGACTCACTCTGTAGACCAGGCTGGCCTCAGACTCAGAGATCCACCAACCTCTTTCTCCCCAATGCTGGGATTAAAGGTGTGTGCCACCACACTGGGCACTAAACTGTTCTTAAATCCCTTTTCACGGCCGGGGGGTGGTGGCGCACGCCTTTAATCTCAGCACTTGGGAGGCAGAGGCAGGCCGATCTCTGTGAGTTCGAGACCAGCCTAGTCTACAAGAGCTAGTTCCAGGACAGGCTCCAAAACCACAGAGAAACCCTGTCTCAAAAAACAAAAACAAAAACAAATAAATTCCTTTTCACAAACTGGACACTTAGCTGGGGGTGGGGATCTTATCCAGAGGTCACCACTCCCTTTATTCCATTTCTTAATCCATTTATCTCCTTAAACACTGGCCAAGCGTTAATTCCATTCTGCATCCTGGTGCCCACTTCTCAGCGTCACATTTGTGACTTACCCTGATTAATTTGTTCGTTTTCATTACAAATCTTCATTAGAGTCACCACAAATAACAACTTGACAGAGTCTCTACTAGGCTGTTTTGAGATTTCCTCTGCCAACAGAATTAATCCAATTTCTTTGTTTTAGCCTCAGGCAGACTGTTTGGGCAAGGGCAAAGGCAAAGACAGCTATTTTCTTCACCAAAATATCACAACAATGATCTCTAGGCAACATAATAAAATTCTGCTCCTCTGAAACCTCTTGAGAGCCCCGCACAGTTCAAATAACTCAGCACCACTCTCTCCCGTATGCCTGCCATTATGGCAGTGCTTAAAGCTTTCTACTGCTTTCCTAACCCACTCCCAAAGTCCATAGTACTCCAAATAAAAACATGGTGCAGCCTATGCCAGCAATACTCAAATCCAGGTACCAACTTCTGTCTTTGTTAGGGTTTCTATTGCTGCAAGGAGACACCATGACCATGGCAAGTCTTATAAAGGAAAAACATTTCATTGGGGTGGCTCACTTACACTTCAGAGGTTCAGTCCATTATCATCATGGTGGACATGGCAGCATGCAGACAGACATGGTGCTGGAGAGGTAGCTGAGAGCCCTGCATCTTGGAGGCAACAAGAAATGGTCTGAAAGTCAACAATGAGGGAATCTGAGCAAAAGAGACCTCAAAGCCCGCCCCCCATAGTGACATACTTCCTCCAACAAGGCTACACCTACTTTAACAAAGCCACAGTTTCCAGCAGTGCCAGTCTCTATGAGCTTAATTTTAAGTCTTTATAAGTTCAAGCTAGCCTGGGCTACCCATGGAGCTCCAAGACATCCCGTGCTATGCTACATAGCAAAATTTTAAACCAGCATCATCCTCAGCAGAGGTTTCAGTATGATACGAAATGGCCAGGGAAGAGCTGGCATCAGATAAGATGCTAATGCAGTAGAAGGTGAGCTCCTAAAATAAACTCACATTTGCTGGGCTGCTGGAGATGCTTGGGACTGTTCCGAAGAGTCTAGGTGTTTCCGGGAGAACCTAGCTGTGGCACCAGCCTGAGATGCCATGTAACAAAGCTTCAGCTGCTGTGCCCAGCTCAGGCCCTCGTGGACTGGTTCCTGCACTTCACAGACAGCACAGACCTCTTGTTCTGTCCACACAGCAAACAGCTGTTTTCCTAAAGGGAATAAGACATAGTTTGTTCTGGAACCATTTTCAGTGGTTGTGGTCCAGCTACATAGATTTAGGTTACCCCAAATTCCACGTCTCCGTGTGAAAGCAGCTTCCTGAAGGTTCATAGTTTTGTAGAACAAAGAGAGTCATAAGAAGACAAGTTTAAAACACATGGGTGGGTCTATCAGAGAGGTGGGTACCGCAAGGTGGCGGAAGCCTTGCTGCAGGCCTAAGATGTTATCCGATGACACTGTCAAGCCTCTGAGTTGGTGGCAGCTAGTCATCTGCTTAGTTAATAGATTTCAAAAGGGGTTTATCTGTCTTCACGAGATGTTAGTCCTGATGTTAGAGGTGGGCAAGAACTGGTTGTTCAGGAGGCTAAGGCAACCTGGAGATTACATAATTAGCATTTTTACCTGCAATATTCGAACCTTTCCACACTGTTGTGGTTCTAATCAGTCCATCAGTCTCAATAAACAAATCCAGCCTATTTCTAGAACCTCTCATTCACAACATGGTCCCCCTGTTGTTGGCCAATCAGCATACAAAGGCCATGTGATATTAATTAAATATTGTAAGGTCCTTCATATCCAGGAAGCTCATTGTTAAGATCTAGTATAGATTAGGTTGGCTGGTTGATAAGACAGCAGTCTTCAGGAGAGAGGAATAGCTGGCAAGGGCCATTAAGAAAGAAACTTGGGAGGTAGAGACAGCTGGATCTCTGAGTTTGAGGCCAGCCTGGTCTACATAGAGGGCATCAGTGTTGGCTGAGGTTTCTGTCCCACCTGGACCCATAGTCATTCAGTCCCAAAGAAAAACAGAGGTCTACATTAATCTTATATTAGCCCATAACTCTTGTCTGTGTTAGCCATGTGGCTTGGTACCTTTCATCAGCAAGGCATTCTCATCTTGCTTACTCTGTGTCTGGGTGACGACTGCAGACAGCATCTTTCTTTTCCCTAAATTCTCCTGTTCTCATCTCCCCACATCTACTTCCTGCCTGGTTGCCCTGCCTATACTTTTTGCCTGACTACTGGCCAATCAGCATTTTATTAAAAATAATACAAGTGACAGGATAAAAGACCATTGTCTTACAGCAGTACAGTTCAGCTAACTAGGGCTACATTGAGAGAGCCTCTTTCAAAAAGAAAAACGAAAGAAAGGAAGGGAGGCTGGGAAGGAGGGAGGGAGGAAAGGAAAGGAAAAAATGAATCATATTAAAGCTATTAGCCATCATGACTGGTATCTGACTTTTTCTTATTTTATTCTCTGTGTCTGACAGAAATAAGATTTACATGTAACAGACAATAGAACTATTAGACCTAAAATTAAGTAATCAAGAACACAGTTTAGCCTATTGGAATGAAGGTAACAGATGAAGGAAATATGTATTTTAAATAACCGATTTTACATTTAAAACTTAGATTGACTCTAGGTATACTCTCCCTATATTTACAGCCATGTGTACTGCATGAACTATATATCCATGATAGCATGTATTCTATGAACTATCTCCATACCCACGATAGCATGTACTCCATAAACTATCTCCATACCCATGATAGCATGTACTCCATGAACTATATACCCGTGATAGCATGTACTACATGAACTATCTCTATACCCATGATAGCATGTACTCCATGAACTATCTCCATACCCATGATAGCATGTACTCCATGAACTATCTCCATACCCGTGATAGCATGTACTCCATGAACTATCTCTATACCCATGATAGCATGTACTCCATGAACTATCTCTATACCCATGATAGCATGTACTCTATGAACTATTGCCATACCCATGATAGCACGTACTCTATGAACTATTGCCATACCCATGATAGCACGTACTCCATGAACTATCTCCATACCCATGATAGCACGTACTCCATGAACTATCTCTATACCCATGATAGCATGTACTCCATGAACTATCTCCATACTCATGATAGCATGTACTCCATGAACTATCTCCATACACACGATAGCATGTACTCCATGAACTATCTCCATACCCACGATAGCATGTACTCCATGAACTATCTCCATACCCACGATAGCATGTACTCCATGAACTATCTCCATACCCATGATAGCATGTACTCCATGAACTATCTCCATACCCGTGATAGCATGTACTCCATGAACTATCTCCATACCCGTGATAGCATGTACTCCATGAACTATCTCCATACCCGTGATAGCATGTACTCCATGAACTATCTCCATACCCGTGATAGAATGTACTCCATGAACTATCTCCATACCCACGATAGCATGTACTACATGAACTATCTCCATACCCATGATAGCATGTACTCCATGAACTATATACCCGTGATAGCATGTACTCCATGAACTATCTCCATACACAGGATAGCATGTACTCCATGAACTATCTCCATACCCATGATAGCATGTACTCCATGAACTATCTCCATACTCATGCTAGCATGTACTCCATGAACTATATACCCACGATAGCATGTACTACATGAACTATCTCCATACCCATGATAGCATGTACTCCATGAACTATCTCCATATCCATGATAGCATGTACTCCATGAACTATCTCCATACCCACGATAGCATGTACTCCATGAACTATCTCCATACCCATGATAGCATGTACTCCATGAACTATATACCCATGAGAGCATGTACTCCATGAACTATCTCCATACCCACGATAGCATGTACTCCATGAACTATCTCCATACCCACGATAGCATGTACTACATGAACTACCTCTATACCCATGAGAGCATGTACCTCATGAACTATATATCCATAATTGCATGTACTCCATGAACTATATATTCATAATAGCATGTACTCCGTGATATCTCTATACCCATGATAGCATGTGCTCCATGATTTCTAAGTGTTAAATATGGAACTCTGGAAGAAGTCACCTTCTTTATTAGCAAAACATGAATATTGTTTAAATCCTATCTTGTTTTAATCCTATCTGAAAGCATTATAGAACATCATAGACACTAATTTAATGAAGAAACATTAGTACTTAATATATAAAATATAAATGTTGTTTTTAGAGGTTAAAGTTTTTGCACAATTTGGATATGAGTTAACTCTAATATTTGATTATAACTAACTAGAGTAAATGAAGTTTAATTTAAAGACTTTTTTGTTTTATCCAAATTATGCTGAGTAATGAGAAATTATATAATATATTGTTATATACATAGTTTATACAAAGAGAGACAGTAAAAACACTTGAATCCTTTAACATGAAAATTAGCTTTAAATAGTGTGGATGTTGGGGTAAGCAAATAGTTATAAAAATAAGAATAAAAAGAAAGGACAATATTTTCAATTATAAGTTCATTAAAACAAAGATTATTATTTCATCACTTAGAAATATACTGAGTAGAATATTAAATATCTTAAACAATTTTGATAAATCTAATCATAAAAGAAAGAAACATAAAAGTGTCTGGCATTGTGGCACATGCCCTGAATCCCAGCACTTAGGATACAGAAGTAGGCAGATCTCTGAATCTGACACCACCCAGCCTACAGAGCTAGTTTCAGGACAGCCAGGGAAATGTAGAGAAACCCTGTCTCAAAAACAAACAAGCGAACAAAAAGAGTGAAAAAAAGTGAGAGAAATTCTTAACTACTCAGTGTCCTCTACCATCAGTGGCATCATCTGATGATATCTGGAGGTATCATCCAGCATGTTTGAAGTCCCCATGAACAGACTGTCAGGTAATGTGAGCTTCCTCGTCTAGGCGTGAGTTACAAGTACCTCAATATACACCTAATCTTTTCATCAGAATGGAGTCTTTGATATGATGTCTTTCCTTTCTTTTAGTTGAAGAAATCATCTGGTTTTCTCTATCCGTTGTGAAGACTGTAACTAATTTAGAATTTTAATTACCATACTTAAAAGTTCTTTTCAACACACAAAGCCGGCTGGTGTACCAGATGGCCGTTTATCTCCAAGCACTTTCTCCTTTTCGGAAACCTTGTCGCCCACACCTACCCTGCTTTCTCTTTCTGAATACTTGCCTGTCTAGCTAGGGGATGTGTGTCAGGTCAGTTTTCTGTACTGTCTTTGGGGTCGACATTGTGGGAACTCCTTTCTGCCATAGCTTTTTTGGGTACCGCCTTAGGGAGTGGCTTCTGTGTGCAGGTGTGATCTCTTATAAGGGAGAGGAAGGAGCTCGCTTGCTCTCTTGGCAGGTAGGAGCAGAAGCAAGCTTGTGCAGCTGTTCAACCTCTCCCCAGGGTGGAGCAGCGGGACACAGTGACTTCCACCTTGTTCGGTATTCTGTGAGTCTGTGTTTCCTTTTGATCCCCATAAGAAAGACATGACCTCTCTTGCATGACCTCTCGCTTTAGTTCGATTTTCTCAGCTTCTGCCCTGAGACCATCTTCTCCCCTGGGTTAGTCTGCATATTTATGCAAGCCTGAGGGGACTCATGAGACAGAATCACCAAGCCCTCATATGTGTCTTCCCAGGTGAGCCAGTGCAGTTCCTTCTGACCTAGGAACAGGATATATTTATTGGGTTTCCCTACAAGGCCACTCTACTTTGCAGGGTGTTCCACATTTGGGTGGGTGAAAACGAATGTATCTTGTCTTCGACCTTTATCACCAGGTGTTGGTAGAAGTTCTGATTTCAGCAGGGTCACAGGAGAAGAAGCAGTGGAGAAATACAGGGTTATGAATTCGTGGAGGAGGGCCAGGATACAAAGGTCACATGATAGCAAATCAAAGCATTTCAAAGACAAACAAAACAGAAACCAAAGTGCCTTCAGAGTTCTGAGAGCAAGCAGAATCCAGAATGCCTTTAAAGCTCTCAAAGCAGGTGAGCAAGCAAAACAGAACGTCTAGACGGAAATGCTTTCCAGACAGACTAGATACTTTAAACCAAATACTTTGGAGGCAGACCGAAAAGGTATCTATCAAATGACCCCAAATTCCATGCTTTAATGTAGAAACGGTTTCGTGAAGGTTTATAGCTTTGCAGAACAAAGAACATCATAAATCAAGGCAATTTAAAAACGTATTGGTTTTAAGTTGGTTTAAAATTTAAAACACTTCAGAGAGGTGGTTCCAGCAAGACGGGGGAAGCTTTGTTGCAGGCCCAAGATGCTGAGGATAGTCTTACTTTTTGAGTTGGTGGAGGCTAGTGGTTTGCTAAGTTGATAGATTTCCAAAGGGTTCTATCCATTGGTCACAGGATGTTAGTTCTCACACAGAGGCGGCCAAAGAATGGCTATACTGGGGATTAGACCAGCCCGACACGAGGTCATTAGCCTGTGCACCTACAACATCCCGCCCTCTCCACAGCTCTGTAGCTGTACTCAGTCAGTCAGTGTTTCCGGGCGTGGCTTCTTTCCAGGAATTTTTGTTCACAACTTGAACACAGGAACCACATGTCCGGGAACCCACTGTCCTGAATTCTGGGAGGAGCTTCCACAGTCTAATCTAGATGGGCTGACAGGGGAGCAGGAGGAGGCAGTGGACAGAGAAATGAGGATTTCATTCTTTCATGCAGCTTGGCCCTTTGGAAGGCATTGCTGCTGCTCCAAATAGAAATCGGAGCAGAGGTGGGGGATATATTCTACATCCGTCAGGTGCTGGGCTCGTGTTCTGTCTCTTGGAGGCCGGGTCAATGCAGCTCACGTGAGAGAAGCAACCTGCCCATAGATGCCCCTTTCTCAGCATGCTCCTCTCTGTTCCTTCTCCATAGATGGTGGAAACAATATTACTTTATAGATTTTTGGGGAGAAATAGAGTCTTCAGTATCTACAAATAAACTGCTTGAGAAAGAGTGGTAGAGACTGTTACACTTGTACTTGGAGGGAAGAGGTCAGTAATGTTGGGATGAAGGCAAAGTCGCAAGGGAAGGTCAAAGGTCTTTGGGCAAGACAAGCCCAGAAGTGATAAGACATCTCACTTCCATGTCCCTCTGCCTGTCTTCCTTCCTTCCTTCCTTCCTTCCTTCCTTCCTTCCTTCCTTCCTTCCTTCCTTTCTTTTTTTCTTTCTTGTGGGGGCTGTGGACCTCCAGACCCTGAATTTCATGTAAACACTTGTTTTGCAGCTACTCTGAGCACGAAGACCCTCAGGAGTCTTTGAGGGCAGGGAAGTGTTTTCTGGTGGGCTTGTGACTGAGAGTTAGTTAGGGTGTGGTCATTAGTCAAGGAGACCCTATATAAGCTGCCTGGAACACAATAAAGTAGGCATTCTTGTTTAAAGAATGACCGTGTCTCTGTGTGTTTCAATCTCCAGCCCCTTGTCCAACTCATGAACTGAACTGTAGCATGTAACATGCAGAGCAAACATTGTGTTACTCTTCCTTCCTTCCTTCCTTCCTTCCTTCCTTCCTTCCTTCCTTCCTTCCTTTCTTTCTTTCTTTCTTTCTTTCTTTCTTTCTTTCTTTCTTTCGTTCATTCTTCTAAGCAGGGTTTCTCCATGTAACCCTGGCTGTCCCGAAACTCACTCTGTAGACCAGGCTGGCCTTGAACTCGAAGATTTACCTGCTTCTGCCTCCCCAGTGCTGGGATTAAAGGCGTGAACCACTACTGCCCGGCTTTCCATGTCATTTCTTACAGCTTGGCCAGACGAGCACAAAGAGAAGCAGAGCCCATAGCTGGGGTGAGCAATTGCAGGCCCCTCATCAGGAATGTGCTCTAGCCCCACCCACCACACACAGGCTTTCTAGGACTGCTTCCTTCTCCTTCAGGCAGACAATGCCAATCACCCACGTCCATCTAGGGACTGGGACAGCTCACACCATGGTCAGTCTGGGCACCGCAGCTCTTGGCTACTGCATGCTGTTGGCATCTGTGGCCATCCCTGCTATAGTGCTTATTTCAATCTTGCCTTGCCATGGAGACTTGCCTTCCCGGAGGTTGGTTCTGAGCTTTGCTCCTTTCAACTCTTACAGAAGGTGTGGACCTTAAGATGTATATGAATCCTTCCATCTTAGTAAATACAGTGTTTCTATACTTAGGGTTGATAGAATGAAAAACCAACTAGTGACATATGCTTTATTTCTTTTCTTAAAATCTAGGCAATCCAGCCTAAAATATACACAGGGGAGGAAGGACTGAAAAAAAAAATCCACACTCTGTTCTCAGCGGCTCCCCATGACTGGGTGATGCTTCCCCACTCACGACTCTGGAAGAGCACAGTCACTCCTTATCAGTTTTAGTACCAGCTCTACTGCCAGATTTGAAAGCATCTAAAAAGAAAATATTTGGCATGAGTTTCTCTCACTATCAGCTTTGAAAGATGAGTTAGAGGAATGTCTGGCCCAAACAGTCCAGAAACATATTTCTCCTGTAAGTGATGTTTTTCTGTTTTGGATCAGAAATATCTCCATAAGGCCCATGGGAGAAATAAACAAAATTGAGGACCACGCATATGAAAAGCTCTACATGCTACCCCATCAGGGAACTGCAAACCAGAACATCAGGATAGCATGACACATCTATTTGAATGGCCCAACTCCATGACACTAACAAACCAAACACTGTTAGAACACAGGCCTGAATGAATGTCCTAGGTTGTCAAAAGGTATGAAGGCTTTGAAAGACAACCTGACAATTTCCAAAGAAACTAAACATAGATTAATGCTTCACTAAGGAGCTGGAGAAAGTGTTAAGAACACCTGCTGCTCTAGCAGAGGCCCCAGAGGGTCAACTCCCAGCATTCACAAGCTGGCTCACAACCATCCAGAAAGCCAGGTCCTGGGGGTCTGATGCCCTCTTCTGACCTCCTCGGGCACTGCATGCATACGGTTTATAGACACATGCAGGGTAAACACCATATGCACACAAAGTGAATATTAAAAAACATAAACTTAATTCAGACAAGCTTCTACTTACCCACAGGACTTCAGAACTCACAAGCACAGGTAAACCAGTACTTAAATATCTAGACTCTAGAGTAACTTTACTCAGAATCAGTCACAGGGCCAGTGAGACGGCTCAGCAGGTGACGGTGCGTGCCTTCAAGCCCGACAACCTGAGTTCCAGCCCCCGGACCCTCCTGGCAGAAGGAGGAAACCAGTTCCTACAAGATTTCCTCTGACTTCCCCGGGTATGAAGTGGCAGGTGAGTTCACACCCTTACCCTCACCCAAATACAACAAATAAGTGAGTGCAGTAAAGGGGAGGGGGGGGAGATAAAAATACAGGAGAATAACAGAAAGCTTTGTTTTTGTGTGTCTTTCAAGCCTGGGTCTTGGGTCTTGCTATATAGTCCAGACAGGTCTGGAATGTACAGTTTTCTACTTCAGTTCCCAAAGCAGTGAGGATAATAAGCACATGCCACGATGCTCAGCTAAGGAAAGCACTTTGAATGAATTATATACATGTGTGTGTGCACGCACACGCGTGTACCACAGAATATCTGTGTCACAGTCAGATGGCGACTGCTGGAGAACTTTCTCTCCTTCCATCATGGACCTGAGGGTTGAGCTGTCATTATCAGGTGTGCATGGCACGTGCTTGACCCTCTGAGCCCAGAAAAACGCTTTTTAAATTTAACTTTTATTTTGAGGCAGTGTCTCACTGTGTAGCTCTCGACTAGACTGGAACTCTCTAGGTAGACAAGGCTGGCCTCGAACTCACAGAGATCCACTTGCCGCTTTGCACTCAGGGCGTGTCAAGTGCACTGGCCCTTGGTATCACACTGATGCTCTGAAAGCCTATGACTGCTGGACCCAGCTCATCATTGGAGCTGAGATACAGTTTAGCTTAAAAGCAAAGATTAGCAGGGAAGGAAAGAAAGATAAAGTTGGCGACAAAGACTGTGAGATGGCCAGGACACAGCTCTGAAGACCTGGCAGTTGTCCTATCACAATGTCACACGATGTCAGCCCCTGGGGAGCCCAAGAAAGAAAGCAAAACTTGGGCACTGGACACTGTTTTCAAATAGAAATAGGCTTCGTGCTGAATGGATTTCTTTCCTTTCCCTACCCTAGTTTGTTCATTCAGAAAGTCCTCATGTGCCCCTCTGTGCCAGGAATCTGGCTAGGATCTGAGAGTGTGAGAATGAGCTGGGCAGGCATGCCCTGTGCATGCAGAGTCCTAGACAGGACGTTGCCTTTGAATAGTTTACACAGATAAGGATCCTGCGAAGTGGCCATCCATACAACTCACGAGGCTTTCTCCCACAGGGCCAGTGTGTGGTTAGCAGGACAGATGTGCAGAGAGCAGGGACAATGTTCAGGCTTCTGAGAACTAGACAACGGCTTTGAAGTGACGCGAATCTCTGGAAATAATACTGCTACTGTCTGACTGGTCAGAGAGAGGCTTGTGTTGTGGAAATGGAAAATGGGGATTGGCCTACATCCCACAATGGATCCCGTTGGCCATGCCACTCTGGTCAGTGTTCTTGCCCAGTGCCTCACAACAGTAATTGGAATACACACAGCCAGCAACTGGAAGACAGCACGTATCGCTCTTGGTGCTGGTGCATGTGCTGGTACAACAGAAAGGGCGAGTGGGTATCTTTGAGTGTTTATTTCCATCTGAGTTGAGAAAACAAAACCGGTAATGCAGCGCCGGGTGGTCTGCGGTGATTCACGAGGTCTTCAGAGACTCTGACATAGGGGTGGTGACCCTGGCGGCGTTTCTAGTCACTTTGACTGGCTCGTTCTCTTTCTGTAATCTGAACGAGGCTTACATTCATGCTGAACTACCCGGGGGTCTTCTCAGATGTTATCTGGGTATTTATGGATTTCCATAAACTCAGATTGTATGTCCAGAAGTAGCTATTCACCTCGCTTGTCATCCTGCCCACACGGCATCAGCCACGCTCCTGGTGGTTTCTGTGCAGCAAGCTCTCCAACAAGTGCGTTAATTTTCTCTTCTGATATGCAAACACCAGAGGTTTCTTCTTACCGCTCAGGCCCAACAATGCCCCTGTGCAGTCTTGCCTCAGGGTTATGCTCCCTTTTCTTCTCTCTGCCCTAATCTCTCTGTGAGAACTTGGGTTTCTTCTTATCACTCAGGACCAACAGTGCCCCTGTGCTGTCTTGCCTCAGAGTTATGCTCTTTCTTTCTCTCTGCCCTAATCTCTCTATAAGAACTATGAGAACCTGGCTGTTTTGGTATCCTGTGAAACACCACACTGATCGCTCTCATTGCCAGAACCATGCAGGTTGGATTTGGTGATCAGGAAGTAATCTGAATCTTTGGTGCCAGGTTGCTCAGTTGCTGTTATGAAGTACCACACCCCAGGTGGTTTAAACAATGGCGGCTTATTTGCTCACAGTTCTAGAAGCTTCTGATTAGGCACCAGAAGGGCTGGATTTTGGAAGAGCAGCTCAGGCTGCTCTGTCTGCCTTACAAAAAGGTTTCTTCTCACTGTGCAATTACACAGTCTCTCTGTGCCCACAGACGGACCTCTGGGGTTCCTCTGGTTACAAGGCAAACCTGGCCTTGTCCTGTAAGCTCTCAAGCAACACCGTGGCCTCACTTAACCTAACTACCCCTAGAAGGCCCAACTCTAATCAAGGACCCATTGAGCATTAAGGCTTTCACTTGTGCACTGGAGGGGACCACGATTTCATTCACAACAGGCGTCTCGAGTTCATGACAGATGCAGGGTATAGGCATGCCAGGAACTCTAACAGGCTCACCCTCTGAATAAGGTCTTGGGTACTAAGTCTGAAGTACACTGGGATGTGATGTTTCCTAGGGAACGGAAACGCTACTGAGTGCCATTACATTTACAACTGGGATGATGCTCTCCATCAGGGGTGCTCAGGACTTAGAGTGACACTTGACATCTGAGTGTGCTATTTAGGGTCCTGTGTACCCCCAAACTTCTGTTGGTGGATCTGGTGCTGCCCACTCCATTGCATGAGCATTTAAGTACCAGGAGGGTGCTGCACACGAGTGAGCCGCAGAAGTGCATGACCAGTACTGTGTGGGTCTGTTTTTCTCTGTGAGGATTTGTCTTCCTAGCCCCCAGGGAAGAGCTGCCCCCATGCCTGCTCTGTAGATGGCTCCTGACACAGAGGAGCCTGCTCGACGGTCTGCTGCATTAAGATCAAGCAGGGATAACCCAGGAAGATCACCAAGCTGCAAACCCAGTTGTCCACTGTTCTTCCCTTTCCTGGGATTGCAATTTAGGGTTATTTTAAAGACAGTTAAGTGCTTTAGTATAGGGGATGTGGACCCCGAGACCCTGAATTTCTTGTAAATGACTTTGTTCTGAGCAAAACAACTTGTTTTCCTGTGTTTGCAGCTGCTCTGAGCACGAGACCCTGATGGCAGGGGAGTGGGTTCTGAAGGGTCTGCAGCTGAAAGATCCTGAGAGCTGGGGCGTGGCCAGAGCCCTATATAAGCTGCACCTGAACACAATAAAGTTGGCATTCTTGTATCAAGGATGACCCGTGTCCCCGTGTCTCTGTCTCTGTGTGTAAGTTTTTAAGTCTCCAGCCTAGTTCCCAGCTTGCATACCATAGAGGGTAGAGCAGACGCTGAGTTTTACATATCAGTATGCAAAGCAACAGGGCAGCCTCAGTTTGAATGTGAAAGAAGATAGTGATGACAACTTGAAAAAAAGCAGCCAAACCACCCTGTTTAGGCACTAAAACCTTTCTGTATAGAGCCGGGAATACCCAACCTTCCCAGGATGTCCCAGTCCTGATAGCCCTGGTCAGGCTCTTGGGCACCTAAAAAGATGAGTTAAGATCAGCCAAAGCCCTTGTGCTAGCAGAGATTCATATTCCTTCTAAAACAGTAGCTGCCGACCCTCTCCCATTTCTCCTCCCTCTCCTTCTCTTCTTCCCCTCCTCCTCCTCTTCCTTTTTAAGAATCCATATTAAAAGCTATAAATTATCCCATTCAGTTTGTTGCCCAGAGTCATTCAGAAAAGCAGGGCTTTCTCCAGTCTGTGAGAAGGGTTTCAACACCTTGGACAGCACCATCAGAGCTGGGTCAAAGGACAAATGCCAAGAGCTGCAGGCAGCTGAGCAAAGTGGCCCCGAAAACATACATATGAGTAAGTAATATTATAGGAACTGGAATGGCTATATTTAGGAATGTGTGTGTATACAAATATACATGCAATATAACAATTAGCGTGTAAAAAAGGCCATGAATTTGAAGGCGAGCAGGAGGGGTATTTGGGACAGTTCGGAGTGAGGCGAGGGAAGCGAGAAATGTTGTAACTATATTGTAATCTCAAAAATAGAAAGTTTAAAAGAACAATACAACAGCGCTCCCAATTCCACCAAGAATATTAGTAAGCCTGTTACTCATACATACCATGGACTCAGTGAATTCAGTTCAAGAGAATTGATACTGGGTGTGAGTTTGTGTTAAAGTAGATTGTAAAACCCAATGCCTGAAATCAGAGATGGGCTACGCACGTTTCTGTTAAAATTTAAATGGCCATCACCTTAGAGGGAAATGCATCTGAACACTATCCAGCTGCATAGCCAACCCTGGGGATGGCTTTTGTAGCAGGGACAAGGCTGGACCCAGAGCTGAGAAACGGCAGACAACCAGCACAGAGCCAGGGCTGCCAAGGGGTAAGAGACTGGCTTTGCAGACTGTCATGGGGAGAGTCCTCAAGCCCTGGTCCTCACTCTGGGTACCTGTGAATGGGGTGCTTCTGTCCAGAGTCAAGGATGAGGGACATGAACTGGAAGGGGGGGGGTCTCAGCAGAACACTGGTTATGTTAAGACTACCTGTCCAAGAATGTTTCCATCATTACTTCCTGTTTAGATTTTCAAAACCCCGGCTGTTTCTGACTCCAATGTCCAACACACATGCAAACACATACCTGTGCTTCCATGGTCATATACTCATATTCAAGCATTCCCCATGTCTGCACACTGCTTCCCACAGGTACATACACACAGAGAGCTGCACAAGTATTCACTCACACTCACCATGGACTCAGTGAATTCAATTCCTCGTCTTCATTCTCCTGCTTTTGAGAAGCCAATGAGAACTGTCTGTGTTGATGCTGGGAGAGCCCAGGGGACAGCTTTGTGCCTGCAGCCACAACACTGTGTTTTCCCAACTGTGCTCAAGTGAATAATGTCCTTGTCCTAAGACCTGGAAATCATATGAGTTCCTTACATGGCAAAAGGGACTCAGCACACATGAGCAAGGATCATAGCAAGGCCTATTATCCTGATGCATTTAGGTGACTCAATGACATCGCAGAGACCTTTTCAAAGTAGAGGCAGTGGGAACAGCATCTGAGATGCTGACATGAGGCAGCAGATGATGAAGGGATGCCCTGAAGAGGAGCAGGCATGAGCCAAGAACACTTGCTTGGGATGGTCACCCACTAGAAGCTGAGGAACAAGGAATGGGTTTCTCTCCAGAGCCCCCACAGACCTCTATACATGAGCCAATGAAAGTGATTTTGAACTTCTGTCCTCCAGAACTGTCAAATTCACAAGATTTCAAATTACTAAATTCGTGGCAGCTTCTAGTGGCTGCCACAGTAAATCAAAATGACCATTGTCTTACAGCAGATGTACATGCCTGTGTGTGTGGTTTTTTTTCTTTGGCCAAATGGAATCATGAAGAGTTGGTGGTTTTGTGCTGTTTGGAAATTGTTAGAATCAATCCCTAGCATAACAACACTTAAAAATATTTTCATTTATTCTTGGAAAATTTCATACATGTGTACAATATATTTTGATAATATCCACCTTTTGCTCCCCATTAGAATGCACCCCAAGTCCTCTTAAGTTTCCCCTCTCAGCTCCATAATCTCTTTAATTAGTTTTAATAACCCACTGAGTTGAATTGGTGCTGCCTGCATGTAAATGGGTGTGGGGTCATCCTCGGGTCCTGGGTAGCCTAGCAGGGGCCATAGCCCCAAAGACCCATCACTCCTGGCAGCTCTCAACTGCTGATGGAGCTGCAACCAGTGATGGGGCCTTTCACTAGCGGAAGGGATGCCATCCCTCTATGACATCAGCAGTGTGCAGTTTCTGCAGGGTGGACTGAAGACTGGCAGCTGCCACCCCTTCTCATTCCAGAACGGGTGAGCCCTTCCCTGTGATTACAAACACAGGGAGCTTTGTCCTCTGTCATTTCCCCGCTGAGAAAGGTCATGATTCTCATCCTTTTGATTCAACATATATGTGGTTTTATTCCAAAAGGTTCCATAGCACTTTCTATTTCGCTTGGTTTACTATTTGCTCTGTCATTACACGTTTGTTCCATTACGTTATTTAACTTTCAGCCCACCGAAGTGGCCAGACTGGTCATCACCCACTTTGTCCATGTGTAGTAAATACTCAGGGTTTTTAAATTTAAAACACTGGCATGAATGGGGTAGAGATGGGCTCTGAACAGCACCGACAGAAATCAAGAGCTGTTGCACGTGAATGCTAAAGTCATAAACAAGAGTAGTGGGCAGAAGAGCATTGAAAACCCAAGGATAGGGGTGGGGAAATAACTTCCCGAGCAAGCCTGAGGACCAGAGTTCAAATCCTCAGCACCCCTGTAAAAAGCCAGCCACGGCTATGCATGTTTGTGATCCCAGCGCCATGGGAACACAGACAGGAGTGGCCGCCAGCCTATTTCCCGCTTAAGCGAGAGACTTTGTCTTAAAGAAATGATGTTGCGAATGTGATTTTAAGATGTGTTACATCTGTTTATGCTGCAGAATATGACTTCAACCTTGTAAGGCGTGTTACGTTTGCTTATGTTTGTAAGGGTGTGTGTTTAATTATGTAAAGATGTGTTGCATCTGTTTCGCCTTGCCTACCTAAGGCACCTGACTGGTCTGGCCTAATAAAGAGCTGCACAGCCAGTAGTTAGGTAGGAGACAGGATAGGCAGGACTCCCAGGCAGAGAGAATAAATAGGAGGCGAAATATAGGCTTTAGAGAAGGCAAAAATGATGGGCACACCTAGAGCAGGAAGCAAGGACGCCAGCCAGATAGATACAGAGGAGCAGTGAAAGTAAGACACACAGGGGTAAGACAGGTGATAAAGTAAGACACACAGGGGTAAGACAGGTGATAAAGTAAGACACACAAGGGTACGACAGGTGATAAAGTAAGACACACAGGGGTAAGACAGGTGATAAAGTAAGACACACAGGGGTAAGACAGCTGATAAAGTAAGATACACAGGGGTACGACAGGTGATAAAATAAGATACACAGGGGTAAGACAGGTGATAAAGTAAGATACACAGGGGTACGACAGGTGATAAAGTAAGATACACAGGGGTAAGACAGGTGATAAAGTAAGATACACAGGGGTAAGACAGCTGATAAAGTAAGACACACAGGGGTAAGACAGGTGGTAAAGTAAGATACACAGGGGTACGACAGGTGATAAAGTAAGATACACAGGGGTAAGACAGGTGATAAAGTAAGATACACAGGGGTACGACAGGTGATAAAGTAAGATACACAGGGGTAAGACAGGTGATAAAGTAAGATACACAGGGGTAAGACAGCTGATAAAGTAAGACACACAGGGGTAAGACAGGTGGTAAAGTAAGATACACAGGGGTACGACAGGTGATAAAGTAAGATACACAGGGGTAAGACAGGTGATAAAGTAAGACACACAGGGGTAAGACAGCTGATAAAGTAAGACACACAGGGGTAAGACAGGTGGTAAAGTAAGACACACTGGGGTAAGACAGGTGGTAAAGTAAGATACACAGGGGTACAACAGGTGATAAAGTAAGACACACAGGGGTAAGACAGGTGATAAAGTAAGACACACAAGGGTACGACAGGTGATAAAGTAAGATACACAGGGGTATGACAGGTGATAAAGTAAGATACACAGGGGTAAGACAGGTGGTAAAGCCCCAAGGCAAGAGGTAGATACAGAGAAACAGGTTAATTAAGTTAAAATAGCTAGCTAGAAAAAACCCAAGCTAAGGCCGACCATTCCAAACGCACAAGTGTCTGTGTCGTGACTTGGGAGTTGGTTGGTACACAATAAGGCGTGGAGTGATGGAGAAAAACACCAGTGGCCTCTCTGAGAACCGTTTCGCACCCACGCCCACATCTATACACAAACCACAGAGGCACATGCTCACAAAACACAAAGGATTGATTTATTCTGGAAAAGATATGTAACTTACAAAAATTAGCGATCCTCAGCTCTGTGATTAAGACCCAGTAAACTTAAGTTGGAATGTCTGAGATGCCATGTGAACCAGAAACACGGAGACATGAGCAGAGAGAGAGGGGATTGATTCAAATCAGTGGGTACATATCATTGTCAAGGCTGGGTGAGATGGGCCATTGGTGATACCAAAAGAAGCCAACAACCTTGACAAGTCAAGCTCCTAAGCTTGTAACAAAATATCAATATAGTGACTGAAGAGATGGTCATGGGTTAAGAGTACATCTTGGTCTTCCAGAGGACTGGATTTCCATACCCAGCACCCACTACAAAGGATCTTCTGCCCTCTTCTGGTCTCATCAGGTACTGCATGCAGTATTCATAACCACAAATAAGCTCATTATTAATCAATTAAAATACCACTACAATCATTTCTTGAATCAAAATCCAAGTCACTAACTTCCAAAGGACAGAGGACTTAAGATGTTTTTACTGTGCCAGCAAGAAGAGAAATGATAGAGGAAGAGGAAAGAACAGAGGAAAATTCAAGGAGCAGAATTTAAGTAAGCATCACTGTATTAAGTGGGGTTTTAAGAGGTGTGACCCCCGTGGTGCACAAAGCCACGCCTGCCACCTACAAGGTAAATAACCCCGAAAGCTGACGCTAGGAGGCTAACGATGTAAGAGATCGAAGCTTCCGGATTTTGTTTTCATCGCCTAAGGTTCTCTTCATCAGGCTGGCGTTTCTGCATTTCCACGTACATTTTAGAAGCAGCTTGTCAGTTTCCAAAACAATCACCATGCTGGAGTGTTACTGTGTCGATCTGCACAGAAAACAAACAGAGCTGCACGCTAGTGAGAGACCGGCTCTCTTGGGTGACTGACAGCTCCACCACCCAGTCACAAGCAGAGCCTTGCAGACACCCTGCGCCTTACCCAGAAAACACTTCTGGGCAGATGTCCACCCACAAACTGGCTGCTCCTCCTTGGAGCTGTACTTCCTTTGTGACTGATCCTTGCAATTGAGGACTGTTTCAGCGTCAGTGTCTTGTAGAATTCTCATTTCTTTCCTCAAAAAGCTTCCTCTTGACTTGACTTCTGAATATACAAGTCACTCAGGAAGCCTAGTCATACTGACGCAGACCTCACCAACAGACCAAACTTTCCTTTGGAGCATGTGTCTTTCCTAGCATCTGATTTGACAATCTTAATCCATGAAACCTTTATGTTTCCGACCCAAATTCTCTAGCAAAGCCAAGCAAAACCATCAAACAAAAGATGACCATAGAAAGTTAAAAGATTATTTCCCCCCAGAAATAGGCTCAAGTTGATCATATGTTTCCTTTTTCTCCCATGGAATTATGCTGGATTTTAGACATCAGAAGAGTTTAGCTCCTAAGCCGTTGCAACTCAAATTTAATCCTTTGTGGCTTGTAAAAATCTTAACCAGTGGGCAACACTCATGTGAAGTTATTTTCAAATCTCGCACTCTGGAAGCCCTTCTCCAGGGCAGCCTGCTGAGTCCTCTGGGGGCTTGGTAGAGCCCATGCTTTCAGAACGGGCTTTCTCTCTCTTCTGAGATAATCTGGGAGCCACCCGGGATGTGCCCTTCATTGTTTAGACTGTCACTCATCACGCCTTCATTAGCTGCTAGCTTGTCACATTTGTGCATACATTGCTCCAGCTCTCCAGACTCACAAGCTCCGCTTTAGAAATTAGGGCAGGCGGCCAGGGTGGCTCTCTGTTCTCTGCCACAGCCTGTGCCTGCTGGAAGGCATGCGCCAGGGCCTGCAGCTCGGAAATATGCTAAGAGCATTTCCTGAAAAGAAATAGCTTCTATGGAGACAAAAAGAAGAAAAACAACTCAGACAAAGTTACTCTCTAACTTGATGTTAGGAACAGCCAATCAACAAAGGTGTCGTCGTGGGCCGTTGCAATGCCCACGGCCCACTGTGAAAGAAGTAAGAGACTTTTAAATGGTTTTGCAGATGGAGCCTGAAACAACATAAACGAAACACATCTTTTGAAACACACAGATTTGGTTTCTTTGTAAGCAAACGGTTTCTGCCTACTGATCGGCATTTCAGATGTGTGCAAATGCCCGCTCCTCTTCCAGGCTGGCCTCCATCTCATGGTGGATTGTCTCAGGGTCTGCCAGCGTTGCCTCCAGTGGGTATGCATTCAATAGCTAAGGCTTTGGAGTGTTTTCTGGTCCTGCAGTCTCCGTCTCTTTAAATGAATGTTGCTTCTTGCTCTACTTTACGGCTTTCTCCTAGAACCTAATCACTGCTAGGGAACTTTCCTCTGTGGGACAGCTCCTTGGAAGGCGGGTTACAGTCCGGGGCTGGGTGGAGGACTCCTCCTGTCTCCACATGAATGACAAAGACAGAGAAGCAGGTGAGCAAATCCAAATCCCAGGAACATGTGTCAATTGAGTGCAGGCCGCAGAGGTGGGCTGAGGAAGGGGTCAGACCCCAGAGGCAAGGCTCTTGCTGTGACAAAGCCTGGTAGTGCATGTGAGATACTCAGGAAGAAAATGAGATGTTAAATATCTCATGTATAATTTAGCCATTTGTTTTAGGCAATAAAAGAATAAGCTAATTAAGGCAGCAACTAGAGTTCTAGCTCCCATTTTCGTATCTGTTAGTCGCTGTCATGGTGACCACAGATCTCTGTCTCCATTGCTTTAGGGGTGTGTGACTGGGAGCTCCTTATGAAGGTTTTGCAGATGGACCTGGGTCCAGAAGGCTTGGGTTGTACTGAGGAGGGCAAAAACATAGGGGAAGGGGCATTCATAGCCTGCATGGTGGACCAGTCATGAGCATCTGATGGCTCTAACGAGTTGGTCTGGAGCTTATGAGCCAGGTAGGGGAGATCTCAGATGGTAGTTCATTCATTCAGGTGACACAGAACATAGCTCCTGCTCCAAAGGAGGCTGTTCTGGGTCAAACATGAAAAACCCCAGCCTAGGAAGGTGGCTTCTGGTTGCTCTGAATGGCATGTCATTTCGTGGGAGAGTTTACGTGAACGTCTGTCATCATAGAACAAGAGAAAACCGTAATTAGCACATTCAAGACTGCAGACTGCAGCAATCTCAGGACATTTCACTCATGCAATTCAGATGTTATCTTGTGATGTTCATTCTTATTTGATTTGAGTTGGTGGAAGGGCGTGATCTGCCAAGGTAAAACATGCCTAGGTGGCTAAGAAGGGAACTAATCTTGACCGTAATCCTCCGTCTTCCCATAACTGGGATGTTCTAATCAGTGAATCAGTCTGCAGGATTGATCCTAGGCTTTCTCAGGGAACTTCATAGCCAACAGCGACGCTTGGGTAGCCTCCTCCAGGCTCTTGTTTGAATATGCAGGGACGGTGTTGGCAGTGTTCTTGCTGCTGAACCCAGGTACAGGTTTGGGACAGCAGAATCCTCAGATGTAGGAATGGAAGTGAGTAACCTCAAAGAGAAATAGCCATGGGTCAGCAACAAGGACAGGAAAGATGGCTTCCCAATGGATAGCTAGGCCAGATATTAGTCCGAGTGGAACCAAAGGAGAGGGGTAGCTCACAGTCAGGGAGGACAGCACTCACGCCCGGCAGAGTGGAAGGAGGATGCAGCCACAGGGCTGAAGGTGTTCAGGTGAGCACGGCAGTGTACCAGGGAGGTGACAGCAAGTCCACACGCTGGAGAGGGGTCCATCAGAGAACAGAGGGTGGATTCTGAACAAAGACATTCTACAAAGGGCTGCAGTCAGATGCTGGGCCATGGACAGTGAGGAGGGGGCTGTGCAAGCTCTACCCACTTCGAAAGAATGCAGTGTCCTTCCATGGTGCTGGTGACAATCTGGGCCATCAGGGGACTTCCCTGCTTCTAGTCTTTAGAAACTCTTGTGACAGAGAATTTAATAAGAACCTGAGCTGGCTCACAGCCTCTTCACTGCCCACACTGTAGGCAGCACGGGAACTCAGTACAGCCTTGAACACCTGCAGCCTGAAGGATTTACCTTGTGTGAGCTCAGAGATGTGGGCTCGGTGTTAGAGACCACGGGGGAAGGGTATCAGGTATCATAGATACAGGCTCGGTGTTAGAGACCACGGAGGAGGGTGTGTGAGCTCAGACGTGGGCTCGGTGTTAAAGACCACGGAAGAGGGGTATCAGGCTTGAGTCCTCATCTGACCTTCTGATGGAAAGTGCCATGGGCATGGATTCCTGCCCTTCCTTGCTGGACACCCATTACTTACCACAGGGCAGAAACAACATGTGGATTTGTTGCCTGATTAGCAAGTCATGGGTGGATGAATTTATCTAAGATCAGATAATAACACACAAAAGCTGAGATTTTGAGTCTTATTCTTCCCCTCCCCTGTTTCCAAACAACTTGGAGGCAGAACATCCATTAATTTTAAATGCTTTTATGATAAGAAGTCACAGACTTGTTAATGGCTATTTTTAAAGTTACTCAGATTGAGGCAAGAAAAATCAGACAAGCGCCAACTTGGAGCACTATTTGTGGATTAGGTCAGTGGACAGACAGACAGCTACAGGGACACAGAACTTTTTTATATCAGGGAGAGAGTGTCCTGCCACTCCCCCTTAATCTCTGCCAGAGAATCGCGCACCCCACCCCACATCATGAAGTTCACTGTGCTTCCCTGAGGTTGTTGCCACCCATGAGATGTGATTTGAGGTGACCGATCCACATCCCTGTGGCTTCGGCAGGGTCTTTACCTGACCGCCGTAGCCATGGGACTGAGGAAGGATGCTAATCCAGCCTCTGATCCTGAATGGAAGGGTGTGGAGTGGAACCAGAGGGAAGACCCAGCATTCTGTGTCATGGTGTTCTGACCAGCCATCAACACCTGGGGGCTGTTGCTCTTGATAGAAGAAATGAGCAAAAGTCACTTAGAGAACCGTGGTTACACAGAACAGGGATTTCGTCTCATTTCTTGAGCCGGTTGTGCCCCATCGGACTTCTGACCACCCTCCAGAGAGGAAAAGAGCAAACTCCTACGACAGATGCTCCCTCAGACCCCAGCCCATATTGTATGTGTGCGCGCGCGTGCACGTGTGTGTGTCTGTCTGTCTCCCTCTCTCTCTCTCTCTGTGTGTGCACGCGCGTGTGCATGTAGCTTTAGAGAGTCCCTGGTAGCTACAACCACTCCCACCCTTTTTTGGAGGCTTCACCTTCCTGGCCACCCACCTGGATTACCGAGAGATTAGAATACTACTGCAGAGCAGCGCCCACACCCGGTGAGGCCCAGAGCTCCTCTGTGGGGTCGCCACACTCCTAAGCGTGCTGACACCTCTCAGAGTGAGTGCTGACAGTTCAAAGCTTCAGAGTGGCAGCAGCAGATCCCATGTCCTCTCTCAGATGTTTGCTTAGGCACCATCCCTTTGTCATTTCTCTGCTGGGAGAAAGACGACAAAAATGAACAGAACTGACTCCTCCTGAAAACTTGGATCCTGTGGGATGGGGCACCATGCGTGTTCAGTCTGTCTGCTCCCCACCCTCTCACCTGCCGTCCTTGGCGGAGCATGGGCTCTGTTCACCATTGTTCCAATGACTGGGGTTAAAAAAGTGGGTTACATTCCCAAGAACAATCCAGAAGGAAGGAGCCCTGCTGGCAACAGGCGGCCCATGCCTGGACCAGAGAGAGAGCTGGTTATGGCCAAGCTTTTGCGGTAGGCGTTGTCCCCTGGAACGCCCGCAGGCAAGGCTTTGAGCCCAGCCTTGGTCTGTCTGTGTCTGGAGCTGGGGGGGGGGGGCCTCCCGGGCAGCCAGCAGGCCCGCCAGGCCTTGCTGTCATGAGGAAAGAATCTGCAGGTCTGTAAACTGGCTATTTTTAGGCCTTTGTGGGGCTGAGCCAGTTCTTCAGTGTAGTAGACCCACATATTTTACTGAATAGGACCTTGAAATGTTCTAGCGCGTGCCCCCACCCTACCGAGAAACTTCAGGGGGCTGAAATGCCACGTGGTTTACTCGTGAAGACCAAGGGCAAGCTCCCAGCCCCCTTGGTTCTCTCTGCTTGCTCCCCGAGTCCACACCCACTTCAGCGTGCTGCTCACCCGTGCCACCACGAACTGTGAGCCTTTCTGCACAAGCTCCTGGTTAGGCCTGGCCAGGCGGCTATGCTCAGTGCCAGCCACCATGTCAACTAGCTCAAGGTGCCTCTCACACGGGGGGCATTTCTCGCTCCCTCTGTTGTGCCCTAAATCAGGAAACCAGGACCTCCAGCCATTCTAAATCTGTGTCCCAGAAACTACACTCTGTCCAACTCTTTTTTTTGACACTTTAAAAATAACTTATTATTTTTATTTTATGTATATTGGTGTTTTACCTACATGTATGCCTGTGAGGTGTCATATCCCCTGACACTGGAGTTAGAGTGGCTACAGCTGTGAGCCATCCTGTGGGTGCTTGGAATCGAACCCAGGTCCTCTGAGAGAGCATCCAGTGAGTGCTCTTTACTGCTGAACCACCTCTCCAGCTCTGTGAGTGTGTCTAAACACAAGTGGCTGGACACAGTAGCTCATGCCTCTAATTCCAACTGTTGGGAAGCTGAGGCAGAAGGATTGCCATGGATTTCAGGACAGTCTGGATAACAGAGACTGTAACCCCAGCATGAAAGAGGCTGGGGCAGGAGAATCTTGACTGGACTGGGCTGGATAAGGAGATCCTGGCTTAGGTACAGCAATAGAGGTAGTAGATGGTGGCCTCTACATTTTTTTTTCTTTTGAGATTGGGTTTCTCTGTGTAGCCCTAGCAGTCTGGGAACTCACTTTGTGGATGGTTGGTCCCCTGATGCTGGGATTAATTCTCTGTGTAGCCCTAGCAGTCTGGGAACTCACTTTGTGGATGGTTGGTCCCCTGATGCTGGGATTAAAGGCCCGTGCCACCACCTGCTGTGTAGGAAAGGTAACAAAGTAGCTGCCTGAGAGGACTGGAGTCCATGGCCGTCAGAAGGTGAACCACACTCTCTGCCCAACTCTTCTGGTGGCTTTTTTCAGGATGTATTCTACCTGTGGCTATTTGTCTCCACTGCCACTCTGCAGAGTTCTTCCCTGGGCTTGGCATGGTCCCCAGCCTGCTCCTGTCCATGGAGTACACTGGATGACCCTCTAGAGAAGGCCCCAGAGATTCAATCTAGCTGCATGACTCAGAATTCTCCAGGCCTATTCTGGTACTGTGCACAAGTAAGAAAGCCCTCGTCCGACAAAAGCTCTCACGGCGGATTCCCTCTGGAGGCTTCCCCAGCTACTCCTGTCGCCCCTTGGTAAACACCATACAAGCTGGATGTGATGGCTCGCACCTGTAAACACACTTAGGAACCGGAAGTAGGAGACTGCCCCAAGTTTGAGGCCAGCTTGGGCTGAAGAGTGAATTCCAGGCCAGCCAAAAGGGTGGGCAGAGAATACAGAACAATCTGAGGAACAGAGATGGAGAGCAGCCCCTACAGCTGGTGGGAGAGAGCCAGCCCGAGTGGGAGGCAGGGTGTGCACTGCCTTTCTACCTCAGAGGCTCAGAGGAAACCCCAGCTTCTTGCAGAGTCTCAGAGCAGTAAGAGTTGCCCGGTTGTAGGGTCTGTGAATGGTCACTCTTGAAATCCAGCCGTAATTAGTTTTCACATAATCCTAAGTGTAAGTGGCCAGGATCATCCATCCCTTTCTGAAGATGCGGCTTGCGAGGTTAGAGGTTTACCAGATTGTCCAAGTTGAGAAACTGGACCCACAGGCCCTGGTATTCGGGGAAACATGAGAGCCTGTTTGACCCGATTACAGTCTCGGTTCCCATAGGAGTTCTGCACATTTCCCCTGGGGTGGAAAAGCTGGGTTTACTTACCTAGGCTTCCTACCTGGGTGGAGCCTCTACTTACTGACTGCTGGCACCCGAGGTGGTGAGGTGTGGCACCGGCTGTCCTGAGACGTGACCTCAGCCAGGAAACACAGCCAGCTTGGCTGATTCAGCTGCAGGAAGTGTCCGAGGGTGGCCTGCAGTGTGAACACGGCCCTCAGCAATCACTTCTTGTTCTTTCAGACTAGAACCAGGACAGCGAGGGGATGTGGAAGAGAAATGGGAAAACACGGATGCTCCTGCCTTACTTTTAAGTAACTTGTCTTCTGCACTATAGATTTTAGTCGGTTCCAAAAAATAAAAGAAACATCCTATAAGCCGAACACAAGCCGAAGACACCAGTGTTTGAGTCAAGGGCTCCATGGAGATTTCGCCATCACTCATGCTGACTTGTGCCAGCGGTGGCTGCCATGTTCACACCCGAGCCCTCCTGCCACAGTCCCTTCCGCAGAACCCCACAGCTCTTAACATACCTCTCTCCTGCCTCCCACACCAAACCAGTCATGGATCCTGGGACCCACCTGTTCATAGCAGAGTTAGCACCACACACCTGCTGGTTTCAGACTTTCTTGGGGATACATATCTGAGTTCTGGATGCAAGAGATGTACTGATCACCCCAGGCTTGGCCACTCGACCTCCTTCAGGATCCTCTTCCTAGTTCTCCCTTCCCCCGCCCCGTTTGCCCTCCACCAGGAAGTAGAGGACTCTCAGGGTCAAGGGGATGGGAAGACGCCTGAATCTGAGGGAGTGGATGGCGCTGAGCCCCCACCTCACGCTCAGTTCCCTATTGCCAGCTGAGAGGTCTTTTATTCCACCTGGATGGGGCCATAGATAGGAAAGAAGCTTTCCAAATGTGAGTTTCCTTTGGTATTTGACAGCAGCGAATTGGAGCAAGAGGCAGGAAGCAAGTAGCACCCTCTGGCAATACCATTTCCACACAAGACTTGGGTACTGGGACCCTTGGGCCCTGGGCAAGTTTGGTGTTAGAGCTGTCAGTCTTGGGTCTGAGCCCCTTGGACTTGGAAGACTTGATGGTTGTGTGGAGGTCTTTTGGTGGCCGGGGCTGTTTGTGACCCACTCTGTCACTGTCTTTCCATTTCCCGCTGTCCTCCTGTCCTGACTGTCCTCGAGCTGTTCAGCCCTCAGGTGTCAGTGACTGCATTCAGGACCCAGCTTCAGTGACCATCTCTGCTGGAAAGCACAAAGCGGGGATGCAGCCACAGCAGCTGTGGCACCAAGAAGGCCAGACAGGAATTGGGCATCGGGTGCAGTTGGGATCAGTCACCTCCTGTAAGAGGTGGCATCCCAGTGGGTCAGTGGAACCCCCAGGTGGCCTCAGTGGCCACTGTCACACCGGTTCTATCCTCTGCTGATTCTGTCTGCAGCTCAGCACGTACTGCCGGAGGCAGGACAGACTAGTCAAGACAAGGCTTCACTACACCAAACAGGAAGTAGGAGGAGGTCTCCCTACACAGCCTGAAAGGGGGCCGTTTGGACCAATCCCAGCCATTTCTTTTGGACCAATTATGGTTATTAAAAATTGTTCTTTCAACCAATCATGGTCTTGCGACAAATCATAGCCTTCCCTCTAGTAGGGAACGTGTTTCCTCTCTCCCAGGTAGGAATGGTTCGAGGAGGCTTGTGATTGCAATCCTGGTACAGATTGACAAGCCCTTTCTGGGTCTGTGCCTCCGAGAGCCAGGGCAACCATCTGCAGTGTTTCACAGTTATCTCTAAGTGTCCACGGTGTATTCAGAATGGCTGATGCCGGCACAAGCATTATCCTGCCAGCGACAGGTCTTTTGCTCAAGGAAGCTAGGGTAACAAGAGAGAGTCCTGTATCTAATTAGGTAGTCGAGTTGCCCATCCTGGTGTCTTGGCTTATTTACAGAAAATGCCCACTAGAAGGAAGGCTTACAAACTTAAAGGACTCGCTATTAGCACTAACAGGCTTTACCAATGCTTAGCCCCGCCCAGTGCCCAGAGAGAGCCCACCTGTTCTGTTTCAGCTGAGCCCTGGACACGGCCCTCAAAAACTTATCTGACTGGGTAGAGCTGAACCCCCTCCCTTCCCACACCCTTGATCCCCAGATAAGAAGGTAGAGTTGAAGTCCCTTCTCTGTCACCCACATCTCTGGATATCCAAACCCCGGAAGGCTGGGAGGGGCTGAGTCCTCCTGCCTATACTCCCTGTCCACCTTGGGCCCACGCTGACAGGGTTGTGTCAGAAACAAGCTCTCGCTGGGCACACGTCATTAATTCCAGCACTCAGGAGGCAGATCTCTGTGAGTTCAAAGACAGCCTGGTCTACAGAGTGAGTTCCAGGATAGTCAAAGATACACAGAGAAACCCTGCCTTGGGAAAAAAAATAAGAAAAGAAACAAGCTCTCAACACATTATTCCCTCCAGCTTGAGATTGCTTCCTATAGTGGCCATGGTTGCTGACCCTCACTCTGTCCTTCTGAATGATCTCCACACTAAAAACTGTGCCTGTCACTGATTTCCTGCTGTCACCTCAGCCAGTCAGACAGAGTGAGCTCTTCTAACATGGTCAGACTGCATTGTCCTAGGAATAAACCTTTAAAGGGGCCTCCTCAGGGTCAGAGCACGACACCTCGCCGTCCCAGGCCTGTTAGCATGTGCGGGCTTCAGCATTTGGGTCATTGCCCTTCCCCAGACCTCCGCCTGGAAGGCATCTGCCCTGTTACTGGTCCGGAAGCTCTTCTTGACTCCCCCTTCTGCCCACCACCCTCCTCTGTGAATTCAGGTCGCATCTCCACTTTCTCCACTGAGAATCTCTGGGCTCTCGCTCACACAGAGCCTGTGCAGGTCGTGTGTCTGTACTGAACAACTGCAGGGACCTTTCAGTTACAACAAAGTGCCCTCTTGTGGAGACACAGTTAGTCCTGCTGACAATTCTTGCCCTGGAGTGAGCTGGGGAGAAAGCCATGTCACCAAGGGCCCTGAAATCAGAGGGCTGCATTCTCCTGCTGGAGTTATTCTAAGGATGACCCGAAGAAGTCAAAACTGGCTTTTAGACTTACATCCATTGGCTTTGTGGTCCCCTCCCCTAACTGGTCTCCCCTTTGTAGCAGATCCCCCCCTTCTGTCCTTTGTCCCCTACTCATGCCCAGTACAAGCCATGACTCTATTGGTTTCTTGTCTCGTTTCTTAGCCTCTCTGGCAGTTGAAAGTGGCTATAATTATGGTCAGTTCATCAATACAATTTAAGGAAAAAACGTAGAGAGGTTTTCTTGGAAAATGATTGCTGTTCTCACCAAAGGGGTCAAATGCAGTAGACACTGCCCTTTACTCCCTTCACGTCCTCAGTAGGAACACGAGGGCTGGGTCGGGACAGCCCTCAGCAAAGGTCTGGGCTCACAGGCACGGCCAGCTTGTGCAGGCTAGGGTGCTGCGTCACCCCACCACTGGTCTGCTATCTCAGGGCTTCTTACAGTTGGAGCAAAGGAACCTGCCTCCAGGTCTAAGCCTCTGTAGAGTGCTGGAGAGAGTCCTCTCAAAATTTACTCTCAGAACCTCCGCCCATGACCTTGCTTGGAAATAGTTATAGATATAATTGGTTAGGGTTTGTGAGATGAGATCACCCTGGATTCAACATGGGCCCTAACTCCGACGATTTGCGTGCTTGTAAGAAGGTGGGGGTGGGGTGGGGTGGAGAGATGGCTCAGTGGTTAAGAGTATTTCCTGCCCTTGTAGAGGACTTGGGTTAGGTGCCCAGCCTCCACACTGGGTGGCACAGCATCTCTGTAACTCTAGTTCCAGGATATGCAACATCTTCTTCTGGCCTCCTCAGACATCTGCATGCATGCATGAGCACACAGGTACACGGACCACTTACAAATAACTAATAAATGAATCTTTAAAAAGTAATAAATAAGAGAAGACACAGACACATGGGGAGACAGCGGGGCTCCCATTATTAGCTGTCCTGTATCCACATACCATGTGTGTGATTGCAGCATCATCCGTTAAGACGGAGAGACCCATGTTTGTGTTAAGGTCACATCTGTCACTTGGGCTCACGGCATGTTGATGACACGCCGGCTCAAAGCTTGTGCACATCTGCTTCCTTCTGGCCCTGCTTAGCCACACTAAGAACAAGCAGTGACATCTTGTGGCATGAGGAAACACATGAGGTTGTCAGCCTTGGTGCCCCCATTGCCTGCCAGCCAAATGTCAGGTGCATGAATGTGACCCTCTGGGAAAGCCCACCTTTGGCCGTCTCAGCCCCTACCTACCAGTTGCTGATACATCACGGAGCCTGGAAACTCGGGTCTACATTTTCAGACCTGACTGTGGGAGCCCTTCGAGCCCCAAAGGGAAAGTGCTGTTTTTTTTTCCTTCATGGAAACTGATGAGAAGAATGATCTTCGTGCCCAGGGTTTCTGAGAATGAGTTTTCCTCTCAGCATCAAGGAATACATGGCTTCTGTGGCTGGAGAGATGGCTCAGCAGTGAACAGCACCTGCTGCCCTGTAGAGGACTTAGGTTCAGTTCCCATTGCCCACATGGAGCTCCAGTTCTAGGGCATCTGACACTCCTCTTTGGCTTCTGTAGGCACCAGGCACACATGCAGTGCACTTACAATACATGTAGGCAAACATTTATACACATACAATAAAAATAAGTAAGTCTCGGAAAAAAGATAAGGCTTCTATTTTACATAAAATGTTTGTGATCAAAACCTTTGTTCTAAGTACAAAACTTGTCTGGTGGCTGATTGATAGGGGGGTGCAGCTAAAGGCAACTGTAAAGAGCATGGCACTTTATGAAAAAAAAACCCACAGTAAAGCACTGTAAGGAGAAAATAATGGTAGCATGAATGACAGACCCCGGGAGCTGGCTAGGAGTCTGCAGTCAGTGCTCTCATGCCCTTTGCCATTTGGCTAGCACTCATGGGAGGACTCTCTCTGTGCTACTGTCCTAGAGCTGACATCCAGCAGAGGAGGAGCCTTCCTCTCCCTAGGGACCTGTCATTCTGATGGATGTCAGCTCTAGGACAGTAGCACAGTGAAACTATGTATCAGATGGTGTAGTGGGTAGAATCAAAAGGTGTTGAAGCCATCCTGGGCACCTGAATGGATTTATAAGGAGACAGATTTTATAAATGTTCTCAGGTTATGCTGATGCTGTTAGGGTGAGCCCAATCCAACATGACTGGTGCCCTAGGAAAAGACACGGACGCAGGGAAAGTGTCCTGCAGTGGTGGAGACAGGATAGTGCTGTGGCCAGGCGAGCAGTGCCCAGGACTGCCAAGAAGAGCAGTCACTTAGAGGAAAGCGGGAAGCAGCGGCTGGTTTTTGCTGTACAACCTTCTGAGACAACAGAGCCTACTGACATTTTGATGCTAGATTTCCCAGTCTCCAGAATGGGGAAGGAACAAACTTGTCTTAGTCAATCAGGGAAAGGAATGGGGAAGTTGAGGACAAGGTCTGCAACCACTTGGAAGTCATGAAAATGAAAAGGGAAGAAGGAATCATGTATGTCTGGAGAAGACCATGCCAAGAAGCTGTAAGAGCCAGCGTGAAAGCTCCGGGGCAGGAGTGTGCCCCACCCTGTGCAAGCGAGGTTAAGAGATAGCTGTGGAGAGGGAAAAATGACAACACAGAGTCTAGAAGGTGAGCATCGAAAGAGCAAGCCCCCGTACAATTTTGAGGATGTAGATGATCTGATTTCTTAAAAGTAACAACTTAAATATGTATGCATACATGTATGGACATAAAAGCACACAAATCCCTTAAAGAACCACCTGCTGTGTGGGTAAAAGCTAAAGGGGGCAAGAATGGAATGAATGCTGGAAACAGACCGACCGAAGGTAGAGGTGATTGAAAGGACCAAGAAGAGGAAAGGTAATGGTTTGGTTTCGGATGCGCCTGGCAGCCAATAGAGCAGAGGAATGGAAGGCGAAGAGGGCAAGGTCTCGAAGTATTTTCCCTGATCCATTAAAGTTGAATTCCAAACTAAGGACTGTTTTTTTTTCTTTCCTGTAGTATTCAACACAACACACCCCATCTCTTTGGGACAGGGCTTCTTTGATTTAGACTGGCTTGTACTGTTTGCAATCCTCCTGCCTTGGCCTCCTAAGTGCTGGAAATAGAGACATGCACCGCTGTACAAAGCTTAACGCAGGCTCTCTCTCAGCACTGGCGGTGATCGCCACATGGACAGGTGGTCAGAAAACGCCAGAGACGAAACATTTATTCGTATTTACGCCCTCGACCAAAGGAACTAAGTCCACACGATGGCCCTGTCCACGTTGGTGCAGCCTTAGAAGCGCCAAGCACTCAGATCGATTTGCCCCTCCGTGGTACAGACCGGGAGCGGAGCCGCTCCCTTAGGCTCACAAATAGCGGAGCCCGGGTGCAGCGGGGCCAAGCGCAGCCCGAGCAGAGAGGCTGCATCTACCGGGCACCTGCCCTCCTGCCCAGGCTCGCCCTGCACATAAAACTCGCAGGACGCTGCAACTGCTTCCGACTTCACCGGCCGCGTGGCCCGTGGCGCATCCCAACCCACGCGTCCCGGCGGGGCGCTGGGGGCTGCGGTGGGCCACGCGGGTCAAGGCTCTACTGGGTCACTTGACCGCACAGGACGGGAGAGGAGAGGGCGGCGGCTAACCCCGCAAACCTCGCCCGGCGCAGTCGCAGCAGTTTCGTTTTCCCGGCCAGCCGGGACCGGCAACCGCAGCACGCCAGCCACCGCGGAAACTTCCACCCGGCCTCCCGAGGCCTCTGCGCACGCGCGGCGCGGCGGCCCGCGCCCCGCCCCCTCCGGCCCCGCCCTGTCTGTCTGGTCTGCAGACGCCCTCGCCGCCGTCTCCTGGCCGCCGCCTCCCAGGGCGCAGGCGCGGTAACCAAGGCGGCGCTGTCTAGTGAGGATTTGAAATCCCCGCGCGTGCGCACTGCGCCGCGGCCCGCCAGGGAGGCCGCGCCTCCGCCCCGCCGCCCCCGCCGCGCCGCCTCCCCGCCCCTCATTGGAGCGGAGGCGGCGGCCCCCGTCCCTCCCCGCGCCCGACCGCCGCCGAGGGCGTCTTTCTGCCGCCGCGCCGCAGGAGCCCCGTGACGGACTGACGGCCCGGCGCTCTGGGCCCGCCCCCTCGGCCGGTCGCCGCCCCTCCGATGGCCTCTCCCCGCCGCCCGCACGCAACGCCGCCGCCGCCACGGCCCCCTCGCCCTCCCCGCGCCTCCTGAGCCGCCCGGACCGCAGCCGCGCCGCGCGCCCCACCGAGCGCCGCCCGCGCCCGCCCACCCGCGCGCGCACCGGAGCCGCGCGCCTCAGGCCCGTCCGTCCGTCCGTCTCGGTCCGTCTCCGTCCGTCCGTCCGCGCGGCCGGCCCGGGGCGCGGCGGGGGCGGGGCGGGGCGCGGCGGGCGGCGCGGGCCCCGCGGGGGCGGCGCGTGGATGGATCCGCGCGTGGCCTGGATCCAGCCCGAGCAGAAGGGGCCGGCCAATGCCCTGTGGATGCAGATCTGGGAGACCTCGCAGGGCGTGGGCCGCGGCGGCTCCGGCTTCGCGTCCTACTTCTGCCTCAATTCGCCGGCTCTGGACACGGCGGCCGCGCCCGGGGCTGCGGGACGCGCGGCGGCAGCGGCAGCCACCACCGCGGGAGGCCCGGGGCCGGCGCCCGCCGCGTCGCCTCCACCGCCTGCGCCCGGCCCCTCCGCGCTGCCCCCGGCTTTGCTGACGGCTCTCGGGCCCGCGGCAGACGGCGCGCGGCGCCTGCACAAGTCCCCGTCGCTGTCGTCGTCGTCTTCGTCGTCTTCCAACGCCGAGTCGGGCACCGAGAGCCCCGGCTGCTCGTCGTCGTCGTCCTCCGGCAGCACCTCGCTCAGCCGCGCGAGCGCCGGCCGCACCTTCTTCAGCTTCGCCGACGGCGCGGCCCACGCTCACCCCGGCCCACGCGGCCCCACGCCCGCTGGCTCGCCGCCGCAGCACCAGTTTCACCCGGGCCGGCGGAAACGCGAGAACAAGGCTAGCACGTACGGCCTCAACTACCTGCTGTCGGGCAGCCGCGCGGCCACGCTGAGCGGAGGGGGCGGCCCCGGGGCCCAGGCGGCGAGGCCCGGCACTCCGTGGAAGAGCCGTGCGTACAGCCCGGGCATCCAGGGGTGAGTGCACCCGTCCGACCCGCTGGGCCGCCGAGGACGCGGGCACTTTAAAAACTCCGTTAGGACCAGACCTACCGGGCCGGGGATTGACAGTTCGGGATGGCGGCCCCGGGTCGGGGAAACCATTCTTGGCTTCCTCCCCTCCGGGGCAGGGAAGTCAGGGGAGCTTGCTGGGGAGCTCGTTCTTTCCTGTGAGTTAAATCGTGTATTTTAGATTTTGGTGTAGTCAAGTTGAAGGTGATGTGTTTCTTCCATTTCTTTCTTTTTCTTTTTAGAAGTGGGGTGTTGTGTGTGCTGAGGTTACGAGCTACGTGTTAATTCTGGGCAGACATTAACAGAAAGCATCACCTGGGGAGTCTAAAAAGCTGCTTAAAAGCTCTCAGATTTTTTTTTTCCTTGTGTACTCACAGGAAGGTGTCATTTTCATTTAAAAATTTTCCACACGTCCCAGAGGACCATTAGGGTTTAGTGTCCCCAGTGACAGAAAGGCAGGGGGTGCTGGTTTGGAATTGCCCCAGGTGAGGCTGCTCTTATAAAGCTATTCATTCAACCCATTGGCATTTCTGAGTCTAGAACAAAATATTCTTGTATACTTTGTGCGTTTCAAGGCTGGTGAGTGTGGCTTGCCTCAGTTCCTGCAGATCTAAAAGGCATGGAGTCCCCACCCTTACCCCCTCAACCCCAGGCCTTCTCAGGGAGCCAGATCTGCCCGAATGATTGCTAGGCCCTGAGACTCCTTTGAGGTAACTGCTTAGGGGGCCGTTTGTGGTTTGAGGTGTGTGGGAACACTGATACTCTTTAATGAGCGTGTGTTACATTGTAACAGTTGCCCACCCTGCAACTTGTTTCACCTGGTATAGCATGCACTCCAGACCAGGAGTCGTCTGGTTTCCTCTGCCCTCTCTCCACAGTGCTGGCTTGTAGAACTTTCTGAGGCAGGTGTCAGGGACCAGATTGTGTGTGTGGCGTGAACCTGAGGGAGGTTTCTAGACTGTTACATAACTGTCATGGAAATGGTGTTTTTCCTGGAAGATGGCTTGACCCCCGACACTTCTGCTTATGTGCTTCTTAAGCACCAGCAGCATTGTCTGTTCCTCAGCGATAGCCGTGGCTCTTGAAGTGACCTACGTGGTGGTTTGTAAGCTGGTAGGCCTCTGTATGTTCTTCTGGATGGGCCAGGTGTTTTTCAAGTCTGGGGTGGAGTTGAACTGGGTGACATGTGTAGTCTTACAGATCCCCAGACCTGGTCCCTCCTTTGAGTGCCCCTTCCTGGTATACTGGTGTATATTGCTACGTAGGTGTTTATTCTTGGCTCCTGTCAACCTTTCTCTCAAGTTCAGTCATTGACCAGATGCTGTCCCCTGGACCTGTGTGTCTCTTCATACCTCAAGCACATTGGAATCATCCCTGGTGGAGACTGCCTGAGCAGTCCTAGCCTGCTGTCTTCTGTAACTGTGGTCTGGATGTGTCACTGGTCAGTATTCTCAGTGGGATGAGGTGCTGCCAGCTCTCAACTCCAAGAAGACCATCACCCCATGCCCTCCCCTCCCCCACTGGCCCCCATCTCCAAGAGAGATGAAGGCCTGAACTTGGTGGTGCTTTGGCTCTGTTACTCCGTCTCCCTGGACTCTGCCTCAGTTGGTCACTATGGTATAGGGGTCTTAAGAGGACTCTGAACCAGCTAAGAGGTTCGCCTTGGTCCTCCCTGGACCAGGAGATGCTAACCACATCTCTTTCCTGTGCCTCGTGACTCCTTGTCTGTTTCAGGTGCATGTGTCCTGACTTTGTTGGGTGCTGAATCCTGGAGGAGGAGCTGTCTAGCTAGCCTGACCTGCCTGGGAGGGCAGGGTACCTCTGTCAGGTTCCTCCTGTGGGCAGCAGTAGAGCTGAGCCTGTGTGTTAGGAGTAAAGGGGGCCCCAGTGACTGCTTCCATGTGGCTGCTTGGTCGTATGTGAACCGACCTTGGGATGGCGTGAAAGAGACTTCCTGAATCTTGTCTCATCCACCAGCTTGTCTAGAGTGATGTGTGGGTCAGCACCAAGTCTTTGTGCTTAGCAAGAGACACAACTAAGGTCAAGTGCTAGCTGAAGTATGGCCCAATTAACGGTTGGTGAGGGGCTGCCGAGTAGTGTTCTTTCTAATCTTGGGGTGTGCCTTCCCGAGGAGACTCTGCAGACCTCCAGAAAGGAGGATGAGCGCTTTCACGGTGGATGAGAGTCTGCAGCTTTTGCTGACCCCAGCTGCTTCTCCGGCTGGTGGACACAAGGCACCTGTGACATCCCCCAGCTCTGGGAGGAGTCTGCCCTTGGAAACAACTTGCTGGCCTGGGTTCGTGGGACTGCTAGACTGCTTTCCACCTCGAGCTGGATGAAGAAAGAGGACGGCTTAGTGCATGAGCTTGGGGAGTAGAGAAGGTGGATCCCGGTGTACGAACTGCTCCGGGCACAGGTTTAAGTTGAACTGTGAGACCTTTGTTTAGGACATGGTATACGTAATGTCAGACATGCCCTCTGCATGATCTCTCCTAACGATGGAGGCGAGTGTGGATGGGCTCTCTGGGTCCTCTCTTTCTCCTAGTGATGGAGGTGAGTGTGGATGGGCTCTCTGGGTCCTCTCTTTCTCCTAGCGATGGAGGCGAGTGTGGATGGGCTCTCTGGGTCCTCTCTTTCCCTTTTTAACCTGCTTTGCCTTCTGAGTGCTCACCTCTGACCCACAGTTTTATTCCTTTGCCATGGTCAGCCTCAATGACTTTAGAAGTTGCCTCAGATTAAAGGTAAAGCAAAGCCCTCTAAGTGGAATGGGAGTGTGGTCCTCATGCATTTAGTCAAATCCTCACAGATGTCTTCCAGCAGGAGTGCAGTTGGACATGGAAGGCCTTTGCATACCCCTGCAGCCCCATGACCTGAGTTGACTCTGTGAAGGTTGTGTCGTTCCAGGTGTGCCTGCAGTGACAGCAGCCATGTGCAGCTTCTTTGAAGCTCTCCTCACCATGGTTAGTCTTTCAATGTGCTCTGCACTCGGTGATGGGAACCCATTGTCTGTGTTGAGCCCGAGAAGCCTCCAGATCAGCAGTTACAGCGCGGTTGTGGTTGGTGATGCTCACAGGGCTCCATGCATGCTTTTTTTGCTGTACTCTTGGGAGGGAGTCAGCTTGATGGAGCAACCAGGTTCCTTCTCGTCCTGCATGGTTCCTGCCCGCTTGACAGAATTAGCGGGCCTGGAAAGAAGGCAGGTGAGGGCCAGCGGGGTGTACTGTGGAGCACAGGTGCAGTCACTCTTGTCGCCTTTGCCTTCGTCCTGTCCCTGTCTTTCTGGGAGCTTGGGGGTGGGGATGCTGATGCCTGGAAGGTTGGGAGCACTCCCTCTGCAGGTGACGGTGGCACAAGTGGACATGCTTTATGGATTTCTTGTGCAGAGATCTGCCTTGGGTTGGAGAGGGAGGTGAGAATGGTCATGCTGACCACATTAGCTCCTGTGCAAAACTTGTCCAGCTTAGTGGCCTCGCTGTTGTCCGTGTTCCCACAGCCAGTCTCCACATGGCTGCTAGGGTGGCTGAGGGGAGTCCTGGAGAACTGCTGAGCCACTTGCCTCTCTAGCGCACCATGGCTTGTCAGGGCTACTCAGGACAAGGCCAGTATATTTTTTTGGACAAGAATATTAAACAAGCTGGCACGGTCCTTTGGAAAAATGAGAGGCCTTATGGTTGGGGAGGCTCTGTGTTTGGTTTCTAACATCAAGGAGAAAAGGAATAGAAGGGAGAGGGAGACAAAAATAAAACCGGAAGCCGTGAGCGATTTTTAAACAGAAGTGGCTTAGTGCCCATGCTGTAGAAGGTGGGGTCCTGGGGTCTTGCTCCCATGGTCTTTGGATGAAAAACAGCGCTGTTTTCACTAGAAACAGCATGCTTACAACTTAAAGTATTTTTAAGTAAACTTTATAATATTTATCTTGTTATATATTTTTAGTTTTGATTTTTGTGTATGTATCTTTGTGAGTTTTTGTGCATCGTGTGTGTGTGAGCATCCACATGTCCGCTTTCACTGGGTTTCCCTGGACCTGTAGTTAGAAGCAATTGTGAACAAACAGATGTGGCTGTTGGGACAACCTGGGTTCTCTGGAAGAGGAGCGAGTGCTCTTAACTGGTGGGCTGTCCATCTAGCTCCTTAAGTAGATGTTTAAAAGAAAAAAATACATAATTTTAAGGCTTGTGCTTCAGTGTCTTGGATAGTTTTGATCACAAATGTGAGCTTTTAGGTGTCATCTTTAAAAAAATTCACACAAAAGTGGCCTTTGGGAGCAGGGGTACCAGTGTCCCTTGGAGAAAGAGGTTGCGCCTTGGTGAGGTGGTTGGGTCAGATCTTCAGGTTGTGCAGGAAAAGAGCTGTACTTAGAAAGTTATCCAAGATGATCAAGTTGACACAGTTAATTTGATGGTGCAGCCAGAGTTGAAGCTGCAGGATGATCACCTTCCTGGGAGCCACCCCTACAGCTTGCCCTGGACTTGTGTTGCTGCCCTGAGGCCAGGTCCAGAACTGGCCAGCCTGTCAGTGTTGCTTTTCCTTTAAGCACAGCTGGATGGCACACTAACCCCAGAAGACTGCCCAGGAGGTGCAGCCTGCCGCAGAGGCAAGCAGGTGATGCTCTGTGTGAGCGTGGCCCAGTGGGGCAGCCATGTCTTCTCCCCACCTGGCGTGTACACTGACTACCCCTCTTTTCTGTGGTCTGGTAGCAAAGTGCTGTGAACGGTTGTCTCACTGGGCACAGTCTTTGAGTCACATTGGGATAGGTTGGGTGGGCTTTCCACTCAGCTCTTACAAGGCGGGGGTCTAAGTATCAGGTGGCGTGTGTCCCTAGGGCATACTCAGAAGCCCATTCCTGCCCTTGTGGCACTTAGGCTCTCTCCTTTTCTAGGAGCTCCCTTCCATCTTAAAGCCCACAAGATGCCTTAACCCTGATGTCTCCTGCCAGTTAGAGAAGACCCCTTTCTTGCAAGGGCTCACATGACTGGGTAGACCCATCCAGACACCCTGTTTCCTAAGAACCACAGGTTCGGTGATTGGGCACTGACTGCCACACATAGGCATTGTTTAGTGAGGAGACAGCACTGCTGTGGGAAGAGGAGGCCATGGTTGTCTTTTCCCACTCTGTCCTTGGCTTGGACATCAGCCCATTGCAACGACTCTTGCATATTGCCAGTCCTGTCCTCTGGCTTGATCCTTACTCCTAGGAGATGACACGAGCAGTGTGGCCTCTGTGCCTTTTGCAGAAGGATCATTCTTTAGTTTCTTATTTTAAAAAAGTTTACAGAAGAACCATGCGACTGCACAGAAACTGTATCTGAAAAGTACCAGCCAGGAGGTGTCCTGCATTAGTCACATTGTCTTGGTGACCCACTTAAGTTGCCACTCGATAATTACAAAGTAGCCCGTCATTGTTTAGTTTAAGATGTGGGCAACACCTGATCTGCAAGCCAGGTTGATGGGAATTGTGGTTCACCTATGGCCTTAGTTTCAGAATATGTGCCATGTTCTGGAGGAGCAAGAAGACCCCTCACAATTCTTTCCTTGTCCCTTCCTGACCCCACCTCTGCATATTTAGTTCCTGTGGAGTTAGCTCCTACTGCCCCAGCCTGCACTCTATGGAGTTAGCTCCCCCTGCCCCCAGCCTGCACACTGTGGAGTTAGCTCCCCCTGCCCCAGCCTGCACACTATGGAGTTAGCTCCTACTGCCCCAGCCTGCACTTTATGGAGTTAGCTCCCCCTGCCCCCAGCCTGCACTTTATGGAGTTAGCTCCTACTGCCCCAGCCTGCACTCTATGGAGTTAGCTCCTACTGCCCCAGCCTGCACTTTATGGAGTTAGCTCCCCCTGCCCCCAGCCTGCACTTTATGGAGTTAGCTCCCCCTGCCCCAGCCTGCACTTTATGGAGTTAGCTCCCCCTGTCCCCAGCCTGCACACTGTGGAGTTAGCTCCCCCTGCCCCAGCCTGCACACTGTGGAGTTAGCTCCTACTGCCCCAGCCTGCACTCTGTGGAGTTAGCTCCCCCTGCCCCAGCCTGCACTCTGTGGAGTTAGCTCCTACTGCCCCAGCCTGCACTCTGTGGAGTTAGCTCCTACTGCCCCAGCCTGCACTCTGTGGAGTTAGCTCCTACTGCCCCAGCCTGCACTCTGTGGAGTTAGCTCCTACTGCCCCAGCCTGCACTCTGTGGAGTTTAGCTCCTACTGCCCCAGCCTGCACTCTGTGGAGTTAGCTCCTACTGCCCCAGCCTGCACACTGTGGAGTTAGCTCCTACTGCCCCAGCCTGCACTCTGTGGAGTTAGCTCCCCCTGCCCCAGCCTGCACTCTGTGGAGTTAGCTCCTACTGCCCCAGCCTGCACTCTGTGGAGTTAGCTCCTACTGCCCCAGCCTGCACTCTGTGGAGTTAGCTCCTACTGCCCCAGCCTGCACTCTGTGGAGTTAGCTCCTACTGCCCCAGCCTGCACTCTGTGGAGTTTAGCTCCTACTGCCCCAGCCTGCACTCTGTGGAGTTAGCTCCTACTGCCCCAGCCTGCACACTGTGGAGTTAGCTCCTACTGCCCCAGCCTGCACACTGTGGAGTTAGCTCCTACTGCCCCAGCCTGCACTCTGTGGAGTTATCTCCCCCTGCCCCAGCCTGCACTCTGTGGAGTTAGCTCCTACTGCCCCAGCCTGCACTCTGTGGAGTTAGCTCCTACTGCCCCAGCCTGCACTCTGTGGAGTTAGCTCCTACTGCCCCAGCCTGCACTCTGTGGAGTTAGCTCCTACTGCCCCAGCCTGCACTCTGTGGAGTTAGCTCCTACTGCCCCAGCCTGCACTCTGTGGAGTTAGCTCCTACTGCCCCAGCCTGCACTCTGTGGAGTTAGCTCCTACTGCCCCAGCCTGCACTCTGTGGAGTTTAGCTACTACTGCCCCAGCCTGCACTCTGTGGAGTTAGCTCCTACTGCCCCAGCCTGCACTCTGTGGAGTTAGCTCCCCCTACACTAGCTTGTACTTTCAGCACCAAAGACATACTAAGAAAGAGGCAAAGGACAAATAGACTTTGTGTGCAGAAGTGAAGGAAACTTTAGTTTTTGTCTTAGGCATTTTAAAGATTCACCTGTGAATTCTGCAGTGGATTTAACTGCTGAACTGTTTTAGTTGATGCAGGAAAGCATGGCTAAGACCTGCAGTGCAGGGTAAAAACATTCACAAGCACACAGGATGGAAAGCAAGTTGCAGAGTCGCAGGTCGCATCCAAAAGGCGATACCAACAGAAAAGTTACAAAACTTGAGTAAGTTTGGAGATTAACTGGGGACCTGCTGAGTGTCCCTAGTCACCTGTGCTGTTTGCTGGCAGCCAGTGTAGACTGGGCTACATCGAGGCTTGACACGTGGGTCTGCACAGCCTTATCTTTTCCTAGCTGACAAGGCCAACTGGACGGGAGCATCTCAAGGGTCCTTGTTCCAGAGCTTGCTCGCCTTTCTCTCGTGGGTCGTGACACTCCTTTGCCTTTCCACAGATGCTGCTTCACACAGCTCTGGGTTTGGCCAGTGTTTGTTTCCCGAGGGACAGCGTGGGCATAACCTTCTAGTTCTAGTCTGGGAATGTTGAGGTTGGTTAAGGGAAACACAAAGTCGAATTATTACTGTTTTTACCTGAATTTGTTTCCTGTATTGGGAAGCATGCACTTGGCTTTGAGAACCTGCTGCGTCTGTCCTTTGGTTTCACCTGGGATCTCATTCCCAGCTCAGCTTCTCCACCTGAAAAGTAGACCCTGTGACATCTACCTCATAGCCGTCGGAGACTTGGAGTCAGCTTGTGAGCTGGTCTGCATGTGTGAGAAGGGCTGCTCCTTCCCTGTTCTCCCCTCAGGAAATAGAAACCCAAAATGGGCTTTGTGTTGCCAACAGGAAAAGCCTTCCTCTTTTTTTTAAATAGGCAAAACTACAGACCCAAAGTTCCACATCTTAGGGAGGGAAGGAGGATGTAGACTCAGCTGAGACCAGTGTTGACACTGGGCAGTTCTGGGATAGCCCCACCCCCCAGAAATCTGCAGTTGTATTTTAACTGAAGACAGCACCTTAGTCTGTTCTGTGTTGTGTGCATGTGTGGTATAACTGGTGGTCGGTGGGTTATGAGATGTGTGTGTTGTAGCGTAACTGGTGGTCAGTGGGTTATGAGATGTGTGTGTTGTAGCGTAACTGGTGGTCAGTGGGTTATGAGATCTCAATCTGGTGCTCAGAGTGTATGTGGCGGGATATGGCTCCTAGTCCCTCCTCAGTGGGTTTGTAGGGAAGACACAGCAGGGGCTGAGGTCCTGGGCAGAGGACGGCAGCTGTGTCTCTCCTGGGTTATAGGCACTGGCTGTGTGTGCTAGCCAGCACTAAGAGGGTGGCCAGTGAAGGTGAAAAACTGAGTTGAAATTTAATTTATTGATTGTTTTGTGGAGTTGGGAATCAAGCTGAGCACCTTGAGCATGCCAGGCAGATACTCCTCTAGTGAGCACCCTCCTGAGCCCTTATTTAATTTTAGTTAAAATTTAAATGGCCTTGTGTTTGGACAGTGCTGACTTTGTGCAGCTCTGCGTTCCGTTTGAAATAGTGTGATTCAGTAAGTTGCTGAAATAAATTGAAACTCAACAGCAGTAAAAACTGTGTTGCTCAGCAAGTTGCTATGGAGAAAGCACTAGAATCCATGCTTCTGAGTTTCCAGTGCAAATCTTTTATGAAAGGCTGATGATTTCATGACTCGAGCAGCGTGGAGTCGGAGAGTGTAATGGAGCGACTCTGAGGGTTGGAGCACCGCTGGTTCAGCATGCGAAAGATGTGATGCCTGTTGGTATTTTACCCTGGGTCACCGATAGCCTCAGCTTCCCAGTCCCATCTCCCAGCAGCTCCTGCGCACAGCATTCTTGGAGGCTAGTGAGCCCTGCACTTTCTTCTTTGACTTTCTGGATCACAACCACAAATTACTTGTGGGCACTATTACTTGTGTTTTACAGACACAGACACAGTCTAGATTGGCTAACATGGTCTGGCAGAGAGCTCTGCACGTGGACATACAGGTCAGTGCTGTTGATGAGGGAGTTAGCTTCCTCCAGGCTAAGGATTTAACTAGACACTAGGCAAACCGGAAGATACGTTCATAAGGGACCGTTACTGTTCCTCTTCTGAGGAGTCCCTTTCCTAATGAAAATGGGCGTGTTCAGACCCTGCCTGTGGCTCCTCTTCTATGGGTACTTGACTGCAGGGGACAGAGGAAGCACTTCAGGACTGGATCTTGCTTCCCAGAATATCTTAGGGTCGATGGAAGGTGCTGACTTGCAGACTTGACTTCTACTGGAAAAGCCGGGTATCCTGCACTCCTCAACAGCTCGTTTTAACGAGATGAGGGAAAGTTTGGAGAGACTCTTAGATCTTGTCCAAAAATCACCTAAGAAATGGTAGAACTGGGCTCAGGCTTCTTGCCTAGCAAGTCCATATGCTTCCCAGAGGGGGTGTGGGAGCATTTGAGTGCAGAGCCAGAGGCATGATTTGGTGACATGCAGAGGCAAGAGGTATGGTGAAGTGTAAGAAGAGTATTTTGGTCACAGGCGTCTTCTCTAAATCTAAGCAGCATTTTAAGAAGAGAGAAACAACCATGATATGGTGTCCAAATGTGAAACAGGCGCTTGGCATGGTCTGGGAAATAGAAAGGAATTCTGAGTGTAGCTACCAGTCTCCTCACGAGTCAGTCCCCAGAGACTGGTGTGTACACAGAAGCAGGATGGCTAGAAGGAATTGTCACTGGCCCTGCTGACCTACACCTGCTGCCCTTCAGGATGCTCCCAGGAGGCATGGCACTAACCGAAGCAGTCCACCCAGAGTGGCACAGCCGGTAGGGGCAGGCCGTCAGGGCAGCCCGGGCCTACTCGTCAGCTAGGGTTGCCAGAGAGGTGAGGTTGACAGGAGCAGTACCTGTGAGTCCTGGGCTCTGGCTCCTTGGAGAGAGGCCAGATGTGGCCATGACTGCCTGGCTTAGAGGGCAGGACTCTGAATGCAACTTCCCACAGATCCCTGCACGACCTGGCGCTGTGCTCTGCTACTAGAGTGGCCTCCTTCCTCGCTGCCCAGGTAACAGATGGCCCTTCAGAGCATTTATGCCCGTTCATTTAGTCATTGCTTTTTAAGAGTGGACCTCAAACTTGGGGCTGTTCTCCTGCCTCAGCCTCCAGTCCGCTGGAATTACAAATCTGAGCCACCATATCTGGCACCAATTTTAAAATAATTATGTATTTGTGAAGTTGATGCATTTTCTTAAACGTGTTATAGATGGCATTCTCTCAGATCCTATAGATGACACTTGGTGCCATCAACAGCAGATTCACTAGAGCCATCTTCTTTTAAACCTTGGTGAATTATTTATCTTGCTTCAGTAAGAGCTGTGCAGTTTCAGATAGAAACACAGGTTTCTAAGAGCTACTGCCAAAGCTCAGAATGTAAAACTGAAGAAACAAGGCACTGATTTGCTCTCTGTGTGCACTGAGACCTTCTGGGTCTTCCCGCCTACTGACGGTACACAAGGCAGCATTGCTGTGAATTTGGTACATCTACTAGCTTTCATTGAGCCCTCACTGAGCCAGCATCCCAGGCTCTGTTCTTAGGACTACCTGTGTGGATTCTGTGCAGATTCCAAGTTGCTGTCCTGTTGCTTTCATTAGCTTGGCAGGGTCAGCCCTGCTTCCCCGAGGCATCCGTGTATTCTGGCTGGGTTATGGGTTACCATGCTCTGACCCTGTGTCTGGTTTTTGCCTGCTGTGTGGCCTGGTGGTATTGCACAGCGGCCACTGCCAGTACTTTTGTGTATAGGAACTAGATGGAGCATTTTTGAAGAGTGGATAAGTTATGGCTGCTGCACTGCCTGATGGGTCGCTTGGCTGGCTTTCCATCTCAGAACAGTGCCGCCACCACCTGTCCTGCCAGGCAGGACCTTGTCTTCTCTGGTCTGAAGATAGATACTAATTGCTCACCTGTCCAGAACACCTCTGTCCAGTGAGGCAGACTTTTCTGGACTCATGCTGTGTGCTGCAGACTTGAAGTTGCCCTGCAGAGTAGGGAGGGGCTCTATCATGTTGCTGGCTTTACCTTCCTGGGGTGGCAGTACCTGATGTCTGTTCATCCTTGGATGCCTTGTTTTGACCCCTGACTTTCCCCTACATTAGTGATATGTTCTTTCTGGTTTTTCTGTGGAGCTGGCAATGAGGTGGTTTTGTCTGTCTTTAATTTTTTCCTCTTCGGGGTTGACTGTTTTTATGATACCATTCCTCTTTCCCTACCTGTGCACAGCATATTTCTCCACTGCTCGTCTTAATACTGACTTGCTGTGAATCCTGTGGGAGCAGCTCCCATCCCCAGTCCACCTGCCGTTCTGAAAGTCTGCCTGTGCCCTGAGGATGATCATTCTGTGCCCTGCAGGTCCCAGATATTGGGCGGTAGAGGTGCAGACTGAGCTTTTTCTTGGGACCTGAACTTGGCTTTGAGTTGTTTCAGCTTTCCAGGGCTCAGTGCTCTTGGCTTCTCCCTGGACTTCCTAGAAGGCCTGGTGGCCTCTTGTTTACAGTCAGCCCCTGGGGACTGAGGCCGCTCCAGGGCTCCTGCACTCAGTCTGTGGTGTAGGGATGCTCCTCCCCGCAGGGTTTCCTTGCCTGGGGCTGCTGTTCCTGTCTGACTGCTGCTGCTTCTCCCAGCCCCAGCCTCAGCAGCAGCGCCTTGGAACGTGAGCCCTCGCAACTCATCCTGAGCCACACAGCACATTTTGTGTTTCTTGTAGCGTGTTGTTTATTTGTTACCCCTCTCCACGAGGAAGCCCCTTCCAGGAGAGCAGAGTGAGAGCAAGGGCCTTGTTTGTCCTCTGCGGTACCTGCCACAGAGTAGGTCTTCACTAAGTAACTGGAGCATACAAGTTGCTTCTGCTTTTGGTTCTGAATATTGGCAGAAATCTTTGGGCCTCTTGGGTTATTTTCTTTTCCTCTCTCTTAATCCCTGCTCTTTCTTTCTATAGTTTTGGAAATTTTCCACCCTGATAGGGTCCCCTTTTTTTCTTACAAGGTTCATCTTGTCATCTTGCATCTCGGCTAGGGGCATGGCTGTAGTGGGGCTGGTGCAGAGTGCATGTCAGTGATGCCATGTGCTCCATGACCAGTGTTGCGCACACAGGAGAGAGCAGCACTCATGTTCAACCAAGGTGCTTCTTTCTGCAAGTCTGAATGCAGCTGCAGAGCTAGCTAGTCTGCAGTTTCTGGTCTTATGCCTCTAAGGAGGTTAGGCAGCTGGGCTGTTGGGGTGGGGTCTGATCAGGTGCCTACTCCTACCCAACTCCCTGCTCAGCGCATGGAATTGTGGGATAGGTTTTTAGGGCCCTGGCTTTGCAAGTGGGATGGGGACCATCTGGAATGACTTCCTATAATAGTGACCTGAGAGGAACCAAATCTGAAGGGCCTGCAGAAGGTGTCTGCCAAGTCAGAAGGAACACCACCAGCCAGCTTTAAGGTAGAGGCCACGAAAGGTGGGGTATTGATGGAGATGCAGGCCTAAGGGTGCCTTCTGCTTGATTTTGGTGTGCCACTGGCAAGAGTGGTAAAGCTAGGGTTCTATTAGTGTTTGGGGGGATCAGGATCATAAAAGCAGGAACTTACTGAAAAAAATTTAAAAGAAACTACCCATCATTCCCCTACTGTTGACCCAAGTGTGTGTGTTTCTATTTTATAGTAGGGCTACTCTTGTAACAAATGTGCCATTCTGTGCTTGCTTCTTAAAGTCTAGTTCTAGGTCAACATTTCTTACTGTCACAATTGTAGGCTGTTTTTCCTAATCATTGGGAATCAATATCCCTTTGTGTGGAAGGGTTGCTCTGAGGTGGTATTTCTCAGCGAGGTAGGTGCTTGTTTCTGTGTTTGCTCCAGTAGCCATGACATGAAGTGGAACTGAGCTGTGTCCCTCAGATTTAGTGCAGTGGCTTAGTCGTCATCTGGGTGCCAGTCCCACTGCTGCGTTTCCATGTGCTCGGGGCCTGAGCACTGGGGCTGATTTCAACTGGTCCTTCTGTAGGGATCGAGGGGCTGTAGCTATGGCGGCTCTGCCAGCACTGGACGATTTGCCATGAGGCACCTGCTGTTGAAGCTAAGTTCTTGCTTTGCATTATGAGAAAGAAGCCCGCTGGTGGCTTTAGGGCTTTTGCAGTGTCCTTGGGTTTTCTCTGCCTGGGATACAGTCTTGGGTCACCGAGGGTGCACATGGGCACCTCTCAAACCCTTGGTTAGATTCTGGAAGGTTCTTGGACATCTGTTTGTTTAAAGTCAGACTGACAGCATTGGTCACAAAGCTGCAGAGCCCTCCCTCTTCATCCCCTGTGTATACTAGTTGGTATTAACAGGGTAGAGCCTGGAGTCTCCTGATGTGGGAATCTCAATTGAAGAACTGCCCAGATCAGATTAGCCTGTGGGCACACTGGTGGAAGATTGTTTCCTAGTTAATTATGTGGGAGAGGTGCCAACTGTGGACAAGCCATTCCCTGGGCTGATGATATTCCTGGGCTGTATGAGAAGTCTAGCTAAGCATGATCCTGAGTAAACCAGCAAGCTCCCCTCCCTCTGGCTGCTGAGTTCTGGCTTGATGTGCCTCACTGATAAACTGTGACCTGGAAGTAGGGCCACATAATCTCAGCATGTTTTATCACAGCAACACTTGACCCTGGCCTCTCTTGGTGCCCCTAGGGAGTAGCTGCTGCTGGAGAGACCTTCCTTCTCTCCTGAGCTTCCTGAGGTCAAGCCCTCACACACCTCTGTAGTATAGCTGTCATCCCTTCCCCTGCTTGTGCCTTCCTATTCCTTTCAGAGCCCCCTGCAGAAGATAGGTACCAGAAAGGCTCCTGCAGCTACTCAGAGAGCAGCTAGTGGGAGTTCTCTAAACACCCGTGGGCCCAGTTCCAGGCTACTTCCTTCTACTTGTTTTGAGCCTGCAGTTAAAAAAAAGGTGTTTGATAGTATGATTCAAGATTTCCTAATTTGTTTCTGATTCAAAGTTTACTAAATCTGTCCAGATACTAGTTGCCTTGTGTCATAATTAAATAAGTGATTTATAATTAATTCACAAACTATGCTAGCTAATGATGCTTTAAAGAAGATTATCTGCTCTCAGAATAGTGGAAGTGATTCATTCATTCTCTCATGGATACTTGTACTTCCCATTTTCTTAGCAGTCCATTTCTTCTGGCTAGTAAGGAGGTAACTGCAGCTTAGTACCATGGGAATCAAAGAGAGCTGCAAGACCTTTCCTGTCTGGCTGCTCTGTGTACACCAGTCGGTGTTAACCTACTGTAGTCAACTTTAATTGTTAGCTTCACGGGGGGTGTGTATCAGTTAACTCCAAATATTTTTACCAAGGTGCTGTTTCCTGGCTAAAGTGGTGCCTAAAGGAAAGGGTTTTGGTTTCTCAGAAGCTACTGATTTTAAAGTTTTTTGAGGCTGGGCATGGTGGTGCACACCGTTAAAGCCAGCACTTGGGAGACAAAGGCAGGTGGATCTGTGTGAGCTTGAGGCCAGCTTGGTTGGCATAGCAAGTTTAAGGTCAACCAGAGCTATGTAATGAGGCCATGTTTGAAACCAACAAGAACAAATCCCCAAACAAAAGCTTTTGAAGACAAAGTTGGAGGAAGGGAGAGAATAATTGATAACTGAGGACTGTTGCCAGTGTTTTGTGTTGGAAAAGACCGGGAAGGGAAATCAGCACTTGAAGTCAAGTACGGTCCTAACATCACTTTCCAGCAGAACTGGGAGCTGATGACTGATGGGCTCTCTAGGTAAAGGAGGCAAGCATTAACAGTTGTAGAGCTTTGGACCTTTGGGGCCCAAGAGCTGTGTCTAGGCAAGTTGGGAAGCCACAGTGCTAGCAGCTCACAGTTGGTGTGTTAAATGCTGTGGACACATCCAGGGAGGGTCACCCATTAATCTGTGTGTGTTCTTTCTCATTTGCACACACTCTCTTTCTCTTTTCTCTTAGATTTATCTTATGTCTTATGTATATGAGTATCTTGCCTGCATGGTCTGTACACCATCTGGGTCCAGAAAAAGGCATCGAATTTCCTGGACCTGGAGTCCAAATGGTTAGGAGCCTCTATGTAGTGCCGGGGACAGAATCTGAGTCCTTTGCAAGAGCAACAGATGTTCTTCACCCCTGAACCGTATCTTCAGCTCCAACCCTATTTTCTTTCAGTAAAGGCACTGCTGTCACTCAGCATTTGGGTGTTGTCTTTGTCCCTTCTTCCTGTGGCTGTGGTGTCTAAGCCATGCCGTGACTGCGTCCACTGCACATTTCCCTGTGTCCTTTACTTGATGCAGTGCAGCTGCCGGCCTACGCTTGAGAAGAAGAGCAGCACCTTAGGACAGCTTAGGAGTTGTGCTGGTTGGGGGTGGAGAGCCCAAGCCAGAAGCTCTGGGACTTGTGGAGTAGAGAAGGAACCAGTTTTGCCAGGGAGGAGCAGGAGGAAGGCATAGGAACCAGGAGCCCAAGGTACCTGCTTCACCTGGCTTGGATTTGCGAAGATTGTTTGGATGCGGCACTTCCATAGTGGAAGCTGTCCTCCCTGGATGGCCATTGTTTTCCCCAGTAGCTGGGTTTACTATGGAATGATTTGGTTTGGCTTTGTAGCTGTGGTTGCTTCTTACAAACAGCCCAGTGATCTAGGCTCCACGCCCTGATTTGGGTATTAAGGGCAGAAATTGATAGAGCATACAGAAGAGACATGAGAAAATCTGTTATGTTTTCTCTCTGTGTTCTAAGGTGGTGTCATGTGGTCCAGGCTCGATTCAACTCTCCATTCCCATGCTCTGTCTCAAGTGCTGGGATTATAGATGTGGGCTGTTGGAGGGAGGCCACTTGTTGGTTCTCAACTGCGCAGCCCTGAAATAATCACACAGAAACTATATTATCTAAATCACTGCTTGACCAATTTGCTCTAGCTTCTTATTTTCTAACTCTTACATCTTGATTTAACTCATTTCCCCTAATCTGTGCATCATGAGGTCATGGCCTACCAGCAAAATTTCAGCGTGTCTGTCTGTCCCCGGTGGCAGCTCCATGGCTTCTTCCTGACTCTACCCTTCTTTCTCCCAGCATTCAGTTTAGCTTTCCCCACCTAGCTCTGTTCCCCTATAGCTCTGCTATAGGCCCAAAGCAGTTCCTGTATTAACCAGTGATATCCGCAGCATACAGAGGGGAGTCTCACATCAGTGGGCCACCACACTTAGCCTGGCATTATCCTTGAATGGATTTGGACTTCAGGAAATTGATTATAGACAAAAACTATCTTATTTTTTTTATGAACTTTAATTTTCAGTAGAAAATAACAACAAAAGTCAGCTCTCTAGTATTCTCATGCTGAAAACTAAAAGCTCACCAAGAAGCCTTTGGTCTGGCCAGTTCTGCCCTCTTCAGAACAATCACAGAGTGCCCAGTTCAGGCACTGCAGTGCTCAGTGCAGTCCCTGTCCTCAATGGAATTGGAGCTGTGCTTGGCCTGTGGGCCAGATGTCATGGTTGGTATCTCAGAGACAAACATGGTCCCCTTGGTTACAATGCTCCTTTTCTACACTGTAACAAGAGCAAATGGAGTACAGAACTCAAGATGCTCGGGGAACCCAGCAGGTGTAGTGGTGTCAATCACTTCCCAGGCACTGGTGAAGAGGACTGAGACCTGCTGACCTGCTTTCCCAGGTCACGCAGCCTGGCAGTTGGCGAGTGGCAGGCCCAGCGTATGAAGACGACGAGGTTCTGACAGCGAACACACAGGCCTCTAGCACACCGCTTTGCATTTCCTTCTCTGCACCCGGGAGGCTGCAGGATCTAGGAGTGGAAGTAGAGTCCCACCAGCCTTCCAGGCCATCTGAAACCAAGAGGTTGCTCAGCGCTGTCCCTTAGGTGGCAGCTGCTCGCCTACCTGCACAGGGGTGACTTTCCTCACTGGGCAGTGCTGACCACAGGCCTGCTGGACAGCAGAGGATTAGCCTTGACTCCTACTGGCTGTGGGATGCTACCTCCGTGGCCCAGGAGGGCTGGAACAGATCTGTTTCCCATGTCTGTTAACAGCTGCTGTCAGTTGTCAGGCGTCCTGCCCTCACTGACTCATTCGTGGTGCCGTGGTGACCCTGCTTCCTTCCAGGAAAGGCCAACAGGAGGCTTGGCTTTTTGTTGGACCCCTTTGTCTTAGTTACAGTTTCTTTTGCTTTGCAGAGACACCATGACCAAGGCAACTCTTATAAAGAAAAACATTTAACTGGGGCTGGTGTACAGTTTCAGAGGTTGGTCTAGTCTATTGTTGTCATGGCGGAAAGCATGGCAGTTTGCAGGCAGACATGATGCTGGAGAAGGAACTGAGAGTTCTACATACGGTTCAGTAGGCAGCCAGAGGTGAATTGGCTTGAACTCCTGAGACCTCAAAGCCACACCTTAGTGGCACACTTCTTCCAACAAGGCTACACCTCTTAATAGTGCCACTTCCTATGGACCAAGTATTCAAACCCATGAGTCTATGGGGGATTTCTATTCAGACCACCACACCCTCATCTCAGAGGAGCTGAGGCAGTCCAGCAACAGTGTCCTGTTCTGAAAACAAAGCACACGTTCTTGACTGACTTTTTCCCAGAGCAGTGGTAATGTTTGCATCTCATTTGCCATGATTTCAGACAGACAGAGTGCCTGTTCTTTTTGCTGTTAGAACCGCAGCACTGGAATCAGGACACCTGTGTTCTGCAGGGCACCACTTCTTGCTCGGGCACCTGGGTAGGTTGTGGCCTTTTTTACCTTGGAGAAATGCTGGTCATTCCCTCTTGGCCCTGGATGAGTGATCAGACATCTGACCATACTGTTTTACTGGTGGGGTGCCTGCTGTAGACCAGAGGACTTGTCCAGCTGTCCTCTCTGGAGTATCAGGGACAGTCCTCCAGGTAACTTCACCTGAGGGAGGAAGCCCGACACTTGAGGCCTTGGGAGCAGAAAGGTGACTGTTTCATTCTGTTGATATTTCAGACACAGCTTAAAGAAGGTAGGATTCTGTTTAATTGTAACTCTCTTGTTTTTCTTTTTTATTCACCAGACTTCATGAGGAGATAATTGACTTCTATAACTTCATGTCCCCTTGTCCTGAAGAAGCAGCCATGAGAAGGGAAGTGGTGAAACGGATTGAAACTGTGGTAAAAGACCTCTGGCCAACAGCTGATGTGGGTATCTTTTGTGTTACCTCACACATACCAGTCAATGTGAATTCCCTGTAGTTGTTTTGCCAGCTGTGTCCACTCAAATCCATGCTTCCCATTACTCTGGGTATAGTGGCTCTCGAGGCACAATCCTGGGTAGCACCTGGGAGCTGTTTAGAAAAGCATTTTCCACTGCACTGCTGAATCAAACTCTGGAGTGGTCCAGCCATTGGTTAGCTCACCAGTGCACAGTTGGTTGAGGACCTAAATTAGCTTGAGAAATTAATTCATATTTATATTTTCATTTTCATTTATCCTCTCTCTCTCCCTCATTCTTGTTTTAAAATCTCCTTAAGGTTAGAAATCTCACTCTTGCCCCACCCCCTGCAGTCACTGCATTTTGCAGCATATAACTTGCTTTATTAGAAATTGCAAGTCCAAATGGAGCATGGTGGTGTATGCCTTTAGTTCCAGCACCCAGGAGGCAAAGCCTGTGAGTTCGAGGCTAGCTTGTTCTGCATAGTAAGTTCCAGGACAGCCAGAGCTACATAGAGAGACTCTGTCTCTAAAAAACCAACACAAGACAGTGTTTTATAGTACCTCACTTTCACATGGATGAGTAAGTATCTGTGGAAATGAGGTACTTGGTTGTAGTTGTGCAGACACCCTGCAGTATGCCACCTGACTGGGCAGCTAATAACTGTGCCTGGATTTTGATACATACATAAACGGATTTTTTAGTTTGTAGCATTCCACCTGCTCCCTCCCCTATCCAAGCTGGTTTGTTGTTTACTCATGTTATGCAAGGTGGGAGCCTGCTGACTCGAATGTGGGGTATTTTCTTTCAGGTGCAGATATTTGGCAGCTTTAGTACAGGTCTCTATCTTCCAACAAGGTGAGTACCACTCAGATGACTGTGTGCTTTAGTATTTATTGGGTAGATGGTTGTGTGCATCTGAGGCTCCAATAGTCAGCTGGAGAAGGATTGTGGAGCACAGAGGGATGCTAGGCAGAAAGTGAATTTTAGATTATTATTATTAAGGTATCAAATTGCTTGCTTGGCTTTTTTCGTCTTGCATTTAATTTTTTATGGAATAGAAATGTTGGGCATTAGAGACAGATGAATGGGAACTGCCTTAGTCTCGTGCTAATGTAATACCATAAATACCACAGTCTGGCTGAATTGTAGACTCTGTCTCAGTCTCCTGATACTGTAACATAGTAACCACAGTCTGGCCAAATCGTCTACACTGCCTTAGTATCCTGATACTGTAACATAGTAACCACAGTCTGGCCAAATCGTCTACACTGCCTTAGTATCCTGATACTGTAACATAGTAACCACAGTCTGGTCAAATCGTCTACACTGCCTTAGTATCCTGATACTGTAACATAGTAACCACAGTCTGGCCAAATCGTCTACACTGCCTTAGTATCCTGATACTGTAACATAGTAACCACAGTCTGGCTGAATTGTAAACATTGTCTTCAATCTCCTGATACTGTAACATAGTAACCACAGGTTGGCTGAATTGTAAACAATAGAAGCTTATTTGGCTCTCTGTTCTGCTGACTGAAAAGTCCAAGATTCAGAGGCCACAACTGGATCAAACTCTTACTTTCTTTAACTACCCCACCCATGTGTCAGTGGTCTTGATATCACAAAGACAGTGCCCAGAATCTGTTTCCCCTCAGAAAGGTCATCATGCAAGAGTGACAGTAGCACAGCTGACTGGAAAGCGGTATCTGTTTCACCCCTGTAGTTCTGGGGGCTTTGAGGACCTTTTCAACTCTTGCTTTTCATAGTTACACGAGTTGAGCTATGTTCAGTTGCCCAATCCTTAGTGGGATTCTGCCGCTGCCTGGTAGCATAGTGGCCGCATGCTGTGGGGCTGGCCTCCCATGTGTGATGTCACCTCTTGGTAAGGTGTGTTGTGACCAATGTATGTTTCTCTTTTGTCCAGTGACATAGACCTGGTTGTCTTTGGAAAGTGGGAACGTCCTCCATTACAGCTGTTGGAACAAGCCCTTCGAAAGCACAACGTGGCTGAGCCATGCTCCATCAAAGTCCTTGACAAAGCTACAGTGAGTATGGAGACCTGACACCTCCATCTGAATAGGAGTCCCCACATAGTGCCAGCGTCCTTGGGTCTTTCTGGTCGTTGTTACTGCCTACATTTAAAGATTGTCCTCTTGTGGTATATACATGCAACTGATCATCTTCATGCTTAACCAGCTGAGAAGCTGCCCGCCTGTGATAATTGGACTTTTTGACATTTGTGAGATCACCACCCTTGATGCAAAAAGACAAAATTGTGTCCATGTGTGTTCGAGGAGCAAGAGGAAGAAGAGGATAGCTCAGGAGAAACTAGCGTTCCTTGTGCTGTTGTTGGAGTGCAGCTTAGCAGGAGAAACTAGCGTTTCTTGTGCTGTTGTTGGAGTGCAGCTTAGGGATCTGTGTGGCTGTGTGGTTTTCATGTGGGAAAGACAACATGCTAGCTTACATTGCAGGAGGAAAATCAAGAGTTCCTTTTGCTACCCAGAGCTGTGTCTGCATAGGAAAGGGCTCCCATCTTAACAGCTAGAAGGTGAGACTGCGTCTAAGGCTTTCCAGCTGCTGCAGGGGTGTACTCTCTCTACTGACCATCCTCCATAATATCCATGGATTCAGATCTTGGAGTGCAGGGGCTTTGTGTGCGATGCAACCTGTTTGTTTGCTGCAGCTGCTCCAAAACAAGTATGGTAGTGTTGTGGTTTACTGCTTTGTGTGTCTGACCCCTGCCCCAAGTCTACCGAGAAAAAATGACATTTATGTGTGGTAATGGTTTCTTAGGGTGCATGTGCAGGTCAGGTCTTCCCATGGGAGTCTTCTTTTTCAGGCTCTTGTTCCCCTCTGACTGTCCCACTTCAGAGTCAGCCTGCAGGAGCAAGTGCAGTGGGGACTTGCCGTGAGGACAGTGGAGGGGGACGCTGGACATCTTTTGGGTCTCTAGTGACCACTGACAGAGCCTTTCTCTTTAAAACTGCCCTTGAGGACTGCTGATTCCCTTTGTGAAGAAAGGGAGGGGAATGGCTGTCTGGAGAATGTAGATGCCAAAGCCGCTTTTTAAATTAAATCTTCGCAGGTGCCAATCATAAAGCTCACAGACCAGGAGACTGAAGTTAAAGTCGACATTAGCTTTAACATGGAGACTGGTGTCCGGGCGGCAGAGTTCATCAAGAACTACATGAAGGTACTGCTATTACAGGTTCCGTGTGAGATCCTGTTACTCCTTTCTCATGAATGTTAAAAACCTTGGAATGGGGCATTGGTAGCAATACAGAGGGTTCAGTTATGAGTGCCTTGTAATGGGGTTTCTAGAGGTACTTGAGAAGTACGTAGCTGTTTTTCTGATTTACTTTGAGTAACCACTTCCTAACATTGAGTGTCATTTTAGAGAGCTTTGGGGAAATGTTCTTTCTGTTAGTGCACATCCTTGCTCCCGGCTCAGGGCCACATTCACAAGTTTAGGTCGACATTCCTTCTGTGGGTCCCCTCCCTTTAGAAGCCTCAGTGTTGGGGAATATTATTTTCAGGTGTGTGACTTTTGTTTATACTGCATTTGTTTAACTCTGTGAAGCTGTGTTACTGTGTCTGTCTAAAACACCTGATGGTCTAATAAAGCCCACCAGCCGCAGAGTAAGAGTGAAAGTAAAAAAAGAGAAAAAACCCAGAGGCTTAAATCATCCTAACTACAGGAAAGTCAGCTAGAAATAAGCCAAACTAAGGCCAGGCATTATATTATAATATTATAAGTAATATTAAGCCTCTGTGTGTGATTTATTTGGGAATGGGGTAGCCCCCCCCCCAACAAAGAGTGATAAAAGATTGGCTTGGTGCTTGAGCTGGTGCCTTCTGGAGCTCTGACCAGGCCTGTCTGGCTCCCTCCTCTCTGTCTTCCACTTTGTCAGCTCCTCTCCTTTCTCATCTGATCTCAGCATAACACTGGATCAGCCCCTCTGCACATGTCCTGGCCTCGCTGCTTTCCCTTGTGCTGCTCGCAGCCCAAGTGCACCTGCTTACTCCTGCGTGCTCGGGATTCTGCTGGCAGTCCTACTGTGTCCCCTGACTGAGTCACTGCTCGAGGGGAAAGGGTGCTCTCATACTCCCTCAGCAAGTGTGAATCCTTCAGCCTTGGAGACAGTTAAAATTGGAGACAGTTCTTTTTTGGAGGTGGGGGCAAGAGGATGGATGAGCAGTTCTTTCTCTTGTGAAACTTGCTGTCTGCGTCTCTTTAAAAGCAGATCAGCTGACCTGTATGCGTCTTCTTGCGTTTACAGAAGTACTCGCTACTGCCGTACTTGATTTTAGTGTTGAAACAGTTCCTCCTGCAGAGGGATCTGAACGAGGTCTTCACAGGAGGAATCAGCTCCTACAGCCTCATCTTAATGGCCATCAGCTTCCTGCAGGTGAGTGGACCTTCTGTGAACTTGTTCTCTCAGCGTAAGTGGCGGCCCTCACCACTAGTGAGCAGTTTCCCCCTCCTGCTTCTGTTCTGGCTCAAGGTGTGGCTGTCTTGGTCAGCGTCATTCCTGCATCTTGATTCTGTGGCTGGCTTCTGTCAGGAGATGTCTGTCTGATTTCCAGGAAGCTTTTACTATGTTGAGACTATGTGAATTGTGTATTTGGAGCAAGAGAGCAAGAGCTAGTTGGTTTATTGCTGTATAAACTATACAGCACCCTTTCCATTGGTGCTTATCTGTAATCTGTCCCCAATCACTTTCAGAATGAAGGACACGCACCAACATGGGGAAAAGATGGAGAAAGTTTCTTCTACGTTTTTCTCATTTTGCTTTTGGAGATAAAAGTCGCTCTAGTTCTGGATGGCCTGGAGTTGACTGTGTAGCCCAGGCTGACTTGGACTCATGGCAGTCCTTCTGATACAGCTCCCTAGTGCTGAGATTACATGTGTGAGCCACACTGCCTGCCAAGCCTTCTGTGATTGGTGGTCTTAGTTATGTGTCATCACTGTTTGTTCTGGTGAGTGAAGCATAGGAGAGGCCAGTGACACCAGACCTCCACTCTGTAGTCCAGATGACCTAGAATTCACCATGTGCTCCAGACTGGCCTTAAACTAGTAGCAGTGTTTCTACCTTAGACACCCAGGCGCTGGAATTATAGGCATCTCTTAAACCTGTTAACGATGTCACATATATAAAGTAGTACCTGAGTTAATTAAAATTTTATGACATTTAACGTTTGCTTGAGAAAAAAAAATTCCTCTGTATTTTAGCCCCCCAAGTATATGTCCCATGTATATCAATGATTTTCTTTGCACTCTGCTTGGGGAGGGTTGTCATTTCCAGCGACCTTGCTACCCTACAAGTTAAACCACAATGCTGACTGTGTGTTAGCTTTGACTCCCAGGCTTGTTGCCCCTAAAGCTTATGTCCCCGAAGTGTGACAGCAGAGGAGCTTTTGGTGTTGAGCCCCCCCTGTTCTGATGTGATGGTGCAGCCTCCCAGTCCACTGTGAGCTAAATGGCTCTGTTTGTGTTTCTTGAGTGCCCCTGATTTGAGGTGTCATTTCAGTTATCTTGTAAGGACAGTTGTGATGTGCATGTCACCTCCTGATGTGCTTATTCCTGGGGTCCTTGCGACTGCGAGACCTCACAGGGCCATCCAGAGGGGATGGGATTGCTGTTTCCTCTCCACCTTCTGTGCCTATGTTAGAGCCCACCTGCTTCAGGCTGGACCATCTCACAATTGCCTGAGGGAAGGAGGCCAGGCCCTGGACTGGACTGACTTTGAGTGTCTGATTTGATTCAAAGGCAAGGGAATAAAGGCAGACAGACAGACTGCCCTGTTCTTTGGCAGAGGTTCGATCCAGGAACCCAGAGCTCTGATGTCACAGGGGAGCCTTGCTTCCTGCTTCAGCCACTGTGCTGCCAGGACTTGTATGTTACTGAGACTTGACCATCGTGCTGTAGAATACAACCTTCAAGTGCTTGGAGCGTGACCAGTGAGACTAAGTGAGACTGCAGGTGCTCGCTCCTTAGTGCTGGCTGCATGTGGGCGGTCACTGGTGCAGAGGAGTTGTTGGACAGTGGTGTGTCTGGGAGCAGGATGAGTTCCCTGGTTCACGCGAGGTGTGATTCTAGTCAGTGTTGTTCTGCCATCTATTGGTGGCATTTCAGGAGGCTGAGATTACTGTGAAACGGTCACACAGGATATGGAAAACTTACCTACTGTCGGGCAGCATGGGGCTACTCAGGTGTCTGTGTTTGGAAGTCATGGTCTGAGTGACTGAGAGGCTGGCAGGTGCACTGGGGCCTCCTGGACGCAGCTCACACTTTCTTAGGGGCTGTTGAGTGGGGACTCTGAGTCTCTGGAGAGGCTGCTAGGGACGTGTCTTTAGAATGTATCCCTAGTTCATACGCTTTGTGGCTGTGCTACTTTTACAGTTACATCCAAGAATTGATGCCCGGAGAGCTGACGAAAACCTTGGAATGCTTCTTGTAGAATTTTTTGAACTTTATGGAAGAAATTTTAATTACTTGAAAACTGGTATTAGAATAAAAGAAGGAGGTGCCTATATCGCCAAAGAAGAGATTATGAAAGCCATGACCAGTGGGTACCGACCATCGATGCTATGCATTGAGGACCCCCTGCTGCCTGGTGAGCTTATTCCCTGTGGCTGGTTTTGTACCCACAGACCTTAGCGGTGACACTGTCAAGAGTCCTTGTTCTAACTGGCTTACTGCATTTTAAACCTCACATTGCGTGACTGCTGGACTTGGGAAGGTTAATCACTGCGTCCTCCAGAAACCATTCACTCCTGGGAAGAAGCACACCAGGAAGGGTGGAGTCTCCCGTCCCGCAGCACTTTCTCCCCGGCTTTCCTGTGTCATGAATGTTGCTGTTGTTTCCATGGGGGCTGAGCCAGGGCTCTCCCAGCCTCACTCCCCTTGGCATGTGTAAGGGGGCTCATGTCACCGTGGTAACAGTGGCCTTTAAACCTTTGCCAGTCTGGTAAAACCATGCTGCAGATTCCTGTTTAACTCTGTTCTTTTCAGCTCTGCACATGGCTTATTGAGCACCCCTTAGGTAAGAGTCAGCGAGGGCAGGGGACAGGGTGGCTGTGCTCTGTCCCTTCTCATAGGACTGCAGGCGTGGGTGCTGGGTCTGCTGAGCAGGCTCCTCAGTGGATTTTTATCTTAGGGGAACCTGTCCCTCACTGTACCCTGTGTTAGGGGAACCTGTCCCTCACTGTACCCCTGTGTTAGGGGAACCTGTCCCTCACTACTCCTGTGTTAGGGGAACCTGTCCCTCACTACCTCTGTGTTAGGGGAACACACTGCACCCCTGTGTTAGGGGAACCTGTCCCTCACTAACCCTGTGTTAGGGGAACCTGTCCCACACTGTACCCCTGTGTTAGGGGAACCTGTCCCTCACTGTACCCCTGTGTTAGGGGAACCTGTCCCTCACTGTACCCTGTGTTAGGGGAACCTGTCCCTCACTGCACCCCTGTGTTAGGGGAACCTGTCCCTCACTACCTCTGTGTTAGGGGAACCTGTCCCTCACTGTACCCCTGTGTTAGGGGAACCTGTCCCTCACTGCACCCCTGTGTTAGGGGAATCTGTCCCTCACTGCACCCCTGTGTTAGGGGAACCTGTCCCTCACTGCACCCCTGTGTTAGGGGAACCTGTCCCTCACTGCACCCCTGTGTTAGGGGAACCTGTCCCTCACTGCACCCCTGTGTTAGGGGAACCTGTCCCTCACTGCACCCCAGTTTGTGGTTTTATTTGTGTTTATTCCTGTTCATTATTTATTTTATTATCCTCAAATTTAATGAACATTTTATTAGTGTTTCAATGCTCCTAGGATGTGATTAATTTCTTCAAGAATTTATTGAAGAGAATGTCCTGACAGTTCTTCTGAGCTGTCTTTTAAGAGGTCTGGAAGATTCCATAGATGGGGAGATGTGGTTTTCCTGAGTGTCTGTTGGAGCAACGAGCTCGTGCCTTCAAGTGTCTGTGTCAGTGTGTCTGCATGACTGCTGTGCTATAGCTGAGTCCAGGAAGACGAAACCTCAGTGTCCTCCTCAGAGTCCGCACCTCACCCGCCCATGAGGGATGAATGTGTGTAGTTCCTCTTAACTCTAGGGACAGCTTCATTGGGTTGCTCTGAGTTTAGACTGGTAGCGCTCTTCCTTAGAGTGCTCACTCCCCACCAGCTCTCCTTGTGTGTTCAGGCGACTGCCCTCTCATCTGTGGGACACTGAGGACTTACCAGTGAGGTTATTGATCATGCCAGGGCCACACTGCTGGTTCGTGCTTAGGATGTCTTGGATTTTCCTTGTGGTGGGTGGTTCCTTGTGGGTATTTTTTCTTTTTCTTTTCCTGCTACCCTGGGACTTAGGTGACCTCATGAACTCTCAGGATCCCTGTGATTGCCCCCTTTGCAGTCGTAGCAGTAGACTGCTGACGTGGCATCTGATGTACACTGAACCTGTGTGTGTTTACATACATGAGCTGTGTGCTGCAGTCGGCAGCACTCGGCGCTGTGTTCTCATGCCTGTTGTATGAGCTGCTGAAGTTGGAGGCCCCGTTCCCAGGACCGTGTTTGAGAAGTTGGAAATGGCAGGGTGATGCTCAGGCCTGAAGCAGTCTGACAGTTGCCTTTTGTTGCAGGAAACGATGTTGGGCGGAGTTCCTACGGGGCCATGCAGGTGAAGCAGGTGTTTGACTACGCCTACATTGTGCTCAGCCATGCTGTGTCGCCGCTCGCCAGGTCTTACCCCAACCGGGATTCTGAAAGGTAATGGGTCTTGGACCTGGGTCCCGGGGAGTGGCAGCTCTACTTTCTCTAGTTGTGTGTTTCTGTGATATTGGTGGGTACACTGTCATTCTTGAATGGACCTTGGTAATAAGGATTGGGATTCAGGATGGCTGTTGGATGGCCCATGGTCTAGGGCTGAACATTCTTTAATGGGGTGGTATTTTACTGAGGTATTCTGTATGGGGACAGATCCTGACTTCTAAACCCTGGATTGGTGCTGGTTCATCCTCCAGTCAGACATGTTTATCTCTGACTCCAGGTTAGCTGCCGCATAGGTATAGTGTTGAAGTAGGAGCCGCGGGCTGCGTCCCCGGCACCCAGCCGCCCGCACGGCTAGCTTTACCCGAAATAATTAAATGGAAACTGTATTCTTTTTTTTTTTTTTTTTTTTTTTTTTGGTTTTTCGAGACAGGGTTTCTCTGTGGTTTTGGAGCCTGTCCTGGAACTAGCTCTGTAGACCAGGCTGGTCTCGAACTCACAGAGATCCGCCTGCCTCTGCCTCCCGAGTGCTGGGATTAAAGGCGTGCGCCACCACCGCCCGGCGAAACTGTATTCTTTTAAACACCGCTTGGCCCATTATATCTAGCCTTTTCTCGGCTAACTCTCACACCTGGACTAGCCCATTTCTTATAATCTGTGTAGCCCATGAGCTGGCTTACCAGGAATGATCTTAACCTGCATCTGCCTGGAGTGGAAGAATCATGGCGACTCCTTGACTCAGCTTCTTTCTCCCAGCATTCTGTTCTGTTTACTCTGCCTACCTATGTTTTAACCTATGAGGGCCAAGTAGTTTCCTATTGCTTAACCAATGAAATCAACAGATTGATATATGACACTCCCACATCACTTCCCCTTTTTCTGTTTAAACAAAAAAGGAAGGCTTTAACTTTAACATAGCAAAATTACATATAGCAAAACAGTTATCAAGCAAGCATTACAGTTATAATATTTATATATATTTTATCTTTTATCATAACTAAGGAAAACTATAACTATCTATTCATTCTTCAACTCCATCAAAGACTCCAGAAGGATATAATACTACCTAACAAACACGAAGTCCAAAACTCTAGAAATAACAGAGACATCTCGCTGCCTGTACAGTCACCCAAAGTTCCTCTGTACCTTTGGGGCATCCATCTTCGGCCTTCAGGCCCATAGTATCCAGCACACATTTCCATGAAGCAGGAAATTTCAAAGACAGTTCAGTCACTTTCTGCTGTGTCCTGCAGAATGTCTCGCAGACTCTCATGAATCAGGAACCCCGAAAGACCATCTCACCTTTAGGCAAGTTCAGCAGTCCTCTCTCTGCGGGTTCTCTGTGTCCAGTTTATGCAATAGTCCAGGCAAGAACAGTTTCTTTCCCAAATGGCTATCAAACTCCATAAGGAGCCTCTTCAATGCCCATCTTCCTCTTGAAGTAGATTGGTGCTGCCAGGAGCAGACATGTCTCATCGTCATGAAAAGTCCTAAGTTATTAAAATATTTTAAATGCCATATTCTGCAGCCCTTGAGAGATATGAAGAATGCCTATCTGAAATATATCTCTATATATCTTGAAAATCTAAGTAATATGACTACAAACTTGACTATTATTTATGATTATCCATCAACAACCTATATTTCCTAATTATACATTACATTTTAAAAATGAACTACACAATCACAACACCTTATTCAAGATCAGAAATACATATACATATAACAAAATTGACCTCAAAATCCATACCAATGCAAATTATTCATACCTATATCATTTCCCCCTTTAAATGTAAAAGAACATTTATAAACAATATTTTGGGAACGTGGGCGCAGTTTTTTCTCCAAACTGCTTCCTGCTGAATGGGGGCACTGTTAATCAGATCATTTAGGGTGTAACCTGTGTGCCAGGTTTATCTCAGTTGGCAGTTGAGTGAAGTAATTTTTTGAGGGTGTTCACAGGAACTTTTCGGGAGGTCATGGTCTATCATACCATATCGGGATAGATGCAATCCACAGGGTGTGGTCCTCTGTGAAAACAAAAGAAGACCCTCTCCAAAGCATCATATCCTTAGACCCAAATTTTGAAATCCTAATACCCTTATATCCATTCTGGTTTAGCTTGGCAGCCCATGTAATGAAATGTCTCTCTGTACTTAGCTCCTTCACAGTCAAAAATTTTAAAGAAAACACAATGTACATAATCCAGACTCTCTGTGAATTTTCCATTTTTATGTGGCTTATTTTTCTTTATTTCTTTTAATCTCTTAACTATCTGTACTCTGTCTCTTTAAAGACTTTACCCTTTTTTTAAGACATTAACTTTATTTATATTCTTTTTCTTCTCTCTCTCAAGCCTACGTACATTTATTCAACAGTGTCTGAATCTGTTTTATTGTGAATCTGTAATTTTTTTTACTATCCAGGAGCATTTTTTAAAATATTAAGCAGTTCTTAAAAACTTAAGTTGCACCATGTAGGGGTAATACGGTACTGTGTGTTTACTGCCAAGTCTAAACCTTAACTGCGTTGTTATTATGGTAATTACGGCAGTTCCTGCCTGAGGTCAGTACAGTTCAGCATGGAGCAGCCGCTCCTGCCTCAGATCCATTTGGTGCCCCTGAGCTGAGCACAGTTCCAGGCACACAGCAAGTCCACATTGGAGCCACACTCAGCAGTTTAATTTTGAGACTGAGCGTGCAGCACAGAAACTCTTTTTATCCAAGATACAACCAAATCTGACACGCAGAGCACTGAGCAGTCTGAAAACACGTCTCTTCCGCCATGCTCTTCCGCCTGCCTAAGCCTGATTCTGCCGGCTGCCCAGGTGCAGGTGGGGAGAATTGAGCCTTCAGCACGGTCTCAGAGCACTCTTCTTCCCATCCCAAGCGGGAACACAAACATCCAGTCCCATAAAATCCACTGACATGCTTTAAAGCCAGAGTTGATGCTGGCAGCACAGCCCCAAGAAGCTGCGCTTTAAACTGGCACAGCGTTTTTTCTGCTGCTTGTTGCCGAATCAGGAAATCTCTCTACAGCACGCCACCAACAAACAGCAAAAATCTGTGTTAAACTCTCTCTCCCTTATTATTAAGCCTTCTCAGGTTTTTAAGTGGATTTAGTCCATCACGTCGGGCGCCACTCTGTAGTAGTTAGGGGCGGCGGGGCTGCGTCCCCGGCACCTGGCCGCCCACATGGCCAGCTCTAGCTTATGCCCCGAAATAATTACACGGAAATGGTATTCTTTTAAACACTGCCTGGCCCCATTAGTTCCAGCCTCTTATTGGCTAGCTCTTACATATTGACCTAACCCATTTCTATTAATCTGTGTAGCCCACGAACTGGCTTACCAGGAATGATCTTAACCTGCGTCTGCCTGGAGTGGGAGAATCATGGCGACTCCTTGACACAGCTTCTTTCTCCCAGCATTCTGTTCTGTTTACTCCTCCCATCTATGTTTTAACCTATGAGGGCCAAACAGTTTCTTTATTGCTTAACCAATCAAATCAACAGATTGATATATGACACTCCCACATCAGTATAGCATGTGGGGGTGGGGAGCAGACAGCTGGTGGGGAGGACAGGACTGTGCAGCCTGCTGTTGGGAATGGCACTGTGGCTGTGCTGCAGACCAGGACTGGGGTCTTTCCTACCCTGTAGTGGGAAACAGTCAGCACTCCATGGCTGCTGTGAATGGGGGTCTGGGCCCCTAAGAGCTGGATTGGAGCTGTCGTCTTTCGTAGACAGATGGTGGTTAAGGACCTCCTTTTATCATGACCTCATAGTACACTTGAATGTAAACACATAAGAACTCATTCACTCAGCTCGACTTCTTTTGTCCTTCATGAGCCTCACACCTGACACATGATGTCTGTGTCCAACCTTGTTCTTTGCAGTACTTTAGGAAGAATCATCAAAGTCACCCAGGAAGTGATTGACTACCGGAGGTGGATCAAAGAAAAGTGGGGTAGCAGAATCCTCCCATCTCCAGACCTGGGTGAGAGACTGACACAGTGTGAGGCTTGGCCCTCTGCCCTTCAGCACAGAAGCCTCTCTTCCCCTCTTGTGGGTTGTTCAAGCTAGGAAAGTGGCTCCTCCTCCTTTTTCTGACAGACCGTTCCTCTGTAAGACCTAAGCTGATAGAAGTAGAGCAGAAGCTGCAGTGGGAGTGTGGGCAGGGGCAGGGCAGGCAGACGTTGTTGTTAAGGTTGATTGGATTCCAGCATGTAAGTCTTTGTATTTCAGAATTCTACATTTCTATTTCAGATACTTTATGTTATAGTTTATAAAAGCTACAGGTAAGATTTACGCACCCAGTGTTGGACAGATATTTTAATGCTTTCTGATAACTAGTTTAATATACATTTAAAATTTGGTTAACTCAGATTTAAGGTTTGGTTTGTTAGTTGCACATGCGACATTTCAGAGCTCCGCAGCTTTGGGCTGCTGGCACATTGCTTTGCTTTCCTGCCCCAGACAACAGGATTAAGATAAAGGAGAGAATCAACACTTGCAATGGGGAGCAGATGCAGAGCCGGGAGCCTGGCTCCCCCTACAGCCAACGCCTGACTCTGTCCCTGTCCAGTCCCCAGCTGCTGTCCTCAGGTTCCTCTGCTTCTTCCGTGTCCTCGCTCTCTGGAAGTGATATTGTGAGTGGGTTTTTGCTCTTGACTGTCTCCCTCACCTGTGGGGTGGTTGGTGTCCTTGTTATCTCTAACAGGGAGTTCAGGACCTTTTCCTCCGTCTCAGTCCCTTCCTGGGTGTGCATGCATACGAAGTCTGTGCTTGGTGTTCTTTGCCATAGGCCTTAAGCCCAGGCTGTGCTGCTCACATGACCGAGGTAGTAATATCCCTCAGCCAAGCCATGGACTTTTTTCAGTGGTTTTGTTTTTTGTTTTTTTAAATCTGGTTTAGAGATTTATAAACTGAAGTTCACGTGTTTCCTATAGCCTGGTCTTTCTCAGTTTTAAAGTAACTCTGAGGAAGCGGGTACACTTGGACCATCTGTTGCTCAGCCTGATTTGCTCGAATGACCTTTTCTGCTTCTCTCCCTGAGGGTGCGTTTTGAGACCGCAGTGGCACCCTGCTCACAGCTCTCCTTGTTTCTGACTCTAGGACTCAGATGCGCCCGCCTGCACCACTCCCAGTGTTTGTCAGTTCAGCCTACAAGCACCCACCACCCTGATGGCCAGCCTGCCTACAGCCTTGCCAATACCCAGCAGTAAGCCTCAGCCTGCTGCTCCCAGAACATTGATCATGACAACGAACAATCAGGTACAGGCTCCCTCTCTAGAGCCAGCATCCGAGCCAGCAGTGTTCACTGTGAACTGACTCTTCTTCAGGCATGTTTGTGTCTTAGGAACTGACATGTTTGCCCGCTCTGGAAGCTCATGCTTACCTTTTCCTTCTAGACCAGGTTTACCATCCCCCCGCCAACCCTCGGAGTCGCCCCTGTTCCTTGCAGACAGGCTGGCGTGGAAGGAACCACGTCTTTGAAGGCTGTTCACCATGTGACTTCCCCAGCCATCCCCTCGGCATCCCCCAATCCACTGTCCAGTCCCCATCTGTATCACAAGGTGAGTGCTGTCTGTCTTGCCTCCGGAGTCACCGCAGCTGGGCCTGTGCCTCTCAGAGAGACCAGAAAGTTTCAAAGGGGCCTCTGTGTCTGCCTGTGCAGCTCACCCTGTGTCTGCCTGTGTCTGCCTGTGCAGCTCACCCCTGTTTTCCTTTGTCAGCAGCATCTCAAGTGCTAGTTGGTTCATTGCGACAGTTTAAGCAGTGACAGTGCTGCCATTCTCCCTGGCGCTGCAGCGTGACGGAGAGCAGGGCTTTCAGTGGACTCCAGTTCACTTGACCACTTACTTTGGTTTTTAAAGTCAAAAGGTAGAGCCAAGCCTTACCCTTGCCACAGCCTATAGTAGACTGTCCGCCAGTCTGCCCAGTTGCTGGCTTCCCTTCCCGTGGGGAGCTTTGTGCTGCACCATGCTGGGATGTCTTGCCAAGTCTCATTAGCCATGGGAGTACTTCATGCCCTGGGACCCTTCCCCATCCTCTAAGGCATCAGATAGGCCCATGACCCATACAGGGCTGGATGCAGTACTTACTAAAGTAGCTCCTCTTTGCTTACCCCATCCCAGTTGGCCCATGTAGTTTTGTTCTGGGAGGGGATAATTCCTTATTATGGGTGTGCTGGCATTGGGGATGGAGCCCCTGTCCTCAGCACTGCAGCCTCCTCCACTCTTCGCGGAAGCATCTCATGCTTCTCTTGTCCTCTTTGCAGTTGCTTTGGAAACGGCCCAGAGCTTTACTGCTGCCTGTAAAGGTCCTGAGAATTAGGTAGGCATACGTGACTCCTGTGTATGCTTCCGGTCACAGACAGTGAGGTTTACAGGGACCTTCTCATACCTGTGACGAAACAGAGCAAATACGTGGAGCGAAGTGAGGCTCTTGTCTGCCCACTGCACAGCACAGCAGGGAAGACGTGGCTGTGGTTCTTGTCATCTCGTGGTCCGTGTGCTGCACTTCAGCCCTGCTCTCTCTGTCTCTCCAGCAGCACAGCGGCATGAAACTGTCTATGAAAGGCTCCCACAACCACACCCAGGGCGGCGGCTACAGCTCTGTGGGTAGTGGAGCCGTGAGGCCTCCTGTTGGCAACCGAGGACACCACCAGTACAACCGCACCGGCTGGAGGAGGAAAAAGCACGCACACACGAGGGACAGCTTGCCTGTGAGTCTCAGCAGATAATGGCTCCTGGCTGCTCCACCCCAGACTGCGCACAGCACCTCCACTGTGGGCTGCCGAGGGCCGCCCGGCACAGGTCACTCTGCATGTTTGTGTGGTGGCCGCATCCATCCTACAGAGCAGCTCCCTGTGCCCATCTGTGAAGCCTTACTACACGTGGATGTGCGTCTGCCTGCCTAGGAGTCTGCGCCCGTGCCCAGTAGGGCGGCTGAGGAGTGAAGGACTGCGTGTGCTCCTGTCTGTCCCAGGCAGAGAGGTCAAGCCCTGCTACATGTCTTTCTCATGGGAGTGTGCAGGCTGCCGTTTTACTGCCCTCATGTCTTGTTTGAAACTTTGGGACTGTTTTTCTATGTAAATATTGAAAACTTATGATTTGTGCAATAACTCAGATATTTTTTATTTAATTTCATATTTTCACATAAGTTATATTTAAGGGAGGAGGGAATTTTTTTTAAACACGCTTAGATCCTTTCCCAATTTGCATTTTCTAAGTTGGGTTCCTCGTGTTGGCTGTTGTCTGTTAAGTGTCGTTACCTGAACACCGTGAGGAGGGGCTTGCGGGTTTTATTTTCACGTCTTTTCTTTTGGTCGGATGCAGTGAAGGAGCCAAGTCATCGTGATGGTTTTGTGAGGCGTTCCTGGCAGCCTTGCTGTAGGCCTTGGGCTGTTGTTCTGCTCTGACCACAAGTTCTGACATTTTGGTTTGGGTTTTTAAAAACTAGACAGCAAATCCAGCTTTTAAAGTGCCAGAAGTAAAAACCTCTAGGGAGCAGAGGTGGTCACATCATAGAGATTGTACAGTACTGTGGCTGTGCCGTGCTACGGTCGGGAAGTGATGTGTCTGAACCGTGGGCCTGGGGAGTATCGTTACAGACAATGGCACCCAGATTAGGAATGTGGAGAGAGGAATTTCCTTGATTCCGTTGAGGAATCTGCATAGCGGTATGCACTGTTCTGTTAAGAGCAAATATCTGAAAAGTACCTCTGCGGTCGGGGCACGTGGGGAGTATTTTATTGTATCACAGGAGAGCATAGCCCAGCCAGCGTGGGCCCAGGAGCGGCTGGTGCCTGACGTCAGCAGCAAACAGGTATACTATGCAAGTGTATTCTGCCACAACAACCACTGTCTTTGTTACTTGTTTTGAACAAGATTATATCCATCGCCTAAACCCCGAGTCTCTGGAGCACCACGGTTATCCTGGGAGTGCTTGCATCTTGTAGGCCCTCTGGCTTCCATTTCTAAAATGGGGGTTCTGGCCCTGCTAAACACTACAGAGAGGTCGGTCTTTCAGTCCACTGGTAGAGAATGTCAGGACAAGAAGCTGATTGCTGTGACATCTGATTGGCATGCAGCAGTGGGAGTTGTAGATTGATGTCTGAATGTGACGGACGCCTAGCCAAGGACAAGTTGTGCGTGTCTGGGTCTGCCTCTCGCTGCCGCTGCCATGGGGGCTGCTGACTCTGAGACAGTGCTGAGCAGAGTAGCACATGGGGTCTGCAGCTCATGAGGATTGGAATCATCCAGAATATTTAGACTATTTAAATTGTGAAACCTGTTGCTAAAGAATATTTAGGAACACTGGTCCACAGGCCTGTACTAATTACACATTAGCAATATTGACTGTATCTGCATTAAGGAGCCACCGTGGGGCCGTGTGAGTGACCCGCAGATGTGCGTTTTAAAGTTCTGTCCAGGCCCAGGTGTGTGTCCATCCCTGTAATGGTGAACCAAATGAATTGGCCTGGCTACCACTGTGGCCACATGCTACAGGCTGACAGAAGCTATCATGTTTCAATTTTGTGTGTGGACAACAATGTGGACACTAAAATTGACATATTTTTATGTAAAGTTTTTCTATTCTTTGATTTTTAATAAACTTTAGAAACCAGCTTTGTGTTGACTAGATGCTTTCCTCTGAAGGGTGGGGTGGGGTGGTTTCTGCACTAGCTGCTTGCTGAGGTTAATACGATCCTCAGGTCATCCCTGTGGCCAGGTCATCACATGGGGTCATGCCTGCTGCAGGAGTTTGAGCCCCACATGTGGGTGCTTGAAGTTTCAGGAGCACTGTGTGCTCCCCACTGTGCTGTGGTCTGGAGGCCTGCATCCCAGGGAAACGGGCCTGCATGCAGATCAACACTGCCACACTCCAAGCTCCCAAACATGACACCTGCAGTTTCTGGTGTGTAGGGAGTTTGCTAAGCATGCCTGTGACAGTACTCTCAGCTGCTCAGCCCATCAGTGTCTGTGGTGGGACGCTGTACCGCCTACTGCACGGGCCGGGAACAAAGCGCACATCCGTACTAACACAATCGTTCTTTCTCCAGTGACTGAGTCAGAAAAAGACCAGTTCATGACCTTAGAAGCTGCAGTGAATTCCAGGCAAGGTAGGAAACCATACTAGGCTGTTTTCCCTGGAAGCTGCTCTTCTGCCCTCGGGCCTGAGGCTGGCTGTGAAGTGTGGGCAGTTTCCATTTCTGCAGAGCAGTCCACTGCTCCTGTTTGCTCTCACCCGCAAGTTCTCAAGTCCCGAGTGTGTGTCCAGGCAGTGGGGACAGATGTGACCCCTACCTCATAACTGTTGGCTCAGGTGTGTGTGTGGGGGGGATGCGTATCTTAGGGGGCTCAGTCATAAAAGAGAGAAGAGTCAGGCCAGATGCTGTGGTGTCATTCGCTGCCGCTGAAGGCCACATGCAGATGAGAGGAGAGCCCCCCTGAGTTGTGGTGTCCATGCTTTGCGGTCCACACGGTTGCCTGACGGGGAAGCCGGTGCTGGAAATCGGTCTTCTGCTGTGCAAGGTAGGCACTGACCTCAAGCCAGTTCCAGCAATGTTCGCCCAGTGCCACCTGCACGCCTTTGCCCCTGGTCTCCTGTCCCCTCTGGTTTGCCCAGCTTTGAGGACACAAGTCAGTCTCTCACCAAGCTTTTGCCTTGACAAAACAAGTAGGCTCATCTGCTAGTCACCTCAGCATTGGGCTCAGGAAAAGGGATGCTGCAGTTACTTGAGATGCGGATAAATGACAGAATCCTCTCCAGTGAGGGTCAGGGGGAGCCCATCAGCTTCAGACCTTTGTGCTTCCAGGGACAGCTCCAGCTTTACCTGGTCAGACTTGGTGTTTGCCTCAGCCCCAGAAGGCCTGCTCTTAATATCCTGAAAGACCACTTCTTTCTTGAGGCTGCCTGCCTCTCTCCTTCACTCATCAGCTGGGGTCCACATCCTCTACACAGCCTCCAGCTGGTGCTGCCGGCCCTGCCTCACTTGCTCAGCCTGATTCCGCCCCTGCAAGTCCTCTTCATGGGCTCTCTCCACATGCTCTCCCCAGCCCTCCTAGTTGCACTGGCCAGGTAGCATGAGCACTTCTGGCTTGGGCCTGTCTTCTGAGCATATAATCTAGACGGAATTTCTGTATAGTTCCCCCGCCCCAGGCTGCCAACTCAGTGGGTCTCCAAGCTCATCCTCTCTTGCTCCCTTAGCCCTGTGGCCACCTGCTTCAGGTGACCTCCCAGTCAGGCATCATGGCCTTGAGATCTACTTTATTGGCAGGTTGTCAGCCTCTGCTGATCTCTGCATTCCTTCGCCACTGAGAAGCTTCCATCTCTGTGTTCCCATTGTCTCCCTTTTGGGTCTCAGATACCCCTCACCTGCTGCATTCCTCCAGCCCCTTCTGTATCACCCAGAAAACCATCTGTGAAAGACACAGGTAACTCCTTCACTGCCTGGGGTCCTCAGGTGCTGGCTTTCCCCTTCACTGTGTTCACCATTGCCATGGATGCCTTGACCTAACAAATGTCCGAGTACACTGTACTGAGATCCTCTTAGAAAGGAAATCCGTGGGGCTGGTTCCTAAAGTGCTTGTATTATAAGCATGAAGACTTGAGTTTATAACCCTAGTATCATGTAAAAAAGCTGGAGATTTGAGGGCAGTAGGATTCCTGGAATCTGTCCAGCCTAGCCTAATTGGTGAGAGCCACAGCAATGAGACAAACACACACACACACACTCACACCCTTTATGCAAGGGTAGCTAGTGTTGGGTGGCAAATGAAGTGCAGTTCAATTGAGGACTTTACCCTGCCAGCCCTACCAGCAACAGCCCCAGCCAAGCCCAGAGGGAGTTGGGGACCCAGAGCCGGCAGAAAGGAGTTGCTATATGGAGCTGAGCCACCAATTTAAAGGGTCTAATTTACATGAGGAATTAATTTATTATAACAGGACAAACAGAAACATTTTAATCCCTGGGTCTCCCCTCTTTCTTGTGTTCCATTTAGTCTTCGTGTTCTTTGATATTGAAAATTCTCAGGGTGTTGGGTATTTTGGAAGGGAAGTATTTAGCATGGTTTTTTTTTTGTATTTGGAATCTTTTTTTTTTATTGATAAAAGGAGAGTAAAAAAAAAAACAAATTTCCACCTCCTCCCAGCCTCCCATTTCCCTCCCCCTCCTCCCACTCTTCTCCCCCTCCTCCCACCCCTCTCCCCTTCCCCCCACTCCTCTCCCCCTCCCTCTCCAGTCCAAAGAGCAGTCAGGGTTCCCTGCCCTGTGGTAAGTCCTAGGCCCTCCCCCCTCCGTCCATATCTAGGAAGGTGAACATCCAAACTGGCTAGGCTCCTACCAAGCCAGCACATTAAGTAGGATCAAAACCCCGTGCCATTGTCCTTGGCGTCTCATCAGCCCTCATTGTTCGCCATGTTCAGAGAGTCCAGTTTTATCCCATGCTTTTTCGGTAACAGTCCAGCTGGCCTTGGTGAGCTCCCAGTAGATCAGCTCCACTGTCTCAGTGGGTGGGTACACCCCTCTTGGTCCTGACTTCTTTGCTCATGTTCTCCCTCCTTCTGCTCCTCATTGGGACCTTGGGAGCTCAGTCCAGTGCTCCAGTGTGGGTCTCTGTCTCTATCTCCATCCATCACCAGATGAAGGTTCTATGATGATATGCAAGATATTCGTCAGTATTGCTCTAGGATAGGGTCATTTCAGGTTCCCTATCCTCAGCTGCCCAAGGAACTAACTGGGGACCTCAGCTTGGGCACCTGGGAGCCCCTCTAGGGTCAAGTCTCCTGCCCACCCTAAAGTGGGTCCCTTAACTAAGAATTGTGGTTCCGTGCTCCCCTATCCAACCTTCCTTTATCCCGATCCTCCTGTTTCCCCAAGTCCCCCCTCCTTCCCTTTGACCTTTTCTCTCCCCATCTCCCCTTACCCCCATCCCACCCCATCCCCAAGATCCCAATTTTCTCCCTGGCAATTTTGTCTACTTCCCTTATCCAAGAGGATAACTATATGTTTTTCCTTGGGTTCACCTTCTTACTTAGTTTCTTTAGGTTCACCTATTGTAGACTCCGTGACCCTTATTTATGGCTAGAAACCAATTATGAGTGAGTACATCCCATGTTCATCTTTTTGGGTCTGGGATACCTCACTCAGGATAGTGTTTTCTATTTCCATCCATTTGCATGCAAAATTCGAGAAGTCAATTGTTTTTTACCGCAGCTTAGTACTCTAGTGTGTATATATTCCATACTTTCTTCATCCATTCTTCCATTGAAGGGCATCTAGGTTGTTTCCAGGTTCTGGCTATTACAAATAATACTGCTATGAACATAGTTGAACAAATGCTTTTGACATGTGATAGAGCATCTCTTGGGTAAATTCCCAAGAGTGGTATTGCTGGGTCCAGGGGTAGGTTGATCCCGAATTTCCTGAGAAACCGAAACACTGACTTCCACAGTGGTTGCACAAGATTGCATTCCCACCAGCAATGGATGAGGGTACCCCTTCCTCCACAGCCTCTCCAGCAAAGGCTATCCTTGGTGTTTTTGACTTTAGCCATTCTGACAGGTGTAAGATGATATCTCAAAGTCGTTTTGATTTGCATTTCCCTGATTGCTAAGGAAATTGAGCACGACCTTAAGTGTCTTTTGGCCATTTGAACTTCTTCTGTTGAGAATTCTCTGTTCAGTTCAGTGCCCCATTTTTTAATTGGGTTAATTAGCATTTTAAAGTCTAGTTTCTTGAGTTCTCTATATATTTTGGAGATCAGACCTTTGTCAGTTGCGGGGATGGTGAAGATCTTCTCCCAGTCAGTAGGTTGCCTTTGTGTCTTAGTGACAGTGTCCTTTGCTTTACAGAAGCTTCTCAGTTTTAGTAGGTCCCATTTATTCAATGTTGCCCTTAATGTCTGTGCTTCTGGGGTTATACCTAAGAAGCGATCACCTGTGCCCATCTGTTGTAGGGTATTTCCCACTTTCTCTTCTACCAGGTTCAGTGTTTTCGGGCTGATATTGAGGTCTTTAATCCATTTGGACTTGAGTTTTGTGCATGGTGATAGATATGGGTCTATTTTCATTCTTCTACAGGTTGACATCCAGTTGTGCCAGCACCATTTGTTGAAGATGCTTTCTTTCTTCCATTGTATACTTTTAGCTCCTTTATCGAAAATGAGGTGTTCATAGGTTTGTGGGGTAAAATCCGGGTTTTCTATACGATTCCATTGGTCGACTTCTCTGTTTTTATGCCAGTACCACCCTGTTTTCATTACTGTAGCTCTGTAATAGAGTTTGAAGTCAGGGATGGTAATGCCTCCAGAAGATTCTTTATTGTATAGTATTGTTTTGGCTATCCTGGGTTTTTTGTTTTTCCATATAAAGTTGATTATTGTCCTCTCCAGATCTGTGAAGAATTTTGATGGGATCTTGATGGGGATTGCATTGAATCTATAAATTGCCTTAGGTAGAATTGCCATTTTTACTATGTTGATCCTCCCAATCCAAGAGCAAGGGATGTCCATCCATTTCTTCGTATCCTCTTCAATTTCTTTCTTCAATGCCTTAAAGTTCTTGTCAAATAGATCTTTCACTTCCTTGGTTAGATTTACCCCAAGATATTTTATGCTGTTTGTGGCTATTGTGAATGGAGAAGCTTCTCTGATTTCCCTCTCTGCTTCCATATCCTTTGTGTATAAGAGGGCGACTGATTTTTTGGAGTTGATCTTGTATCCTGCCACATTACTAAAGCTGTTTATCAGCTGTAAAAGTTCTTTGGTGGAGTTTTGGGGGTCGCTTATGCACACTATCATATCATCTGCAAATAACGAAAGTTTAACTTCTTCCTTTCCAATTCGAATTCCCTTGATCCCATTATGTTGTCTTATTGCTATTGCTAGAACTTCAAGCACTATATTGAAGAGGTATGGCGAAAGTGGACAGCCTTGTCATGTTCCTGAGTTAAGCGGGATGGCTTTGAGTTTCTCTCCGTTTAATTTGATGTTAGCTGTCGGCTTGTTGTATATAGCTTTTATTATATTTAGGTATGACCCTTGTATCCCTAATCTCTCCAAGACTTTTAACATAAATGGATGTTGAATTTTGTCAAATGCTTTTTCAGCATCTAATGAAATGATCATATGGTTTTTTTCTTTCAGTTTATTTATTTGCTGGATTACATTGATAGATTTTCGTATGTTGAACCAGCCCTGCATCTCAGGAATGAAGCCTACTTGATCATAATGGATAATTTTTCGGATGTGTTCTTGGATTTGGTTTGCCAGTATTTTGTTGAGGATTTTTGCGTCGATATTCATGAGTGAGATCGGCCTGTAATTCTCTTTCCTGGTTGAGTCTTTGTGTGGTTTTGGTATCAGAGTAACTGTAGCTTCATAAAAGGAATTTGGTAATGACCCTTCTGTTTCTATATTGTGGAATACATTGAGGAGTATAGGTATTAGGTCTTCTTGGAAGTTCTGGTAGAATTCCACATTGAAACCATCTGGCCCTGGGCTTTTTTTGGTAGGGAGGTTTTTGATAACAGCTTCTAATTCTTCGCGACTGACAGGTCTGTTTAGATTGTTCACCTGGTCCTGGTTTAATTTTGGTAAATGGTATTTATCTAAAAAAGTGTCCATTTCTTTTACATTTTCTAGTTTAGTGGCATACAGGCTTTTGTAGTAAGATCTAATGACTCTCTGAATTTCCTCTGTGTTTGTGGTTATGTCCCCCTTTTCATTTCTGATCTTATTAATTTGCAAATTTTCTCTCTGCCGTTTGACTAGTTTGGATAGGGGTTTGTCAATCTTGTTGATTTTCTCCAGGAACCAGCTTTTGGATTCATTGATTCTTTGGATTGTTTTCTGTGTTTCTATTTTGTTGATTTCAGCCCTCAGTTTGATTATTTCCAGTCTTCTACTCCTCCTAGGTGAGTCTGCTTCTTTTTTTTCTAGAGCTTTCAGGTGGGCTGTTAAGTCTCCAGTATGTGCTTTCTCTGTTTTCTTTAAGTGGGCACTTAGTGCTATGAACTTCCCTCTTAGGACTGGTTTCATAGTGTCCCATAAGTTCGAGTATGTTGTTTCTTTATTTTCATTGAATTCAAGGAAGACTTTAATTTCTTTCTTTATTTCTTCCTTAATCCAGGTATGGTTCAGTAGTTGACTGTTCAGTTTCCATGAGTTTGTAGGCTTTCTGGGGGTATCATTGTTGTTGAATTCTAACTTTAATCCATGGTGGTCTGATAAGACACAGGTGGTTAGTAATATTTTTTTGTAGCTGTGTAAGTTAGCTTTGTTACCGAGTATGTGGTCAATTTTCGAGAAGGTTCCATGAGCTGCAGAGAAGAAGGTATATTCTTTCCTCTTTGGGTGGAATAATCTATAGATGTCTGTTAAGTCCATTTGCTTCATTACCTCCATTAATTCTCTAATTTCTCTGTTAGGTTTCTGTCTGATTGACCTGTCCATTGGTGAGAGAGGAGTGTTGAAGTCTCCTACTATTAGTGTGTGCGGTTTGATGGCTGCCTTGAATTTTAGCAATGTTTCTTTTACGTACGTGGGTGCTTTTATATTAGGAGCATAGATATTCAGGATTGAGACTTCTTCCTGATGAATTGTTCCTGTTATGAGTATAAAATGTCCCTCTCCATCTCTTCTGATTGATTTAAGTTTGAAGTCAACTTTGTTAGAAATTAGTATGGCCACACCTGCTTGTTTCTTAGGTCCATTTGCTTGATAAGCCTTTTCCCAGCCCTTTACTCTGAGTAGGTGCCTGTCTTTGTGGTTGAGGTGTGTTTCTTGTAGACAGCAGAATGTTGGATCCTGTTTTCGTATCCAATCTCTTAGCCTGTGCCTTTTTATAGGTGAGTTGAGCCCATTGACATTAAGTGATATTAATGACCAGTGGTTGTTAACTCCGGTCACTTTTTCAGTCGTAGGGTTTGTGTGTTTCCCTTCTTTGAGTTGCGCTGGTGAAGGGTCTCTAGATGTCTGAGTTATTGTGGTCATTGTTGGACTCCTTGGTTAGTGATTTTCCTTCTATTATTTTCTGTAAGGCTGGATTTGTGGCTACGTATTGCTTAAATTTGTTTTTATCCTGGAAAATTTTGTTTTCTCCATTTATAGTGAACGAAAGCTTGGCTGGATATAGTAGTCTGGGCTTGCATCCATGGTCTCTTAGTTTTTGCAGTACATCTATCCAGGACCTTCTGGCTTTCATGGTTTCCATAGAGAAGTCAGGTGTAAGTTTGATAGGTTTACCTTTATAAGTAAGTTGGCCTTTTTCCTTTGCGGCTCTTAATATTCTTTCTTTATTCTGTATATTTTATGTTTTGATTATTATATGGCGAGGGGATGTTTTTTTTTTTGATCCAGCCTATTTGGTGTTCTGTATGCTTCTTGAACCTTCATAGGTACATCCTTCTTCAGGTTGGGAAAGTTTTCTTCTATAATTTTATTAAGTATATTTTCTGGACCGTTGAGCTGCACTTCTCCTTCTTCTACTCCAATTATACTTAGGTTTGGTCTTTTTATTGTGTCCCATATTTCCTGAATGTTTTGTGATGAGAGTTTGTTGGACTTGCTGTTTTCTTTGATCAGTGTGTTTATTTTCTCTATGTTATCCTCAGAATCTGAGATTCTTTCTTCTATCTCTTGTATTCTGCTGGTTATGCTTGTTTCTGTAGTCTCTATTTGTTTACCTAGATTTTCCATGTCCAGCCGGCCCTCTGTTTGTGTTTTCTTCTTTGCCTCCATTTCAGTTTTCAAGTCATGAACTGTTTCCATTATCTGCTTGATTGTTTTTCCTTGGTTTCCTAGGGTATCATTCACTGATTTACTCAATTCCTTGAACTTTCTGTTATACTTCCCATCCATTTCTATAAGGTCGTTTTTTATATGCTGTTTAAGGGTGTCAATCACTTTCATGAAGTCAGTTTTTTCTACTTCTTCTTGATTAAGGTGTTCATGTCCTCCTGTTGTGAGTTCGCTGGCTTCTGGTGGTTTCGTGTTGTTTTTCAGATTGTTGGGTGAATTCTTGCATTGGCGTCTCCCTATCTCTTCCTCCCAATATTCTCCTATGGATCTTCTTTTACAGGATCAGGTTTTCTTGCCCACTGATGTACCTTCCCAGTGATGTCACTCCCCAGTGATGTTTCTCCTGGTGTCCAGATCGGATCTCCTTGCTGCTTGGTTAGCTGGCAAACAAAGGGCCCACCCTGCTTGCTGCAGGCAGGCTATGGAGACAAAGGAGCTACCGCCTTCCCCTTTGCACTCCCCTTCGGGTTCAGTCCCAGCGCCCAAGCAGGCTGAGCAGGGAGGCGCTCTGCCACCAAAGAAGGGAGGGAGGGAGGCAGGGGGTGGGGGGATCTGGATGTAAGCTGGATGGGATAGGAAGAGAGAGGAGGTACCGGGCAGTATAGCCCCTGTAGGATGACCAGGAAGTGTAGGCGGGCTGTTCCCGGGTGCTGCAGCACTCACTCACCACAATGATGTTTCACTAGGTGCCCGGATCGAAACGCCGTGCTGCTTGGTTAGCTCGCAAACAAAGGGCCCACCCTGCTTGCTGCAGGCAGGCTATGGGGACAAAGGAGCTACCGAGCTCCCCTTTACCCTCCGCTTTGGGTTAGGACCCAGCGCCCAAGCAGGCTGAGCAGGGAGGCGCTCTGCCACCCTTAGCATGGTTTTTAAAATGTTGTTTGATAGTCTGGTGCAATGATTTATGAACTATTTTAGCGTAGCGTAGTAGACACTCCATTGACCCAATAGCTGTTTTATTGCCTAATAGGTTGACCAGTTTAAAGTGTGAAACTTGAACTTAGAAAGTGAGCGATACTTGGTGTTTTCAGATATCAATGGATAGTTTCGTTGGGTGCTCTGTCTTGTGTTGGGCTCAATTTTGCTTGGGGGAAATCAGGTGCACAGGAAATGTCCTTGTGCCCATGGTGGCCATGCAGACAGATCTCCTCAGCAAGTTACAGCAGAGCAGAAGGTAGTTCTAATTTATCATCACCTCTTTACCCATCTAGACAGAAGGTAAACTGTGTAGCAGGTCAGGGCTGGGTGACTCTCCAGTGCACTCTTCCCAGCTCCTCAAGGTACTTGATCCAGACTTCTGCAGCCTTGTGCTACCACCTCCTGACACCCATCCCTGTCGATGGGACAGCTCTAGGTGGCCTACTTGCCTGGCCATATTGAACCTACCCTCACATGAAGTGTGCGTGTATGCTGCATGGCCCCTTTCTCAGTGTGTGACTCGGGAAACTCATTCCTGCTTGCTGGTAACCCACCGGCTAGAACGCCCCGTGGGATTCCTATTTGATAATTGGCTCAGAATCCTTTTCTCTCTCTTTCTCATGTTGCTGTCCCCATAGGTGGCTTGTAGGCAGCCTGGATACTTGTCAAGGACCTAGCATTGAGCTCTCATTTCCATCTTCTGTCTCCCCACCACTGAAATGGGGCTGTCCGTCTCAAAGATCCTACAGTACAATAGGTGTGTTTTGACAGAGAATCTTCTCTAAGAGGCAGTACTTTGGTTTCCCCCTTTGATTCACAGTGATGCTGGGAGGTGTGGCAGCCATCTCGAACTACATTGTGGCATAGGGAAAGCGATAGAGGAGGAAGACAGGAAGGCCCTGGAACTCCAACCGGGTGCTGGAGCTCTTTTTGTAGGCACAGATGGGACATTTACATGAATATCAAACCTGTGCCTGGCACTCTGGACTCTCAGCTGAACACAATTTTCAATTTTAAAAAAGCATCTGAAATACAAGCTCACTTCTAGCCCTGTAGGAGGTACTCTGGCTGGGGGAACAGCTTCATTTGCCTGAAGTCCTGCCTCACCTTTGCACTGTAAAGATTTGTCACTCATATTGTTATAATAAAACATTGATTGGCCAGTAGCCAGGCAGGAAGTATAGGTGGGGCAACCAGACTAAGAGAATTCTGGGAAGAGGAAAAGCAGAGAGTCAGTTACTAGCCAGACACAGAGGAAGCAAGATGAGAATGCCTTACTGAGAAAATGTACCAAGCTATGTGGCTAAAGATAGGCAAGAATTATGAGCTAATTTAAGTTGTAAGAGCTAGTTAGTAATAAGCCTGAGCGAATAGGCCAAACAATGTATAATTAATATAGACCTCTGTGTGTTTCTTTGAGACTGAATGCTGACCATTGACCAGGTGGCAGAGAAACTTCTATCTATATACCTCCCTCCTGGGCTTGGGGGACATGAAGCTCCTAGCAACCCATGGAACACAGTTTTAAACCCGCAGACCAAACACATTCATCCCCACCTTTCATTCTGACTTCCTAACTTAACTTCTTTTTCTTCTTCTTCTTCTTCTCCTTCTTTTCCTTCTCCTTCTTCTTCCTCTTCCTCCTTTTCCTCTTCCCTTTCCTCTTCTCCTCCTCCACCCCTCCTTCTCCTCCTCCTCCCCCTCCTCTCCCTCCTTCTCCTCCTCCTCCTCCTCCTCCTCCTCCTCCTCCTCCTCCTCCTCCTCCTCCTCCTCCTCCTCTCCCTTTCCCTTCCTTTGCCTCTTTTACTGAACCCACTTGGTTCTGGCTAAGGAAGGCAGTTTTTTTCACACAGGCTCTGAATCTTGGGTGTGAAATTGGAGCCTTTGTCCTGGAAGGGACAGCTCTCTATATTGATGGCTGCACACCTGAAATATCTGGAGAGGGGCAAATTCCTACCATCCTGGTTTTCTTTCATGTCTGCCTCCTAACCTAGTGAAAGCCTGGGCCCATGATCTCGGTCAGGGGACTTCCTCCTCTGTCCATTCAGGGCTGGTTTCTCTGCTTCCCCTCTGTAAAGCTCCATATCACAGCTCCACCTAAGCATGCAACCAGCAACCACACGGGCAGCTGCGCCTGTTGCTCTGGGATGCTGTCCGCAGGGTTATGTGGCTCCTACAGGAAGAAGTGTCCCTTCATCCCCTTACCTCCCATCTGGGCTGGCATTCAGAATGTCTGCTGTTCCTACTGCAGGAAGCAGTGTCCCTGAGAGAAGAGAGAGGGCAGCCTTGTTCCAATCTTGCTGATGCTCAGCTCTGCCAAATCAGAGTCAGAACTCTGGAGCTCCCTTTTGCTATGCTGTGTGGCCTTTGACCTCTAGGCAAAGGTGTTGTCTGAGTTAACGTTTAATAGGAAACCATGCCGGGCACACAGGATTTCGAAGTCCTCTGGAAACGGGGCTATGATGTTCTCTGCTGAGGAATAGAGAGGACTGTGGCATCCTGACAATGAGGATGCCTGGGGGTGCTGCCTCTTGGGGGTGTTTCCAGATTGTTCATTGAAGGACCCCCTCCCCAGAACCTGTTGTGGAGTTCTCACTCTGAGTTCTGGTGTGGCCGGGGTATTGGTGGTTATCGTGGTCCCCATGTGCTGGGCGGGGACTCCGACTAGCTCCGTGTTAGGCTGCTCCGTCTTTCGGAGGAGGATGGTTTCCTCACACTCAGTGCCCAAAGGGCTGTGATGAGAAACATGGATTACACAGACTTGAGGATGGTATCTAGGATCCCTGCTTTTGCTCATTGCTGTAAGCTTCTGGCAGAGGATGCTCTGCGGCCCACTGCCTGGGTGTGTTGGAGAAGGGGGCAGAACCAACCAAAAACACTCTGGAGGCAGCACCACACACAGCCAGCCTCCCCTCCAGACATGGCCATCCATGGCCTTTAGGTGTGGCTTCTTGGCCTCCTCCCTTCTCTCTCTTCCTCTCTGGTGCTGTCTGCCTGGCCGGCTTGATGCAGGCTCTTGGGAAGGTGTCAGGGCTACATATGCACCACTTCACTTCCCACTTGAGGATGCAGGAGAGTGACGGAGGCTCCAGGCACTGGCTGGGCCAGAAGCCAGAATGTGGCATAGCTGTCCTCTGTGGGCCTTGGGGGAATGAACAGCACATGGGTTGCCATGGAGCCCAAGCCCTCATGACAGAGAGACACTTTTCTAGCCACAAACACATTGTGGTGGGTGGGCAGTGTGAGCAGGGGCAAGCAAAGTCGCAGCCTGGGGGCAGGGAGGGCTCCCTACAAGGTCTGCTCCCGACCAGGAAGGGATTCTGGACTCTATTTTGGTGAATATGCTATGGCCACATTCAGGGAATAGCAACTTGGTGAATGGTCTGTAAACAGATACAGCTTAAGCTAATGGTGATGAAATATCCCAGATTTCATCAGTGACTGAACTCTGAACATGACTTCTGTGTCATCTGCCTCCCATTTGCCCATCACGCCCCATCCTGGAGGCACCTGAGCGACCACTGTTCTTCACCAGCCAAACGGACACCATCACAGGGTGACCACTAGGGATCACTGTTAGGGTCTGTGTTCTCCACAGTTCTGGCAGCTTCCCCTCCTCTCCAGTGGCTGTGGCCCATGCAGCCCTAATGAGGCTTTTGTAAAGTCTAACTGCTTCCTCCTCACAACGTGGCTCCCCATTCCCTGAGTTCAGTGTTTGATACATCTGATGGCATACAGCCCACCGTCTAACACCCCGGGATGTCTATGAGTGCAGCCCAATATGAAAACATTATAATGGTCTTTTGCAACTTTCTTGGTAACTTGATTGCATGGCTCTCAAATATCAACTTTCTAGGGCACACCGTACCCTATGTCCAAAGGTTGGACGTATCTTAAGCCAAATTTCCACGGGAAACATTTCACTCCTTTTCCAGCTTTTCCTTGCTCTTGGGGACACTATCAAGTCACAAGTTCTATGTGCTCCCCATTATCTGTGCCCCCCTTTATTTTCCCTTGTTCGGTACAGGGAACCTGAGGTCAAGGAGTCAAGTTGGAAGGGTGATCCCAGGACGGGAGGAGGACAGCGTTTGACGGTCACGCCTGAATGACTCAGAGACCAGTTCTATCAAAGGGAGAACTTACTGATTTCCCCAGAGAACAGGACAGACCAGGCTGCCCCTTGACACATTAGGGTGGCCAGGGTCTGCACTGGGGTGTGCCCTGGAGAGTCAAGGCAGCTGACTGAGGTAACTCCAGGGCTCTGGACTGTAGGGGTGGCCTCTAATGGCTTGGCACCTGTCCTGGGACAGTGTAGGCAGGGGATGTTGGCTTGGGCATGCAAGTTAGGCAAGAAGTTGGATGGCTAGTTTGCATATGGGAGGTGAGCTTCAGTCTAGCCACCTTGCAGGAGCGGTCACCTGCGTAGAGTGATTGTTTTGTGATTAGTGGAGGCCAGGTATGAATGGGTAATCGCAGCAAACACAGACAGACAGACAGACAGGAGAAGGCTGTTTGGACAGGAGTGGGCTTTGCCTTTTAGGGAGTGGGAGCTGAAGAGAGATTTTGAGAGGAGACAAAGATTTCCAAGTTCTCCGCCATGAAAGCTTGTGGGGACGTGTGCGGATCCTGGTCATGTTGGCTTTAAGCACCTTGAATGGGCAAGAGAGCTGGAGGACACAGCTCCCTTGGTCCAGGACCTCCCAGGCATAGGGACATTCAGCTCACTGGCAGCTTCTTGAACAGGATGGCGTCTGACCGGGTACCCTAGGATCCACATGAGAGACACCTGGAGTTAAGCATGTCCAAAAGAGAACAGCAGGGGCTGACAGACTCAGAGAAAGTACTGAAGCTGCTTAAGGCAAAATGACTCATGTCCTGAAGCTAAGAAGGGCATAGTGGAGGGTGGGAGGGGGGAGGTGAAGTACCATTGGTGGAGAGGTTGCTTAGAGTAGTATGAGGTCTTAGAGCCAGCATCCAACACCTTAAAACAAACAAACAAACAAAAAGGTTGTATCTACAAAAGAAACATTTTCCTACCCCGAAGAAATGGTTAGCTACTTGTCTGGGCCTGGCTGCAGGCAGCAGGAGCATAGGAGGCAAACAAGGCCACATCTCACAGAGCTGAGCTCCAGACCACGGTCCCATGGGTCACGATCTCTCTGGCCTGCTGATGTCACACACTTCCGCTGTGTGTCTCTTTTAAAATGTTATTTCTTTTTCTATTTCTGCGTGTGGGTGTATCTGAATATCTGTGCACTGCATGCTTACAGTACCTAGAGCAGCCACAAGAGGGCATCGCATCACCAGGAAATGGAGTTGGAGACTGTGAGGAGCTGCAGTGTGGGCGCTGGAATCAAACCCAGATCCTGTGGAAGAGCAGTTGGTGCTATTGACCAAGGAACCATCTCTTCAGTATCTCTCCCTCATCCCTCTTGCCCTGTTCCTGCCTCCTCAGGTGCTTGCTTTGTGGGCTGCGGGCTTTCGGCTCTTGTGTAGGTAGGGGGAACCATGCTATGCCTTCCTGTGGTTTCTTGATGGAGACAGGGAACCTGTGCCCCTTGAATAGCCCTTAGTCTTTGAAATGGTTTCACGAGCATGGTAGTGGTGGGTGAGGGTGGGCTTATCTGGCAACATCTGTGTTTTTCAACACATTCCCCCAGGAAGGGCAGTCTTAGCCTCTGGCTACCCTGCTGGGAACCCGGGGGTCTGCTCTGTCCCTCTCCCTTCTGTGGAGACTTCTAGTACTTCAGCAGGGCAGCGTCTTGTAACAGGTTTGGGCTCCGCTTTCCCAGGTGGAAGATTTGGGAAGAGGGTCCTGACTTGCCAGTCCACATGGCTTTGAACTGAGTTCCCAGCCTTCACAAACACGAATACTGGGTTCTCAGCCCGCGTGGATCCTGCGCCCCCCTGATGTTTTCTCTGGGATGAGTTGAACATCACTGGCTTTGTGACTGTCTTGGGGCTGCAAAGGTCACCCCAGTTTTCAGCAATTCTCTGAGGACTCAGGATGTGATGTGTACCCACTGTCGCAGTGGAAGGAGACTCAGGCATATGACAGGGAGCTCGGAAATAATACGGGACTTCCGAAGCCTTTCCAGTGAAGTCACTGAAAGTAGGGTAAGAACAGGGGAGGACAAATCCTTCATGGAGAAGAAAGGAAACATGTCGGAGGCGAGCAGAGCTGTTCCCGCCACCGATCTCTCTCAGGGAGAGGTTCTGTGTCAGCACCTCACCGTGTCAGTCAGTCCCCGGGCAACAGTGGCAGATCAAAGGTAGAACAGTTCCTATTCTCCATACCGCAGAGCGCTTAGCGTGCGTTATTGCTCAAGGCTGCTCGGGCGTGGAGCTCTCTGCTGCTCTGGATTCAGCAGTTCTCATCCTCCCCAGGAGACAGGGAAGATGAAATGCGTGCTGCGGAGGGCGACAATTCAGTAAGAGAATTACTCCACGGACTGCTGGAGCTTTGTGTGAGACGCGACATCAAGCCATCCCTCCAACGCTTTTCAAGTCAGCAGATAAAAAGCATGTTGCAGGCTGCGGGGGATTTTTGCACAGGCGGACGAATCGACTTTTCTGAGATGCAACATGGGCTTGTGTCTATGGTCTATTTGGGGCGGGGGGGTGGGTGGGAAGAGAGAAATAGTTCACAAGTTCCTGTGGGCCTGCCTCTGGTGGCCCAGAAGGAGCCCTGAATGCTTCTCTGAGCCTGGGCCCAGCTTCAGGAAAGCCGGCTCCACGGGTCACCGGGTCATGGTGGGCTGGCACTTCCAGCATGAGGGGTTAAGGCATGCTGAGGGAGGGGGTTGGCAGGCGACTTCTAGTTGCTCTCTTTTTTCACTTTGCCGCTTGAATGAAAGTCAGCGACCTAACCCAGTATCAGGATACAGGTTTTAAAGATCTACTTTTACCCTTATTTATGTGTATTTGTGTGTGCGTGTGCATGCGTGTGTGTGTCTGTCTGTCTGTCTGTGTACAGGTGCCCTGGAGGGCAGTAGAGGACACTGGATCCCCTGGAACTTGAATTATCTGTGGTTGAGAGCCACCTGAAACGGAAGTTGAGAGCTGAGCTTGGGTCCTCTGGAGGAGCAGCAAGCACTCCTAACCACTGACTATTTTACCTAGCAGAAGGTGCTTCTGGCACCACGCTGGTCCCACCACAGACCTAATCCAGTCCCTGCCCTAAACCTAAGATGGTCTTCACAGTCCACACTGCTGAATGACTCTCCTAGGCTCCATTCGCATTCAGAGAAGCTGATAGACACGTCTGGACATCTGTCTATTCTCTTATCAACTACCTAGCTGTGAGAAGCAGAAGTAGGGAAGTGGCTAAGGTCACTGACTGGGTACCAGGGAAGGGGCTATTTAGGTGGCAATCAAAGCATGTGGGGGCTGACACTTCCTGTCGCTCTTGATATATGCCAGAGCGCTCCAGAGATCTTTTGTCCCCAGTGTCAGGGTCACCAAAGGCAGCAATTTCCTCACTGGAACAAAAGGAGGTGTGCTGTAGAATACTATTTTAAGGTGTGTGACTTTTGTTTATGCTGTGGAACATTTGTTTAATGATGTAAAGGTGTGTGACTTTTGTTTATGCTGCATTTGTTTAACTCTGTGAAGTGGTGATCTTTTGATGTCTGGAACACCTGATAGTGCAATAAAGCGATGAAAGGCCAATAGTGAGGCAGGAGAGAGGATAGGCGGGGCTGGCGGGCAGAGAGAATAAATAGAAGGAAAAAAAAACCGAGGAGAGGGAGCAAGACAAAAAGGAGAGAGGATGATAGCGGTCACCCAGCCTCTCAGTCTGTGGAGTCAGAGTGAAAGTAAGAAATACAGAAGAAAAGGAAAAAACCCAGAGGCAAAAGGCAGATGGGATATTTCAAGATAAGAAAAGCTGGCTGGAAACAGGACAAGCTGAGGCCGGACATTCATATAAGACTCTGCATGGGTGATATATCTGGGAGCTGGGTGGTGCACCCCCAAAAGAGTTAAGAGTAAAGGAGTAAACAACAGCAGAGGTGTTCAATATTTTTTTGGGGGGGGCTAGTTTCGAGATAGGGTTTCTCTATGTAGCCCTGGCTATCCCAGAACTCACTTTGTAAATAAGGCTGGCAGGCTGGGCTCAAACTCAGCTTTGCCTGCCGCAGTCTCCCGAGTTCCGGGATTAAAGGCACCACCTGGCTGGTGCCCAACCTTCCAATATGACCTTATCTACATTCCAGCCGTCCTAGGGTGGATACATGTACTCCGGAGACCACTGGTTAGACATGTAGCCTGGATAGATGGAACGCTTATGCCTTCCCACAATTTTTTTTTTTTTTTGGTTTTTCGAGACAGGGTTTCTCTGTGGCTTTGGAGCCTGTCCTGGAACTAGCTCTTGTAGTCCAGGCTGGTCTCGAACTCACAGAGATCCGCCTGCCTCTGCCTCCCGAGTGCTGGGATTAAAGGCGTGTGCCACCACCGCCCGGCCCTTCCCACAATTTTTATACTAAAACCCAGTGCTCCTACGAAAGGCATTAGGAAGGGAGGTCATTGGGAGGGCAGAGATTCACAAGTAAAGTTATCCTGTTAGACGAGCCTGTCAGAGCTCCTTGCAACCTCTGTGTTGCAAGTGTGTGCATGCATGTGTGTGTATGACCATGCACATAGATGGCCACCTCTATGTGTGCAAGTATGCACATGTGTGTGTGTGCCCATGCATATGTATGGCCACCTCTGCATGCAAGGGTGTGCATGTGTCCTCTGTACCTAGGAGCAGTCATATCCTCTCCTTACTTCTTTTTCACTGCTATGGGAAAATGCTGCTTAGAAAAGCGGCCGTGAACACCACAGCACACACTAAGCTGAGGGTGGGACGCCATAGTCTTAGAGCTACAAGAAGTTAGCATTTCTGTTGATTAGTTCTCTAGTCTGGGGTAATCTGTAATAGCAGCGCCAATCAATGAAGACAGTACCTTGGTGGTTCAACCCAACATGCTGGCAGAGAAATGGGTCTAATTTCGAGCAAGAAGTCATTCTGTTAAGAGACAAGGACACTTCCCTGGAAACATGCCACCACCCCGAGGAGGGGTCACTGCACATGTGGCTCCCTGGCGTGAGTAGAGGCACGTGAAGCTCATCCATCAAGAGCCTGTCTGTGGTTCCTGCTGCCACACGACTGCATTCACTGTGATGATGTAAGAAACATCAAATATTAGTCTCTATCTGAACAATGTTTGTTCTTGATGAGGAACTCAAAACTATTCACCTTCTCCATCCTGTATACCCTTTGTGCAAATGTTCTAACCCTCACACACTGAGAAAATGTTTGCTTGTGCAAAGGTCCTGCTGCAGTTTTGGAACGTAAGTTACTTAGTGGCCCATCCCTCTCCACTTTTCTTAATTTCCTTTGCACTTTATTTTTGATTTTTGTTTTGAGACAAGGTTTCTCTGTGAGGCCTTGGTTGTCCTGGAACATACTCTGTAGATTAGGCTGGCCTTGAACTCAGAGATCTGTCTCCTGAGTGTTGGGATTAAAGATGTGTGCCACCATGCTGAGTTTATTATTTTAAAACTAGTCAATATCAAGACTGTGGGGTTAAACACCAGTCAGTGGGGAAAGATACAGTCTCCATCTGTATTAAAATAGAAACCAGTTGTTGCATTCGGAGAGCAGACCCTGTACCTTATGGGGCAGCATAGTAGAGCTTGCCCTGGAGCGTATGGGTGAACGGGCCCTGAGGGCAGGAGAGCAAGGACTTGGCCCTGCTCCTAGCTGCCTCTGTAGCATTGGGTGAGGTGGCCAGGACCGTGCTGGGGATGTATCTCCCTAGTGCTGGGATCAAAGGCATGTGATCCCAAATGTTAGGGCCACCTTTGTGTGAGCTCTATTTCTCTTTTAGACAGATTCAATTTTAGTATAGCCCAGGGTAGCCTTGAACTCACAGAGATTCCTCTGCTGCCTCTGTCCCCCAGTGCTGGGGTTAAATGTGTGTGCATCACTGTCCGGCTCTATGGCTGACCAGTGGCTTAGCTCTGCACTCTGATCTTCAGACAAGCTTTGTTAGATTAGAAACAAAAATATCACTACAGAAAATGTACTGGAGGGCAGGCAAGAGGGCTCAGCTGCTAGAACTTGCTGTCAGGTCACATGACCTGAATTTGATCCCCAGGAACCTACATAGAGGTAGAAGGAGAAAACTGAGTCCACAAAGTTGTCCTTTTGCTTCTACACGGGTGCCTTGGCACGCTCAGACAGCCGTCCCATCTAAAATTCCTAAACGGAAGGAACTTCCGTTGCTCTGAGTGGTGTTTCCTATCCTAGCATCCCTGTCATCCCCAGCGCCTGAGTATAGGACATTAATAAAGGGTCCCCTCCCTGAAGTCCACCCCCAGCACATTCTCTCTGCTGCACCTGCACAGAATCTTTATTGCAAAGAAAAAAACAACAAAAACAGGTTGAAGATGGTGTGTGATGGCAACGCACCTTTCTGGGAAACGAAAATGGCCCAGCTCCCACCCAATGTTGCTTTTCTCCGAGACGAATATCTGGCTGCACTTGCAGCCTCGGAATGCCGGGAGTTTAGCACAGCACATGGGAGCCAGAGCGTGCCTGCCTCTGCTGACAGACCTGAGAGTCTCTCTAAATTTATCCTGTTTCCTGCTGTGCTGGATCCAATTTGACTTTGAACTTTAAGAAAAACAACTCCCAGGGTTATGTAACTGGCAGCGTGGCGGATGTGAGCCGAGATGGGAGACAGGAGCGCTTGTGAAAAGAAGGGACAAGTTTCCCTTGCTCCAAGGCAGGTGGCGCTGGCGGCTGCTAGGCAGGGTGGGGGAGTGGGTGACACCCCACCCCCAGCTTCTGTTTGAGTCAGGATTTTTCCTGTATCCCCTAGACAGGTTGCTTCTGGGCTCCGCAGAGGCTGGCAGATGAACCTGGAACCATTTTAAGATGTGAGCTCTTTGAGGGTTTGCTGCCGGCATCCCGCCATCTTGGCTGCACATTCGGCTCACCTGGGAGCTTCTGAAAATAAAGACCTGGGACCCTGTGGCAGCGATGCAGATTTATTTAAGCTGGGGTGGAGCGTGGTGCGAAATAGGTTTCTGAGCTCTTTGCTGTTTTGTTTTACGGTCAGGTCTGTGTTCAGTTGGATGGAATGCATTGCTTCCCCAGACAGCGTTTGGTGATGAGTGGGGGAAACCCACAATGCCTCTCTTCTGAACCCGGGAGGTGTGGTTTTTAACCGTCAAGTCCCCCAAGTTTCCTGCATCATGGTTCATGTGTCCTTTTGTGCCTCGGGTCACTGGTATTTCTAACAGTGTTTAGAGCCGCAAACGCTCCCCCAATGACTCTATAGCTCTGCACTGTATTTAAAACCAAACGGCAACTGGTTCAGGCGGGGGTGGGGGGGTATGGGGGTGTGGTGGTGGTGGGCGTGGTTCCCTGATAAAGTTGTCTGTGTTTCTCATTTGCCTGTTGAGTGTGTTACCTGGGAAACTTGAGTTCCCCATTTTGTTTCCTTAATTTCATTAATAAGAATGAGAACCGGGAGGTGGTGGAGCAGGCCTTTAACCTCAGCACCCAGGAGGCAGAGACAGGTGGATCTCTGTGAGTTCGAGGCCAGTCTGAGCTACAGTGCGAGTTCCAGGACAGGCTCCATTTTCTTAGTTTGAGAGCAGCAACAGTGGTCAGTAAGCAGCTGCTGCAGCTGCTAGGAGCAGCCAGATGAGAGAAAACCACACTCCTTGTAAGCAGCTACATTGTGATGTCATAGTAGCCCAGAGTCACATGATCAGATGGGGGCCTGGAGGGAAGAACTGCCCAGGTCAGAATGACCCATGGCACATCTGTGAGAGATCTGCTTGATGGCTAATTGTTTAGGCTGCCCCCCACCCCCATTGTGGGTCAGACCGTCCTCAGGCAGGTGATCCGGGCTGTATGAGAAGGGCAGTTGAAGGTGAGTCTGGGAGCAAGCTAGCAATCAGCATTCCTCTGTGGTTTCTGTTTCAAGCTCCTGGCCTGAGTTCTTGCTTTGGTTCTCCTTAGTGATGGACTGTATGTAACATGTAAGACGAAATAAAGCCTTTTCTCCCTAAATTGTAGTCAATACCTGGTCACAGTAACAGAGACCAAAGGACAAGACCAAAGTACAAAGACAATGGACAAGCAGCCACATGGTGGGAGAATGGAGGGATGTGACTTCAGAAAGACTGAGTTGAGGACAAGGAACACATGCCCAGGCTTAGGCCAGTGTCTGAAAGAAAGAATAATCAGAAAGAAGGGGAGGTTACAGGTTTCTGAGCAACCCGGACAAGAAGACTCCCGTGACACACGATGGAAGTTCCTCAAGTGCCTTCTCCAGGGGCGGGGCTTCTGGGAAGGACAGTTACCTTAGCTCATTAGGGGACAATTATTCCTCCCTTGTTAGCATGTTTCTGGGTAAAGCAGCTTTCCTGGGGTGGGTAGACTTCTGGTGTGGTGACTGGCAAACCCAGTTGCATTTACTCTTCCTTTTGGAGCAGATCAGAATGTTGTGTCTCTACCCAGGGCCAGAGGTTTTCTTGCTTTGACCAGGAGGCCTAAGGAGCTGTGGGAACGTGATTGACAACTTGGTACAAGTGGGAAGAGGGCAGCTGAACTGGAGTGCTCCCACGGTCGTGTCTGTGAGTCTGTGAGGCATTAACTGACACAGGAGGGTCCAGTCTAGCATGGGCAATGCCATCTCTAGGCAGGTGGGCCTGCATTGTATAAGCCAGGTAGCTGGACAAGGCAGAGCGAGCAAGCCAATGAAGAACGATTCCCTCCTGGGCTCTACTTCAGCCCCTTCCTCAAGGTTCCTGTCTTAGTCTTCCTCAGTGGCAAGCTGTAACCTATTAGCTGTAATAACCCCTTTCCTTCTCGAGTGCCTTTTGGGCATGTATCACAGCAATAGAAAGCAAAGCAGGACGTTTACCTCTCTGGTGTTGTTACTACGGAGACAGGAGGTGGGTGGGGCCCATCCTCAGTGTCCTTGAGGCTATTAATCCCCTTCTGGCTTCCTGTTCTACCTCCCCAAGATCACTTAGGAGATGGGCTGGAATTAGGAAATAATCACCTATTTCCAACAAAGCAATGACAATGAAACCCAGAGATCCAATTCCAAAGCCAGAAGGGACTGGAGTCTCAGATACATCCTCACTTGTCGCTCAGGAAGGGGGGCTCCTTCAGGTGCGGAGAGAGAATAAAGCAGAGTTCCCTTCTGGGATTCCTGCCCTTTACCCAAGGCAGAACCATTTGCAGCTTCTGGGAAGGATGAAAATGCCGCTTTTGGGGTCTCAGCCCTAAGTGGCCAGTTAAGCTTCTACCCCGTTCTGATCAATGTGGGAATTTGCCAGATGATGGGTTTTCTCTCACAGGTGTAAATGTGGCTGTTTCCATTCCGGGATCGCTTTAAAGTCACCAAGGACATTCTTTTGTCTCCAGTTTATAGAAAAACGGTTAACTCATTTCCTCCAGCCCTTGGGAACACAGAGCAGGTCAACACATTCAAGATTAGCGCGTGGGGAATGGACCCTCTACCGGAAGTCTGTTTGGCTTTGTGCAACTTGTACAAGTGTTGGGACCATTTGGGGTCCTGGCCTCCAGCTGTTCTTCCCTGCTAGAGATCTTTACTTTCCTTCTGATCTGAGTTACTGAAAGCTGTCAAAGTTGTTTACCAACTCTGCTTCATGAGCAAGCACGTGTTGCCTTGGCTTTGAGGATCAGAGAATAAGGTTTTCACCTGTTGGCCCACCTGACTGTTGGGTATATAAGCCTCCAGGGTGCTATTGAAGAGGGGGCTTCTTACCAGTGAGTAGAGGGTTGTGTGTCTGTCTGTCTCTGTGTGTGTTTGTGTGTTTCACCCTCCAGCCCCTTGCTTGAAGCTCGTGAACTGTGTGGTAGCACATAGAGCGCAGACGGGCGTTGTGCGCTGCATAGAAGGAAAAGGATCATTTTACTTCTTAACTGTGCTGCTTGATTTAAAAATTATGCATAACCACTGTTGAATTTACTGAAAAATGGATACATGGAATCAGCACTGGGAAAGGTTTGTGGACACCATTGACTCTCATGTCGCAGGCCATGAGGCAGGGGCAGGAGCAGAAGTGAAGGACCTAATGCTGTCCTCAAGTCTCCCGCGATGGGGCGGAGGTGGAAGTGAAGCAGAAGCAAATTCCTCTACTGGAAACGGTGTGGACTACAAATAAAGCCTCACAATAACAAGGCCATGCTCTCGGCTGGGCTGCTTGCTCAGAACTCGTTTCTTCTCTGAAAAAATAATATATGATGGTTTCTGAAAACCACATATCTAAAGCTATTTATTGTATTCTCTGGTTTCTCTAGGACCGTGGCTACACGGAAAAGAGAGGAGGGGCCTTGACGCTACAGCCTAAGCTTTACATTTGGGGCAGGAGACGTGAGTCTCATATAACATCTATGCCATTCTGAGTTCCTGTCACTCCAAATCATTTTTAATAGTGTTTTATCAGAACCAGGACCCGATAGGTAACATTGGTTGTGTTCCGCTCTTACCTTCAGTGGGTATAGCATGACTATCTGTCTCGTGTAGTGGTTTGACTGGGAATTGTCTCCCACAGGCTCATGTATTTGAGCATTTGGTGCCCAGCTGGTGGTGCTGTCTGGGGAGGTTATGGAGCTCCTAGGAGGTGGAGGCTCACTAGAGGAAGTCGTCACTGGGGGGAGAATTTGAGGGTTTGGAGCTGTGTCTCTCTGTGTCCTGTATGAGGATAGTGTGACCTGTGAGTGTCTGGCTCCAGCAGCCATGCCTTCCCCACTGTCACTGACTCTTCCTGTGGAACTTTCAGCCAGAACAAACCCTTTCTTCAGCTGCTTCTGGTTATGGGGTTTTATCATCATCATAGGAAAGTAACTACTGCACCTCTCTTTCTACAGATGCTTTGTTGAGAGAAGGCAGTTATCTCCTAAAGATAACTTTTCTGATCATTTCCACTTTGTGTTCTTTAACTTTTTTCTTCTCCATATATTGCCTGCAAAAACTGCAAGTTCTAAAAGTCTGATCGGATTCAAATGCAAGCGTCTAGGCAGGAACACTCTGACAGTATATTTTTCCATCACCGTGGGTTGCACAGTGCCAGGTGCTGCTATTTTGGGGTCACCACATCTAGGTGGCTGTCTTAGTTAGGGTTTCTATTGCTGTGAAGAGACGCCATGACCACAGCAACTCTTATAAAGGAAAACATCTAATTGGGGCTTATAGTTCAGAGGTTTAGTCTGTTATCATCATGGTGGGGAAAATGGCAGCATGCAGGCAGACGTGGTGCTGGAGAAGGAGCTGAGAGTTCTACATCTTGATCTGCTGGTAGCAGGAAGAGACTGCCCCTCTAGGCAGAGTTTGAGCATGTAAGTCCTCAAAGCCCATCCCAACAGAGACAGGTTCTTCCAACCAGGCCAGACCTGCTCCAACAAAGCCACATCTAAAAGGGCCACTTCCTATATTGAAGGCGTAAGTCACAAACAATGCCACACCAATGTGGGATTATGATTAATAGGGTGATATTTATTTAAGGGGGAAAAACTTACAGATCACTGTCCCAGGCAACAGCCCTCTACGCGACCAGGAGTCTAGACGCCGGCGGAGCAGGAAGTGAAGAGAGAGAGGAGAGGGAAGTGGCCGCTTTTTTAAAGGGAGAGAGACCACGCCCCAAGGGGCTGGTATCTCAGCGGCGATAGGCTGGAGTAGTGGGAGGACCTCCCGCAACACCTCCCCCTTCTGTTTAAATAAGAGAGTTCTAAACCTACTATGAAATTATATACAATAAGTACAAATATCCTATTCTAACTAGCTTAGGTCTTGTATAATAAATAACTTGGCCAAGTCATGAGAGAAAGTAACTACATTTATATAGTCTTCAACCCCATCAAAGATCTGAGAAGGGAAATAATGTTACCTGGGTAATTAGGAAGTTCAGTAAAACAACTTCCAAAACATGCAACAAATCACAGAGACAACTAGCTACCTAGGCAATCACCCAAAGTCACATTAGCAGTGTTGAAGCAACCAACTTTGGCTAAGGCCTAACATAACTGACACACCATTTTCAAAGGCAAGCAACTTTTCAAAACTATCTTACCCTGTCTTGGCAGGATAAGACAGTCCTGTTTTATCCATTGATGCATGCTCTGTATCTTTGTCGGTGGTTGAGGTACGGGCATTTCTTTGCCCCAAGGTCAGTTCTGCCAAAAAGAAATGCTCCAGGTGGAGTGTCTTTGATGCTCAACATTCTCTCGGGAATAGAGTGGTGTTGCCAGGAGCAATTGTGTCTCACTACCACAAAACTCTGAGTTAGATTAAAGGCCATTTTCTACAGCTCTTTGAAGAAGTTGAAGATTATCTATCTATACTGAGTATAATCTCTATATATCTAAAGAACCTGATTAGTCTAATTATAAATGACAAACTTAGATGACTATTAGTCTATATAATTCTCAATATCTATCTAACTTAAAGACTAAGACAATAAACGACTGTGAAACAAATGAGGACAATGACCTCCAAATATAAACAATGTACAAATAAATATACATTGCAGTAGGTAAATATATATCAATACACAAACATTATATAAGTATCTTAATCAGAGGTAGAAATGTACACTGCAATATGGTAAATATATACAATATATATATATATATCAATACAATATATGTCAATACATAAAAAATGTTTTAAACAGAGGTAGAAACATGAATGCATACAATAGTCAATACAATTTAACTTTGTATCAATATACAAGAATCTATACCAATATATTTGTCTAACAACAGTAACTCACAATTACAAATCTATTATCCCATCATCCCTCTTTTTTTTTTTTTTTTTCAAAATGATCCCTGAGTTTATAAAATTCCTCCCCCAACCCTCAATCGTATACTAATTATAATCAACCCCTAAATGATGTCCCTAAACCCAAGGGCAAACTTTACTGGGAGAGGGGACGTCGTCCTCTAAAATTACTTCCAGCTGTCATAGGGGCGACGTTCTTTCTGGGGGATCCTGTGAAAGTAAAATGATGGTTAAATTTCAAGATCAATGTCTTTTAAAATTGCCAATAGTCTCTGAGTATTTTGTGCAGGTCTGGCCAAAATGTTGTATAAGATGTGCACCATTTCAGCTAACCAAGTTGGAACTGTCTTGTGCAGCTGGTACCCAAAACAGGTCTTGTAGTAGCGCTGTCAGTATCATGACGTCATATCAACCAGGTGGAGTTGTTGTTATGGGGCCCCATCTTCTTCCTGGAAACTTCAAATGTCACTTCAGGAAAAACTCATTGTTCATTATGAAAAACTTAAGCATTAATCATATAGACATATATATACATATTCACTGAAAGGCATGATATGTTCAATGAAAAGTATGATAGATATGAAGAAAAGCAAAGATGTTTTCTAAACTCATATTTCTTTCTGTCCCATATCATGGCTCTTGACATGAGACAGAAACTCCAGAAACTCTGGGTTTTTCTCTTACTAACAGGCTTGGAATTGGAGAGGGACTGAGCCAGAGTCCAACTTCAAAACCAGCTTTATAAATTTAGAAATATGGTTTAATATTACTTACACAACTCTTTCAGTTTTCTTGATATTTCCTATTGGGCAGGTATTTTTCCATCTGTCAGTATCCAAATGAATTTTTCAAAGATGAGTGTTTTCCTGTGGAGATAAGAACAGAACCCTGCCCCCATTCTATATGTTTTTCTTACCACCTGTATGAATATCATCATTGTGGATGAGTTGTCATTTCTCCTTTCCAAGAGGTTTCTCCTCTTCAAATCGAAACTTTATTAATTTTGATGGTATCCACAATTTTTCTTCTCCTGTGGAAACAAGAGCAAAACCCCTTCCCCAACGTAGCACATCTCCTGGCTTCCATTGAGAGGTCAGCACATCTTTGAAATAAATCGGTTGATTTAGTTCAGCAGACTTTTCCATTATCCAATGTCTCTCTGCTGCTGTCGTTCCTTTCTCATTAGCGTTAAGAAAATTCAAGGTTAATAAAGCATTATGTAATCTATTTCTGGGGGTATTTTCAGTCCCTTTCTGTTTGTTCAGCATATCCTTTATAGTACGATTTGATCTTTCTATAACTGCCTGACCTGTAGGATTGTTTGGTATACCTGTAATGTGTTTTATATTATAATAATCAAAAAAGCATTTCATTTTCTTAGATACATATGCTGGACCATTATCTGTCTTTATTTGTGCAGGTATACCCATGATGGCCATAACTTCCAATAAATGTGTGATTACTGAATCAGCCTTTTCTGAGCTCAGGGCAGTAGCCCATTGAAAACCTGAATACGTGTCTATGGTATGGTGTACATATTTTAATTTACCAAATTCCATAAAGTGGAACACATCCATCTGCCAGATTTCATTTCTCTTAGTACCCTTTGGGTTACTCCCTGCAGGCAACGGTGTTTGATTATAGAAAGAACAAGTAGGACATCTCTTTATAATGTCCTTAGCTTGTTGCCAAGTAATGGAAAATTCTTTCTTTAGGCCTTTACTATTGACATGATGCTTCTTATGAAATTCTGAGGCCTGCAACACACTTCCAATCAATAATTGATCAATCTCAGCATTGCCTTGGGCTAGAGGACCAGGCAGACCTGTATGGGACCGGATGTGTGTTATGTACATCGGACAAAGCCTGTTCCTGATTATGTCTTGTACCTGGATAAACAATGAAGTCAACTCTGTGTCATCTGGTATAAATTCAGCTGTCTCAATATGCAAGATAACTCTTTCTGCATATTGTGAATCTGTAACTATATTAAGAGGTTCTTTAAAATCCCTTAGCACCATAAGGATGGCATATAATTCTGCCTTCTGGACAGAATTATAAGGGCTTTGTTCCACCTTACTCAATTCATCTGACTTGTAACCTGCTTTCCCTGATTTATTTGCATCAGTATAGAAAGTACGGGCTCCAGTTATTGGAGCATCACGTACAATTCTAGGAAGAATCCAAGAAGTTCTTTTTATGAGGTTAAGTCTACCACTTTTGGGATAGTTGCTATTAATTTCTCCCAAAAAATTAGCACAAGCTCTTTGCCACGGTTCATTGTCTTCCCATAACTTTTTTATTTCTTCTGTAGTAAAAGGCACTATAATTTCTGCTGGGTCTATACCTGCTAGTTGACGAAGTCTCAGCTTACCTTTTATAATTAATTCAGAGACTTTTTCCACATAAGTTTTTAATTTTTTACTTGGTTTATTAGGTATAAATATCCACTCTAAAATAATATCTTCCCTCTGCATTAGAATCCCTGTAGGAGAAATTCTGGAAGGCAATATGACTAGGATGCAGCTAAGATTTGGGTTCACCCTATCCACATGTGCCTCCTGTAATTTTTCCTCAATCATTGTCAGTTCCTTTTCTGCTTCAGCTGTCAGTTCTCTTGGACTATTCAAATCTTTATCACCATCTAAGGTTTTGTTTAAATGAACTACTAGATCAGGTGTTATCCCAACAGCTGGTCGTAGACTGGAAATGTCTCCTAACAATCTTTGGAAGTCATTAAGAGTCTTTAAGCGGTCTCTCCTAATTTGTGCCTTTTGCGTTTTAATTTTCTCTAACCCTATTCTGTAACCTAGGTAATTAATAGAATTTCCTCTTTGAATCTTTTCAGGGGCAATTTGTAATCCCCACCTAGGCAAGACTTTCTTTACTTCTTCAAACATCCTTTCTAAAGTATCTTTATTTGAATCAGATAACAAGATGTCATCCATGTAATGATAAATGATGGACTTGGGGAATTGTTTACGAATTATTTCCAATGGCTTACTTACAAAATATTGGCACAGTGTAGGACTATTGAGCATACCCTGTGGGAGGACAGTCCACTGATATCTCTTATTAGGCTGAGAATTATTATAAGTAGGCACTGTGAAGGCAAATTTTTCTCTATCCTTTTCTTGTAACGGTATAGTGAAAAAACAATCTTTCAAATCAATAACTATAAGAGGCCATCCTTTTGGTAACAGAGAAGGCAAAGGAATTCCAGACTGTAGTGGGCCCATAGGTTGAATTACTTTGTTGACAGCTCTTAGATCTGTCACCATTCTCCATTTACCAGATTTCTTTTTTACAACAAACACAGGAGAATTCCAAGGGCTGGTTGATTCTTCAATATGGTGAGCATCTAGTTGCTCTTGCACCAGCTGTTCCAATGCCTGTAGTTTATCTTCAGCTAGAGGCCACTGTTTGATCCATATTGGCTTCTCAGTTAGCCATTTTAAAGGTAGGGCTGTTGGTACCTCTAAAGGTTTGGTATTTGCTGTATGTTCTTGTACAGCCTGAATGGCTGGTGACCTTTTTCCATAATACCTCATCATATCCTTCCCAGAATTATGAATTCCTGGAAATACAGGAATGTTAATCTGGGTATTCCATTGCTGTAGCAGGTCACGGCCCCATAAATTTATGGCAATATTGGCTATATATGGCCTTAGTCTTCCTATTTGCCCTTCGGGCCCTATGCATTCAACCCATCTTGTGCTTTGTTTTACACGAGATAGGGTTCCAATTCCTAGGAACTGAACATCTACCTCTTGAAGAGGCCAATTCGGATGCCAAGATTCTGGGGTAATGATACTTACATCCGCACCTGTGTCTAATAAGCCTTCAATAAAAGTGCCATTTATACAGACTCTTAGCTTTGGTCTTTGATCATTAATAGAAGTCTGCCAAAATATACGTTTACTCTGTCCTACTGGGTTTTTTGACTCATCCTCCACACGTAATTCATCATTTAGACCAGTATTACTTTTTACAGCAGAAATTGGAGCTTTTAATTTTCTTGGTGAGGCACGTTCTCCACTGTGACTGGGAATGACTGGGCCACTGTTGGCTTGGGGGCCTGCGAGAGGCCCCCCATGGAGTTTCCCGATGATATCGGATTGCCCCGTCTATCTGTTGTTGACCTACATTCGTTGGACCAATGCCTGCCTTTACCACATCTCCTACATACACCTGAAGGCCGAGGTCTCCTATTTTTGTCATTCCCAGAAGAGATATTATTCCTAGAAATTCTTTGCCTGCAATCCCTTTGTAAATGTCCTAATTTACCACAATTAAAACACCTGGCAGTTTGATGTCTCCTCATTGCTTTGGAAATCACTTCTCCTACCCAAGATTCATCATTATAGCTAAACGTCTCAACATTCATCGTATGCTGAATCCATTCATCCATAGGTGCTGATCTAGACTTTAAAGGCCCAATTATCTTTTTGCATTCTATGTTTGCATTTTCAAAAGCTAGAGATTCAAGAAGTATTCGTCTAGATTCTGGGTCTGTTACCCCTATGTCCAGAGCCTTAATCAATCTTTGCAAAAAGTCAATAAAGGGTTCTCTCTGTCCCTGCCTAATTCTGGTATATGATTCAACCCTTTTTGCTGGATCTTGTATCCTATTCAAAGCATTTAAAGCTGCTTGGTGACATAGACACAGTACTTCATCGTCATAAAGAGCTTGGACCTGTGGATCAGCATATTCTCCTGCACCAAGAATTTGATCTTGGGAAACCTCAATACCTTTTGCTCTTCCTTGCTGTTCCATATGTTTGGATTCTTCTCTGAAATAAATTCCAAACATCAAGGAAGGTCCCTTATCTAAAACTGCAGACACTAACTGATGGAAATCATGGGGGATAGCTCTAGCATTAGAAGCCCAAGTCTTTATCATTTCCTTTACATATGCATTGTGCAAGCCAAAATTAACAACAGCTTGCTTAATTTCTTTCAGATCATTCATTGCTATTGGTGTCCATCTAGCTTCTCTGACTCCCTTTGAGCCTTTAGAAGTTGACGCTTTGTCAGAATTAAGTACAGGGTATGTCGCTAGAACCCTGGGTAAGCCAGTTCTAATAGCTGGTGGAGGCATTGTATCCTGTCCTTGTGCCTCCTTACTCTGTTCACCAGCTGCAATAATTTCTCCAATCTTTTCAAACCTTTTTATCATTGTCTCTCTTAAATCCTGAATCTCCTGACCTGTATATATTTCCAGCGATTTCACTGAGGTATCAATTTTTTGGTCCCCATTCTGCACCTGTGATTCCAAAGCTTTAATTTTTTCCTTCAAAGATAACATGTCCTCCTTAAACTTTTCTTGTATATCATGTAGATTCCCATCTTGGAGGTACATTCTGTCTGTTACCTTATCAAAACTTTGTGATAAACTCTGAAGGTCAAATTCAATAGCCTGAACCCTTTCAGGTAACTTTCTAATACCCTTGGATATGGAATCAATTTTGTCTGTCATAGTATCCACTTGTTCAGATAACCTCTGATTTTCAATAATTTTAATCCTGTCAATTAGTTGTTCATTATTAGTTCGTAAAGATTCTATCATTCTTAGGAGTGCCATATTCTTCCTTAATGATAGAATATGGAAAAGAAAACTGAAGCCTAGTAACAAGCAAATTAAGGTAATCCCATAATCATATAGACCTTGTATGATGTAATTCATTGTATTAGTAAATACAAAATTACTAATCCATTGTATTAGAGAAAACAAAGCAGTAAAATTTGCGTTAGAAACGAAAATTGCCATATTACCTATTGTCCAGCAGGTGGCGCTGTTGCAGAATCGCGATGAAAACATGGTCCTGTTTCAGTGCCTTAGTAGATGTTAAAAACTGGAAAACGCAAGTTTCTCAACAAAGTAAATGTAATTAAATCAATTCCAGAGATGGAACCAGAAACCCAGAATCCAGGGGCAGAGAAGAGCAATCTGGAAGCCGCTTATGCCTCCACGTGACAGAGTCACCCTGAGGGGTTGCAGCTTTCAGCAACCGCTTGCTCTGGTTCGCGCCACTTAAGAGTTGTGCTTGCGAGGGAGATTTAAAAACGACTCAGAAAAGAGCAAACCATGCGGGCAGAGACTACGCGGGCCTGTGGAGTTTAAATCCACGTGAAGAGGCCAAGGCCGCTGCTGCAAGTCACAGGCAGTGGCTGAGGAAGGGACGGCTCCCGCCAAGCCGAACTAGCGCCTGCCCGCCAAGCTTAACTCGCGGCCGCCAAGCTGAACTTCCGGCCGCCAAGCCGAACTCGCGGCTGCGAGCCGGGAGAGGTTCTAAAACCAAACGTTGGGTGCCAAATTGAAGGCGTAAGTCACAAACAATGCCACACCAATGTGGGATTATGATTAATAGGGTGATATTTATTTAAGGGGGGAAAAACTTACAGATCACTGTCCCAGGCAACAGCCCTCTACGCGACCAGGAGTCTAGACGCCGGCGGAGCAGGAAGTGAAGAGAGAGAGGAGAGGGAAGTGGCCGCTTTTTTAAAGGGAGAGAGACCACGCCCCAAGGGGCTGGTATCTCAGCGGCGATAGGCTGGAGTAGTGGGAGGACCTCCCGCAACACTATATGGCAAACATTTAAACATGTGTCTATGAAGAGGGGCCTTCCTATTCAAACCCCACAGTGGCTGTGGTGAGTTTTCACTACCGAAGAGCAATGCTTGACACTGTAATAGCTGGGAGGCTATGGGTGGTTGTCATTATTTGGTTATCTTATTCCCCAGTAATTTTATTATTATTATTATTTTAAAAAAATATTTGTTATATATATTCTGTCTGTGTGTATGCCTGCAGGTCAGAAAAGGGCACCAGACCTCATCACAGATGGTTGTGAGCTCCATGTGGATGCTGGGAATTGAACTCAGGACCTTTGGAAGAACAGGCCATGCTCTTAACCGCTGAGCCATCTCTCCAGCCCCTTATTATTATTTTTAAGAGAGGATTTCTCTTTGTAGCCCTGGCTGTCCCAATTCACTTTGTAAAGAGATTGACATCAAACTCGCAGAGATTCACTGACCTCCTGAGTGGTAGAATTAAGGGTGTGTGCCACCACCACACTCGGCATTCCTTAGTATTTTTGGCCATTCTATTTTTAGTATATACTGGTGGCCTTTGCTCAAGTCAATGGCTTCTTTTCATCTAATTGTCTCTGTTTATACTTGGCAAACGAGAAGCAGACATGTTCCCAACCCAGACAGGTATCTTTCTGATTTGTCTTTCCTTGACGTTTATGATACTTTCTCCTTCCTCCTCCTCTTTTCTTCAGAAATATTATTTTTGAGACTTTCATATGTGACTACTGTATTTGCATCATTTTTACCCCGTTTCTTCTCCTTCCAACTCCGTCCACGTCTTCCCGTTCCCTCTAACTTCATGACTTCTCTAGTTATTATTTTTAATATTGTTGTTCATATGTATATGTGTTTAGGTTGACTACTTGGGATTGGGAAAACCTATTCAGAATATCATCCCTAGAGTACCGGACTCTTCTTGTCCTAGCAGTCACTGATTGCCTGTAGCTCTTTTTTTTTTTTTAAAAAAAATATTTATTTATTATGTATACAATCTTTCTGCCCCCAGGAAGATGGTTTACTTCAGCTGCCCCTCTTCCAGTCCCACGTCTCTCAGCAGCAACCAGAACTTCAAATGTGACAATCACATCCAGGAACCAGACTCCCTGTGTATGTCCCTTCTTACATGGCTTTTTCTTTAAAGACTTTGTTATTTTTAACCTATTTTTTTCTATGACTGTCTTTACCTATTTTTCTTCTTTCTGAAGCCTATGCACGTTGTAAACCACGATGGAACCAGTTTAGAGGTTGTTTCTGTCTGGATTTATCTTTACTGCGTAGCCCTCTGTGTCTGCATGAGCAAAAGACTGCTACACTGTGCACCAGGACCTCTATTGTGGCTTTGGCAGCTGGCTCCTCCCGCTTCTGGAGCTGCATTTGACTGGAAACTGCATTTAACTTTCCCAGGTTTAGGAATCCGGTGCCTGTGCTGCCATAGGTGTCCTACCCAGCAGGCTGCTTCCACTTAGCTCACCAGCACGAGCTTACCCCTATAGCAGTTTCTTAAAGGGGCTGTATCTTTTTTTCCCCCAGCTTTCTCAGACCCTACCAAGGTGGATATTCCAGCTCCACGTTGGGCACCAGGATGTAGTATTTTTTTCTATTTGCTCTTTGGGGACCCACCACCCAGCTCCCAGATAAATACACAGAGGCTTATTCTTACTTATGGATGTCCAGCCTTAGCTTGGCTTGTTTCTAGACAGTTTTGCTAGCTTAAGTTATTCCACCTACTTTTGCCTCTGGGTTTTTACTTACTTAGGTATCTTTTTCTCTCTTTACTCCATTGCTGGTTGTGTGGCTGAGTGGCTAGCCTCTGGTATTCTTTCCTCCTTTTCCCTCTTCTCTCATCTGTTTATCCTTTCTGATATCCCTGCCTATCCCTCTCCTGCCTACCCATTGGCCATTTAGCTCTTTATTAGACCAATCAGGTGTTTTAGGAAGGCAAAGCCTCACAGAGTTAAAAACATGCATCAAAAGAATACAACACATTTTTGCATACAACACAGCACACATGAATACAACACATCATAAAACACTATTCTACAATACCCATATCCCACAATTTCCCCTGAGCTATAGGTGTGCACATATCAATTGGGGCCAGGCATGCCATGGTCATTTATTCTCTGTGTTTGACCCTGTGTGAATTTCTGCAGTAGTCTCTAGGCACTGCAAGAATCAGCTCTTTGATGAGAAGATCTACACTTACCTCTTGGTATAAAGATAAGTATTTAGAATATTGTTTAAAATTTAGAATACAATTGAAAATGGCAGAGGTAAGTTCTCCTTTTGGTCCATAACATTCCTCGCCACAGATAGCTGGCTGGATTTACAGTGCCAGGCATGAATCCCCTCCTAACAAGTGAACCTTTGGGTCAATTAGACAGTTGCTGATCTCCCCTGCCCTAAGATAAAAATGCCACTATTGTACCGTTGCAGGTATCTTACCAGGTCTGCCACTGTGGTCCCAGTCTTTACAGCTGCATGTGGTACTGGACTCCATTGCTCTAATTGTAGCTGTGCGCATCGTCTGTTGACTGAGACATTGTCTGTTGGCGGCCAAAGTTCTGAGGGGGAAAGGAGTGGGTGCGAATGTGCTTCTGCCCTTGCGCTCCCTGAGCCTAAATCACTGAGTCCAGTTCTACTCCCTGGACCCACTGCTGGCTAAATTCGCCCACCTGCAAGTCCTGAGTTAAAATTTGAAGAGCAGGTCTACAGGGCTTGGAGGACATCAAGCAGGCATTAACGCTTCTGCTGTGCTTCTTACTATGTCAGTTGATTGAACCCACAGCAGACACTGAGAATACAATATGTTTTAAGCAAGAATACCACAGAGGCGAATCATTTGCTAACTTCAGAAAGAGTTGGGGAGGCCATGGGAACACTGTTAGTGGGAAGAACAGAGTAGAGTTACAGAGGACTTGGAAATGGCAGCTAAGCTTCAAGAGTCTCCTGAATCTTGTCCGTGGAATGGGCACTCCAGTCTTGAGTGTCCTGTAGAGTGTGTGCTGACAAAGTCTGAATGCTTGCTTCCTGAGTTAACTGGAAGAACTGAGGAGGGGGTCATCAGTAAGGGAGGGGACTAGAAGCTGCCAGTCACTGGGTTGTCCTATGGTCTTGGGATGGAAGTTGGGCATCAAGGCAACTGATGTGACATTTCTAGTTTCTTATCTGTTACCGCGACAAAGACCCTGACAGAGCAACTTAGGGAGAAGAGTTAATTCAGCTCCCAGTTCCTGGCTACAGTTCCTTTTCATAGAGAAGTCGAGAGGGCAGACCTGGAAGTAGCTGGGCATATCACACACCCTGTCAAGAGCAGAGGTAGATGAATACATGCACGTCTCTGCTTAGCTTTATTTCTTTACACTCATACAGTCCAAGACCCGAATCCAGGGAATGGTGTTGCCCACTGTGGACTGGGTCTTTGCAGCGCACAACGCCTGTCTACTCTCTATGCACTACCATACAGTTCACGAGCTTCGGGCAAGGGGCTGGAGGTTGAAACATACAAAGACAGATACAGACCTCTAGTCACTGGTAAGAAGCCCTCTATTCAATAGCACCATGGAAGCTCATATACCCAAAACAGTCAGGTGGGCCAACAGGTGAAAACCTTATCAACTCTGATCCTCAAGGCCAAGGCAACACGTGCTCGTGAAGCAGAGCTGGTAAACAACTTTGACACAGCTTTCAGTAACTCAAATCAGAAGGAAAGTAAAGATCTCTAGCAGGGAAGAGCAGCTGGAGGCCAGGACTCTAAATGGTCCTAACAGGTCTTCCTTCATCAGCCAACTCGATTAAGAAAAGCATCCCTCACAGACATGCTCGCAGGCCAGCAGACGGGCTCATGGGCCAGCTTGATCACAGACATGCTCGCAGGCCAGCAGACGGGCTCATGTGTTAGGAGCTATAGATCCCGGGCCCCTTGGTTTTCTTTGCTTGCTTCAGACTCTGCCTGCTGGAGAGAACTGAGCACGAGACCTTGGTGGCAGGCTGATGAGACCGGCAGGTGAAAGATCCTGAGAGCTGGGCGTGGCTAAGGATCCCTATGTAAGCTGCCCGTGAGCACAATAAGGTTTAGCATTTGGCATTCTTGTATCAAGGATGACCTGTGTCCATGTCTCTCTCTCTGTCTCTCTCTGTGTGTGTGTGTGTGATTTTAAGTCTCCAGCTTTGTTCCCGGTGTGCAATTGGTCCTGTAGTGCAGGCGCTATAAGACTGTCAGTTTTTACACTCGTGGGCCAGCCTGATCTCAGACATGCTCATGGGCTAGCCTGTTCTCAAACATGCTCATGGGTCAGCCTGATCTTGACAGTTCCCCACTGAGACTCTTTTCCTGGGGGCCTCTGGGTTCTGTCAACATAGCAATGAACTCTTAACTACCCAGGCACTGTGCTGGGAAGTCTCTGGAGCCACCTGCTTCCTGCTTTGTGTGTGTGGAGACATGGACACTACTTGGCTGCCTTGGTGGAGCGGTGTGACTGCAGGGAGACCTCCCCATCCCCTCAGGCTCTATCATCTGAGCCTCTGGCATCCATGCTTGGTTGAGGTTTCCTACAGATCCAGCAGGGATGAGGGTCTGGTCCTTCTGTCACGGAGGCAGTGCAGCTCTGCCCACACTACACTGGCAAGGAATAGCTGTCCTCCTGCTGGGACCTAAAGAATTGAACAGTGAATGTAGCTGTAAAGAAAGGCTGGTTAGTCAGGGAGCAACTTCCACATCTTGCAGTCACAGGACACGATATATCCATAATCCAGGGCCTTCAAAAGAAGTCACTCAAAAAGTCTTTTAGATAGACATGTAATTGGGAAATACTTATAATGTGTTTTTAAGATTCTGGGCCTTTTTGTATGCAAAAATTTATTGACTTTCCTTTGCTGTTTTTCTCTAATGGACTATTTTTGGAGCCAATTAAGTTGTTCTGGAAAAAAGTACATAAACTAGCAAGAATTAAAAAAAAAATACCCCAGAAAGGCAAGAGTTTAATTATTGTGATTTAATTGCAGTTTTTAGAAAATGATACCTAGATCTTTGAACTTTAAATCTTTTGTATTTTTTTCCATATTTTAATAAGTCATTGAGCTTTTGGAATAAAGAAAAACATTGAGTATATTGGGGAAGAGACCTGGCTTGGCTGATGTTGACAGGCCTCTATTTCATGCCGTACAGATTCAGTAATTCGGATTGCTCTGATAAGATGAGAAAAAAATGCTGGCTTGTAGGAAATTTACCAAAGAGTGATTTTTTCCCCCATTATCTTTGCTAGGCTTTTCTTCAGTGTCCTACATAGCTCAGCCAGGCCTCTAACCTGCTGTTCTCTGGCCCGAGAAGCAGTGTGGATGGGGCTTTTTACATGGCCACTGTGGTACTGAAACTGGAGTCTTGGCACTGGAGAGCATTGCAGGCACTGTGTGTGTGGCAGCAGTGGCTTTAGAGAGCGGGCAAGTTTGTGACCACAGAAATCACAGTGTGCAGAACACACATCTGGACCCAGTGGTTGCTCTCAATTAGGTGGTGTCTTAGTTCCTATTCTATTTCTGTGAGGGGACACTCAGACAAAGGCAGCTGATAAATGAGATCATTTAATTGGAGGCTTACTTATGGTATCAGAGGGTTATAGTCCATTATCATCGAGGTGGGGAACATAGTGACAGAGAAGCAAGCATTGTGCTCATGTGGAGGAGGGGGTGATAGTGGGCCTGACACAGGCTTTTAAAACCTTGAAACTTACCCCCCCCTCAAGTGACATACCTCTTCCAAGGCCATACATCCTAGTCCTTCCCAAACAGTGTGTGTGTGTGTGGTGTGTGTGTGTGTGTGTGTGTGGTGTGTGTTTGTGTGTGTGTGTGTGTGTTTGTGTGTGTGTGTGTTTGTGTGTGTGTGTGTGTGTGTGTGTTTGTGTGTGTGTGTGTGTGTGTGTGTGTTTGTGTGTGTGTGTGTTTGTGTGTGTGGCATTTTTGCCTCTTTTGACTTTTTGAGGGGTCTGCCACCCAGCTCATAAATAAGCCTCACACAGAGGCTTATTAAGTTATGAACACCTGGCCTTAGCTTGGCTTGTTTCTTGCCTGCTTTTCTTAAATTATCCTGCCTACCTTTTGCCTCTGGGATTTTATCTTTGTCTATTTTTGTATGTTTTTCTTTCCTTCTTACTCCATGACTGACTGGGTGGCTAGGTAGCTGGCCCATGATGCCCTCCTCTTCTTGCTCTCTTGCTCCTCTTTCCCTCCTCTCAGAGTTCTCCTCCTATCTATTTTCTCTGCCTGCCAGCCCCTCCTGCCTTGGTCATTCATCTCATTATTCGGACCATCAGGTGTTTTAGACAGGCACAGGAACATAGCTTCACAGAGTTAAACAAATGCAGCGTAAACAAAAGTCACACACCCGAAAATAATATGCCCCAAGGCAGTTCTACTAACTTCGGGTCAAGCATTCAAACACATGAGCCTATAGCAGCCATTCTCATTCAGATGACCACAGGTGGGCTCAGGCTGGTTTCAGAGGCCACATGAGCTAATCTGTATCTTGGGAGCGTGGGGGCTGCTCGTTGATGGAGACAGCTCTGCCGATGAGCGACTTAGCACTATTGTGGGCGGCAGCAGAGGGTTAGGATCCCTTTGGTTAGAAAAGCAGCTTAGCTGTTTGTGTGGCTCAGTGACATTGGGGTGACGGCGTAGTTCTGCCCAATATGTCAAGTTTGCATACGGCTCAGTCAAGTGCATGCTTCGGAGACAGTATCGTGGAAACCGTGCCTGGTAACGGAGGCAGCTCAGACTAACTGTTGCTTGGGCTGATTGCATTAAGGCTTAGAATGTGATGGAGGAAGTTTGGAGACAGCCCAGACGGACTATCCTCAATACAGCATCCCCGCTGTAGCCGCCTGGAATCGGACAGGACCGTCACATTTGTTGTTGTTTTGTTCCCGTTCTTTGTGTGGAGGAACTGCTCAGTGGGAATAGCTCAAGTTTTGATGGTCTTTGCCACGGAGTGGTTTCTGTATCCAAAAGTAAAGTCCAGAGGAAAAAAAGCGCAATCGATCCTCAACTCGGGGGATTCATCTTTCCCCGTGCCTCTTTGGGGGCACTCTCTATGCAGAGCTGCAGGGCACAGAAACTGACCTCAGAGCAGCGAGGGAGAGCTGCAGGACCTGGCATTTCGAGGGGGTGGGGAGACCTCGCTTTTTTTTTGCCAACTCCCTTCTTCCTTTTTAATCTGCTTAGGGCTCCCATCTTCTAGAAGGGGTAGAAGTTGTGCAGAACGACAGGAAACCAGCCCAATGCCCTTGGATTCTCAGACCTTAGTCCTGCACCTATAGCAACAGCAGCCACCACCAGGAGCCCATTCACAGGTTAGGAAGTCAGTAGGATTCATTCTCATGAGGAGGGCGTCAGGAAGTGTGGAATAGAATTTTGACTCCGGTCATGTGAGTGTTCTGAGGGGGTGGCCTGAGGAAGCAGGTGCTCCCTATAGACTGGATGCTTTAGGGAAAGGGGCAGACATCTTTGTAGGCATGTTAATGCATCTCATTTACAGGAAGGGCCCGGTGCAGCGAGGCTGAGCCATCACTCACCTCCGTGGGGTGCGGGGAGTGCTGGGTACCGTATGGGAGGAAGAGTGACCTTGCTTAGTCTGCATATACACAAATTATGGCATGATCTTGCTTTGTCCCAGGCGCTGTGCTCTGTGAAATGTCTGTGTGCAAGGAGAGAATAACCTGACCAGCCATGAGTGACAGGCCACTCACTAGATGCCAAGGCTACTTTCATCTCTTCCTTCTTCACCTGGCTGCCTCTCAATTAACCAGGCAGTTTATCATAGCCTGGGCTCCCTGGACCGTTCCCGTGTGTGATTGTGTGTGCAGTTGAGAGTTTTCATGGTGTCTGTGGGGAGGAAGGCAGAACTTGCTTCTCTCCTCATGCAGAGAGCAGAGAAGCTTCCCCACCTTACCAAATTACATCTGTACTGAGTCGTCCTTCAGGGAAGAAAGCAGCCCTGGGCACAGTCAGTGTCCAGTCAAGCCCATGGCACAATGTTGTTTTCATACATGGCTTTCATACATCCTCTTCTGTGCTCTGCTGGGCACCTCAAGGATGTGTGGTGGGGGCGGGGACTATTAGGATGCCTTACCTCATTTTTCCTTAGGTGCCACTGATCACCTCCAAGAGCCACTTGAAAAATCAGAGGTGAGAGACGTACTGGATTGTGCTTGTGCTCATCAGGTCTTCTGGAAGCAATTTAGAACGTTGAAACATGCACTTGAGGTCAGTTGCTGCAGTAAGACCAAGGGTGCAGCGTTTCTGTCTGGACAGAGACCATAGGACTAAAACCAAGCTGAAACCCAGATGGTTCAAGGAAGAGACACTGGGAGGCGCTATTTCTCTACCCAGGCATCACTGAGCCGCTGGACTCAGCATTAGAATGTTCTCTTTCTCTGGCAGGTGATTGTACTGTACTCTCTGTGGTTTCCCTCTTGCCTGGCGGCTCACAGCTGTCTTCTGTCTTTCTTCACACCTGCTCTTGGCTCCCAAAAGAAGGGTCTCCAGCTAACCACTCGGCCTCTGTGACTTTATGCACCAAGCTCTGGACAGGAGAGGGAAGTCTGGGCCTCACTTCCAGCCCTCTGCAACATCCAGGAGTGGATAGGCTCCCTCGCCATTGATGAGGGGACCTGGACTGTGTGGGCCAGCTGGGCCGGACAGTCCCTAGGGAGTGTGTGGCTGAGATCACAGAAGACTATGGGACAGGAGAGTTTGGGGCTGAGGAACTGGGTGCAGTGAGGGGGGAGGTTCCAGGTTTAGGGCTAAGGAGCTGGGTGCAGTGAACGGGGAGGTTCTAGGTTTAGGGCTAAGGAGCTGGGTGCACTGAACAGGGAGGTTCCAGGTTAGTTTGTTGCCACAGCTCAACTCCCCTGTACTCTGAGGTGAACACAAAGCATTTAGATGTCAAGTAGCTCCATCCATAGCAGCTAAGAAACAGAGCAGGGACGATGCCACTCATGGTTCCCAGCTTAGAAAATAGGGTTTTGTACCGCCCGCCCGTACTACGTGACAGTACGGTGCTACTCCTGTATTGCGGCGCCTGCACTACAGGACCATTCTCGAGCTGGGCAAGGGCCTGGGACTTAAACACATAGACAGAGACACGGGGCGTCCTTGAAACAGGAATGCCCCCGTTATTGTGTCCAGGGGCAGCTTATATATAGGGATCCTTAACTGATAGCCACGCCCCAGTCAAACCCACCAGAAACCACTCCCCCGCCGTCAGGAACTCTTGAGGGTCTCGTGCTCAGAGCAGCTGCAAGCATAACACGTTGTTTACAAGAAATTCAGGATCTGGGGGTTCACAGCTCCCAACAGGGTTTGTGGGGTATCTAGGAAGGGGGTCTCAGTTGGTGACGTTTCTAGGTCACTTCCAGCTGTCTTCCCCTTGGCACCTTGATATTATCTCTAAGCACGGAGGAATCTTAACATTTTATTCATAAATAGAAATAGGTGGAAAGGATAGTTGAAAGGGGAAGAGGCATTTTCCATGGCCAGGAACTTCAGGCCAGACAGTTTCACCATTGGCCTCCAGGAGTCGCTATCATCCCACCACAGCCTGATGGTGACTGGGAAGGCTGCAAATCAGAAGACTTTTAATAGAAGAGATTTTAATTGTTTCTACATTTTGGAAATAAAGCAATTTTCACTTGGAGAAAATTTAAAACTTATTGTTGGGGAGCGCAGCTGAAATTCTTCCCTAAATTTAGATAACCCTTTCCTAAAGTGTTTACAGAACTGCGTATTGTTTAGAGCTGGCCCATGATTCATAATTTCTTAAGTGATTTGTGCCAGGCCTTGTTTAAATGAAAACTCTTATATCTCACTTCATTTCTTATAATTTATGCCATAGTTTTATTTGGAATGTAAACAACACATTACATGTTATATTTTTGTTTTAGTCAGCACACAAAGCTACAGTTGTGTTATGGCATTTGTGGGCTCTCCCTCCTCTCTGCTTCCCTCCCCTCCCCTTTCCTCCCTCTCCTCTCTTCAATCTCTTCATCCCAGCTCTGCCAGCCCCACCCCTCCACCGGCAGCTTCCCTTGTACTCTCCTGCCATACACATTCTGTTACCCCCTCTTTCAGATTCCTTCCCCTCTTTCCTGGTCCATTCTAGTTTCATGATTTATATCCCTTCATGAATTTCTACATGTATATAAAATTTAAGATATAGGATAGGCCTATGAGAGAAAAACACGGTATTCGTCTTTCTGAGTCTGTATCACTTCTTTTAATATAGTATTTTCCAGACTACACATCTTCCTGCAAATATCATGATTTTAGTTTTCTTTAGGGCTGAATAGAATTCTGTTGTGTGCACATATGAAGTTTTCTTTATCGGTTCATCCAGTGGTGGCCATCTGGGCTAGCGAGACCTCCTCTTACGGGCATGCTACCGCTAACGTGACTTCACAGTAACACTGCCGTCCCCTCGACGCCCAGGAGTGCCATGGCCGAGTCATGGGATGATTCTACTTTTAGCTTTCTTTTCTTTTTTTTTTTAAATTTATTTATTTATTAAAGATTTCTGTCTCTTCCCCGCCACCGCCTCCCATTTCCCTCCCCCTCCCCCAATCAAGTCCCTCTCCCTCGTCAGCCCAAAGAGCGATCAGGGTTCCCTGCCCTATGGGGATGTTCTATCGGGAACTCACCAAGGCCAGCTGGCCTGGGTCTGAAAAAGCCTGGGATAAAACCAGACTCGCTGAACATAGCAGCAATGAGGTCTACTTTTAGCTTTTGAGGAACCTCTTTCCTGATTTCTGTAATGAATACCAACATTGGGAAAGCAGGCTCCGCAAGCAGGGTGTACAGCACATCTGACTCAAGTTTCCGGCGATGAATAAGGGTGTTGTTCATCAGGTGACTTCAGGGCACATCCTGTTCACAGAACTTTGAGGGATAGTTCTTGTTCAGTCTGATAGTGAGACAGAACTGGGCACTTGCCAGCTGGCTGGCCACTGAATCGCCATGGGTTGAAAACTTGATTGTTTAAATTTTGGGGTTGAACACAACACACACACACACACACACACACACACACACACACACACACACACGGTGATTGCTTTCTTCTGTATAGCCATCTCATTTGGTTTCAGACTTCATGTTCACAGAACAGAACTCAGCCTGAGGAAAACAAGAAGCAGCAGACATTGGCAAGGTGTGGACGTCATAAACTAGACAGGGTTGGAGGTAAAGTGACCGAGTACTTTCCCTGTCCCCAGCTTCAATCTTGCCATCAACATGGGGTTACCGGTTGCTTTAAGGTGGGCATGCTGGCCACGGAGCCCCAGGCATCTGCCTGTTCCCATTTCTTCCATACTGGGATTACAGGTGTGCACTGCTGTGTTCTGTTGCTGACATGGGTTCTGAGGGACAAACTTAGGTCCTCATGCTTACGATGCATGACTAAGCCATCTCCTCCACCTTGGAGGGTCTGCTTTAGACCAGTCTCTGGCTTCTATATGCAGCACAGCTGTCTTTTGGCCAGTGTATCTCTGCGTTGGCCAAGGCCTCTCCCTCAGCCAGGCTGAGCCCCATCATCTTTTGCTATCTTCACTTCCTTAGTCCTCACTAGAGACAGCTTTGCTGAGTTCTTCTTGTCTGCAGAGTGGCGTGAAACCATGGCTGTCTACCCAAGGTTATTAACCAAACCAGCTGTGTCCATGCTTGTGGTGGGAGCCCAAGGCTCTGATGGGCCAGTTTCCCCAGCCTGGGTGCTTCCCCAAGGAAAGGACTTTCTATCTCTCCCACACATTGCTTGGTGGTCCCAGGGTCCCAAATGGTTTGGATGGATGAGTGTAAGGAGGGCTCCTGGAGAGATGAACCAGGCGCTTCCCCTTGGACTACTTGAGCAGGGTCTGCAGGGCCATTCTATTGGCTTTGAGACCTGTGTCCACCAGAGACGCTTGCTTCCGGTTCCCATGAGGAGCCTCTCTTACCGTCTCTGCAGCGTGGTGGTTGGTGCTCCCTGTGGGGTTAACATCACCGTCTTTGCAGCACGGTGGTTAGTGCTCGGCGTGGGTTGTCTTAGCCTCCGCTTGGCTCCTCACTTCCGTCACATGTAATATATCCTTCATGTTAAGCTCCTTGTATTATTTTCTGAGCCCAGGGATGTGTTTCCTCCAGCAAGGCTCCACCTCCTAAAAGGTCCACAGCCTTCCTGAACAGCACCACCAAGTGGGACCAATTGTTCAGAGACGTGAGCCTTTGGTGGACACGTCATGTTCAAACCCTGAGCCTTTGTCTTCCAGAATCACACACAGAAATGTGTTGCCCTTGGAAATGGTGTCCCGACAGCATTCTTGTCTCTCAGTGCAAGAGCCGAGCTGCTTGGTTTTAGAGAGAGGTTCCTCTGGCTCGTTGTAAACGACCCGATAACATTTCATAATTAACACTCCCCACCCCCCAAGTCCTTGGTGGTTAATTAGGTTCCTTTGAACTGAGCATACTTCTGTGCTGGAGTTTATAACCTGCAGGAACCCCAGGTGCTGTATTTAATTAGTTCAGAAACCTCCCTTCCTAGCCTATGAAAGAATAACGAATTTTATCCTTACGGTTTAATAAGTTAACCCTGACAAGTTTTGCCCCAGTTAAGCACACACAATCTATGTTTATCCTGGCTTCTGTTCCGAGCATGCCAGTGTTTTTTTGTTATTTACAATTTTCATCTAATTTTGTCTTTATTATGAAATCTCTACATTATACTAAATTTAACTGAAAACCCAAAATTTTCTCTAACAATAAAGTCTATTGACATATTTACAGATGCAATGATTTCTCACATTAGAGCAAGGAACAAGTGTTGTAGAATATTAGTTGAAGATGCTTATATTTGTTTATGCTGTGTAATATTGGTTTAATGATGCAAAGATGTGTTGAATTCTTTTATGTTGCATTTGTTTACTCTGGGAAGCTGTGTTTCTTTGCCTGTCTAAAACACCTTATTGGTCTAATAAAGAGCAGAATGGCCAATAGCTAGGCAGGAGAGAGGGATAGATGGGGCTAGCAGGTAGAGAGAATAAATAGGAGGAGAAAAAGAGGAGAAGGGGGAGAAGTGAGAGAAAGAAGAGAGGAGGACCCCAGGGGCCAGCCACACAGCCACATAACCAGCCGTGGAGTAAGAAGGAAAGAAAGAAATATAGAACAGAAAAAGAAAAAAGCCCAGAGGCAAATGGTAGATGGGATAATTTAAGAAAAGCTGGCTAGAAATAAGCCCAGCTAAGGTTGGGCACTCATAACTAAGAATAAATCTCTGTGTATTTAATTAGAAACTGGGTGGTGGGTCCCCCAAAGAGCAAAGAGTAAACAGACAAAAAACCCAACTACACACAAATGGCACTATTTTCTCCTTATGACGACCTCCCCATTTCTTTCTTAGAAGGAACACTACAAAAATACTGCTTTCTAGATCATTCTGTAGACTGCAATTCTCTAGACACATTCCATTGCACTCATAACACATGAACACACCACACTATTGAGCTCACACACTCTCACAGACTTATCAAATATACCCTCACACCACCACATGAGTGCATTATAGGTATTGTTATAAAGTGTAAATAATCTCATAATTTGCATATTGTTCTGTGGTCATTTATTATTTTCATAGTACCAAAAGATTTATGTCCCAAGCCTGTCTATGTCAGACTGTTCTACTAGAATTCATTCTTCCTTGCGGTTTTAATGTTGCTCATGCTCCTGGGGTGGGTTTTCATCTGGAGGACTCAGTAACTTTTTGATCTATATCCTGGATAGTAATCTTCACCTTGTTGTGTTTTCCATGGATCCTCTCATTTTACCGAGATTTGTTTTGGTCAGATGCACATTTGAAATATTCATGTTGGGGATTCATCTGTGTCCCCTTGGAGTTCTTTAGTAGAGGATCATAATATTGCTTTCTTTCCTCCCCAGTCTTTCAAAATGGTTTAGAATTATTTTCGTTTTTATTTTTGGTAATTTGTTTTTTTCTCCCTGACGGAGGGCAGCTACTTTAATGCCATGCCTTAGCAGGGCCTACTCTGGTTTCTGTGGCTCAGCAATGATGTGTCTAATCTCCCTTCTATCTCGTGGTTTGCTTGTTCCTTTAAATTCCTGAAACAGGTATGCTTTTCCATCTGACCTGATCATCCTTTAGTGTATGCCTTCTCTCTCTCTCTCCCTCTCTCTCCCTCTCCTTACTTTTCTCTCTCTCTTATGCATATGTGTTGAGGAGTGTGTATGCATGTGTGTGGTATGTACATCAGAATGTCAACAACTGATGTCTTTCTCAATTGCTCTCCACTTTTTATTTGATTCTTATTTCGTGTGTGTGTGTGTGTGTGTGTGTGTGTGTGTGTGTGTGTGTGAGAGAGAGAGAGAGAGAGAAAGAGAGAGAGAGAGAGAGAGAGACTTGGTCTCCAGTTGCTGGTGCTGCTTGGGGACATTATGGGACCCTTAGGAGGTGGGACCTTCTTAGAAGTGGGTTACTAGGGGATGGGTCTTGAAGTTTTATAGCTGGGTCCTACTTCATATGCAGCCTCAGATGTCATGTGATCAGCCACCCCGGGCTCCTGCTGTCACGCCCTGCCCATCTTGATGGACTGTATTCTCTTGGACTGTGAGCTAAAGCAGGCCCTTCCCTCTTCATCCCCAAGTCGCTTCCTGTTGGAGACTGTGGACCCCCAGACCCTGAATTTCCTGTAAACAACTTGTTAAGCTTGCAGCTTCTCTAAGCACAGCCTGATGGCAGGGGAGTGGTTTCTGGTGGGCCTGAAGCTGAATGATCCTGAGAACTGGGGCGTGGTCAGAGCACCGTATAAGTTGACAATAAAGGTGGCATTCTTAGGGAATTCAAGGATGACCCGTGTCTCTATGTGTTTGTGTATTTTAATCTCCAGGTCCTGGCCTGAGGCTCAGAACCGTCTTGTAGTACAGGCACCACACTACAGACGTAGTCCCATACCGTTTTGTGTAGAGTGCAGAACAGGAGTAGCGCTGAAAATTCGCAGTGATAGCTCACTAAGTGCAAAGAGTCCACGAAGTAGGAAGATGAGGTGCAGGTTCCTTTCCTTTACCCTTGAGTTTTAATTAATGTTCACCTTGAATGACAGTCACACCTTACTGCTAGTCCAATCCGTGCACCCAGGAAACTCTTCTCTATAATTGGAGGACTCACTTGACTGAACATTAAGTGCTGTCAGGATTGTGCCCTCGGGTGTCGATGTGTGAGGGGTTCTACGGAAAGTTCTGAAGACGCTGCAGCTGGAGCAAGAAAGAGGCACAGTGCCTGAAGAGAGAGGTCCAGGAGCAGGCAGAGAGATTCCGGAAACGATCCCAGGAGAAGCCTCGTGGCTTCTGAGTTTCCTTGGCCATCACTAGGAGGATCACTAAGGTGACAAAAAGGACAGCTCATTCCTTGGCAGGGCTCTGGTAAGAGGATGGCTCAGCTTCACCGTCCGTCCATGGGGACAGAGTGACTCAGCGTGGCTGTCCATCATCGGGACAGGTCACCCTCTGCTGCTCCTAGGCTTCCTCTCCACCAAACCACCTGCTCCATATCACGTCCCTGGCTTTGTCTAGAAGCAGCAGACTGGACCTGACCGAGAGCCACTCACTCCTGTGTTTGAGAGGACTTCTTAGACACACATCACCCACAGGAGAGCCCAGCTTGATGTCCTCAGTTACAGGAGTAAGCCGTGGTGACCGCTGGCTTCAGCAGAATATAGCTTTCTCTTGTCTCTTTTATTCAGAGCCCTTGAAGTTTCACATCAAGGACGGCCCGCGAAAAGCAGCAAGTATAAACTCACATGCTTTATGTATTTTTTGTAAATCAGCAGAAGATAAAAAGCTGGGTTTCATTGGAATGTTTTGAAACACACGCACACACATACACACAAGCATAAATACCCAACACATACATACACAGTTACACACACATAAACACACACTCACAAACATACATACATACCCACATTACACAGTCATATGCACATACACACATATAGTAAAAACACACATAGATACATATAAACACCAGGCACATACATATACACACAGTACAAACATAGACACACACACAAACACTTAGACATACAAACACACAATGCACACATATACATACATACACATACGCACATGCATACATTACACATACTTATTTATTCACATACACAATATAGTACAAGCACACATATAGACACATACATATACAAATAGTACCAACATACATATACACATATACATAAACTCACCACACACGCGTGCACACGCGCAAACACACACACACACATGTTAAAAGAATGACGGCTACAGATAAACCCCGAAAGAGCAGAGAACAAACCATCAAATGCTGCACTTGAAAAAAAAAAAAAGCGGAGCAAATCCAAGGAACGCTTCTGCGATTTCCTGTCTATTTTACTCTTGATCGCTTTTCTTCCTGAAGCTCCATGAGTATCTCCATCAGGTGGAGACAAAGAAACCCCAGACACCTGTAGGTTGGCGAGCCTTTCTAGTTCAGCTTGTTGTGATATCTTTTCTCTCAGATCGTTCCTAGCTTACTGTTTCCCTCTGATTTACACTGGGAATCAGTTTTCCTCTGAAAGTGGCTGAGGAGCAGGGGATTCACCAGAATGCCTTTCTTTGGAACTGGAGCTTTGAAGTCTACTTACTGAGTTTATTTTTCTGTTCACCAAATTCTATGCAGCTCTGTTAGCTAGAAAAACATGGAAAAGGGAAATTTAGAATGGCCTGAACAGGTAACAAAGTCAGGGCCCCAAACATCCTGCAGAAGGCCAGGAAGTATTTCCCCAACTTGGTTGTGGTGGTTACTTAACCCTTCTATGAGTGTAAAATCCACTAGGGACAAAGTGGAAAAGAGCAGGCATGGCTGTGTGGCAATGAAATTCCGTTTATGGGGACCCAGACTTCAATTCCCTGTGATAGACACATGGCTCAGATACTGATCTTCACTTTGAAATGTAAGAACAAATGGCCAATGCAGACACTTACAGCAGGACAAAGTATGTTTCTACGAGGGGCTGAGCCACTCGTGGGACAGCTGCACCTTCCCCACCCCCGAGGCTCAGAGACCAGAGTGGGTAGGAGATCAGGGTGTAGCCTGACAAGACTTTTGCATTCACAGCAGTGAGTTTGTGGGTGCAGCCGTGTGGGGATGGCTTTGCCACTGAAGCAGTGGATGGACCTTTGCTTCGCAGTGCTGGGCTGGTGAGCTTGTTTAGTGACCTCACCTGGGGTCAACAGTGCCTTTTCATCTAACACAGAGAACTGGAATGTGGGCGGGGACCATCAGGAGAGGCACTTATGGGCGTATGTTTTCTTGTATGTGGAGCCTAACAAATACATCAACAGGAGAGTAGAAGGGGGCTGTTTGGGAAGAGGACATGAATTAGCAAGAAGAGGGAGGGGTAACATGGGAGACAGTAATGGGGCTAACTGTGGCCACGGTGCCCACTACATTGGAGTGAAGATATTACTACAAAGCCATCCCTTTATATAACGAATATGCATCAATCAAGAATCTTAACACATGACTCAGAACTGACAACGGTACACCAAGTGTAGCCCGGGGTTACTGCTGGGTTCATTCAGGTCTCGTGAACGCCTTTGGCTTGTGGAGACGGATGTCACGGAGAGGAAGAACAATCAGTTCCAGGCTTCCATCTTTCAGGTGCTTACCTGCATGGCCCACTTTTGGAGATGTACGCAATGATCTCTTCCTATGACAAAGCTCCTGGAAAGTTGCTCCATCTGTCTGTCATCGTCTGTCACCTGTCTGTAGTAATAAGGGCGGTGGCGGGGCTGCATCCCCAACACCCCAGCCGCCTGCCCGGCTCGGCTAGCTTATGCCCCGAAATAATTACACGGACACTGTATTCATTTAAACACTGCTTGGCTCATTTCTACCTAGCATCTTCTAGGCTAACTCTCCCACCTGGACTAGCCCATTTCTTATCATCTGTATAGCACCGGTCTTACCGGGAAGATTCTAGCCTAAGTCCATCCTGGGTCGGAGCTTCGTAGCGTGCGTCTTCCCTGGAGCAGGTAGCATGGCGTCTCTCCTGCGTCTGCTCCGGAGAGGAGAGCTGTCGAGTCTGACCTCACTTCTTCTTCCTCCCAACGTTTTGTTCTGTTTACTCCTCCCACCTATCTCCTAACCAATGAGAGCCAAGCAGCTTCTTTTATTTTAACCAATGACCTTCCTCCATCATTTCCCCTTTTTCTGTTTAAACAAAAAAAAGGAAGGCTTTAACCTTAACATAGCAAAATTACATATAACAAAACAGTTATCAAGTAAAAGTTACATCAGAAACATTTATACATATAACAAAATTGACCGTAAATCTCTATCAATAAAGCAAAATCTATACTAATGCAAATTATTCATGTCTATATCATATCCCCCTTTAAATGTAAAAGAACATTTATAAACTATATTTGGGAACATGGGCGCAGTTTTTTCTCTCCAAACTGCTTCCTGCTGAATGGGGGCGTCGTTAATTAGGTCTTTCATGGTATAACCTGTGTGCTAGTTTCATCTCAGTTGGCAGTTGAGCAAAGCAATTTTCTGAAGATGTTCACAGCAACCCTTCAGGAGTACGTGGTCCATCATACCAAATCGGAATAGAAGAAATGAACAGGGTCTCATCCTCTGTGAAAACAAAAGAAGACTCTCTCCAAAGCATCATATCCTTAGACCCAAATTCTGAAATCATACCCTCATGATATCCGTTCTGGTTCCACTTGGCAGCCCATATAATGAAATGTCTCTCTGTACTTAGCTCCTTCACAGTCAAAAATTTTAAAGAAAACACAATGTACATAATCCAGACTCTCTGTGAATTTTCCATTTTTACGCGGCTTATTTTTCTTTATTTCTTTTAATCTCTTAACTATCTGTACTCTGTCTCTTTAAAGACTTTACCCTTTTTTTTTAACCATTAACTTTATTCTCTATATTCCTTTTCTTCTCTCTCTCAAGCCTACGTACATTCATCCAACAGTGTGACTCATTTAGTGGTCTGAATCTGTCCTATTGTGAATCTGCAATTTTTTACTATCCAGGAGCACTTTTGATTTGCGCCTTTAAATCACTAGGCACTTAAGAATCCAAGCTGTGACATTCCTAAGTTAACTTTTTGCTTTTTGAGCGTATATCTGTAGACCAGGCTGTCTTTGAACTCTCCGAGATCCGCCTGTCTCTGCCTCCCAGGCATTGGGATTAAAGGCGTACACTACTACACCTTGAACTCACAGAGATCTGTTTGTCTCTGCCTTCTAGGCACTGGGATTAAAGGCGTGTGCTATCACACCTTGAAGTCACAGAGGTTTACTTTAAGAATTTTAACTTTTAGTCTGCATATATTGTAACACTGTAAATCATTTAAAAATTTTCTTTGTCTTTGACGCTCTCTTTACTGTATCTCTCTCTGTTTTTCTGACCACATGAGTCTTTAATTTACCAAGCAATCTCAGTAGGACTAAAGGCGTGGCTTTGCCGGCTAGATGTAGCCCATTCCTTAGCTTTCCAGCCTCATGGCGGATATACAGGCTGTAGCCATGTTTAAACATGCCACAACTCTATGGCGTTTCAAGGTCCCTGCCAGCCAGCAAGCTACAACAGAAAACACTCAAATCCTCTCTCGGTAGCCGGCCCTCCTGCCTCAAACAGTCAGAGTTTGCCCTGGCAGGACAGCCCAGAAAGCCGGCATTTTTAAACACGCAGCTTTTTTCCTGCTACGGCTGAAAACCGAAAAGCATGCATTCAGCTTTTCGTCACCACCATTTAAGTGTTTCGTGGCAGGACCTCTTAATGAGCTGCAGGGATTTGCAGCTGAAGCTGAGTCAGGAAAATTTCAAAATGGAGGACGTACCATTTTGTGCTAGCTCTGGGGCCGCCAGGTAGGAGTGGCACTCAGCACTTTAATTCTGAGACTGAGCATGTAGCACAGAAATTCTTTTCATCCAAGTTACATCCAAATCTGACACGCAGAGCACTGTGCAGTCTGAAAACACATCTGTGTATGGCGGCAGGAATCTGCCATGCTCTTCCGCCTGCCTAAGCCTGATTCTGCCTTCTGCCCAGGAGCAGGCGGGGAGCTCTGAGTCATCGTCATGGTCTCAGAGCACTCTCCTTCCGATCCCAAGCGGGAACACAAACATAAAGCCAGAGTTTGCACTGGTGGCACAGCCCCAGGAAGCAGCGCTTTAAGATAACGCAGCTTTTTTTCTGCTGCTGTTGCTGAATCAGGAAATCTCTCTACAGCACGCCACCAACAAACAGCAAAAATCTGTGTTAAACTCTCTCTCCCTTATTTTTAAGCCTTCTCAGGTTTTTTAAGTGGGTTTAGTCCATCACGTGGGGCGCCAAATGTACCCGCACAAAATAAAGGCAATGCAGATATCAAAGAATATTTAACCAAAGTTCCAGCTTAGTACAGGTAGGGAGGAAAAAAGGGAGCGAGCCACCTCTCCGCGCACCATTTATTGGCAGGCATTCGCCTGAGGCAAACCCCGCCCTCTAAAGGGGGCTGTCTTAACCCTACACCTGTCTGTGTACTGTCTATCTGTCTGTCATTTGTCTCTCATCTATCTCTATTTTCTAATCTAGCTAAAATCTATCATGTTTATATTTATAAATACAGAGAGCTCAGACAGAGACACACAGACATACCCAAGGAGAGAAAGGCAGAGAGACACTGGTTAGTTTAAGGAGTTATTTTGTGAGCTCATACAGGCCTTGTTGAGTCCACAGCCTTCAGCAAGGGCTTCCAGGCCATAGCTGACCAGGGAGAGTCACAGTGCTGTTTGGAGACCCTACTGCAGAATTTTTTCTTGCTCGGGAAAACATAGCCTTTGTTCAATCCAGGCCATTAACAGATCAGGTGAGACCGCCTCCACCATGGGCCTTCATCTGCTTTACCCATTGAGAGGAAGATTTCTCAGTCACAGAACAGTGTCACAGAAATACCCGGAGGAATATCTGATGGAGAATCTGAACCATGCTGGTCCGACTAGTTCAAGCACAGAGTTAATTTGAACAACTCTTACTTAAAAGCAAAGAATGTTTATTATGAGGGCTTGGCCAATGAGACGTTCACAAGCCCACAGCAGAGGCACCGCCCAGTCAGTGTCATAGGCTCCCCTTTCCACAGCCCCCTTGAAGCCAGCAGCCTTCCCTTCTGTAGGAATCATTGCAGCATCTCTGTGTCCTTGCCTTGGAGCAGTGAGTCCCTGTTGACAGAGTGGGCCTGAAAGATCGTTGTCCTGGCATCTTCTATAAAAAAGGGAAATGATTGCTAGAATACGGAGCCACTGAGGTTGTAGACAGAGCCTCTCCTGTCCTAGATCAACACTTTGAAATGGCTTTTCATGACACTGCTGAGTGAGCTCCAATACGTAGGATTCAGGGGAAATTCCACACTCAGAAACACACATGTGCAGATGTTCACACACGCGCACACACACGCACAGGTGAGTCACTTAAATCACCTTAAATCCCCAGATTTAAATTTCCCTAAGCAGGGGAGAGGGAGGAGGAAAACATGAGCCCATGGCTGTGCGGTGAGGATGCTGAGGGTTGGTAAGATGCCTTCTGTGTTCCTTATGCTCTCTGAACACCAAGCCCCTCCCCTCATGTCTTCTGAATTGCTGGTCCCACATTTCTTGGCATTAGAAATTTTTCTTCAGAGGGATGTTGCAAAAATCTCGTTTAAGATTTCCAGAACTCCAGAGGCCATCCCTCTGAGAATTCACATCTGCAGCCAATGTTTTCTTTGTTGGGTCTTTCTCGCGGGTCTAAAATGAAATTCCCTGGTGCTCAGCATCAGAGCTGACACATCACGCGGACACAGGTGCCCCTGGGTAAGCACCGGGCAGCTCTGGGCCAGGAGTGCGTCTCTGTCAGATGACGAAAAGGATCGGTCCCTGTCTCTGTCTCCTTCATCGCCTGATGAAGGTTAATATTCAGAAATCTCAAGGTCCAAATCAGGAGCAGAAGGAGAGAGAGCACGAGCAAGGAACTCAGGACCGCAAGGGGTGCACCCACACACTGAGACAATGGGGATGTTCTATTGGGAACTCACCAAGGCCAGCTGGCCTGGGTCTGAAAAAGCCTGGGATAAAACCGGACTCTCTGAACATAGCGGACAATGAGGACTACTGAGAACTCAAGAACAATGGCAATGGGTTTCTGATCCTACTGCACGTACTGGCTTTGTGGGAGCCTAGGCAGTTTGGATGCTCACCTTACTAGACCTGGATGAGAGGTGGGGGTTCCTTGGACTTCCCACAGGGTAGGGAACCCTAATTGCTCTTTGGGCTGACGAGGGAGGGGGACTTGATTGGGGGAGGGGGAGGGAAATGGGAGGCGGTGGCGGGGAAGGGACAGAAATTTTTAATAAATAAATAAATTTATAAAAAAAAGGATCGGTCCACTCACTGAGGCGGCTCTTGCTGATTTTCTTGGCTTTCTGCAGTTGCATTTATCTTTTGCATGGAGCAGTGTTTTAATGATCTAGAACACAAAGCGGTGTTGCTATGGGCTATCCTGGAGGTCGCTTGTAGGGCAACCCTTGATTTCCTGCCTACATTATTCCTAAGCACTGTCTCCCTAACACATACCCTGCGAGACTGGCAGTCACCCTCCTGCCCAAGTGTATCATCAGTCTGGAAGGTGCTAAGACACTGACAGCTCCTGCCCTGTGCAATCTTACCAAAGTAGCATAGCAGAAGCAGCTTCCTGGAGTTCTCTGGATGTGGGCAGGAAGGGGGCTCACAGCTAGTGTGTAGATGGCCATATTCAGGGCTGGCAGCTGGACAATCGGTGCACACTTTCCTGCTACAGTGTCCCTGCTTCCCTGGAGTTAGATGCCATGCACAGCACCCCTGTGTCTGCGCCCAGTTACCAAGCTTTGGGCAAAGGGGCTGACAGTTAAAATACACAGACACACACAGACAGAGAGACAGCGACATGGATCATCCTTGAATTCCCCAAGAATGCCCCTTTATTGTGTTTAGGGGCAGATTATATAGAGATAGCCATGCCCCAGCCAAACCCACCAGAAACCACTCTCCTGCCATCAGGAACTCCTGAAAGTCTCGTGCTCAGAGCAGCTGTAGGCACTCAGATCAGGGGATTGCAAGAAATTCAGGATCTGGGGTCTCACTGCTCCCAACAGTTAGAGACATTGCCAGCAGGGAAAGCAGAAGAGAAATGACAGGGTCTGGGGAATAGAGACCATGCCCTAACATCTGGGGAATAGAGACCATGCCCTAACATCTGAGGAATAGAGACCGTGCCCTAACATCTGGGGAATAGAGACCATGCCCTAACATCTGGGGAATAGAGACCGTGCCCTAACATCTGGGGAATAGAGACCGTGCCCTAACATCTGGGGAATAGAGACCATGCCCTAACATCTGGGGAATAGAGACCATGCCTAACATCTGGGGAATAGAGACCATGCCCTAACATCTGGGGAATAGAGACCATGCCCTAACAAACATCTGGGGAATAGAGACCGTGCCCTAACATCTGGGGAATAGAGACCGTGCCCTAACATCTGGGGAATAGAGACCGTGCCCTAACATCTGGGGAATAGAGACCGTGCCCTAACATCTGGGGAATAGAGACCGTGCCCTAACATCTGGGGAATAAAGACCGTGCCCTAACATCTGGGGAATAGAGACCATGCCCTAACAAACATCTGGGGAATAGAGACCATGCCCTAACATCTGGGGAATAGAGACCATGCCCTAACATCTGGGGAATAGAGACCATGCCCTAACAAACATCTGGGGAATAGAGACCATGCCCTAACATCTGGGGAATAGAGACCATGCCCTAACAAACATCTGGGGAATAGAGACCATGCCCTAACAAACATTTGGGGAATAGAGACCATGCCCTAACATCTGGGAAATAGAGACCATGCCCTAACATCTGGGAAATAGAGACCATGCCCTAACATCTGGTTTTAGCCTCTAGAGTCAACTCATTCGTTTCTCTACAGGCGTCACAGTTAGCCGAGCTGAACGGTCCCTTCTGTCACTTTGTTGGTTAATGGGGGCTCTGCCTCTCAGCTAGAAGATGCCTTGACGCTCATGCAATGTTCACTGGACTATGACCGGCAGGCCTTCCTGCTCTTTGCTGCTGTGATGATGGAACAGCCGGGGTCAGAAAAGCAGGGAGTCCTTCTCAACAGCAGGCAGTGGTCCCCTGTCGGGTGGCTGATCACTCTAAACCGAAACATTCTCTCTCAGAAGAAGGTACAAAAGGTTCGTAAGACTCATGAAACCAAGCAGACACACCTGTGAGGCTTAGAAAGCACGAGTCACACCGTTCACAGTTTTACAAACAGACTAATTGCTGGGGAAAGGAGACTCTTCCCCAGCGGAGCTGTCTGAAAACTGAGTGGGGCGTTCTTAGGATGCAGCTTCCTTGAGTCATTACCGTAGCAGGGCGTCTTAGACGGGAGGCAACTGCCTTGGGCTGCCGGGCTCTGTCTGGTAAGCCACCCCAGCGAACTCTTTAAGGACCAGGCTGGACTCCAGTGGATTTGTTTCTTTGGCTGTTGTGGAAACTTGACTCTGAGCTGCCGTGTACCTGGTGAGCCGCTCTTCCACCCCGCTGAGGCACTTTAGTGGTCATTCCAAGGGCATTCAGTGTCCCTGAATTGGCTGCACAGGCCCATCACGGAGCAACAGTGATGCTTGGTTCTTTCCGAGTAAGGATCCAAGGTGAGTCACTTAAATCACCTTAAATCCCCAACTCTGGCTTTGTTGACTGCAACACACTTCCTTCTCCAGGGTTTGTTCCACTCCCTGTTAGCAGCTTTCCTCAGCAGGTATCCCATGACTCTGGCATTGCCAACACTTTAGGGTCTCCAGGTTAATCTAGGCTTCAAGTTCAGAGATTCATGCAGTGGCCTCTCTAGGCCACCATTCAGGGACACCCTGGACACATGACATGCCTTTGCAGCTTTCTTTAGTCTAGGAGGGAGACTCCCCAACCATTTTATTCTATCCTTAATGTTAAAGCCAGAACCATACGGCCGAAGCGGCAAAGTTCTGCTGCTTGCTGAGGCTGGAACATGCCCCCCTCAATTACATCTTCACAACTTTCAGGTTTTGGTGGTGACCATCACTGCCTGAGCTTGGTTGTCTTACTGTGTTAAGGTTAAAACTTTTCGTTTTTGTTTAGAAAGAAAAAAAAAGGACAATATTAGGGAATATTGTTTTCAGGTGTCTGACTTGTTTACGCCGTGGATCATTTGTTTAATGATGTAAAGATGTGTGACTTTTGTTTATGCTGTGGATCATTTGTTTAATGATGTAAAGGTGTGTGTCTTTTGTTTATGGTGCCTTTTTTTTTTAACTCTGTGAAGCTGTGATTTTTTTTGCCTGTCTGAGATACTTGATGGTCTAAAAAAAGAGCAAAAACACCCAACAACAGTTCTAGGTGTCAGGAGAGGGGTAAGAACTCCTCTCCATAGCAGGTGTGTTCCGAGAAGTCCTGACATGTGCGTGTGAGCTGTGGACACTTCTCTCTCCCCAGTCCCTGTCCCCTAACTCTTGCTGGTTTAGTCCTGGAATCAGCCCATGGGGCTCAGGGCCAGGATGCCAGATTTCCACTTCAAAGGAAATGGTCCATCCTGAGGAGTTAAGGGCAGGGACACTCAGTGGTGTCCTCAAATGAGCCCTCCATTGTTTGGTCCCAATAATTAAATATTCTCAGACAGCAGGACTGGCTTTTATTCAAATGCTAATGTAAATTGCCTTTTCTGGCCCAATCTAGGCAACCTTTTAGCATATCTGATTTTGAATACCTGCCTCTCTTCCCTGGCATTAGTGGAGATAATTGAAAAATTGCAGCACTTATATTCCTGTTTTAAAAAATGGTTTAGGAAGCATGTTTCTGTCTTCAGATTGCCAGAGTGCCTCTTATTCCCGAGAAAAGAGCTGAAACAAGATGTTTTTTTTTCTTTTTCCTCCCTCCCTCCCCCCTTTCTTTCAAAAAAGCACTTAATTTTTTTGACAAAGTTTCTCTTTGTAGCCCTGGTCATCCTGAGCCTCTGTAGATCAGGCTGACTTCAGACTGTCTCCCAAATTCTGGGATTAAAGGCATGCACCAACCACTGCCTGCCGCTCCCCTAGCTTTCTTTTTCTGAGTCAACACTTCACTCAGTATCACAAACTGGCCTGGTGTGTAGCCCAGCCTAGCCTTGGACCTGTGGGCATTCCTCTGCCTCAGACTCCTGGGCACTGTGAATACGGGTATGGGCCACTATGTGCCACCATCGCGATACATGTCTACTACGTACAATATTCCAATCAGGGTAGACGTGGGAAGTTGTATTTATATGTATTTGTGCATATACACACATAAATACATACCTACATACATATACACAGAAAACATACACACACAAATATGCATGTAATAAAACTAATCTAAGGAGAAAAGGCTATCAGCTTGAGAGTGGGAGGAAAGTGATGTAATTCTATGTCAATTATAAACTTATTTTAAAAAATACTCTCTGTCTTCGCTGGCCTCCCAGGAGACCCAGACGACTTGGCTCGGTGTCTGGGTCGCTCCTGCAGTACTGAACACAGGCTGTCTTTGTGTGAGGGCCGCAGTGATTTATCGAACTGACGACCTGGATCAGCTCAGTTCTGCATGTCCTGTTGGTTCCCAGTGCCGGTGCCCAGAGAATGAAATATGGCAGTGAGAGCCTCTGGCTCCTTGGTTTGAATACTGTTCAGTCTGGGAGGGAGGCTGGCCCGGCAGGGCGTGGGGTCAGGGGGTCCTTAGAGAGGAGCCCTGTGACTCTCCTGCCTAATGGAGCTTTGTCAGGCTTTCAGACCAACCGTGGAAGCCAAGAACCGCTACTAATTAGTCCTGATAAAAGCATCAAGGAAATCCTCAGTTGCTTGTTTCGGGTGGGGGATGTCTTCTCAGCCTGTCCTCCTTGGACAAGAATAACTAGTGTTAATTGCTCTGGGTGTTGCGGTTGCTAATTAGGAAGACCCTGTTTGCTGAGGCCCTGTGAGCCAGCCCCCTCTGACCCATCTTCTGGGATGATGTTTGTCAGTGTCCGGGGCTGCTTTTGATCTGCCCACAAGGAACACAAACACCCTGGAAACCACTGTTCAGAAGGACTTTTCTGAAAACAAGGCCCCAAACTGGTTCATTTCTCTTAGGCATAGGAACTTGGATCCTTATGTTCCAACTCTTTTTTCTTAGCGCTCACTCTTCTGTTGACCCTCCATTCACTGATTAAAAGTTCCCCCTTTAAATATTTTACATTTCATGTTAATAGTATAATGTTCTGAAAACAATTTATTTGTCAAGTGCTTTGCCCAACTTGGCTCTTAGAGTCATTTCGTGTTCTTCTGAGTGTCTGTGTCTCTGCCGTGTGTGTGCACCTGCACATCGAGGCCAGAGCCGGGTGTCGGGTCCGCTGGAGCTGGAATTACAGCTGGTTGGGAGCTACTCTTATGGGTGTAGGGTATTCTGGCAACTGCTCTTACTCACTGAGCCGTCTTTTCAGTATGGAAAACTCCCCTGGGTTGGTTGCTGGTGGAGTTCTGACATGTTACCTGGACAAAGGCGGGAAGGAGTTGAGGTGCTGACTCCCTGAGCTTGGGAGAATGCTGACAATGGCTGGTTGTGATTTCAGTTGTTCAGTCTCAGACCTAGTGACCTTTGTCAGCTCATTTCTCAAAGGAGAGCTTTCTAGTGTGGCTGGACTAATACTGGACTCAGCTTTTTCTGACCCTCCGCCTCCATTACTCGAGTATCCTGCAAGTCATAGCTTTGCTAGAGAAATCATCCTGTTCTCTCCACGTCCTTTATAGTTGGGTTGCCTGATCCTCCAGGATATTCCCAGTTTTCAAGACCTCAGCATTTTAAAATTGAAAACCAGGTGCTATAATTTCTTATGTAATTATTGAATATTTTATGCAAATCACTCAATGACTTTGATACTAAGCGTACTAACCCTGCTCTGGGGTATATTTCTCCAAAGGCATTGACTTGCCTGTAGCTTTAGTATTGTGGGGATTCCAAATCACAGTAAAAGGAAGGTCTGTTTAGTTTTGAAAAGCAGAGCAGCCCGCCGGGACGGACAAGCTAAGCACACACCTGCAACTTCTGCCTTGTTTCCAGGGTTGCCGAGGCGAGTGTGCGTGCAGTGCTGTGGGTACAGTCGCTTCGGTACTGACCAGAGGGGCTGGGTGTCTGTTTGTTTATAACTCTAAGTTTTAAATTCTCTGTTACATAAATTTGCTCATCAGAAGTCATTCCACCCCTCTCTTCCCACTCCCTCAATCTCAGCAGAACTCTAGTCTGTCTTAGGTGAGGGACTTTGGAGGTAAGAGCCCAGCAGATGGATATGATGGGGTTCAGTTACCTATCAGCCCCACTCCTCTGTGTTAGCACTAGCCCAGAGGACTGTGTGGTCGTCTTTTGTGGTTACCAAGCTCTCTGAGAGCATGTGGCTTAGAGACAGCTTTCTGTATGGGGCTTGACTATGTCTGTAATACTTCAGAGGTAGCTTCTCCACAGCAAGCAAACCTGGAGACAATTGGGGCCAGGCAGGGAGAAGACTCAGGTGGAGGTGAGGCAGCCGTTCTACTGCCTTGCCTTGGAGCCCCGTGACTTCATAGTAGCCCTGCTGAGTGATGAGTTACCACTAACTTAGGTGGGGTAGACAGCACACGCTTAACTGCCAAGTCCATCTGGTGCTGTCTCCATGTGCATGTACTATTCCTCCTGAACATGGAAGAATCTACTTAGGGCATATCTCCAAAAGAATGGTTCTCCCTCCCCCAGCAGCCATTAACCGCCTGTGGTTCCATAGTTAGTGGCAGGACCTTGTCCCCCTCCACCCCCAATTCTAAAATTTTGACTGGTTGACAGGCTAGATGTTGTGCAGGTCTTGTTCATGTAGCCAGAGCAGTTGCTGAGTTCATGAATGTGACGACCATGGTGTTTCCAGAAGAAAGCATTTCGGAACCCCCTCCCCATTCTCAGAAGCTTACATCTTTTCTGTCTCCCCCTTTCAGTGTTGCCCGAGCCTTGATAGAGGGTTGTGGTATTGATAAAGATGTTTTATTTAGGGCTGAGACATTAGTCTTAGCTCTTTGAGCAGCTGTGGGTCTCAGCACTGATTGCCGACAACAGCCCAGAGGGGCCTCTCTGACCAGGTGGAACGCTGCAAGGCTCTAGGAGTTTAAGCATATGTATTTAGAAGGCAGTCTGGCAATATGAACATTTAGCAGAGTAACAATAATGGGTTCTACCCTAGGGTCCATGATCTCCCCACCATTGACTTTTGGCCAGGTTTATAGCAGGCATGATTTCCATCCTGTTAACGAGGCCTCTGACCCAATAAAAAGCTGTTAGCTACCCCATAACGTTCCTACCACTGCGGCACCAGTGGGCACATCGTGCATGGCAGTTTGGTGTTGTGACATGCAGGGTCCGGTGCTGAGTGAGATCGCTGATGTCTGTTTCCCCTAACAACCTGCACACACCTTCCACCGCTAGGAAAGCCAGTCAGCATGGAGGACATACCCTCCATGGGTTTGTGACTGTTTTCTCTCCATCTTGTAGGCGACGCATGTGGTGTCTTTAGCAGCAGGGCCTCACTATGTAGCTCTAGAGGGTAACCAGAAGCAATGGCAACAGCCTGTGCTACTTTGGCGGCCTCTGGGGTCTCCCTGATCAATAACATATGGGGAGGTATTGTGTGCTTTGCAGTGATAATTTCATTTAGTGGCTCATGGTTTTGATAGTCTCTGGTAGCACCATCCAAACTTTTTTGGGAAAAAATATATTTTGAAGTTAGGTTATTAACTGGTGGGCATCTATAAAGCTTGCTCATATGTCCTTTAGTTAACTCATGTAGAATATTACTGAAAGGTGTGCTACTTTTGTTTATGCTCTGGAACATTTGTTTGATGATGCAAAGATGTGTTTGATTAAAAGTCGCCTGTGGTCCAGAGGCTGCATCAGCAATGAGCTGACAGGAAGTTGTAGGGAGGAGCCAGGTGGAGAAGGGTTTATAATGAGGGGCCAGAAAGAGCACGGGGACTTGGGAGACAGAGGAGGCGAGCTGGGTGGGCTGCTTGCTACTCAGCTTTTCTGGGGAGTAGGATTCTACTTCAGCCTTTGGGTCTTGAGTTCTTTAGTGAGACAGATTTAGGTAAGTTCTCTTAATAGCTTTGAAAGAGTTGGTGCCTGAGGGAACAGAATGTCTTCAGTCTGTGGCTCTTCAAGCCGTTGCTGGTAGTGGAAGAGTTGCAGTTGCTGACTGGGATAGGAAGACGATGAAAGAGGACAACACACTCTTCTATCTCCTCCCTCCCCTCCCTCTCCCTACCTCTGTTGAAATCTTTACTCCCTGGTGTCCCTTCCCTTCTTTCAGGCTACGTGGTAGTCCACTATCCCTCCAACTATAGTTTTAGCTGGGTTGTAAAATAGTAGATTTCCATGTGGCCTTTTGTATGCCCTTCCTTAGAGTAACTCTCTTCCTCTTCTTTAGGTTTTCCCCATTCTTTCCCGCCCCTCCTTGGTTGAGCATTTCTACCATATGTAAGCACACATCAATCATGGCTCATTCACACAGCAGGCCCCAGCGCTCATGACTGGTGGGCAGCTTCAGTCACTACAGCCAGTGCCAGGAGGGAGGGAGGAAGTGTGCCGAGGCTGCCAGCACCCCTGTCAGTTCTGCCGGCCAGATCACAAGAAGTCCTCTCCAGGTTTTACTCACATCCATTGTCCGTAATTATCATGAGCTCAGCCTACCACGTTGACCTGAAGAATGAAGTTTCTGTTCTGGTGAGCAATACCTGGTTCTGATTCTGGCAGAGGTTCTAAAGGAGGGCTGTTTGGAATTGTTGCCTGAGAATTAATGTCAGGGTGTCATTCATAGACGTGAGGAAACAGTGTCCTTGTGCGGTGTAGCTTTATGTCAAGGTAAAGGAAGGAGGGAACCTCATTTAAGAAAATGCTTCCAAGGACTCATGCCCACATGAAACAAACTCAATGGTATTTTTGTGGACTTTTAAATTTCATTTTACTTAATTTTGGCATTTTTTTTTTGTCTTATTGGTCTCTCGCTTGATTGTTTTGATTTACATTTTTGTGTTTCTTGGTTGTTTTTTTTTTTTTGAAAGAAAGAGAGAGAAAGAATATAAAGTTGGGTGGGTAGGGAGGTGGGAGGGATCTGGGAAGAGTTTGGGGAAGGGAAAAATTATCAAAATATACTGTATGAACTTTTTTTTCCAATAAAAAAAAAGAAAATGCTTCCATAAGATCAGGCTGTAGGCAAGCTTGTAGAGCATTTGTTAGTGATTGACGGGGGAGGGTCCAGCCCATCATGAGTGGTGCAACCTCTGGGCTGCTGACCCTGGGTTCTTTAAGCAGGCAGATGCAAGCCAGTAAGCAGCATCCCCCATGATCATTGCATCAAGTTCTGACTCAGGTTCCTGCCCTGTTTTGAGTTTCTGTCCTGACTTCCTTTAGTGAACAGTGATGTGGCCATGCAGCCAAATAAACCCTTGCCTCCCCAGGTTGCTTTGCTGAAGGTATTTTATCACAGCAGTAGTAGCCCTAAGTAGAACCATCCCAAACTGTCAGCTCAAGGTGTTGTCCTGCCTGCAGCTTGCAGGGCAGCTTGCAGCTATTTCATGGCTGCTGGTTGAAGACATGAAACTCCTAGTCAGAAAAAGAACTTCCTTGTGCAGATCATAGTAATCGCCAGAAAACTAGTACTGTGTGACCATGCAAGACCCAGTTCCCATAAGGCAGAGTGTTTAGGCTTTAGTGTTCAGTGTTTAGCCTGAACCCAAATCCTCTTGACAATGGACAGTAGGACACCCATCTTTTGGTCTAGATAGAGATAATGGCCCTAGACCTCTGATGTAACCCACTCTTGCAGGGAGGAGAGCCAGAGCCAAGGCATTTCGGAGTGGCTTTACTTCCTTTGGAGATTGACCAGTGGATCATATACCCTGGGATCTTCAGAATACCATAAGAGAAGGGTTAATGGGGTGAAGCTGGAAGGTGTTTACAGCTCCAGTTTCTTCAGTTTGTCCTTGACCCAATGTTCATAGATGTGTACCTGAGTCATGGCCAATATGGCGCCCTCCTTCCAGGAAGCTGTCCGCGGCAGGGGTGAGCTAGGCACTTATCTGATGCTGCAGAAGGCATCACTGGTCTCTTTGGACAATTGCTCATTTGGGGGTTTGTCTTTGTGAAAGAACAGTTTCTTTTATACTTGAGTGGCTGGCAATGTCATCTATTTATATCCTCCCAGAGCAACGCACATTTGCATGTCACAGCATGCCTTTAAGGCATTTTCTTTTCTTTTTTTTTTCTGCAGCACTTTTATTTTTCTTTACACAATGACATGTTGCTGTGGCCTAATGTTCTCACTGAACAGTAGAAAACCAAAATTTGTCATTTCTTAAATTGAGTACAAAAAAACCTTACATAAATTAAAAGAATGAATACATTTACAGGTGTCAATGCAAACGTTCCCAACTCAAGGCAAGTAACAATCCACGCGGTCAGGAGGGAAAACACCAGAACTGGGTCCTAAGGCTCGGACTTTCCCACCCTGTTAGACCGGCAAGACGGAAGTGGTAACTGGTTCAGGAACCCTTGCCAGCCTCGAGAAATCCTGGAAGTCAGCAGTCAGCTAATACCCTGCACAGATCACTGCTCACACATCCACCAGGCTGGGGATTTCTCGTCCACAGCATGCCCTCGCTCTCCCCAGCCACCTAGTGACCAAGCCACATGACTAAGGACTAAATCAAGATATGCACAGGGCATTAAACATATACCAAGGGAACAGTTAACTTGAATACAAGGTCAAAAATCAGCAACAAGTTCTACAATCCAGTGCTGATATTGGATTCAAGGACAAATTTCTTTTCAAAGGCTTATTCCAGTTTCATGAGGCTAGCATGAGGTGTGTACATTTGCCAGGGCAAATTGATACTTCAGAATCAGCTCATGCAGCAGATGCCTGGCACCTGCTCAGTCCATCTAGAAGCATTTGCGGTGGACGATGGAGGGGCCCGACTCGTCATACTCCTGCTTGCTGATCCACATCTGCTGGAAGGTGGACAGGGAGGCCAGGATGGAGCTGCGATCCAGACAGAGTACTTGCGCTCAGGGGGAGCGATGATCTTGATCTTCATCGTGCTGGGCGCTAGGGCTGTGATCTCCTTCTGCATCCTGTCGGCAATGCCTGGGTACATGGTGGTACCACCGGACAACACTGTGTTGGCATACAGGTCCTTGCGGATGTCCACGTCGCACTTCATGATGGAGTTGAAGGTGGTCTCGTGGATGCCACAGGACTCCATGCCCAGGAAGGAAGGCTGGAAGAGAGCCTCTGGACACCGGAACCGCTCATTGCCAATGGTGATCACCTGCCCGTCAGGCAGCTCATAGCTCTTCTCCAAGGAAGAGGATGATGCAGCAGTGGCCATTTCCTGCTCAAAATCCAGGGCAATGTAGCACAGCTTCCCCTTAATGTCACGCATGATTTCCCGCTCAGCCGTGGTGGTGAAGCTGTAGCCCCGCTCAGTCGGGATCTTCATGAGGTAGTCTGTCAGGTCCCGGCCAGCCAGGTCCAGACGCAAGATGGCGTGGGGAAGGGCGTAGCCCTCGTAGATGGGCACTGTGTGTGTGACCCCGTCACCAGAGTCCATGACAATGCCAGTGGTGCGCCCAGACGCATACAGGGACAGCACCGCCTGAATGGCCACGTACATGGCTGGGGTGTTGAAGGTTTCAAACATTATCTGTGTCATCTTCTCTCTGTTCGCTTTGGGGTTCAGGGGGGCCTCGGTCAAAAGCACCGGGTGCTCCTCAGGGGCCACACGCAGCTCGTTGTAGAAGGTGTGATGCCAGATCTTCTCCATGTCGTCCCAGTTGGCTTCTGGGTCAGGATTCCTCTCTTGCTCTGGACCTCGTCACCCACGTACGAGTCCTTCTGGCCCATGCTCACCATGACGCCCTGGTGTCGGGGGCGCCCGACGATGGATGAGAACACGGCCCTGGGGGCGTCGTCGCCAGCAAAGCCAGCTTTGCACATGCCGGAGCCATTGTCAATGACGAGCGCGGCGATTTCTTCTTCCATGGCGATCAGCGAATGCCGGGGAGAAGGAGCAGCGGGAAGACACGCAGCGCAAACCGGCGGCAGAGTGTGAGACCCCCCTTAAGGCATTTTCAATGCCTAGTTTCACCTAACTGTGGACACATTTCTCCCACAATTCTGGCTTCAAGCTCTTTCTTCCTCCTCTCTGGCAAAGTTCTTCCTTTTAATGAGATGAGTGTCCCCCCACACAAGTGTCATCATATATTGGGGACTGCAGACCCTCAGACCCTGAACTTTTATGACTCCTTGCCTGTCCGAGTAAACAACTTATTTTCCTATGCTTGCAGCTGCTCTGAGCACGAGCCCCTCATGAGTCCCTGATAACCAGGAAGTGGTATCTGGTGGGCTTGCAGTAGAAAATCCTGAGAGCTAGGGCGTGGCCACTAGTTAAGGAGGGCACCATATAGTGCAGTTCCAGGTGGTACAGGAGCCACAATTATACATGCACACTTCGTTTTCCCTGTCACCTATGAAGAAGGTAGGATGGGTAGCCTTCAGCAGCATCAGTCATGACCTGGAATAGGGCACAAGAGACCCCACGCCATGACCACTACCTCTGACCCTGCATCAACACTGAGCAGCAGTACCAAATTAGACGCTGCTGTTTGTGTGTGTGTGTGTGTGTGTGTGTGTGTGTGTGTGTGTGTGTGTGAGAGAGAGAGAGAGAGAGAGAGAGAGAGAGAGAGAGAGAGAGAGAGAGAGCTGCACTGCACCGCACCCTTCTGCAGTCCCCTAAGGGCTGTTTGCAGCAAATGTTTGTGACACAGACTAGCATCTGCTAACTGGATGTGTTGTTTAAGAGTAGATCTCTCTTCTATCGCAGGGAGGGACCCAGGGTGGCAGTGGTGGTTCAGTTGCACTTCTGAATCTGTAGGGTTTAGTTTGTTACAGAAAAATAGGTAATGGAAGGAAAGCTTGCATTAACAGGACTCTATTAAAAGAGCCAATTAAACTGGGCTCAGTGGGAGAGGAGGCATGTGGCAGCCAGCTAGGCGAATCTGATACAAAGGAAATCGCCAAGCCTTCCCTGCAGATAGCCTGAACTCCAGGGAGCTGAGCCACCTTGTGGATCTGTGGCTAGCTTCCCCAGGTCATGAGTCTGTTCTCAGTGCTGGTCCCAGCCTTCGGTGTGACCCTTAAGGGGCCTTGTGTGCCACTTGGAATCAGGGCTTCCCTGCATTCCTGTGCTGAGTCGGAACCACCTGCTGGGTGTACCCATTTGTGAAAGCTCTGACCTGCCCTGCCCCATCTGAGGGCTCCGCAGCCCTCGCTGGCACCGTCCTGTCCTTTTCTCTTCATCCTCCCAGCTTCTGCATCCTGTAAGCCCAGCTGCTCCAGAGGCTGAGATGGCACTGGCCTGGCCATGGTGGCTCCACACAGGTTGCTTCTGTTCTGGTAATAGGGACATAAAATTCTTTTAGGTGAAATACCGATGTTGGAATTTTTAAAGGTCATCTTGCCAGGGGCAGAGTGTGAAGGCCCTTATCTTCCAGGCAGTGTGAAGGCTGAAATGTAGACGGACTAGCCTATGTTATAATCTGCCTCCTCCCCTGAAAAGGCTGGGGACCCTGGGTTCAGTGTCCGTGGTGGGTGGTAGCGGAGCATGACAAAGCAGATGCACTCAGCAGGCAAACCCACCAGCTTTCCCTCGGACTTCCCTCTACCTGCTGATACTGTTAGCTCTGGAGAGGGTCTGCCTGTCTCAGTGGATCCTTCCAGAAGACACCGCCCCAGTCCTGCCCACGGTTAACAATCAGGACTGACAATCACAAGAGCCAAGACGTCTTCAGAAGTCTGAGGAGCCACAAGCACAGCAATACGGGCAGAAAGCTATTGTTCATATTAAAGAACAGGTGAGGGCTGGGGATGTGGCTCAGTGGTAGAGCAACTGACTAGTATATGTGAGACCTGAATCTACACACACACACACACACACACACACACACAGAGAGAGAGAGAGAGAGAGAGAGAGAGAGAGAGAGAGAGAGAGAGAGAGAGGGAGGGAGAGAGGGAGGGAGAGAGAGAGAGAGAGAGAGATCAACCAATCAATTGATCAGCAGAAGCAGCATGTTGCCCTTCTCTGAAGAGTGTCTGTGGAGAAGTGTTTGGTAGATTGGGTGGAAGAACAGGAGGCCCCTGCTGGTGGCCATAATACATGGAGGGGAAAAAATACTGAACACAGGTTGGCTCTAGACACATGATCCCTGAAGAGGTCACAAGGACCCTTCGTTGTCATGAAAGTTTTACTAATGTCTGTACAAGAGTCCCCACAATTTATTTTTTCTAGAGATCATAGTTAAGCAACAGCAAAAGAAATCAGAGAGGAAGGGGAGGTGAAGAGTTGGAGAGACTGGGCAGTCAGGAAGCTGGAGAGCATGTTTTTTAGTATTTGGTAGAGAGGATGAGGAAAAATGCTCAATGCTTTTGTTTCACAAAGAAAACACAACTATCCTGGCAGGTGACCTCTTAGCTACTTGAGGCAAAAGATGTAATGGATTCAGGGAAATATTAGACCCACAGAAATATTTATTAGTGTGTGTCCGGGGGTATAATAATTAATATTCTGTTGCAGGAACAAAATGCTTTGAGACTGAGTAATGTTTTAAGGCTGAGGTCTAAAGTTGGTCAGCCTGTCGGTGAGGGCTCGCTGGCTTCGTGCCAGCATGGTGCAGTCACTGTGGTGGGGGAGATCACAAGAAGTCTGAGGGATTCAAGGTCCCACTTACTCTTGTTATAACATTTCCTGGGAAGCAACTGCAGCTTTGGAAGAACTGTACCAATCCCCGAATAGGGGTGCCCAGTGTCCACCAGCCCCCACCCCTTAAAAGACCCCAACAACTCAACAACTCCACCCCATGGCTGGGTTTACAGAACGCGAATGCTTGCCGAATAATCTGTCTACATCCACACTGAAGTAGGAGGCTTAGCTGCCAACTCTGGAGCCAAATAGTAGTTCACTTCCAAGGTCATTTCTCTTTATTTTCAGTAAAAGCCATTTAGCAGATTATCTTCTTCAAACTCTACCTGTGTCTTGATCTTTTCCTTAAGAAAGATTTGTTTCCTAAATGACAGGGTGACAGAAGGCCATGCGGGCTCTCCATTATGTTTAATTCAGCAGCGTCCCATTTTTCAGGCCTCCCTGCAAATGATTCCAATTGCATTTCCCTTCTTTCTCCCTGGGGAGTTTTCTAGCTCCCTGATTTATGCTAAGGTCAGGGGAATGTTGGCGGGCTGCTGCAGAACATAACTCACTGAAACCCCTGACATAATGGTGGGGTCACCAGAGCACAGTAGAATACATTAGCAGAGGGGTAGATTAACATGCTGTTAATGCTGATTTATTCCTGAGAAGTACTTCTTGAACACTCCCTCTCGGTCTGCTTGTCAGGCCCGAAGCTGAGGCTGTGTCTTCTCCATATTCATCAGGGTTCTGCTGCAGCAGGCACGGGCATTGACTTGTGAGAAGCAACTCATTGCTGGTGGGAATAATTCAAGAGATAAGATGAGTTGGGAGAAAGTGAGTGATCTTTACATCCCAGGGATGCAGTAATCGAGGGCTCAGAGTGTGCATTTTGCTCTCCGTGGCACACATGCTACAGCCTGGGGAGATGCTGGGTCTGCAGAGGCTTCATCCTGCTGGGAGAGAAGACTGCTTATGTGTTATTAGTGTCATGTGTGGCTGATGGCCTGCTGGAGAGAGGGGCTCTCTGCCAGATTCTTCTGGTAGAAGGGTCTTCAGTAGACCTAGAGGAATGAGGTCCATGGGGGCATTTGGAAAATAATGGGAAAAATCTGGGAAAGGAAACTCCAGGCACAAAGGATGGATATGATTTACTTATATCCATCCTTTTAGGTCTAATGGCTGGCAGCCATTAGAAGAGTGGGGTGAGTGGCTGGGAGAAACATTTTAAGAAGCCAGTGGGTCCTGTAGTGGCAGGCCAACCTGGTGGACATTGTGGGTTTGGTCAGGATCTCCTTCCTGTATAAGAATTGCTGTGGTCATAGCCTGTCTTCACAGCAATAGAAACCTAATTAAGTCAGCAGCTGTTTGTGTGCATACTGTGAGCCAGTTCCTGTGGAGGCAGAAGGGTCATGTTGTAGCCCCGTGGTCATTTTGAATAGGATGATACAGAATTCGTCGCTATGGTTGGGTCCTTTTAGTCAGGGTGTTATTTTTCTCATCGCTGTGGGAAAATTCCCAACTAAAGTGGTTTACAAGTTTAGAAGGCATGGCTTATTTTGACTTAAGCTTGAGGATAGGAGTCCACGTGTTGGGAGGGTATGGCAGGGGGAGCTAAAGCTACTGGGCAGAGATGACTGCTGGGCCCCAACCCACGTGGGTACTACCCAGGCCCAGGATAGCTTTCCAGTTCCCTACTGTGGAACCATGTTCCCAGACTCACACAGGTGTGTCTCTGAGCTGATCCTATATCCAGTCAACTTGATAGCTAAAATTAGCTGGGAAGTCCCAGGTCAAGGCACCAGCAGATATGGTGTCTGGTGAGGCTCCCGTGTGGGTTTGCCAAGGACTGTCTTCTCATCTTGGCCGAGCAGAGACTGTTGAGAGAAGAGTCAAGCTCTAGTTACATCTTAAGATGGTGCTAACCCGATTCCTGGTCCTGGTCACACCTTCTCATGATGGTGCTAACCCGATTCCTGGCCCTGGTCACACCTTCTCATGATGGTGCTAACCCGATTCCTGGCCCTGGTCACACCTTCTCATGATGGCGCTTACCTGACTCCTGGTCTCTATTTTTCATAGCCCAAGTATTTAATCACCTGAGAGGCTCAGTCTTCACCATCTGAATGAAGGGACATGGACGTTAAATCCTTGTGAATCTACATAAGCAAAAAGTCCCATTGGTGTTTCCCCAGACCAAGCAAAAATGAATGCCTTCTCCTCGCCTTCACCTCGGGCTCCATACATAGACCAGCATTCCTCCCAGAGGGGAATTCTGTTGCGTGGAGGAAAAATTAGTAGAAGCATTGTCTCTATGGTATACATTACCAAAATGAAATGCTTGTTCCCAGTGTGTCTGGGGAAATGTCAGAATGGATAGTTCTCTAGAAGTACTTCGACCTTGAGTCCCTTGTAGAAAATGGTTATCTATGGAGTTGTTTTTCTGAAGCAGTTTTATGGCCTTTGCATGACTTTGTTCACAAGACTATCCAGGCACACGTGGCCATCTTGAGTTACTGGGTCCTGCAAACAGTGTACAATAAGGACTATAGTGGCAGGGGTGTTATGATTTCAGCCAAACCAACACGGCTGATACTTCCGGGTTCCAGAGCCGCACATGCGCAGACAAACCCTCAGGAAGACGTGCCTAATGGCCCCGGGGATCTTAAAAGACCCTGTATGACCCACACGCGGCATGGTCGCATCACCTACATCTGACGCAGTTGACCCTTACGCACATGCGTGATCTCCGTCATCTGCGTATGACATAACCACATCATCCACCTGTGCGCTTGCGCTAGGCAGCCCTTAAATGCTGGATGCACCTTCTTCAAGCCCTTTCTCTGCACACTGACCTCACCAGGCCTGTCCACCCCGCCCAATAACCTTCTAAGCGGGTTTGTTGCATGTTCCGTGTTTCCTTCTCACTCGCGCCAGGTAATTTCAAGGGGTGTGGTGCTTTCCTTCAGAAAGCATATATAGTAGATGGGGGCTTTGGTATGCGTTACTTGTTTTATGCAAAAAAAGTTAGTGTAACAATAAGTAAGCCTTTTGCATGACCGTTGGAGGTTCAGTTCATAGAAACTGTTCCTCCCAGTTGCTAGAGAGTCTAAAGTTCATCTTGAACCCTTGAACCAACCCTCTTTCTTCAGCTGACACACACAACACAGAATACATGTATGTCGTGGTTGCTTCCTTATGATGGTAGGCATCTAAGAAGAGCATGCCACCTGCATGCTTACACTCGAAGTTCCTCTGTGTCTGTAGGACCAAGGTCCAGAAATGCTCTCCTGCTTTCTGCCCCCTACCCAGCCCCTCACCCACCTGCTGGCCCCACCAATCCTGTTCCTTCTGTTTCTGTGTGCACGTTCTACAAATATTTTGCCTGGAGTTGCCTTGTGTAAGCGAGCAAATGTTTCCAACTTTGCCATTCTCTGAGAAGGGAGTTTGTAGAGGATCCGCAAATGGCTGGAGATGCCGGGTGTTTTACTTAGACCCGAGGAGGCAGCAGCTCTGAAACCTTCCATCTTCACCCCCCGCTTCATCGTGAGCAGCTGATCTTCAATTTCGTTCAGCCTCTCTCCCTTTGGAGCCAGATCTGTGCACAGCTCCATCATATCGCATTGACTTAAGCAGGCTGAGGAAGCGCCAGCTTTTTCCACTTAGTGATCTGTTTTATTGGTTTGTCCTTGTGCCAGCTGGCTGGGAGGAATCGCCGCTGACGACAGCACAGACCGTCCTGGAGAAACCAAACTTCCACCAGGTCAACAGCCATCGTGGAGACTGTGCTAGCTCACGGCTTCTGTCTTGTGATTTGTGCTCAGTTTTCACACAGGAACCGATACGACTCCTAACCGATAGAGGCTCCAAGACCTTGGGAATGTGTCACACCCACAAATCATTAGTGCTCAGTAGAGGAGAACATAGACCTTGCACCTCGGTGGGGTGCAGGGAAGCAGAGGGTGCTTCAGTGCGTATCCAGCATAGAGCTGGTGGAATAGGAATGGACTGTGAGCGGAAGTGCCTGTTCCTTCTTTGGATTTCCTTTGGTACCACAGAAGCCTCTGCTGTTGGGTGTTACTGTAATACACAGTGGATCCTCAGGGCTGCCTGCCTCAGCCCACCTCCTCGAGCATCTGATTCTAACATTCTAATTGGTGAATGTTTACACCACGGGCCTTGACCTCCCCTTCAAGTTCTCCATTGAACCCGGGTGACACTCGGTGATTGTGGAAGTTGCTGAGCCTGTCGCACACAGTCTAATTGAGACATCTGCAACAAAAGTTTAAAGCTCTCTTTTCCAGCTAGGAAGTGTTGAAGACATTGTATGCCTAGTGGGTGACCCGAAGCTCCCCATCTTGTGAGTCACCTGGGGATGGGCAGTGCTGATAGATTAGCTGCAGTCCCACATGTGAGTAGGTGTTACCACTGAGAGGTCACAGATGACACTCTCCCCCCTCCCCACACACCCCTACTTCTTGTTTAAATCACCTTGAAGCCTTTGTGGTCTGGAGTCTGTTAAACAAATGTGTCTGTTCCTGGCTAAAAGGAAAGAGAGAAGCTTATATAGAATGTCTCCGTCTCAGGTGGGACACGAAAGTCCCTACTAAGGTTTCATACATTCAGTGTTCCTCAATGTACGGAAAGCCTGTAGATAAGAAGTAAAGCCCCGTATACACAAAGCTCATAGCAGAGGGCGGGCTGTGTGCAGGGGGCTTTAGAGCCATGGGGGTCCTGCTGGTGTCTCCCTGGATCTCAGATGGCTCCTCCCTAGGAAGGGATGCTAGTCTCTACCCAATGTCCCGTCTTAGCTATGAGACAATGAGTTGAGGATGAGTGTGAGTGTGCTTTGCTCTCTACTTCCTGGCTGTGGATGTAACAAACAAGTCATCTCAAGCCCTGATGTTGCCCTGCCTGCTCTGCTGTGATGGGCTGTACCCTGAATTGTGAGCTAAGCAAACACCTCTCTTGAGGGGCCCTTGTCAGGGTGCTTTATCCTAGCAGCAGGAAAGAAGTGAAGGAACCTGCTTGGACCAAAAGGATTTCTTCAGCTAGGATGAGACAGAAGCAGGAGGAAGATAATGGACCTCTCATCTTCTTTGTCCTGGATCTACTACCGTTGAGTTCTGCTCTGCAGTAATATATATTAAGGTTCCGCCAGAACTGTCATTGTGACCTTATTTCAAAACAGAGTATTTATAGATGTGACCATGGCAAGATGAGGCCTTCTGAGATTGGGCCTGGGAGCAGAGTGCAGTGCCTGTGTGCTGGGGATCAGAGCAAAGACTGCAGTGAACCGGGCGCTCACCTGGGGACAGAGCGTTCCTAGGAGCAGCTAGGAGGAGGCAGCACGTGCCCTCTTGGTGACAGTGCACTCTCGTGCGCTGGCCTCCTGGACTGAGAGAGGCTGACTCTGCTGTGCACAGAGCTCAGGAAATGAGGGTAACAAATGCGTTCCAGCGGTCAGCTTCAGATGTCAGCTTGGTCAGTGTCAGGGATACCCGGGTAGCTGCTAAAACATTGTTTCTTGGTGAATCTGCAAGGGTCTCTCTGGAAAGATTGGCATTTAAATCAGAGGGCTTTAGAGCACATGTAAGCCCAGAGCAATTCTGAAGATTGGTTTGAAGACAAATGTCATAAAGTAGTGTCACGGTTTCTTTTGATTTGACACGGACCTAGACATCCCTGGGAGTCTAACTTGAGGAACTGTCTCAATTAGATTGGCCTGTAGCCATTTCTGTAGAGCATTTCCTTGATCTCTGGTTCATGTGGGAGGGCCCAGACCACTGTGGGCAGTGCCAGCCTTGGGCAGGTGATTCTGGAATATATAAACAAGATGACTGTAACAACAGTTAGCACAAAGAGACCATGAGTTTGAAAGAGCAAAGAGGGTGTGTATGAGAGGGCTCGAAGGGAGGAAAGGGAGGGGGGAAATGAGGTAATTGTATTATAATCTAAAAATAAGAGTAAAAAAAAAGCCAGACTTTTATTACTGGTGTATGTGTTTGTATGTGTATGCAAAATACATAAACATAGCCTATGGAGTCTGTTTTGTGGGCGTGTATATGGTCTAATGGCTGACCATTCTTTTTGGACAATTGATAAGGTGAGGTTAGTTTTCCTCCCAGCAGTAATTATTTTCCTGCAATTCTTGTCTATATAAATATATACATAGCAATAATAATAAAAGAAAAAGAGGTTATCAGTGGATGGGGGTGGAGGGAGGGCACCTAGGAGGGGCTGGAAGGAGGGAAGGGAAGAGGGAAGCGATGTAATTCTATCTCATTTAAAACATAAAGAAAGCAAAAGTGTCCAAGCAACCCCGGAGGAGCCTATTAGTAAGCTGAGTTTCTCTGTGGTCTCTTCTTTTTCTGCCTCCATGTTCCAGCCTTGAGGACCTGTCCTGACAAGCTGTGACCCAGAAAGGTAAGCTAAAATAGACTTTCCTACCCAAGTTGCTTTGGTTATGGGGTTTATTAGGATAACAGAAAGTGAAGTAGGACAGGAAGATCTGGAGAATCCTCTGGGGGAAATACCAGAGAGGAGGTAGCTTAAGATGGCACCCAGCGGGCAGGGGCAGGGGCACGACACAGGCTTCACATGCCCTGCCCCCGTGTCTAGCTGGTCCCCATGTCTGCCTCTGGCCTGTGATATATGATCCTGACTCCAGGCCACTGCTGACTTATCAGAGCCAGACAGTAGCACTAATAAGATTCCCTCCAGAAAAAGTCTGCAATTTTGGCTGGAGGAGCTCAGGGAATTGGATGCCCTGGGGTTGAGTGAGAACAGATCAGGATCCGGGGCTCATCACTCACTCACCCACTTCTTGCAGCCCTAATGAGTTCACAGAAAGCAATTTCTTGGAATCTGGGTTTAAGAAATGCTAGAGACTCTTGTAAGGGATGAGTACGGCCAAAGGGAAACAGGAGTCTGAGTTTTGCGTTGAGTTCAGCTCTGGAGCGGAGCAGCGTGGGATGGAATTGGTCTGCTTCCCAGGCATATCCGTGACGTATCAATGGAGTAGTTCCACTGCCGGAGAACTGTTGAACCTCCTTTGTTGCCTTTTCCCAGCATGCCTTGCAATCTGACGCCATGCCTCTAGCATCCATCCCTCCTTTGGTATCTGCGGGTTCTGTTGGTCTGTACCGTCTTGGTGGGGCGAGATTCTCTCCTGACAGTGCCGATATTTCCTCTGGCTCTAGAGTTTCATTCTCCTCCAACGTGGCTGGTTCTGTATGAATAAATCATCAATCGCTTTTCATGAACTAATAGGAGCCTACAGTGCAGTTCAGGGGAGGGTTTGGCTGCAGGAGGCTGACAATCAAGGGCAGCAGCTTAGTCAATGAGCTTTAATAACAGGCGGCAAGAGCGAGGAGCCAGGGCTGGTTCCAGGCTTCACTACCGTGTACTGCGCACCCGTGTCTGCTCTCGGTGCGCTATACCAGATGGCGAGTTTCGGGCAAGGAGGCTGGAGGTTAAAATACACAGACAGAGAGACAGACACGGGTCATCCTTGAATTCCCCAAGAATGCCCCCTTTATTGTGTTCAGGGGCAGATTATATAGAGATAGCCACGCCCCAGCCAAACCCACCAGAAACCACTCTCCTGCCATCAGGAACTCCTGAAGGTCTCGTGCTCAGAGCAGCTGTAGGCACTCAGATCAGGGGATTGCAAGAAATTCAGGATCTGGGGTCTCACTGCTCCCAACACTTCACAGTACCAGGGCCAAGTTCCCCTTTTGCTCTATGTCCACAGGAGAGAACTTCTTTCCCTTGGCCTTGGGACACCCTCAGCCCCCCCCCCCCCCCCCCAGAGAGGAGTCTGTCCTGTGGAGAAGTCAGGTGGTTTCCTGAATGTCACTTCTGTTCCCTGGCACCTATCTCCTTCATGGAAATGAGACCATCCTGAAGGCATCCATACTGGGCTTGTCACGCTATGGGCACAGTTAAGAGGATGGATACACCATGTGAGGCAGAAAGTACATTAAATGGGTAAGTGGTCAGAGAGGTCTAAAGGAGGAACCCTGAACTGGAAGTCCCCAACCTGAGCTCTCCTTTATGGGGACATAAATTAATTCTTCCAAGCATCCCCCCCCCCCCCAACATCCTCTCTTCCTCCTTTCTCTTCCGAAAAGGGCAGGTCTCACAGGGAAATCAACTCAATATAGGAGCCAGACTTTTGAACTTCTCATCCGCCACTCTGCTTGTGGGGTCACCAGGGACCGGCCCGTTGTCTGGCATTTGGAAAGCACTGTAGCAGATATGTGTGCATGAGGGTGAGAGTGTGAGCATGTGTGTGCATTTACACAAGTCCATGTGTTTGTGCACGCGAGAGCGTGTTTACAAGTCTGCACACAAGGGAGTATGTATTGGTGTGTGTTTCTGCATAGGTGATTGTGTGAACTTGTGTGCCTGCCTGGGCGCACATATTTATGAGTGTGTTATATATGAGTGTGCAAATGTCTGGACACATACGTGCATGAGTAGGTGAGTATATGTGGTCAAGCTTTGAGTCTGAGAGAATTGTGAAGAGCCAACACAAAAGAAACTCACTTAGGGCCTGAGGAAATGAGTTGTGTGCTGTGTGTGTGTCTGTCTGTGTCTGTGTTTTATTTTGCGGTGCAGAAGATTTGGGTGCCACATTGTGACAGTTCTGCAGGAAGCGTCACGAGGCATGGCCTGGCTTTGGGAAGCTCTCTCTGTGCCCAGCCTTCTCGGCAGGTTCTGAGGCCAGCAGCTAATTCACATGGCTAACAGCTGTCTTTTCCCCAAATCTGCCAGATTTGGCCAGGCAGCTGAGGAGGCTGCCCTGGGGCGTGGACCTCTTGGAGGCTCTGTTGTTTGTCTGCGCGGTGGTTGGCACAGCACTTCTGCCTGAGTTGAGATGACCCAGTTTTGATAATTGAACAACTGTTGATCTAGCTGTTTATCTCCTCGCCTGCTTCTCTCACACAGCCTGTGTGCCTCTGCCTTTTGTCTAGCAACGCAAGAGTGGCTGCCACGGGTGGGCAGAGTTCTTGTTTCTATGAGCATAACAAGATGGTCCCAGTCAGACCAAGGGGGTAGGCATTATCGTCCTGTTTCTTTTGTGGTGTGGAGCCTGGCCAGTTCCTCCTTGGGTCTGTAGTGCAGGGGAGGGGGTCACTTCCCTAGAGTCATGATCACGTGCCCCGGCCCTGCTTGTGCTGCTGCAACCTTTGCAGACTGGCCTGGCTGAGGGTGTTTCAGGAAAGGCCAACAGAAGAGCGGTCCAGGGTCTGGGGCAGGATGCAGAGGGATGTGGTGGGAGACAACAGATGATAGCTGTACTGCCAGGGTCTTGGCTGGTGGTGGCGTGGATCCACATACCCAGCCACTCATTCGTGCAGGCCTGGAAGAGGCGTTCTGCCCATTGGTTCCTGCCAATGCACTGGCTTTACTCTTACTTACACCATCCTCTGATGGAGGCGTAAGGCTTTGCTTCCCACCCCTGTTAATTTTGTACCTAATACAAAGGGGGTTTGCCTTGAACTGGGCCTGAAATATTTTCTTTCTGTCATTTTTATGCGTGAATGTGGGGGGCATGATTGCATGTGTTTTATCACACATGTGTAGGTGTGCATGCATGTAGGTGCATGTACACGTGGAGACTTAGTGCTGGACACCACCCTTGTGTGTGTGTGCATGTGTGTGTGTGTAAAACACAATTCTTTCACATTACTCCTTGAGGCAGGGTTTCTCAGAGGAGCCCAGAGCTTGCCAATATGACTAGTCTCTTAACCAGCTTGCTCTAAAGAGCCTCTCTCTCCACCTTCCTAAGCTAGAATTACAGGCCAGCCACCTCATGTCTCCTGTTGTTTGACATATATGTGGGTTCTAGGAATCCAAACTTTGATCTTCATGCTTGCAGGGAAAATAAAGCCCTGTAACCACTGATGTCCCTGCACCACAGGCATACACACACACACACACACACACACACACACACACACACACCCCTAGTCATTAAAACAATATTGACTTTTGTACATTTTATGATGTGTAGGTGTAATTATGTGGGCATATGCATTTGAGTACAGCTGTCCTCAGGCCCGAGGAACTGGACTCTGGAGCTGGACTTAGAGATCTCTGTAGACTACTACTACAGGGCACATCCTGGGATCTGAGCTTGGGTTCTCTAAAGAGCAGCCAGCTCTCCTAACTGCTGAGCCATCACCTCTCCAGCTCCCAGTCCATCTCTTCTTAACAATGGAGAAGACTGAAACCACAGACAAGTGATTGAGCAAATCTGGTACCAAAGCCCGGGCATCTGGGGCTCTAGGCAACAGATGATGATATGAAGGTATCTACACATATGTGCATACAAAATGGTAGTAGTGCTTCTGATGTGCCTTAGAAAAGTAGGCCCCAATTAGTGGAGACAAAACATCCCTTTATCTCACGCCAATGTGGCAGTGTAGCTTGATTTTTCATTTTCCTTAATATATGTGTTAGTAACTCAGCGGCTTTTTGACAGGCTTTGGATGCTCTGAAGCCCGTCCCCTTCTATTACTTGATGGAGATACAATGTGGGCTGGTGACTTTCTCCCTCCCTCCCTCCCTCCCTTCTGTGACTGGAGAACAGGGGTAGAGACAGAGGAGCAAGATCAGCATTGATGATCAGTTGGCGGATAGAATGTAGATTGTTCTCTACCAGGGTAAATGTTAGAAAACAGCGTGACCCAGCCAGAGCCTGAGCATCTCACAGAGTAGGAGCAGCTGTGTAAAGGACCTATGACATTGGACATGAAGGTCACAGAACCTAGCTCAGAGCCCGGTTCCATCCTCCAGAGTTCTTTTCTCTATTCCTGTTGCGACCCAAGTGACCCTGGAGAGCAAGAGTCCCTGAAAAGAGCAGAATCGTCCTTGACCCCTCTGCAAGGCTGGTTTGTCAATTAGCACATGTGTGACTGGATGGGTTGGGATGTTGCGGGTCTGATCTTCCACCCTGTGTCAATCTGACTAATAATAATCGCTGACTGAATGGCTACAAAGAGAGAGAAAACCACAGAAGAAAATAAGAATAACTCACAATATTATCCCCATTAATACTTTTCATCTATGGTTTTATCATCCATGCTATTTAATGTGTTCGTAGCTGCACATTCTTTTGAATTTCATAACAATTCCCCATGACATTATCTCTGCAGTAATAATTGCCAGCAGCTGCATGGTGAGCTAGAACTGATGCTTTAATATTGGCCGAGTAAGAGATTTCAAACCCTGCTAAGATTTGTGATTATTTCCTTATGAGATTTTGCTAGAAATGGATACAAGACTTCAAAATGATTTCATTATTTGTACCCGCAACAGCAGAATGTCACCTCCCTCCTTCTCCTTCCTGTCTCCTTCCCTTTATTTCTTCTTTTCCCTCTTCAGTATTTCAGTCTTAAGTAGTAAAATATGAAGGTGAAACACAGGCTGGTTGTTATTATTATTATTATTAATCATTATTATTAGTCAGGTTGACACAGGCTAGAGTTATTGGAAAACATGTCTCCATAAGATTGCCTGTAGGATTGTCTGTGGGAACATTGTCTTAAAAAATGATGGATGGGAGGGCCCAGCTCACTGTAGGTGGTGTCACCTGGGCAGGTGGCCCTAGATCTGAGAAGAAAGCAGAATGAGCCAGACACAGGGGACAAGCCAGTGAGCAGCCCTCCTCCACTGTCTCTGCTTCAGTTCCTACCTCCGGGTTCCCATGTAGGTTTCTGCCCTGACTTTCCTTCAGCTGGTTTATATCCTATTATCTGTAATAAACCTTTTCCTTCCCAAGTTGCTTCTGGTTATGGTGTATTGAACTAATACATGAAATATCCTAGCCTTCCCCCTTCCTTTCCTACAAGGAGGAGACTCATTTTTAAATCATTGTCCTGGTTTCATTTCTGCGGCCATGAGAGAGGCCCTGGCAGAAAGCAACACAGATGAAGAAAGGGTTTACTTTGTTTACAGTTCAAGGTCACATTCCAGCATTTGGGGAATGTCAGGGCAGGAAACCAAGTAGCTGGTTTTATCAAATCTGTAGTCAATGGCAAAGAGAGACTATATACCGCTTACCTTGTTAGCTGCCAGTTTCTTCTGCTCTTTTGCTGTCCAGGACTCCCTGAGTAGGAAATGGTGCCAACCACAGTGTCTGGGTCTTGCAGTCCAGCTCAATGAAGGCAGTCACTTACAGACAGAACCATGGGCCATCCTGATCCAGGCACTTCCTTCTTCAGGCTCTCTTCCTGGGTTGTTCCAGTTTGTGACGAGTTGACGCTTAAAACTAACCATCACAGCCATCCCTATAAATCCCAGCTGCAATGAGCCATACAAGAAAACCTGTCTGATTGCTCATCAGACCATTAGGATTGTGATGGAAGGAGTTCACTGAATAATGGGATGCCTAAACTCATGGTTTTAGCATCTTTCACCCAGATTTGCCTGTTCCCTGGCCATTGCTGCATGTCCTTGGTGTGGTGACAGGATCTCAGCAAACCTAGTCTGTAATCACTGCCCACTTGGGTTCAATCACTCTTCTCCACTCCTTTCCCATGGGCTTGTGGTTCTCCAGGTGCATCTTGGGAGGACTAGGAAGGTCTTCCCCGAGTAGGTTACGGGATAAGAACCTGGAAGGGCTCAGTTATGGGCAGAATGTTGTCTTTAAGGCAGACTCACCCACATGACAGGAGTCTGCTGTCTTCTTTCAGCTCTGATGGAGACTGGGCTGCAGTTGGCAGTGACGGCTAGTTGGCAGACATCGTATGTAATGATGCATGAAGTGAACCAGCACACACGTTCTTTGATCAAAGCATGGGGAATCCTGCAAACATAATTCTCACTGCTGCTGGAATCGCAGTGGTTTGGTACTTAAATTAGCTTCACTGTCTGGGCGGGGCACTTGATATTTATCTATGACAAACACAAATGGGAAATGAGGTCTTATGACTTATTAAAATTGTGCTGATCTTTGTATTCCCTGAACAATATATGGGTAGATGAGCATGGGGCTCTTACAGAGTTTGAGGTAGAAGCCCCCACATGTGCAGTCTTTTCTGTGGACCAGCCTGAGAAGCTCGAGAAGATATTAGGAAATGTCCTTGCCACACAGGCTGCATCTTTGCAAAGCCTCATATGGCACCGAGACCACTGGGCGCAGCTAGAGGTGGAACTATGGCCCAAGCCTAAGACATTAGTAATAACAGTGAGTGGTTTCATTAATTGATTCATTAATTCATCAGTGCTTCCATTATCAACTATTTTTGTGTGTTTGCTGCGGAAGCTTCCATGGCTCGTTAATGCCCGTCGTCTTAGTGAGGGATGATGCTGTGGATGTACCAACTTCGTCTAAATGGCAGTGATTTTTTTAAATCTCTCCTAGGCGTTTGGCCTCATTAATATTTTAGAGTCATTGACAGTTCTCTTTAAGGTCCAAACCATTCTTATGCAAAAACTGATCACAGTTTTAACACAAAGGAACAAAGTGACCATCAACTTAATTGATTCACTTTAAATTAGGCAAAATAAATTAAGTTGGCTTGAAGTTTTAGAAGACAGTAATAAAATCTGTTTGCGTCTTACCTGAATAGGATGTCAGTTGGGACCCTAGCAGTCAGAGAACAAACTTTTATTACAAGAACGCCTTTGGGGATGGGATGGTATGATCTAGAAGCACACATGCTCACTTCTATTCTGCCTCATTCTGAGAATAAATCTTCCTCTACCCAGAAGCCTCTTCCAGCTGATACAGAAGAGGGTCACGTGTTCTGGACAGTCACCAAGTCAGGGAGAGGAGGAACGTTCCATCCTGCATGGACAGAGTAGAGGGATTTCCCCAGGCTCCACACTCACTGTGAGCAAACACAAACTCTAGGCCTGAGAAGGTTGCTGTGATGGCCTCAGAGCTTTTCCTGCTTCTGACTTAGTTCATTCAGCCTGTGGCGCCTCTGATATCATTCATTTCCTGTCCCTCTTTCTCTTCTAGCCTGGCAGCTGTATTTTATTCTTTACTGGCCCTAACTGAACACATGGTAGAACATAGTAGGGTTTTCTGTGACAACTCTATGTTTTAAATAGTTCCCAGTATCAGTGGGTTACAATGGAGGAATCTACCAAAGATAGAGCTGAGAAGCTAGGAGAGGAAGCAGGCCAGGGATGCTGGCTGGTCCCCTCCTCACCTCAGTCGCTCCCCTCTGGCTCTGGGGTCAGCACCAGGCTTGAATTCTCACTGTCCAGACATGAGTTAGACAGGTGATTTTTGAGTCTCAATGGTGAAAGGCAAGATAAATTGTCAGGTGATGTCACGGGGAAGGGAGCAGAATTCTACACAAAGATGGGACAGAGCGACAATTTTGAGTGTGGAGGTCTAAGCAGTTCATGAAGGAGAAGAGCCAGAAGTTGTCAGGGTGTGGATCTGTGTATTTGTATGCACATCTTTGTGTAGCTTAGAGGACATTGAGGAGGTTGTCTCGTGTGAGAGGTGGCAGGAGTAAGCTGTGGGGAGGCTCAGAAGAAAGTCTCCTGGTTGGAGTGGGAGATGTGGGATTTCCCTCTGTATGCTGTGATTACCATTGATAAATAAAGGAACTGCTTTGGGCCTATAGCAGAGCTATAGGGGAACAGAGCTAGGCAGGGAAAACAAAGCGGAATGCTGGGAGAAAGAAGGGTGGAATCAGAGTGAAGCCATGTAGCCCCACTGGAGACAGACATGCCCAGAAATTTACAGGGTAAGCCACAGCCACATGGCGATACACAGATTAATAGAAATGGGTTAAATCAATATGTAAGAGTTAGCCAATAAGAAACTAAAGCTAATGGACCAAGCAGTGATTTAATTAATACAGTTTCTGTGTGATTATTTCAGTTCTGGGCAGCCGGGACAAACAAGCAGCCCTGCCCTCTGCTGCTACAAGTGAAGATGTTGGATGTGGGGTAGGGAAAACTGAGGAACTTTCTGGATAATAAAGTAGGGGAGGGGAGGCATATTAGCGCCTGAGAGGTAGGGGCAACAATGTGCAAAGAGTGACAGATTATGAACTAGGGCATGTTGGCAGGAAAATGGGGCAGTGTCCTGGAGATCAGGAATCATGACTGACTTGGGACCCTAACTCATATGTCTCTGCTTCTACTCATCAGTGCTCAGCAGGTCTAGGGCAGCTGCTGTCTAGAAACTACTGGGAGGAGGGTGAGCGTCAGAGCAGCCATGATAAATAGGCTCTGGTCCAGACAGCCAAGGATCTTGACTCCAACACAGTTCATTCAGGGTCACAGGCACTAGGCAAGAGCTGCTGCGGAAGGTCAGCTTTCATCAAACCACCCCGAGTGAGTGACTCAGTCCCTCAGCGTGGAGCACCATCCGTAATCCATCTCTCCTCATCGTTTAGCGTCTCCTGACTCATTCCTCTTCATTTCTCGCTCCACGACTTTGGGGACCTGACAGAAAATCAAAAATCTCTCAAATCAAGAACTTTAAGATGGGGACTGCAGCACAAGGTTGGTGCCCACAAACATCCTCGTCCCCTGCCTTCCTGCTCCTTCTCCATTTGCATCCGCTCCCTTTCCATCTTCACTGTTTCTGCCAAGCTGCTACCATGGCTCAAAATCTGCTTCCAAGTCATTTCCTTGTGCTTTCTCCAGGCCTCTGTTGCGATGCTTAGCACTGACTTGCCTTCTATTGACTGAAATATACAGTGCATGGGCTTCAGTGAGAGCGAGGAAGGAGAGTGCGCTGTGGAGGGCCAGGTATTCAGGAGACGCCTCTAACCCATTTTGTGGTCATGACGGTGCCATTGTGCAGTAGTCACACCCTTGCTCATGTCCATCATGGGACAGAGTAAGGCTGTGGACTGCAGGGGTCAGATTTGTCTCCAAGCCTGGAAAAGATACGCAGCTTCGCATTTACTTTGAAAATTTGAATGAAGCAACAGCCTTAACCTGAGTGACTCCATTTGGAGTTTAAGTGCAAAGAAAGAATGATACCTGCATCCCATCTTCATGAGTCAACAGCAGCCATCTGCCGGCAGAGGAGTGGGCACGGGCTGATAATCCATTTATACCACTAAATAGTGACACCTGAAAATACATCAGATCCCATCGGGAACACCAGACAAATGGATTTATCAGTCACACCAGATGTGGCTAAAGAAGGATCTCTTCAATGAGTGGGTGGCAGACATGCTGCCTAGTCTGAGCCTCAGCCAGGAAGATGAGCATAGGCGATTCCTGCCTCTGCCCCCAGACTGCAGCTCAAATGCAGTTTTTCCTGCCAGTGACACCCAAGCCTGTCACATGGCCCTGTGCCTCCCGCAGACCTGATTCCCAAGCCTTCTTACCTCGCCCCCAGCAGGCCTTTCTCTCTGCCTGTGTCATGTCAGACTCTGAACTCGGCACCTCTTTAACCATTCCTCAGCCACCCTGTAATTGTGTGAACTGTGATGTATGCCCCGAGAGTTAGACTGGAAAAAACAAAATCGTGATCGCCAACGGCAAACTACTAGCTGAATCAGAATGAGTTGGCAGATTGCAGCCAGTGGAACTGATAGAACTTCTGAATTCGTTGTTTGACAAATCCTACTGTGGAATCATGGGCATATCTGTTTCTTTGTAAACATAATTCTGTTACTGTGTGTGAGTGTGCATATGTCTATGGTATGTGGGTGTGTACGTGCCACAGTCCATGAAGGCAGATGGCAACTTTGTGGAGTCAGTTCTGTCCTCCTACCTCTGTGACTCTGGGGGATTGAAATCAAGTCAGTGGGCTTCTCTGGTCATCTTGCTGGCCCTGGTATTTATGTCTTTGACATAAGATTACTGCAAGGTCCAACAGTAGAGGGTGTCTGAGGCAGACACTAGAGTAGAATGTGTCTAGATTACCACTGGGGCCTTTCTTAGGTGACTCCCTGGACACTCGCCCTCCTGGCTGGGCTTTTATCATCAGCTCCAGGGAAGCTGATGATGGGAGCTGAGTGCAGTCAGAACAGGCCCTGTGGATGTATTTAATACAAGCTGAGGTTATATTGCTGGGCTATTCCCTAGTGAGGGCCTACCTTTGAGGAGATGAGCACACTCCATCCACTATCTTACTTCCAGGCCTTTTACCATAGTGAAGAGACTGAAAAAAAAACTTGAGATGAACGGGGGCGGGGGTCATCTCTTGTCTTCCTCCCTTGAAGGATGAACAGGAAGCATCTCCTGTCTTCCTCCCTTTAGAGATGAGTGGGGCACATCTCCTGTCTTCCTCCCTTGAGCGGTGAATAGGTCGCATCTCCTGTCTTCCTCCCTTTAGAGATGAACAGGGAGCATCTCCTGTCTTCCTCCCTTGAGCGGTGAATAGGTCGCATCTCCTGTCTTCCTCCCTTGAGAGATGAACAGGGAGCATCTCCTGTCTTCCTCCCTTGAGGGATGAACAGGAAGCATCTCCTGTCTTCCTCCCTTGAGGGATGAACAGGAAGCATCGCCTGTCTTCCTCCCTTGAGGGATGAACAGGGAGCATCTCCTGTCTTCCTCCCTTGAGGGATGAACAGGAAGCATCGCCTGTCTTCCTCCCTTGAGGGATGAACAGGGAGCATCTCCTGTCTTCCTCCCTTGAGGGATGAACAGGGAGCATCTCCTGTCTTCCTCCCTTGAGGGATGAACAGGGAGCATCTCCTGTCTTCCTCCCTTGAGGGATGAACAGGGAGCGTCTCCTGTCTTTCTTCACACATCAGAAACGCAGCATAAGGCTGAGTGAAGCTGCAGAGATACTTTGGGACAGCTATAAAGTGGACACTCTGATCTTTTATGACCAGGGCATGAAAGAAGAAACAAATGGAAACAAAAATCTTAGCATGTCCTTAGCATGTTGAAACACACCCAAGCATGGTGGCTCTCAACACTTGAGAGACCAGCTGTTCCAGGCTACTTGACTCCAGGACAGCCACATGTGAGAGGCTGTGATACCTTCCTCACTCACTCCACAAAGAGACTGGGAGATGACTCCACAGGTCTAGCCCTTGCTGTGCATGGGGATCTGAGTGTGGTCTGTGGAAAAGCTGACATGTGGCCAGTGCCTGCCATCCCAGTGCTCAGTATGTAGACAGGGATAATTGGATAGTAGTCAGTCAGGTTAGCTGACCAGTGAGCGAGCTGTAGATTCAGCGAGAAGTGCCGTATCACCAATAAGGTAGGGCAGGCCATTTACTCCACCACTTGGGAGACAGAGGCAGTTGGATCTCTTCGAAGGTCAGTCTAGTCTACACAGTGAGCCTACACCAACCAGAGTTACATAACGAGACCCTATCTCAGGAAACAACCAACCAACCAACCAACCAACCAACCAACCAACCAACCAAAAAAACAGACCAAATTCCCCTCAAAACAACAAAGGACAGGCAGAGAGAAAGGTTGATGAAGATATGAAATGCTGTCTTTCACCTTCCACATTCACGTGTATGCACATAGCCACCTATGTGCTCGGTTGGAAAAATGATATTTATGCACAACATATAATCAATATTCTCAAAATTGCTTATGTGGTGTGCTACACAGATACAAATGCAGTCTGTACATTGCCCATTGTAGTTTTGTAACCTGCTACATTATAAAATACCACACTATGATATGATAAAGGTTTCTTTGGGAGGTAAAAGCTCTAGTGTCTTTGAAGAATCCTAAGTAAGAACATTCTAGAACCTTCATGAAATCAGTCTGCTGAGGTCACAATGGATGCAAACTTGGATTTCTTTAACCATGTGGCCCCGAGGAGTGGTCCAGAACATGTTAACATCAGCATTGCCGGTCCCCACTGCATGACTGTGTGACTTGAGAGGTAACATGACCTCTCTTTACACCTCACTGTTGTGTGTAAAGTGTCAGTGTTGTCTGTCAGGACTGGTGTGAAGAGCCGTGAGTTAATATGAAGGGTGCGTTGTGTTTGCCCCAGTCGGCTCCCTCAGTTGCCAGCTGTAGATGCTGTGTTTTAGCTGTTCAGGGTCTCCTGTCTATGCTCTCAGGGTAGGCTGTACAGAGTACCTGTTTCCTTAAAGCTCATCTCTGCTTTACATCCTGGCTGTACCTAGGGCTGTGCGGTTGCATTTGGATTATGGAGGGTGTACATTGTCTGACTTCATAGACAGGAATCAGGAATGTCATGGGATAACACAGTTTAGAGAGCTTTTATATATTCTTATTGGGGAAAAGTGTTCTGGGTCTATAAGAAGCTACTACAGCTGGGAAAAAGTTAGGAAATAAGACATGAAGTATTGGCATGGCCACTGCTGGAATATGACCACCCATACACGGAGGTGGTGACCCTCGGACACGCACAGCCCCTTTGTGCACTGTGCATCTTTCCGGCCTGGAAGGTTGATGTTGGCTTGAAGGTTAGAAGAAAGTATCTGTTTAACCGGCAATAAAATTTAAAGCAATTTAATAGGATCAATTCTTGCCATTGCTGTTTCTTCTTTTTTTTTCTTTAAATATTACGCACAGCTGGCTTTGTAGCCATCTGTTTGGGGCCAGTTTGTCTGCAGAAGAGCTAATTAAAGGAGGAAAGATTTGTCATCTTAAGGAACGCTGACAGTTCTCATGGCCCTCGGGGGAGCAGAGTCTTGTTAGAAAAATAGTCTCTTTTTTTTGTTGTTTGTGTTGCTGTTTATTTGATGTCTAATGTATACTCGTTCTGATGTGCAATCAGCATGGATGCCTGTTTTCACATAGAGTGTGCGTCTTCCTCGCACTGGGGGCAACTCATTTCTAAGGGTTAGATTTTCAATTATTACAAACATTATCTTATTGCTGCGGCGGATTTTCTTTCTTAGCATATTTTAATAATTAATTTTGTGTGTGCATTTTAATGTGTGCCAAAGGATATGTGTGCGTGTGTGTGTGTTTGTGTGTGTGTAGGTTGAAAGACAGTTTTCTGAAGTGGGTTGTCTCCCTTGCGTATGTGGGGTATACAGATCGAACTCAGAGTGTCAGGCTCTCAACACTGAGCCATCTTGCTGCCTCTATTGTGACCGACTTTATTTTTTTATTGGTGGTTATATATACATATATGCATTCACCTAATATAAAATTTGCCATGAAGCCATGTTTGAAATATGCATGCCACTGGCATTGAAAACGTCCATGGTTTTGTACGCCATCTCTTTGCAACCCGTTTTCATCAGTTACCAAGGATGGTTTCTGTCAGGAAGGCATCCGTCAACCGTGTGCCAGGAGCCTCTGGGTGTGGCTTTTGTTCCTTGGGGACTGACAGGACAGGACAGGAAGGCAGACTGTCCTTTGGATTTCCATCCCATTTGCCAAGGATTTGGGATGGTCGTCCGAGGTGGACGAAGTCTTCGACAACGTAAATGCTGTATTTACACAGAACATAGTGTGCTCCTCTGCTAACTGCTTGGGTGGGGGAACCAAGTCAGATTTCTAATGTATACATCAGTTTTCTATTTCATGGTTTTCCATCCATCAAAAATCTAAGAAAACACGGTAGTGAGAAACATGGGTGTATGAGCCTTGACCCCATTTTATCTCCAGTTTCTGGAGTCCTCCAAATGGGGAGCTCTTGTCAGCAATTCATGCGTTTTATTAGTGATGAGGCTGAAAAGCAGCCTTGGTCTTTAAGGTCAATTGTTTCTTTTTGATACAAATGTAGTAAAATTATAATCTTATTGGTTCCTGGTGAGGCTTCTATCCAAATCTGTGGAAGACCAACTGCTTCTAATTTCATCAGTAAAAAGTCTATCAGATGGTCACACCTTCTCTTTCAGCCTAGAGAGTTTGAAACAAACCCTGAATTCTTTAAAATCTCAGTCACTTAAAAATTAGTTAGCCTTGTTTGTCCTGGTAAATCCACTTATCAAGATGCCAATTACTGTTTGGGCATAACTTATATTCTACTGTATTAAATTCATTTGATACATGTAAGAGTGGAGCCTCTATCTTACCTATATCTTCCCGGGAAATAGTGGCCTACTTAGTGATATATTAGTGATGTATTAATATTTATTAAGTGCTATGTGCATAACACAACATGACATTTTTTATTAGAATACATTTTGTAATAGAAAAGCAAAGAGACATAATTAATTTTTTTGCTCTTGGAGAACTTTCCTGGGGTATATTCATCAGTACTGAGTGATACCTGTGCCGCAACCTTGGGAAGGAATGAATCAAGATTTGCCTACATCTGCAGGAAATGATGCTGGTGAGTGATTGTCGAATGCTGAGTGTGCCCCATTGTGAAGCTTCACATGGCTTTAGAGAGACACTGTAGGGAGGAGGAGGGCATGTGAGGCTGTTGTTGGGTTGGCTCCTGCTCTGGTGTCTGCCTTGTTCATGCCTTTCTCAGTTATGTGAGTTGTCGGATTGGTGCCTGCTGTGGTGGTCTGCCTTGTTCACGCCTTTCCCAGTTGCCCGCAGTCAGCGGGAACCGAGGCAAGTGTGGTGCACTAAGGCGTCTGGAGGGATGGAAGGAGGGAGGAGGATGAGAGAGAGAATATTCATATGCTTTTTATTAAAGTTTCATTGTTGCAATTTTTCTATTTTATTCTTGTTCTCTGTCTGGTACTGCGCCTAATCTAGAAGGTTTTTTTTTTGGTCATAGATATAAGTGCAGAAAGAAAACATAACATATATGAGGGTCGGTACTTTTTACTCTTGTGATGGATTAATGCCCTCAAATATGACCCCAATAGATCCCTCTTCCTTATGTTGTTTTGTTGGGTTTTTGTTATAGTGGCAAGATTAATAACTAACACAAAGTGTGTGTGTGTGTGTGTGTGAGTGAGAGAGAGACTGTGTGTGTGTGTGAGTGAGTGAGAGAGAGACTGTGTGTGTGTGAGAGAGAGAGAGTGAGTGAGAAAGAGAGAGACTGTGTGTGTGTGAGAGAGAGAGTGAGAGAGAGAGAGAGAGAGAGAGAGAGAGAGAGAGAGAGAGAGAGAGAGGTGGAAAGTTCCTTTCCTCATCACCAGGAATGATAAACATGAAGTATGGGTTTAGGAAAGCACATTTGGGTTTAGCGGTAGAAATAATTCTGAAAACTTGGGAAGAAAGAAAAGAAGAGAGAGTTCTAGAGACCTGGCAGACCCAGGGTGGGATGAAAGAAAGGTCAGGACAGGCTGGCTCTGCCACTGTAATGGTCCCCAGGGTGATGTCACCCTCTGTCCTCCTCAGCTTAAGCATATCCCTCTCAGTCTGTCATTTTGCTGGGCCATGCAAGCTCCTTTGGTGATTCTTACTCCTAAGGTTTGACCAGCACTGGGCTCAGATGTGGAGTGAAGCCAGTTGTCCCTTGCTTCTGGCTCGAGTGGAGCAGATACCACAAACTGTAGCAGGCCTTTTCTTCAGAAGCAGCTATATCATCAGCTGAAAATATCAAGCAAGAATAAACATCACAGTCAAGGTGTCTGTCCCCCCTGTGGTCCACTGGGCTCTGCAGTTCTCTGCTGCTGTCCAGTAGGACAGAGAACACTGAACCCCACATTGTCCAGCAGGACAGAGAACACTGAACCCCACATTTATGATTCAGGAAGAAATTATAATTTATAATTGGAAGTAGTGTCTCTTCTGCATGCAACCACTTTAACAACACCAGATATGAAACATTGTTATCAGACATGGTTCATCACTAGGAATTGAAAATTAAGTCAATGAGATTTTTTTTTATCTTTGGGGGTGAACATTGGTGGTTTTTTTTAAGTCATGGTTTAGTGGTTTTTGTTCTATTTTATTTTTGAGACAGACTCTTTTTACATAGTCCTGTTTGTCCTGCAACTCACTATGTAGACCAGGCTGGCTTTGAACTCACAGAGATCCACATGCCTCTGCCTCTGCCTCCCAAACACTGGGATTAAAGGCATGTACCACTATTCCCAGCTGTGTTATTTTTATCGTCATATATATATGTATATATGTAAAGCTGATTGTATTTTTAGAAGTCATTTGATTCTAAAATACATATATCCACAGCAATAATACATAATGCATTTTATCTAATTAGTATGTTTTATCTCTTAGAAGAAACATTAGGTTTACATCTTTCATCTATTGAAATATCCTACATACCTAAAATATCACTTATTTATTGTGGTCAACTTCTCTATTTTAAAGGTTAATTTGTTTTTATTATAAAATACTACAATAAAAATATTTCCATCTAGGTAAATTGTGGCATTTGAAGCCGATCTATAACAGATCTGAGTCTATTTCATTTTTAATATGAAGATGACCTCTGGAATTCTAAGAATATCATTGTAAGCCACGAGCAGAAGGAAAACAGCAGTGTTCCCCACCGCAGCATCAGGGCCGTGGGCTCCGCCCAGCCCTGCCAGGTACTCTGTGACCTTTGGGCAATGTTTTGTTTCCTTTTAAAAACTATTCTCGATCTGCTAACCCATTGACCCAGTCTGTGCTGTGTATACTCTGGTTGTAGGGCCAGCAACTGTGGTCTGATTGTAAGCCAGGTCTAGGAAAACTGACCTTGCCTCTCCTAGGAGCTCTTTTCCACAGCTGCTCAGTTAGGGGTGGGAGTTTCTGGACCGTCTGCCACCCCATGCTGGATGCCGACTGGCTTGATCGTGGGCAGGCAAAAGGGAGCTCCTGAGTGTAGTGTTCTTCCTGTCCGGAAGAGTATGTTTCACCTGTTTCGCTCTGCCCACCCCCTCACCTCTGGCTCTTACACTCTGCCCACCCCCTCACCTCTGGCTCTTACACTCTGCCCACCCCCTCACCTCTTACAGTCTGCCCACCCCTCACCTCTTACACTCTGCCCACCCCTCACCTCTTACACTCTGCCCACCCCCTCACCTCTGGCTCTTACACTCTGCCCAGCCCCTCTTGGGCACGAGCCTTGGGGAGGGCTATGGTGTAGATGTCCAGTTCGTGCTGAGCCCCTCACGGTACTTCTCTCTGATCAGTTCTGAGTTCCTGCACTCTCTGATACTCACCACATGCAGGAACTTCTCAGAGGAGGCCCGAGAGCTGCACTAGGGAGATAGAAACTTAGAAGGCAGTTTGATACTGTATCCATTTAGCAGAATTGTAGTAACAGCTTCACCTTAAGGCCTGTGCTTTTTCCACCCACCAGTTCTTGGCTATGTTTATAGTCCCAGGCAGAGTAGGGTAGATTTGTCATCAGAGTAATATCTAAGTGGAGTCAGGCTGTCTCTCGAGAGATACTGATGGCGTCCATACACACTAGGGACACTTGGATGGAGGCCTTGCTAATCTCCCAGAAAGAAGGTGTGCATGCCAGCGTGGGTATTGGAGAGTCTGCTTTCATGAACCCCAAAAGAGGCTTTGCTCATCCCCATTTGGTGGTATACTGGAGATGAAGATGCCTTCTGTGTAGATGGATGTTTCTCTTCTGTCAGTCCGTTTCCAAATAACCAACACAGAGGCTTAATATTACTTAACAATGCTCAGTCAATAGCTCAGGCTTGTTACTAATTAACACTTAAATTAATCTGTATTTCTTATCTATGCTTTGCCAGTTGGCTCATGGCTTATCTCATTTTCTACATGTCTTGTTTCTTTGGTGACTGGCTGGCATCTCCCTGACTCCAACTTCTTTCTTCCCATTATGCTCAGTTTGATTGTCTCGCCTAACTTTATCTTGCCTTGCAATAGGCCAAGCAACTTCTTTATTAATCAATGAGAGTAATACATATTCACAGTGTATAGGAGGCTTATTCCACAGTGCTTCTGGGACTGAGATTCTAAACAAAAGGTACAATCGAAGTGCTATTTAACTCAGAGGGCAGAGATGCAAACCAGGTGAGTCAGATCTCAGCTCAGCAACCAGAGCTCTTGAAGCATTATGGTGTCTGGGGTAAGAAGACCTGGGGGCAGGAAGATCTGGAAAGGGCGAGGTGGGTGGAGGTTGAGCTGGACAAAAGCATTTTAGACCGCAATACTGGACAGGAAATCAAAATCTGAACATATGGGAAGGTCCAGATCACCTTGGAGAGTCTGAGAGAGGACACTGAGACCCACACAGCCACATGCGGTATATTCAGATGCTTAGCAGAGAGTTGGATTGCCCATGACCAAGAAGCCAAATACCAGGAGGAAGAACCAGATGTAGCAGTGTGGTAATAAGAACCATCCAGGCCAGGTGGTGGTGCACATCTTAAACCCCAGCACTCGGGAGGCAGAAGCAGGCAGATCTTTGTGAGTTGGAGGCCAACCTGGTCTCCAAGAGCTAGTTCTAGGACAGCCAGGGCTGTTACACAGAACCACCCTGTCTCAAACAAAACAAAACCACCACCACCAACAAAACCCATCCATCACCAAGCCCCAGTGCCACCACACCATTGAGCTGGGGAGTCCTCTGTACTTTCCAGCTCTCGTTGGCTAGATGTCCTCAGATGATAACACCTATGGGGGCTTCCGGGGCCTGGTGTGCTGTTTGAGGAATAGTTTTATTGAAGCCATTCATTTCCCTCCTGACTTGATCTCATTGAAATTAGGATGGTTACTCAGGATCAAGTGTGTATCTGAAGTGAGAGATAGTCAGTTGTGATGTTAGGGTGGTAGAGTGACCTCTGGGCCTTAGGTCACACTGCTGGTGGCCAGCAGCATCCTGGCCCAAATATGTGTCTTCTCCTGGGTGACGGCTACTTATACTCCCTTTAAAAAAAATAAAGCAGAGGCCATGTCTCTGCAAGTGACGCTTGTGAGGGGTACCCCAGGGGATGGCCATCTCCAAGGCTAAGAGAGCCCTGCCCCATGTCAGAGGCTGACACCACAGGCACAGGCAAGGATGCTGGGCTCTGGATGGAGTGAGTGGAGCCCGACACCACAGATACAGGTGAGGATGCTGGGCTCTGGATGGAGTGAGTGGAGGCCGACACCACAGATACAGGTGAGGATGCTGGGCTCTGGATGGAGTGAGTGGAGGCCGACACCACAGATACAGGTGAGGAGTGAGGATGCTGGGCTCTGGATGGAGTGAGTGGAGGCCGACACCACAGATACAGGTGAGGATGCTGGGCTCTGGATGGAGTGAGTGGAGGCCGACACCACAGATACGGGTGAGGATGCTGGGCTCTGGATGGAGTGAGTGGAGGCCGACACCACAGATACAGGTGAGGATGCTGGGCTCTGGATGGAGTGAGTGGAGGCCGACACCACAGATACAGGTGAGGATGCTGGGCTCTGGATGGAGTGAGTGGAGGCCAACACCACAGATACAGGTGAGGAGTGAGGATGCTGGGCTCTGGATGGAGAGAGTGGAGGCCGACACCACAGATACAGGTGAGGATGCTGGGCTCTGGATGGAGTGAGTGGAGGCCGACACCACAGATACAGGTGAGGATGCTGGGCTCTGGATGGAGTGGTTGAGTTGAGAGTGGGACACAGAGGTGGGAAAGAGTGGAACTTGAATGCACTGCCTAGGACTCTGAGGTCTGTCAGTGAGTGATGAGTGACCCTGGACTTCTCTGAGCACAAGAGGGATGGGGAACTGTCCTAGCCACAACACTAGGGGCCTTGTGATTGCCCACTGCCATTCACCTCAGCGGCATTGCCTAGATACTGTATGTCTCTCGGAAAGGTTTTCTCATTGCTCAGATATTCAGCTCCCTCCAGGTTTTACAGCATTCTGCTTTTCTACCCACAGAGAGCTGGAATTGCCCACGCAATCTTTGAAGACACCAGAATGGGAGACACACATTGGTTCCATTTGCATTCTCGGCTTCTCAGATTGTGCCTCCCATTGTCTCTGAGATGGAATCACAACACAGTGTCTCTGTTAACACAGAAGACTCTTAAAATTGGCAAGGGGCCTCCTTTGGTTGCCACAGAAGAACAAGCCTTTTTCACTATAGGAGCCAAATTGAAGTGTGGGTTCCACGGCTTGGAATGTTTGAGCTTGCTTTCTGGCAGCCTAGTGTGTGTGTGTGTGTGTGTGTGTGTGTGTGTGTGTGTGTGTGTACTGGGCAGTAAAAACTTCGGTTGAGAAACTCTTTCCCTAAGCCTGATCACCTTTTCTATGTGGGCAGAGCTAATTAGTTAACTAGTACTAAAAGCCTTTAAGAATGCACGTAGTATGGAATGAACAGGTGTGGAGAGCAACCTTTCCCTGAACAATGTGTTCCCCGAATCATTTGTTAAAGAAAAGTTCTCAATGACAGGATGGGTGGTAAACATGAAGTCAGCGCCTCACATCTGAGAGTGATGATTTCCTTGGCCTCCATTCTTCAAACATAGCCATTGTAACTTGATAGGACTCGGTGGTTTTAATTTGAAACTCACAAGATGGCCTCTACAAGAAGAAAGCACATCTCCCTTCCTCTCATCGTCTACCTTGTTTCCGTGTGAGAGTGCCTCGGGGACATCACAAGCATGAAGGAACCCGAGCTAGCCACGCTGGCAATGTGCTTCTGTACAGTGCTGATGTGTCTTGTCCTATAACCTGGCTTTATGACTACCTGATGTCTTTGTGTGGCCCGGAAAACCTGATAGAGACATGGCAGTGCCTTTGGTGGCTCTCTGAGGGTGATGGGGGCAGGTCACCCCCTCTTCCAGCCACACAGTGACCTAGTGCCAACTGTCCAAGTAGCCACATGTTCAAATCTTGGAACTCAGCTTCCAGCAGTTGTCTGCCCCCCCCCCCCCCCCCGCATGAGGCGGGGAGGAACAGCAGGTGCTCAGAGGCAGCAGTGTTTTTTTTTTTTAATTTTTAATTCTATTTTATCTGCAGTGGGGTTTGCAGAGGTTGCCCTTGATCTCCATGGAGTTGCATTTTTTTTTCATATGATGTCCAGGACAGCACCCTGACAAGTCCACACAAGGGAGTTGTAGTCTTGTTTAATGTCTCCGGGCAGCTGCACAGCAAGTCTCTTGCGGGAGAGACCACAGATATCGTCACAGTTCCATCCAGTCCAGTCCCAGAGGACACTGTCCACCCGCCGATGCATTGGGTGGTACCGTGAAATCAAAACTGGAGGCTCCAGAGCGTGGCACAGTGAGGAGGTCTTGTTCAAGGAGCACTCAGTGCTGTCTGTAGTGACAGCTGCTACTGTCTGGGTGACAGGCAGGCCCCCAACAGGGTGGGATATTGAATCTTCTCAGTGGGGGTTGGCCTCTCCTCAAACCTTGCCTTCTCTCATCATCTCCCACTCCCCACACTGCATGGATCATCTGGGGGACGGAGTCTCAGACTCCAGGGTACCTGAGACTAGCCAGCTGCACAGCTGAGAGGGGCAAAAGCGAATCACAAATTTCTTTCTGTTTTGAAATAAAGATGGTGATGGCAGCAGTGACTTCACACGGTGAGTGATTCTGTGCTCAGTGGGGACCAGACAGCACAGACGCTCAGCGACCTTCTTATGGGACTTTGTCACATTTCTGGTCTTGTGGGGAACCCTCATTTCCAAACTGCATATTTCCTTCTCTTATATGCAGTTCCCTAAGAGAGGAGTCCTGCCAGTGAGTGGATGTTTTTATAAAGGAAGGAGGGAAGGAAGAAGACTCTTTAGAGGAAAGTTTTCCCTTCTCTCCAGTTAATTTCTGCAACCATGTTGCTTTTTCTTCTAGGAGGAAGTGCTTTATCTTTGCCCATTGACACTTTGACATCTGCCTCTTCCACTCCAGTGAGTCACCTGATCCATGGCTCTTTCTGGTGTGAAGTAACAACGCACACCTCATGTTCTTAAGTGTAGCGTTGAGCTCATCGCCAGCTCACACACATGTTCCAAAGCCCCCGCTCTGTGTTGGAGCAGTGTGAGCTCTGCCACGTGGGGAAGGCCGGAGTCCTCTCTGTAAGGAACATTGTGGAAGGCATAAGGGAGAAGGTGAGAGCTGGAAAAACCCATTACCACAAAGCACACTGTGAATGAGGCCAGGGAACTGTGCATTCACAAGAGGACAGACAGACAATGGGGACAGGTAGATTCTACAGCAGTGCTTCTCAACCTTCCTAAGGCTGTGACCCTTTAACACAGTTCCTCATGTTGTGGTGACCCCCAACCATAAAATCACTTCGTTGCTACGTCATAACTGTAATTTTGCTTCTGTTATGAGTTGCGATGTAGATATCTGCTATGCACGATCTCTGCTATGTGACTCCCCGGTTGAGATTCACTGTGTGAGTTATGTGGGGTGCAGTTTTCAAGGACCTCTTTAGGGAAGGCAGTGACAACAGGTCAAGTTAGCAAGTGGTCTGTTGTTTCAGGTCAAGATCTGCCCCTAGAGAGTCAGGAGGGACACGGTCAAGGTGGCTGTGCAGATGCCATGTGTCTGCTTTGACCAGGACAACATTCTCCCTTGTCCTAGCGCCTCTGTCCGTCATTATTGCTAATGCTTTCATCTCTCTGAAAAACAGATTCTGCTTCAAACAGGCAGTGAGTTACAAGAATAAGCTGATATTACTTCATCGCTACCATAACAGCGATTTCCTTCTACCCTAAAAGAATTATTTCCATAATAACACATGCTTAATGATGACATGTAATTTTCTTGCCATTTCATGCTAATAGGACCAAGCAGGAATTTTTATGATATGATTTGAAATTTCTGAAAGGACCAAAATCCCCAAATCTCTCCTGTAGAAATACTTGACGTGAGTCTCATTCTCAGACTCCTGGAGGAAGGATCACCATTTCAGACTGAGGCGGAGAATTTAGCTCTTGGGAGTAGGCCTGAGACAGTGATCTCTACAGGAGCAGGTCCAATGGAGCAACCACTGAGGGAGATCAAGCAGATACAAATCAAACTCTCACTATTTGCTGATGTACAAATACATAAGTGACCCTGAAAATTTTACCAAGGAACTTCTACAACTCATAAACACTTTTAGTAATCTAGCAGGATACAAGATTAACTAAAAAAACAAAAAATCAGTAGCCCTCCTTTATACAGATGATAAATGGGCTGAGAAAGAAATCAAAGAAACATCACCCTTCACAGTAGCCACAAATAACATAAAATACCTTGGAGTGACTCTAACCAAACAAGTGGAAGACTTGTATAACAAGAACTTTAAATCTTTGAAGAATGAAATTGAAGAGGACACCAGAAAATGGAAAGATCTCCCTTGTTCTTGAGTAGGTAGAATTAACATAGTAAAAATTGCTTTTGGTAAGATTGCTATCTACAGATTCAATGCAATACCCATCAAAAACCCAGTAAAATTCTTCACAGACTTCAAAAGAACAATAGTCAACTTCATATGGAAAAGCAAAAAACCCAGGGTAACCAAAACAATCCTGTACAATAAAGGAATTTCTGGAGGCCTCACTATCCCTGACTTCAAACTCTACTACAGAACAACAGTACTGAAAGGCCTGGTACTGGCATAAGAACAGACAGGAGAACCAATGGAACCTAATTAAAGACCAAGATATCAATTCATACACCTACAAACACTTGACTTTTGACAAAGAAGCAAAAAATATAAAATGGAAAAAAGAAAGTATATTCAACAAATGGTACTGGTGTAACTGGGTATCAACATGTAGAAAATGAAAATAGATTTATGTCTATCACCATGCACAAATTCAAGTCCAAATGGATCAAAGACCTCAACATAAAGCCAGCCACACTGAACCTGATAGAAGAGAAAGTGGGAAGTACACTTGAACGCATTAGCACATGAGACCACTTCCTAACCCCAGCAGCACAGACACTGAGAGAAACAATAAATTGAACCTCCTGAAACTGAAGAGCTTCTGTAAAGCAAAGGACATGGTCAACAAGACAAATGACAGCCTACAGAGTGGGAAAAGATCTTCATTAACCCCACATCAGACAGAGGTCTGAGCTCCAAAATATACAAAGAACTCAAGAAATTGGTTATCAAAAGAACAAATAATCCAATAAAAAAATGGAGTAAAGACCTAAACAGTGAACTCTCAACAAAAGAACCTAAAATGGCTGAAAGATACTTACAGAAATGTTCAACATCTTTAGCCATCAGAGAAATGCAAATCAAAACAACTCTGAGATTCTATCTTACATCTGTTAAGAATGGCCAAGATCAAAACTACTGATGACAACTTATGCTGGAGAGGTTGTGGGGAAAAGGGAACACTCCTGAATTGCTGGTGGGAATGCAAGCTGGTACAGCCCCTTTGAATGTCAGTGTGGTAATTTCTCAGAAAATTAGGAAACAACCTTCCTCAAGACCCAGTAATACCACTTTTGGGTATATAGCCAAAGGATGCTCAATTGTGCCACAAGGACATGTGCTCAACTATGTTCATAGCAGCTTTGTTTGTCATAGCCAGAATCTGGAAACAACCTGTGTCCCTCAATAGAAGAATAGATAAGGAAAATGTGATACATTTACACAATGGAGTACTACACAGCAGAGAAAAATAATGATATCTTAAAATTTTTGGGCAAATGGATGAATCTAGAAAACATCATATTGAGTGAGGTAACCCAGACTCAGAAACACAATTATCATATGTACTCACTCATAAGTGGTTTTTAAACATAAAGCAACAAACCCCACCAGCCTATAATTCACAATTCCAGAGAACCTAGACAACAAGAGGACCTTAAGAGAGGCATACATGGCTCTAATCTACATGGGAAGTAGAAAAGACAGGATCTCCTGAGTGATTTGGGAGCATGGGGTCCATGGGACAGGGTAGAAGGAGAGAGAAGAAGGGAGGGGAGCATAGAAAAATATATAGCTCAATAAAAACAAAAAAGAAACATGACATTCAGTAATAGCAATAATAACCACGATGACTGCCAGCACTCAGTGCTCAGTAGGTATCTATCAGTTCTGATGTCATTAATGTCGTCTACAGAGTGCTTTAATTTTGGAAGTTACCCAAGGATAGGGATGTTGTTGTCCCCAATTTTTAGGGAATCTGAGGCTTGAGGGGTCACCCATTTCCCAAAGTGACAGAACTGGTGTCAATGCAGTGGAGCCTGATCTGTGGTGGCTGTCTTTCAGATTCTCGAGCAGGGAGAGAAAAGCTGTGGCGTTTACCTTCCCACTTCCGCCTCGGCCTGTGGTCATAGCTTCTGCAGCAGGAAAGTGACTCTCAGGCATTTTTCTCTCCTTAATTTGTCAAAGTTGGAACTAACTAATGGCTCATTGTGATGAAATACCAGTGAGCCAATTTTTCCATCCATTCCTCTAGCAGAGTAAATAAGTATTTATGGAAAAAATAGAGAGCCTTAAACAAAACGTGACTGAGGGATTAAGCTGAGAAAATAGAGAAAAATAATGCCAAGAAGTGATCCATGTAATTCTGCTGAACCTGTAAAATCAAACCATCAACCAAAATGTGGGAGTGGAGAGTGAGACGTAGTGTGTATTTGTGAAACCATGAAATGTGATGGAAAAGGCAATCGTGCAATCCCAGTGTGGGCAAGCCCCGGGGTAGCAGCACCAGGGAAGGACTGCAGGATGCTGCCTCTGCTCTCCTGGCTGTGGGGATGGAAAAGCAATTGAACAAGTATGCCATTATTGCTGCTGCTGCTGCTATGTTTATTCCGTAAGCAATCACATGACTAACACATTCCCTGGACTGAGTCTCAGAGAAGCACAGAAGTCCACAGACAAATCCAGCTTCTCAGGGAGATCGTTCGCAGAGAACCCCCAGGCTTGGTGTGGCCCTTAGCCAGGACTGGGTTTTTCTGGGCTGCCACCTCTTATATTTGTCTTCCTTGTTGTATTTTATTTTGGAGACATTATGTAGACCATGCTTGCCTCATATTTAGAGAGGTTCTTTCTCCTCTGCCTCCTGAGAGCTGGGATTAAAGGTGTGTGTCCACTTTCCCCTCATTTTATAGGATTTAACTGGCTGTAGCTCTTTGTCTAGGGCTGAGGCCCCAGGAGATTCCCCTGTCCTCATAAGCATGTTTATTGTGCCTTCCAAGTTCAGGTCTTGTTGAGGCTGTCATGTGGGTGAGATTTCATGGGTGTGGCTTCTCTGACATTTCCAGGAGGTGCAACTTCACACAAAATCCTTGTTCCTCTGGGTCTTACAGTCTTTCTGCCCCTCTTCCATTATGATTGCTGAGCCTTAGGTACAGTTGTATTGTAGATATATTAGTTGTGGTGTGGGCTGGGCCCTTAAATCATTCATATATATATATATGTAACATTGTATGCACTGGGCAGGATATATATATATGCAATAACATTAAAGAAATAGAGACCATGAACGAGAGAGCAAGGTACCATTGCATGGGAATGGTTGGAAAAGGGGAGAGGAGAATGGTATAATTATATTTTATTTCAAAGAAGTTTCTAAAAGGATTTGAAGAGAGAAAATTTGTTGATAATGGAATTATGAAAATAATGGAAGCCTGTGGCTATAGTGTTTATACTCGTCACTCTTCCAGGGACAGCACCTCACCCAGACGATGTCTTGGAAGCGAATATAGAGTCATCCACCCTCAGAGATTCATTGTGGTGCCCCTACACTCTTGACTGCCAATACGCATCACCAGAATTTAGTAAATGGGCGTGCTAAAGCTTAAACAAACCAACTATTTGTCTTCTAGCTTAACTCTGTGGTTACTGTATCACCAGTAATATAACTTTTGATTTTTGGCCATGAAAATCAATATTGACTCTGTGTTCTGGAGTTTCTTTATTGATGTTAGGTATGGATAGAGACTGATAAGTAACTCACCACTAGTCACTGGCTTCCTCTCAGACACACATTATAGCAGGCAAAGAATAACAGACACAAGATGCTGCAAGAGCAGAGAGTCCAGCTGAGAAGGGGAAATTCGATGTACCAGAAACCTAAGGAGACAAGGCATTTGCCCTCCATTGGAGGAAGCCATTGTGCTGGGGAGGAAAGATTGCAGCCTTGCGTGTGAGACCAAGCCCGTTCCTCACTTCCCCATATGACTCTGGGTAAGAAGAAGGTTGCAACTGTAACACAGATGGGTTCAACCTGCTGTGTCTGTGGGGATACTCGACTTTTAGCGTGCGGATTCAGTAGATAGTCCTGCACAGTTGGTAATCAAATCGCTTGCCCACAAAGCTACATTGATCTCCTTGTATGAGAAGGCTCGTTAGCCACTATCATGATGGTGGCCTTAGAAAATAATACCAGCTAATGGGAGAGGGTAACGGTCACGGCAGGACCCAGGGGGTGAAGCCTTTAACAGTGGAGATGGAAGAGGTATGGCCTGTGTACATCTGTGTCCTGTGCCTCAACTTTGCCTTACAAGTCCTCCAGAGAACTGGCAAGGGAAGATGCCAGGACTCATGTCTGAGAGGAGAATAGTGCATTGTGGGTCAGAAGCATGAGCAGTTCCTTGTCCCAAGAGATGCCCAGTTGCAGCTGTTCACACAGGAGCATCTCCAGAAAAGTCAGAGTTCTTGGCCAGTCTGTGGTATTCTTCCATCCCTGGGGAGTAAAGATGGAGTCTTCTGGGAACAACTTAAGGACAAGCAGAAAACAAATCAAAACAAAAACCCTTGGATAGGAAGAGAAATTAACACTAGGAGTAATATTTAAAACAAACATGGCAGGAATGCTCAGAGATGAGTCAGAGGTTGGCGACTCAAGCACAAGGTGCTCACAAGGAAGATGAAATGGGAATATTTTAAAAATGCAAGTAATGCAATCAAAATAAGACACACAGTGAGCTGGTTCCGTGGTCATGGTCAAAGGAAGCGGGGAGATTGGGCCGGGCGACGGGGAGTCAACTCGAGGGCCATGAGAGACGAGTGGCCTGAGCAGAATAATTAATAATCACGGAAGGAAAGGAAAGGGAGGAGTGGACTGGAAATGATAATATCCCAGTGATTCCAAGAAGCTGTGGGACAGCAACCAATACCCTCATGGAGAACCGAGGGTGAAGAAGGGACAGTAAGCCCAGCTCCTACACCCTTATACACAGTTCCGTGGAAACAGAGCATCCGGATGGGGAGATAACTGCAGAGCTGTTCAGAGCGGAAAAATCACATCTTCCGGTAAATTCAAAAAGCCAGGTTGTTCTCAAAGTGTCAGTAGTATAGATGGGTACATAAAGAAAATGGAATGAAGCATTCATATGTTGAATGGAAAGAGCTAAGTCATCAGTTAAATTACTGTTATAATACAGTCTTAAATATTTTAGGCATATAAAAACTCACACAGTATCTCTCCATGAGTCATTTGTGGAAAATTTTTTAGAAGGTGCATCGTAGCAAGAATAAAAATAAATCAAGAAGAAAACAAGCAATGAAATGGAACTATAGACAATAAGATACTCGGAAAATGGTACGATTGCCTAAGTAAGCACTGCGTTCCAGAATACAGGAATGCCCTTAACAGGTTTCAGCTACTTAGATATCAAAATAAAAAGAAGAAATACATTTTTAAAATGAGTAGAAGAGGGTTTTCTATGTCAAAAGGAAGATAAGAATAGAAAATAAGGGGGAAATTACAAGGGACCTCAACCCACCCCTAGCCAAAGAACTTGAGGAAGCTAAGAAATACTGAGAGTGGAAGACCACTCCCAATTGGTTAGCAAGTGGTCGCACCAAAAATCCTATGCATATAAGCATTGCTAAATGGGCAAAGCAGGTTGTGTGTGTGTGTATATATATATATATATATATATATATATATATATATATATATATATATATATACATATATATATGTATACACACACACACACACACACATATATATATATATAAACAAGCACGCACCCATGCACATGCATGCACATGTGCATACACGTGGCACACACACACACCAGTAGCAGATAAAAAGGCAATAATTTAGAGGGGGAACAAGGGAAAGAGATGGGAGGGGTTGAAGGGAGGAGAGAGAATGGGAAAGATGTATATTTAATTATAAAAATATAATTAAAAATATAGAATAAACATGGGAAGGTGAAAACAAACTTTTTAAAATAAATCACAGTATGGGAAGATGGGTCACTGGGTAGAAGTGCTTGCCAGCAGGCCTGACCTTGCTTCAAATCGCCAGACCCTCAGAATCCATGTAAAAGCTGAGTACATAGCACACATCTGTAATGCCAGCTGCTCCTCCGGTGAGATGGGGGTGGATACAGGAGACTCTGGAGCTCATGAGAGCTCACACTCTTATCCCCTACAGTGTGATCAGGAGGCAGTCTCACACCAGGTGCAGAGACAAGGGGAGGACTTAAACTTGAAGGCTGTTCTCTGACCTCTGCACATCCACTGAGATATGCACATACCTGTGCCCCATACATGGATAAGCATGCGTGCATACACCTGTACTCCACACACATACATGCAGAATAAGCCATAAAAATCATAATTATCGCAACTGTCTGTGAATTAAATACCAAACTCAAGAGATATACAGATTGAAGTTTGCAAAAGAGATATTGGAAACAATTATTTTCATCTCTAGACAGAAGAGCCTGAACAAAAAGCATAGAAAAGTTGAAGAAAAGAAAGCAGAAGATGGGTGAGAAGCAGAAGCCAGCAAAGCAGTTCTTGCATCTGACAAAAGAGATCTAAAGAGAAAGACAGCACGGAGGGAAGATAAAGGCTAGACGGAGCTAGGAGAGTCTTCACAACTGGCCTTCAGTTACGCTGCTGCAGAGAATCTCGAGAACAAAATCATAAGCCTGTCAAAGTCAGGTCTTAGGGCCTTAGATGCAGAAGAACTGGAAAGAATGGGTAAATAGCTGAACTAACTTCTATCTTAACACGGTAGATCAATGTGATAGAACCAGAGCAGAATTGTCCCACTGCCAAAGTAAACAAAGTAGGTTTGAAAAATTGAACTGAGTAAAAATGCCCAAAACTGGTTCTTCACAAAGATTTAACATAGACTTCTGGCAAAATTGATGAAGTAATAAGACAAAATACATAAAAAAGAAGCAAAACCTGCGGACTGGAATGGAATATATAGGCATTGCATGCCGTGTGACTCTCCTTTTCCAACCTTCAAGAAATCTGATCAGATTAGCAAGAACTTGTTCTCTGCAGTAAAGAAGGGGGGGTGCGTCCAGGAACCCTGCTATAAGGGAATAGGTGTGTCTAGGGTAACATGCAAGCCAGACATTTATTATACATATTTTTAAAAACATATATTTATTCTTTGAGAGCTATATACAGTGTATTTTGGTCATATTTTCCCCCTCCTAACTCTTCCTAGATCCTTGCCCACTCAACTTCATGTTTCTCTCTCTCCATTTTTAAACCCAGGGAGCCCAGCTATGTTGCCCATGTTTATAAAGTAAAATACACAGCCAACTATATGATGAGTGTATGGCTGGTTTGGAAGGATTTAGCAATGAGAATCACTTCCATGGATAGATGGTTATACAATGATATTGATGATTCGTTTAAACAGGACAGTAATGTGCTAAAATTAAAAATTAAGCCAGTGCTTGCCCATTTATCTTTTTTTTTTGTTCTTGCCCATTTGTCTTAACTCAAGGATTGGGAGCAACTAAATTCTGTGCTCCTTGGGGGTCAACCTTAAAGAAGAGAGAGAGAGAATGGATGAGAAGAGAAAAAAATCCTAGATGTGAATTTGTTCTGCTTCATTGACACGCTTAGATTCAACCCCAACCATACACAATATTTGCAACTTATGTCTGAGATATCCTTTTTGAGTATTTGGTGATAACTCTCCCAGTAGGAATAGAAGTGATCATTCATATATGATCTTTTTAGAACCCCCAGAATATGTTGACATTTGGTGTTTGAAATGACTGCAAAATGGCCAGTAAGAGTCATTGCTAAACTAACTTGTTAGTGACCCTGATGAGGAGGAACTGTGCTTTTCCAACCATGACTTGAAGCACCCCCTTTTCTTCCAGGGAGTGTGGTGAAACCAACAAACCCATCTTTTGTCCTCTGAACTTACCCAACAGTCAAGCATTTCGCTTTTTGGTGTAGTCGTTTGAATTGCATGTGGGTTCAATATTCCTCTCTGTCAACCTCCACTTGTCTGCATATACATTTGCACAAATAATGTTTGCGCTAAGTTTTATTTGAATAAGGTTTATCCAACAGCTACCTCCCTGTGTGACTTCTGCAAATGAGTGAGGTCCCCCTCCTGTGTTTTTCTCATTTGCAAAGCAAAGGTCTGGACCCAGATTCATTCTGTGAACCTAAGAAACATAGTCTTGGAAATACCAAAGTCAGACAATTCTTTTTTATTCTATCCTGTGGATTTTTTATAGCAGTTCAGTTCCCTGTTGGTTCTGTACGATTGTCATTTAATGTAGAAGCCGCATGCTTCTGTGAGGGCAAGAGGTCTGGCATGGTGGAAAGAGCCCTAGACTGTACTGCAGTGTTCTCTGACTTCATTGTGCTCCCTGACATACAGTTCCTTACGTGGTTGAAGGGCTTTGGAAGTGTGTGCCTGGTCTCCTGGCCCTGGCCCTTCTTTAACAATGATGGCCTGTACTTACTGACCTTCTAGACTCTTGCACATGGAGACATGCCCCCCTTGAGGCAACACTGCTGGCTGGAACTTGCCAGTGTGAGGCCTGTGACCAGTGAGAATGAAGTCAACTGTAGGAATTCTCCCACAACACCCTCTTCAAAACACTGATTGGTTGAGTGGATTTTGGACACAATGGCATATTTGTATGGAAGTGTGTGTGGAAGACTCTGATAGAAAACTAGCGTGTTTGAAACAAACAAACAACCTTTACCCCCTCTCTCACTTTATCCTCGCTCATTTCTTTCTTCCTCATTTCTTCCCCCCTCCTTTGTTCATTCGTTCCTTACTTCTTTCTTCCCTTCTCCTTGTCCCCATTTTCTTACTCCTTTAACCATGTATAAGGAACAAACTTGAATTCATGCGAACCAAGAGGCCACTCCAGTCCCATTAGCCTATGTTTTCTGGAGAATGTTTGTCTACCAAGAAAAGATTTAAAAATTTGGAGCAGGGTTGATTCCAGTGGAGTTCTGTTGCAACCGAGGGACACTTTTCAGAATAAAGGAAGCCTGGTCTATAAGCAGCTCCCAGCAGACTAGGGGAGAGCTGGTCCCACTCACACCCACTTCTACATAATCTGCTTACTGGCCGTGTGATCTGGTCCAAGTCAATCGCTTTTCTAAATGGAAATTTTCTCATCTATTTAGGGCTCCCTTCCCAGAGGAGTCAGGAGGCTTGAAAAGTACATACAAGGCATTTAGGACAAGGCTTAGCATTCACCAAGCACTGAATTAACAGGAGCCTTCTTCGTTTCTCGTTATTGTGACTATGCTTTCTCAAGGGGTGTGTTCCCTGCTGTGACAGGGACAGGGGACCGGCATACAATGATGTAAGACCATACACCACCCCCAGTGACAGGCCTCGCTTCTGATTTATTGCTCTATTTCTGAGCAATATTTCATAGTATGAGTGTTCTGTGGCTTGTCTCTTCAGCAGCTGAAGGATATTCAAATTAAATTTTCTGACTTAAAAAAATTGTTTCTCTGAGACAAGATCTCATTCTTCAGCCCCTGCTGGCTTAGAACTTAGTATGTAACCCAGTTGGCTCTGGTTTCATGGCAGTTCTTCCGCTTCAACTTCCCAAGTGTTGGGATTCCAGGCATGAGCTCCTGCGATAGGCTTCTACTTCTTATTTTAAATACAAGCACTCAGAAGTTACCGTGTGCGAAGGTGCAGACCATTCCCCCTTTCCTCTAAGAGTGGCGTCTTTGATTGTTCCTGCACAGTGTCAGGACCAATCATCTTTCATTGCGCTTTGCCATGGATAGCACTTCTTCATTTCCTTACATGGAAAGGTTTGCGTGACTGCCACCCCAGAGAAGACAGACTCTTCCATCACCCAAAGGTTTTGGGATTCATTGTCTCTCCGCTCTGACACAATGCCTGACAGGAAGCAGTGTTGATATTAACTAACTCTTACATGTTAAATTAATCCATTTCTATTATTTTATGTTTTACCACGAGGCTCGTGGTTTGTTACCTCTTGCTTCTTGGGCAGTTACATGGTATCTGCCTCCTTTGGAAGCTACATACTGGATGGTGGAATTGGCAGCATCCACATCCTTGAGATGTTCCAAGAGGCGTGAAGAGGGCTATAGAAGCCTCCAGACATAGCTGGGTCTGTTTCTCTTAGTTCTACAGCCCCATTTCCATCCCTAGCTTTGCTGTGTGAAGCAGGCACATTCCGAATTGTCCCACGGTCCATCCCACTGCTCCATGATGCTTGTCCCTTCCCTGGGAATTCTCTCTTCCTTGTCTCTGTTGTATAGTACAAGGCTCAGTAGTTCATTTGGCTTCCTCTGGTGGCATCCTGATGAGGCTAGCAGTGAAGGTTCCTCATGGACCAGCCCAGATTCCTGGGTAGTGTAGGGAGCAGCGGTACCAACACTCAGGGACATAGTCCAGTTTCCCTTCAGAATATATTTCTAAAGGGCCTGGCATCTCAATTTGTTGAAATGTCAGACCATTAGTTATGGCAAATTCATGTGCCAAATCCTACCATCCTGACATTTCTTCATCAGGAAAAAGGGCCCTTCTGAAGTCCATCGGTCTGGTCTTGTTCTGCTATTCAGGTATGGACTCCCATGGAGAACAGTGTGCCCATTTAATGTGGGACACTTTCCAGTCAACCAGCTTTCCTACCAGTGTGGCTTCCAGGTCCAGAAAAGAACTGTTTGGTGGAGCTGCAGCACATAGCTATTCATCATGCACAGTATCCACAGCATCCTGTGCACCCTCCACAGTAGGGTACCATAGCTTCGGAGGAGCATGAACAGGGTTGCCTGCACAGCAAACCAGAATGTCCATGGTATATCCCTGCCCAGGGCATGGTGAAGGCCACAGCTACCTCCAGTACTTGCTGAGTCACAGGTTTTGTGCCCATTTTTTTTCTCATTGTGTTTAAATCCATTTATTTAACATGCTGACTAATGCTGACCATGGATAATAAAATTTCTCTGAAACACACACACACACACACACACACACATACACACACCCCAGAGGCTGGATTTAGACTTGACCTTGACATGGTTCCATCCCATGTTCTCCACTCTGGTATAATTTGCTATCAGTAATATCACCCTTGTTCCCCATGACCTTCAGCTGTGCCCTGATACTCAGATAAGGCAGTAAGTATCTTATGGGTAATTTAAGATGTGACTGAGTTAGATAGTCCTTCACAGTTTCTTTATGACCTGCTAAGTAGAAATAAGGACACAGCAGAATGAATAAGACCATATTCTTATAAAGTTGCAAGTTTCCAGTTAATTATTAATACTGTGAGCATTTCTGCCCCGTCTCATGTCTTCCTTTGCAAAAACAAATGGGTACAATGTGGGATATGAAATGACTTTTATATTTTCCTTTATATAGTGTATTTAATTTTTTTGAAACATTTGGCTTTTGTAAAGTACAGTCTTGTGAGCTTTATAGTAGGAAGTTCCTTTCAACTTCACATGGGAATGCTTTATGCTCTCATTAGCATTAACAGACGTTTAGTGGCAAGGGCCGTCTATCAAATGCAGCATTGTCAGTTTCCGTGGATGGATTGAGAGTTTAGTTCACCATGAAATGTTAAAGGCTTTTCACTGTTCATTTATAATCGTATCATATCAGTCTTTCTGTTTCCAAGGTTCAGTGCTCAGATCTTCAGTACAGCTCTAGAGAGAGCATGTGCTTGCTTGGGGATGCATTTTTGAATAGAAATTATTTTTAGCACTGGTTTATCCTCATAGTAAAGTGGAAAAAAGTGTACAGAGATCATTCACGAGCTCTCTGCCCATTCCATGAACATATCCCACCTAATATCAACATCACCTTATCAGTGTACGGATCCCATCCACTACCGACATCACCTTATCTATGTACATCCCATCCACTACCAACATCACCTTATCCATGTACATCCCATCCACTACCGACATCACCTTATCCATGTACATCCCATCCACTACCGACATCACCTTATCCATGTACATCCCATCCACTACCGACATCACCTTATCCATGTACATCCCATCCACTACCGACATCACCTTATCCATGTACATCCCATCCACTACCGACATCACCTTATCCATGTACATCCCATCCACTACCGACATCACCTTATCCATGTACATCCCATCCACTACCGACATCACCTTATCCATGTACATCCCATCCACTACCGACATCACCTTATCCATGTACATCCCATCCACTACCGACATCACCTTATCCATGTACATCCCATCCACTACCGACATCACCTTATCCATGTACATCCCATCCACTACCAATATCACCTTATCCATGTACATCCCATCCACTACCAACGTCAACTGACTGATATACCCTGGAGCAGTGACAAAGCCACAGACATTGGGATGTCATTCTCAGGTAGAATCCACAAAGGACATTGGGGTTTTATTATTTGGACATTCTATGGTTTTGGACACATGCATTAAAGCAACAACATTACTATGTCACATAGGATCACCACACTCCAAAATCTCTGTATCCGTTCATCCCTCTGCCCTGTCCCCTCATGCCTGGCACCACAGATGTCTTGATGATGTCACATGATTAGAATAGTTATTTTCATTCTCTTCTGGTTAATTTTTCACTCAGTATTATGCATTAAGTTTTCCCTTCATATTTGTATCTTTTTTATTCTTTTTTCTTGTCTTATTGCTATGGCTAGGATTTTAAGAACCATATTGAATAACAGTGGAGAGAGTAAATATTCTTGTGCCCAAGTTTTCAGGAAATGTTCTTTACTTTTCTGTGTGTTTCTTTGAGACAGAGTTTCTTTGTGTCACAGCTCTGAGTATCCAAGCAGTCACTATGTAGACCAGGCTGGCCTTGTACTCACAGAGATCCACCTGCCTCTGACTCATGAGTACTGGGATTAAAGGCATGTGCCACCACCACCCAGCTGAGTTTTTGCTTTTTATCTGTGTAATGTATACTGAAATTCTTCATATGATTTTTGTATTCACAAGACATTTTCTAGGAGCTGGTTCAGTGAGAAAGAGTGCTTGCTTTGCAAGTCTGAGGAACTGAGTTTAGATTCCAGCAGCCACATTAAATGCTGAGCATGGCTGTACACACCTGTAGCCCCAGCATTGTAAGAGGGAGATGAGTGTATCCTGAGAGCTTGGTGACTGTCTAGCCTGTGTACCCCAAAGCATGACCACTGCCAACAAAAACAGAGAAACTCCATGTTCAGTGAGAGACCCTGTGTCTAAACAGTAAGGTGGGGAGTGGTAAGGACAGCGGGTCCTGCTCTGGCTTCTGGGTATATTGACTCACGTACCTACATACTCATGTGCCTGTCTTATACACGTGCGCGCGCGCGCACACACACACACACACACACTTCTGCTAATCAACAAACTCAAACAATATCTAACTTTTTAAGCTACTAGGAATGGAGCCTAAGGCTTTATGCATTCACTGTGTTTCCGAATGATTAATTTTTATAAATGTGAATATTTATTGAATAAATGAGCAACATAAAGTGCTCCATTTGAAAACCACTTTCCTTGTTTTTAAATTATATCTCTTTACCTGAATCCATCTTCTTCCTGCTGGCTGTGACACGAGACGTCAGTCTCAGCATCTGCAATCCTTGCTCTTACTTGTGGGCGGTGTGGTCATTTCTTACAAGCCCCCTCCCTTCTGAGCCAGCCCATCTGGGCACATCCTGCTCTCTGCCATCAGATTGCCAAACACACAATCAAGACCTTGGAGGTCTCTCTAGCGTACCCTGAATTTTCCTGTGCTGCCGTGAATCAGCATTGGTCACCAGGCCCAGATTCCACCTGCAGGAGATTGCTCCCTTTGGCCTTCTTGCATCACATCTGAGAAGTGAGGGCTGAGCTGGGTGAGCTTTGACTGAAGACTTTGGTTTCGGTCTCTAAAATCCCTCCTCGCACAACTCTGCCCCCAGCCAAGCTCAGTCAGTAACCAGCACAGGGTCAGCCCTTCCCCTTGGATTTCTTTTCTGCTCTCATCTGTTTTCCCTCATTTGTGCCCCTAATCTCCTCAGTAACTTGTTCCTGGTCATCCTTTCCTACCTGGTGGTGATGGGGACTTGAAGTCTGAACGCAGCACACCGTGGCCTGTGCCACAGGTCCACATGTCTCTCACAGAGCTGCACAGCAAACTGTTCCCCATGGCAGTGCATTACAAGGGAAGGGACTCAGAACGAATGAGAAAATTCAAGGTCCCACTGCCACACTAACGCCTGATTTTAGAAGATGTTTTGAAGACAGAAGATCCTTCATGATCCATCACAGGAGGAGGGAAGTCTGTGGGGATTACTACGGGAGGAGCATTAGAAATTCATGGGTCTGGCTTGCTTAAGGAGACATCACAGCTTCAGGGAAAGCCATGCTCTGATTAGTCTATGGCTGTAGAGGGGCACTCAGCAATGTCTGCCGAGGAGCTGCAGAGTTCACGCTGGACATCCAGCACAGTTTTATTTATCCTCTTTGTTTCAACTGCAGCCACTGGCATCGGTGCCCAGAAAGGATGAAGATAAAGTAGCTACAAGGAAGTTGAAATGACTTCTGAGAGTCATCTGCCTCTCTCTTTGAGAGAATTTATTTAAGGTCACGCCGCTGTAGAGTGTTCACTCACGTAACAGACACTGACGTGTCTAATGAGTGCAAAGTTGGAGACAAGAGGGAGGCCCAGCACCTTCTCCAGGGCCTGGAGTTCTTGTCCAGGCACCATCTTGTTTGTTTCTAAATCTGACCACTGTCTTTACATGTCCAAGACTAAATAGAAGCCTTGCTTTGGAGTCACCTAAGGCTTTCTTCTTCATTCTTCCCTTTCCTATTCCTCCTTTTCTTCATTTCTCTTTATCTTTTTTGTCTTCTCATTTCCCTTTCCTTTTCCCTTTCTCTTCCTTCTTTTCTCTCTTTCCCTATTTTTCCTTCCCTTCACCTTTTCTTCCTCCCTCCCTTGATCCCTCACTCCTTCCCTCCCTCCCTCCCTCCCTCCCTCTCTCCCTCCCTCCCTCCCTCCCTCCCTCCTTCCTTCTCTTGATTTTCTATTCTCTTTCGCTTACTTTCCATCCACACCTTCCCGTTACTACCCCATCTCCATTCCTTTTTCTGATATAGGATTCCTTCCTATTTATGGTGGATTCTTTGATGAAAAAATCTACGGAATGGCTGCCTGTCTAAATACAGGCTCCTTGGGTCTAGAGGACCAGAGGAAACAGCTCAGCTTTTCCCATCCACCCCATGCTCTTAGTTAATGAGGCTGGTGAAACTCTTACTCTGTTTGAAGAGATCCCCTAGATGCAGAGATGAGGAGGCAGAGACAGAAGGAGCCACACTTGGCACTCTTCCCCTAACAACCCTTTCCTTAATTGGTTCCTTGAGACCCAATGCCTGGCCTCACATCCTCTTTCACAGTCTGTTCCACGTTAGCTTCAGTTGCATGGACGAAGAGTGATTGGCTGGAGAAAGAGCAGGATGAAGCAGTGAGATGCTCTGAGGCTGTCACAGTGTGTGGAAAGCTACCAGCAGCCCTACCGAGCAGCCTGCAGATGTGGAGCCAGTGTGTGGAAAGCCACCAGCAGCCCTACCGAGCAGCCTGCAGATGTGGAGCCAGCGTGTGGAAAGCCACCAGCAGCCCTACTTAGCAGCCTGCAGATGTGGAGCTAGCGTGTGGAAAGCCACCAGCAGCCCTACCGAGCAGCCTGCAGATGTGGAGCTGGGGTGCTGCCATTCCGAGCATTTGAATCCCCCCAGCCCCATCAGTGTCTTGAGCCGTTGGCACGTGCCAGCTTCTTTGTCAGCACAGTGATAGAGGGCTGCCAGCTCAGCCCCTTGTTCACATGGAGCCATCAAGTACCCAGAATGAAGCCAGCGTGGCCATAGGGTCAGAACTGCGGTGGGGTGTCAGTTACATGGGACGGTTCCATTCATTCCCACTCAGTGATGCTTTGTTCTGTAGAAAGTAAGTGGTTTTGGCATTTTTCTTGTAAGAAGCTTGGGATGGCTGATATTGATTGCCAACTTCACAGGCTCTACTGTCACCATGGAAACAAAGCTCTGGCCATGCCTGTGATGGAATCCCTAGGCTGAGTCCATCGAAGCAGGAAGATCCACCCTGTGTGCAGATGGCACTCTTTCTTGCTCAGGGGTCCGGGGCTGAGTATATGGAGAAAATGAGATGGGAACCATCATCCATTTCCCCCCAGTTCCCTGACTGTGGTACACAGCTCTGGTCTATGTGTCCATGACCCAGGCATACTCCCTGCCCATGTGTGCTGATGGCTCAGCTGCCTGTGCCTGCCACCCACAGTGGTGCCCTTATAAGTTAGGTGGATCACCCACTTTTCCTTGAGCGTGGACACACGAGGGAAGACCTCCTGGCTTTTATTTTTTGATAACTCCGTATTTATGTATGCTCTGCCCTGCCTGGTTGCATTTCCTGAGTTGACACAGCCGCTGGCCTCAGCTAACCCTCTTCCCAATGGCAATATAGCACATTTGTTTTCTCTGTGAATAAATGAGATCTAAAATTACCCAGCATCTGCAATGCTTGAGTTAACACCGCATTGCTTCCCTTCCCTTGTCTTTCCCAGAACAAAATTACTTTGCCATTTATGCTATTGATTCTGCCTTTTGAAATGTCTATAGACATGCTTTCTCCTAGAGAGTAAATCCCCTGCTTTGTGGCATTATATCCAGAAAGTATTTTATGGTTTTGATACGTGTGACCGCACTCAATCCAGTTTCGCTGGGTCCTGTGGAGTGATTGGCTTCAAGGCTGGGGCATCAACAGGATGTATAGTCATGGGCTATGTTTGAGCTTCTAAGACCCCAATTTAGCCACCTTCCTTCAAAACCCGATCTGCCATCTCTAGCCATAGCATAGATAAATTCCCAAGTCTCTTGGGCTCCCAGGAAGTCACAAGGTAAATGCTGTTGAGGAACTCTCACTATCAGGGTCTCGCTTAAAAATTTCTGTTGGATTTCTAGGAAACCGATAAAAATTTTCCCACCCCTAAAATTGATTGACTCGATGGTGCTATCAATATGTATATATATCAAATAACTGTTTAAATGACATTAAGAAAAGCTGCTGGACAGTGGTGGCGCAGACCTTTAATCCCAGTACTTGAAAGGCAGAGGCAGGCAGATCTCTCTGAGTTCAAGGCCAGCCTGGTCTACAAGAGTTAGTTCCAGGACAGGCTCCAAAACTACAGGGAACTCCTGTCTCAAAAAATTAAAAAAAAAAAGATAAAAAGAAAAGCTGACATTTTGTTAAAATGTCATCTGATAAAATTGGCCAAGGGCACAGTGGTGGCTTCTGCACTGAGGCCTAGGAATGTTCCTTCCTGGATGTTTTGGCTGTCAAGGCAGATATACACATGGCGTATTTCTGTATGTATGCAAATGTGTGTGCATATATAATTTCAGCCAGCTTTCCTCATCCTTCAGATTTTTATGTTTTGATTAGTATTTATGGTGTGTACACACTTAGTGGTTTTCAGAGCTGTATTTTGGCTTCCCCTCTCCCTTTCCTCTTCTACAATTTGGAGCCTGAGAGCTCCTCTGAGCTCTCTCTCTCAGGTCTCCACTAGACTGTGACAGGCCATTGCGATAGAGTCCATGGAATGCCAGAACTTGTTATTCTAAAGCTGTTCCTTCCACCTATTCTAGGCTCTAATAAATCTTTCCTAATCATCCCTTTGAGAGGTGGAACAATTTTTTATTTCCCTCCTTTATAAATTAGATGTGTTTATTGTTCTTGACTGACAGAATGCAATGTCTTGGGCCATTGATCACAGCAGGATGAGGATTTGTTTTCCATTCTCCCAAGATGTGCGTTCTTGGGACCTTTTCTTTGAGACTGTCTCTTCCATGTTCTGAGGAAGCCCAGAAACTTGTATGGAGAGGCTCACATAGAGAAACATTGAGGTTTCTGGTTCATTGAGGTGGTCACCTGATGAGTCCTTATCACCCAGGCAGGGCACTTCAGTCATCCCGTGGGTACAAGCTAAGAGCTCATTCGAACTGTTTTGACTCCGAGTGTGGGCAGCCTGGTAGAAGACTTTCTAAATCCATTGACCCCAAGACTGAGGTCTCTCAGAGAGTGAATAGCTAGGATCCCAAGCAGAGAACTCTGATTTGAAACTGAAGTCTACCCACCAAACTGCACAGCTCATCAGCTTGAGGAGAGGGAAGGTTGGTCTTAGGTTAAACAGGCCTTGAGTTGCTGTGTAGAGCTGTGGGAGATTACACCATGGTGCTAGGAATGAAACACGATCCAGAGGAAGATATACAGAGTAGGATTTGGGCCTGCAGTAGTCAGAGTTCCAGAGGTGAACCTGAGGACAGAGCCACGTGCTGGCTCTCGGAGGGTTGTCCCTGTGAGCCCTCAGCTCTGGCTCTCAGCAGCTTTTCTGGGTGACTCATACCTTTTGACACCAAAAGGAGTTCAAAAACAGTAAGGGACTTTTGGTACAGCTTAAGGACAGGAACACATCGAATCCTTGGGCTCAGGTTTACTGTGATTGATTGGGGATGATGGTTGATGGGTTGCAGACTGTGGTTCAGATGGTCACTGTGATGTCTGGTTTGTGTTAGTTATGGAAACCATTAGGATTCTGGGCTTTATTTATCTCATGGTCCTCTTCTTCCAGCTAACAAGTATAGAAAGAGGTAGGAGTCAGGTATCCACTGTTCTTCACCTTGGGCAGAAAGTGGTACCCTTTTTGGTACTTTGAATTGGTAAAGGTCATTGACTTGGCTGTCTTGATGTCTTCTAGTTCATTATCCTCTAGTGCTGGGATTAAAGGTGTCTGACTCTCTAATGCTGGAATTAAAGGTGTGTGACTCCCTAGCACTGGGATTAAAGGTGCAGGCTACAACTACTTGGATTTGTTGCTGCATTGATTTTGTGTATCCCAGGGTGGCCTTGAACTCACAGAGATCCATCTGCCTCTGTCTTCCAGATCATGGGATTAAAGGTGATTGCCTGACCTCTAGTGACTTTAGCTTTGCCTCTGGTCTTTAGGCAAGATTCATTTATCGAAATGCAATATATCACTACAGTTTCTACATTTTTACTAGTTGTAGATTTCAGAGCTGCTATCTATGTTCTATAGAAAAAATACGAGAGGCTAGAGATGCAGAATGGACTTGGGAATTGTACTGGTTTAGGAAGAGGCAGTGGGAGAGTCTTCTCTGGGTCCCATGGTCTCACCAGCCATGGTCTCACCAGTTGGCTAGGTTTGCAGTGCCCAATGTGAATTTCCTACTCTTAAGTGGGCCTTGAGTCCAGTATTGTGGTTCTTGAGCTTCCCGGAGATATAATTGCCACTGTTTTATTCTTGGGTACACACTGCTGTGCTGGTCATTGTTGTGGTTTATAGGATTTACGACTGAGATGGCTATTAGCTACTTTTCTCCTTTGACAACTGGTACAGCGTCCCTGTTGTATGTGGAGCAGCGAGCTGCGTCCCACCACCCGGCTAGCTTAACCCCCAAAATAACCACACAGACATTGTATTAATTAAACACTGCCTGGCCCATTAGTTCTAGCCTCTTACTGGCTAACTCTCACATCTTGTTCCAACCCATTTCTAATAATCTGTATATCACCACATGACTGTGGCTTACCGGGAGGGATTTAGCATGTCTGACCTGGCAGCTCGCTCCATGGTGGCTCTCCCTTTCTGCTGCTTTCTTCCTCCCAGAATTCAGTTCTGTCTTCCCACCTATCTAAGTACTGCCTTATCAAAAGGCCAAGGCAGTTTTCTTTATTCAACCAATCAAAGCAACATATAGTCAGAAGGACCTCCTACACCACATCCCCAAATGCTAGGAGAGTGTAGGGAGGAGGCTTCCAGGTCAGTTCCAGATTGATCCCATGCCATGCTGATTTTTAATTGTGGCTCTTGGAGCTTCCTTGATGGCTGCTTTAAAAGTTTATTTAAGTTTATTAAGTGCATTGGATGTGTGTCTGTGCACCTCATGCATGCAGTGCCTACAGAGGCCACAAGAGGGCATCAGGTCCTCTGGGTTAGAGTTACAGATGGTTGTGGACCACCATGTGGGTGCTGGGAGTAGAAATCCAGTCCCTTGGAAGAGCCATGTGTTCTTAACCACTGAGCCATCTTTCCAGCAAGACTCAGGAAGACTTTGCTCTGAGTTCCAGTCGTGTGAGTGGCTTTGGGGAGGCAGATTCTCTTCTGTACGGGTTACTAAAGAGGTTGCCTTCTGAATAAAAGTGGAGAAAGGAGACAACTGAGTGCCAGTATTTTTCGTTTGTGTGTTTCCTTGTTCTTCATGATAAGAACTGCTTTTATTTTACCACACACTCTGCACCATGGTAACCTGACACCTCTGAAACCATGAGCCTATGTAAACCTTTTTTTTTTTCTTTCTGAAGTTGCCTATGTGAGGGCTTTGCCACAGCAACGGAAATGCCATTTATCAGTTTCTGATGCAGCAGTCTGTGGAACAAAGGTTAAAAGTCTTGAGAACAAGCTGTCTTCATGTTGATTATACTTCAAAGTCCCGCCTCCAGCTCTCTCCATCTCTAACCCTTTCTAATTGTTTTCAGTCAAGGGGTTTGCAATCTGGTGTTAAAATCAAGATAATCTCACTGTGTTTTCAGTCACAATAGAACACCTCAAGATGTACAGCTTGTTCAAGGTTGATTCCAGAAGTCACCAAGTGAAGGGATCTGGTTACAGATCCTCTAGGAGCCACTTTTGGGTTAGTGTAAAAGCCCCTCCAACCTTTAGTATAAACTCATTATCTCAGGGCATCAATTAGATGACTTTATCTTCAGGATGGAGGCCATAACAACTACCATAGGTCCCCAGAGCTTAGCTGATTGTCATACCTGGAATATAGACTCAGCAACCTCTGGTTGTTGAACTTTAGGGATGGTACTCAGTACTGTTATTTCTTTGTTTCAAAATGTATTTGTGAGCAATGTATCTGAGTCCCCCAGGAATGTCTGAAGAACCTTATGATTTTAAAATAAAGAGACATTTGAACCTGGAGAAAATCAAAACGAAACCTCCAGTTTTTGAAACATAGGGAGACAAATCACTCTAAGTCCCCACAGTATTGAGCAAGCAACCTTGGTATTACCAGCCTTCTGCACAGAGGAGATTAAAGTTCATAACCCTCTGAGTTCTATGAAATAAAATTTCAATGTTTAGAGACTGAACTTCTGTAACCGAAAAGCAATATTTCCTCCCTGCTGTGATGGAATGAAGGTCAACAGAACTCTCCAGATAACTAATGTCTTAGCAGAACTGATCCCTGGAGCATAGTTCAAAGCTAGAGCCATTGTCCCTGAAAAGATATTTCAGCATGAAAACTGGTAATTGACAGAGAAATGCTATTATTTCCCATGTCTAGTGTTACCTTCCCAAGCTAGTTAGTTCGTTTGGATGCTTAAGGGACACCAGGCCATATAGATGGATTTTAGTGAGGCTGTCATGACAACACTGGCTCTCAGGACCCATACAGACCACAATGTCCCCACTGTGCCCAGGCCACCAGTGTTCTCGAGATAGGATACTCAGTTGTCCTTTGGCATCCACGGGGGACAAGTCCAAATTCAGTTGCTAAATTAAGTTGCCTTTTTATAAAATAATTCATATTTATCTAAACAACACAGGTTTAGTTATCTAAAAGCCCACACATGAGGTGAGTCACACTGCCTCCCAGAATGTGATAAATGGGTCATTTGAGGTACAAGAAACAAAACAACATTAAAAAAACAAACCCTTTTGCTTCAGGCTTCAAAATTGAGTACAGATAGGTTTTTAAAGTTGTATGAACATAAAAGCAATGAATTAAGAGATATGGAATATTAGTGGTCTGCTTGAGCTAACAGGAGATAAAGACATCAATTAATTATACATTTTTTTTAAACTGTGAGAATGGCCTTCACTTGATTTTGAACATAGCAGGAAATGATGCCTATTTTGCACCATAAACAATGGTGGTCCTGTGGTCTGGTTGCTGTCATGGTCTTCAGAGAAGAGGGCTGGAGAAATTTGGGTCCCAACACAGCACCCATTTCTTCTGCTCTGATCTAGTTCAGCAATTGATAGATCCACTGGGTGATAGCACTTTGACAATCATTAAACCACAGATGCCCAGTTGTATGCCTACACCTCTGCTTGACACCATGGAAGTCATGGTGACCCTTTGTCAACAATAGAAGGTTCCAGAGAAAGAGACCAGAAATGGGAAGAACACAAGACTCACTCTTCATAGTGATCCTTTGTCAACAATAGAAGGTTCCATGGAAAGATAAAGAGACCAGAGATGTGAAGAACACAAGACTCACTCTTCATGGTGATCCTTTGTCAACAATAGAAGCTTCTAGAGAAAGAGACCAGAGATAGGAAGAAGACAAGACTCACTCTTCTCTGTCACCTTCAGCCCTGTCATGTTCAAGCCAGCATAGCATGTTAGGACTGGAGTCTTCCCATAGAAAGAGCACGTCATACCACAGCGTTATGTTTCCTTACAATGGTTGGGTGTAGCATGCCCTTTGCAGAGACCCCAGCACCGTGGAGATCTAGACTCTGGTTCACTAATGGCCCCTCTGTGTGCCTAGACCCCATCATCTGGAGCCACAGCTGTAGTCTTGTGAGGCATTTTCCCCAAGCTTCCTGGTATGTGAACACAATGTACTGTATTATTCAGACATAAGGAAGAAAAAATTCCTATTTTCAGGAAAATAGATGAAAATTGAGATTATCACCTTAAGTGAAATAAAGCCACAGACTAAAAGTAAAAAAACCACACACCTCCCTCATGTGATCTTAATATAAAAGACACAAAGATAAAAGTGTAGGGATGTGGAAAGGAGATGCAGAAGGGGGTAGAGGAGGTGAAGTGAGTTCTCAGGGTGTAGGATACACGTGGAGGACAATGCCCTAATGGAACATCACTTTGTAGAGCCAACACACAGTACAAGCAATGGACAGTGCTTTATGAACACAGTGGGCTGTCGTGCAGCCTATGGGCAGTGAGACGGGGGTGGGGCAGTGCCATGCCAGGCTCCCATGCTGTAACAGTTCCAGCCTGTATCTGTGTTCCCCTCAATTCTGGGGGTAGATGGCTGCTTTCTTTTAGGAAACCTTGGTGCTCTCTTTTTATTTTTCTATATATCTAGATAATTCTGTATTTTGATCTTCTATGATATTATCTCATATAGTTCTTGCCCTTGAGTGATATGGGAACCATAATACTGATTCTGAGTCAAATTCAGTTATCATTATTTTTTATTTTTATTTTATTTTATTTTATTTTTTGAGACAGGGTTTCTCTGTAGCTTTTGAGCCTGTCCTGGAACTAACTCTTGTAGAACAGGCTGGCCTCAAACTCACAGAGATCCGCCTACTTCTGCCTCCAGTATGCTAGAATTAAAGGCATGCACCACCACCCAGCCAGTTATCATAAATTTTAAGGATAATGAAAATGTAACTTAAAAAAACTGCCCCAAGCTCTATTGTGTATTCACTGCAAAAGAACCCAAGTGTGGCTCAAAGCTGTTGGAGAAAGTCTATCACAGAAAATTCAGGTCATTGAGCGACAGAAACTCTAACTTCAACAGAAAAGGAATGTGCTGGATCATTAAGCAAGTGGCCGAGCAAACGCTGGGCCCTTGAGCTGTAGGAGATGAGCTGGGGCCGGAGCCTATGGTCAGGGCACGAAGAATAGTCAGTGGCAGAAAAGCTGTTGCTTCAAAGAATCTGACCCTGTTTTTATTTCCACCAATCTAAGGCACATGAACCCACTGGGAGCAGGGATAAAAGGTGCCTTCAAGATGGCAGGACCAAGGGGTTCTGCATCTATTACTGTATCTTCATCTTCTCTTCTCCATGACATTTCTGCTCCATCCCCAGGCAGCTCTTCCTGGTGACATCCATCTTGCTACCAGCACTCTCAGCTTATTCCTTTATTTTCAGCAACCCAGCTGGGAGATACTGTGTGTGATGCCAACATCCCAACCCTGACCCTGGGAAACCTACACCAAACCTTCTGCTAATCCCGTGTGGTGGGATGGATCATATTCTGACGGTCTAGGGTCATGTCAACACATCTGTGTGGAGTGAGGGGCACAGAATCATTTCCACCAAAAATAAATTGTTCAGTTGTGGTTTCCTAGGCATAGCCTGGGTTCTGTGAAGGGATGAGAGGGAAACCAATGTTGACCTTTAAAGCCAACAGATGCCCCTTACAGCACAAGTTATACATAAGGAAGGCCATGGAGCCTGTCCTATCTCCCTCAGGACTTGAGTTAGAGACGTGAGAATTCAGTGTCTAGCTGATGTGTCTTTGGACACACCTCATGCTCCTGTTCATGACAGATGGTGAATAACTAGAACCAGCCATTTCAGCTTGCTTGATGGCCCTGGGAGGCCTATTCTCTTCTGAGAGGAGGTGGATCTGGGGGAAGAGGGAGGTGGGGGAGGGGAGGGAAGAAAAATTGTAGTAGGGATGTAATATATGTGGGAAGAATAAAAAATACATAAAAATGAAAGAATAAATCTTTAAAAATCAAAGCTAAAAGATTTTGGGCAGTAAACTGGACTCTGATAATTAAAACTGACCCAAATGAAAAGATGAAATAGACCTGAAGGTGCCAATGAGGTCACCGCTCCCATCTTTTTACTGATGGATGCTTTCCTAACTCCATCTAATACGTCTCAGTAGGGAAGTCAGTGGAAAGAGCTGGAAATGCCCCCCCCCCATTTCCTCAGGCTTGGCAACACCCACAAGTGTGCCTCATAGGAAGTCTCAGAACCCTTTGAGTTCCCTATGGGGATTCACGATTGGTTTCCAGAGAAAAGAAGGGGAAAAAAGGAATAAGCAACTGAGAATGCAGATTTGCAGCCCTTAAACCTAGTTCTGGATACATTATAAAACCACCTGAATAGTCTTTGGCAGAATGTGGAGTCTGTGCCCTGACTCCAGCTATTGTGGAGAACAATTGTCATTGTCTTCCAAGGTCAGAGATTGTACTTTATGTAGTGTATTTGTTACTTTTCTCACTACTGTGACAAAGTCCTCCATGAGAGTAACTACCTGTCATCTATCTATCTATCTATCTATCTATCTATCTATCTATCTATCTATCTATCTATCTATCTACCTACCTACCTACCTACCTACCTATCTATCTATCTATCTATCTATCTATCTATCTATCTATCTATCTATCTATCTATCTATCTATCTATCTTGTCTGTCTTTTTCATACAAATTCCATTTTTTCTCCCTCATCTCCTCCCGCTTCTCCCACCTTCCCCCCACCCTCCACACCCGCTCCTCAGAGAGGTTAAGGCTTCCCCTGGGAAGTCAACTAAGTCTGTCCCATCACCTCTTGAGGCAGGACCAAGCCCCCACCCCCACTCCTGTGTCTAGGTTGAGCTAGAAATGTACATTTTTAACATTAAGAAGGAAAAATCCACTTTTTAGGCTGAAAAGACCCAGAATATTTCTCTGCTATGGCCGTGAGTTTCTGTAGCCTGATGCTACCTAGAAATTTGTTAGTGAAAAGTCAATGGTCAGTTCAGTGAGACTTCCAACTGCCAAGCCCCACGTCTGCCATGCCCCATGTCTGCCACGCCAACGTTTCCACTTTGTTCCCTGCTGCCAGGATGCCTAGAGATTATTCAGTCCTACATCCTGCTGTCACCAGCGGAGGGTGAATGAAGGTGCTCTGTAGTTAGTCTGTAATATTACGTGCCATGTGTCATTTGTCTTTATGAACGAGTTGTCAAACTTCAATGGAGTGTGGCAGATATACTGGGTGCATTTGTTTAAGTCCAGTTAAAGGGAAGGTGTTTGCCTGTCTTTTTCTCTTGTTTCATTAAAAAATCTTTACGTTAAAAAACATTTTATGTAATGTATACGGATGTTTACCTGCATGGACACCTGGCATCACAAGTGTATAGTGCCCATGGGGGCCAGAAGTGGGTGTCTGGTGCCCTGGAACTTGGGTTACAGATAGCTACAAGCTGCTATGTGGATGCTGGGAATCAAAGCTGGTTCCTCTAGAAGAGCAGTCGGGGCTTTTAATCTTATTTTTTTTTAAATAAAAATATTGCATTTATTTAGTTTGTGGGGAGGCATGTGCACCTGTGTATGGTGAAGGAGTTTGTGTTCTTGCCAGTGAGTCCCAGGGATATGGCTAGATCATCAGATTTGGTCGCGAGTACCTTTATCACTGAGCCATCTTGCCAGCCCCAGACTTTTGTATTTGAAACTAAGGTGGGTCCAATGTTAGTGCTGCAGCTTTTATCTCTTCCAATGTACAGGATCTTTATAAGTAATGGCATTGTTGTGTGTGTGTGTGTGTGTGTGTGTGTGTGTGTGTGTGTGTGTGCGCGCATGTACGTGTGTGGTATTTTTCCTCATTTTTTTTCTTTTTAGTTCTTTGAGAATTTGCTACAGTATATTTTGGTCAAATTCACTCCGTCCTTCCAGCTCCTCCTGAATTCACATCGCTTGTCTACCAGCAGTACTTCGTGTACTTTTTTAACCACCAAGTTCAGTTTCTACTGCTCATGTATTCTTGAGTGTATGGCCATTTGCTAGACTTGATTGATCTTCCAGGGGCTATATTCTTAAAACTGTCCCTCCCCAGTAGACATCAATGGCCAATAGCTCCTCACTTAGGGGTGGGACTTCGTGCCCACATTCCCTCTCTATACTTTGAGTTTCTACAGCTTTTGTGAATGCTATCATTCCTATTGCAAGCTTTTATGTGCAATTGTCATCCTGGGTAAAGTAGGAGTCCGTTTAATATCTAATATTCTGTCTGTTTCATAGAGTGATAGCAGTGGGTTTTCCCGTAGGGCCTAACATGTCTAGCCTCAGATTCTTGGTTTGGCTATGGTGCCAGGTGTAAGTTTCACCTGTGGAGTGGGACTTAGATCTAACCAGAAAGTGATGGGTTATTCCCGTGACCCTCACTGCTATACTGGTGGACGTGTTTTTCTAGTCTGGTCATTGTTGTAGCTTGCAGTGCTCACAGCTGGTTAAGATGAATGCTTGCCCCATCCCCGTGTGATAGAGCATGTTTCAGCACTGTGAAAGCTGGCCATTAGGGTTGAAGCTTCTGAGTGAATACACCAACACAATGATAAACATTTTTTTTATGGCTATGAGCTGGAACTCCTTCAACACACATAGGTACAATGTAGGGCAAAGACACTGCTTTTGTCTTTTGCTTGTCTTATTGAAATCTGGGCACAGGCTTTGAACTGCTCAGTGACATCATTCATAATGGTGATTTGTTCATTGAGTTGATATATCTTAAAAAATGTATGATGTTTAATAGTTGATTCCTTACCGACAGCAAGACCAGGTTGGGCACTTGTCTACCACCAGGCGTCAGGTGCCTCCCAGCTCTGCAGTAAGTGAGTTGAGTACTGTTGGCACACACAGGTGGGTTTCTGTGATGGCTCACTCAGCTGAGAAAGGGGTCCTTTGGGTCACATGGATTATGAGCCAGAATATTTCTCACCAAATGTCTCCACGGTTCTCATCATAACATACAGAGCTCAGAGGTTTTGGTTCACGAGCTTTTTGACAACTCTTTAATGATTCATCAGTTGGTATTTAACATGGTTTTATTGCCATATTGGTGCTGTAAGAAGAGCTAGTCCAGGCTGTCCTTGTCATGCATTTTATTCTTAAGACATGTGCCTGTTAAAGAAGTTTCTGAATACTTTAAAGAGGCATTTCAGCTGTGTGGTGGTGGTGCACGCCTTTAATCCCAGCACTCAGGAGGCAGAGGCAGGCGGATCTCTGTGAGTTCGAGGCCAGCCTGGTCTACAAGAGCTAGTTCCAGGAAAGGAACCAAAAAGCTATGGAGAAACCCTGTCTCAAAAATCAAAAAAAAAAAATGAAGCATTTCGATAAGCTAACATATGGTTCAGTCAGCAGTTATATGACATGTGAATTACATAACAAATTTCTATCAGTGGAAATGGTGTGGGCTCATTACTGTAGGCTTGGCTCTCCTCAGATCAGAGGGTAGATGAGAGGAAGGGAAAAGGGTTGAAGGCTTTTCAGTTTCATTTTTTGTCAGCTGTTACTAGGCTTACTTACAGAGAACTAGTAACCTGGATGGTCACTTAACTCCAAACAATTTTCAGTGATAATTTGGACAATATGTCATTTTTTCCTGTGTGTACTTTTAATTTTGCATTATTTATATAATTCTTATCCCATCCATGTACTTTAATTATATATATTGCAAAAGTGAAGTTGTTGATACTTTGCTCTGAATTTTATAGGCAGGCTTAGAATCATTCCTTTATTCGTTATTATGAATTCTTATTCCCCAGAAGACATTCCTTAGCTGGTCATGACTGCAGGAAGTTGCTTATGTAGGAGTAAAGAAGCTGGTCTCCCCTTTTCTCTGTACTCATTGTTTTCTAGGGTAACATAAACATAGGATTTTTTGTTTGAGTTTGTGTTTGCATGTGCAAAGAGTCTTCCAATCTCTCTTGGAGCTCATACTTCATAGAATGCTCTTCTCCCCAAAGATGCAGAATCTCTGTTCTCAGCTAGAACATCAAGTCACAATGAACACAAAGTGAGGCGTGTGTTGAATTGTAACCTGTAACATAGTGAAATGCAGTGCCTGGTCCAAAGACTGCAAAGGGAACCAGATGGCAGCAATGATCCCTTGTACCCAGCAAGCGTCCTTCAAGACAGGGATCAAAGGAATGCTGTTGACAAATGAATTATGAATTCTGTATGATGAGCTCAGTAGAGCCAACAAAATTAAATAGTTCTATGGGGTGCGTAGTATCTCTTCCATCCCAGATCTCTAGAATTTTATTGTAATTTATGTAGTGTGTACGTGTCTGTCTGTCTGTTTCTCTGTGTGTCTGTCTCTCTGTCTGCCTGTCTCTGTGTGTGACTGTATCTCTGTCTCTCACTATGTATATGTGTGTCTCTCTCTCTGAGTGTGTCTGTCTGTCTCTTTCTCTGTTTCTTAATCACTTTCTACCTTCTTTTTTTTTTTTTGGTTTTTCGAGACAGGGTTTCTCTGTGGCTTTGGAGCCTGTCCTGGAACTCCCTTTGTAGACCAGGCTGGCCCCGAACTCACAGAGATCCGCCTGCCTCTGCCTCCCGAGTGCTGGGATTACAGGCGTGCGCCACCACCGCCTGGCTCCATCTTCTTTTTTGAGACAAGTTCTCCCTCCCTGATCCCAGAGCTTGCTGATTCTGCTATGCTGAGTGTCCAGAGAGCTGACAGGACCATCCCGTCTCTGCTGCTTCCGTGCTGGGATTGCAGGCCACACCTCTGAACTCAGATTTTTACAGGGGTGATGGGAATTAAAACTCAGACCCTCGTGCATGCCATGGCAAGCCTGTTGCTGGCTGAACCATCTTACCAGCCCCTAGAAAATATGTTTTAGCTGGAGTGCGTAATCTTCCTGACATCTTAGACCTTGGTAGTGTGCCATGGAGCACTTACTCAGTAAACACGTGATTTGTTTTAATGCGGTCTTCTATCTACTGTACTGATCAGTGTCATCTGTATAGTGTCTTCCCATCCCTGAATGCTACCGTAAGACCCATGCCAGATGTATAATACACCAAATACTGATTTGCTGTGATATCTTAATCATCATAAAGATGGCCACATATGATTGACTTGTCGTCTGTTCTAGAACTCACTGGATCAAGGAAAGGCTGCACAAAGAAGGGAAACTTGTGTAATGAGATATAGAGTCCATGGAAGAGTAAAGTAAGGGTCTGTGGAAAGGTGAATGGGTCAGCTGTAGGAAGTTCTGTCGAGAGAGGTGTGACAGGTGGCCCGTGTGACATGAGGGTCATTGCGACCTTTCCTGTTGCATGTCAGTGCAGTATAGCCAAGTCATGGGCAGAGAAGAGCCATAGAACTGGGGGCAGAAATGACAGGGAGGTGAAGAGGATCAGATGCTCTAAGTGCACAGTGAGAGAGAGAAGGCTCGGGGTGGGGTGGGCTCAGAAAAATGTATATTTGATATAGACGGATGCACACAGACAAACAGAAAACAAGAGAGGAAAGAAAGTGATGCTATGAAAATTGAGTGGTGAAGCAGGCATTAAACAATGAAATGAGCATGAGTGAGAGGGGAGGGATGCTTCTTAAAATGTCAAATGTCTGGAACAGACACTCATGGCTGTTACAGAAAACACAGAAGAAGAAACAGAAAATAATAAATCCCGATAGCAGAAATTAATCACTCATGAAATTTTTATTTTAATGATTTACTGATTCCATTCTGCTTTCTATTTATTTATTTATTAAAGATTTCTGTCTCTTCCCCGCCACCGCCTCCCATTTCCCTCCCCCTCCCCCCAATCAAATCCCCCTCCCTCGTCAGCTCAAAGAGCAATCAGGTTTCCCTGCCCTGTGGGAAGTCCAAGGATCACCCACCTCCATCCAGGTCTAGTAAGGTGAGCATCCAAACTGCCTAGGCTCCCACAAAGCCAGTACGTGCAGTAGGATCAAAAACTCATTGCCATTGTTCTTTAGAACAGTTCCACATTCAGTTTTAATATGGAGTAGGGAGAATATTCTTCATTAATCTTGTATTGTCTTCTTAATTATTTACATTGATCTATTTCTCAGAAAAATTCGAAGCCCATTCTACAGTGTCATAAAACATACCATTGAGATTTTGAATGGGTCTGAAGACATCTATCAATAACTTCACAGCCATCCTTTGTCTACCGCCAGCCTTCATACTTCGCTATTTTTAGTTTTCCTTTCCCCTACAGAGATTTTCCACATCACTTGCTAAGTTAGTTTTGGAGACTTTTGTTATTGAGGAATGTTCTCACTTTGCTCTCAGGATGGAGCTGTGCGGCTTGAACTAAGCGTCTGTTTATGTAATTCCCCGAATATTTGCCTAAGATGAATGTTGCCTTGCTGATGATTGACGCCATGTGCCATGCTTTGGTCTGCATCTGCACTTCATATAACCTGGGCAACTGCATTTGCATAGCTTCAGTGTCCTCTCCTCACTTGCATTTCATGGAGACCCATGGTCCACAGCTTCCTTGGCTCCTCAAATTAATTTCTTGGCATTTTTTGTTGAATTTACTACTCAGTGTATTACAATCGCCCTTACTTCCTTTGTTGCCGAGAGCATGCATGCTTTTGGCATGTAGTCATTTTAATAGCTTGTTTCTGAAGAGCGTATCCTGACACGGACGAAAGCGAATGATGCTGGCTGTGGGTCTCTTTTGCCCTTTTCCAGTGTGAGAGTAGATAGTTTAACACTGGAAAGGATAAGCCATAACAAATGCAGCGCACCTCTGGGAGGGGTTTGTTATAAACATATCTTTAGTTCTTTTCAACTCCTATCCAGGTCCTTGCTTTTCTGCCACTGTGCTGGCACCAACCTTGCTGTTGCTGCCTTCGTGGGTGTGTGGTTTATGCAGGTGAGCACGGTGCGGAGGTAGTCAGCCTTGTCAGTGTCTTCCCACAGCCACTTCCAAAGAATGAAATCCCTGACAGAGATTCCCTCAAAACTAACAAAACAAATCACAAGGATTTTGCAAAAGCATTGACTTTCTTATTTCCTAGTGAATAATTCAAGACCTCTCATGTCCCAAAGCACCACCAGACATTAAACTGTAAAGCCAGAGAATTGGGGAATCAACTGTGGTGGCGTTGCTGTGTGTGTTCCAGAATCTTGAAGTCTGATCTGAGGCCAATACTTGAGAAACATTTCTGGCCACAGAGCTAGATGGAGCAGTGGGGCCTGGGACCTGGGGCTGGACTAGGGATTAGACTCAACCATGGTGTAACCTTGGATAGCTGCAAACCTCCACCCTCACTTATGGGGCAGTAGTGAGAGACGGGTTTTGCAGGAAGCTTGACACCTATGCTGACATTGCCTTCTCCCTCAGGAATCAGAGAGAGATGCATGCTGGGACACTGACTGCTCTTCTTTTTGCTTCAGTCCAGGACCCAGCCCATGAAATGGTTCAGTCTGTATTTAGTGTGGATCTTCCCATCTCAATTAGCACAGTGTAGGAACTCCCTCCCCTATGTTTCCAGTTCCCAGAGGTTTGTGCCCTAGTGCCCTCTAGATCCTATGCTGACAGTATTAGCCATCACAGACAGAATTGTGTCAGGGTTTGGGTTCCCCTCCTGAAATTCCTAGATGTTCGTTTTGACTTGCTTTCAGAATCCCCATGTGTTAGCCAGGTGGCCATGGTGGAATTCCACAGTGACCATCCTCAGTACTTGGGTAATGCGTGCTCTTTCGGCCCTGGCTGTTCTGTGAGACCAGGTTAACGTTCCTCTTTGTTTGACCTAACTGTCGCAGTTTTAAACGATGAAAGCAGGAGATAATTTTACTCCTGGTTGGATGGCGAATAGTTCCATTTTGGTGTTTTCTTAACATTCATCCTTGTTCTCTTTTGTGTAAAATATTTCATAAGGCAGAGACCTGGCTGGGAGCCCGAGGCAAGCCTGAGGGCGGGAGGGGAGGAGTGGGAGGACAGTGCAGTTGGGCAGAGCTGGCCTGGAGGCTGAGCCATGGCCCTTGGCATAGAACTCCTTGTGACTTTAGATTTCCACCCTCTCCTGTGAGTCAGGGTTGCTTATACTTACGAAAAGAGGCTGACATTCACAAGGAAAATCATATTATATTGTTAGTTTGTTGGTTCATCCACAAACCTGCTGATACCAAGATGAAATCGCTCATCAGAACCAGAGTAATTGTGCCGAGGAAGCTAGAGGAATTTGTGCTCTGCTTGTCCGAGACACAGCGTCTCAAGGACTTCACAGGTCCCCACCACACCTCATTGTTTTCCTTGCCTCATAGTGGGCACACTCCTGGGAGGACATCAAGACTGTGGCAAGTCGGAGGAGATTCTCGTGAGGGGACAGTTGCTCTACCTCTACCAACAAGCTGAGGCCAACTCCTGCTAACACGCACGCACACATGCTTTTGTTTCTACGCAGTTTGCTTGAACTTCTTTTCTGAGGTGAAAATCGTCCGCACTCCACCCAATGTGTCCCTCTCTGTGCTCACCACAGCTGGGTGTGACCGTGATTCCTGTTTACTGAGTAGACTTCCTGTATTGGAAGAGCTGATCACCCCTTCTCTTTAAACTGATACTATCTATTCATCCATCCTTCAGCAAGCTCGTACCATCTGGCAATTACCATAAGTTAACTCAGCATCCATTTTTCTATTTTCCTTTACTGAGACTTTTATCCAGGACTCTTAATAACAGCACCATTCTTGGGCTTTGGCTACTTGCGGTAAATACCATCTCTGCTACGTCAGTTTGAGACCATCAGAGGACTGGTTGGAAACCAAGGTCCTGGGTTCTCTCAAACCATGACTTTTCAGAGCAGTACTAACTGTGCTGTGGCAAATGTGGAATTAATGGATTAAACAGGAAATTCACATGTATTTATCTTCAGGCTGTTCATTCTTTTTTTTTTTTTTTTGGTTTTTCGAGACAGGGTTTCTCTGTGGCTTTGGAGCCTGTCCTGGAACTAGCTCTGTAGACCAGGCTGGTCTCGAACTCACAGAGATCTGCCTGCCTCTGCCTCCCGAGTGCTGGGATTAAAGGCGTGCGCCACCATCGCCCGGCCCATTCTTGATTAATAGTTACAGACACGCTCTGTCAAAAGACACAATTTTCTGAGTGTCAGCCTTATCTTAACAACCAGTGACTTTATGGTTATGATCTTCATTTTATTTAGAGCACAATATTTATACAGTTGATGAAGCCAAAGCTCACACAGGGTGGGTGGCTCACCCAAGATGGCGGAGCTCACGTCTGTTAGGCCTGATATCTGAGTAAAATCTTCAGCGACTCCTCTGAATTTTGGCTCTGCTGATAGACCAGGGAATTCTGGAATGCAGGTGATGTCATGTTTTGAAAGTTTTAAAATGTGTTTTACTCAACTTGAGACACATTTTACAAAAAGTAAACCCTGGGGGAAAATCAATGAAAAGCATTCCATTGATTTTCGGGGTGGATGAAAGGGCTGTGGTTACTGAGCCAGCATGTAGATGCAGAGTCTGGTGAGCGTCCCTCCTCCCTCAACATTTTCCCATGAATGCTCCAATAGACTTCTGAACCAAGCTATGAAGTCCTTCTGTTCTGCTCAAATGAACCCCTGAGAATTTTCAAAAGTGGGTTCACAGACATGAAAGGATATCGCTCCTGTTTGACATAGGCTAATGAACATCCATCCCAGAAATGACAATAATCGCTCTTGTGTTTGTTCTAAATCAATATTTGTTCAGGGCTGCTCTGAATTAAGCAGTTTTCCTAGTCAGACGTCTGCTTCCTGAGGCAGTGTGTATAACACACCCCCCGGAGTCCTCTGTGCTGTCTTCTGTCTTCCTGAGGACTGCCTCCGTGGCCACTGCAGTGACCAGCTCCTAAACTAACATGCTGCACATCCTAGTGAGACTCCTGAGTCATCCACAGGTCTTACCCTAGAGTCAGCCTTGACTCTTCTGATCTGCCTGCCATACCAAACAGTTACGCAGTACCTAGCAGGCCTGGCTGTCCATGAGATTCTTGGGAACTTCCAGGAAACCTAACGGGTTGTGGTTTTCCTGATCTCATGGATTGACTTCCTTCTACAAAGCAAGGCCTTAATATTGAAAGCGCAACGCCATATGGGTGGTTTACCTATCCTCCGTGCCTTCGTTCTGCCCACAGTTTGTAGTTTCTCCCAACCTTTGTGATTCCTAACCCTTGTCTTCTAGAGGCAGTGTGCTCCTTTCTCTGGGCGAGCATCTCTGCAGTTTTAGGTTACCTGTTCCTTTTGTTTAGTTAGCTTCTGAGTTCCTGTTGTTCATATTTCTCTCTCTTTCTCCCCCCCCCCTTTGATATTGTTATAAAGTGCTGGAGGCTTTTCCCCAAAGTCTTGTGAAGGTTGCTGCACATTCCGTGTGGAAGGCTGTGCTGTTGTGCTTTAAGGGACTGCACTGTTTGCTCCGAGAATCCACAGCTGTGCCTCTCACCCTTGCAGCCTTCCTAGGATGCATTTGCTTGTCTGACCCTAAGGTGGTGGTGTTGCTCTGGCATCTGGGTGTGGTCAAGGCCCAGGATACAGGTTTGCAGTTTGTGGACCTGTGTGTTCCAGCACTGGAGCCCTCAGCCACAGGCAGTGATGTGCAGCTCAAGTGATTAAAATGGACCGAGATGCAAATCGGTTTCTCAGCTGCATCAGCAGCATCTCAAGCATCCGCAGGTCGCAGTAGTCTCTAGGATAGTCTGCCAAGTTACAGCCGCCCGTCCATCGCCTCAGAAGCTTCATTAGAAAGCACTGGTCTAGACTCTTGTGTCATTTTCAGGAAGGCAGCGTGGCATTGGCTGAGACTAGAGCCTTGTGAGTCAAATATGTCTTGTCCATGCTCTCCAGAAAGACAACGGCAGCCATGCTGAGGGGAGGGTGCAAGTGAGTCTCTGCTCCTCCACGGGACTCCTGGTATCCCCAGTCTGTGTATTATTTTCCCCAGGGGGTGAAGGGGGCTCCTTGGTAGTGCCTTAACTTCACCGTATCTTGCTTAGATTGCCCATTCAGTGCCGTTAGAACTCAGGTGCCCTAGAGGCCCACCACCCTGATTAGCTGCGCTTCCTACCTTCGCTCTGCTTTGCCTTTCTTTCAGCTTTTGTCACCTAAGTTTGGGGAGTGTATCCTAAGGACTGGTCTGTCCTGTTCTGGACATTTATTGAGCTGCCTGCTCAGCCAGTGAGCATTTATTTAGCAACTGTATGTTTCAGGCCCATATGTCGTAAAATAACCAAAGTAGCGCTGAAAGCACATGAAATTGTCTTAGTCCAGGAGCAGAGAGTTTCCTTGCAACGATCTATTTACTTACACGTTTGCACATATCTCTGCACTCCCTTTAGACACCAAGTAAACATCGCTAAAGCAGGGCGTGAACATGGAGTGTGGATGAGCCTCTCTGAAATGACTCAGACCTCACAGAGGCGTTTGTTTCCTGTAGGACTCCCACGTCTGCCCTCAGTCACTTCCTTCTTGCATCTTACTTCTGCACTCAGCACCGTCTAGTGGGGAGTACTCCAAGGCATCCATATTCTTTCCCTTCCTTTCCCTCCACCTTTCCTTCCATCCTCTTCTTGCTCCCTCTCGGCCTGGCTTCTGAAGGTGGGAAGTTGCACAGTCTTGTGTTTGGCATCTACAGGGGAATATTGGCTGCAGGGAATTTACTCTGTATTTGGCCTCTACAGGGGAATATTGGCTGCAGGGAATTTACTCTGCCACTGTCCACTGCTCTCACCTGCATCTCCAGATGGAAACACTGAAAGTCAGAGGGAAGCAGGGAATCTTGTCCTGGGGCTCCCTGCTCCGGGACCCCACCCATCGACCCTCCAGTCTCTTTATTGCCCACACTTCCCTCTGTCTGTTTCCTTGAGAAGGATGCTGTGTCTTGCATCCCTTTCAGCTTCATTCGCTAGCCTGCAAGCTCACCCCTGCCTCCCTCCATCCACTAAGACTCTACCCTCCCCTGTGATTACCATAGCGTTCTTACCATGGTTCTAGATCCTAGATCTCCCTGTAACTCATTTCTTCTCTTCCTTCCACCTCTGCTTCTGTCTCTAACACTATCTCCTTCCCGTGATCCTTCCCCAGGAGCAGCTGATGCTGCATAAGTGACCTTTGTGTGTCCTTCCAACTGACCTCCATCCTTAGCTCTGGTCCACCCAGGGGACTTGCAGCAATTCTGCTGACTTCAGCCTTACATGACACTGCTTTCTGAGTGCAGGTCATTTTCAAAGTCCCCTCTGCTGCTGACACCTTTCTGATCTTTTTCAGGTTAAAAGTTTGTTACCTTCGACTCTCCTGCCTCCTTGTTTCCTGCCATCAAGTCTTGTTACTGCCTTCTGCCTTTCTCTGCCTTTCCTTCCTTTTCAGCACAGGTCACAGTGACTCCACCTCCTACGACATATGTCAGTGATCCTCTTACATTGACGCTTTATGAAGACATTATCTAAGCCTAAAATGTTTAGCAATTCCCTCTTGTCCATATAAGGAGCAATGCCCTGTAATGTGGTGCTTCAGGCTCCCCATAGATCACCCTAGCCTCACCCTGAACCCTCCATCCTTCCATGACTGTAATATCCCATGTACCACCCTCTAACGATGCCCTGGGTTTTCCTAAGCCTCGGAACTGTTGATTCTCTTTTCCCAGTCTAATATGATTTTCCTCTCACAAAAAATTTTCTATTTTCACTGACTCCTATGCCGAGGATCCTTCCCAGCTTCTGAAGCCCTCCGTGGGCCTTCCTCCCTCATCTCAGGACCCAGATTCCCTTCCTTCCCGTGTCATGGGATAGTTTTTCATTTCTTCTCTATTTTCCTTTTCAGCATGAACTATTTGGTTCTAAAATTCTTTCTGCCAAGGAAACTGGGACTAGATTTTTAAATCCTTAGACTCAGAGTGAAGATTTATGTTTCTGTGCTTGTCCTCGGGCAAATCAAATATATGAGCCAGCGAGAATTTACTGACAGTTTTGAGTGGAACCAAACAAATCAAATGTACCAGACAGTAAAACAACCAATAAATTTTCACTTTATCTAAAATATAGCTCTGAAATCACTAATAGGATCAGGTGGAGAAGGTTTAATACTGCTAGTTCTAAATTTGATTTATTCCTTAAGACACACATCTCTTTGGAATGTGAACAAACATATGAATAACATCAAGGGCAGATTGTATTAAGATGAACAAAGTGAGCAAGACTCTTGTAGGTTGGCTTCATTCCGTAAACTTATTTCCACATAATTTTGTTTTCCTCAAGAAACTAACAATTGAATTAAAAAAATTCTGGTATGGGAGGTCCTTCTGCCTATGTGTTATTTTTATTGGTTAATGAATAAAGGAACTGCTTTGGGCCTATAGCAGAGCTGTAGGGTAACAGAGTTAGGTGGGGAAATCTAAGTTGAATGCTGGGAGAAAGGAGGTAGAGTCAGGGAGAAGTCATGTAGCCCTGCTGGGGCCAAATAGAACTTTACCCGGTAAGCCACTGACTGCCACGTGGCGATACACAGATTAGTAGAAATGCTTTAAATTAAGATGTAAGAGTTATCCAATTAGAAGCTAGAGCTAACGGGCCAAGCAGTATTTTACATAATACAGTTTCTGTGTGATTATTTCAGGAGTCTGAGCAGCCGGGAAACAAAGAAGCAGCCTGCTGCTACAAAATTCCTTTACTAGTTCTGAACAAATGTAGTTAAGTGACCAAGGTCCTATTTCCTTTATTCTGCACAAAGCTCTTTCCTCTTCATGATGCCAATGGAAGAGGTGACTGGACTCTGTCACCAAGTTCTGTTTCTTCCTTGCAGCTCTCACTTGATTGGGCTTGAAGTGGTGTTCACATGACCATGGTATGACGGGTAGGAAAACTGGCTTCTTTCCGGGTAAGCCATCACCTTGAGCTGCCTGACTTCCTTGGCAAAAGTTTCACATTTCTCTAAATTGATGCTGTCAATAAACCAGCAACTCCTATGTGTTAGATAGTGCAGGACACTCTACTCAACATCACAAGAGACTTCTCTCTGGAAACTTAAGTATGAAAGAGGAAAAAAATCCAACCAGAATAGTGCAGAAGTATTTTTATTTTTAAAAACCCATTCTTTCCTTGCCTACAACCAGCTGACTTGCATTGTGGCCAGATTTTAGTTTGGCTCAGGTGCTGTTCCCATTACAGAAATCTAGAGGTGGGAAGGTACAGAAGACCCAGCCTAACACAGGGACTTTCATCTGAAAGCCAGAGACACTGCCAGCAGGGAGCAGACACATTTTATCTTCTCTTGTTGGATATCTTATGATGTTATGATGCCAGGGGTCACATTACCATGGCCCCAGTTGAGAACCACTTTTAGCACAATGAAGCCCACCAAGCTTAGCCTTGTTCTAAATTTTTGTTTATCTGCTTCAGATATGTCTATCTGACTGGCTCGTCCACATGATGATGTGTTTCATGAAGATGTTTTCTTTTGTACAGGATCATGTACTTTGCCCATATTTACCCTCTCCTTTCTGCCCCTTTCCCCTTCCTCCTTTCCTTTGCCTTTCCTTCTACCCCCTACTCTTTTCCTAGCTCTCCCCTCTCCCTCCTCCGCTAGTCCTCCTCATTACTCAAGTCTTGGTTCTACTTTCTTTTTGCATATGTAAGGAATTTTATCTATGTACATACTTACTTTCCCGAGTTTCTGCAAAGCTGTGCATACTTACTCTGATGGAATTCATTAGGCCTTTTTCTTAAGAAATGATTCCTCTAAAATTTAGCTTTTATTCAGGAGGTGTAATCCATGATAATAATCAAACCCATACTGTGCAAACCTGTTCCTGTTACCCAACTCTGAACTTTTCCATGCTGTGATTAATATCTCTAGCATGGTCTAAGAGTGCTGTTCAAAAATGAATATTTACATTTTGTGTTTCTATTCCTAGACATGTTTTTACTTTCATGACTCAGTGTGTTTGTGAAGAGAGTTAAAAGAATCCCCCCAAAAGGGTTCTACAGATTCAACGCAATCCACACCAACATTCCTACTGAAATCTTCACAGAAACTGAAAAGAAAACCTTAAACTTCATATGGAAACACACACACACACACACACACACACAAAAAAAAAAACCAGGGTAGTTAAGTTGTTCTGAACTTGGGGTATCACCATCCCGTATTTCAAGTTGTACTATAGTAATAAAACACTTCATGATGCTGGCATAAAAAAGGACACATTGATCAAGGAAATTGAATTGGAGACCAAGACATAAGCTCACAAATCCAGGAACACCCAAGTGTTTCCAAAGAAGTCAAAAACTGAACAATGAATTAAAGACAACATCTTCAACAAATGATTCTGGTCAAACTGGATGGCTGTATGTAGAAGAATAAAAATAGATATATCTACCACCCTGACTACCACTCAACTCCAGATGCCCAAAATCTGATAAAAAAGAAGGTATGAAGCAAACTTGAACTCGTTGGCACAGGAAAGACTTTCTGAAAAGAATCCTGATGGTGCAGGCTCTAAGGGCAAAAATTAATAAATGGGACTTTAAGAAGCTAAAGAGCTTTTATTCAATAAAGAACACCATTATTTGAGCAAACAGGCAGCCTATGTAATTAGAAAAACTCTTTACCAATATGAATGACAAGTTAATATCAGCAATATACAAAGGGCTCAAAAAGCCCAACTTTAAGAGAACAAACAACCCAATTAAACACAAAGGATAGAACTAGATCGAGTTCCCAGAAGACAAAAAAAAAAAAAAAAACCAAATGTTTAAGGAACACGAAAAGAAATCCTTAGCCATCCGGAAAATGTAAATTAAAGCTACTTTGAGATTTCATTTTTCCCCAGTCAGAGTGGCCAAGATCAATAAAATGAACGAGTTTCTTCAGGAACCTGGGAACTGATTTACCCCAAGATCCAGCTATACCATGCTTGGGCACATACCTGAAGAACTATACATCTGTGGAGACATTTGTTTATCTCTGTTCATTTCTGTTCTGTTCATAGTTATCAGAAACTAGAAACAGCTAGGATGCTCATCAACCAATGAATGGATAATGAGAACGTGGTACATTTATTTAATGGGATACCATTCAACTGCCAGATAAATGGATGGGGTTAGAAACAATCATCCTGAGTTAGATAACCCAGACTGAGAAAGATAAATGCTACTCTCTTATCATGGATGCTAGCACTTAAGATTGAGATGTGCGTTCCATTTAGCATAGCTACAGGGCAGAGGCAGTATGATGGCCAGTTTTATGTCAACTTGACACAAGCTGGAGTCATTAGAGAGGAGGAAGTCTTAGTTGAGTGTTGCAAGGAGGCTACTAGTTTGTTCCCAGCTGCTTGGCGGCTCAGACCTGAAATAACCACACAGAAACTATATTATTTATATTACTACTTGGCCCATTAGCTCTAGCTTCTTATTGGCTAACTCTTACATCTTAATTTAACCCATCTCCATTCATCTGTGTATCTCCACATGGCAGTGACTTATTGGCAAAGTTTCTGCATGTCTGTCTCTGGCGGCTGTTCCATGGCTTCTCCCTGACACTACCTTCTTCCTCTCAGCATTCAGTTTAGTTTTCCCTGCCTACCTAAGTTCTGCCCAACTCTGCTATAGACTCAAGGCAGTTTCTTTATTCACCAATGGTATTCACAGCATACAGAGGGGGACCACACATCAGTTGAGACAACCTTTCATAAGAGCTGACTGTAGGCAAGCATGTAGGGCATTTTCTTAATTAGTGATTGAGTGGGAGGGTCCTACTCATTCCTGGGCTGATGGTCCTGGGTTATATACCAAAGCAGATGGGTAAGCCAATAAGCAGCACCCCTCCATGGCCTCTGGGTTAGTGCTGCCTCCAGGTTCCTGCCCTGCCTGAGTTCCTCTTCTGACTTCATTTGATGATGCACAGTGATGTGGAAGTGTAAGCTGAACGAACCCTTTCCTCTCCAAGTTGCTTTGGTTATGGTGTTTCATCATAGCAATAGTAATCCTAACCAAGCTAGAAGGGACCAAAGGGGAGGAGGGAATCTCTCAAGGAGGAGAATGTGGTGTTATAAAGGGAGACAGAGGTTAAAGGGGGTTGTGAGAGGTTGACCGAATTCTCTTTCCTGACAAATGCTGGAAAACAAAGTGGGAAGTCAGGAGACCCGAGGCAGCTGAACACTTGAGTGCAATTTACACAAGGTTCGTTTTTATTATTACAGCTCTTTTGATAACAGAGTTATGAGTTTATGGTTCAATAGAGAAGCCTGACTCACAGAAAAGAATGTTCAAAATTATATAAAGCACAAAAATGTTATTTTTCTCCAGAAAAATGTCTGAGGTATGGGAACACTATCAACCTCAACTATTCTCCAGAAATTGAGGAAGTCACAGGCATTCCTGTGTTCATTCTCACATTTGTTGGGATTCCAAACTCTCTTAAGAAATACCAACATCCGATATTCCCATGCCAAGTTGAAAATTCATTGCATCCTCACATAACCTGATTTCAAGCCCACAGGGGTGGAGAATAGAGAGGTAGATTAGAGAAGGAAGATGGGGAGAGGTGGCTAGTGCTGATGGACTTTGGAAAGACCTATAAGAACTCAATACTGTAGATACTCCCTAAATATATATAGATAGCTAAGTGGCACCACCATATAATGGAGGAGACAATAACTCAGCCATACATCTTATGCTACCAAATAAAACCTCCAGTAGTAGCCATCAAATGGGTTCTATAGATGCTCCCCCCCGAACACTATAGACTATTGCGAACCCTCCCAACCTGATAATAAGATCCTGTTGCTGAAGACAACACATCTTATGGGCATAGAACATGTGGAAGTATAACTGGTAACCTAGACAGAGTCCTCTATGTAGCTCTGGCTGGCCTGGAACTTATTATGTAGACCAGGCTGCCCTCAAACTTGCAAAGACCCATTTGCCTCTGCCTCTTGACTGTTGGAATTAAAGGTGTATGCCACCATTCTTAGCCTGATATTGTTTATGAGTCCAACAATCTGAGATGACAAAACTCATGGGACTGGTAAAAACTCACTACTATTTTTCTATAAGTGCACATAGAAATGAAACAACTCCTAATGACATAATACTATACCCGGAGACCAGTATATCACTCAATAGTCAACAGAGAAGTTCCATTTTCCAGTAGATGGCAATTATCAGCTAGATCCACAGCCGGGACATGTAGAGTGAGTGGGTGAGGGGATTTGCAGTGATCAGTCCTAAATGGGGTGTCTTTATCCTACCCCTTTCTTCAAGGCTCAGGGACCTATATGGGGAAGGGATAGGAAGACTGTGAAGGTCAAAGGTGGTGAACAGTTTTAAGGAAACAGTGTGTTCCAGACACATGACGGCAGATCCACTCATGAACTCACAGATTCCAATGGTGTGCATTGGATCAGATCAACACCATGAACTCACAGATTCCAATGGTGTGTATTGGATCAGATCAACACCATGAACTCACAGATTCCAATGGTGTGCATTGGATCAGATCAACACCATGAACTCACAGATTCCAATGGTGTGCATTGGATCAGATCAACACCATGAACTCACAGATTCCAATGGTGTGCATTGGATCAGATCAACACCATGAGGGAAGGGGAGCGAGTGCAGAGTCTGACCCCTAACCGAGAATGTATTTGCACATGATCACTCTGGGACTCATGAAGAATATCAAGCTAAGTCAGTTTCCTTCAGTGGGGTGGCACCGGGTACACCAGCCACACTCCAGGGCAGGCCCTGCTCTCAGGAGTAGACGGACGATACAAATCAGACACCATGTGCTTTATTAAATGACATTTTTATTTTTATTTTTAAAGAGAACATGAATGTGGGTAAGTCTGGATGGGGAGGATCTTGGAGGATTTGGGGGATGGGAAAGAATATGATAAAAACATGCTGTGTGAAATTCTCAGAGAGTCCATGTATGTGGTATACGGTCCATGACCTAATAAGGAAGGAGGACAGGGCTTTGGGCATCCTATACCCCTCGCAAGTGCCATCCATTGTCATAGTGAAGGTTTCATGAAGTCCTCTCCCAAGGCTTTGCTACCACACAGAGCTCATTTCCATTTACCATACTGAGCCACGTGGTCAGCTCCAGCCCGGCAGCCAGAGGCGAAACTTCTAGAGGAATAGTTGTGATCATGGTGTTCAGCTCTCCAGCCCAAGGAAAGCTTGGTTTCCAGATTCCCAGGGCCCATGAAGTGGGTATCTAGAAGAAGCACATGGCTGACATACTGGGTTGTGTTTCCTTACACAGAGAGAATTCAGGTGGGACAACACATCTTACAGTGTTTCACAGAGCAGTTGAGGTTAAATCCATTCCCTTAGAACACTGAGCAAGATTGGGTTGCTTTTGAAAATGGTTTTGAGAACCCAGAAAGGAGGAATAGTACAGGGTCAGACCACAGTGGAACAAGAGCTGGAAGGAACCAGACCTGAGACGGGTTGGCCCAGAAGAGATGACCACAGGTTCCTCTAGTTCCATAATAAAGAAAGATTGGAAGCCAGTGTGGTGTTTGATGCATTTCAGGATACTGAGGGTCAACTGTAGGTCATGGCTCACCGTGAAGCCTCTCAAGGTTGCCTGCTAAAGGACTTAGGTATACAGCTACCTACATGTGCAGGTTTTCTTTAGGACAGCCTTGCTTCTGATTTCAGAGAACTTGGTCTCCCGTTCCACACTCCTCCTCCTTCCAGTTCACTTGCTCTGAACCCAGAAACTCCATCATCTTTCTGGTGACAGGAGTTGAATTCTTGCCCTAGCAAAGTCTGGACCCTAAATACCCGTATGTGTACTGGATGGCCCTTTTTCTACCCATGCATGCACTGGATGCACTCTTTATACTCTCTTCTGGAACTTCTCTGCTGAACTTACTCCTCTGAGGACTTACATAAGCAAATGTTAAATTTCTCTCGGTTCACTTGCATCAGTGTATGAGTGCTGTATCTGCTCTCACTTAAACATCCCTCCGAAACGGAACCACTCCCCAGCTGCTACCCATTCCACAGCTCCCTTTAAAGTCCATTTCCTGAAAAGGAGGTCTATTTCTGCCTCCACATTCTCACCTCTATTTCTCTCCTGGGTACAAATCAAGCACCACTTTGACCAGCAATCTCATTGGCACCGGCTCTAGCGAGGCTACCCATAACTTTCATTCCCCAGGTCCCATGGTCCAATCTGTTTCTCAGCAGCATTTGAGAGACTGTTGATTTCTCCCTGTCTGTGCTGGCTAATTTTTGTGAACTGCACCCGAAGTAGAGTCAACTGAAAGCTGGAAACACCAGCTGAGGAATTTCCTCCTTCAGACTGGCCTATGAGTATGTCTGTGGGCATTTTCTTGGTCGATGATTAATGTGGAAGACCCCAGCCTACTGTGGGTGGTGCCACTCCTGGACAAATAGTCCCGGGTGCTGTGTGGAAGCAAGCTGAACATGCCGTGAGGAGCAAGACAGTAAACAGCATTCCCCTGTGGTCTCTGCTGCAGTTCCTGCCTCAGGGTTCTTGGTTTCCTCTCATGATGAACTAGATAGCCTGTAGGCCAAAAAAGCCCTTTCTTCTCCAAGTTTCTATCCAACATGGTCCTTACCACAGTAACAGAAGCCAATGAAGACACTCGCAAATGCCCTTTTCCTGTGTTTTTGCTGGATTCTCTCCATCCCTGCAGGCCTTTCGTTCTAGTGTTTTTTCAGCGGATTCTCTAAAGGTCTGCATGGATTGAGAGTTGGTCAACCCTGACCTTCTACCTGCAGCTTCACTCAGATGCAGGACCACACATTCCAGTCCCACAGGAAGCTCTTTCAACGTCCGCCTACCACTGATGCGTCCATCTCTTCCTGCGGTTGTGCTTCTGTTCTTCACTTGTTTATCTTCTCACACTAAAACAGAACCCTACAAATACAAGATGCCCATTCTGTTTATTGTTGTGTTTTCAGAGCTGAAACAATGACTTGTTCACAAGATGAGTTCAATAAATATGTGTTGAGTAACAGAACGAAGGCATAAATAAATGAGTAAATCTTGAGCAAGTTGGCTCCTCCTGATCTCTTAGTTCAGAGTCATATAACTGGAGTGGACACAGGAAGCAAGTAGAAATAATTAAAGTTTGCTTATGTGTCTAGTTGCTGTTGTTGAAACACCACAATACAAATATAAATATAAAATAATTGCAGACAAACTTGATATGGACTCACAAGGCACATTTTAAGATATCAGTGAATACCTTCATTCCAGTAATTCCTGCTATGACATGAACCACACCTCCTCCTTTATTTCTCAAGCCCCCTACCATTGTGACTGGATTTGGAGGTAGGGGCTTTTCAGATGTCGTTGAGGTGAAGTGAGATCATAAAGCCAGGGCCCTGAGCCGACGAGTCTCAGAGAACTGTTTCTCTGCTCACTCTGTGTGGACCTAATGACAAAGTGATCATCCACAGGTCAGACGGAGCCCTCTCACCGGAGCCTCACCTTGCTGGCTTCCCAGTCTCCTGCTTCCAGCCTGCACACTGTGAGGTGTTAACCTGTGATAGTCCCTTAGGGCAGCTGGAGCAGGTAGTTACAGTTCCCAGCGCTTCCCTCTTTCTTCCTGACTTACTGGTTTCTTTGTTTCTCAGGAGTGGTGAAGACTCTTCCCAGAGTGAACCCCAGAAATGCAAACCCATCTCCATCACTCTTGTTAATCATCTGCCTCAACTGATCTTTTGTTAGTGTTAACATTAATGTGGCAGACATGAATCTTTTCTGCTAAATTTCTCCCAGTGAGTTCTAACGATTTGAGTTGCCTGCGTGCCAGCTCCACACGGATGGTCCTTGCCTCCTCCAAAGCTGAGGAGAGTCTGCAGAAGACCTGCCTTTCCTCGACTGATCACCACGTGTCTTACGTTCAGTAAACACCACATTTAATGGACTCGTCAAAGCTGGTTGAGTATTTGTAAAGCAAACTATTTGAGTCTCAGTTACAGCCATGCACCTCACAGCTCTGTGTAAGCTGGTCCTTCACGATTGCCTCCATAGCGGCATTCGCCGAGGACGAGAGCAGGGGCTAAAGGAATGTGTTAGCGTGTCAAACTGTAGGCCTGATTTTGTCTTCTTGGTTGATGCTTAGGTCTGTTATGTGTCACAGGTGACTAGCTAATAAAAGGCTGATAAAGGGCACATATGCCACTTAACATACTAAATAGTATCCAGGTCCCAACTCTCTCTCTCTCTCTCTCTCTCTCTCTCTCTCTCTCTCTCTTTCTCTCTCTCTCTCTCTAAACAGACATAATAAAGAAATAGACATCTAAGATTAAAAAAGATTTTTTTTTATGGCCCATGTCACAATCTCCATAGGTTAAGGGCCTGTCTATAGGCCACTTCTAGACAGGATGGTGCATGGCTAGAAATATTCTGGGCCTTGAAGCTCTCCGTCACCCCTGGATCCTGAGTGAGAATGGCCCTGCAGGCAAAGCTTTGGAGCCCAGCTTGTAAGTGCTCCTGCAGCAAGTCTATATGCAGCCAGATCTGAACATTTGCACTTGTGTTGGTTTGTTTTCTCAACTCTATCCAAGCTTGAGTCATCTGAGATGAGAGAACGTCAGGTGAGAAAAATGCCTCCATCTGATTGGCCAGCGGGCAAGTCTGTGTGGCATTTGATTGATGAAAGATTGTTGCAGGAAGGCCCGGCCTTCTGTGGGGAGTACCAGCCTCAGCAGGTGTTCCTGGGTGGCATAAGAAAGCAGGCTGAGCAAGCTGTAGAGACCACACACGTACCCAGCGTTCCTCCGTGACGTCTGCTCCAGTTTCCTGCCTTAAGTTACTTCCTCGACTTCCTTGCATAATGGACTGCCTGCTTTAAGAGGAAATAAATCCTTTCTTCCATGAGTTGCTTGTGCTCGTGATGTTTATCACAGCAACAGAAGGCAACCAGGACGGCATTTTTACTAAACTTTACCGTTTGCTGATTGTTTCTTGCCCCTTCCCTTCCTCCCACTCTCCTTCCTCCTCTTTCCCTCCTCTCCAGTCCTTCACTTCCTCATCTCCTCCTCTCTGTCTCCCTTAGGTCACACTGTCCTGTGATGGTTGAATGTCAGTGTCAGCTTGGCTGTGCTATCACACCCATTTTCAGTCAAATATTAATTTGCACATAGGCAGGAAGGTTTTTATAAATGTAGGTAACACAATTATTGGAGATTCGAGTGCCAGCTTCAGCGTCCCCTTCAGGGTTCAGAAGAAGACCTACAGCAAACACAGGACTTAGATCTGAGGGTGGAATGAACTCTGCACTCTGTACTTTTCTGTATCAATTTCTTTATTCTTCTCCTGCTGCTCCTCTCTTATTCTGTAAAGTTTCCAGTTTATATACACACACAAAACAAAGACTGTTCTTCGAGCTGGGACGTCCCTTACCTTTGAAGGTCCCAAGTGTGATCTATATGAGAGACTCCTTTCCTGACTGTAAGTCCTGCCAAGTAGAAGATAGTTGCAGGGAGGTGGCTTCTAATGTATCTCAGGGAACGGAGCGGAGATTAGACTGAGATTAAAGGTGCATATTACTATAATCTGGTCTGCGCGGCTGACCGGTGGGACTGTTTCTCTCTCAGATCTTCAAGTGGTCTTTATTTATTGACATACAGTTGAAATGACACTACAGACTAGTTTATTACACAGTTTGGCTGTTCAGTGGAAGTTGCTTTGGTTAAAGATTTGACCAATGGAAATGTAAAGCAATTTTCTTTAAATGAGTCAAAGGACTCAGTTATACACAGAAAGCCTGGCTAAGTAGGCTTCTCATTGGTTAAAGGGGAATTAAGTAGACCAGAGAGGCCAAGGTGTGTCAACAGAGGTTAGAGGAAGAGCTGCCAGTTCTCTCACTGCCTGAGCGGCAATGAACAGGTGAGGTTTAATCATTGGGCATAAACACTACATTGTGAATGTTCACTTTGATTTCTGCTGGGCACTAAACTCAAGTTAATTCCATAACATCCAAACAATGAGCCAAGCGCATTTAAAACACAAGGTCCAATTTCATCATTTGTAAAATACTTTTTCATAGCAAAATCCCTTATATTTTAGTGACTCACAGGCCTATCCAGGAAATTAATGCATGCATTCATTTTTATTTTATTTGTCACTTTTGAAAGATCAGTTTATAAAGTGCATTCTCCTTTAGGAGAAAGAGACCTTTCCTAGTGTCTAGTCACTTTGTATTGTGATGTCTGACAGTTTGTTGGACTTTGATTTGGTGATACTGCAGGATGCAGTTGAAGTTCGGTACCCATCTGACTGAAGAGCTCACCACAGTGGGGACTGAGCAGTGGAAAGAGGAATAATTCATGCTCATTTATCACATTTACACCAGTATCGATCAAACATGGATGAATCTAGAAAACTTATCAGAGCCATAGCTTATTTCAGTAGACAGTTTTGTTTTTGGTGCAGTTTGAATCCTGTGGGGGCCCCTGTGCTGGAGTAACCTACAAGTAGGCATTTCATCTGGCAATGATGGTCCTTCCCTGCTGGCCCATGGGAGCGTCCTGAGGTTTTGTCTCTTCAAATGATGTGCGAGGGAGGAAAAGAGCAGCAGATGCTTCCCCAGATTTAGACTGCAGAGAAAGCTGACATTCAAGCAGCGTTAAATGGTGGTCTGCAGCCAGGTGTGTGAGTCTCCTCCCGCCTCAGCCGCCGCCGAGATGCTCTCTGCAGCAAAGCTGCACGTGGTGCTGGGATTGTATCCCACATGGTCAGGGGGCAAGGAGATCACCTGACTTCTTCTGCAGTTTCTCCTGAGTGTATGTATGTGTATCTGTGCAGTGTGTGTGTTGTGTGCGTGTTTATGGGTGTGTGTATGTGTTAGTGTGTACACATGTGTGTGTATTAATTTGTAGTATGCTTGTGCATGCATTTGTGGCATATATGTATATATGTGCATATGTGTTCATGTATGGGTCTGTGGTATGTTTGTGTCTGTGTATATATGTGTGTGGTGTGTACGTGTGTATATTTGTACTTGTGGTATGTATGTGTGTATATTTGTGCAGTGTGTATATGTCTATGTATATGTATGTGAGTGTGTGGATGTTTCCGTGTCTCTATGTGCCTATGTAGTATAATGTACGCATGTGTATTTGTGTGAGTGCATGCATGTGTGTGTGGTGCGTGTGACTCAGATAATCTTGTGCAGGTGTTTGTTCATTCCTTTAAAATGCCAAGTGAAGAAAAGTGTTTTTGTTATCATTTTAGTGACTAATCATCCTGGCAGCATTTATATTAAAAAGGCAGAAGTGTTCATGGCATTAGCTGATTACATATATGAGAGCAACCATGAATCCCAAGTCTTGAAAATAAGCATTCTCCAGAACAGACCTCTGTCACCTGTCCCCAGAGACAGAAATGAACACACAGCCGAAGCCATGACCACACTGACATGAGCCTACACATGGAGGGTGTGTCCGTTGATTCCAGTGTTGGGACTCAGGAGACTTTAAAGTCACTCGTTTTCACTACTGTGTCAGAGGTTGTAGTTACTTAGTAGTAATTAGATAGATAGAATTATGGATTTTGTGTATGACTATATATGTTCTTGCATATATAGTATCTGTAAACATAGGGTTGTATAGAAATATGTGTTCCTCTTTATAATTAATGTCCAAACATATACAGAGCTATGTGGATGTCTCTCTATCATAGCCATACTTAGAGATTTAATCCTCATGTCACATTGATATTGTCTTATGTTCCCAGTCTGTGAATAATCTACCCTGATGTCTGAATTGTAAATGAGAATTTGCAAGACCTCAACCTGGCCTAATATTTTATACAGTCTGTCTCCTTTTGCACCACTGTGGGAACAGAACATCTGTGGCAGAGGCCACGCTGCCTGGAAGCCTAGAGTATTTACTGTCTGGTCCTTTGCAGGGAAGTTTCCCGACCTTTGTTTTATTTTAACCTGGATTTACCTCCACATGACTGTGTGCTGTTTTGTCTCGCTGTTCTTTCTGTGTACATGTCTAGACGACTTCCCTTTTGACAAAACTCTCCTCTCTTTCTTTCTGTGTGGAAGAAGGATCAGAGTTTGATCCTTAGCTGCCATGTGAGGAAGTAAGATATGGTGGGGCATGTTTATAATCCCAGCTCTGGGGAGGCAGAGGCGACAACTCTCTGGAACTCTTTGGTCAGCTGGTCAGCCTAACCTGCTTGGAGATCTCCAGACCAGTAAGACACCATGCCTTAGTACAAAAATGGGTAGCTCCAGAAGGCACATCTCAGGTTGACCCTGACTCTCTGACTGCCATAAACACATATTCTCTCTCTCTCTCTCTCTCTCTCTCTCTCTCTCTCTCTCTCTCTCTCTCTCTCCCTCCCTCCCTCCCTCTTTCCCTCTCTCCCTCTCCACCTCCTTCCCCCTTCTTTTCTCTCTCTTGGATGTGATTTTAAGTTCACTGGGCTTAGAGTCTGAGTCCAGCATCTGTCCTTTAAAGTGCCCCTCAATGTCTTCTGTCTTCTACTTAACTCACTTAAAAGCCAGTATCCGACTTCTTGTTGCTCATTTGAAAGTGATGAGGGGAGGGGTGTCACTCCACCCCCAGGCCAGCTGCTCCAAGATCTCTGATTTCTTCCTTTTCAAATGGCTGTTTGGCTATGGTCTGTCGGGGTGTAGTTTTCTCTGTATTTCCTCTGCTTGGTGTGGGCAAGAGAGCACATGACGTCGTCCTCAGCTTGTAAGCAGACAAGATCATGCCCTAGGGAGTGCTTCCTCAAAAGTCATTGGCTAAATGGGTCAAAATCCCACCACACTTCTTCCCCCTTTTTTCTAAATAAGAAGGTTCTAGTCCTAACATAAAACTGTCTACAATAAGAACAACTATCAAGTGTTGTGTAGAAGAAAAGGTGATAGCACAAACAGAAACGAGACTATGACCAACAGGAGACACACCCTAAATGTCCAGGCCGCGGGTGACTGGCAAGTAACAGACGGCATTCCAATAGCTGTCCTGTCCTGGAAAGGCAAAGTCTTGTACCTGATATGCTCTGGCTAAGATAATGAGAAGATTGTAACTGTAATCTAATCTTAATCCTATCAAAGACCTGCGAAGGAAAATAATATCACCTGAGTAAGCAGGAAGTGCAAGCAAACGACTTGCAAAAAAATGCAAGCAATGACAGAAACTGGCTGCCTGGACAGTCGCCCAGTGTTTCTCCGTAACGTTGGGGTTAGCAACTTTGGCTATAGGCCTAGACTACCTGACAGACCATTTTCAGAAGCAGGAACATTTGCAAGTCTGTCCTACACTGTCATATTTCCTTGTATCCCACTTGTCTGGATCGGACAGAGTACTTACTGTCAGTAATCAAGACAAGGGCAGTTCTTTGCCCAATAAGCCAGTTTTGCCAAGAAGAAAATAAGCTTCACGTGGATTACTTTCATTTTTAAAAAAATAAGCCAATAGAACTTCATGTATGAGCTGTCTCTGTGTCGCTCCCACTTCCTCTTCCTGACAAATTCTTCCTGTGCCCCTTCCCAAATCTACGATCTCTTTTTTGTTATTGTTAGATACAAGCACACACATATGCACGCATGTATATACAGCCTACTGAATCTATTTAATGTTTCTCTTATGCATATGTGTCTTGGTCTTGCCTCTTGGACAACTTACTCGAGAGCTTGTCCTGGGGAAAGCGACCCTCTCTCTCAGCAGTCATGAACCCCTTATAGCTCCCATCTGGAGCACACTGCCACATAAAGTTTCCTCTCTTTGTGCAGATATGTCAACTGATGCTTTACCCAGGCTTTTAGTAATGCTTTCTGGCACATTGATCGATGCATTCCTTTTTAATATCTTTGAGTAGGAGTCCAATTGCTCCTTGAAATTTATATTACTTAGTACTTGAAATATATTGATTGAAAAGCTTTCTCCCTTGATTAGTGCTAAGCATGACTTAACAGTTTTAATTGATTTGAAGAAATTTCCCCTGGATGAGGCATCTGATTGGTTGCAGTAGAATGACTGCTAAGGGTTGCTTGATTTCTACTTTTTAATTTAACCGTGTGCCAAAACATGAAAAAAATTGCCTTGTCCTTAAAGTCTACAAATGGGATGATTTTAATCTAGAAAATATATATTGTAGAGTATAGAATTCATGTGTAAAGAAGGTAAATATTTAGATCAATTAAAATATTCCAGTCAATTTGATGAGTTACATTTTATACTCATTATCAAGACAGACACACAGAAATTGACATCAGGGTTAGCACTTAAGATGTCTCAAATTCGGAAACTACTTTCAGTGAGTGGGGGGCTTTCCTAACTAGAGTGAGCTGATGCAGTTGAACTACTCAGGTGAGCAGCCTTCCTTCCTGCGAGGTGAAGGGCGCTAAGGAGAAAAGGTCAGGCGGCACGAAGGGGTGATTGGCAGCTCAGAGATAGCACTGGTTAAATTGCCAGTCTACTGTCCAGCCTGACATAGCCCTGTGACGGCAATTCACCACATAGCAATTGTCCTGTGTGTCGTTCTGTGCTCGTAAGCAAGCCTCTGATTTAAAATGTCACGCCTGCAGACCTTCATCCCTCTAGAAGCAAAGAGAACAGGTACATGACTCTTGTTTTTTAAAACTCATTTGACCTCCTCGTGTCTTGTTCTTGATAAGCCAGTGTCAGAAGTGAGTTCATACACTAAATTCTTACCATAGGAATGAGTTTAAATTTGAATTCTGAGAGCTCACAGGAAGTGTTTGCGTTGGCACTTGCCCTAGCAGGATGGAAAGATGCAGGAATGGCCAGTATCAGAGGAGTTTAACCTTAGGTTAGGGACCTAGAAAAAAAAGTAGTAATACACAGAAACGACAGAAAGAGGTTACCTTAATAACTTAATAACAGTAGGCAGATGCGGTGAGCTCCTAGTCCCGGTGATGTGCCCCTCCAGTGGAGGAGGGAGCCAAGGAGAAAGAACTAGTAGCTGTCTATGTCTCCGATGGATGCCATTAGAAAGACAGGAAGCAGTTACAAGAATAATTAGAAGCTGACAAAAGAGCATCTGGTAGCAGCATTTTATGACTCCCTTCCACTAAGAATGCTACTTGCAAACCATAGACATTGTAAGAAATCTCGGTTTGTGCTAATCCCCCAGTGTTTACCTCCAGCTCCTGATCTGCAGTGCAGCCCTGAATAGCGGGGCCCAGTAAATGGCATTTCTGTTTCCAAGGACACAATCATCTTTCTCGTCGAGCATGCCAGCAAAGTCTCATTTCCATCCCACTTCCTGTCTTAGTCTTGAGCAACTGAGCTCCGCCACCGCATTTAATTCCTTAGCCAGGTCAGATGAAAACAGAAAAGGATGGCAGGTAACTCCCCGGAGGAGGTGTGCACAGTGGCGTGCTAGAAACGAATGTGTTTATAGAAAATCACAGAGGAAGAACAACACCGTGGGAAGAAAAGGCTTAAACAAGAACAAAGGCTTGCTGGCTGCCTCACAGCTAAAGAAGCAACAAACTAAAAGGGGAGCCTGGGGAAGAAGGGGCTGCCTAGGCAGATAGTCTTCCAAATGTCCTCTCTGCGAGCACACCAGGCTTACATCCAGTGTTTGTGCTTCTGTCCTCATTACGTCCTGGGGGACTTTGGCTAAGGAATGTATGGACTGGTGGCTTCAGGTTTGAAATGTACATATTTTGGGCTTTTCTAAAACAGTTTCATGAGAGAAGAGAGCAAAGACCTGAACAGTGCAGGTCATTGTGAAGACCAACAGGGCTCCGGTTCTGTGTTCTCACATGCAGGGCTGTCCCTCTGGTGAGGCACGGTGATAGCAATGGGTATGGCCGGAAGTCTGCAGGACTGACCTGTGGAGAGCTGTCAGCGTATAAAGTGTGAGGTAGTTCTGGGAGTGTGAGGCTCCAGGATTTTAGTCCGACGGCTGTTCGAAGGCCCTGGGTTAGTTCTGACGGTCACATTCATCCGTAGGAAGTGACAATCACCAGACGAGAGGGATCTGAGGTTTAATGTTGGCACAGCACAGGCCCAAGAGGAACAGAAACATGTGCTGTAGATGCCTGAAGAGCGGACCCCAGATGCCAGGTGCTATGGCTCAGATGTAAAATGTCACCCACATCCTCATGTATCCTCACACGTGTTTCCCAGATGGTGGTTCTGTTTTGGGAGATGTGGAAGCTTTGGGAAGCAAAGCCTAGCTGGAAGAAGTCCTTCTCTGGGGGTGTGAGCCTGACCCCGTTTCCTATCTGTCTTTGCTTCCTGATCTGTGTAATGTAACAAGCCGTGCCATCTGCTTCCTCCAGAATAGTCAGAGCCCCAGCCGCTGCACCTTCCCCACCATGAATCTCAGAGCTAGAACAACGTTCCTCCTGCCCCAATTGCTTCCTGTCAGGGTATCCTGAAAGCGATAACATTCAGCACAGTGGTTATGTGTCAAATGCAGCTCCAGGTGTCTGCCCAAAATAGAGGTGCTTCTTAAGAAGAGCGGAGACTGGTCCTAGGGAGGATGAGACCCTGTCTGATCCATCATACTAAAATAAAAATAGAGAAGCTTCCTATATGGGAGCTTGGCACAGCCAGAGACATGAAGAACAGAGACGAGGACTGAGTTAAAAGTGTATACAAGGATCCTGGGTTAGCCTGCTAAAGCTGCTGGGACAAAATGCTGCCATCTGTTGGACTAACCAGAGTGGACTTTACTCTCTCAGCTCTGAGGCTGCAGGGTGAGAGCCAGGAGGAGCAGCGGTGTTTCTTCCCAGGCCTTGCTTTGTGTGTGGCCGACAGCCTTTGGCTCTGTCTTCTACATGCCCTTCTCTGCCTTTTGTGTCCTGCTCTAATTTCTTGAGAGTTCACCAACCACACTGGATTCATGCTCAGACTAAAGGTCAGCTTTTGACAGGATTACTTTTGCAAAGACCGTCTCCATTACAGTCGTATTCTGAGATTCCAAAGCTGCAGGGGTTCAGGCCACAACTCAACACATAACTGGCCTAGTGACCCTCATGGAAGGAATCAAGAAGGGGAGCTGGGTTCGAATCTGCATGTAAGTTCCAGTGGTTGACTCCTCCACTGCTCTTGGAGATCCTCATGAGAAGTGTTTTGTCTCTGACTGTTCGTCGATTTCTTAAACATTTGATAACCACAGAGTGTTGAAACAGAGGAGTTTCAATCTGGGCTCTTCTTGATATGGTAGTGTTGAGAGTGAGAATTGATGCTGCGAAGGCTCCTGGCTCAGCTTGCCAGCATGAGGCTGCATTTTGTGGTCAGACTGTCTTGTGTAGGCTCAGCTTACAGGGTAGAGAGTGACATTTGCCCCTTAAACAACACTCATGTACACAGGACAGTCATGGGAAAGAAGTGGAGAGAGAATTTGTGGTCAGCCCTGAAACTAAAAGATGTACACCATAGGATTTGAACCTATTGGCTGGAAAATGCAATAGGAAAGAATTTGGAGTATATTAATTTTTTCTTTTGAATTTACTCTACTAAGAACATGAATTAATCCTAGGTCTCACCACGAACATCACAGTTGTGACTGCTCCTCATAATTATAAGTAAGTAAGAAATACTGAGCAAAGTTAGAAAATACAGAATTTAAAACCAGTTTGAAAGGAAGAGTGAATCTCTTTCCTCTTCCAAGAGCCTCTTCTCTTTCTTCCTTATTTTATTTTAGATTGACATGTGATTATATAAATGTACGGGACAGAACATGGTGTGTGTGTGTGTGTGTGTGTGTGTGTGTGTGTGTGTGTGTGTGTGTGTATGGGTGTGTGTTTGTACATACCTACATGTGTGTGTGCAGGTATCCGTGCACATGTGGTGTGAATACCTGCAGCTACATAAGCGTGGAGAAGGCAGAGGACAAACTCAGTTGTCTTTCAGGTACTTCACTCTTTGTTCTCAAAACAGGGTCTCTCACTGGCCTAGAACCTTCGAACAGACGAGGCTGGCAGCCAGCAAGCCCCAGAGATTGGCATGTTTCCACTCGCACACCATCCATATCTGTCATTTTTAAAATAATACCTGGATTCTAGAGATCAAAGTCAGGTCCTCATTGATTGAGTCCACTCCTCAGCTTCACAGAAAGATGTCTTGCTACATGCGTGACTGCATCATGTTCAGATACACAAGCATTTGTTCCAGCAGCTTCAGCGAGCTGATCCAGAGTCCTTGATACAATCAGGGCATGGCAATACCATGTCCTAATTTAATTGAACAAAGCTGTTCTTAGCTTCTTAAAATTTGCCCAGATGTCCCCAAAGTAGAAAACCTGCTCCTGGTCCTTGCTCATGTCTCTTCATGGTCTCAGTGCATGTCTACCATCAGAGCATACAAAGGCCCTCTTGCTCACGCTCTTCAGTACTAACATCTGCAGTGCCACCATAATAAGTGGCCTGTCTGCAGTCCCTGCATTCTCAAGTGTTGGTTTTTCATGACTGCAGATAGTGTTATAAGGGATATACTTGGGCCAAATACCTTTGCCAGACTTTGGTTGATTGATCATTGTGTTACAGATCCAACCCAGGGCTGACAACACAGGCCAACTCTCTATCAGTGAGCTGCATCTCCAGCCTTTTTGTAACATAAAAAACCCATATGTATGAGTATTGGATCTGCAGGAGGTCAGAACTGGGAGCAGTCATGTTGGTGCTGGGAGTTAAACCTGGGTCCTCTGCAAAAGCAGCCAGTACTCTTAACTGCTGAGCCATTTCTCAAGCCCATCTTTACAATGTTTTTAAAAGCAAAAACCATAATATTACCTTGACAGTAGATTGTCAAAACAGAGTTTAATTGGGCTTAATAATTTTGATTTGCCATTTCAAATTCAATCTTAGACATGTATACGTATAAATTCTCAAGAGCACACTGTGAAGGTGCTGCTTCCCTCAGCCCACACCAGTGCTCTTAGACAATCTGTTCAACAGATTAGAAAGTAGTACCATTGTTACTTTAAAAAATGCTTTCTATATTTTCATGTTCATGAGTCTAAATGTACACATGTCACAGTATGCATGGGACACATAGGTGCATGCATGCTACAGTATGCATGGGAAGTTTAGGTGCATGCATGCCACAGTATGCATGGGAAATTTCTGTGCATGCATGTTACAGTATGCATGGGACACTTAGGTACATGCATGCCATGGTATGCATGGGAGGTCCGGGAAGACTTCAGATGCTGGACCTCACCTCCTCCCTTGTTTGAGAATGGTCTCTTACTGTCCATCAGTGTGTATCCTGTGCTACCTGGATCATGGGACTTGGGCTCTCCTATCTATGCATAGAACACTGGTACTTGAGATGTGTGCTTTGGTGCCGAGCTCTACATGCGTGCTGGGAATTCAAACTCAAATCCTTACGCATGCACAGAAAGCACTTTACCCATTGAACCATCTCCCCAGCCACAGCCCTGTGTTTCATTTGCATTTCTTTAATTTTGAACAACTAAAAGTTCTATATCATATTTTATCAACCCTTAGAGAATTTCATACAATGTATCTTGATCATATTGTCTCCCCACTCCTCCCCAGATCCACCAGACTCCCCATTTGTGTTTTTTTTAATAAGAGATTATCTTGAAGTAGATGACCTGATTTTATGACTTTCACCCTTTTCCCTGCATTCCTTGAACCATGGGCATAGAGGTTGTAAGTTTGTTTATTTGTGGGTGGGCACCCCAGTTTCTGTGTTTTTTTTAAATGATCTCTATCTGCTTCCAAAGCTTCTTTGATGAGAGCTGAGAGCTATGCTTATCTCTGGGTATAAGATTAGCCTTTAGAATGCAGTTGGAGATTGTCCTGATTTAGGATGGTGGAAGCAGCAGGCTCTCCTATAGGTTTAGTGACCCCATTATACATAGGTAGTTGGCTAAGTTTACTGTGTCAGGCATGGGCATGGTCTAGTCAGTCGTCCCTTACATCCAAGTAGGTGATGATTGGTTACCCCAAAACGAAAGTACTACTATTGCACCTTTTGAAATAGATTTCCATACTGGCCACTGCTGAACTTTGTAGGCATTACAACCAGATAGGACTATAGATTGCTATCTCCCCGGGCAGCTTATGTAACTCCTGAACCTAGGAGAGTCAGTCCTTGGGGAGGAGGAGGCTCCCATTGCAGAACCAGATCAATTCCTTCGAACACTGTGTCTGAAGTGTGTGGAGACTTCAACGATAGGATTTCACCACCTTTTCCTGGGATGCCCTAAGGGCCATGGTAATAACCTATATTGCTTTGGGGGTTTCACTGGGGTCCCCTGGGTTTAGAGTTTTTGCTGGCCATGTGCATTAGTCTTTGTGTTGCTGTGACAGATGCTAAAGAGGCTAAGAGAGGGTGTGAAGGGCACCCCCTCGTGATCTCAGCTCATGTTTTCAGCTCATGGTTGACTCGCTGCACTGCTGTGGGCCCTGCATGGACCTGCATCATGTGGACCCTTGCATCATGGCTGCAAGTGACTGTGGTAGAGCAACACTGCCCACATCATGGCATGCAGGAAGCAGAGACAGGCAAATGGGAAGGGGCTACAGCAAGCTACCACCCTCAGGGATACACCCCGAGTGATCTGTCCCTGGATACTGACACATGGGTTACCTATACTTCAGCTCTTTCTTGACCTACCAGTCAATTGTGTCTGCTGTCTTCTCTGGCCTTTATTTATTTACCTACCCTTCCGTATCTGAGAATTCACTTCTGTTTCACCTTTATTTATTGTTTGTAAAATTTCAGGCTGTGAAATGTTAAATCATGAAAGAAGATGGTGAATTATTGACTAGAAATTTTGTATATAGTTTCAATATAGGCATTTAAATTCTTTTTATTTATTTATTTTTTAAATTCTTTTTTAAACATCGAATTTGTGTTTGCTTAGTGTGTGTGTACACGTGTGTACCTGTGTACGTGCACACACATGCCATGGCATGTGTGTGTACCTGTGTACGTGCACACACATGCCATGGCATGCGCATGAAGGTCAGATGACATACACGACTCAGTCCCATTCTTCTACTGTATGGGTCTGGGGAGTAAACTTAAATCATTAGGATTTGTGGCAAATGACTATACCTGCTGAGCCATCTTGCTGGTCCTAAAAATTTTGCAATATCAAATTTATTAGTGGGACTTATGGATTGTGTGTGCTAATTTTAAAAGCATTTTTGAAATTACTATTATAAATAATTTATCTATGAATTTCCTTCTAGAACTTTTGTGATGTGAGTTTAATCTCAAATGATCTTTGGTGGGATGAAGACAGGTTATATTTTCCTTCTAGTCAAACAGAAACCTAGCCATACTAATACTACCTTCTGAATAATCCATCAGCTCATATTGATTTAAAGACTTCTTTATCCTAAGCCAAATTCTTATATATCCAGGGTCAGTTTTGTACTCAGTTTAGCTTTAATGATTCAATTTATTTTCCAGCAGTATCAAATTAATTTTAGTTAGTTTATCTCAAAAGTAGGGCTTCCTACTTAAAGAGGGCACATATATGGGGGTGGTGTGAGAAAAAGTTGGTGAGGTGAAGGGAATGTTGTCAAAATTAGATAAAAGTGTAAAAATATGAAGTGCAAACATTGCAGTTTTAGACTCTGGGCATTCCCAACAAAGATGCATTGTAAACAATCTGATAAAATATTCCCTCAAGGAAGGTTTATTCTCTCTGACTCTGTCTCTCTGTCTCTTGCTCTCTCTCTGATACACACACATGCACACACACACACACACGCATGCATGCACACTCACACACATTCTCACACACACATGCACACATGCATGCACACACGCATACACAACGCACACAAGCACACACGCACACATGCACACACATGCACACACTTGCATACATGTGCACACACATGCATGCAATGCATGCACACACACACTTGCACACACATGTGCACGCACACATGTGCCACACACTGATTTTCCTTCAGCAAATGATCACATATTTAGAAACAAGGAAAGCAGTGTTTCAGCCCACATGTTTGAGAATTATCTTTGACTTTTCTTTCTATCACATCAAGTTGGAAATATGAGGTTAAGAGTGTCCCCCGTGTGCCACTTGACAATGTTTCAGAGAGAACTACATGGGGACACAGGACGACAGCTTTCCCAGCTTCCCCTGGAGTTTGGCCACACTGCCAATGAGGCAGGCTCTCCAGGCCTGCACATACAGCTGCTGAACTTCCTTTACATTTTTGTCAACTTTGATGCCAACCCAGAGGGACGTAAGACGGAGCCATCCCGAGCTGGCACATGCATTCCTGGAGAGTAAGCCTTTGAAACTCTATTGGCCAGTGAAGTGGGAGGGAAATTGAAAAATGATGTCAACACCCAAGACCTGGAGGACATTTGTGCTAATTAAAGCATCAGGCATCTTAGGGAGCGAAGTCTTTGGAAAATCTGTGTGTATGGCCAAGTTTATGTGAAGAATTTGGGGGAGGAACCAGAAGTTGTGTAAGAACTGGACTGATTGGGGGAGACTCAGCAGTAGTGAGTTCACAGAGTGTCCCGTGGTAAGTGTGAGGGAATACTTTATTGTTAAAAGAGAGGTTGGCTGCCTACTGTAGCCTCCTGAGATCTTCCTGTGCTGCCCCGAGAGTCTTTGGGCAGAAGGAGCAAAGGACATGATAAACACCAGTCAGAACAAGGTTTCTGGAATCAAAAGACACACAACTCTATGTGTGGCCTTTTCTCTACTCTCTCCCATCAGTCTTGGAGGCTACCCTTGTTGTTCATCAGTTGCAACAATGAACCCGTGCCCATTGTATAAATGCGTACCATAGGATGCTCATATTCTTATTAGAGGACCTAGAGTATGTCACCCTTCACAGAAGATCCTGGGGCACATAGTGATAGAAATCTATAATTACACAGAGACAGAAAGATAGAGAGCAAGAAAAAGAGATACACAGAGAGTAAGAGAGAGAGGGGGGAAGAGAGGGAGACAGAGAGACCCTCGTTTGCAGAGGAACCACACTGATTTATATTTGCAGAACTGCAGACCCTTTGGGGTCATTCCAGCCCAAGAAATGGAAATAAATACAGATTTAACTAGATGTGTGGCCCGCATAAATGATACAATGGGGTCATATCACATTGTCAGAAAATAAGGAGTTGTTTGGGGAGAATATTATTTGATGTTGTGTTTTAGCATTTGTAGCGCAAAGAACAGTGAAAGTGGTTATTTTTAGCAAGTTCTCACCAGAAAGTCAGGGATGTTACAATGAGAAAGGGCACTCAGTGCTGGGGAGGAGACTCATGGGTAAAGCACTTTCCATGCAAGTTTACTGGACCCAAGTTCAGACTGTCACAACACACGATAGGCATCTGTGGTCCCAGCACTCTGGAGGCAGAGACCTTGGTGCCCCGTGGGAAGTTGACTTAGCTAGACGCGGTAGAATTGTCAGGCTCTGGGTCTAGCTAGAGCTCCTGCTTCAGTAAACGAAGAGTGAAGAAAGTGAAGGAAGACACTTGATGTCAACTGTGGGGCTCTAATGCTTGCACACACCTTGCATGTCCACTTGTCTCCCCTTCCAGGGCTTTGGGGGTGTCTGCTCTGCAGCTGCTCAAACAGAGGGGCCTTTGGGCTAGGTGCTGTGAAAAGCACCAGGCTTACCCCACAGAGGGAAAGTCCTAGGACAAGCAGGAAGTGATTGCTCCATGAACCCCGAATGACAAAAGCAGACCCAGGACTTTTTACGGAAGACTGCGGGATTCTGAGCACACAGGCCCCTTTTGCGTCAGTAGGATGAGAGCCTGTGTTGGCGAGCCTACCCATTCTGATGTGTTTCCTTCTTCTATGACACACAACGCTCACATCAAGGTTATCTGTGCAGCCTGGTGTCCTGTCCCTAGCCTTTCTTCTTGTTTTGACTTTGACTTCTTCACAATGCTCTAATGCTACCTTCCGGCACTGCAGTCCCATCCTAATGAAAATGGCCGCCCTCTTCTCTGCCCCTGGGTGATTCCTCTAACTGTTGAGGCTTACCATCCAAGCCTCACTTGCAAACCCTTCTTTTTCTAACGTCTCCTTCCAGCTGAGTTTCCAAGAAGAGCAATCTACGCCGGATCTGTCACTCCAGCTCCTGTTCAGTTGCTTTCTGTCCACCCCTTGTGACTATATCCGCATTGCTCTGAGCTCAGATGTTGGCACGATTAGCTTTAAGGTCCCCACAGATTGCTTACAGCTGAATTCACTGTCACTCTGGGCCCTGTTTTTCTTCAGTCTTATAATGTTAGGCGTGCATGCTTGGTCACTTACCTCTGAGTCCCTTCCAAATGGTCTTGACTGGACTTTCTCCTACCTCTTCGATTTATTTTTTTCTGCTTTATTCTTTGCATTCTAAAGTTATTTGTTTTTCTTGCTGATCTCAAGTGTTCCTCTGATTTCAATTTCCTTTTCCATATAGCTTTATAATTATGGTTGTTTTAAGTAGGTGTGCTTTTGACAGTAATTCCTTCCTCCTGGATGTCCTCATGACCTTGCCTCATCTAAGTAAACACCTAACCCATAGCCTCAAGCCCAGAGATGTCTGCTTCTCCTCTGAGGTTTTCAGACCACAGAGCTGGGATTCTTCGTACACAGCCAAAACACAGACAGAATCTACTGACCCTAGCTCCTGTGTGTTTCTCTGAGGAGTCAGGCATCTATGGTGATGATGGACGGAACCTTTTTAAATTTTCCTTTTATTTCTCTGCAGTACTGTGCACTGTGGGTTTGCTCTGTCTTGATTATATCTGACTCCTTATTGCCCTAGTATCTGGCCTGCCCTGAGAGTGAAGGAAATGTCTTTTAAAAATACGTATTGTTCTTCTGTGGTTTCCTATATACCCTGATACCAACTCTCTCCAAAGAAAACAGGCAAAAGAAAGCAGAGGGGTGGACTCTTCAAGAGCATGGCTGGCTCTGAAATCGCCTATCATTCTACCACCTAGGAAAGCGATTTAGCTTCCGCTCATGCTGAGTTATGAATTGGGCTTGTTGCAGTTGGCTGCTCATTAGAGGTGTTACTTTCTTTATCCACTCCCTCCCCCAGGGTGGTGCTGAGCCAGGCTAGCAGGATCCTGAGGGAAGGCAGACTGGACCCCTGGACATCACAAGTCTGAGGCTAGATGGTTAATTAGGACACATGTTCTTGACAAAGCCATGGATTTCTGTCAATAACACCTTCAATGTAGTTGTCTTTACACTGAAGTCACTGTGATAGTGGACAGGTAATGTCCACCAGTCCTGTAGCAGCAGCCTGTTGTAGGGAAGGCGTGGCTCTAGCTGACCAGGATCCAGCAAGTGGAAAAGCACTATGCCAGGGCATAGGAACTGTGGGGAGGAGGGGTACGTGTGAACTGTACTCAAGGATGTGACAGCCTTGCACGGGAAGTGGGTGTACACACACACACACACACACCATTGTGCTGTATCTGTCAACTCTCAAACAATAGAGCATCAGGCCGAGAGAGTTCCCATAACAAGGAAGCTGTTTTGAGGTCCTTCAGTGACTCTGGCCTGGTGGGGAGGGAGTGATGCGCACAGGTGGTGGTAACAGAATCGCGGATTAAGGGATTATGAAATGGTTTCATGTTGGGAGCAGCAAGACCCCAGATCCTGAATTTATTGTAATCCCCTGATCTGAGCGCCTACAGCTGCTCTGAGCACGAGACCTTCAGGAGTTCCTGATGGCAGGAGAGTGGTTTCTGGTGGGTTTGGCTGGGGCGTGGTTTTCTCTATATAATCTGCCCCTCAACACAATAAAGGGGGCATTCTTGGGGAATTCAAGGATGACCCGTGTCTCTGTCTCTCTGTCTGTGTGTGTCTGTGTATTTAACCTCCAGCCCCTTGCCCAAAGCTCGCGAACTGGGTGCCAGCGCAGAGAGCACAGACACGAGGGCGCAGTGCACAGCAGTTCCGGGAAAGAGAAAGCGGGGTTGAATGTGGATTATTATGGTGAAGGCGTGAAAGACAGTGAACTGAAATGAATGTCAGCCAATCGCCCAAGGAGCCATATGCAAAGACTGAATTCTGGGAAAGCTTACATTTTACCTCGTGTCTTCTTCAAGATGCATCTACCTTTATTTTAAAACTTATTTCTATTGTTTTCCCAAGTAAAATAACAGAAACCTTGAGCAGATGTTTGGCATTCATCATGGTACGGGTGTTCACCTTAGCATGTTGTCATGCACACCTGGACAGTATCTCCCTGACCCTGATTTGAGAAACAATATGTGTGTGTGTATGTGTGTATACAACATATATATGCACATAAAATATATAACTTGTCTGAAAAAGTATATTACAAATAAAAATATACTGAACTTACAAATATATCAACCCATTTTGATCTCAAAATAAATATTAAGTGGGCAGTTTTGTCATCCCCATGGTCCTGAGATGACAAAGTCTTTGCCTGAGATCGTACATGTAGAAGGAATGAATTGGAAGCTGAACAGCATACTGGGTATCTCCATGGCACACACTCTGCTGCCTGCTATTATTCCTCTATTAAGATAATAGAGAGCTTGGAAATTTATTTTGGAAACTTAAAATGAGTCATGCAGTTATATTAGTGCATATTTAATGAGTTTAAATTTGTTATTGCTATGCAAAGGTATTTTCTGCAGCTGTTTGTGTATATCTGAGTATGCACGTGCACAAATTGCGGGCTTAAATGGTTTGCCTTCACACTAATTCTGACTTACAGCATGCTCGGCTTCTTCAGTGATTATTTTTTTTTTACTACACATGTAATGGTAATTCAAAGGGGAATGCCATCTCATTGAGTAGAGCAGACACGAGGCTTTGATTTACACCTGAGGTTTCGGAGACACATATGGGAAGAGTCAGAGCAAAGAACATGATGCACACTCAAAGGTCCAGGGTTGAGAAAGGGTTTGGATTATTCAAATAGAAGAAAGGACCAGGACATTTGAAAGAAGCCAGAATAGTAGACTGGAGGGTCTGGAAGATGTCTAGGTCCTGTAGAGGTACAGATTTCTGTTGAAGATTTTTCCATATCTCTTAATAGAAGATTTTGAAAACTATTGTCTTTAGGAGTCTTTGCTATTATATTTATAAATTTGTAGATTACTTTTTAGATGCTCTTTTTGAAAGAGCTAATGACCTACTATCACTTTTCTATTTTTTATAGTCAATAACAAGATTTTGCATCTGAGTGTTTGACTGAATGGCTGCATCTGTTTTGTTTCCTTCTTGAAAATTAAAAATTAATGCTTCCCAACGAGTGACAGTAGATTGTTAATGTCACCTTAGACAGTGCCACGGATTTGAGAGATGTGACAAGAACAATCCAATTCTCATTAATAGAGACCGAGAGAGGGAAAAGGAGCAGTCCAGTGTTAATTCTCACCTTGGGGTGGTGAGTGCACAAGAGCTATGCCTCAGTCTGCAGACTGCAGCGCACAGCATGAGCAAATGGACCCCATGGGCAATGCATGGTCAGACACAATCACAAAGCCCAGGAATCAGGCTCCTCTTTGTAGATAATTCTGGAAAAAATGTATCTTCAGGATTGGGTAATTGAGAGCCACGGGCAGTGAGACTCTCTTCCCTCATCAGTCACTTTGAGTTTTTATGATACAGGACACTGAGGGGCTTAAAAGTGTCAAATATGTTCATGAGAGGCCATTAATTTGGACTGGTTTTATACTCTAGACCCTAGAAGACCAGACAAAATGAGGATACAGTTAACTTGTGATAAGCACCACATAATCAAACTGACATTTGAGACAGGACAGATGCCCCAAAGTAAGAGTCATAGCCAGCAGTCCTTAGGGAACAATTTTATCTAGCTATGGAAAGAAATATTTTTTCTGTTTCACCCTACAAGAAAAGCAACTGTTAGGTTATCAATAGCTTCATATTCCTTATTTCTATTTCTTCAGTCCATTTTTATTTTCTATAAAGACAATCTTATCTACCAGCTCATTGGAACACACCTTTATTTACAGTTGTCTTGGTGGATCATGCCTGTCATGAGTGATTGACAGTAGAACAGGGGTTTCCTGCCTGCCTATTTTCTTGTGAGTGTGAGAACACTGGACTTCCATTCTAGCATCCTAGCATTTTTAACTGCACAGTGCAGGACTAAGCATAATCCCAACTTGCTCACCCTGTTTCACAGTGATGTCTTTCCACTGCAGAACAAATTACGGTTTCTCTATTTCCCAGTCTCTGGCAGCAGGCATTCCACCCAAGTTTCCATGACTCCTACAGTTTTAGTCGCCTCTACAAGAGGGGTCACTCAGTAACTGGTTTATTTCTCTCAGCACAATGCGTTTTGGGTTCATCCATGTTAAGGCGTTAAGCAGAATTTACCTCTTTTAAAGGCTAATAGCATTCTGCTGACTTTGCCTGCCATATTTTATTTGTTTAGTTATCAGGAGACCTTTAAGGTTGTTTCTAGTTTTGACTATTTGGGAAGAGTGTGGCCATGCACATGGTTTGTGTCCTCTATTTAGTATTCTGATTTAATTCTTTTGGGTATTCATCCAGAAGTGAGATTGTGGGATTAAATGGTAAATATGCCTTCAGATTTTAAAGAAAAAACTCCATGGTAAATGCATCAAATCACAGTCCTCTCGGTGGTATGCAAAGGCTTATATTTTAAAGCATTCTTGACAAGACTTTTATTTTATTTTACTACTATTTTATGTGAGTTTAGGTTTTACTACCTTTTGTAATATGCCCATCTTAAGAGGTATGATAGACCTATTCTCTCTCTCTCTCTCTCTCTCTCTCTCTCTCTCTCTCTCTCTCTCTCTCTCTCTATATATATATATATATATATATATATATATATATATATGTTTGTTCTTTAGTAAAGAGTCTATTCAAATCACTTGTTCATTTGTAAGTTATTTTTTGTTTTTGCTGTTAGGTTGTATCCATGCAGAACATAGTTTGGATCTTAATCCCATCTCAGGAAGTGGTTTGCTAATATATCCCCCAGTCTTCAGGTTGCCTTGGCAACCCTGTTGCTGATGATAGCCTTTGTTAAGTAGACACTCTTAAGATTGATGCAGCCATGTTTAACTTCGATGTGTGACTTGAGTGCTGGGTGTCATATGCGAGAATTCATTATTCGTACCAATGTTATGAAGCTTTTGTGTTTTCTGCTACAACTCCTTACAGTTTCAGGCCTTAGATTGAAATCTTTGATTCGTCTTGTGTTAAAGACAGATAAGGACCCAATTTCCCCTCTGGGTCTAGTTTCTTCATTCCTTTTGTAGAACAAGCTTTCTTTTATCCATGGCATGTTTTTTGACACCCTATTTGCGGGTTGGTTGTCTTTGTGTGTGCTTCTGAGATTCCTATTCTTTTTTTCTGGTCTTTATGTCTATTTTTAATTTGAAAAATGTAATAGTGGTATGCCAATCATGATACTGTATTTCAAAATGGACACATACCAATTCATATATATATATGTATATATATATATGTATGTATGTATATATATATATTATATATATATATATATATAATTCTCCCCTCATCCTGATATATATACTGTAAAATATTGCAAAGAAGAAAACAAAAGTTAAAATTACTGGTGACAACACTTGGATTCCACCAATGCTGTTCGCTTCTGGTAAGAGCATTTTATCTGCCAAGTGTAAAATGTCAGGGACAGGAGTTCACCTCTTCTAAGTGACTTATTCTGCCTTCAACAGTGCTGCACAGACAGCAGACAAAACAAAGCCCATGCACCCATTGTTCCATATTATCCTTGATGTATTAGAGTAAAGGCTACCTTAACCAGCTTTACTCTACACATGACTTCTCATTTTAAAAAATACAATTGTGGCTCCAGCAGGCATTCACAGGAAACCTGCATGCCACTGTGGTCAATGAGGCAAGTTGTCAAACTGTGGATCTTTTTTTCCTTTTTTTTTTTATTGAGAAAAGGAAAAAAAGTATCCGCTTCCTCCCAGCCTCCCCTTTCCCTCTCCCTCCTCCCACCCCTCTTCCCCTCCCCCAAACTCCTCTCCCCCTCCCTCTCCAGTCCATAGAGCAGTCAGGTTTCCCTGCCCTGTGGAAAGTCCAAGGTCCGCCCCACTCCGTCCATGTCTAGGAAGGTGAACATCCAAACTGGCTAGGCTTTCACAAAGCCAGAACATGAAGTAGGGTCAAAACCTCGTGCCAATGTCCTTGGCTTCTCATCAGCCCTCATTGTTCGCCATGTTCAGAGAGTCCGGTTTTATCCCATGCTTTTTCAGTCACAGTCCAGCTGGCCTTGGTGAGCTCCCACTAGATCAGCCCCCTTATCTCAGTGGGTGGGTGTGCCCCTCGTGGTCCTGACTTCCTTGCTCATCTTCTCCCTCCTTCCTCTCCTCATTGGGACCTTGGGAGCTCAGACCAGTGCTCCAGTGTGGATCCCTGTCCCCATCTCCATCCATCACCAGATGAAGGTTCAGTGGTGGTGTGCAAGATATTCGCCAGTAGGATAGGGTCATTTCAGGTTGCCTATCCTCAGCTGCCCAAGGGACTAACAGGGGACATCACCATGGGTTCCTGGGAGCCCCTCTAGGGTCAAGTCTCTTGCCAACCCTAAAGTGGCTCCCTTAACTAAGAATTGTGGTTCCGTGCTCCCCTGTCCAACCTTCCTTTATCCCAATCCTACAAGTCCTTTGGGTATATTTGGCTTCAAACATAGTGTTTTTATGGGATTCTTGAGTGTGTGAACAAGTGGATCTCTGCATCTATACTGTTTCTTGTACTTTTCCTTGGGCTCTTTTCCTTCCCTTTGTTTTGCCCTAGTCTAATGTGTTAGTTTTATTATCTTTCCTTAGTTTTATTATCTTTCCTTAGTTTTATTATCTTATCTTTCCTTAGAGGCCTGTTTTGTTTTGTTCTTTTCAGGATCTTTTTTAAAATTATTTTTTTCATTTATTTTACATTCTAGCCAGTTTCCCTCCCTCCTCTCTTCCCATTCCCTCTCCCTTCCTATCTAACCCCACCCCCACCCATTCACTCCTCCTGTATTCAGAAAGGGGCAGGCTCCCACAGGTGTCAACAAAGCACATCAAGTTGAGGTAGGATCAAGCTTGCATCAAGGTGGGGCAAGGCAACCCAGCACGGGGAATAGGTTCTAAAAAGCCAGTCCAAGTACACCAGGGACAGATCCTGATCCCATTGCTGGGGCCTCACAAACAGACCGTGTTACACAACTGTCACCCACACGTAGAGCTCCCTAGCTGTTGGTCCAGAGACTGGGAGCTCCCACTAGCTCCAGTCAGCTGTGTTTGTGAGTCCAAGCTACGGTCTCTGCATCTGCTCATCCTTGTGGATTCCTGGAAAGTTCCCTCGCACCAGGTTTTTCTGAATTGGATAACGGCTCTCTCTATCAGGTTGTCTCTTTCATTGCTCCCCTTCTCCATCCCTCCCTCATCCCATTTCCTCACGTTCTCATCCTCTGTCCCCTCCCCTCTACTGCTCCCTGACCTCAGTTTACCCAGGAGATCTCACCTAATTCCCTTTCCCAGGGAAATCCATGTGTCTAGAGGACACATGTTAAAGTTTAGAGGCCTCTCTCATGAGAGACAGAAAGGGTGTGGATTCAGATGGGAGGAGAGGTCAGGGTGGTGGACTGGGAGGAATAGAGGGAGGAAAACCACATCAGGGTATGTACCATCCTGCCTGGACACCACAGGATGGTTCGCGAGTCAGGCAAGGGGCTAGAGATTGAAACACACACACACACACACACACACACACACACACACACAGAGAGAGAGAGAGAGAGAGAGAGAGAGAGAGAGAGAGAGAGAGAGAGAGAGAGAGAGAGAAGAGGGGGGAGGTCATCCTTGAAACAAGAATGCCCCTTTATTGTGTTTCAGGGTAGCTTATATAGGGTTCTCTTTAACTAATGGCCATGCCCCAGCTCCTGGGATTTTCAGCTGCAAACCCACCAGAAACCACTCCCCTGCCATCAGGAACTCATGAGGGTCTCGTGTTCAGAGCAGCTGCAAGCACAGGAAAACAAGTTGTTTATTCCAGCAGGCAAGGGATCACAGAAAATTCAGCGTCTGAGGGTCCACAATCACCAACAAGTGTACATTATGTGAGAAAAAATTTCTATCTTTGTTAAAAGATAAAAGGAAAAAACCCTAAAAGTAAATAAATAAAGAAGAAATGCAATCACCTAAGGAAAACTGATTTTCTCCATTGATATAGAAAATTAGGAATACTTAGTCATTAAAATAATTAATATATATTTAATCTAAAAGTTATCTTTATTCCCTTTAGTTTTAACATGATCCACGCACTTATTAGGAGTACATATTTAAATTTGTAGTCGAACAAGAATTTGAAGGTTTTTATTTCTACAAACTGGTTCTGTGATATTGTGAATTCCACAAGCAAGAACTCATTGTATTTCCATGAGTTTCTTTCATTTTCTTTTTTTTTTTAGCCAGAGTGATTATTGTTAATGTTCTCATTGCGGACAATATCCTTTTGACAACATGATTAGAGAAAATAATCTGGTTAGGATATACACTCAACAAGACTTCTGTTAAAGTCATTCTAAATTTAAAATGTAACGACTCTCAAAAAGAAGAACCTGTTTGCCAGCAGCACACGCTGAACACACACTCGATACCTCCACCAGGGTTTCCACTAATGAGTTCCTATATCCTCATGGCTTCGAGTAAGAAGCTTTTCATTAGGGAGTGACATTGACGAATATGGGCAATTATACATTTTGTATATGAATAGTGTAATTTATGTTTTGAGAGCAGTCTAACACACACATTTATACCAAATATTATGTGGTTAAAAAAGCTGGGAGGCAAATGAGTCATTTCATAGGAAACAAGCGTTTGAAGGTGGCACCCTGGGGGGCTGGGAGAATGCCAAGGACAACAGTTGCTTGACTAGGTTCGCTGTTGAGTGATAATCCAGGACATGAGACCTGCCCAGCCCACATCTGAAATCAAAGCTTGCCACACACACAATGTCTTACAACAGCAGGGTTTATGCTGTTGTCAATTAAAATGTCAGGTGGTATATGTGCAAACTTCAGAAGAGAAGTCATTCTGCTCTTGACTTTCTGTAGGGCGGGGCTGTCCTTTCTGTTGGGGAACATTCTTGGGGGAGCATTTACTATCTATCTGGGTTTAAACATATGGATGGAAAATTGACAAGTTCTCCTTTTCTGATTGAATCATTCTCCCTTTCATGAGAAGACAACAGTATATACAGACTGGTCATTGAGAACCACGGGCTTTATTTTTAGTATTTTATTTTTTAAATATTTATTTATTATGCATACAATATTCTGTCTGTCTGCAGGCCAGAAGAGAGCACCAGACCTCATTACAGATGGTTGTGAGCCACCATGTGGTTGCCGGGAATTGAACTCAGGACCTTTGGAAGAGCAGGCAATGCTCTTAACCACTGAGCCATCTCTCCAACCCCTATGGGCTGAAGGGATGGCTCAGCCGTTAAAGGCTAGGCTCACAACCAAAAATATTTTTAGTATTTTAAAGGCCAATTTAACATTGGAAACTCTTTTAAGTCATAGGAGAACTTATAATTACTTCTAGTGAACAGCCACAAACAATAAAAAGTTTAAGCGTGTTTCATATAGGTGTTTTTGGTGGCATTGTATGGAACTCAGGACCTTGGTGATGATAAGAAAGCATTCTTCCATTGAGCTGTACCCCAAGGTCATATTTTATATTTTTAGTATAAGCAAGTCTATATAGTTCTCTTTTTTCTTAATGGTGTGACTTTGTGTGTCCTTACATCAATTCTTTTGTCATACTAAATTAATTTCTGTAATAAAGGAAGCTAAACTTCATGCAATTATAGGGATAAAGGATGCGAGCCCTGTCTCAAGAGACAAGGTATTAACTGCAATGACTTTCTGGAGAATGTATTTGCGGTTTTACAAGTGGAGTACAGACTCCTAAACTTAAATGATGGTCTTCCAAAGGATGGCGGTATGGGAGTTCAAATGTGCACATCTCTCTCACACACAGTGGGTTTCTGTCAGGACAGCAGGGGCCATAGTCAACATGTAACTGCTTCATAATCTGCACCCCACAGCTGTTGACCATAATGTGGCATTAGGAAAGGAATTCGAGGCAGACAAGAAGACAGTTGATAGCCCTACAGCTTGTTTGCGAGTACAAGCAACTGTCTGCTGCCTGATAGTGATGCTCACATCCTCCTTCCTCATCAGCATGGCCTGGCTTGGCTCAATCCCTCAGGGAGTTGTGACTTTGTTTCAGCTTCTTTTGATGGTAGGAGGACCGTGTCATGAGGAGACTTGGAGGACAGGAACATGATTGCCTCTCTGATTTTCATGGGTTGGGTCTTCACACAACCCAGGAGGTAGAGCAAATCTCTTCTAGGGCATAAAAATACCCCAGGAATTATGACACTCCTCAGTCCTTTCGGGGACACAGTGAAGGAAGAATGCTACCTGTCTGTCATTGGAAGAATATAGAGGGCTGTGAACTGTGTTCTTGAATTAGGCTTGCAAGGGATAGTTACCTTAAAATATTGTAGGTGTAAAGTCCTGTTCATTCTGCAGTTTTACAGCGTGTGAGAGTGAGATAAGGTAGCTCTATAATTTATTAGACAAAAATTAAAATTATTAATGTTATCAATTCTAACAGCTTACCTTTAGCTCTTGGACTCCAGAAAAGCTGTGCTTTGGAACAAACACCGTGTTCAAAGCTGCACGTGAGGAGATTCTCTCTTCACATTTTCCTTCTCCTTCCCTCGTCCACCACAATCTTCACATTCTCAAGCCGAAATTGGTTTTGTTTTTCCCTCAGCTGAATCTAGGCCATTTGGAAGAGACAATATAGAGAGTATTCTGGTTTACATATATGGATTTTTTCTCTGAAGAAGAATTATGTGTGTGTCAGTATTTTTCAATTTGTCCTTCATTAAGTGAATACATCCTTGTCTACCAATGATGTTCTTTCTCCAGTCTGACTGGTTCAGTGTCTGTGCTGTGCTGTTAGCTGAGCTCAGCATTTTTTTTTTTTTACAAATTTATTCTGTTTCAAAGTATGTGTGTAAGTACACATGAATGCATGTGCCTGCCGAGACCAGAAGAGGACATCATATTCCCTAGATCTGGAGGCATAGGTGGTTATAGGTTTCCAGACACAGATGCTGGGAATTGAACTCCTGTCTTCTGCAAGAGCCCCAAGTGTTAACTACCTAGCCATCTCTTCCGTCTGTGAGCTCAGTTTTTATTGCATGAAAGCACAGGAAGCTACCTTTCTGACTTTCACATTCAATCTCTCTACATAAGTAAAATTACACAGCTATGGGCATGTCCAAACATCATCATGGAGCCAACCCCGTATAACTGCTACTCAAGTCATGGTGTAGAATCTTCCCATCCTCCTAACAGCTGCTTAGACTTCTTGATATTCCTCCATGTTAGTCACTGATTGAGTATTATCCAAAGTGCTTGGGATGGGAAGTGCTTTGTGTCTATTCTTTTGCATGTGTTGGAGTATGCCAAATGGTGTAACTTGGATATAAGGCTCAATTCTAAACAGAAAATTTACATATTTCTCATGCACACTTTAATCACATGCCCTGAGGATATGTTTATATTCTATATTAAATAATTCAGTATCTCAAACAAGGTTGGTGTGTGTTGAGCCACTGGACAGTATTACCATGGCATTATGCCAATACTCAGAAGGTTTCAGGACTTTGAAGAGAGGTGGTCAATCTACACCACACTGACTTCTGGAGCTCTAAGTTGATGCTGTGTGATTTTGGACTTCCTATAAGCAGAGTGGCACAGCACAGCCCTCCTGCACCTTTTCATGGTGGCTGCTTCCACTTCACTTACAATGCTGAGAGATTTGTTTTCATTCTTGTGCTATGTGGAACTCAATAATATTAAAATTTAATTTGAAAACATCATTTCTGGGGGATGGAGAGATGGTTCAGAGGTTAAGAGCATTGGCTGCACTTCCAGAGGTCCTGAGTTCAATTCTCAGCAACCACATGGTGACTCAAAACCATCCATAATGAGATCCTGGTGCCCTCTTCTTGCATACAGGCAGAATACTGTATACATAATAAATAAATAAGTCTTAAAAAGAAAACGTGAATTCTAAAGTTTGAATCATTTCCATCTTAGGGTCAGATACTGTTCCAGCATCATGAGTTTGCATGTGTCTCTTAGACACACGGTCCCATCTCACAAGGCTGAAGATGTTGAATGATGGAAAATACACATGAGCTCTCGGCTTTCCAGGGATGTCCAACGCTAGCGCCCTTTGCGCTCCCTAGCACTTCACACCAAGTTCAGATGCTCCAACTCTCCTCATCAAAACATGGCATCCTGTCTACTTTTAGCTTTAACTTTGTGGATACGGTGGTACTTTCCTGTGGTTTATATTTGTATCTTTATGCTCATGGTTTTGTAGATGATTATTTCTTAATGCTAACTGAGAATTTTAAGCTTTTCTTTGCAAAGTCAAATTGATTTGTGAATGCAACATGAATCTTATCCAAATTCTAAGTTGCTCTTTGCAAAACTTGGCAATGTCACCAAACGCTCGTGAAAATTCAAGAAACTTTGAGTAGCCTAAATGATCTTGAACCATGGGAATACGCCAGACCCTCACATTTCTTGACTTCCATATTTATCAGAGTTACAGTAACCAAGACTGTTATGGACTAAGTGTAAGTTTGACACAGTGGTACACGCAGAACAATAGAACAGAATGGTGAATCCACCCCTAAGATTTCATGTTGATGACCGAGTAATTTTTGAGAAAGGGATTAAGATCCTTAGATTGTCTTTTACATAAATGGTGCTGTTGCAAATGAATATTCACATGTGAGAGAAGGGAGCTGGCACCTGCTTCTTCCATGTAGAAGTGTTAGGTTTAAATAGGTCATGGACCAAAATAAAACAGCTAAGACTGGAAAACAGTTCAAAGGGAAAACGGTAAAAAAAAAAATCCCCATTCTGAGTCCAAGACACATAGAGAGCCATTTCAATACCCAATACTAACACATAACCAATTAATTTCTAAAATGGGCAAAATGAATTTCATACTTCTGCAAAGGAAATGTCCAAAGGATCAGTAGGGCCTGGAAAAAAAACCTCACTGTTGGTAGGTATTTCTACACTGCATATCTCTGTATCATTGCATGGTCTCTATCATGAAAAAGAGAAAGATAGTATTGCATGAGCAGGCGCGGGGAAGCTGAACTCAGTAGCTGCTGGTGGAATGGAAACCTGACACATGAGCTTTGAGAACTTGTTAGCATTCTGCCAGCCTTCAAATACGACTGCACATCGCCTGAGCTTTTAAGGTCAAGGAAGACCTGAGGGTTTAAGAAAGAAAACAGTAGAAGTTGGACGAATACCGTGGCAGCTGTCGGTAAGAGAGACGGAGAAAGGTCATGCATTTAAAGTTAGCTTTAGAATAGAAATAGAGACATCAAAACTGGAAAAACATCCCAAAGAATGGAAGTGGGACAGTGTACAGAGGAAAGTCCCCAAGCCTCCCGCCACAGGGCGTGTGGTCTTTTATAGACCCTGCCCATTTGTATTATAAGAACTTTTCTTTTTCACACAATCTGTTCATTGGATGATACCAGAGTAATGCTTCCTTAAGAAAGCGTTCCTTTCTCTGTGGCCTGGATCAGGTGCCTCTGTTAAAGACCTTACCTATCCTGGTAACCATCCATGGTGGTTCCTGCATAGTGTAAAGATCCATGAAGACATGCTATGCCTGCTTTGTTCCCACCTCTGTCTGCCATGACAAGCTCAGAACCTGGTCCTTGTGAGGTTTTTATAAAATGTTCATCGATTAACAAAAGGTTGTGGGTGGCCCAAGGAAACTTCACACATCACCAAATATATTTGCTAAACTTAATACTTGTTATTAGATTTCCATTAGATTGAATAAGTAGCACTTTGACCATGGCACTTTTTACTGCTTTTGACAATGTAAGAAAAAAATCTTGATTTTCATATCCCTGGAACCCTATGTTGATGGATAACGTCTTTGAAAATTTACATTGACTGCTAAGTTCATACATGGTTTGAGTACATTCCTCCGAAATTCATGGGTCAGAGCTTGGTCTCTAGCATGACACTAAGAGATGGTGGACTTTTAAAAGGCGGCACCTAGTGGGAGGCCCTCATTGCCTCCTTTCTTCTTTCTGTCTCCTTCACTCACCATATGACTTTCCCTTTTATCTGCTACAGTTTTGTTTTCAGTCCATCGCCCCAAGGGAATGCTACCAATGAGTTTCTTCTTAAAGCCAGTCTACTGCTGTTGGTACTTTCAGCCTCTAAAGCTGTAAGCCAAACTGCTGTTCTTTATAACTAGCTAACTTCAGGCATTTCATTAAAGTAACAAAAAGGCTTAATACATTCATGTATAGTGAGGAGAGAATGTGTTTCTTAATCCACAATTGTGAAGCTTAAGATCAGTGTACCCCAGTGTGGCTACTGGACACTAGGTGTTTACTTCTAAGAATAGCTACTGACGGATGTAAGATGGAATCTCAGAGTTGTTTTGATTTGTATTTCTCTGATGACTAAGGATGTTGAACACTTCTTTAAGTGTCTTTCAGCCATTTGAGAGGCCCCTGTTGAGAATTCTCTGCTTAAATCTGCATCCCATTTTTCAATTGTATTATTTGGTATTTTGATGTCTAGTTTCTTGAGTTCTTTCTATATTTTGGAGCTCGGTCCCCTGTTCAGTGTGGGGTTGGTGAAGATCTTTTCCCATTCTGTAGGCTGCTGTTTTGTCTTGTTGGTCATGTCCTTTCCCCTATAGAAGCTTCTCAGTTTCAGGAGGTCTCATTTATTAATCATTGCTCTCAGTGTCTATGCTATTGGGGTTATATTAAGAAAGTGGTCTCCTGTGCCAATGTCTTTAAGGCTACTTCCTACTTTCTCTTCTGTCAGGTTTACTGTAGCTGGGTTTATGTTAAGGTCTTTGGTCCATTTGAACTTGAGATACCATCTTACACCTGTCAGAATGGCTAAGATAAAAAAGACTGATGACAGCTTATGTTGGAGGGGATGTGGAGTAAGGGGAACATTCCATTGCCAGTGAAAGTGCAAACTAGTACAGCCACTTTGGAAATGAGTATGGTGATTTCTCAGAAAATTGAGAATCAATCTACTTCAAAACCCAGCAATACAACTTTTGGGCACATACCCAAGGATGCACAATCATATTACAAGGGCATTTGCTCAGCTATGTTGAGCAACATTATTCATAATAGCCAGGACCTGGAAACAACCTAGATACCCCTCAACCAAAGAATGGCTGAAGAAAATGTGGGACATTTACACAATGCAGTATTACTCAGTGGGAAAAAACCAAAAAAAACCAATGACATCTTAAAATCTGCAGGCAAATGGATGGAACTAGAAAAAAAACCATTCTGAATGAGGTAACCCAGACCCAGAAAGACAAACACAGTATGTACTTACTCATAGGTGGATATTAGATGTAAAGCAAAGGATAAGCATCCTACAGTTCGCAACCCCAGAGAACATAAACAACAAAGAGGACCCATAAGAGAGACATGCATGCATCCCCCTGGGAAGGGAAATATATAAGATCTCCTGAGTAAATTGGAAGCATAGGGGAAGGGAGGAGAGGGGAAGAGAACATGAGAGAAAGGGATGGTCAAGTTTAGGAAGGAGAGAGAGAGAGAGAGAGAGAGAGAGAGAGAGAGAGAGAGAGAGAGAGAGAGAGAGAGAGAGAGAGAGGAGATATCTTGATAAAGGGATCCACTATGGGATTAGGGAGAAATCTGGCAATTCCCAGGATTGGATGACCCCAACTAAGAATCTAAGCAATAGTGGAGATGGTGCCTGAACTGCCTTTCCCTGTAATCAGATCGATGACTGCTCTAACAGAATGACTCCTCTATTAGAAGGTTCCTCACAGAACCTCATCCAGTAACTGATGGAAATAGATGTGGAGATCCATAGCGGAGCACCGGGCCAAGCCTCTGGAATCCAGTCATAGAGAGGAAGGAGTGATAATATGAGCAAAGGGGTCAGGACCATGATGGGAAAATGCACAGAAACTGCTGGCCCGAACTAGTGGGAGCTCACTGTCTCTGGACTGACAGCTGAGGAACCAGAATAGAACTGAACTAGGTCCTCTGAATGTGGGTGACAGTTGTATGCTTTGGGAAGTTTGTGGGTCCACTGGCAGTGGGACCAGGATTAATCCCTAGTGCATGAACTGACCTTTTGGTGCCCATTCCCAATGGAGGCCTACATGGGAGAGACCTTGGTACTGCCTCAAAATGATGTGCCAGACTTTGTTGACTTCTCATGGGAGGCCTCACCCTCTCTGAGAAGTAGACGGGGGTGGGGAGAAAGCAGGAGGAGGGGGGAAAGGCAACTGGGATTGGTATGCAAAATGATAAAAAATTGTTTTTAAGTAAAAGGAAATGAATAAAAAAGAGACTAGCTCCTAAATCAACATAATTTCTAACTGCACTCTACAGATAAGTGCAGCCCAGCCCCCACCCTCTCATCAAAGAATCTTCTTTTGGCTGCAGATGGAGACTATTGTAAAGACCCACAGCAAGTCAAAATGTAGCGAGTGGGTGACTGTGGGTGCCAAAAGCCAACTGGTACAGCTATAATGCAGCTCCTATCTCAAGGAGCATCACAGAGGAGGGATGGAGTGCTTGTGAGAATCAGAACACAAGGACGCCTGTTGCCAAGTGTCTTCTAGACACAACAGGAAGTTACACCCATGAAATCTCAATAACATGGCTGCCCAAACCACACTTATGTAACAACAGCAGCAGTTGACATTTTTAACATAATGAGGGAAGTTTCCCAAGGCCACACTTCTACATGAAGAGCTATTGAAGAGCTGTGGGCAACCAACTGCTGCTGAGAGAAGGAGAAATTGGTTTTCTCCAGGAATGAGCCCCTGATAGATTATCCATTCCCAATTGGTTAGCTTTAAACCCATGCATATGTGCATACTGATAAACAGACTCAACAGGTGTGTGTGTGTGTGTGTGTGTGTGTGTGTGTGTGTGTGCGTGCGTGTGGTTACATTTATTTTTAAAATAAAAGTAATGCAAAGACATGTTTTCCAGGAGTCAGTCTCCCTGTCTTCATTTTCTTTTCTTTGTTTCGTTTACTCCTCATGCTCATCATGGTCTCCATGCTGACCTCTGATGTTCTCATTCAAGACACTGCCATAGCCCTCATCCCCAGTCTTCCCTAATTGGTGTGGGAGGTCCTTCTGTCTATGTGTTTCTTTTGTTGCTTAATGAAAAAGAACTGTTTTGAGCCTATGGCAGGGAAGAACAGGACTAGGTGGGGGAAAGGTAGGCTATATGCTGGGAGGAAATTAGGTGGAGTCAGAGAGATGCCATGGATCTGCCGCCAGAGACAGACATGCTGAAACTTTGCTGGTAGGCCACAACCTTGTGGTGATATACAGATTAGTGGAGATGGGTTAAATTAATATGAGTTAGCCAATAAGAAGTTAGAGCTAATGGGCCAAGCAGTGATTTAATTAATATAGTTTCTGTGTGGTTATTTTGGTTCTGGGCAGCCGGGATGAACAAGCAACTGTCCCCTGCAACACCTAATTACCATGATGGGATGCTGCTTCCCTTGCTAGTCTAAGTCTGGAAGCACGGGGATTAACTGGTAACCCTGTTTCCTGGTCTTCTGCTGCCATGTCTACTCACCAGCTGGAAGGGTGGGCTCTGCCATTTTCTTTCCTACATATTAAGCCTGACATTTTTTTAAACACTGTGTCATTACCAACCCTCATGTTATAGTTCTATTCTTTGTCTCTGTGGCTACTCAAAGAGGCAGTATTGGCTAAGTACTGTCATTGTGTTTTGCAATTACTATCACACGTAGTTTAGGTCCTACATATCTTTTTTTTTTAATTTTTTTTATTGATAAAAGGAGGATAAAGAAAAGAAAAAAAAAACAAATTTCCACCTCCTCCCACCAGCCTCCCATTTCCCTCCCCCTCCTCCCACTCTTCTCCCCCTCCTCCCACTCTTCTCCCCCTCCTCCCACCCCTCTCCCCTTCCCCCCACTCCTCTCCCCCTCCCTTTCCAGTCCAAAGAGCTGTCAGGGTTCCCTGCCCTGTGGTACGTCCTAGGTCCTCCCCCCTCCATCCATATCTAGGAAGGTGAACATCCAGACTGGCTAGGCTCCCACCAAGCCAGCACATTATGTAGGATCAAAACCCCGTGCCATTGTCCCTGGCGTCTCATCAGCCCTCATTGTTCGCCATGTTCCGAGAGTCCAGTTTTATCCCATGCTTTTTCTGGTAACAGTCCAGCTGGCCTTGGTGAGCTCGCAGTAGATCATCTCCACTGTCTCAGTGGGTGGGTGCACTCCTCGTGGTCCCGACATCTTTGCTCATGTTCTCACTCCTTCTGCTCCTCATTGGGACCTTGGGAGCTCAGTCCAGTGCTCCAGTGTGGGTCTCTGTCTCTATCTCCATCTATCGCCAGATGCAAGTTCTAGGATGGTATGCAATATATTCGTCAGTATTGCTCTAGGGTAGGGTCATTTCAGATTCCCTATCCTCAGCTGCCCAGGGAACTAACTGGAGACTTCAGCTTGGGCACCTGGGAGCCCCTCTAGGGTCAAGTCTCCTGCCCACCCTAAAGTGGGTCCCTTAACTAAGAATTGTGGTTCCGTGCTCCCCTATCCAACCTTCCTTTATCCCGATCCTCCTGTTTCCCCAAGTCCACCCTCCTTCCCTTCTACCTTTTCTCTCCCCATCTCCCCTAACCCCCATCCCACCCCACCCCCAAGATCCCACTTTTCCCCCCGGCAATTTTGTCTACTTCCCTTATCCAAGAGGATAACTATATGTTTTTCCTTGGGTTCACCTTCTTACTTAGCTTCTTTAGATTCGCCTATTGTAGACTCCGTGAACCCTATTTATGGCTAGAAACCAATTATGGGTGAGTACATCCCATGTTCGTCTTTTTGGGCCTGGGATACCTCACTCAGGATAGTGTTTTCTATTTCCATCCATTTGCATGCAAAATTCGAGAAGTCATTGTTTTTTACCGCAGCGTAGTACTCTAGTGTGTATATATTCCATACTTTCTTCATCCATTCTTCCATTGAAGGGCATCTAGGTTGTTTCCAGGTCCTGGCTATTACAAATAATACTGCTATGAACATAGTTGAACAAATGCTTTTGACATGTGATAGAGCATCTCTTGGGTAAATTCCCAAGAGTGGTATTGCTGGGTCCAGGGGTAGGTTGATCCCGAATTTCCGGAGAAACCGAAACACTGACTTCCACAGTGGTTGCACAAGATTGCATTCCCACCAGCAATGGATGAGGGTACCCCTTCCTCCACAGCCTCTCCAGCAAAGGCTATCCTTGGTGTTTTTGACTTTAGCCAATCTTACAGGTGTAAGATGATATCTCAAAGTTGTTTTGATTTGCATTTCCCTGATCGCTAAGGAGGTTGAGCATGACCTTAAGTGTCTTTTGGTCATTTGAACTTCTTCTGTTGAGAATTCTCTGTTCAGTTCAGCGCCCCATTTTTTAATTGGGTTAATTAGCATTTTAAAGTCTAGTTTCTTGAGTTCTCTATATATTTTGGAGATCAGACCTTTGTCTGTTGCGGGGTTGGTGAAGATCTTCTCCCAGTCAGTAGGTTGCCTTTGTGTCTTAGTGACAGTGTCCTTTGCTTTACAGAAGCTTCTCAGTTTTAGTAGGTCCCATTTATTCAATGTTGCCCTTAATGTCTGTGCTTCTGGGGTTATACCTAAGAAGCGATCGCCTGTGCCCATCTGTTGTAGGGTATTGCCCACTTTCTCTTCTATCAGGTTCAGTGTTTTCAGGCTGATATTGAGGTCTTTAATCCATTTGGACTTGAGTTTTGTGCACGGTGATAGATATGGGTCTATTTTCATTCTTCTACAGGTTGACATCCAGTTGTGCCAGCACCATTTGTTGAAGATGCTTTCTTTCTTCCAATGTAAACTTTTAGCTCCTTTATCGAAAATGAGGTGTTCATAGGTTTGTGGGATAAAGTCCGGGTCTTCTATACGATTCCATTGGTCAACTTCTCTGTTTTTATGCCAGTACCACCCTGTTTTCATTACTGTAGCTCTGTAATAGAGTTTGAAGTCAGGGATGGTAATGCCTCCAGAAGATCCTTTATTGTATAGGATTGTTTTGGCTATCCTGGGTTTTTTGTTTTTCCATATAAAGTTGATTATTGTCCTCTCCAGATCTGTGAAGAATTTTGATGGGATCTTGATGGGGATTGCATTGAATCTATAAATTGCCTTTGGTAGAATTGCCATTTTTACTATGTTGATCCTCCCAATCCAAGAGCAAGGGATGTCCATCCATTTTTTGGTATCCTCTTCAATTTCTTTCTTCAATGCCTTAAAGTTCTTGTCAAATAGATCTTTCACTTCCTTGGTTAGATTTACCCCAAGATATTTTATGCTGTTTGTGGCTATCGTGAATGGAGAAGCTTCTCTGATTTCCCTCTCTGCTTCCATATCCTTTGAGTATAGGAGGGCGACTGATTTTTTGGAGTTGATCTTGTATCCTGCCACATTACTAAAGCTGTTTATCAGCTGTAAAAGTTCTTTGGTGGAATTTTGGGGGTCGCTTATGTACACTATCATATCATCTGCGAATAACGAAAGTTTAACTTCTTCATTTCCAATTCGAATCCCCTTGATCCCATTATGCTGTCTTATTGCTATTGCTAGAACTTCCAGCACTATATTGAAGAGGTATGGCGAAAGTGGGCAGCCTTGTCGTGTTCCTGAGTTAAGCGGGATGGCTTTGAGTTTCTCTCCATTTAATTTGATGTTAGCTGTCGGCTTGCTGTATATAGCTTTTATTATATTTAGGTATGACCCTTGTATCCCTAATCTCTCCAAGACTTTTAACATAAATGGGTGTTGAATTTTGTCAAATGCTTTTTCAGCATCTAATGAAATGATCATATGGTTTTTTTCTTTCAGTTTATTTATATGATGGATTACATTGATAGATTTTCGTATGTTGAACCAGCCCTGCATCTCAGGAATGAAGCCTACTTGATCATAATGGATAATTTTTCGGATGTGTTCTTGGATTCGGTTTGCCAGTATTTTGTTGAGGATTTTTGCGTCGATATTCATGAGTGAGATCGGCCTGTAATTCTCTTTCCTGGTTGAGTCTTTGTGTGGTTTTGGTATCAGAGTAACTGTAGCTTCATAAAAGGAATTTGGTAATGACCCTTCTGTTTCTATATTGTGGAATACATTGAGGAGTATAGGTATTAGGTCTTCTTGGAAGTTCTGGTAGAATTCCGCATTGAAACCATCTGGCCCTGGGCTTTTTTTGGTAGGGAGGTTTTTGATAACAGCTTCTAGTTCTTCGCGACTGACAGGTCTGTTTAGCTTGTTCACCTGGTCCTGATTTAATTTTGGTAAATCGTATTTATCTAAGAAAGTGTCCATTTCTTTTACATTTTCCAGTTTAGTGGCATACAAGCTTTTGTAGTAAGATCTAATGACTCTCTGAATTTCCTCTGTGTTTGTGGTTATGTCCCCCTTTTCATTTCTGATCTTATTAATTTGCAAATTTTCTCTCTGCCGTTTGATTAGTTTGGATAGGGGTTTGTCAATCTTGTTGATTTTTTCCAGGAACCAGCTTCTTGATTCATTGATTCTTTGGATTGTTTTTTGTGTTTCTATTTTGTTGATTTCAGCCCTCAGTTTGATTATTTCCAGTCTTCTACTCCTCCTAGGTGAGTCTGCTTCTTTTTTTTCTAGAGCTTTCAGGTGGGCTGTTAAGTCTCCAATATGTGCTTTCTCTGTTTTCTTTAAGTGGGCACTTAGTGCTATGAACTTTCCTCTCAGGACTGCTTTCATAGTGTCCCATAAGTTCGAGTATGTTGTTTCTTTATTTTCATTGAATTCAAGGAAGACTTTAATTTCTTTCTTTATTTCCTCCTTAATCCAGGTATGGTTCAGTAGTTGACTGTTCAGTTTCCATGAGTTTGTAGGCTTTCTGGGGGTAGCATTGTTGTTGAATTCTAACTTTAATCCATGGTGGTCTGATAAGACACAGGTGGTTAGTAATATTTTTTTGTAGCTGTGTAAGTTAGCTTTGTTACCAAGTATGTGGTCAATTTTCGAGAAGGTTCCATGAGCTGCAGAGAAAAAGGTATATTCTTTCCTATTTGGGTGGAATATTCTATAGATGTCTGTTAAGTCCATTTGCTTCATTACCTCCATTAATTCTCTAATTTCTCTGTTAGGTTTCTGTCTGATTGACCTGTCCATTGGTGAAAGAGGAGTGTTGAAGTCTCCTACTATTAGTGTGTGCGGTTTGATGGCTGCCTTGAATTTTAGCAATGTTTCTTTTACATACGTGGGTGCTTTTATATTAGGGGCATAGATATTCAGGATTGAGATTTCTTCCTGATGAATTTTTCCTGTTATGAGTATAAAATGTCCCTCTCCATCTCTTTTGATTGATTTAAGTTTGAAGTCAACTTTGTTAGAAATTAGTATGGCCACACCTGCTTGTTTCTTAGGTCCATTTGCTTGATAAGCCTTTTCCCAGCCCTTTACTCTGAGTAGGTGCCTGTCTTTGTGGTTGAGGTGTGTTTCTTGTAGACAGCAGAATGTTGGGTCCTGTTTTCGTATCCAGTCTCTTAGCCTGTGCCTTTTTATAGGTGAGTTGAGTCCATTGACATTAAGTGATATTAATGACCAGTGGTTGTTAACTCCGGTCACTTTTTAAGTAGTAGGGTTTGTGTGTTTCCCTTCTTTGAGTTGCGCTGGTGAAGGGTCTCTAGATGTCTGAGTTATTGAGGTCTTTGTTGGACTCCTTGGTTAGTGATTTTCCTTCTATTATTTTCTGTAAGGCTGGATTTGTGGCTACGTATTGCTTAAATTTGTTTTTATCCTGGAAAATTTTGTTTTCTCCATTTATGGTGAACGAAAGCTTGGCTGGATATAGTAGTCTGGGCTTGCATCCATGGTCTCTTAGTTTTTGCAGTACATCTATCCAGGACCTTCTGGCTTTCATGGTTTCCATAGAGAAGTCAGGTGTAAGTCTGATAGGTTTACCTTTATAAGTAAGTTGGCCTTTTTCCTTTGCGGCTCTTAATATTCTTTCTTTATTCTGTATATTTTGTGTTTTAATTATTATATGACGAGGGGATGTTTTTTTTTGATCCAGCCTATTTGGGGTTCTGTATGCCTCTTGAACCTTCATAGGTACATCTTTCTTCAGGTTGGGAAAGTTTTCTTCTATAATTTTGTTAAGTATATTTTCTGGACCGTTGAGCTGTACTTCTTCTCCTTCTTCTACTCCAATTATTCTTAGGTTTGGTCTTTTTATTGTGTCCCATATTTCCTGAATGTTTTGTGATGAGAGTTTGTTGGACTTGCTGTTTTCTTTGATCAGTGCGTTTATTTTCTCTATGTTATCCTCAGACTCTGAGATTCTTTCTTCTATCTCTTGTATTCTGCTGGTTATGCTTGTTTCTGTAGTCTCTATTCGTTTACCTAGATTTTCCATGTCCAGCCGGCCCTCTGTTTGTGTTTTCTTCTTTGCCTCCATTTCATTTTTCAAATCATGAACTGTTTCCATTATCTGCTTGATTGTTTTTCCTTGCTTTCCTAGGGTATCATTCACTGATTTACTCAATTCCTCGAACTTTCTGTTATACTTCTCATCCATTTCTATAAGGGCGTTTTTTATATGCTGTTTAAGGGTGTCAATCACTGTCATGAAGTCAGTTTTTTCTCCTTCTTCATGATTCAGGTGTTCATGTCCTCCTGTTGTGAGGTCGCTAGCTTCTGGTGGTTTCGTGTTGTTCTTCAGATTGTTGGGTGAATTCTTGCATTGGCGTCTCCCCATCTCTTCCTTCCAATATTCTCCTATGGATCTTCTTTTACAGGATCAGGTCTTCTTGCCAACTGATGTACCTTCCAATTGATGTCACTCCCCCGTGCTGTTTCTCCTGGAATCCAGTTCCGATCTCCTTGCTGCTTGGTTAGCTTCCAAACAAAGGCCCACAGTGCTTGCTGCAGGCAGGTTATGGAGACAGAGGAGCTACCACCTTCCCCTTTGCACTCACCTTCGGGTTCAGTCCCAGCGCCCAGGCAGGCTGAACAGGGAGGCACTCTGCTCCAAGAACGGAGGGATGGAAGGAGACAGGGGGTAGGGGGATCTGGATGTAAGCTGGATGGGATAGGAAGAGAGAGGAGGTACCGGGCAGTGTAGCCCTGTAGGTTGATCAGGAAGTGTAGGTGGGCTGTTCCCGGGTGCCGCAGCACTCACTCACCACAATGATGTCTCACTAGGTGCCCTGATCGAAACTCCGTGCTGCTTGGTTCGCTCGCAGACAAAGGGCCCACCCTGCTTGCTGCAGGCGGGCTATGGGGACAAAGAAGCCCCCGAGCTCCCCTTTACCCTACGCTTGGGGTTAGGACCCAGCGCCCAAGCAGGCAGAGCAGGGAGGCTCTCTGCCACCAGGGCAGGGAGGGGGAAGAGAAACAGAGGGTGGGGGGATCTGGATGTAAGCTGGATGGGATAGGAAGAGAGAGGAGGTACCGGGCAGTGTAGCCCTGTAGGTTGATCAGGAAGTGTAGGCGGGCTGTTCCTGGGTGCCGCAGCACTCACTCACCACAATGATGTCTCACTAGGTGCCCTGATCGAAACTCCGTGCTGCTTGGTTCGCTTGCAGACAAAGGGCCCACCCTGCTTGCTGCAGGCGGGCTATGGAGACAAAGAAGCCCCCGAGCTCCCCTGTACCCTACGCTTGGGGTTAGGACCCAGCGCCCGAGCAGGCAGAGCAGGGAGGCTCTCTGCCACCAGGGCAGGGAGGGGGAAGAGAAACAGAGGGTGGGGGGATCTGGATGTAAGCTGGATGGGATAGGAAGAGAGAGGAGGTACCGGGCAGTGTAGCCCTGTAGGTTGATCAGGAAGTGTAGGCGGGCTGTTCCCGGGTGCCGCAGCACTCACTCACCACAATGATGTCTCACTAGGTGCCCTGATCGAAACTCCGTGCTGCTTGGTTCGCTTGCAGACAAAGGGCCCACCCTGCTTGCTGCAGGCGGGCTATGGGGACAAAGAAGCCCCCGAGTTCCCCTTTACCCTAAGCTTGGGGTTAGGACCCAGCGCCCAAGCAGGCAGAGCAGGGAGGCTCTCTGCCACCAGGGCAGGGAGGGGGAAGAGAAACAGAGGGTGGGGGGATCTGGATGTAAGCTGGATGGGATAGGAAGAGAGAGGAGGTACCGGGCAGTGTAGCCCTGTAGGTTGATCAGGAAGTGTAGGCGGGCTGTTCCTGGGTGCCGCAGCACTCACTCACCACAATGATGTCTCACTAGGTGCCCTGATCGAAACTCCGTGCTGCTTGGTTCGCTTGCAGACAAAGGGCCCACCCTGCTTGCTGCAGGCGGGCTATGGGGACAAAGAAGCCCCCGAGCTCCCCTTTACCCTACGCTTGGGGTTAGGACCCAGCGCCCAAGCAGGCAGAGCAGGGAGGCTCTCTGCCACCAGGGAAGGGAGGGGGAAGAGAAACAGAGGGTGGGGGGATCTGGATGTAAGCTGGATGGGATAGGAAGAGAGAGGAGGTACCGGGCAGTGTAGCCCTGTAGGTTGATCAGGAAGTGTAGGCGGGCTGTTCCCGGGTGCCGCAGCACTCACTCACCACAATGATGTCTCACTAGGTGCCCTGATGAAAGTCCGTGCTGCTTGGTTCGCTCGCAGACAAAGGGCCCACCCTGCTTGCTGCAGGCGGGCTATGGGGACAAAGAAGCCCCCGAGCTCCCCTTTACCCTACGCTTGGGGTTAGGACCCAGCGCCCAAGCAGGCAGAGCGAGGTCCTACATATCTTATGGCCCAAGTGTTATTTTTGATTTATTTCAAATGTAAATGAAGATAGCTTCCTTGTGTCTATTTTTTCTGGGAGGATGAAATGGCATTTTATGAAAATGCCCAGCCTAAGTCATAATAGGCTGCATATTTTCTATTAGGTTCTGACTTCTGTAATTGCTTTGATATTTATTATATCACTGCACACTAAGTTATATTGGATGACTTTGCTTCATTACGGTTGGCTTACATGTTCACTGGTTCATGACACAGCTAATTACAGAAGACTTGGCTTTATTCAGAGACAACACTTTATGTGAAGACGGTTTAAGGAAAAGTTCCTTGTAATTACTGATATGTATGAGCCATTCTGAAACAGCAAACACCAGTAAGGCTGTTAACACACACTATAAATAATATGATATAATTATTATATATTAAATGAAAAACTAATATTATCTAATGTTCATTGAGTCTAGGCTTGAATTCAAGTATTAACCTACTTAAGAAAAATTGGAAATACAAGTAATTTAAATCACATGACTACATTATGATGCTACTATGCCAAGCTCCTCACTTTTCAGGATCAGAAAAGGGCATGGATAGAAAATTCACTTGCACTTACAGGAGTAGCAGGAAAGAGGTGACTGGGATGGGATGCTCTTCAGTCATATGTAATTGGCTTAGTTTATAGTACCTAGAATGGGTTCCATTGTTTTGTGCAGGACTTAAGTCCAGTTATATAGCAGTTGGTTACCCTTAAGATAAAAGTCCCACTATTGTACCACGGTGGACATTTTGTTGGTCCCGTCATTGCCTTTTATCACTGGGTAGGACTGCGGGTTGCTCTTCTCCTTTGGCAACTTGGGTATGGCCTTCAAACTCTGAGACCCAGTCCTCTGAGAGGATGCTTCCAGGTCAGTTCCCATTGGATTCCTCCAAGTTCTGTGTTTAAATTACGTGATATCTTTAACAGTAGGGCCTTATTTTCAAATTCTAAGGGACAACAAAAGGCAATGGAAGTGGCCTATACCGTTTTGGGGAGTCTCTTGGAGTTCTCTAATCAACAAATTGAGAAGGGAAGAGAGGGGGTTTTGTTGAAGAGTCTATATATCTTGGAGGAAAGGTAATCATTGCAATTACCATAACTTCATCAAAACTGTATATCTATATACACACAGGTACATGAATATTACATATAACTTTAGATAAACAAAATAATATGATACCCTTTGTCTTTTTCACATATCCTTAGAATTATTTGTCTCTCCTTCCTCTCTGTCTCTCTTCGTTGACTTTCCTCCCACTGCCTAGTCAAAGCCTCCACTTCTTCTTCCCATTTTCACCTTCATATCATGTCAATCCCATTGTTCCTCTTTCTAGAGCTCCCCCTCCATATGGACCCTTTATTCTTTCCTGGTTTCTGTAGGCTCTCCATGTCATTTATTCACATATGAAGTTTGGAGCCAGGAACCACAAATAAGACAGAAATCTGTCTTTCTAGGTATGGATTACCTCATTCAGTATATGTTCTATTTACCCACAAACTTCATGGTTTTATTTTTCTTCATAGTGAATAATATTATGTTGTATATATGTTTTACATTTTTATTGTTCATGAATCTGTTAAAGGACATTCAGATTGTTCCCATTTCCTAGATGGTATAAATATAGTAGCAATGAACATGGCCGAGCAAATGTCTGAGGACTAGGATGTGGAATTTCTTGGGTATATGCTAAGGAACGGTGTAGTTGAGTCATATGGTAGATTTACTTTCAGCTTTTTGAGAATTCTCTTAGCGATTTCTAGAGTGGCTGTACCAGCATTTAATCTCACCGACAGAGCTTGAGGGTTTTTCTTCTCATAATTCTAGCCAGTAATTTTTGTTAGTTATTTTTTAATCTTAACTAAGACGAATTCTCAGAGCAGTTTTAATGTGCATTTCCCTATTTGCTAAAGATATTAAAAAGTCTCAGAAATGATCAACAATTTCATCAAAGTGGTAGAGCAGAAAATCAACTTACAAAAGCCAATAGCTTTTCTACACACTACCAAAAAACATGCTGAAAAAGAAACCCCAGAAACACCCCCATAAGACAGCTTTTAAAAAAATCTAGGGATAAATCTAAGAAGGGAAAAGATCCTACAATTAAAAATTAAAAGCTTTGAAGAGATTTTAGAAATTGAGAAAGAAATCCCATGCTCACAGATTTGTAGAGTCAATATTATAACAAATGACCATTCTATCAAATGCCATTTATTGATTTGATGCAAGTTCAATGAAAACTTTTACAACATTATTCTCAGAAATAGAAAAAAATCCTAAAATTTATATGGAAACCCAAAGGCTCTGGATATCCAAAGGAAATCTTCAGCAAAAAGAACAGTGCTGCAGGAATTACCATTCCAGATTTCAAGACATATTACAGATCTATAGCAATAAAAACAACATGGTGCTAGCACAAAGCAGAAGTGTAGACCCATGTAACAAGATAGAAGACCTACACATGAGTAAATGGAGCTACAACCATCTGTTAAATGACACAGCTGCCAAAAGAGACGAACTAGAAAACAGACACCACATCCAACAAATGGTGCCGGGCAAACTAGATTACCACACATAGAAGAATGAAATTAGATCAGTATCTACTATCTTGTTCCAAAACTACTCAAGAAAGATAAAAAAAACTCATCATGAGATGCACAACCTTGAAACTTCTAGGAGAAAACATAAGCAATGTTTTACAAGATATAAATAATTGTAGGAAAAGACTTTCTGAATAGGATTCTTCTTGCTCAGAATGTAATGACAACAGTTGACAAATCAGACCTCACCAAACTGAAAAGCTTCTATACAGCAATGAAGAAAATAAACCACGAGAATAGGAAGCCCACAGAATAGGAGAGAATCCTATTCTATATATCTGACAAGATTAATATCCAAAATATACAAAGAACTAAAAAAGAGTGAAAAAAGTGACTCAATTAAAAATGGATTATGGATCAGACTTCTCAAAAGTAAAATTATCTAAGAAATGTTTTAGAAAGTGTTGTTCAACTTTGACTTTTTAAGAAAGACTTCAAGATGTGCTGGCCCAGGTCTGCAGTTTTCCAGTCAGCATGCTGAGGTAGCTCAATCATAAATCTTAGGTCTGTCTGGGATACAGAAGGAGTTCAAGGCTAGCCTAGGTAAGTTAGAATCACCCAGTATCAAAATAAACAAAAGGAGTGAAAATCTAGGCTGGGGATAGAGCTCATTGATAATCACCTTGTGTTGGTGCATACAGTCCCATGTTCAAATTTTAGAATAGAGATAGAAATATAGATAGTTAGATAAATAGGATGGAAGGATGGGTGGATGGATGGATGGACAGACAGACTAGATTTACTGAGTGGAAGAAATTTGATTCTTCTTTGCTTTTCACGGAGATGTACTAGTTGTCTCGCAGATGGAATGCTACTCCCAGTTTGCTGCACACGTGGGCTCAGTGAGCTAAGACACATTTGTGCCAGTATTTATCTCACTATAGGAAAGACCTTGTCAGGGAGGAGGAGAAACATCTGTAAACTGTAAAATATACTAGATGTAATTATTAGTTAAATAAAGATAGCCTTTCTTGCTGCTGGAACATAAATATGTTGTTGTCCCTGAACATTATTTGTGAAGGACAAACAATTAGACAATTATCTTACAGTCACCATGCACATTGGATGCTTGCCATTTCCTGGGACTCAAAGTTTAAGTGAGAGGCCATAAAAAGTATGACTCTGCTTGGTCATATGATACTTTGGCAGAGAAAACCCTCTTCGTGCTTGAGTGTGGATGTGTACACTTCATAGTGGAGCTCACTCTTTGGGAGTTCATTCTCTTGTTTCCAAGTGGAAGAGGGCATGGAATAAAAAAATGACAAGCTATCAGAGCAGAGATGCTCAAGAAATCAGTGGGTATGAGGCCCTTCCAGGTGTCATGCATGTGTCTGGCATCCCAAAATCAACAAGATGACAGGTTTTACAGGAACCTATTGTGCCTTTAACCAATGGGGGAAACAGGTTGATGTCGCCGGGATGAGTCTTGTTGTGTCATTGGTTCCTCAGTACAATGGTGATCCATGTTCTTGTGGGTCGTAGTGCCCTCACTTGCATCCTGTCTTTTACTGTACACATGCCTACAATCCAACAACTTGCTATTTGTGGGCTATTTGTACACTGTGAGGAAATATATTGCTGTGGTTGGTTAGAGCTGAATTGCCTGTAGCTAGGCAGGAATAGGTTAGGTGGAATTTCTGGGCACAGAGAGGCCTCTGGGAAGAAGAGAGGCAGAAAAGCCAGTCATATGTGAAATGAGTCAGATACACAGAAGGGGACAGAGGCAAAATCCATGTGGCAGAACAAAGATTCATAAAAATATGAGTTAATCTAAGGATAAGCTAGTTAAGAACAAGCCTAAACTACAAACAAAGCTTTCATAATTGATAAATCTCTGTGTCATTATTTGTGAGCTGGCTGGCCAGGCAGAAAAACACTCACCACAGGCTACTTTCTAGTTTTCTGGGTGGGTGTTCAGAACATTGACCTCTGCTGCTAATCTGTAGATATGCTACCCTGTGATAATGTTTCTGTCTACACAGTGATTAGAGAACACTGCCTCAAATTGTCACCTCCTCATGTGCTTTTCACCTCCTTTGTTTTCCTGCTGGGCTGCTGGATCAACTCATTGGTCTGAATATGCAGTCAGGACAGGAATTACTCTGGCTTCTCCTCACTGGGTCAATTGTTTTGTTTGACTGTTTTTTTATTTTTATGTTTGCATTGTCAGAACAATTTACCCAAAACAGGTAGCTTAAAGTAAAATGGATTTATTCTGAGGTCAGAGTTTTATGTATATCTTTCTGGACTAACCAATGAGTTCCCCAGATGCATTCTCTCCTGTGGGTTCTATAGGACACAGTTATTCTATAGATGGAAGTTTATGTCTTACCCAATCCCACAGTAGTTCAGACCCAAAGAAGCACACAGAGGTTTATATTAATTATAAGCTGTTTGGCTTATTAGCTCAGGATTATTATTAACTAGCTCTTACCACCAAAAATAACCAATAATTATTGTCTTTGTTTAGCCATGTGGTAAGGTACCTTTTCTCAGTGGGTCATTCTCATCTTGCTTCCTCTGTGTTTGGCTAGTGACTGTGTCTCTGCCTTTCTTCTTCCCAGAATTCTCCTAGTCTGGTTGCCCCACTTGTACTTCTTGCCTGACTATGGGCCAATTAACATTTTATTAAACCAATAGGATTGACAAATCTTTACAGGGTACAATTAGAGCATTCTCTCACAGCGTGAGTCCTTGCTTTTCCTGCTTCCAGGGCTGTCTGTACCTCAAGTGTGAGCTGCTTTCCTTGACTCCATCTTCAAAGCCATGACTGTCACACATGTCTTTCTCTGATCAGACTGGGACATGTTCTCTGTTTTATGAACCATGTAGTCAATCAGGCCTGTCTGGGCATTCAAGGAGATTGTCTGTCTCATGGCCCCTCAACGTGATACAAGCATGGGTGCTGGGATTGAGACAGAGCATCTTTGCAGACCTGATGGTCATAACCAGTTCCAACAGCACTTTGTGGAGGCCTCCATCACACCCTGCTCTCGACCTACAATTATATTCCTTTCTTCTAGGCTTTTATTTCTATTCCATTTATATTTCCAAACCCTGTGCCCCAGACACAGCTGACTCAACAGCACATCTGTCCATCAAAGCTGATGGCTCGTCTGCTGGTGTCTGGGCCAGCATCGTGCTCTTCATTCTCGGGAAGCACATCGAGTTCTCTTAGAGGCCAGCACAGCGAGGCAGGATAGATCACACTTAACCAGAAAGGGTTACATGCACCATGGAGAAGGCCAAGTCAAGAAAGGCGAAACAGAAGCTATTTTCTCGGAAGCACTATTTAATCATTAGCATGAGCTCACAGACAACACTCTGCTTGCTTGACAGAAGAACAAAGATCAGTTCGAGCCTTCACCCTCATCTCTAAGCGCCTCTTGACAGCAATTGTTTTCTTTTTGTTTCTAATGATTTATTCCAAATGACCCCAAGCTATAAAACAGATTGAAGTCAAAGCTCATTGCTAAGTCTTGCCTGTCCCCCCTTGTTCTTTGAACATGTCATGAGCTTGTATCTTCTGTCTCTGCATCTATTACTGTCCTTTCTTCAGAGGGAGACCTTGGCCAGGCCTCTGTTCTCCTCTTCCAGGGATCTGCTTCTCCACAGCTATGCTCTCTTCTTCCTTTGCGCAGAATTACCTGGTCTGTAATATTGGTAGCCATAGAGTGTGTTCACTGGGGAGGGCCATAGTTAAAATCTGCATGCAGCTCTGTCTCACATGTGTGCCTTGAGTTACAGTCCACATAACAAGGCATTAAATGAGGCACGTTCCACCATCCTTTCTGGCATTATAGAGCATTATGATGATCATTCACTCTGTAAACCCTCTATCAAATATCTATCTCTTTATATATCCATCTACATATCATCTGTTATTTTTCTGGTTGTTGTGACCAAATATCCTTGTTCACTACTCTTTTGCTAAAACACTAACTAAAACCACTTTTGCAAGGGTGGGGAGGAAGTGTCTGTTTCAGCTCGTGGGGTAGTCCATTACTAAGGGAAGCCATAGAAGAACCTTAAGGTAGGAAACTAAAGACAGGAACTGAGGCAAAGGCCATGGACAACTGCTGCTTACTGTCTGGTTCAGCTGTAGCTTTCTTATATCCCCAAGAACACTTATCTCGAGGTGGCACCATCCACAGTGGGCCGACCTCTCTTGTCTTGATCATTAATCAAGAAAATGAACCACACACTTACCTGTAGTCCTACCTAGCAGAGAAAACTTCTCAACTGAGGTTCTTCTTCCCAGATCACTCTAATGTGTGTAAAGGTGACAAAACTAACCAGGATACACCAAATATCTGACAAACAGAAACTTTTGGCTTAATGTTTAACAGATACAGTCCACCATGGCAAGGGATGTAGTGATGGGCAATGAGGCATCCAGGCACTTTATGTCCCCAGCCAGAAAGCAAAGATGGCAGATGATTGTCCTCAACTCACTTTGTCATGCAGTTCACACTTCAAGTTGTACAATGCTACCCTCATTAAGGATGGGTCTTCCCCATCCAGTCGGACTAATCACCATAATCCCTCACAGATTCACAGAGAAACTTGTATCATTGACGATTTTAATTTCTCCAAACTTGAAAAATAATATCTATCATTGATCTATTATCCATATGCCATTGACTATCTACCTACCTATTACCTATCTATCTTCAGTGTCACCTTTGTGTATCTTTACAACATCTCTCTCTAAGCAAATGTATTATTGTTTGTACCTGAATTGTCCCTGTGCCCCACCACCCCAAGGCTCTTGCATTGGAAGTTTGGTTTCCAGTTGGTGGCACTATTTGAGGATGTTTGAGAAATAGTGGGAGGAAAATGATCACCAGGGGAAAATTGTTGGGATGGGGACATACAGTTCCAGGCCCTTCCTCTGTCTATTTCCAATCTCTCAATAGTTGAACACAAGTTCCATTACAAACACCATCAATATGATGTTCTGCCCGGTCACACGAGGATAAGCAACCATAGATTGGTCCCTCTAAAACCATCAAACAAAATTAAAAATAAAAAAACCCTTCCTCCTTTAAGTGATGTACTGTTTCACAACAGTACACCTCATAAATAGCTCACCTACATTTTGTCCTTGTCCTGAAGCTTTGTGGGAGGCTGAAGTTAGAAGCCACAAAATTATTAACTTGGCTGAAGAAAGTCTGAAACAATAACATTCAGACTACAAGATACATACTCCCACTGCTTTTAGTCTGGTTGACATCAGGAACCAGTTGCAAAGAGTGGAGCAGTGATGGTTCAGGAAAAAAAGACCTATTCCAATTCGTTAGAATTTGTTTTATCTTATGTTTTATTTTGTATTACCCCTTAGAAATCTGTTTTCTAGTGAGAGACAGAAAGGACGTGGATACGGATGGGAGGGCAGGTGGGAAAAAGGAACTAGGAGGAGTTGAGGAAGGGGAAACCATAATCAGGATATGCTGTAGGGAAAGACAGCATTCTCAATAAAAGGAAGAAGAAAGAATTGAGATGAGGAAGTTGTGTTGTTAATATACTAGCATCATTAAGAAGAACGCACACTCTTTGTACTGGGATATCATGAAGGCATCTCAGGAATTGACAACACTGTACCTATCACGGCTACAGGGTGTGGAAATGTGAAGCCACTGCATAGACTTGAGAAGACCGAGTGGCTAGATCTGTTGATATCTCATTGGGGTTATCCTGAAGACCCAAGAGAAGTTCTGGATCCTGTCCTCCCTCTGAAAGTACTCCTAGGTAGGTGCAAGTCATCAGTCAAAGCAGAGGTTCTGGCAAGGAATGTTCTAGAATAGAGTGAAAAACAGGAAGTATAGCTAGCTCTCTCAAGCATTGTGGATATGTGACCCACTGGGCATGGAGTGGGATTGTTTCTCTGATGTCTTCCTGGCTTAGAGAAGATGTTCACCACTTTGCATACCAGCCCCAAGCGGACAGCTTTAGCTTCTCAAGAAATGGGCCCTTTATGTAGAGGCCAACTTGCCTCTATCTTGAGCTTTTAAGGAGTATTTTGAGAGAATGAGGCACTGGACATTATATGGTAGAGTTGCTGTTAAATCCTTCATGCAGTTAAATGAAGGTCATCTTAATATCGTGACAGCTAATGTTATAGGTCACCTTGATTGTAAAACACTTTCTGGATGTGTCTGACAGAACACAGGGGATCCACTCTCACCACTGTGGGTGGGCAGTATCACCTCTATGAAGTCCTAAGCAGAACAAAGAGATTCATTCGGAAAGGGGACTTTGCTCTTTCATTTGTATGTTGGGATACTAGTCTCTCCTGTCATCAGACAGGCACAGGGGCTCCTAACTCTGGGGGGACATATTAATAACCCCATTTCCTGCCCGTTTGTTCTCAGGCTTTGTTTCTGATGACATATTGTATTTTGAGGCATCCCTGCAAATATGAAATATGCCCTAGAAAACTTGAACTTAAAAAAAGCTTTTGCAACACACACACACACACATACACACACACACACACACACATATATTAGAATGCACCCTCTGTGCGCAGGTAAAGACTAGACAGTTGCTATCAACAGGTAGATGAATAGAAATGTGCCCTGCTTTTCTGGTTATTTTATGAGCATATGTGATTAAATATTGTGACAAACCCCACTGAAGAAAAGTCTAAGACATTCCAAGAGAAGAAAATGATAGGTGAGATGAAATCAGGATGAGTCAGAGGAAGCTTTGCCAAGGACGGGAACTTCAGTCTCTGATTTGAAACATGATTATTAAGTAGTTCACCAAAGGGTAGGCTATAAGAGGCCAGGATGGAGGAGGGAAGAGTTGAGGAGGAGAGAGCTGTGGCTTGATGAAATGCTGGTGTCCAGGGGAGGCCAGGGAGTGAAAGTGCTGTTCCCAAGGGTAGCTTTGGTCCCTGCAGGGTTGTCCACAGACATGATTTGCCAGGTATGATGCCTTCAGGTGGGACATTAGCTGCTGTCTGGGGAAGAAAAATGAGACCATAGACTGGGGAGAAGTGTCCAGGCTGGAGGTCACAGCAGTCATAACAGCGCATGGTACCTAAAGCTGTTTCACAGACCCTGCGCAATCAGGTTGTGCACCAGTGAGGGACATATATCTGGGCTGCATGAAGCAGCTGCTCTTTAAATTATGAGTTGCTGTGTTGTGTAAAATTGGGAAATGGTTGTTTGGGTTCATATGCTCTTGTTTACTTAAGAAAGCATCGCCCTCAGGAGTATAGTTGCATTAAATTATTCAGAGGTAGGGACCTGAATCTGTTTAATTAAAAGCACTCAAATCATCACTTGGATCAGGGCTCATTTGAAGGCAGTCAGGGACCCACAAAGCGAAAGGAATTTGTAGAGTGAATGGCAGCAATGTTGCACAGGGAGTGTTTGCCTGCTTGCTCCTTCCGCAGCTGGAACAAAGCATCCCATGCTGCAGTGTTAGACCCATGACATAACCCGGAGAAGGTTAGAGGTGTTCCACCTCAGTGATGCTGGGCAGATGCAAGAAAGCATGTAAAGGCCCTCTGTGCAGTGGCTGCTGCTTTACACTGTAGTAGAGATCTCTGGGTAGAGATTCATGTGCTCCTACACATGGATCCAGCTTATTTTCTCCTGTGTGGTTCTCAGTCTCCCTAAGATTAAAACAAGCTCTGAAGATGTAGAAATGAGATATCCATGGACCAGTATTGACTTGTCATAGGCATCCTTCTTTCAGATGCTGCTCATCGGTTTACACAGAACATGCATCCTTACCCAGGGAAGCCGATGTGCTTCAAGGAAGAAAGACTCATTTCAAGTCCCTGCCTAAAACAGCTTTGGAGTGGACATGAAACTGTGCTTCTTATTGGCTATCTCTAACATATTAATTTAACCCGTCTCCATTAATCTGTGTGTCACCACATGGCAGTGGCTTACTGGCAAAGTTTCAGCATGTCTGTTTCTGGCAAAGGTTTCATGGCTTCTTTCTGACTCCACCCTTCTTTCTCCCAGCATTCACTTTAGTTTTCCCCTTCTACCTATATTCTACCCTATCAGGCCAAGGCAGTTTCTTTATTAACCAATGGCATACATTCTTTATTAACCACAGCATACAGAGAGGGAATCCCACTTCAGGAGTGCTGCTTACTGGCTTGCTCATCATGGTTTTCTCAGCTTGCTAACTTTTATATGACTCAGGACCATCTGCCTAGGGGTGACATTGCCCACAGAGAGTCAGGTCCATCCACTTCAAATATCAATCAAAAAATGCTCTGTAGACTTGGCTATGGGCTGATCTTATGGAGGTGTTTTCTTAAACGAGTTCTGTTCTTACCAGAGGCTATTAGCTTGTTCAAGTTCAAACACACAACAAAACCCTTATCAGTCCAATGGTGCATGCTTACCCCTTATGGAAATCCTTATAAACTATATTAAATGTTTGTTGATGTCTCACATGACCATTCTTAGATCTTACTTTCTTATACCAGGGTCCTTGCAACCTAGCCCTTCATGGTCTGTCTCCTAATCGTGTTTCCAATCAGAGCTTATTCTGAATTTATGATGAAACATCTCTATGAGTATTGATTGCTGGCTTGTGGTCAACATAGAGAGTACAGAACATTTGGCTAGGTTTGCTGAGCGTGGGCAGCGTTCCCTGAATGTGACTTTACTGATGGTCACTTTGATTCTTGCACCAGTCCTTTCTGAATGTTTCCAAGGAAGCGTTTGCAATGATCTATGGGCTGTCTGGCCTGGTTGTCCTCAACAACTACTCTGGAATATAAAATTTCCAACCCCCCTTTAAGTCCCTTTCTCTTTAATAAGCCCAAGAGAGAGGAGCTCTAGAAATTTGATTGACAGGTTAGAAGCAATAACCACCATTCTTCCAGAAGTTGCTCTGTTTCTCTTTGACCCTGCAGGCTTTGTTTCTCTCTGACATCGTATCTCACTCGTGGGGATAGATGTCACAAAGCAAGCACATCTCTCAGCGGTACAGCACTTCCTGGACGTCTTATCTACATCTATACCCAAAGTTGCCATCATCAATTAAAGACCCGTCTATGGATGACAGCGTAGGCTGTCGTTTCTTTCATCATGTGGTTTTCTTTTTTCCAACTGTGAAGTCAAAATGGATTTAAAACAGAATTTCCACTAAGCAGCTGGAATAAGAGACTTATTCATCTGAAGTCTCTTTCAAGTTTTTGGTAAATGCCATTTTGATCTACTACTCATTGCTTCTCATATGCGCCCAGTTTGTCGGGGTTCAGCCTCGATGGGGCTCACACATTTCAGGGTAGAGGCTTAAAAAATTAGGTAGGAGAAACAGAGATACAAAAGAAAAACAGAGACATAGGCTGGAACTGGGAGGGCTGTCCAATGAATACTGACTATACCTGTGTTTATTTTCTATATACTTATATACCCCAATGCAAAGAGGGGGAGAGATGGCAAAAGACTGTTTTAAACACGACACAAAAGGCAAACAGAACAGTTACTTGTTTTAATACTTGAAACGTGAAGCCACTGTATCCTGAGTTAAGTATTCTGTTGTTTAGGCAGGACATGCAGCGACTACACCTGAGACCAAGGATCCTGTAGGCAGCCACTCTCTGAGTCTTAAAAATAAAGGAGCAGGAATAGGCTTAAATTCTCTGACCTTTGGTCATAGTGGCATGGATCCACCTCTATGGGCCATTTTAATATCCAAAACAATCGAGTAGCCACACCCTAGGTCAGAATATCGTTTTGTAGCTACTCCTTAAGTCAGACTTCTTGTCAAAACCTGGCAGCACACGCCTTTAATCCCAGCACTCGGGGTAGAGGCAGCAGATCTCTGTGAGTTTGAGGATAGTCAGGGCTGTTACACAGAGAAATCCTGTCTTGAAAAATCAAATGAAGAAGAAGAAGGAGGGGGAGGAGGAGGAGGAGGAGGAGAAGAAGAAGAAGAGGAAGAAGAAGAGGAAGAAGAGGAAGAAGAGGAAGAAGAAGAAGAAGAAGAAGAAGAAGAAGAAGAAGAAGAAGAAGAAGAAGAAGAAGAAGAAGAAGAAGAAGAATGGGATTCAGCTCTCTGACCTTCAGTCAAGGTGGAATGGGTCACTTCTGTGGCCCCCACAAAGTTTGCATCACTGAGACCCGGTGAGACATAGGAAGGAGATGGGCATCTTTGGCTGTCTGGCTGCTTCTTGAAAGCACTCTGTAGGATGAATTCACAACAGAATGCTTCACTGTGTGAAGAGGAGTCATCAGAGCTGTGCACGAAGGCATGCACCTGGATTCTCAGCCCTCAGGAGTCTGAGACAGAAGAATTGCTTGTGAATTTGAGGCAAGATTGACCTGCCAGAGTCTGAGCTGCAGGGAAAGACCTGTCTCACAAAACCAAACAAAGGAATCTATGACGATACCATAGTTTGAATATGAAATACCACTTATAGGATCATGTGTTTGCACACTTAATTCCCAGTTGGTAGAGATGCTTGGAAAGGCTCTTGAACCTTAAGATGGAGCCTCGGAAAGAAATATGTCATGGGGGTGTGCCTCGAGGCACTGTAACCTGGCCGTACCTCCTCTTCTCTTCTTTCCTAAATCTGGATGCAATGTGACCAGCCAGCTCCTGGTCCTGCTGACAAGCCTCCCTTGCCCCTTCCCATGCCTTCTTCACTGTGGTGGACTCTATCCCCCGGGAACTTTAAACAAAATAAACCCTTTCTCCCTTAAGTTATATTTATCAGGGTATTGTATCAGAGCACAACACAACAACCTACCCTAAAGGGAGACACTTCCTTCTGGTCTGCAGACTACGTCTTTGTCTCAAAGAAGCCTCTTCACTGCAGAAGAGTGTATAAGGCAAGCATGACCTTCTGAGAACACGGCAGTGGGAGGTGCCAGCCACTAATGTTGTGAATGGTGCCCATTTCTGTCCTGGAAGTTTGATAGCTCATTAACAGAATAAAACACATCTGGCTTATGCTTGAGTGGTTTAAGGAAGTTTATGAACTCTGCCAATATGCTCAAAGTCCTCCTCAAATATCCCACAAGGAGATTAAAATCCCCTCTGCTATGTAAGGGCCATGTTACACAGTTTTACCAAGCTATATACTAATGTAAGTGTGCTGAGCAGGCTTAGGGGTCCATGCCAGTGATGGGCAGGTTGAGGGGGGCTGTGCCAGTGATGAGCAGGGTGAAGGCAGGCTGTTATAGGCCAAGATGCTGGCTGACTTGGGATAGGAACTGAATCTTGGCCTTCTGTAATGAGTTTCTCCAGATGAGGCTGAGAAGCTGAAGAACATCTGCACACGGGTCCTGGTGCAGTAGTTCATCACCAGACGGGGTGACCTGCAGCAGCAGCATCCTTCCCATTCTTTCTTGCTCTGTTCTAGGCCATTTCTTACATCAACACCTTCGCTTTCTCCAGGACTCATCAACAGGACTGGTATCCTCATAATCATCACTTTACTTGCCTGAAGCCGATTGGCTCAGGAAGGTCTGCTCAAACACCCTGCTCAGTGCTCGTCCCTGCTTTCTGGTCTCCTTCCTTAGAGCGAGGATTTTGTCTCTTTGTTCACTGAAGTGTCCCAAGTGTTTGGAAGTCATCTAGGCAGAGAGCACACCTCTGTATTATTGCTTTAAGCTATGTAAAGAGCTGAATGCTTCTATTCAGGAAGGGTCATCTGAAAATTGGAACTTAATCCCAATAAGTGAACTCTGGGGTGGGGGTGTTTAGACAATAAAATCTTCTTGAGGTAGAGGCAGGGGAGGGAGCTAGGCATGGAGAGGGATTGTGTAGGTGTACTACAGAGCCCACCACACACCATTGCATGAGCACCCACAAAACATGAGATTACAAAATGACTGATTTCCCACAATTTTCTCTTCCCTAGCCCTTAAGGACTATTTTGCCTTTGATATTTGCCTTTGCTATCTTCATGAGAGAGGAAATATCTAAAATTTTATGAAAGTTATTAATGAAAATTTACCAACGAAAATTTGAGAAATCCTGACTTGGTGAGTGAGAGCTGAGAATATCCCTTTTAAAGATTATGACTGTAGTTTTTTAAAGTTTTATTTAACCTTTTTTCCCATTTGCTTTACATACTGACCACAGTTTCCCCTCCCTCCTCTCTTCCTGACAACCCCCCCCCCGCCTCTCATCTACCCCCTCCCCATCCAGTCCTTCTCCGTCCTGGAAGCGTGATTGATAGCTCACTAACAGAATAACACACACCTAGCATATGTTCATCCACCCCACGTCCACTTTGCCTCTGCCTCCAGTCAGAAAGGGGCAGGCCTCTCGGGGTTTGAACAAAACAGAACACATCAAGTTGAGGCAGGACCAAGCTCCTCCTTCTGCATCAAGGCTGGGCTAGGTAAGCCAGCATGGGGAACAGAATCCCAAAAGCCAACTACTCGCCAACACCTGGTCTTAGAGGCCCAGGCTCTGAGAAAATAGGGTCTCCAATAACTATGTATTTCTAGCACAAGGTCCTCCCACCTTCTTTGATCTACCACTTTAAATATTCACTTACTATGTGCTTGACTAGCTAGGAATACTTCTTGTGAAATAGCTCTCATAAATAATCTCCAATAATTATGGATACTTGATACAGTGAACAATAGGCCTTAGCAATTTGTCAATCAAATTTGCTCCAAAGAATACAGATGCGGCTGTCCTAATGGGACTTGATTTTCCTCTCTGTGGCAAGCCAGCAGTGGAGTCTTCAGTATGTGGATTTATGTCATTGCCTACACTTCCTGTGAGTCAGTGGCCTCTGGAGAGATGCCCTACATTGCTCTAATTATTGTTTACATTCTAAGGGGAAAATCGACAATAGCAATGTAAATGTCTCTTTCCGTGCTGGTCATTTCAGAAATCAAGTTAACTATTTATTGACTTGCCAATATCAATCTTTGGAATGGAAGATCTTGAGGAAGGCATTTCATCAATTGAGTTAGAGGCTGGGGTGGTAATATCGGTACGGCAAGGACAGTCATTACACCTTCAGGCAAAAGTACAAGCTGAAAATAAAAGCTGCGAGAATATTGATCTTCTCGGGTGAAGACGTGTGATGTGGGAGGGTCACAGAGAGGTCATTGGGTCTGGTTTTCCTTCCCATGCCCTCCATCTTCCTAATTCCATCTGAGCAGGAAGGGCAATTTGGGTTCCTCTTAATAGAGGTAGTTTGGATAGAGCACACATCCAGGAGCAGAAGAAGCTCACTACATAGCAAGGCATGGACGTAGACCTGTGGCCTGTGCTTATCTAAGCTGCATTTTTTAAAAAGACTGGAAAAGGAATTTCTGGAAGAGAATTGAAACCACTTGGGGCGAATGCCTGAGTTCTCAGTAACAGAACAAGGAAGACACAGCACACCTGAGCTCCAATGAAGAAGGGAGCCATGGTCAAAGCAAGCAAGTCAAATCTGTGCCTCCTGAGACCTTCCTTCATAAACACCAGTCCTGGTGTTTTAGTTAAAATGTGCAAAGCACTTAGGATGTGAAATCGTGGAAAATGCTGTCCATTTGGCTTAATGAGGAGAGGAAATAACCTTTCTGGGCATAGGAAGAGCACAGGGACATTGCTGCGTGCCGTGGTCGTTGAGGACACATCACCTGCACTGCTCAGCGATTGGAACTGCCCGTCTCTCTGCCATCTGCTGCCCTACAGTTTCAGACCACTTTAATGCTAACCGATACCAGTCCTTTTCCACGGGAGATGACGTTCCCTTCAGTCCAAAGCTGATTTTCCCTTCCAGGAATCCCTTCTTAATGAATACTTTTTGTTTGTTTTTTGTTTTTTTTGTTTTTTTGTTTTTGTTTTTCGAGACAGGGTTTCTCTGTAGCTTTGGAGCCTGTCCTGGAACTAGCTCTTGTAGACCAGGCTGGCCTCGAACTCACAAAGATCCACCTGTCTCTGCCTCCCGAGTGCTGGGATTAAAGGCATGCGCCACCACTGCCCGGCTTAATGAATACTTTTTAAAGGGAAGGGCAGAGTCCCCCCTCCCCATTCTTTTTTCCATTACCACGCTGTCATCTTTAACTCAGTTTATTCTCCTAACCATAAATAGGAAAACATATTGTTAGGCTTTCAGAAGGAGCAATATTTATTTGAGACATGCGGGTGTGAAGAATTCACTTTCTGGGTCGTGAGCAAGGATGAAGCTGCACCACTCAGAGAGGTGGGAACGGGAGCAGGGGCGAGCGCAGTGCAGGTGGCAATGCCTTGGCTCAGGCAGAACTTTGGCTGTGGAGAGAGAGAGCAGCTTGCTCTGAAGGAACATCCCCAGGAAGCTGCTTTGGTGGAGCTGTGGAGGAAACCAGAGGCCAGGATGTCTGGGGAAGATAGGTAGGCTGTTAAGCAGCATGCTTTGGGCTGAGATAGGAAGACAGGAGAGGAAAGCCTCAAGCAGAGGTTGCAGACACTCTGAGCATCTGGCATAGTGCCCTGGTAATAGCTGCAGATGGGATAGAGGAGTGGGCAGCTCTGTTCTGAACTCTGTTGTACTTTGACAACAATTATGCTTTCTTCTGGGTTCAAGAAAATGAAGCACTAGAAACTGAAACGTTTCAAGCCACAGAAGCATGCCGATTCACTGTTCCATGGTATAACAACCGAGCAGAGCCTGGATGGGCTGTGTGGGGAGATGTGGAGAGGCAGCAGATTTCTGCAGAGCAGCCAGTGGGAGTAGAGCCCCGAAGGACACCATGCTGAGCTGCAGGCATCTGGTATCATGATCAGTTCTGGAGTTAATGTGTTTCTTTTGAATCCATATCAGAGTTAGAAAACTGTATCCATTATGGACATGTGGCGCTCTGCATTTTAATGCAGGAGTCCTTCCATACAGCTGCAAAATGTGTAGCAACAAATGGAGAAATGCTCCCATCAGCTCTAAAGCAGGTTGGACATAAGGCTGAGCCGTCAAACAGGAAGAGAATGCTTGTTTTGAAAGTATGCAGCTCTTGGTTTTCCTTTTTTTTTTTTTTTTGTAGAACTAAGAATAGTGTGATCTTTGTTTCATTGTTTGACCTTTTGGCGAATCAGCTTCCTCATAGGCAAAGGGAGGCTAGAAGTGATACTGTGTGAGCATCCTGAAGCTAGCTTGTGTGGTACCCAATGGAGCCCTGACACCGATCCTGCTCTGGACACGACCTGATGAAAGCAGCTCGAGGAAGGAATAGCCTGGGCTCACGGTGTTGGGGTCATTGTGTCAGGGACCAGTGACAGCAGGAACACAAACAGCTTCCACAGTCATCAGAGATGACCCCCGTGTCCAGCTTGCTTTCTCGGTTTATTCAGGGGACTGGTGCTGCCAACAGTTAGGGTGGTTCTCCCCACTTCAGTGTTCTCCATCTGCTTGGATTAGGTGTGTGCACTATCACACACCACATTTTTCTGTTTCTTATTTTTTATGGTTTATTTTTATTTCGTGTTTATTTGTATCTTGGCTGCATGGATGTCTGTGTGAGAGTATCAGAAACCTTGGAATTGGAGCTACAGGCAGGTGTGAGTTGCATGCAGGTGCTGGAAATTTAACCCAGCTCCTCTGGAAGAGCTATTGGGGCTCTTAACCCCTGAGTCGTCTCCCCATCCAAACTAATGCTCTTCTTGCTCTTGCACGAGAAACACTCGACTCACAATCATTCTCTAGTCCCTCAGCTTGCACATCTATCAGAAATGTATATGAGTTTCTGTTTTCATTGTTTATTTTTGCTTAAGGGTTTTAAGTACCCAAACTGCTTATTTCTAAAAAAATGCCAGTTTGTTTTTTTTCTGGGCCAGTGTAGAGAAACAGAATCCTACATTTTATTTAAAATACCGAGTTCTTTCTACCTGAGTGTGAATGATTCTAACAGCTGCTTCCTGTTGAGGTTTGGCCCCAGTCACATGTAGAGTTGGTCTCTGTCAAAGGAAAATAGATGTGAAAGTCGGGAGAGTTATTGCATCATGGGAAAAATCCAAAGGAGCTGTTTGTTACAAACCTGCCAGGGAAACCCCCTAGAACATCATGCCCACTCTTGACGCCCTTGGCAATGGGAGCAGAGCAAAACCATCCCACGCTGCTTTCCCACAGCACCCTGGGCCACCGACACCAGGCTTGTTTCCAGGATGGGCCCCATCATTTATGTCTGGCACAAGTGATGAAGGCAGCTTGATGGATTTGCTGTTCGTATCCAAGCTGCTGTCGCTGGGCAGCCTACGCTGAGATGGCCATCAAGCTTTCCAATGTATGCCGACAAACCCCGCCATCCTGCCAAGACTAGTATTGGAAAACGTTGAAATGGGATACGTGGATAAAGTAAGGCTAGCTCCCAGAATGCCCCGTAAATCTCAGGCTCTTCAGCCTGTGGGACCCACTTTACTGCCCAGAGAAGTCAGCGGGATAAACAGGCTTTGAAGGACAGCCAGGCACTTCTTTAAATGACAAATGGGAACCTAACTCAGGAGAAAGGAGCTGCACTCTCCTGCCTCCTCTTTGTCTAGATTTTTAGGCTACATTATAGAATTTGCAACAAAACTTAACCTCTATAACACATATTTTTTGCTCATTGGAAAAGCCATGATTAGCTATCACTGTTTATGATTTTCTCCAGATGTATAAGGAAAAAAAATACTGTGTTATAAAAATAAGAAATAAAAAAATCACATTTCCAAAAGGAATATCTGTAGTATAATTATGTGAATAGTCTCTAAAGATGAAAGAGTTGAACTACTTTTGGAACTAGATTTTAGTGCATTGGTTTTAAGATTTAAAGTCACCCGAGAAAACAAGAGGTTAAAGGTGCGGGTAAAGCCAACTACGAATCTGGCCGCCATTGCTGTGTATAAAAGCAAGGGTAAATGTTAGGGAAAATAGGGATGGTGTAATATTTTCGTTGTTGATGGTAATGATGAAATGTTGAGAAGCCAAAGGACTTGGCATGTGAGAGGAGCCAAAGCTGGGTGGGCCCTGTGAAGACAGCGTGACTGTGCAGTCCTCTATCAATAATGTGATGTAGATTCCTGCTGGCCTGGGGCTCAGTGAACGAACAGAAGGGAGGGACCAACAAATATTCCCTGGTAGGAGTAGTGAAAGCAAGGGACGTTAGCAAACAATGACAGTGCCAGGCCTGATGGCAGAGGCCTGGAACCTCAGATGCTCTGGAGGCTGAGACAGGAGGATTGAAAGTTCCGGGTACATCTGGGCTATTAGGGAGCTCAAGACAGCATGAGTGTAACTTAGCAGAACTCTCCTGAAAAGAAAGGAGAAAAATGGTATTTAAGGGACATTGTCTGGTGTGGGAAGTCCTTCTGCATAAGTGTTGCTTTTATTGGTTAATGAATAAAGAAGCTGCTTTGGCCTACGGAAGAGCAGAATAGAATAAAGCGGGAATTCCAAGCAGATAGAGGAGGAAAGGAGGAGGAGTCAGAAAGATGCCTGTAGCCACAGAAGGAGAAAGACACCCGCCTGCCAGATCCTTACCACGAGCCTTGTCGTAAATATAAAGTAATAGAAATGGGTTAATTTAAGATGTAAGAGTTAGTTAATAAGAAACCTAAGCTAATAGGCCAAGCAGTATGGTAATTAATACAGTTTCTATGTGATTGTTTTGGGTCTGGGCAGTCGGGAAACAAATGAGCAGCCTCTGCCTCCAATTGTCAGCCAGAGGTGGGTTGCACGTTTAATCGTTCATGAGATATGCCTCTGCTCAGAAATAGTTACATCTTAGAGAACACTGTACATAGAACATGTGTGTAAAAATGTACAGATTATGTTAAGTATATAATGTTCATATCCACTGGCATTGAAACCAAATGCTAAGTGTTTAAATATATGGAAACTTTTCCAAGGTGTGTGTTAGTGAAGTACTGTGCACAGACACCTCACATGTGAGTAGGTGCTCCTTTTTCATTCTGTTAGTAATTGTGGGGTGATTATAGATATACACTACTTTCCATATGAGTGAAATACTGACCTGCAGAAGCAATTGCTCTTCTTAGTTATGTGACAGACACAATATTTGTGGCTAACTCCCTGTCTGGGTTTCACTTTGGAATTCCAGTCGCTTAGACACCGCCTTAAGTATCTCGCTTGTATTTGATGCCATGTGATTCACTTCAGGCCTCTCCTGGACCCTGTAGTTCTGTTTATCTTTGGAGACTAGAGGCCAGTGGGAGAAACCTCTGGAACCAGACACTCACTTCCGGATAAAGGTCAAAAGAGACACAGACACCTGCCCTCTTCTTCTCAAGGTCACAATGTCTTATGTCACAAAAGAGACTCGCCTGTCATTTTGAAGGAGTCCACCCTACTCCTTTGGGCCTTCAGTTACCATCATTGCCTTCAAAAGACATCACCAAGCTTCTGTGACTGTCTCCCAGTAAATCTACTTCTAACTTGAATTTTCTGCTTGGATATCGGGCTCGTACACCTGTTTCCATTTCTTCTGCCAGCATGCACATCTGTCTGTCCACATCCGGAGTCCATTGCATAAATTTCATCACAAATCCTGTATGTCAGAAAGTTCAAATTATCTTCTCCAGAAATTCAAGTGTTAAGGTCTGTAGTAGGGTTTTTAGAATTTTACTTAGAGTGGCCTTTGACTATTTCCTTGGGGACTGCTTAAAGACATAACACTGTATGCATTTCAGTCCTTAAGAAAACCTTTACACCCACTGGGAATAGTCTCGAAGCACAGTAGAAACTGCATAGCCAGGGTAAGCCATTCTCCAACAGTGCCTCATATTCTTGTAGTGTCTTTGTAGAACCTGGCCCAACCCAATGCCAGTGACCTTTTGGGAGTTTTGATGGGACCCTACAGTAAGGCTAGGCCCACAAGGGTCGGTTCTGCTTTCAAATGAAAGGGAGAAGTGGGGTTTCAGAGAGAAGAGTGACTTTCCCTTAAGCACAGATGGCTAACTTTCCACATCTTGCTAATCAAAATTGATAGCTGAGTCCCAGCTGCCTCGAGGCAGGAAAGCACTCAAACGGCAAGGGAGGCTGGGTTCAAAGCGGACCTTCTTTCAAGTTCACGGAGCTGAAGAAGCCAGACTCCCTGTATGTTAATATTTCAGGTTACGGTAGACTGGATGCAGCCTGTCTTCCAAGAAGAAAGCTGAGGACCATTGGGGTCAACCTCAAAGGTTCTGGAATGATCCACGTAGTTGCTTTTACCCAGCAGACTTTTTGGCAGAGGCTGCGCCTGTTTCCTTAAGCATTAGATTTAGAGCAAGAATTGATTCAAGCTGAATCTCAAAAGTTCCCGATTTGGAACCTGGTCACAAAACTAACTGAGACATTTCCAAAACTCAGGAGGTGGGGTAAGTAATAAATATATTTCTGCTAGCTGGGCATTGAGGTGCATGCTTGAAGTCCTAGCATCTGGGAGGAAGATGAAGGATCCCAGCTTCAGGACCAACCTGGGTGCATAGAAAGCTCAGGTCTCAAAGGGTCAAGGATGTGGTAGAGCGCCTGCTGAGCACGTGCAGAGCCCGGGGTCCAATATTTATGTCTGTGCACATAACTTCATGCAGTACTGGGGGACAGTGAAAATAAAATAGCAGAAAAGTAGTGTGAGCTTGGGAAGAAAATACTTCAGTGTTGCGATGCCAACCGCACCCAGATGCACCCATAGATCCTCTTATAACCTCCCATATGGGAAAATATTAGCCCACTGGCATCTATAAGATAAAGTACAGAATTCTTATTTTAATTTTTAACAAATCTTCGCCCACACTTCTGTGCTGTTATGATGATGCTAAATTGGTCGGTCATCTGTGGCAGCCTGATGAGATACATAGCAGGCTCTGGTCTGATGCTAAGAGCCCTGTGGTCAGAGGAGACTGGTCCGCTCTTAGGTGTCACATGACCCCAGAAAGACGTTGAATACAGGGCTTCATCAGACTCCTGCATTCAGCTAACCTGTGGGCGGCCTAAGGAACGGAAGTGTCTTAAATTCTAAATTTTTAGTTGAACAAAGGGAGGTGTGTGTGTGTGTGTGTGTGTGTGTGTGTGTGTGTGTGTGTATGTGTGTGTGTTTGGAAAGGACCTTTGGTAAGTATAAGTCCCATCATTTTCCCAAACAGCACCACCTTCTAGATGACATTTCTCATTCAAGCCACAAAACCTCAGGACCTCATGACCATGCTATGATTTGGTCAACTGAAGACCAAGCAGAAGAGGCATTTTAAGTATGGAACCAGTAATAAGGGACAAAGCATCACAGCAGTCCTGCTGCAGCAGGCAGCAGGCATGTCTACTGCATACCAGCACAAGGAGTGCAGAAGTCCCAGCCCTGTTACACAGCCTTGCACACACCACCAGCTCTGCCACCTCTGTGGGCAGTTCAGAGCTCACTATGGAGGCTGGAGAAGTCTGTAACTCACTGAGAGCCTCAGGCCTCTGCTTTCTGAGTGCTGGAATTAAAGGTGTATGCCACCACTCTTGCCAAGATTAAACCTTTATCCCCAAACAGAGGGAGAGAGAGAGGTCACAGCCGCTGAGAGTCAGTCTCCTCTCTCAGAAATTGTACTCAGATATTTTGAGACACATCCCTGGAACAAACAAGAAACTAATTCACGATTTAATCAGCTCTAAATTTTTGGTGAGACATTGTGGAATTGGCATGTAACAAAGACAGATGCCAGCAGAACCCTATAAAACACATCCGAAAATGAGAAAATGATAAAAAAACAACCCACGCAGAATATCCCCACAGAGAGTATAAAGGTAGATAAATATGCAAACACAAACATAGAAACAGTCTCCCAGGCCCTTGAAACAGCAGTTTCTGCAAAGAGAGTTATAGGTGATTCTCTTTCTTTTTCTTTTTAGTCTCCCAAAGATTATATATTGATTCTTTAACAGAAAAATGTGATGCTGACTTCTAAAAAGAGCCCTCAAAGAAGATGGCGTGCAGCAAGTCTTGCAAATAATGTAGAGAAACTTCTCTGAGATAGGAGTGGAAGCTTTGGGGGTGGTGTTGAGGTTGCCCACCCTACTCCCCAAAGATCTGCTGCCAAGTGGTGTCTCAAATAAAGGTGAGGCATGAAGAGGAGCAGAGCTGGAACTCCCCCGTTATTTTAACTGTTTGATAGTCAGGTAGGACTCCCCAACATTTTTATAGCACAAGTAACTTATACACACAAAGGCAAGATAATCTAGAGTCGATAAAAACAAAACAGAAGATGCTTTAAATCCGGGTACTGGAGATTTGGCTCAGTGGTTGAGAATATACTTTTCTTTCAGAGGACCTGAGATCAGTTCTCAGCGCATATACCAGGCAGGGTTTAACCACTGGCACCTCCAGCTCCAGGGCATCTTACACCCTCTTCTGGACTTCTCAAGCACCTGGACATATCTGCTCATGCTCACATTGTAGAAGAAAACACGCATGACCTGGCAGGCAGCTGGCACACTGGGCTTCTGAGTAAGAAACAGGGCCTGCCGTGCTCCTGGAGTCCGGACTCTGAATGCTAAAGGAGAAAGAGTAGTCGGCCTGTGGATGGGTCTGGATTCTGCATGGCTTCTTCTACATGGAGCCCCCAGTGGTACAAGCACTCACTAGGCAAGCTGAGGTAATATGCTAACCAAACACAACTAATGGGCTTCCACCACATAAGAATGCCCTCGTGCCCCAGAGCAGACACTGTTCCCTGAAGCTGTCTCTGGACTCCTTACTCATGAGCATTGCTGTCTAGCTGGGGAAATCCTGCTAGTGATGGCAACACATACATACACAGTTAATGATAAAATAACTAGATTTCCAAAAGATTACATAAAGCTGAAAGTGAGGTATAACGCAAGGTGAAGGGAGTCTTGACTCAAGGTCATCTCTGAGAATTTTACGGCTGGAATTTCAGATACAATCAAATCAACAGAAGAGAAACCATAGCTAAAATATACTTAGCAGAAAGAGGGAAACACTGTGAAGAGGTTATGTGTGCTTCCAACTTACAAAACCAGCAAAAGAAAAAGAGACTCCTGCTCCAGGCATTAAATTGAGGCCATGGGGTAATTTTTAAAAGTCTGAAAAAAAAAAAAAAACAAGGTTTTTCTGACTTTTAGATGTAGTTGTGATTCTGGCTACAAGATTATTTGTTCTGCCAATCAAATAACATCAGGATCTTAATGGTTCATCACCAGGAAAATTGACATCTTAAACATAAAAATCAAACAAAATAAAATGCTCTCAGCCTGCTAATCCCAGAGAAGAGACTCCTGACCAGATCCACTCAATGCCCTGTGTGCCCAGCAGCCTTTCTATGCCAGCTATGCTGAGCCTGTGCTTGGAAGAACGCCAGCATCATTTTATTTCATGTTGGTTTTACTGTGCATTTTTTCTGATTATGAAACAGCTGCTGTCCCTTATTAACTTGTCAGGAAGGTATCTGGAGCCCAAAGCACCCCCAGTTCTGCTTCTCCTCTGTGGACTGTCGTTCTGCAAATTCCGCATGCACAGTTTTCTTTCACACAAGACCTCATGGCACAGCTGGGAGATTTGAAAGTCTCCATTCCTTGCAGAATACCTCAAGAAATACACTGACAATAAGTTCCTGGGCCCCTGGCCAGGACTAATAAATCAGAGCCGCTGTGTGTGCGGCTCAAGTAATTGTCATTTTAACATTTCTATGAAGCCAACTTGGTCCAATTCCAAAACTAGGAATCTGGTGCCATCTACATACAGGGCTACTAATTTCTTACTGCTCACACGTAATATTTAATCCAGACACAGGCTCTGTGGCTCTTACCACCACTGGATGACTGACATGTGACTAGTAATTTCACCTACTTGCGCTGTCTCTGCCTTGAGCCAGGTAGGAGCATCTAAGGATGGAGACTAAAAGTCACCTCCTTGAGGCACCAACAGATTCTCTCCTGCCTAAAAAGATGCCTTTGAAATGTAGACCGGGTGATGCCATTATACTGCCAAATGTCCTGCTGCTGAGACAAGAAATCCATATAGGGCATCCCAGGAGCATGGTGCCCCAGGAAGATCCACCCAGGGGCACAGGCAGCAGGGGCAGCTGCGGACTCCTTACTTTGAAGAATAGAGTGGGACTGTAGCATCTAATGGGTAGAGCGTCGAGTACACCCTGCTCGGCGAGGCTGATCTGCCCAAAGACGCCAAGAGTGAGCAGGAAGCCTGGCAGCACGCACTCGCCTCTTAGGAAGCCTCGCCCCTTTGCAAAGTATCCATCCTCCTCAGTTTTGCCCTCTGCAGAACCTGCCAAGCTCGCTGTCAATCCAGATGCTGTCGATTTGCTTGGAGGAGAGACTGGCTGGCTTCCACGCTGCATCCGATTTTACGGACCTGTGTGCTGAGCTGCAGAGACCCCAGGGCTGTCCCTTCTCACACTCTGTGCTGATCTGGCTCCTACAGCGATCTCCCCAAGTCTGTGAGGAGCTTTACCAGCATGGCTTCTTAGCTGTGGTGTCTTTGCTCACTCAAGGCTGTTCCACGACTTGTTTACCTAAGCCCAGGCCAGTTTGTTTGGGTGAAATGAAAACCTCAAAGGAAAACAAACATATTCACCTTCTATACAATCAATCTGGAGCAAAAACACTTCCTTTTCTTCGTATTTAAGAGAGATCTGTCTAAAGTGAGTGTGTGTCAGTCAAGAAACGTGACCATCCTCCCTGTAAACTCAACTCTTTTGCAGTGCTTGAATGTGAGACATCAGTGGCCTTGATCTGCTGGGAGTAGCATTTCTTACCATCTCAGATCTGACTCTTTGAGTGGACGGTTGGGATTGCAGGTTTCCCATGTTAAGTGGGTGCTTATGCTGCTCTGTGCCCGATCTCTGTGTGGTTGGTGCAAGTTAGCTTTCCTCGTGTCGAGTGCTCGACGGGAATCAGAGCCATGCAGGGGTCTTTTGCACTCATGATCTATATATAGTGAATGAGAGAGAATGTGCTGTCCTTACACAGATCCGTGGGGAGAGGTTTGCAGTAAGTACTATATATTCCTTGATTACTCATGTATGTGTGCACGCATGCACACACGTGCATGCGGGTGGGAGGCGTGTGCCATGGCATGTGTGTGGAGGACAATTTCCAGGAGTCAGCTTTATCCTACGACCATTGGGTTCCTGAGACTAGACTCATGTTCTCAGTCTTGGAGGCACTCCTCTCCACATGCCGAGCCTCCGCCACAGCCCTGCCATTTCCCCTGGGGTTTTGAACTCGGGAGACTTAGGCTGCGTTTTGGAATCCTCCGAGAGTACTAGCTCAGTTGCTCTGATCCGGGGCTGTGCACTTTGGGAATAGAATGACTGCTGCATCCTGTGTAGCCTATGACACGGCTTCTCCAGGGAGTGCTGTGCACAGGTGACACCTTTAGCGGAAGCTCCAGGGCATCGCGGCCTGCCAGTGCGGAGGGAAGTCACCTGTGAGCCCAGGATTAGACAGCTTCAGGAAAGGGCAAGTTAAATACTCAGTGGAATAGACATTCGGAAACCTTTTGGTGGCTGGAAAATAGGACTTTGCTTGTCTGGGAGGCTGTGGAAACTGCAGGAGAAGCAGCCAAGGCAAAGGGTCCAATGCTCTCGGGCAGAGCAGTGATTCTAGACATCAGTGCTGCCTGCAGAGGGAAAGGAGGAGAATTTGGGGCTTCAATCTTGTCAACCTGCAGTTTGGCAAAGATGGAAGTCTTTTTCATGTAGCTCCTTCAAGTGCTCACAGAAGTAGAATGTTGACAGATTTTCACGTTTCTCCCCAGCAGGATCAGACAAGTGACTGGGGCCTCTTGTTCTGTCATGTGTATTGCCAGGGACAATAAATTTGGTAGTTTGGTTCAGTGACTGCAGGAAAGAAAGTACATAAGTCAGCAGTTTCATAGTTCTGTGCACATGACGGAGGTTTCTGTGGCTGTGGTCTGTAGTACAGAATCCTAACAAGAGAGATGGAATAAAGTCTGGGGACACATGGATACCCCTCCAGGAGACACCAGAGCAATGTTGGCGAAAGGACACAGCATGGGCAAGCAGACAAACAGCAGACTTTCAAGACCTAGCATTTTAAAATATCTCTGGGTTCATCAAATCCGACTGCAGACCGTGGAAAACCTGACCTGGGCTAATGGAATGACGAGACAGGAGCTAAACACATAAGGAAAATCCACTTAGATCAAGGCTAATTTTATTTTGTTTGATAGTTTAAGAATATTTGGAAGGGAAAATATAACATTGGGTGATTTCAGAAGACATTTTGTGGCGGACCCTTTGATGTGTCATCTCAGAAAGGCGAAGGAAGAGGACTGAAGGCCTTCATCCTTAACTGATGCTCACTTATAGAGGATGCATAAAGTCTAAAGTATCTCAGATAAACAGGACACACTGTGTGTTTTTTCTCTGTGTGGAAGCTGTGTGACCTGGACCCTGCTATACATGGGACCTGTCAAAGGCTCTCAGATCTTCTTATGATGCACACAGGTGTCCCCTGCTCACATATCAAGCCACCTAGATAGAGATGCTGATGTGCATGCTGGGCCACTCTCCAGTCAGCGAGGCCACCACCCTCTCTGGAAGCTCTCTGCTTTGTTGAAAGATAGTCTGAGGAACTGGAGTCCCAGGTTCCTACTGATGGACAAGGTCTCTGAAGAGGTGTTACTGCCTTGGGATGGTTAACTTTTTTATTTTTTATTTTTTTTGAGGCAGGGTCTCTGAGCACAGTCATGTACTATGTAGAGCTTTGAGGTTGGCCTGTCTCTGTCTCCTGAGTGCTGGGATTCAAGGTGTGCACCATCACCACCAACTAAATAATTCAGCTTGATTGACAACATGGCTGGATCTGCTCCCGGGAGGGCTAACTGAGGGAAGAAGACCTTCTGGTGGCAGCCCCTATATAAAGAGTTCTGAGGACAAAGCAGGGTAGCATGCTTGCTCTCTCTTGCAAGTAAATGCGTCCATCTCTACTGCTACTGTCAGTCTTGAGCTTCTGTAGGTATGACATGGATGAAGATCAAAGGTTTTTTAGAAATCCCTCAGGCCTTTGAAGATTAAAAGGAAAGAGTTTTTTGGGATTATTGTATGTGTATGGGTGTTTTGCCTGCATATATGTCTGTGTCCCAAGTGCACGCAGTACCTACAGCAGCCAGAAGAGGGTGGTAAATGCCCTAGAATTGGACATGGGTGCTGGGAATTGAACCCCAATCCTCTGAAGAACAACTAGTGTTCTAAACAACTAAACTGTCTTCCCTGTCTCTCCTCCAGGCTTTCAGCACCAGACTAGGATTGCAGAGGCATCCAGTCTGTGGACTGAGCTACTCCTGGGGTCTCAGCTTCTCTGGCATGCCGATAGAAGCCATTCAAGTCAGTGTGTGTGTGTGTGTGTGTGTGTGTGTGTGTGTGTGTGTGTGAGAGAGAGAGAGAGAGAGAGAGAGAGAGAGAGAGAGAGAGAGAGAGAGAGAGCGAGCGAGCACACACATATGATTTTTTCCTATTCTTTCTAGTCCTTTATAAAATCTTGCCTAGTTTACACACATGCTTCTCTATCAGGAACAACAGTACAGAGGGCATTCTGATAGTCACAAAGAAACTGTCTTGGGATTCTCTAGAGGAACAGAATAGATACAATGGACACATATAGTATTATAAATATATCTGTAATTTATTAAATCCACTTAAATCAATCAAGTAGAAATGAGATGCCTCACACGTGGGAGCTGAGAACACAGCAGTTGCCCAGGGCCTGAGACTGGGTCTACCTCACCAGTCTCAATCTGTTACTGAAGGCCTGGGAGGTTCCTGTAGACCTGCCGCTCCTCAGTCAGCACTGAAAGCCTGGAAACATTGGTTTTGATATCAGCAAAGAGATCCCAATAGCAGCAACTGGATAGATTAACGTAGCAGCTTTGGGTCGGAGTGGGGCGGGGAGAGCAAGCAAAAAAGAATAATCTTTCACATCACTGATTTTTAATCAGGATGCTACCAGAAGGTTCCGCCCACATTTGGGGTAGGTTTTCCCACATCTATTAATGCAATCAGTTGAGGCTCCCTGCTGAGGTGACTCTAAGTTGTAGCAAACTGACATTACACTAAGGATCACAGTCTTGATCCCAAAACCCCTCCCCATTTTCAATAGAGTTCTCCTCACCCTGTCTTCCAGGATGGCTGGATCACAGTCAGGTTAGGTCTGCGGGATTCTTTGAATGTTTTCCTTATGACTTCATCCACTTGGACAGTTGCAGTAGTGTCTATAGATCAGGTGGGTTAGACATAGCAGGGCTGTAATTGCAAGTCCCGGAGTCTGGGAGCTCGAGAGTTTAAGATGGCTGCTGCATGCAGGGAGGGCTCACTTTCTGTTGCACAGGTGACAGATTCTTGCCATGTCATCACAGGCTGAGGGGAAGAGGAACCCTCTTTCAGTCCATGGCACCCAGCAAGTGGATAAAGAATTGAAGTTAATGCATTCACGAGTTCCCTCAGTTAGCAAAGGTGACAGGCAGTCCCTGAGCCCTGCTGTGTTCAGGGGATGCTTTCATGGAGGAGGAGACGGGGACCACTGGCTTTTGTTGATGGGCAGGGTCCATGAAAAGGATCTAATATACCGCGATGGTTAATCCTGTCTGTCAACCTGATTGGTCTAGAGCCTGGCAATAGGGTCAGTGGATGTCACAGTCAACTCTTCTCATTGGGTCTTTCTTGTCTTGGTCTTTTGTACTTTTTCATCTTTGTTTATTAATAAGTTCATTTCTCTTGTTCCTCCCTCCATCCCTCCATCCTTTTATTTCTGTCTGTCTATATATCTAAGGTTAATCTCAGCTGCCAACTTGACCAGATCTAGAAATGGACCTTTTGGCAGGTCTGTGAAAGGTTGTCTTTACGAGGCTAACTGATGTGGGGAAAGCCCTCACTGGGGATGGCACTGTTCTTGGGACTGAAGAGAAAAGTGGCAGCTGGCAGAGCATGACCCTCCTTGCTTTCTGCTTCCTGGTCTGTGGTGCAGTGTGAGCAGCTGCCTCCTGCTGCCGCCGCTGCCCCACCGCCATGAACGTTACCTGGAAGGGTGGGACTGAAGAAACCCTTCATCCCTTCAGTTGCTTGATTTTTTATCACAGCAGCAGGGAAAGTCAGTGCAGCACTGGGTATCAGTTGATAAAAATGAAAAGCAAAGAGAATATAAATGCCGTGTGCTTCTGGCTGAAATGCTTGCTTTAATATTTGACGCAGATAAGTTGGTACCTGAAAGTGACAGCAAGTCTGTGAGGGTGACGTGTCACTTCTGCCACAGCAAGCTGCTGCTAACTTTTGCCCTTTCTCAGCGCTACCCCGTGACCTTTTCAAATAAAAGGTAGCCATATGGTTTCACTGGCATCGCGGGATGACAGTGAAGCACCCATAGCCCTATCTCTCACAGATAAGCCCCTCCCAGCAGTGAGACTGGAATAAGTAAGCAGGCTTCTTCCTGCTGCCTGAAGGAGACTTTGGGAATAGCACCCCCCCCCCCCCCGCTTCCCAGTGGGAGGAACAAACTTCCCATAGTATGTGAAATGAAAGAGTCTGACGTTTTAGTCCTTGGAAAACTAACTTTGTGGGCTGCAGTTTCAGATAGGCATGCAAGCCTTCTTAGTCCCCGATTAGGCAGAACACAACCTGAGCTGAAGTCTCAAGCCCCTTAAAATACGCCTTTGAACAAATCAGCACAAATCTGTATGACCTCCTGTGGTCAGTCTGAATTCACAGAAAATGCATTTTATAATACCCCGTGGCCACTGAAAATGGCCTACCATTAACCTTACTTGCCAATAAATCGCTAAAATTGCTGAAGGTAATTTTAGAGCCGTGGAGGTGGGCCCGAAGGAATAAAGGTGTGTGGAACTGCTCACGCCTGCCCAGGCGCTCCAGATGCAGATTCCAGACTCTGTTGTTTTGATATCGGGTTGTTCCCTACTTGACCTGTGAGGAGGATAATGCATTCAAAGGCAGATGGGCACTGTCCATCCCTGTGACACCAGATGTTTATTCTGCTGTGTGAACCTCAGGTTATTCCTACAGTACCCATGCTAATGGCCAAGGGGATGTGAGGAGCATGAAGTGCAGAGAGGAGTAATGACTCTGCCCTGAGCGGATGAAACAGAGACAGGCCAGCGTCCTTCTGACCTAGCTTCCTCCTCCAGGATCAGGATGCTTTACAGGGAACCAACATCATCCAGGTCTGAGAGAACAGGTAAAGAGAGAGGCGCTGCGTCCTTATGACGTTCAGGGGATGCTTTCTGGGGAACAGAAGTACAGCTGTCTGCAGGATGGAAACAAAGCAGTCCTTCCAGGTCAGCATCCTCTCCACATCGTCTTTGTAACCATGGAGCACAGCACTGCAGGTGCACCCCACCAAAGGCGTCAACCCTGGGCAAGGTGAACCTGAGCTCAGAAGCTAGAACCTTCAGGGTTATTCCACTGCACACACCCTTTATCCGGGATGGGTTTGAAAAGCTTCCTGAATCTTGACCCAGATAAGATCATGTGCACTGCTGGGTGGACTTGCGTCTTGGCTTGTGAGGTCCAGTATGTTATGATACTCTGTGCGAGAGACCTTGGCAAGATAAGGGGCCAAATAGAAGGTGACAGACCCGCCGTGCAGACAAAGCTTATATGGGAAGTTTAATTGAGCCAAAGGGAGTGGAAAAGGAGGACGAGGAAAAAAAGAGACCAGCTTCTGGGGACAGCAGGAGAGAGAGAGAAAGAGTCATACAGAAAAAGAAAGAGGAAGAGAAAGAAGAGAGAGAAGTGGGTGGGGTTTCTCTTTTTAACGGAACAGGGTGCTGCCAGCCCTGCATGCAGACTTCGTGTGCAGTGGTGATTCGCTCTGGTCCTCAAGGGGGTGGTGCCTAGTGTAACTGGATGCTAGCACAGTAGACCATCAAATGACTTTTGAACAGCCCAGCCTTGTATGAGGATCTTGTGTAGAGATAGTACAGTTTTCTGTTCAGATGCCTGCCACAGGGCGTGGCTCAGCAGGAGTTTTAAAACACGCCTGTGTGGACATGCTCTATGAGTTCTTAATGTCTCCTCAGTCAGTCTTCATGGGGAGAAATAGTTGTAGGCTTTCCAGGTAATTAGATGATGCAGGCACAGATCCCACAAGCAAGGCCTGAAACGACAGTAGAATAGCATCCCCCACCTGTGCACACACACGCGTATCTCACTCATACACACGGAAATGTGCACATGTGTACAGTGACTCCCCTCCCACATATATGTCCACTCATCCTGCAGCTACACCCATGCATAGACTCACACACATGTAAACTAATAAGCACATCATACAACATAGGTGCGGTCTCATGTGTCCACTTAGCACACATACACAAATCATATTGTTTCATGCCTACACAGAGGCGACCTTCCTATGAGCCAGCTGACGCTCCTCCCTTGGCTCCTACAGTGTGGAGATGTTTCTTGAGGTGGAGACAGCAGATATCGGGCAGGTGTTCTGGCAGCTATTCTGATGCCCTTGCCGAGCTGGGTCACAGCCGCTGGGAATCAGGCTTCCTGATGGTCAGGGTATTTCATGCACACATTTGAGGCTTCGGTGGGCAGAACGCTCCACAGGGAATGCCTGCATTTCCCACTGTCATGGCAGGTGCACTGACCTGCATCAGCCCTGACTCTGCCCTCCTGGGATTTCTAATTCTTCCTCCTAACTACAGATTCCCAGTTCCTCATAGAGATGTGGGGTTTTGGCAGGGCTCTGTGAATTTTTTCTCAGACACTTAGATGAAGGAAAAAGTACTTAAAATACAGGTGTTCAGGTAGGACTAGGTATATGTTTGGCTGGAGTGAGTATTTCAAATATTTAATTCTGAAATGTGGTAGGACAGAATGACTGTGGTTATTAAGAAAAAAATTATTAAAAACTTGTCTTTATCCAAAGAATTGGTTATGTTACATGTCTGTCATACTTCCACATGTCCTTAAACATGTGCTTAGTACTCTTTTCATCATATTTATTATATTTGCTTTGAAGTTGATCTGAGTAGAAAGTATCATTTTTAAAATATAAGCCACAGCCATGTGGTGATACACATACACATAGAAATGGGTTAAATTAATATGTAAAAGCTAAAGTTGATTTGTGTTCTTATTTGTTATGCACCCATGGGGGCAGACTGGTAGAGAGCCAGGGAGGTGAGTAGGCCCTGGCCACCTTCTTGACCTTTAAGAACATGGGTCCTGGAGACAGTCTTAGATTCCATGCTAACTGATGGAAAGGCATACGCAAGTCTGTCAATCCAGCACAGCCTTCCAGACAGCAAGGGTCTGCTTTCCCCATAGCTAAGAACCCTGCCCCCTTTTGTTCTACACTTTCGAGCCATGATTTTCTTCCATCTTCTCTGTTCTGTATGAATGTCCAGGCTCCACTTTCCTTTCATTGTCTGGGGCTTTCATTCTTGTTTGTTACATCTTTCCTCACTGATGGACAAATTTACATTCAATGTGTCCTGGTTATCCCCAACCCAGTGGCTAATGCGGCCAGCCATTCTTCGGATTTGTGTCCAGTGGGATTGTGTCTCTTCTTGCCAAGAGCTCCAGTCTCCATGGGCAGAGAGAGGCAGCGGGTCTGTGCTCTCAGTCTACATACAGCGTGGGCTGTCCAGTTGGAAACACAGCCAGGGTTAGCGCTCCATAGATTTCTGTTGATCAAAAGAATGTGACACAGGAAGGAATGCATAAAGGCCTGGCTCTCAGCTCCACAGGAAGGCTACCTTCCCTGGCTGGTTCCCAACTCTGTCCTGAAAACTGCCCCCTCTTGCGGATCAGGAAAGGAGAGTAGAAAAACTCCATGCTCTCTGTAAACTAACACCCCCCCCTTGTGATGTCATAGACAAGGAGAGATCAAAACAGCACAGAAATGCCCTGCTCACAGCTGTGAGCGGCATTTCTCCTGTCTGTCTCCGCCCCCCCCCCCGCTCTCATTCTGTTATTGTACTGTGTTCAGATCTCACGTCAACACAGACATGTCAGCACACCCTTGTTTAAAGTGTGCTTGAGTTATTGAAGAAGTCTGAAAGTCATGGCTCTGCCCAACAGGTGGTCTCCTCCGATGGCTGCTCTGTCAGGTAACCATCATAGGAAGAGTACCAGGGGAAATTGAGCAGACAAAAGGGTATGGAGGCAAACCTCACTGTCAGCTGGACTAGATTCAGAATCTGGACAGCATATGAGCAAACCTGGCCTCTTCACAGAGGGAATAGGGCTGTCTCTTCTCAGAAGGCAAGTAAGCAGCTAGACCAACATTAGACTCCATCTCCATTGCTTCTCTGGCTGCAATAAAGACAATGCATTTCCCCTTGCCCTTCTCTGAGGACCAGACACAGGGAGAGTACATATCTGACCCAGCATTGAAGGCCTGGAGTCAAGCATGTAGGTCTGCAACCACACAGGAGGTAACAGGGACAAGACCTTCACATGGTTCTCCCCTGTGTGTAGTTCATCTCTCTTCCTGTGGATTCTCAGAGTGTTCCTGTGCACAGCCCTTACCTGAGTTGAAGACCCAGCACTGTCTTCTGTCTCGACGCCAGGCTGTATCCCAGCAGCAGCATTACAGCATCCCCCTGGCTGTCCTTGGTGCACTGTCAGCAGATATAGGGAAAGAGTGCAGGCCAAGTAATCTCATTTAGAGAAAGGGATTTTTTTCCCCAGGCAATTATGATGTCAATAAAAATTGCTGACAAGTTTGACCTCCTTTTTTAAAATTTCTTTTTACAATCTTAAATTGAATAATCGATACTTTTCTTATATTGTTTGCCTCACTAAGTTACATTTTATAAAACTAAGAAGTCATTGCACAACCAAGGAAAATTATTGTAGGATAAGAATTCATTGCACAGCCAGGATTAACTACCATAGGGAAAACACTAAGAAAAAGTAGAGTAGGCAAAAGAGTGTGGTGGCTAACATCGCTGTCAAATGGACTGGATTCAGAATCTCTTGACAGAAGCACCTCTGTGTGTATCTATGAGGATTTATCCAGAAAAGTTTCTGTTTTTAATTAAAAATGTATTTTGTGCCTGTGTTTGTGTGTGTGTGCACATGCCCCATGCATGCACAGGGGAGCTTAGGACAACTTGTAGGAGTTTGTTCTCTTCTTCTATCCTCTGAGTTCTGGGTATGGAGTTCAGATCCTGAAGAACAGCAGTATGCATGTGTATGGCCGGAATGAAGTCCTCAGCAAACATGTGGTGTTGACAAGAACATGTCCTTGTCAAGGACCCCAATGCCTCAGACTCACGGGGATGGCAAGGCCTTCTTCTCCTGGTCCAGCATGGATGTTGGCAGTGTGTACAGAAAGCATCAACCATAGCTTCTTTCTTCCTGAGCATGAGACTCCTCCCTCTAGAGAACTCCTATGGAGACCAGATAATACACCTCCTTATCCAAGTCTCCATAACACATGCTGAGTTTTCCAGGCTGCCAACACGATCCTTGAGAATGTACGGACCACCTGATCCCAGCTCTTCTATATATGTCATTTCTTCACTTCTCCTCAGCCCAGTCAGGTCAAGCCCAAGCTATGGAGGTTGTTGAAAATGCCATTACCTGCTGAGCTAACATGAGGGGTAAGAACACTCTAGGGCTGACATGAGGGGTGAGAACACTCTGGGGCTATCACAAGGGGTGAGAACACTCTGGGGCTCTTTGGGGGTGAGTGTGAAGAAATTTAAACAATACATAATTTTAAATAGCAGAAAATATGAAGGAAGGCAGCCAACAGGTAAAATGTGGACCAAGTCAGGATAGAGTTGTAGCCAGGCACACAAGAGGCTCTGCCTAATGTGGATTGCACCTCTGTATCCTGTGAATACCATTGGTGAATAAAGTAACTACCTTGGCCTGTTGATAGGGTAGAATAGACATAGGCAGGGAAAACTAAACTGAATGCTGGGAGCTGGAGTTAGAGAGAAGCCATGTAGCCCATTGAAGACAGAGGCCAGAACTTTATCCAGTAAGCTACTGCCACGTGACAATGCACAGATTAACAGGTAATGGGTTAAATTAATATGTAAGGGTTAACCAACAAGAAGCTAGAGCTAATCGGCCAAGCAGTGATTTAATTAATACAGTTTCTTTGTGATTATTTTGGGGCTAAGCAGCCAGGAACCAAACGAGCGGACTTCCTTGCAACACTCTGCCCACAGACCAGGGCTGTTCTCTGCCAAGCACAGATTGGGTGATGGTTCCCATCTGACAATGGGGCCTTCAGCAGAAGCACTGCCCAGTGTGTGCATGCTCATGTGTCCACTCTAAGCCCTGCTACATCCCATTTGGTGCCTCCACTCTGTCCCACAAACAGACCCCATGGGGAGGGCTCTCTAAGCATATGTGTGGGGGGCCTTGGCCCCTCTACTGAAAAAGACTGTTAAGTTTGTCGTTTTATCAGAACATGGTTCCTGTGATGAGGGATCAGTGAGAAGTTCACTATGGTCACATCTCTCAGAATATTGCCGTTCTGTGATGGGCAGTGGCGTGGCTGTGCCGTGTGCATGTTCCAGAATACTTTCGTTGTTACTGCATGAAGAAATGTGCCTGGGGAGTGACTCAGTCACATTGGTCAGTGGACAGAACGTGACTTCAGACACTTTCATTAGCCTTTCCTAGAGGGCTATAGCTGCTTCTGGGCCACGATCTGGTCACACTATAGCTCTACCAGCCCTACCAGGGTCATTGTTTTGCTCTGCTCTTCACCTACACAGCCTGCTCTATTATACTGAGGCTCTCTCCTTCTGAAACACAACTCTTAACATTTGCCCATCTGCTCTGGAACTTTCCTGAGTATTTTATGCCTCCCAGGCAGTACTATACAACTGGGCCAAGTCCTCAGTCCCTGCTGTAGAATTTTCAATAACTCCCGAAAACTTACAACATCAAATATCTACTTCCTGATCTAATAGTGGAAGGAGGAAGCAGGAGACGAACTGCGTGGGCAGGGATGGCTGGACCTCTGCAGTGCTGGAGGAGGCTGGCTAAAGCAGAAGTGTGTGGGCCAGAATGTTTGAGCTTGGAATCAAGGAAGGGAATCTGCTTCTTCCATCCTCCATGCTTGGGGTAAGATTAGTTAGTGGTCACTGCGTTGGTTAGTAGCACAGGATTATGCTGATGGAATTGGTTAGTGGGCACTGCATTGGTTAGTAGCAGACAGTTGTGCTGATGGAATTGGTTAGTGGGCACTGCATTGGTTAGTAGCAGACAGTTGTGTTAATGGAATTGGTTAGTGGGCACTGCATTGGTTAGTAGCAGACCGTTGTGCTAATGGAATTGGTTAGTGGGCACTGCATTGGTTAGTAGCAGACAGTTGTGCTAATGGAATTGGTTAGTGGGCACTGCACTGGTTAGTAGCAGACAGTTGTGTTAATGGAATTGGTTAGTGGGCACTGCATTGGTTAGTAGCAGACAGTTGTGTTAATGGAATTGGTTAGTGGGCACTGCATTGGTTAGTAGCAGACGGTTGTGTTAATGGAATTGGTTAGTGGGCACTGCATTGGTTAGTAGCAGACGGTTGTCCTGATGGAATTGGTTAGTGGGCACTGCACTGGTTAGTAGCAGACGGTTGTCCTGATGGAATTGGTTAGTGGGCACTGCATTGGTTAGTAGCAGACGGTTGTCCTGATGGAATTGGTTAGTGGGCACTGCATTGGTTAGTAGCAGACAGTTGTCCTGATGGAATTGGTTAGTGGGCACTGCATTGGTTAGTAGCAGACGGTTGTCCTGATGGAATTGGTTAGTGGGCACTGCATTGGTTAGTAGCAGATGGTTGTTCTGATGGAATTGGTTAGTGGGCACTGCACTGGTTAGTAGCAGACGGTTGTCCTGATGGAATTGGTTAGTGGGCACTGCACTGGTTAGTAGCAGACGGTTGTCCTGATGGAATTGGTTAGTGGGCACTACATTGGTTAGTAGCAGACGGTTGTGTTAATGGAATTGGTTAGTGGGCACTGCATTGGTTAGTAGCAGACGGTTGTGTTAATGGAATTGGTTAGTGGGCACTGCACTGGTTAGTAGCAGATGGTTGTCCTGATGGAATTGGTTAGTGGGCACTGCATTGGTTAGTAGCAGACGGTTGTGTTAATGGAATTGGTTAGTGGGCACTGCACTGGTTAGTAGCAGACGGTTGTCCTGATGGAATTGGTTAGTGGGCACTGCATTGGTTAGTAGCAGACGGTTGTGTTAATGGAATTGGTTAGTGGGCACTGCACTGGTTAGTAGCAGACGGTTGTCCTGATGGAATTGGTTAGTGGGCACTGCATTGGTTAGTAGCAGATAGTTGTGTTAATGGAATTGGTTAGTGGGCACTGCACTGGTTAGTAGCAGACGGTTGTGTTAATGGAATTGGTTAGTGGGCACTGCACTGGTTAGTAGCAGACGGTTGTCCTGATGGAATTGGTTAGTGGGCACTGCATTGGTTAGTAGCAGACGGTTGTCCTGATGGAATTGGTTAGTGGGCACTGCATTGGTTAGTAGCAGACGGTTGTGTTAATGGAATTGGTTAGTGGGCACTACATTGGTTAGTAGCAGACGGTTGTGCTAATGGAATTGGTTAGTGGGCACTGCACTGGTTAGTAGCAGACGGTTGTCCTGATGGAATTGGTTAGTGGGCACTGCATTGGTTAGTAGCAGACGGTTGTCCTGATGGAATTGGTTAGTGGGCACTGCATTGGTTAGTAGCAGACGGTTGTGTTAATGGAATTGGTTAGTGGGCACTGCACTGGTTAGTAGCAGACGGTTGTCCTGATGGAATTGGTTAGTGGGCACTGCATTGGTTAGTAGCAGACGGTTGTGTTAATGGAATTGGTTAGTGGGCACTGCACTGGTTAGTAGCAGACGGTTGTCCTGATGGAATTGGTTAGTGGGCACTGCATTGGTTAGTAGCAGATGGTTGTCCTGATGGAATTGGTTAGTGGGCACTGCATTGGTTAGTAGCACAGGGCTATGCTGGTGTGGGAAAGATGCCCACATCATATAAAACACGGCGATCATTTTGCTTCATTTTTTCATCTCTGGACTTTGATGGATTCATGGCACCTCTTGTCTCAGAGCCCATGAGCTCATTGATGGTGTGTGCTGTCGTCTCTGTGGTTGCTGTGGTCTCTTGGTTAAGGTTACACTTGCTTTCAGTTTTCTGTCATTCAGAAGCCCAAGCTCTGTGGTTGATGGTAATGAACAGGCAGTTCCAAGCTCATTCGGATGTGCAGATGTCTAGGAAAACAAATTATTTCTGGAAAGTGGTGTCCATTGTTGATTCAGGATAGCATGTAAGTGATTACAAAGGGAATTAGCAATAAACATTGTTTATCTCCAAAAATGCTTTGGAGAACCCATGAGATAGAAATAATAAGACAATTCCCCCTTATGTGTTAAAGAAGAAAGTCATTCATGGTGCGTATACATTATTTACAGCCTCTTGGACGGTCTACCAGTGAGAAAAGGTGAGACAGAAGAGGCAGGCACTAAGAGTTGATGTCTCGTGTTGAGGTGGTGGATTGGGGGTAGAGGATGCATTAGCAACTGGACATCTACTTCAACTGAGTGTAACTTCAGTGAGACAGTGTGGAGAGAACAGCTAAGGAGCGGAGGTTGTCTTCAAGGGCACTGTGAAGTACCACGCAGCACCCCGAGAATGGTTCTGGAATATTTCCTTCAGGGAAAACCCACTGTTTTGTGTTTATAAGGACTTTTTTTGTAAGCCTAAAACCATTCAGAAACTGAAATGTATAGAGAAACTGAGACAAACAAACATGCAATAATCCCTGAATGCCAGGGCGTGACGGATGGGCTGGGGTTTTTGCCTGAAGGAGCAGAGTGCTCAGAGGTCTCTGTCCAGTGAATGTATCACTCGAGTTGGAGCAGGACGATAATCCATCTTCTGTGCTGCACCCAGTTCCCCACTGAGAGCACAGGCCCAGTGACTAGAGTGTAGGGCCGACATTACAGAAAGAAATACCCCATAAGGAAAACAACCCTGGGAGAATTCTCTGACATGACAGTGAACGGCCCCTCAGTCAGAAGAGAGCAATTCCATCGTCTCTTGGGGCGATCAAAAGCAAGAGCCTTCGTGGTGACTTCAGATCCAAGTTTAATTTATTTAACACAATCTCAGGTTTCACAGTGTGATCAAATATCCCGCAACACCATGGAGCCCTCACCAGTCTCTGGGGAGCTCAGAGGAGGACACCACACACACCACTCGCATGTAGTACCATGGCTGAGAAGGAATGGAGACAAAATGTCCTGCGAGTGAGGAGTCAGATCTTGTCAACGATGACCTTAAATTCTCAAAGGAAAATTCCCTTATCTAGTTCTTCTGATGCAGAGACCCCTGGCATTGTGAACTCCAGGAAGACAGTGAACAAGGTCACCTAGTTCTTGTATTACTTTGTTTTCTCGTTGCTGTGACCAATGACTGATGAGGAGCAATTTAAGGGTGGAAGGGGTCGTTTGGGCTTACAGTTCTCGGAGAATATGGTCCTCCGTGGCGAGGAAGGCACGCCAGCAAGATCGGGGGTCTGCTGGTTGCGTTGTATCCCTATCGGTCATCAGTCTACAGAAAATGTGACTGTGCTATAAAACCACACCCCTCCCACCAGTGACCCATTTCTTCCAGCAAGGCTCTATCTTCTTAAGGTTCTAGAAATTTCCAAAGCAGGGTGACAAGCAAGGACCAAGTGTTCAAACACAGAAGTATATGTGGAACATTTTACATCAAAACCACACCAATCCTTAAAAACTGCAATTCTTCACACCCACACCTGCACACTCACATGCACACTCGCATATGCATGCATGCGCACACACACACACACACCAAACTGTCGCAGCTCTTGTAGTGTGGACCTAAAATATCACACTTGGCCCTTATTGCTGTTGCACACTCAATAGCAGTTCCTCCAAGGCTGGTGAGGACAAGTGGAAAATGACCCACTCCCTTCTTTGCACTCAAGGGGCAGACCAAGGCTACAGACACTGAGTTTGCGGTTAAGCTTCAGGAATGCCTGCAATTAAATAATCCAAGCAGGCTCCCAGACTCTTCTCTTACAGTAGGTTCTTGTACATGATACATGCGATTCTTGACACGTCTCAAATTCTCCACTTGACCCTAAATTATACCCTAGCAAGAGGACTTTCCTAGCAACATAATCCCTCTGCTCATTTTGTGACCCAGGTAACAAGTAACCAGATTTTGCCTATGCTTCATGCCCCACACTTTCGATGAAATGTTTGGATTCTTTCTTGACATGTCATGCCCTTAAAAATGTTGTTTCCTGGGCATTTGGATGTAGTGTTACTTTGGAGTGGGAGCTTGTAATCACTCCCAGACTCGGTCGTCCTCATGCTGCCCAAGGCCGTGTCCTCAACATCACTGGTCATGTGTGCTCCATCGCTCTGCAGTGCCCACACTGCCTGCCTCGGAAGCCGATGCCATTCTCCCCGCAATTGAGGCTCAATTAACATTGCCTCGAGTCCCTGAGCACCCTCTCCTCAGCACGAGTGCTGGCTGCAGCTGGCCATTACGTCCACGAAGATTCCTCAATGGAAATTAGGGATGAGTAATGTGGCCAAGAGTTTCAAATTCCACCATTCCTGAAATGTGAGCTGCTCATCTCGTGGGAGCTGAGGCTTCGGAGCTCTAGCAGACATTCTCGCTTCCTCCCCCAGATGACGCTCAGCTCTCAAGCTCCCTACAGCTGCCTTTCTTTTTACACCCCTATTTACTTCCAGCTATGTTATGACTCTCGCTCAAATTTTCAAAATCCTGATCTCTCCTTCCCACCATTGCTAATGTGCTGTGAGACTGCAGACATATGGCTGGTGCCAGATTCCCCTGTCCTTTCTTAGCAGTAGGACTTGGGCAGGGTCTGGTAACAGCTGCAATTGGCATTGTTTATTTTCCCTAGTTTGCTCAGACTTTCCTGTGGCTACCACTACCTTTTATCACCTTCATGCAGACCTGTCTTTATGTCCATTTCAAAGCCGCATGGACTAAGAATGTCTACCTGGCCAAGCAAAGGAGCAGGTAGAGAGAAGATATGGTTAGTGAAACCACCTGGGATGTGACAAATTCGCTGCACTGAACAGTTACGGCAAGAGGTAGTCCCTACAGCAGCACGGGCACTTCAACTGCAGGCCCTTTAAATTGACGCCATCCAGATAGATTTCGGATTCAGGTGGGTTGTTCAGGTCAGCCTTTGTTTTGTGTCATTTTCCTGAGACATTTTTGTTGTAATGGATGTCAGAACATTGTTCTGTCAAATAAATGCAAATCACCCATTTATTCATTCATCCCGTTCATTCATTCATAGAGTGTGCACCTGCTCTGTCCCAGGCGCTGGTCCAGGTTCTAGGGATACTGCAGCAAATGAAAACATCCACAGGCAATAAATAAATAAATAAATAAAATAAAAAAACAAAACCAAACAACCAACCAAAAAAAAAATCCACAGGCCCCACAGCTTCTCTACAAGAAGGAGAGGAATCCAGGAAACAAATAAATGTAAAACCCAGCCAAAGGAAACTGGGTAGCAACATGGCTGGGGCTGCCTGTCATGGCCAGGGCTTGGGAGTCCTCTATGCGGGCCGTGTGTGGAGGCTGAGAGCTGAGTGACAGGAAGACTTGGTAGTGCAAGCACAGCTCTAAAACAGCGCCCGTGTAGAAGGCTGGCCTCTTGCTTAGTCGTATATTCTACTCCAGATCCTGAAATGCATCCAGAAAAACAAGGGAGAGCTATGTCATTGGCAAACAGACAGAGGATTGGCTCAGACCGTGATAAAACAAAGAGAGCAAAAAGTAAAGGCAGAGTCAGTGTGAGAAGTGGAATAATTTACTTCTCTGTGTTTGAAATGTTTTATGATTCACTATCTGGAAAATTGTCTACATAGGCCAGGACCTTATAAATGTTAAGCTAAAAAATGTTAAGATAATCTGAATTCATGTATTATAAAACAAAGAATATTTATGACATATTCCTAAAATATTTTAAGTAATGCCTTAGATCAAGGGTGGGAAAACATTTTCTATATAACTATAAATCTAAAGTAAGCATTTGATGTTTTGTGGGAAATGTAACATCTGCCTCATCTATCCACATCTCCACTGCAACACAAAGTCAGCCACATGAGTGGATTTTCTGGTTTCCCAAGAAGACAGAAAGCAGACTATAAACCATTAATTTAATTTATAAATTTATGTTTTGGGGGGGACCAGGTGAAGTCCCAGGTGAATGTGTATTTGACATGAACATGGCCACATAAAAGACCGCAGTGCCTCAGACCCATGCAACTAGGAAAGATGTCCCTGTGGCCAGCTCAGAGGAATGGCAAAACCTTCCTCTGGTCCTAGTTTGTATGTTTATAAATGGTTGACTTTTAGCAAAAACCATTGTGTGCAGACACTATTAATGGCAGTGTCCTTCCATTGTAACTGTAGTTCTAGCTTGATACCTGTTCTGTTCTATGTAATTTTACTATGTTTAAGTTAAAACCTTCCTTTATAATTAGACAGAAAAGCAGAGATGATGTGGGATGTCCTTCTGTATATGTGTTGCTTTTATTGGTTGATGAATAAAGCTGTTTCAGCCAATGGACAGGTAAAATATAGCTAGGCAAGAAGTCCAAACAATGATGCAGGGAAAGAGGAGGAGGAGTCAGGGAGATGCCATATAGCTACCAAAGAAGAGAAATGCCAGCAGATGCCTAAGGAGAATGATACCAGAACAGAGGTAATGACACAGCCACATAGTAATACACAGATCAGTAGAAATGGGTTAATTTATAAGAGAGAGATAGGCAGTAATAGCCTGAGCCATCGGCCAAAGAGTTGCAACTGATAATAAGCCTCAGAGTGGTTATTTCACAAGCAGCTGTCAGGCTGGATGGAGAAAAGCCTTTTGTCTACATCCTCCTTCTGGATGACAGAAGTTGGGGTTTTTGAAAAGGTTCATTCCCACTGCTTTTGGAAAAGGGATTTTGAGTGGGTGTGGTCACAGAACAAAGAGATATGTTTGTGCATCAGTGACTCTATTATGATATGGGGGAATGATGTTACACATGCAATGCATAATGACAAAATGCTGTAGTAAAGATGCTTCTCAACCATTGACTTGAGCCAGCAGGTAAGTGTTGCTCCTCCCAACAAGGTAAGAAACCTTAAAGAGCAGCATCTGTGGTGATGCCTGCTTGTTGGAAACCACTGAGAGCATGAATGTAGCCTGGGCGGTCCTGCAGGCGGCTGGAATGAGGGCAGCTGTGTTTTATGATGTAGTCTAGGTTTCCATCTTTTGCTGCCCCCTAGCATCCTCTGGGAGTCATATTGTCCTGTGCATGGTTTCTGTAGCCAGGTATATCGTTTGCACTTGTCTTGATTCAGCAACAAAAGCAACTTAAAGAAGGAACTAAGACAATGAAGGGTTGGTTTGGCTCACAGTTTGGAGGCACAGCTCATCATGATAGCAGGGGTTCAGGAAAGCTGGCTACCTTGTGTCTGTAGGCAGGAAACAAAATGAGTGCTAGTGCTCAGACAGTTTTCTCCTTTCTGTGCGGAGAGACTAAGTCATGGAAAGGTGCTGCCCCATATTTAGCATAGGTTTTCCTGCCTCCATTAATCTAACCTGGAATCCACAGAGACTGGTTTCTTTAGTGGTTCTTCATCTTGTCTAGCACACAGGACTAGCCATCACACCACAGGAAGGAGAACAGAGAGGGCAAGTGCAATGGTGCTTGGTTTACATCATCAGCTACACAAAAGCTACAGCTTAGGGTTTCCCTCTTTGGATATTTGAGGGGCAATCAATGATCTGTATCTCTTTACATCTTAATGTCAATATTAAGACAGTTTGTGTTAGTGGTCTACTCCACATGACTTCCTAGTGCTCGAGGCAAATAAAATTAATGAGATTACTGATGATTCAGGGACATCTTCTACAATTACTTTTTGCAAAAACCAGTTTAGGTGCCCTCCCCACTTAGAGGTTCACTAGCCTTTGAGCTTTGTTCTGCTCGTATTTGGAGATGGGCCCATGGATTACGGTAAGCTCGACTGATTTATCAGGAGCCCACAGGGATACTGTGGCAGTCTGGAAATCAAAGTAGAAGAGACATCAGGGGTTGTATGGAGTCATGTGTAGAAATAATTCAGTCATAGAAGGCATTTTTCAGGAAATTATAATAAAAGGCTATTTTGGGAGAGGAAACCTTTATGGTTTTTCCTTTGGTATACCTTAATTAATTCCTTTAAAAATAATTATAGAAGATAATAGGAAAAATAGAGACATGAAAATTATGTCAGTTCCAGAACTTTTGCATCTTTGGTAACGCTGCAGAGCTGAGGTCACCCCTCAAGCAGAATTTATTTTGGATATTAAGGTTAAAGCTACAGAACATGGCATGAGGTAACACTTCTTGTTCTCCTCGGGGACTTCTGGGCATGTCCAGGCATTTTCTTCAGGTCTGAGTTACCATGGGTGTGATGGGGATGTGTATGTACCAACTTGGCAGTGATAAGAAGGGCCTCATGAGCTGGGGAAGTGTTGCTGAGCATGTCCTGACGTGTGGCCAGAGGAGGCTGGATGTGAGGTTGAGTGGGGGAAGAATGGCGTTGTCAGGCATCATCCTTCAACTGGGAGCTCGGGAGGGGAAAGGCAGAAGGCAAGACTTCTCTCCTTTACCTAGAGTAAGGATACCTTTTCTTCTCTGTCCTGAACGTCAGACTTCCAGGTCCTCCCTTGATGCTGAGATTACAGCAGAGACTTGTACAGGTTGCCACTCCTTAGCCTCTGACTGAGAGTCACACCACGCGCATCCTTGATTCTCAAACCTTTACACCTTTAAACTTGTACTGAGCCAAGTGTCAGTGTCCTAGATTGCAGCTGCTTATGTGTACTTAGCAGCCTTTATAATAGCCAGTTCTCCAACAATCCCTTCCAGTTTATCATCTATTGTCTGTCTGTCTGTCTGTCTGTCTGTCTGTCTGTCTATCTATCTATCTATCTATCTATCATCTATCTATCTACCTACATATCTAAAATCTATTATCTATCTATCCTTAGCAGCCTTCATAATAGCCAGTTCTCCAATAATCCCTTCCAGTTTATCATCTATTGTCTGTCTGTCTATCTGTCTGTCTATCTATCTATCTATCTATCTATCTATCAACCTACATATCTAAAATCTATTATCTATTTATCTATCATCTATCTACCTACCTATATATCTATCATCTATCTATCTATCTATCTATCATCTATCTACCTACATATCTAAAATCTATTATCTATCTATCCTTAGCAGCCTTCATAATAGCCAGTTCTCCAATAATCCCTTCCAGTTTATCATCTATTGTCTGTCTGTCTATCTATCTATCTATCTATCTATCTATCTATCTATCTATCTATCTATCATCTATCTACCTACATATCTAAAATCTATTATCTATCTATCATCTACCTACCTACCTATCTACCTACCTATATATCTATCATCTATCATCTATCTATCTATCATCTATCTATCTATCTATCTATCTATCTATCTATCTATCTATCATATATCTATCTACCTACATATCTAAAATCTATCTATCTATCTATCTATCTATCATCTATCTACCTACCTACCTATATATCTATTATCTATCTATCTATCTATCTATCTATCTATCTATCTATCTATCATCTCTCTCTCTGTCTGTCTGTCTATCTATCTATCTATCTATCTACCTATTTATACCATATTGATACTGGTAATTCTATATGCAGACTAAGAGTGAGTCTGGCTATTTTAGTGGAAGCAGGGTTGAACTACATAAAAAGTCCCATGTGGGGAAATTTCAAAGCACCCCTCCAGTGTTAAAGAAGAAATCTTCATATGGGTATTCCTATTGGACTGTGTAGATGCTGGCCAAAACCTGAAAAGCCTTAGTGAGAATTCACCTGGCAAGCCAAACATTGAGCCAGACTTCAATTATAGCCAGTTGAAAAGGAACGAGTGGAGTATTCTGAAAACTTACCAAGTAGCCTACTCCATCCCAACTTACCTGACATTTTCATGTCAGGAAAGAAGTCTTCCATGGGACTTAGTTTCAGAGGCAGGGTGGCAGGTTGAGCCAACTGGAGTAGGACACTATTCAGCACCATCCTGGACACTTGCTGTCTGCCATCCTGCTACAGACAGTACTGTGGGTATCTTTGTCTCAGCTTCATCAGATGTGGATATAAAATATCCATGATATCCATGATAAGTGTACTGAGGCCTGATTAAAGTATTAGTTTCAGGCACCTAGTGTTTGGTATGTTAGCCTTTAATGTCACTGGTAGTAAAGTGATATTTTTGTGAAAAGTAATATATTGATCCTATAAAATCTCTATAATATTTTTAGATAGTTTGTAAACAGTAATGGTTCAAAGTCAGCATAAGGAAGAAATGGGCAAGAGCTTTTAAAATGTTTATTTTGTGTATGTATGGTGTGTGTGTATATATGTGCACACATGTGCGTACATGTGTATATGTATATATCTGTGTCTGTGTGAGTATATCTCACACATGTGAGTACCTTGGAAAGCCAGATAAGAGCATTGGATTCCCTGGAATTCAAGTTAAAGGTACTTGTGAGCTGCCTGCAATGGGTGATGGGAACTAATTTCAGGTCCCCCTAAAGATCAGAACACACTATCTTTCTAATCCCAGTAGGCAAGAAGTTTATTAAATATGCATTGTATCCTATTTGAAATGTTATAGAAAGAGTCACAGACCTCAGTGGACCTACATATGAACTCTAGAAAGTTTGTGAAAATCCTTTCTGGGGACCTATGTGTCCTTATGGAGTGGACCCAGTCTGGTATCCAAAGAGAGACTCACTAGGAGACTCAGAGGAAATGCACACTTTGCATCCATACTGTGCAGTTTTTAGCAAAATACCCATTTTAATGAGTCCTATGGGGAGTCCACATAAATTAGTCATAGGGACCTTTCAAGTGTTACATGGCAGAGAGATGAGCAAGCCAACATATATGTGAGAGCATGGTTTAAATACAGGGCTAAATGTACTTTTGTCTACAGCCCTTTTTAGTAGGGGTAATGTATGTGAGGGCATGGAATGGGTGTAGGGTTTCTCAAAAGGCACATGGACCATCAGTACTTCTCCTGCCACTCAGGGAGAGGGAACCATACTCCGTGCAAGCCCAGGATGGCCTCACATTTCAGGCAATTGTGGCAAGCAAGTCTGGAGAAGGAGTATGGGCAGGATTTCCTCTTGGCAAGATAAGCACAGAGACCTCAGGCTAGCATGTCTGGCGTTACAATCAGTCTGCTCACTAACCACAGTCAGTAGCCACAGTGGCAGCAGATAGACTTTACTGTCATAGTTCTCTCAAGACTTATGAGCAAAAGATCTTCAGATTACAGTTGTCTAACACAAATACCTATAGAGAACTAAATATTAGTTGAAATGTAAGCTGAAGGTTTAAACGCAGCATGTATCAATGTCAAGGACTTGATTAGGAATGTACATGAACTATGATGCATGGACAGGCAGGCAGGAGAATGAACAGATGATTGACCAGTGGTATGACCAATATACCTAAAAATCATCTTAAGGATGGAATTTAAGAATATAGCTCTGTGGACGTTTCCCATACCATCTCCTGGCCTGTCTTTCTGTTTGAATAGATTCAAGTCAAATAGAGTGGACAGACAGGGTCCTTCCTAAGCATTGATAGTCAAAAGGAGAGACAGCGTTCATGGTTTTACATCCAAAGCAGTTGTAAAGAGCAACTGCCACCACAGGGAAGTTAATGTAAAGAATTTTTTTTGCCAGGCTTTTGTCTTTGGATCAGAGGAGTGGGCTGTGGTCAGCACCAAGGACAGAGACAAACCACTTACATTGTTAGTCCCCGGTAACATATTTCAGGAAGAGCCTGGCTTTATATGGGAACACATATAACCCAATCTTTACACTGGAGTCACGTTAGTGGGGGCGAGTTAATAAATATTTGTTCAAGTTGCACATTTATTGCACACTTAATTGCTGCTGTAATTGGATGGTATCTGGATGCAAAGGATTATAAGACATTGTCCCAAAGACTGAAAGTCAGAGCAAATATTAACTAGAACATCCAGTTGTTCAAGAACCTGTGAGGAAGGCAGAGTCTGATCTCGTGGTGAGAGCGTACCTTGGGCCACGTGACAAAGCTGTCTTTCTGAACACACCTCACCGCCTTCAAAGAAAAGAATGTGAATAGAGGGTGATGTTCTCATGTTCGCGTGTTTCCAGGTAGTTACTACAGTGTGGAGCTTAATAGCAATCAATAGTAAGTGTTGTAAATAACAATAAAATGTATGCTTATGCCAGTAAAGGACAGATCTGTACTATTATATTACAGAATGTATAACAGTGGGATATAATAATGTAGTGCAGTATACATTATACTAAAATAACTGTAATGCATAGTTATGCTGTTGTGGTATTATGTGCATCTGTAATAAATATAAATAGCTCAATTTCAGATATGTAGCCTTGCAAAACATGTGAGTAAAGATACTTTTTTAAATTAAGAACTTTTATTTATACAGATTCTTCAGTTACATTGAAATATCTTAAAGACTTTCATAATTATTTGTCTTAAATATTTTTAAACATAGAAGTTGTACATGATGTTGGAAAGAAATGTGAAATGACTTCAAAGGTCATAATAAATATTGTTGATCCTCATCCTGCTTTTCACATTGCTTATACATTCTTCCATGCATGTTCATATTCATATAGACATATAATGAAACAAACAATTAAATCATGATAAACATATGTAAATATGAATATCTTTCATCCTCTATCTTAACAGTTATTATCTTCTACCTTATTATATGATTTTTATTATATTATCATCTCATTATTTTAATATCAAATTGTCTTCAGTAAAGAAAAGAAAGATATATCCTGAAACCAGTCTTCCTTTGGAAGGGAGCATTATACAGGAGTCCATCTTGCAGAGAATAAAATCTCATGAGTTTTACTAATGGTATTTCAATAGCACAAAAATACTCTTCAGGGTGTTCATTGTCCTTTCTTTTTTTTTCTTTTAATTCCATTTTACATTTTAACCACAGTTCTCACCCCCACTCCTCCTGCTCCCCCAACCTCACCCTACCAAGTTCACCCCATCTATTCCTCCCAACAGGTAAAGACTGTCATGGGGAGTCAACAAAGTCTGGCACTTTAAGTAAGGGCAGGACCAAGCCCCTCCCCTATGCATTAAGGCTGAGCATAGCATCCCATTATGGAGAATGGGCTCCACCAAGCTAGCTCCTGAACCCGGTCCTGCTACCAGGGTCCCCTCAGATAGTCCAAGCTTCACACTGTCTCCCACACATGAAGAGCCTAGTTCAGTCCCAAGGGGGCTCCACAGCTGTTGATTTAGCATTCATGAGTGAGGATACTTTCAAAATGTCATTGTTTTCAAATGTTAATATGTTGGATGATATCTTTTTCCTTTTATCTTTGAACAAATCTTTCCTTGACTTAGATGAAAGGACATGTGGGTCAGGATAGGACTAAGTCTCTAACACGCATAAGACTTTATGAGGATTGTTTGGGAAGTGACTTGGCTGTCATCCTTGAGAGATGTTTAGGTAAATTTTTTGGCAGAGGCTCCTCGTTCATTTTCTGGCTTCCCAGACCCAAAGTAATCACACAGAAGCTATATTATTACAAAACTGTTTAGCCTATTTGCTCATGCTTCTTATTGGCTATCTCTTATATCTTAAATTAATCCATTTCTTTTAATCTGTGTATTGTCACATAGTTGTAGTCTACTGGTAAGGTTCCATCCAGATCCAGCATCTGTCTCCTGCAGTGGCTACATGGCCTCTCCCTGACTCTACCTACTCTCTCCTCCTCTGTCTGCTTGGAATTCCTGCCTTGCACTATTCTATGATGCAATATGCCAAAAGCAGATTCTTTATTAACCAATGGTATTCACAGCATACAGAGGGAAAGTCCACATCAGCAATTAAATAAAGTCATTGTGTGACTTTTTTCCTATAAACTGAGCTTTTCGTTCACACATTTTGAAGTGTTCCACATATTGAACTTGCAGGAAGGCCAAATTTAGATTTATTACACAAGAAAGAGAGGCAGAGACAATGAGTTACCTTCTTCAGTCTGCTGAAAGGTCACCGTGCCCCTCTTCAATTTGTCCTTAATGCTTACTGTGTCTGGATGCCAAGCAAAATCTGACTGAAACTTTTTAGCAAGAAAATCCAAGCCAGGGTGGTGGGCCAGGCAGATACTAAAATTAAGTCTGAACAGAGCATCAACAGTGGCCAAGAGCAGATACTGGGTAGGTGCAGCTTGGAAGAGTTCCTTCTGATGACAGAATGGCACCATATACTTTGACTTTGGTGATGGCACACATGATCAGACTGAAGAGAACTGCACAGACAGCTGTAATGTAAATACATATGCACATATATTGTTGTAAATACGTATATGTGCATGTACTCAATAACACACATAAGAATACATGTGATGCCTATGTATAACAAGCACACTAACATATGCATGCATACACAAGCACATAAACACATTCAGATATACAGATTAACTCACAAACATTAGCAGATGCAACCACATACTTATAGATATACATCTACAGAAACATGTGTATTCATAAATATACAAATGTATTTGTTGTAGGGATAAGTCCCGCCCCTTAGGGGGCGTGTTCGCCTCGGGCTAATGTTTACCTATAAATCTGGTGAGCATGCTTGCAGCGCTCGCTTCTGCTTTCCAGGTCTCCGCTGGAACGGTGGTTCTGTAAGTCTATTTCTCCATTAAGGCTGTATATATTTTTACAATCTGTCTGCATTCGTTTACACCATTACAATTTGTTTATATAATACCTATATGAATGAAAACAGTTACATTCAAAGACCTGCATATGCACATATTCATGCTCATGTATGCACATGGTAATTAGTGCATGTAAAAACTGATGTAATCAAGGATCTGTGTGTAATCCAGTCAGCAGAAGTACCCCAAGGTGAAGTTATGAGACTTGACATTGTCTTGCGTTCATGTATGTTCCCATTGCTGGGAGAAACAGGAAGAAGGATTCATGAAATGTTCGCTATTTATTTTAAATCTATTCCTTTCATTTTTTGAGATTATAGTCTAAACTTATATCACCACTCCCTTCCATTTCTTAGCCACAAGCCCTCCCATATACACATCATCTCTCTGCTTCAAATTCTTGACCTCTTTTTCATTAATTCTTGTTACATATGTATATATAAACCTAAATGTATAAATACAAGCTTCTCAGTCTGTATAATGTTACTGTATGTGTATATTTTCAGGGTTGACCATTTGGTATTTAACCAGTTAGTCTGCCGTTCCCTGGGGAAGACTCTTTCCCCTATTCTCAGCATTCCCCGGTTTCTGGAGTTCTCTGTGTAGGGTTGAGCCTCCTGGGCTTTCCCCATTTTGTATTAGCACAACTATGTTGCTGCTCTGTTCATCTTATGTCCAGGCTTCTAAAAAAATTATTTAAAAAATGTTTTATACAATATATTTAATTAGATCCTTTCCCCTCCCCAAGTTCCTCTCAGATCTTCTCCACTCCTTACCAATTCTTTACTATTCATGTAGCTTCCTCAAAAATTAAAGAGCATTGGAAATTAATATTTCAAGAAGGTTATAGTGTCACATCAACTCATGTTTAACAGAAATTTAACAAGTCATCATCCAATGAAAAATAAACCTCAGTTGTACATGGAGGCACAGGGCTTTAACTCCAGCACTCAAGATCTTTATCATCCTCGGAATGGCTTGCCATCTAAAACTCAGGTTATTTTTGAAGCTCTCAATTTAAGGCTTGTACTGTGAATGACTGTGGAGAGACAGACTCTGGATGAGGGACTACTGTAGTGTACACGAGAATTTTCCTGAAGCACAGTGCCCAATAAAACACCATAAAGAAGGGAAAGTCCTTCCTCGGTTTCAGAGTTCCGGTCAATCCTGGGGGAGGATGTGGTGAGACGACCTCCCATCATAGAGGACAGAGGATATGTAGCTGAATGTGGGTGTTGCTGCCACCATGGCCACCAGGGGCCCTGTAGTTAAATATGGCATTGTGACACATTTGCCAACAGAAAAAGGATTCTGAAGGCACAGTGGCAGAAACCAATTTAAAACCAAACACAGTGACTATGCGGTGCTTCTGACAGCACTCATCTGTAGCACATGGTCAGCTTCACAGCAGCCATGGTTCTGAGCACCTGCATGTACCCTTTACATACGCGGCTGTTCACTGCAACACCTTTACAATCATACACTTCACATGGCTGTTCACTGGCGGTACCCAAACACCCTTTACATACTCGGCTGTTCACTGCAACACCTTTACATGGCTGTTCACTGACAGTACCCCAAACACCCTTTACAGACATGGCTGTTCACTGGCAGTACCCCAAACACCCTTTGCATGATGTGGGAGTGTCATATATCAATCTGTTGATTTCATTGGTTAAGCAATAAAGAAACTGCTAGGCCCATTTGATAGGCCCACCCTTAGGTGGGTGGAGTAAACAGAACAGAAGACTGGGAGAAAGAAGCTGAGTCAGAGAGTCGCCATGATTCTCCCATTCCAGGTAGATGCACGTTAAGATCATTCCTGGTAAGCCAGCTCGTGGGCTACAGCAGATTATTAGAAATGGGCTAGTCCAGGTGCGAGAGCTAGCCTAGAAGAAGCTAGATAGAAATGGGCCAAGCGGTGTTTAAAAGAATACAGTTTCTGTGTAATTATTTCAGGGCATAACCTAGAGCTAGCCATGTGGGCGGCCGGGTGCCAGGGACGCAGCCCCGCCGCTCCAACTACAACATTTGCATACATGGCTGTTCACTGCAACACCTTCACATACATACACTTCACATGGCTGTTTACTGGCGGTACCCCAAACACCCTTTATAGACATGGCTGTTCACCCGCAACACCTTGTTTCAGATTCAAGACCATTTTGTCTTCTGACCTCAGTGTCTTTAGAGAACCTACAAAGATGTCTGTTCTTATATAAACATAGAGGTTTTATTACAGAAAAGAGTGTTTTCTTTGCCGTTCTTCAGCATGTAGTGATCAAAGTATCTTTGGATTGTATAGCATTAGAACATCTGATTAAAAAATAGGTATTTGAGTGGTTGCCTTGAAGGAATTTCATTTAAAAATTGAATGAAGTTTGGTATGGGGGCAGGGGTGTTGGCTTAGCAGTCAGAGGAGCTCTTACGGTTCTTGCAGAGGACCCAGGTTAGATTCCCAGCACCTACATGGTAGCTCAAACCTTCTTCAACTCCTGTTCCAGAGGGAGTGACACCCTAGTCTGACCTCCGTGGGTACCAGGCATACAGCTGAGGTAACACATACCTGAAGGTAAAACACTTATACACCAAAATATTTTTTAAAATGGCATGGGATTTAGGACAGATTTTCCAATAATTTCTGAAATGGACCTCAACACAGTGATGCCATTTTGTACCGTGTGTTTATATGAAACAACATTCTGATATTTGATGATTATAAACTAAAAAGTTAAGTCAATTCTGAACAATGTTAAAGAGACTATGTCCTGTATTATCAAATATTCTAAGACTTAATGATTTATGCAAAGATAAACACGTATCTCTTTAGCATAAAATTTACTTTTATCTTTAATAAGTGATAAAACTATAGCATACCAAAGAACTGAAGTAAAATAAGTTTCTCTGATTTGTCATCAGTAAGTATCTGGTTTGTAGACCTACATACCTGTGAACCAAGGAAAGTGTCTTCAACAGAAAGGAACTGGGGACAGCTCTGTCCTAGGCCTCTCTCGATTTTCTTTATTCCTTCATTCCCAGCTTGTAGGATGGTGCTTTCACACTCCACAAAAGTCTGCTCTAGTCATTCTTCATGGACAGGCTTAGAAGTGCGTTAATGCCCTAGAAATCTCAATCCAAACAAGGGGGCATAGGTGGAAATCATACTCTTGGATGAATAGAATCATAGAGATTGTTATGAGGTGATTTTTGACATGATTTTGGGGTGCCCAAGAGGATCTTGGGCATGCTAGGCAGGTACTATGAAGCTGAGTTATATCCCTAACCCTTGGATTTATTATTCTTATTTATTGTTTGTATGTATGGGCATGTGATGTGTAGGGGGCACTGTATCACTGTGTGTGTGTGTGTGTGTGTGTGTGTGTGTGTGTGTGTAAGTCAGAAAAGAGCATGTGAAGTCAGTTCTCTCCTCCCATCTTTCCATAGGATCTAGGCCCTAGACCCGGGTCTTCAGGCTTTGGTTTACTCACTGAGCAAGCTCTCTGGCCCTGACTTCTTGGATTTTTGAGTCAGGGTCTTGGTATCAAATTTGTGTCCTTTTGTCTCTACCTTTGAGTGCCGAGATTACAGGCATGTGCCATCTGCCTAGCTAAGTTAACTGCCTTCGACTGAATCTCTAATTTGTTTGGTTTTAGTTCAGCTGTTTAGATCTTGTTTGTTTACTTAACTTTTATATTGCCAAGGTTAACTGCAGCTAAAAGGTCATTTATTTATAATCACAAAACTAAACCTTTCGGTTTGAGAGAGACATGACAATTTCAATGGCTCATGCAGAACCGTTTTCTGTTATGGTATTTCAAATAATAAGTAGTAAGATTTCATAACAAACAGTATAAAACATTCTAAGTAGACCAGATCAGAATTATGACATTCGGTTCCCCTTTGATGCTAACAGAGCTTCTCAGACTGAAATCTCTTGTGTGATATTTGCAGTCATCTCTACTGATTGGCTTTCTTCCCTAGGGAAGGACACGGCAATTGTTTGAATGCCCAGTCTACTAACTAGAAGCAGGAGCATACCATCAACTCTGTGTTCTGGATCTGTGCCTTGTCCCCTCCAAACCTCACATCACATTATCAACTCCCATAGTGCTGAGACCATGTCCTTGCCTGGACAACAGCTATAAAAAGGAGGCATCAGAAGGAGAAGCAGGTGCTACGCAGACCCGCATTACAGCAGACATCAAAAACGCCTTCCTTCAGAACTGAGATTCATAAATAGAAGAGCAGAGGCTCCTGGTGCTCCGGGTACAGTTGAACAAGGACTCACGCCACGTTGTCTGTGCCTGATCTCACCCTTTCCACTGAAAGCCTGACTCTGAAGTTTACTTCCTGCTGGCAGGGAACACAGGTTGACAGATTCAGACAGATGGGCAGAGAAGGCTTTCTTCCAAGCTCTTGGCAACAAGCAGAGATGTGGGGCACTGGGGTGAAGTCAGCCAGCCCTCCAGGAAGAGATTTGCAGCTCAAATGGAGGAGAGGGAAGAAAGGAGGCCCCCGCCCTGCCCTGTTGGGATTGCTATTCAGGGACAAAATTTTCCCCCTTTCAGGTACTTCTCCACGCTAGCTCCCTCTCTCTGTCATGGCAGTTAGTTCCCCCAGGCTGTTGAGATCGTCCCATCACCTCTGGAGTCTCTTTCTGAGGGAGGAAGGCCCATCTGGGGACCACAAAGGATGCAATTTCAGTACTCCACACACAGCAAGGAAGCCATCAGTGATGTTTTCTTTTTACATAGCAGCATAGTTCTGAAAAGAAACGGCTACAGGTTAAAGGAAAAACATAACCTTCATTTTATTCATAGAGTTTTTGTTCTAAATCTGTTTGGAGACATTTAAAGATGATGGCTCGTTTGTATTATACCTGATTCGGTAAGTCAGGATACATGCATGACATGGACTATAGGTAGTGCTAGACTATAGGTCAGAACATAGTGCCCTCCATCTGCAGACCTTCAGTCACATCCAGAGCACCAGTTCACTCCAGAGTAATCAGAAATACCTTCTGGTGTGAGCTGAAATCTGTCCAGGAGCCACTCTGACCCTTATCAATCACCAGTCATTGTCTTGTTAGGTTCAGAGTCCAGCATGACTTTATCTACAAGCTCTGTGGCTCTCGTAGTGGATTGCTGGGGCAGGCAGGGATGGGAAGAGTTGGCAGATAACCAGTTCCATGTGAGTGGCTGTTAGAGTAGTTGTGGGGCCTGGGAGAAGCCCTTGGCAATTGAGAGGGTCCCTGGCAAGAGGTGAGGGTGCGGGAAGGTTAGGCAACTTGAATGAGAGGCAGGAAACTGAGGACGAAGAGCGATCTGCCACACATGAGTGATATCTCAGAAATTCACTTCAGGTCATGAAACATATTAAGTTAAAAATGTGGCCAGGCAAGACCAGTCTCCAACCCCAGAGAGGTTAGCTATGTACATCCTCGTGGAAGCTGCTGCAGAAGGATATAGATACGGCCCAAGAGGCTGGGGGAGGCACTACATGACAGGAGCATAGAAGGCACAAGGAGAACCAGGAACAGGCTTCTGAGAAGAGAGAAAAGAGTGAAGGGTTTGGCAGGATTGAGCGAAACAGAGCTATACGACCAACTGTGAAACAGTTGAATTATATGGTTAGAACAGGTGGTAGTTTGAAAGAAAGTGGTCCCCAAAGGGCATAGCACTATTAGAAGATGTGGCCTTGTTGGGGTAGGTGTGCCTTATTGGAGGAAGTGTGTCACTGTGGAGGCGGGCTTTGGGGTCTCATGTATGCTTAAAATACACCACCAGCATCTCAGTCTACTTCCTGCTGCCTGTGTATCAACATGTAACAGCTCCTTCTCCAGCACCATGTCTGCCTGCACACCGCCATGCTCAGCACCATGATGATAAAGCTCTGAAACATGAACTAAGCCTCTGACACTGTATGCCGTCATTTAAACTAAGACTTCATAAGAGTTGCCATGGTTGCTGGGTGGTGGTGGCACACATTTTTAATCCCAGCACTCGGGAGGCAGAGGCAAGTGGATTTCTGTGAGTTTGAGGCCAGCCTGGTCTACAAAAGCTAGGTCCAGGACAAGCTCCAAAACTACAGAGAAACAACATCTTTTTAAACAAGAAAACAAACAAAAACCAATACAAAATAAGAGTTGCCATGGTCATGGTGTGTCTTCACAGCAATAACCCTAACTAAGACATGACACTACAGATTCCGACTGTCCTTACTGCCTGTGCTCTTCCTATGTGTCTCTAACATTGTCGGGACCGACAAGGGCCAGGGCAGTGTCCCAAGAATCACAATGATCAGGGAAGCAGAAGGATGAGGCCTTCACACTGGGGAAAGGGCAGGATTCCTTGTGCATTTCAGAGATTCAATAAGGTCAGAAGAGGGTTGGTCAGTCTTTGGGCTCCTCTTAGTCTGGGACAGTATGCAAACAATCTTGAGAATCGAAATATTTTCATTTTGTTCCCAACTCCAAGGTGCACTGGCTATATTTATAATAATAGCAAGAGGAGTGTAAAAATAGAACTAGTTACTTACACTGGGCAAGATAACTATTAACAATCTCAGCACGGGATCATTTGATTAGATGATGAACTCCCAGGAAGTTTCCAAGACACAGCAGAAATGAGGCTTGGAAGCAGATGTCGTGGGAGTTTGTGGTACAGCTAAGGTTGGGACCATAGAGGGTGGAGATTTCCTTTCCTTTTGGACATGAAGAATAAAAACAGAAGAAAGCTCCAAGTACTGGGTTTCAGGAACACTTCAGACTTCAAAGGCCAAGACCAGAAAACACTTCAAATGCAAAGAAAGGAAAGTGACTCTAAAGTAACGCTTGCTTCAGCTCCCCACTTCCCTCCTCACCATCTTAAGGACAATGTGACAACTTAGTTAAGTCATATGATTCCTCTCTTTGTCTCTCCCAAAGCTGGGGCAGTCTTATTCCTCCCCCGCTGCAGGCGGGTGTGAGGAAGAAGTTGCTGGGAAGAAACCCAGGCGAGAAGACAGTAGAGGGGCCAGGTATGAGGCAGCTGTAGGGCATCTCTCTGTTAGCGTGAGCTGTCGTTAAGCCCCAGGTGGGCCTGCCTGCTTAACATTCTCAGCCATGGGGAAAGAGAGAAATGACAGCAACACATTGATCACACCCTCTGCCTTCTTGCCACATGTCACAGAAAGAAGAGCCACCCTAACATGTAGACCTCAGGCTGCGGTGAAACAGAAAAGCAAATGTGTCTGGAGAATCTCCATCACAGCAAAGGTCACAGCGTCAGATCACAGCCAGATGTCGGTTCCATGTCGAGTTGAGAGGGGGATGAGGGGATCCCAGGGGAAGTCTCTGCCACAGCACTTGTGAGAAAGAAGCATGTCATATAAATGGCAGATCGACAAAACAACAGAGAAGCCAAATTCAGGGAACCTCAGGGAATTTGTCACCACCCTATTGTGCTGTGTGACAAGTTATGACACACATGCTCAAAGGAATAGGAATTCATAGTCAAGATGAGAAAACAAGGTGAAGAGAGGAGAAGGAGATGCTATGCCCAGGAAAACGCATGTGGAGAATAAAGCATCCATACTGAAACAACAAAATGTAAGCTATGAGAATGAGGGCCCAGCTGAGCCAGACAATTCTACAGCTAACAAATTTGAGACTGTCACAGGTGACCGAATAAAGGTAATGACAATAACTCTTACAGTAATAAAAAGAAGTTCATAAATATGGAAAGTAGACTACATTATCTGATTTCATTGTTCTTTTTGAACCCAGTAGATGTAAAGCAATGGGAAATAAACAGAATCTCTGAGCTGGAAAGAAAACCTGTGTTCCAGCTGGCCACAGGGAGCCCCGGTCTTTATGTTAATTGCCCTCATCCATGTTTTCCATGCAAAGCTGTTCGTGTATGCACGCTTGTGCTTCGTGAGCACACTGATATCATGACAGTCTGCTGTGCCATCCTTACCCCAAGACTGAGTTTTAGGGTGAATCACTCTGAGGACAGAGAGCAATGGATCCTTAAGGGGGGAAGGTGGGTTGTGCCATATCAGCTTTAGTACCAAATTCAATGGCTATGACATTGTTCCCAGAGGAAAACATACCAGCATTTGCTGCAGTACCATTGAAGAGAGACATTTAAGCACAGAGAAAAGGGAGTACAGCTTTTGAGTAGGTGATGAAGACTACCTAAGTCAAAATGGGACGGAAATGGTTGTTTGAAATCTGTAAGCCACAGGGAAAGCATGGAATCTTTGTAACTAAGCACAAATGTTGTGCAGGGCATCTTCCTTTGTTTTCTCGTTGCTATGATAAAATATTCTGGCTCAACACAGCTTAAAGGGGAAAGAATCTCCCCCAGCTCAGAGTTCAAACATGTGAATGGAGCGGTGGGCACATATCCCTCACAGTCAAGAACAGAGAGTGACAAGCTTGTGCTCAGCTTCCTTCCTCCATTCTGCACAGTTCAGGATCCCCTGCCCAGGAATGGCCCCGCCCATGGACAACAGGGGTCTTCTCATGCTAGGATGATCCTCAAAGACATGGCCAGAGATCCATATCCCAGATGACCGTACCAATCGTCACATGGGGTCAAAGTAAGGACAGAATGTGCCTTTGTTTCTAAAGTTAAAATGTTGCTAACATGGCTTTCCCAGAGTTTGGTTTTGGGAGTAGAACTGGTCATAGGAAGACCGAAACACCACACTTTAAACTCCAAGCTCTTATGCACATACAAAACAGTCCTAAACTGCTCTGATTCAATAGTCAAAATAAGAAAGGCCTTTTCTGCATGCATTTTGTGGAAATTCTGCATCTGGGTGACAATCACTTTAAGACGAGGATTTGGTAGAGGTAAAAAGTCTCTCTAGTGGCTGGCTCCTTTACTTCTCTGATCTTTCAGCATTTACCCACTATCTGACTCCGGGTTTTTATTATTAAGACCAATTAGAATTTTTGATACAGTTCATGGACTCAGTAATGGTTCACTGAAAATCCGTGTCAGCTGAGGCTGTAGGAATGCTACAGAGATTCATAAGGACTAATTCTCAACCCAGGAAGACTGGTCTTCAGCAGAGAAAGAGATCAACCGGCCTAAGGGACAACTTCCAATGGGCTGAGTCATCCAGGTTCATCTCAATATACGTTTGAGCATCCTGCCATCACAGGAAAGCTGTGTGACTCCTCTAGGCCACCACCTCCTGACTCTAAAATTGAAAAATAATATGACCTGCTTCCTAGGGTTTTAAGAGGATTAAGGTGACGCCTGTGTAACATGGACTGTATGTTACCCAACATGCTGAAAGAACGAGGCAAGTCGCGTTTGAAACAAGCCAAGTCTTTTGGGACTGCCATTGAAAATGACTCAGGGAACAAGCACGGTCATCTAGCCATCTGATGTGGTGTTTGAGAAGTTGCATCAATTGCTGCATTGAGGGGGAAGGGGAGGATTCCTGCAGCCCTTGCCCTTCGGGTTTAAAATCTGAGGAGGCTAGCACTCAGAAGCCATCCTTTGCTCTCTACAGCTTTGCCTCATGAGACAGTTCTGGAAGTACACAAAGCCAGAATCTGGCTGAACATTCACAGATTAGGGTTTTCACGCTATTCATGATTAAGTCTTTGTGTTTATTCTGATCCACAGGTGTCATGGCTCACTGTAACCGGCTCCTATTAATTACTGTTAACAACTCCCCACACTCGGTGGCTTAGAACAGTTCACAGTTGTCATCCCTGTGAATGGAGACTTGGAAATGGCGTCACTGAGAGCATCCGCTCAGGATCTTTCTGATCTCATTTGTTATTGACTGTCAACGCAGGGCCAGAAAAACAGTCAGGCTGTTCTTATTTTCCTCTTATCCTCACTGTTTGGAAACACAGAAATTGACTGGCTCCTTGGGAACTGGAATCATTTGGTTCCCCGAAGAAGTCATTTCTACATTTTCAAAGTCTGTGAGCCTTGATTCGAGCCTGACCTTGATCCCACAGTCTCTACTATAATTTTACAAAAATGATAATCTACAGACATACTTAGAATATTACAAGTTTCAGTGGATCATCTCATAAAACACAATGATTTCTTTTGGCTTTGCAAATGAGATGATAATTACTAAGTCAGTTCTCAAAACAGGATTCTATTCCTGCACACCTTGTTATGACGTGAACTTGTAACGTGAGGAACAGTAACTTTTAAATGTATGAGGAAGAACCTTCAGGAAGCTCACTTACAGAAATGGTTCTGCTGTCAGGTACCACTGGGGGCCAGGGTCAAACTTGGTCATCCTGCTTCTGGGAGACTGGGTACTGAGCTGGGAGTGCCTGTGGGCAGGGGACTTCCGTAGCGAACACCCTGTTCTCATGCACTCAGCAATGGAAGAGCAGATGGGGTTTGGTGGCAGAAGTCATTTGCATGGCCACAAGCTTGTCAGCATTTTGCTTCTCTTCCATGGAGGTCTGAGGGCATTGGTTTATATCATATTTCTTACATCTTGCAGTCCCAAGGATAATCTTGGAGGAAAAGCATTGCTATAGGCTCTTTGATTCCAACTTTCAACTCTTCTGGACCAGGAAGATCCATAGGTGTGGAAAAGCTCCCATGGATAGCAATTCCACTGTCAACAGTAACCAGTGTCACTTAAATGTCAAATATACAGTCAGAGCTGTGATCTGTTTTCATGTTTATGGCTTTCTTTTTGAAATTATCCTCTTAATTATTTTCAATTGATTTTGTTTTCCCATCATGCATTATTCTTGATAACTCTTCAACTATCGCACCTGAAGAAACGCTAGAAATAGCTCGTCTAGAAAGCCTGCTATCAATGAAAACAAAGGGCATGCATCAAGTCTTAGTCTTTGATGAACCCCGATATTTGTAAAAAGTCAGATAATCTAACGTTCTGTTCTCCTGGAGGAACATTCTTTTATAGATGACTTCTCAAGGTGACTTTATCACTGCCTCTCAGCAGGTGTTCAGAAATAACACCCAGCAGTCCCAGCATTTGGTTAGTTTGGACAGCATCACAATACTTGAGGAACATTTTCTTTTGGTTCTCTTCTTCAAGTTTCTCATTCTATAGACATTTACTCTAGCAATTCCAGTGATAGTTAATATCCCAATATAAGTGGGATGTCTTCCCCAAGGACGAGACCCCGGGTCTGTTTTCCAGATGAAGTGGTCAGCAATAGAAATATGCACACACAGGCAGGACTGCCTGAACTCACTAGGTTGTGTTTATATTTATTCTTTTGTATATATACGTAACAACAATGGATAAGAAGAGAATGCTGTAAATTTGAAGGAGGTACAAGAGGGATACAAAGAAGGATAGAGAGGGAAAAAGAATGTAATTAGTTCTTTTATAGTTCTTTATTTTATATAGTTGCAATTCTTTTAATATGGAAGTTACTTGAAGATGTAAAATAAAGAATATCAGAAAAAATTTGAATTATTAGAAGATGCTCACAAATTAGATAAAAAGCCAAGTTCTGTGTTTACATGTATAAAAACCCAAATAAAAGCTATAAGGAGAACAGCAACAACAAAAATTGTTCATGGTTGAATATGTCTGTGGCTCAGTAGAGTAAGATGGTCACAGGGTATGCCTCAGACAACCGTGCTGCAGACTCCGTAACTGGCTGCATCCTTTATTAATTCCCTTTCTGAGTGGTAGCCTGTAAGAAAAGAAACAAGTCGGTTGCTTACAAGGACAAGCTCTGTGATCCGACAGCCACAAGTCCTCACTGATTCATCCAAGGAAAGAAGGTTTAAAATTAGACAGAGAGTTCACACCAGGACTTTGATATATTGCTGCTTGAAGAAAATCAATATTCTGAGTCATTCAACACCAACTTTTCTCGATTGTTCTTTAGACACGTAGATGCGTTTTCCCCTGACTGTCATTGAGTGACTCACGTCCTAACAAGAATTTGGCTTTTCATAGGCACGGGGCTCAAATGACGTCCAATAGAATTGATTATATGTTTTACACAAACAGGAAGTTCAACAGAACAGGAAGTGTCATACACTCAAGAGAGTCATGGACCAAAAATCCAGTTGTTTGTACACTTACCTGCTATTAAGCTGTTCTCTCAACTCCTTTCTTCTGGCTTTTCCTGCCTTAATTAGTTCAGAAAGTAAAAGAGAAAAGATGACTTTTGTGTTCCGGGAGAAGTAATCAGACTTTTACAGTGATAACCACAAAGAACAGATCAAAACTTCAAATAATGAAAGTGAACTAAATACAATGGCTATTATGTTGTTTTATGGAGAAATACCATGCCTACATGCCTCCTCTTTCATCTCTGATTTCCACTAATTCTGCATGTCTGTATGTAGCATGTACATCTATTTATTGTCTGAATTTATTTTTCTACTGATTAATGTTTTATAGTTATATTTTAAACAATATGTCCATCATTCCAAAATTATATTTTCCTCTCTCCATAAATATTGAATTAAAAATAATAATTTGAATTGAAATCTAAGGTGTTTTCACTTCCCCATATTATTACACTACATATTCTTTTGAATATATTTTGCTTTTTCATTACTGCAGCCAAATACCTTATTGTAGCACAGACCAATCACAGAGGGTGCTAAGGGTCAGTTGAGTCCATTTTTTTTCTTTCTTTCCCTAGTTAAACATGATATTAGAATTTGATTTATATCTATATTGTTCCCTATGATGTTTTTCTCCATCATGACCCAAGCTAAAGATCAACTTGGTTTTCCTTGACTCTTTCTTCCTCTAGAATCTTGTGATTTACACATCACAAACTGTTTCCATTGTTTCATGGTGTGTTCCGAGAACTGACTGATAGCAAAATATTCACTAACTGTGAAAAATTCCACCTTTGCAATTGCTTGTTGTGTTCCTCAGGCTTGAGATTGGCCATACAAGTCTCCCTTCCTTTTAGTTTCTTCAGTCTCCTGCTCTGGAGGAGACTACAAGTTTGGTCCAGCTGTAAATCATTTTAGTGTTTGTTCTTGGTTTCTGACACCATAATTGGGAGGCAGGAGACATAGTGCTTGAAAAGACTTGATCAAACGCACCGATCAAGATCTGGCTTGCCTGAGTTTGTATTTTTTTTATCCCCTTCTTGTGGAGCTTAGGACCCTACACCATGGGATGCTCCTCCCTACATTCGGGGTGGTCCTTCTCTCTAATCCCCTCTGGTACACATCAACAGCACATCCAGAATGACGCCTCATTAATTCCACGTGTGTTTCTCACTGTGCTCAAATTATCAATCCAAGTCTATCACCACAAATATGTGATTCACATTTATCATGACTGTAGATTTTGCATCTTTTTTAAAACTTGTCTCAGACTTTCTCACTTAAACTTTTTTTTATTGAGCAATGCAATATATGATTTAAGTCATTCTCAACCCTTTTACAGGGTTCACCTAAGACCATCTGCATGTCAGATATTTTTTCCAAACCATAATTTATTATATTATATATATTTTATCTTTCATATTCATATCAGATATTTATATTACAATTCATAATAGTAGCAAAATTCCAATTATGAAGTAGCAACAAAACTAATATTATGTCGGGGTCACTATACCACAAGAAACTGGTATATTAAAGGGTTGCAGCGTTAGGAAGGTTGAGAGCCATGGTTTTAAGTATTTCAGCTCATTGGCTACTGATGTTCAGTTGTTTCTGGAGGAGGCATCAGTTTGTCAGTGAGCTTTTTTTTTTTAAATATTTATTTATTTATTTATTAGGTATACATTATTCTGTTTGCTTGTATGCCTGCAGGCCAGAAGAGGGCACCAGACCTCATTACAGATGGTTGTGAGCCACCATGTGGTTGCTGGGAATTGAACTCAGGACCTTTGGAAGAGCAGGCAATGCTCTTAACCACTGAGCTTTTTGTTTAAGGCAGGCCGACAGTTCTTTATACAGATAAAAACAGACACACATCTAGAAGGACAGAGATGTACATTCAGCTCTTCACACTCCATGGTGTCTTACGGGATGTGCTATAATTTCCTTGGAAATTCCTGAAAAGTTTTGAGACCTTTCATCAGCTGAGAATGCTCACATTATTTCCCCAGAATGTGAGTTCTTAGTCGATGATGATGTATGTCAAAGTTCTCCAAAGTGGTCTTTCCCACTTTGCGAGTCTGAGTTTATATCTGAAAAGGTATTTTCTGCATTTCTAATGCAGACCTAGTTTCCTCACTAGCACACACAGTGTTCACTATTTCCACCTGTCCTTCATGGTTGTATGTGTGTTTGGTTTTGCACTGGTCTCTTTCAGGGTCCAATGGGGGAGGGAAAAAAGAAAAACAAATGACATTAAAAGTGTTATAAAGAAGTTGATGGATGTTTGTTCTTGCTTGGGGAAAAGTTTCATTTATCTCCTCCCTTCATTTGGCTTGAATTGCGTCACCACCATGAGCGTTTCTAAGAGTTCAGTCCTCATTTAGAACAACTCTCAGCAGCCTGTATCTCCTAACGATGACCATGACCCACACACCAGCTTCCCTCTGATCTAAGGTACCTCCTGCAGACCTGTAAAGACAGACTATTAGACTCAAGACAACACCCTCATTTTCCTTTTCACCAGAGAACACAAAAGCTCCCTGTAGACCCTTTCCAACTAACTACCATGAATCTAACAGTTGGGACCACAAATCCATCTGATTTAACAAGGCAGTCTGCAGCTGCCAGGCTTACTAAACTGAATTTAGGAGTTGGGAATGATCTGTCTTGTTAGTTTTATGCTTCCTGGTGGTTCTACTGTGATGTGTAACTCATTAAAGCAAGGCCAAACCCCCAATAGGCAGTATTCTCCAGATTATTCTATTTGTGTGTGCATCTTGGGGACTAGAGTCTTTTTTAAACAAGTATGTGGGATGTGGCTACTTAATTTATCGATATCTATAAAATTGTTATGTATTACAATGGCCCAGAAACAATCTATAATATTGCATTCAGATTAGCATCTAATTCCTGTATTCTGAATTATATCAAAAATGTCCAAGTCACCAAGGGAGAAACTCCCTCAGTGCTATAGTATTTAACCCACTAAAGGGTGTGCAGTAGGCTGTTCAAGGAAGAAAATCTTGCCCAGCTATGAACCTTATGGACCAGAACCTGTACAATAGCAACTTGACCGTGGAAGCTACCTCCCTTTGTTTGGATTTGAGGCTAGCTCCATAGACAGAGGGCTGGGAAGTGATACAATCTATTGTATTGTGGGTCTGGGTAAGAATTCAAATCTAGGGAGGTTGTAGACCCAGAACAGTGATTGACGGTGTCTAGCAGAACCAACAAGGAGCAAAGTACTTTCTAAATACCCATGCTCACATACACAGAGCAAAACTGCTCCCAGCCTTCATAAGGGAAACTTCTCCTTGCAAATAATGGCAGTGAATACAGAGACTCATGGATGCTCAAGATGCAGAGAAAAAGCAACAGTTTTGAACTCTAAAAAAGATATTTGTGCCAGGTGGTGGAGGTGCACACTTTTAATTGCGCACTCAGGAGGCAGAGGCAGGCGGATCTCTGTAAGTTTGAGGCCAGCCTGGTCAACAAGAGCTAGTTCCAGGACAGGCTCCCAATCTACAGAGACACCCTGTCTTGCAAAATAAAAACAAACAAACAAAAAAACATTTATGACACTCCCTCTGAGGCTCAGGGAACATTGCAGAAGAGGATACAGGAAGGTCGTGGAAGGGCTATAAAGGCCGTTTTCTAGACTGGTCCCATCAACAATAAGTTAAGGAAAGGCCTTGGCCTCTGCATAATTGGACTTAGGGAGAGAGGGAACCTTTTGTTAGTTGTGTGACTATTGCTGAACCCACCAGGCTCTAACAGATGGCTCCAAACTCATGGCTACACAGATGGTCCCAATTAATTCCCCGGGTGGGGGGGCCACAAAACAAAACAAATAGTTATGATATGTGAGAGAGATTTATGGGGGAAGAAGAATGGTGGGGTAGTAGAGACTGGGAAGTGCGAGAATGGTGGACATGTATTGTATTGTATACATGTGTGAACTTGTCTAAGAAAACAAAAACAACTATTAAAAATAGAATTAAGAATAATCTAAGCCAAAGAGGACTTAGGCGATTCCTATAGAAATGCCATTCATCTTCCAGATCATTCTTTTAAGACCTCCCTACGTCCCAGTCCCTGACTGTCATCTGCTAGTCTGGAAAATGGGGGTAATTTGACCAGAACTCTTTAATAACAGAACCTGGAGCTGTGTTACCCACCCTGTTTCTATCCATGACGTAACATCTGAGACCAGCGGCTGAGGGGAGATCTTATGGTTGGAACTTTCAGCGTAGTCAGATGGCTGCACCCTTCAGAGCTGAGGAGAGGCGTCTTGTCCTGAGGATGGGACAAAGCAGATCCAACAGGTGGTATAGATTTATGCCAGAAAATGTAAAGTCGACAGTGCTACAATGCTTAATATGCTATCTATCCATTGCTATTGTTTACTTTAATTAAAATTAACTTCATCTGATACCTAAACCAAAGACATCAACCCTTTACGTTGATGCCTCTCATTACACTAAGTGACTTGTTTGTGTCTCCATAGAACTTGATTGTGTGCAGTGAATGCCTGTGCTTACCCCAAATCCAAATGTCGAATTCTTATCCATGACTTGATGGTGTCAGGGATGGAAACCTTTGGTTAGGCCGTGAAGACAGGGTCCTGATGTTGGTATTGGCTGTCTTGTAAGAGGAATCCCAACAGTCCCCCGTGTCTTCTGCCATCGGGACTGGGAGAAGACAACTCTCTAGCTAACTATAATTGATTCCTGGTGAGCATACAGTTTCTTTTAGATATATAGGATATTTATTTTGGACAATGTTCATCGAGATGGGTTAGAGACCTCCTCTTCCAAAAGCAAATTTCGCCCCCATTAGCATTGCCAGCGATGGAGTTCCTGAAGCTTGGACAAATCTCTCAGCATTTACTTTAAGTTTTAGCCTCCCTAAATTCAGCTCCCTACTCTTACACTGGCCTGTTACAGTGTCCTTGGATAGTGTGGTCTCTCTGCATCGGGATCTTTGAAGGACGTTTCAACCTCACATTTTGGAAGTCAGTCCACTGGCAAAGCGATTGCCATTTGTGCTAACCCCCCACTGCTCTCAATTTTCTTCTTTGCATTTTAATTATGTGTGCTCTTTTAATGATGCTGGAAAGTCTTTTATAAAGGTCTTGTGGAACACTATAGAAGGCAGTTATGTAGATTTACTGCACTTACCTTCCCTGTCAGGAGTAAACCAATGTCTACTTTTGTAAAGTTATACACTTGAAAATGCTCCCAGCCTTGCTGCTGCCCCAAGATGTGTGTGTATCTACTCAGATATAGTACAAGAGGAAATGCATCCCCCATCTCTCTCTGCACAGATCCACAGACACAAAAGCTAGAGCACACACAGAGGAAATCCTAAAGAGCAGCAGAAATATCTTCCGTGATCCTGACCCTGTAACACATTCATGGTCACTTTCAGGTGCATTAACTCTGTACAAATAATAACCACTTAGTTTTTAACATACTTCCTATTTTTTGTGTGGAAAAAAATGGGTGGACTCAAAATTATATTTTGTTAAAAATAAATTTTATTTGTAGTTTAACTAATAAATAATACTGGTATACACTTATGGGGTACAATATGATGTTTTTCAGTGAGAGTGTGTGTGTGCGCGTGTGCACGCACATGCATGCATGCATACATACAGCAAGTCATGCAGATAGAGATCAGAGGATAACTCCCTGTTCTTTCCTTCTTTCCCACGGGTTACAGGGATTGAATCTGGAATCTTTGGGTTTGGCAACATTATTTCCTGGCCCCTTCATGGTGTGATGCTGCTGTGTTAGAGTGGGTTACTCTTGCTTGGAATGAGAAGCACCTTGCTCAATCGCATCTCTAAGGGTGTCTACAAGGGAGCATTCTGAAATGACTGACTAGTTGGGGAAGACCTGTTGTAGAAGAGGATGGTACCATCCTGAAGGGTGAGGACCTCAGTGGAGTCATGGGGGGAGGGTACCCCAGAAGTGCAGGCACTTTCTCTGTTTCTTGCCAACCATAGCATGAGGCGCAGTGCTCCCTAGTTAGCCTTGCCTGTGGCCATGGACTGTGACCTGACTCACCACTCCTCACTTTAGGGATAAAACTGGACTCTCTGAACATAGCGGACAATGAGGACTACTGAGAACTCAAGATCAATGGCAATGGGTTTTTGATCCCACTGCACGCACTGGCTTTGTGGGAGCCTAGCCAGTTTGGATGCTCACCTTACTAGACCTGGATGGAGGTGGGTTGGACTTCCCACAGGGCAGGGAACCCTGATTGCTCTTTGGGCTGACGAGGGAGGGGGAGCTGATTGGGGGAGTGGGAGGGAAATGGGAGGCAGTGGCGGGAAAGAGACAGAAATCTTTAATAAATAAATAAATAAATAATAGAAAAAAGGCCTGTTTAAACAAAAAAAAAGATTTTCTCGCATTTTTGTTTTGTTTGTTTTTTTGAGACATGGTTGCTCTGTGTATCTCTGGCTGTAGACCAGCTTGGCCTCAAACTCACCTGCCTTTTTTCCCGTGAGTGCTGAGATTAAAGGAATTTCTCACATTTTTGACACCCAGATAGAAAGTTTACCATACATGTTTTGTAGGATAATCAAATCAAGCGAATTAATGTATCCATCCCCCTTTCTCCTTCAGCATTGTCAATAGATTTTTCCATTGTGTGACTGCACAGGCATGGGGCAGCTATGAGTGTCAGAGACGAGGAACCAGGCAGAAGGATCTTCTTGTTGCAAGAGGTAGAAATGATAGAGTCTGTAGCCTCGGTCTGAGGTTGTGGTGACTCCTGGAACTCTGCCCCCTCCCACTCTCTGGCTTTGGTACTTTAGCTAACCAGTTTTGGTAGTCATTAGGGGGCAGAATTTGAAGGGAAGTACCAGCTGCAGCTTCAGATATACCAACTAAGCAATCTATATCTAGGGAATGCCAGGAGCACTGTCACGGTAAGCTGGTTCCAAACAAACCACCTGCAGGCAGAAAGGGACAGTGGTTATTCGGTAAATTGGATCGTCGCTTGTGTAATTTACTTAAGTAACCAACCACGTGTAATATTCATGTCCCGTCTACCCTCTCATCCGCATCTAAAATGATTTCACAAATTTAATTGCACGCAAGCGCAGGTGAGGTCGTCAGAGGTCAGCGTCCTATACACACCGACGATGATGGCAAATGCTAATCAGAAAGGAGGACCGAGAACACGAAAGGACCTTGGTGAATGCTGCCGCTTTTCTCTCAAAACACACGTATTAATTTACATCCCGTTCTCAGAGTACACCATTGCAGATTCCGTCCCGAGATAGTGAGCCAAAGTTGTCAGAAATGAAACTACTGGGTAGGAGCCAGCCACGGTGCTTGGTTTGGATTAGAATTTTATTATTTGGAGATTTTGACGTTTTTGTACATTTCTTACATGTACATATTTTCTCTTATGCACAGTTATGATCTTTATAAAGTTTAATAGAGCTAACTGGCATTACTATTAATGCAGTTGAATCGTGTATGCTGTGGCGCTCACAGGGCCGTCTTTTGAAAGGTGCTCTGGCCTGGGACCATGGAATTAGTGCAGTAGAAGCAGGGATACCAGAATTTGCTTAACCAATTGGAATGTTTTCCATTCCCTGTATTTTGTTTCTGTCTTGGCTCTGAACCAGACGCTCGCCTGACGTCTGCACTTGTGCAGTACCATGCCCTGCCGTCTCCCCCATCTTTGGCTCTGTCTCCTCCTCTGTAGCCACAGCTCCTCTTCTCGTCCTTGCTCTTTCGCACTCTGTTGCCATCAGAACGCCACCAGCTGTCACAATTGGTGCCTCGTCAGAAGATCTTACCATACCCTACGTGTGATTTAGGCTAGCATGAGTCAACTTATGCATTTTTGTTATTGTGACTTGGTGACTTGTTTTTTCTGGAGATGAGAGCCTTCAGGAAATGCCTGAGTTCTCCGGTAACTGGTACAGGTAGCACACATGGTCAAGTTGTGCTGGTGACTGAGGTATAAGATACATGGAGATTTAACATAGCTGCTCCTCCATGCCCAAAGAGTGAATCTGACAATGTGTTTGCAAATGAACATAACACTCTCATACAATGGTGCTCCTTGTTTGCACACATCCCTAGTCAGAAGTGACTTGCTTCACTTAAAAGCTCTGCAACACAATTCCTTCCTAATTCTGCACTGAAGAACTGTGTATCCGTGTAAGGAATGGCTGCCTCTTACTGTTCTTCCATGTTCACTTCTATGATCTCTTCAATCCTTAATTTTCTCTGCTCATGGCACAATGATTTCTCGCGAAGAGTTTGTTATCCATACTCTGAACTCTTTTCTTCCACAAATCTCCACTCCCGGTTTTCAGCAGTTAGAAGTATCTCCGAGTGTCCACGAACTTGTTGGACAGTGAACTAAAACCAGTGACGACGTACAGGCAGTCAGTAGAGATATGTTTAATTTGAGTAAAAAGCTTTGATGGATTCTGAATTGACATTTTTTTTTGCCTTTCCCACATGCTGATAGTTGATTTGCACAGTTTGAAGTATTTTAAGGTTTCTATTTAATATGTTCAAAAGATGAACTTGGTATCCCATAAGAGAAGCCAAATGATAGGACCCTTTGTTTGTTTTCATTTTGTTTTGATTTTCAGATGTAATAGGGTTAGTGCACACAAGTTCATCGCCAACATTGAAAGATATCACAGTATTATTTTTACTGCTGTCTATCAAGGTTTCTGAAAAGACACCAGCTGGATACCGTTTGTTAAGAGACAAGTCTGAAGTCTCACCAGCGAGAGGACACAGCTCTCACTGTAAGGTGCCGTCGTCAGTGAGAGGACACAGCTCTCACTGGAAGGTGCCGTGGTTATGAGAGGACACAGCTCTCACTGGAAGGAGCCGTGGTTGTGAGAGGACACAGCTCTCACTGGAAGGTGTCGTGGTTGTGAGAGGTCATAGCTCTCACTGGAAGGTGTTGAGCAGGTGTTCTTAAACAATGAACAAGCATCTGGTGTTCTAAGCAGCATCTGGAGTCTCCTGCATCTGTAGGACCTTACCTCTTTTGTCTGGTTTGCTGGGATTCCATCTTGCACCTGGTCCAGCACTGGGGACGGCAGCTGTTTGTATCTTACTCAGTTTACTTCAGACACAATTCCTATAAAATTCTCCCTTTTTCAGTGTTTTTATATATATAACATATTAGCAATTATATAATTATAATGGCAAGTTGTCACTCAGTATCTATAAAATATATTTGACATCATCCTTTTTGGATGTAACCATAAAAATGTTTCCAAGAATGCCAATTAGGTCATTGTCAGTTTGAGTGGTTTCTCTCTGTGTTTAAAGAGGGTGAGAACTGACCTGTGCTGCTATTGTAGAAGGTGCACGAAGTTCTGCCACATACCCAAAGACATTACAGGAGAAGGAAAAACCCAGTAGGGAACATAGCAGAAAGAACATGTTTGCTTCCGAAACCATGATCCGTGCTCTGACTGACTGTGAAGGACAAGGAAGCTACTTTTCCAGACACACAATCTGATCTCTGCTGCATGCAATCTAACCTATGCTGTATGCAATCTAACTTCTACTGCATGCAATCTAACCAGATTACGGTATCAGCCAGAACCTACAGGGTAGAAGTATAAAATAGTGGTGTAGTAACAGTGGGTACCAGGAGCCAGCACTACCTTGGAAGCACAGTGGCTGGACAGGAAAATATGGTCTTCAATGTCGGGAAGAACTGTCTTCACATCTACAAATGTGTCACCTGCTTTTTGTTATTTGGTGTGGTTAATCTCGGGTTGCATTGTGCATAAATCATGCACTTCTAAGAAGGTGGAAGGGATCCAGAGAAAACCAGATATCGCCAGGCAATTCCTGGTCATTGACTGATGACAAGGATGATGAGTGCTCACGATATTTGGGTGGGGTAAGAATAGACGTGACTGCTGGGAAGGCCATTTCATCTTGCGGGACTGAGTCTCTGCATCGCCATGAACTCATTTGCAATGTATGGAGTCTTGTAGTTGCCCTCAAGTGTAACTTAGAGATCTGAAGCTGGTGTCAGTCTCTCATCTAACAGAATAGAAGCCAATAACCTTTGTGATGTGACCTTAGTCCTAGCGAAGTGTGAATGAATATCTACTAGGCCTGGAGAGAGAACTAAGTCTTTTTTGTTTTTATATAAAAGTTTTTTATTACAATTTTTCATACACACTTTGATCATACTATTCTTCTTTCCTAATAATTCCTCAGTTTTTCTTACCTCTCTACTCACCCAATTTATGTTCTCTCTTTCTCTCTCTCTCTTTCAAAATAGCTCCCAATACCACCCTAAAAACAATTTCTCCCCAATTAAGACAAAATATCTTTTGAAAAATCATCTGGAAACCTGCTACTATAGGAGCTTCCAGAACCTTCTAAATCATGCGCATCCTGCATGATGGATGTTTTCTTCCCCAATTAGCATACCCTGAGTCTGAAGGAGCTCCCTTCCCAGACAAAATGTGTTTTAAATTTGAGGTTGCTGTTACAAAGCTGCCTCAGCCCAATTTCCCCTTGAGATGACCAGAGCCACGGAGTCCTCTGTTGGATTCTCTCTGGAGTTTCCATGATGACCACTGGGAGTCTTTCATGTTCCTCCCTCCATGACAGTGCTCCCTACCAGTCCTCTTCAGGGATTTGGAGAACAAGGAGAACATGTTACCTTCAGCTCTGCTCTCCAGAAGAGCCTTGTGGTGGGAGGTTCAACTGCCATCCCCGCCTCTCCAGTGTTCTGCTTAGCTTCCAGCGCCTGGCTCCACCCAGTCCGCATCTACCTGGCTATAAATACAGAATGGAACAGCCCTGCGGGGCTGGACTGCCCTTTAATATAAAAGTAATGACTTAGGCCTGCCGGGAAATATCCTGAAGGTTTCTACCCACGAATGCAATAGAGAAAATGAATGAAGAATTGCTTCCAGTAAGCTCAAATACATAATGGTTTTGTGATGTTTCCTAATTACATTTTTTTTATTGAAAAGAAATCTGTCTAGATGTTCACATTTCCAGGGGCACAGGCATGAGGAACCACATGATCTGGAACCTTCCAGGCTGAAGATTTTTATAATCCATCAAAAATGTACTTGGGCTGGAGAGATGGCTCAGTGGTTAAGAACATTGCCTGCTCTTCTAAAGGTCCTGAGTTCAATTCCCAGCAACCACATGGTGGCTCACAACCATCTGTAATGAGGTCTAGTGCCCTCTTCTGGCCTGCAGGTGTACACACAGACAGAACATTGTATACATAATAAATAAATAAATATTTTTAAAAAAATGTACTTCTTTCTCCAACTCTTTTTAGATAATTACAAGATTTGTTAAAAAATGAGATGATCAAATCATCTATAGTCCATACCAATGAAGTCTTTTCTTCAATTTGCTGATGAATAATTCGCAGTTTTCTCTACTTAGAGGGCTTCACATTGGCATAAGCTACACTTCGATTTGTGCTCACTAATAAAGTGACCGCCCAAAGGCTGATGAATAAGGAGGAAACGTGGAGAGATCAGTGGGGAGCTCCCTCCTCGTGGACTTGGTGCTGAGCAAGAAGAATATGCACAGACCCAGACTTCAAAAATTTTGCAGTATTACAAAACCATTATTTTTATTCCTTATGGACTGTAGAGAATTCACTTTCAACAAATTTTCTCCTAAAGTGGCTAAAATAACTTAATTTTTAACTGCCTTGACCTACTTAGGCTTAGATGCTTTTTCTAGGAAAGAAAAGACAGAAAATAGCCAACCTTAGGGAAAAAATTGAACATAGAAGCACCCTGCAATGAACTCAGCTCTAGCCTGTCACCCGAGAGTAACAGCCCCTCTGCATTAGTAGAGTTCCTGACTGCATCAGAAAACCTATTATTTGGACTACTGAAACAATAATTATTTTATTAAATTATTGTTATTTAGTTATTATTCAGATTACTGTCATGATTACTTCCAGTTTTGAAAATGGAGATGTATAAAATTACTTTGATCCTACGCAATGTGCTGGCTTTGTGGGAGCCTAGCCAATTTGGATGTTCACCTTCCTAGATATGGACGGAGGGAGGAGGACCTAGGACTTACCACAGGGCAGGGAACCCTGACTGCTCTTTGGACTGGAGAGGGAGGGGGAGAAAAGTGGGGGGAAGGGGAGAGGGGTGGGAGGAGGGAGAGAAGAGTGGGAGGAGGGGGAGAAGAGTGGGAGGAGGGGAGGGAAATGGGAGGCTGGGAGGAGGTTGAAATTTGTTTTTTTTCTTTTCTTTATTCTCCTTTTATCAATAAAAAAAGAAAAAAAAGAATAATTACTATAAATAGGTAAACATTTCTAGTAGGAGTAAATTGAACTATAACATTTCTTGACTGTATGTTAAGATAATGTGTGATAAAAACAGCCAATCTCACACTAGTTCAGATTTTGATGCACATTTAATTTTTTGGAATATGGTTGGTTATGGAATGAGGTTATACTCTATATAAACATTATTTTTCTGTGATTTTTTGTGATTCTTAATAAATATTAGCTTGTTTTAAAAAAAAATTATTTTCTCAAAGAAGGACATACTACATAATGACAGGGACTGTGTGTTTAAACAAGATGGCAGTGCCAGCTGGGCTTTATCTGTCTCTGTTTTAATGCTAGTATTATATATCCACAGGAGTCTGCCCTAGTGGGCATTCATCAACCATAGGGTTTTTGTTTGAGGCAAACAGAGCAAAAGAGATGCGACAGGTGCTAGCAATGAGCGCACGCCATCAGGTCTCTGAACTCCATGTTATCCAGCGGATTCCTGAGGAACAGACTGGCGCTAGCTGAGGACAGTCCCAGTCCCAGTTTTGACATAGGCTTCATTGGCAATTATGGATTTGGGGTGAGTCTACTGGTTTCCTTGTTAGAGAGAAAATACATGTTCACTTCTCAGAGTACTACTTGGAGGTGCTCTCCCTAGGGACTATGAATTCTCTCCAGTCACAGTTTGGGTCCTAATAATGGTAGTAGGTATGAGTTTTACCTTGTGAAGCAGGCCTTAAATTCTATCTGAAAGTCGTTGGTTACGCCCAAAACATGTCTTACCAGGCTCGTCACTACTGTATTTCACTGGGTTCATACTAGTTACTAGACCTTAGAAATTTGATGATATTATTGAAAATGGTTTCACTAAGTTTTGTAATGTATTTTGAAATAAGTAACACTGAGTGAAATTGTATGTATTAAAATGTTTCTTTATATATTTTATGTCAAGGACTGACCTCAGCAAAAACTACTTCTTACCAAGGTAGGGATATAGGAACTGAAGAAATATAAGTAAAGAAAGTGTCGGGAGGGCATTCCAGTGACTGAAGTCCTGAAATTCACCTGTGTTTATTTGTTTTTTCACAGCTTTCATACCCAACGTAAACAAGTTGGGGGTGGGGTGGGAGGAAGATAACAAAAGACTTTATTAACATGATACAAAAGAATAACTCATACAGTCAATGGCTTTATCACTCTGAGACATGAAATCTTTAACATTCTGTTGTCTAGGTGGCTAAGGTGCTCTTGTCACACATGCTGAAGACCTCCCTCCCCTAGGTGACGTCATAGTTATTAAAGAAGGAGCAGAATCACATTTGCATATCCTGACCCCCTGTCAGGATGGCATGGGCTTACTAGAAGGAGCTATCTTAATGTCAAAAGAACCAAGCAATCACCTCCTGAGTTAGGACAAGCAACTCTGCTTGTCAATCTCCAAACTCTCTGACTGTCAAAGTGGAAGTGGGCCTTCATTTTTTGGCCTCCACAATTCTGTCAAAATCAATCATTTTGACTTTACTTATTTACAAATTCTTCATGTTTAATGACATTACCCTCTTGTCTATGTTACAATTTCAGTATCTTCCCACTTGGTTGTTCTGTGATTGATATTACGCAATATCTGTGCTTGCCACCACTGGGTTCTTGGTCAGCCTCTGAGACTGGCTGGCAAACGGTGCTGCTTCAGTGATTTGCCTCTCTCTCGGGTTCTTGACAGGGACGGATGTGGACAGTAGTGTTGGGACTAATTGAGTCCTGGCCTTGAACTGCTCTTCCCTGGCTAGAGCCTTCTAATTGAAGTTACCAGAAGCTGTGCTTTGCCTAGATCATCAGAGGATGGGATTTTCACCTGTTGGCCACTGACTGCAGGGTATTTAAGCCTCCATGGTGCTATTAAAGGAGGGCTTTTGGTACCAGTGTTGGAAGGTCTGTGTGTCGGTCTGTCTCTGCGTGTGTTTCCTCCACCTCCAGCCCCTTGCTGAAGCTTGCAAACGGGGTTCTAGTGCATAGAGCACAGATGGGGGGCACTGTGCACAGCACAGCAGAACTCTGACAAGAAGCTGGGAGACCTGAGGCGCACATAGAGGGTTTACAATTACGAGTTTTCTGAAGTAACTATTTCCAGCAAAGGAGAACGGAAAGATGATGGGAGAACACAGAAAGGCCATCTCTGCCCATGTCCTCCATTTTCTTCGGGTAACAACAGGAATTTCTTTGTTGCCTCCACAGCCTCTGCTCATTGGCTAAGGACTCAGCTACACAGAGATGACACTGTACGACAGAGCTTCCCAGTCCAAAGGTCACAGGATTCCCAGTCTTTTCTTTCACTGATTTGAATCCTGCTATCCATGTGCCATCTGGAATGACCATAGACCGAGGCAAATTGCTTCGTCTATCATATTTTCTTTTGGAAGATCTTTTTAATCAGTGTTCATTAATTACTGGTTACCTGATACCTCTTTACTTTTGTGCAGTTAAAAATCAATGTCCGCATATTGATAAGCATAGTTGTTTGAATAATAACTATTTATTCAACAAAAGAAAAACATGAACAAGAGTGACAGACATTTGTTCAAATTAACAAAAGTAAAGAGAGAGCATACAAACTGATAAAATTGGAGATGAAAGGAAGGTATTACAACAACAGCTAAGGTAGTTCAGAGAACCATGAAACACATGTAAAAATTACATCTCTCCAGGCAGTGGTGGCACACACCTGTAATCCAGACATACAGGAGGCAGAGGCAGGCGGATCTCCATGAGTTCAAGGTCTACAGAGTGAGTTCCAGGACAGCAAGAACTGTTACACAAAGAAGCCCTGTCTCATAAAAGCAAAACAACAACAAAATTAATCCACCAAAGTAGAAAACTAAGAGAAATGAATGCATTTCTAGATACACAGACCACCAACGTTAGATCAAGATGAAGTGGACAATTTTCATAGACCTATCATATCCAAGGAGATAGAAATCAGTAGTTTAAATCTTGCAACTAAAAAAAGCCCAGGAACAATTCACACTGTTCTGCGAAGTACAAAAACAAGGAATATATCTAAATTCCATTTACAAAGACAGTGTTACCCAAATGCCCAAGCTAGAAGAAGATCCAACAAAAAAGAATTTTCTTTCCTCACTGATTTCTCTATATAAAACACATACCCCTTACAGTTACAGTGTAAAGTCAGTATTCACTTAAAGAATGAGCAATACAAAGAAAACAGGTAAATGCTGTTTCCACTCAAAACTGTTAAGTTGTAAGGAACCAAACCCATGCATGTGGGTTGGTTATTGGCCATAGGATTGAGGGAGGATATATATAATTGTGTGTGTGTGTGTATTCATATCTGTTTGGTTAAAATTACAAAGTAGTATGAGTATAGACATTCAGGGACATTACTGCTGAAAGGAAAAAGTTAAATATTTATTATATTGTATACATGTTATAATCTTTGTATAAAAGACCACATTTGCAGGTAGGAATTTTTAAAGATACAAATACTTTTAAGTGAAATAAAAAATAAACATAAAACTATGGCTTATGCTAGGTATTTGTAGTAATATGAGCGGCGGCTGGGCTGCGTCCCCAATACCCCAGCCGCCCGGCTCCGGCTAGCTTATGCCCCGAAATAATTACACAGATACTGTATTCTTTTAAACACTGCTCTGGCCCATTTCTAATCATCTGTGTAGTGCCCCTAGGTGCGCTTACCGGGAAGATTCTAAGCCTAAGTCCATCCTGGGTCGGAGCTTCATAGCGTGCGTCTTCCCTGGAGCAGGTAGCATGGCGTCTCTCTGAAGGCGTCTGCTCTGGAGAGGAGAGCTGTCGAGTCTGACCTCACTTCCTCTTCCTCCCGGCATTCTGTTCTGTTTACTCCACCCACCTAAGGGTGGGCCTATCCAATGGGCCTAGCAGTTTCTTTATTGCTTAGCTAATGAAATCAACAGATTGATATATGACACTCCCACATCAGGTATTTAAACTGCTTCCTCTTCAGGCATACAGTTAGCCACAAGGTAGCGGGAATCTCAGCAGTGAGGACCAAGACCTCATACTCTGTACAGAGAAAGGGAGCTCCACATGCCGCACAACATATGCACACGTGAAACCATGGCATAAAAAATACTTGACTTTTCTGTAAGAATTTGCTAATGTAATTGCAGTTGATAGTTGGTCTTTGATGCCAGGAACTAGGCTCATGTCCCCACAGTGACCTGAAAATAGGTTCTCTAAGGAAAGTTTGGTGACAGAGGAAGGAAAGGAAGGGTAAGTCCACAACCGAAGGACTCGGGCACCTGTCCTTTGTAGGTTCCATGAGGCTGATGGTAACTCTCTAGCGTCTCCTTTTTTCTATGGCTATAGGGCAGCTTTCATTGACCCTCACTCTCATCTCCACCTCCCATTGCTTTGGCTTCAAAAGGAAAGCAGGTGTGGAGTCAACTTAGCTCAGTAGCGATCTAGACTCTTTCCTAAGATTAGTGACTTAAAACCTGCAAAGCTTGGCAGGGTTGATTTTAAAACGTGAACAAACTCTGGGAAGAGGCCCAGCAATTAGCTCACTGAAATTGAGTCCATGTGCTTCTGGCAGTGAATGGGGATGCTGGCCAGAAGCCCAAGCCTGGTCCTACCTTACAGAATGCGTAGGGCACTGACAGTCCAGCCAGTTATCATTTATAGCAAAAAACCCCTGGCTCAGGCACTGGGTTCTAGGTCTGTTGCCCTTGAGGTATGTTGGCCAGCATCCCTGGATACAATGATAGCAGTGTGGCCTACACTGTCCATGGAGCAAAGACATTGCGCTGGTTGGTAAGACCAAAGGCTAGGTGTTAGATTTGGTAATGGATGTCAAGACTCTTATGAACTCAAAGTTTAGAATAAAAACTAACTCATTCCAGTGTTGACCATGTATCTATATCTTATTTTGAGAAAAGAAGAATTATGGTGTAAATCCTTCCTGGGGGATTCCTTCTTGTATCCTGACCAGTAATAACCCAGGAAGGAATCTATGAACCCGAAACTTCCGTGCTCACACTCCTAGGCCTCATGGAGTTAACAAGCCCCTACCTGCCATCCTTCATTCTACACAATCCTCTAAGCCACACCATCCTGTATCCCATACCCTCCTCCACAGCACAGCACACTGCTTCTACTTCCTACCATCCAGAGGGACCAAAAGAGTGAAGGAGATAGAGTCAAGGAGAGGGTTTCTCTACATTTCTGAATCATTAAAGGAAAAATAGCTTTTAAGTTTAGGGTTGAAAGCACTTGTGTAACATTATAAAAGAAACTAAGCAGGCTGCCTTCTAAGAAGCTTCCAATTAATGAGAGATGAACCCACCTGCCATGTTTCAATAGGCCAACCATCTGCTTCCTTCCAAATCATTTAAATGGGCACAGAAGCATCATCATGTTATAACTGGAAATGACTTCACAGCTGCTGCATGTTTGTTTATTAATGGATTTAAAAGATGCGTCTATATGCAGAACTGCTTCTGCTGTGCGTGTGTTTGTTTCTGTGTGTATACGCATGTGTGTCTCTCCTCCGGTAGACGTTCCCTAGATGTTCTTATCTCAAGAGGATTTTCAACCACAAGGTCATATTTTTGAGAAGAATAGAATAGATGATTGATTGACTGACTACCACATATGAACAGGAAAATCTATTATTACAGAAGAGGTCAATAGTTTCCCTTACATGTGGAAGAAATGGCGGATAATTGTCATGACACACACCCCATGATACTGAGGGCTACGCATGTGTCCATGGAAGGGATTCAGTCATGAAAAGAGTTCTATGAGGAAAGATAATGTGTATTCAGGAGTACTTGTTCCTTATACACACGGAGCAATGGTCTCTTTTCAGTGGAGAAATGCAGTGGGAGTCTTTAATTAAGGTGTCAAATGAGTGTCGTGATTAGCAGTAGCCTTACAGCCTCCTGATAAACATGGGAAGCCAAGTTTACTCTGTCTCCTCAGGCCCGAATATCTAAAACTGGTCATGAAGACATGTAACCTACTATGAGACGATGGTCTTTTATCCTGTTACTTGTATTATTTTTAATAAAATGCTGATTGGCCAATAGCCAGGCAGGAAGTATAGGTGAGGCGACCAGACAGGAAGTAGAGGTGGGTCAATAAGAATTCCAGGAAGAGGGAGGTTTCAGTCCACAGTCATGACCCAGCCCCAGGAAAAGCAAGATGTGACTGCCTCACCAAAAAAGATAACAAGCCACGTGGCTAACTCAGACATTTGTGGGTTAAAATAAGTCATAAAATTAATTAATAAAAAGCCTGAGCTAATGGGTCAGTCAGTGTATAACTAATGTAGACATCTATATGATTTCTTTGGGACTGAACAACTGCATGTTTCTAGCAATGCTTTCGATAGAAGCAAAGGATTCGAGCCAAGCCCATGGTCTTAGGGATACCAACCTGCTTTACAGATATCCTGCGAGAACAGCACTCTGCAGTGATAACTCCCTGAACCAGGCTCCTCAGCAAGGCATTGACTTCCTGTGAAGTTTTTCTGACGCAGTGTTGAGAACACAGACACTATGGCTAGAAAGTGTTAGCTTCTAGAATAGCAGTAACCAGTTCGGTGACACTGAACAGCTCAAACTAACGGGCCTGCGGATTCCCTACCCGTGAAGTGATGGCGTATTTATTTAGTTGCTATAAAAGCAATGATGGACACCTAGTGGTCATGGTATGGGCTTATCTAAAGTCCATCTTGTTTCAACCCTGGGTCATTATAAAACAGATTAAAGATGATAAAAATGACAAAATTGCTCAACAGCAAAAATTAGACGAAGAAAAGATGTTTCGTCCTTCAGTAGGTGATGCCCTACCTGTCTGCCCAGTGAAATACAAAGGCTTGATTATGAATTCACATGCCAATGCAATGTATCCAAAAGAACCTTTGGACTTCTGAGTTTTGGTAAAAACTTTGATACTGAAAATAAGAGCTAGTAAGTTATCCCACATTCTGATAGATATGGCTGTATTTTCAAAGGGATAAGGGAATGGCCAAAGACAGCCACCTGTTCTCATGAGTGTGAGCTCCAGTTCCCCCTCCCCCAATATCTCGGGGTAAGAGGTTCTTCCACAAAAATGGAGGATGGATGAATCAGTTTTTCCTTTTGCTCCCCCCCCCCCCACGTGGAAGGAGAGGCAGGTTGCTTCCACAGAGCAGGAACGGCATATCATCTGGTTGGAGGTTTACCCTGTCACAGGTTTCTCCATTCAAACAATGCTCAATAAAATCAGTGGGAAAGCCTAACTTGCTTACTTCCCCATGCTTGGGAGGCAAATACCTGCCCCTTTCATAGAGAATTATGAAGGTATGAAGCTGGTTAGAGCCACCATGATGGTTTTGTTCTTCGATTTTTCCTTCTTCCATCCCAAACATGGAGAGTAGACATGATTAGGAAGAGCTGGAACAACAAGCTCTAGAAATACGGATTCCTGGCTCTTCTCGGTGCAGGAATTGGTCTGGAGCGAATCAGGCTTAAACTCCACCCATTCCTAATGAAGCTGCTCTCAGACCTGCAGAGTCCATTAGTTAACATCCACTCATTCTCTGGGCTGTTTGCATGAGTTCCACGGATGGGCCCGTGTTCCCAGAGCTGAGATTATACATTCATGCCATCACACTTGGCTCCTTGCATGTGTGCTGGCTATCCAGGTCCTTGTGCATACAAGGCAAGCACTTTTCTGCCTAAGTAGTTCCCCAACCCTGACATCTGTCTTTATATGTCTGGCTTATTTTACTTAACGTAATATATTCCATGTTAATCAATATTATTGCAAAACAAATTTATTTTTAGCTTGTTATATTTTAGTGGCACATTTTTCTCTCTGATTTGTCTGACATTTCTTACCAGATGAACCATAAATTCCTTGAGGAAGCGAGTGTCTGTTTTGCACTGTGTATTACACAGAGCTAACCGCAGTGGGTACTGAATTGCTGAGAGGATGAACGGCTGCAGAGGAGCGTAGTCCGTCAGATGCAGAACTAAGCCCTGGGAACGGTTGACACAAATCAGACTACCTTTACATTTCAGTAAATAAATGAAAATGCTTGGCACACACAAGGCCGGAAAGTCCTGCCAACACAATTATCATGGTCAAAAGTGGATCTTGTTTATTCACCCCTGGAAGCCAGCTGCCCCATATAGACTGTGTCAGAGAAGAGTGGTCACATGTTCCACCACATCACACTAACCCTGAGCACTTAGTAAAATGCAAGTTTGAACAAAGAGATAGGACAGAGACTTCAATAGACCTTTGCTGCCAAGCTAAATGTCCCCTGTGTTAAATCTGGTCTGTGCTCCTAGGTCTCCTAGAATGGCTTGCTGTTGACCAGCCATGTTCACTGGAGCGGAACTGTGTCCACAGGTGACCCAGCCAGTCCTGCCTCCTTGTCCCCTGACTCTTTTCTCTTCTTCCTCATTCCACCATTAGATTAACATCAGGTGTTTGTTCAGAGGATGAATGTCCCCATCAGTGCTTTCTATAGACAACAAAGATAAGATGACTATGGTAGACAGAGTTTGGGGCCCTCCATCGTGGCTGTCAGTTCACTTTTGCCCCAGCTCCTTCCGGTGCTGGAGACCCCATTTACAGGTGTGAATCACGCAGCACCGCCTTCTATCTGGGCTCTCCAACCTGATGGTGCAGCCTCTATGTGTTTCTACAACCATAGTTTCCTGAGTCTGCCACGGATTTCTTCACTCTTTCCATCAGGCAGCCACCAATGTTCTAGATTCAATCCTTTTTGTTGTGCAGTTTAGGGTGGCTTCTGCTTTCATGGCTGACGCTCAGAATCTGACTAGCATAGCAACAGAGATTTCTCCGAAGACAAGAGGAGGAACCAACGTGCTCACAGGCTCTGCCGAACGCACCATTCCCACTCCCAGGAATGTAGGAAGGTGGCAATGCAATAGAGATTGCTGAGTTCTTTGCGACTAAGTCTACTCACAAGTCAATGCCTCTGTCTCAGAAGTGGGAGGTGGTTTATGGTTTGTACCGAGTAGACCCGTTCTAGATCACCATCAATATAAGATGTGGCATACTGAGTCTCAATTTTAAAGGGGTTCAGAGGTGTCAGTTGGTTTTCCACAAGTCACTCAGTTAATAAGTAACATTGTAAATGATGTCACAAGAAGAGTTTGTCCTTGGTTAGTTACTAGATTCATCATTTTGTTCGATGACTTTTATGCTCCTGGTTTTCAATGAGGATAAGTTACAATGAAGAGTTAGTTATGGAATAGATGCTTCTGGCTCTAGCATTCACTATTGCCTGGTACTGTTCCCATCACATCCATCGTCAGCTCATTGGTTATCCAGGATCCCCTCACAGAGACAGAATAATTTTCTTCTTAGTTTTTGAAACAGTCTGGAGATACTAAGCTACCTGTCGCTACATGGATGGGCGGTGGGGCAGCAAGTTGAGCACATGAATTGCTGTCTCCATTTAGGGATCTTGTTGCTTGTCATTTGTGCTTTTATTACACGCAAATTGAAAAGGAAACGTCTTTGAACATCAAATGAGGCAGGAAGCATGGATGGAGCAATGATTGATTTGAGCAATGTGTGAAGGCACATCTGGTGCTTCAAGATCAAATAGATGGGTGGGAACACAGCTTCGGAACTATCGACAGGCCATTGGAAAACTCTGTGGGGGACAAAATAGCACGAGACACTGAATGCTGCTAGCACAGAAACAGGACACGTTTGCGTTTATCTGTGCCATGTCAAAGGATAGTGGCTCTGCAGGAGGCTGAGAAGTGTAGAGTCTGAAGGAATGTCCTGGGGAGAGTTTGTCTTTGAAAAGTCAGTACCGTTCTTTGTGACTTAGAATTTCCTCTTTCTCTTTTTGAGATAGGTCATCTCTATACCTCTCAAGTTAGCCTTGTACTCACTATGGAGTCCAGGATTTCCTTGAGCTCACAGAGATCCTATTGACCCAGGCTTTCATTTGCATACGCCCCAGGCCTGGAAGGATTTTTGACTCAAAATGACAAAGGGAGAGGACTAATCTGAATTCCTTGTGGTGTGCACACTCTCCAGATGTAAATATGTGAATAATAGTCATAACATTATTCTATGTGTGAAGAAAATATTGCTGGTAATTACCATAGGCATTTGTTGTCACACCTATTGCTAACTTACCTGAGATGAGAGATGGAGAATTAGGGCAGCTGCAAAATTCCCTGAATTAAGGAGCCTAGCTCATTTTTAGATCACAAGCATAGTGGCTCAAATTGTGCTTCCCACTGAGCAAGGTGAGTGCGGCTATTGGCCACGCGCCCATAGGTTAGGTCCTGTTTCTTACCATGAGTTCACGGGAATGACCCAACTGATGGTTACAGAATGTTTGTATCTGTATTCAACCATCAGGAACACCATCACAAAACAGCCCTTTTCACTTCTTGACAACCAGAGGACCTCATTGCAGGGTCTCATGTTTCCACGTGGTCCAGTGGTTCAACAAAGCACTGGTGGGCTTAAATTTTAACCTGCAGTAGCCGTCAGCTTGCCTGCTTCTTCCCTAAGGGGCCTGCCCCTGTGGGGGTATAAGTTTGTTCTTTTTCTGTGCATATAATGATGAAAAACTAATTAAGAATTAATAGTGCAATGAATTCAAGGTATTTCTGGAGGGGACATTCATGTGCTGCACAGCTTTTCCACTGCCTTAGTTCTGAACATATAACATGTACATATTTGTACATACTACACAATACCAAGGCCTCAGTTCTGAATATATAACATGTACATGTTTGTACATGCTACACAATACCAATAGGCCTTAGTTCTGAATATATAACATGTACATGTTTGTACATGCTACACAATACCAATAGACATTAGTTCTGAATATATAACATGTACATATTTGTACATGCTACACAATACCAATAGGCCTTAGTTCTGAACATATAACATGTACATATTTGTACATGCTACACAATACCAATAGGCCTTAGTTCTGAACATATAACATGTACATATTTGTACATGCCACACAATACCAATAGGCCTTAGTTCTGAACATATAACATGTACATATTTGTACATGCTACACAATACCAATAGACACCATGTGAAACACCTGGGCTCAAATTTAAGATTATCATGTCTTAGTAACTGCAGTGTTTGGCTGTATAGAGAAAGAATTTTGCTTCTATAGAAACTTACAGTTTAATTACAGAAAAAAATTTTTCTACCATCATTCCTTAGCATGCAAGCGGTAAATCTGTCTATCTTTGAGTTGCATTGGTTAAACGATGAAGAATTATTTCTATTTTATGTGCATTTGTACCTGAGTTTATGTATGTGTGCCACGTGTGTGCCTGATGCCCACAGAAGCCAGAAGAGGGTATCACACTTCCTGAGATGAATTTCAGACAGTTGTGAGCTGCTGTGTAGATCCTGGGAACTGAACCCAGGTCTTCTGCTAGAGAAGCTTGTATTCTTAAACACCAAACAATCTCTCCAGACCCAGAATATTTTATTTTAATACTTTGTATTTGAGTGGCTGCCTCAAGTTTCATAAAAAATTCATGACTTTTGGATTGAGATTAGGACAGAATCTCCAACTTCTAAACTAGCCCTGAACATACATCTGCCTCTTTGTACCACGTGATAATGCAGTGGTGTTCTCATCCGTGATGGTTTAAAATGAAAGCAGCAATTGACTGTGAACAATGCTAAAAATGTCCTAAGTTCTGGAATATTAAATATTCAGACATTATTTAATTCTTTATGTAAAAGTAAACGAACACATCCATCTAATTATCAGGCAATTTGCTTTCATCTTTAAAGACTGGTAAAATTATATGAACACTATAGACTGGTTTTAAATTATTTCTTTACAGTTTATCAGTAAGTGTTTGGTTTCTATAGCTATGTACGGGTATATGGTATAAACCTGTATACTCAGGTTACATAAAAGTTTTCTCAGAAGAAAGGAGGCCACAAGTGGGCAATGCTTAAGAAGCCTTGGTCTAAACTGGTGGTTCTCAAACTTCCTAACACTGCAACTCTTAAACACAGTTTCTCATGTGGTGGTGACCCCAGCCATAAAATTGTTTCATTGTTACTTGATAACTGTATTTTGCTACTGTTATGAGTTGTCATATAAATATCTGATATGTGACCTCCATGGGGGTGGGGACCCACGGGTTGAGAATTACTTTTATGCCACACAAACAGCATCTGCGTGGGGGCTGTTTGCTCAAGAGGCAGTTGTCCAGAACTTTCATAATGGCAAGCTACGCACAGATGGCATGGGCTAGCTGGGGACCCACCCATGCCGACCCCCACACCCTATGACTAACCAACACGTAGGCACACTTCAACCAGAACACCTCCTGCTGCACAGGTCATACCCTTTAAACAGCGTACCATCCTGTGCAGCCTCACACACTCCCCTAGATGTTGATGTTGACATAAAGTCAGTTGAAAACTGGTTGGCAATCCTGTAAGATGAATTACACTGTCACCCGCCAGCTGTATGTCCTGGGAGGAATCCCTTGGGATCCTAATGGAGTTTTAATGAACATGGAAGATCCATCCTTTCTATATGAAAACGATCTCTCAGAACAGGCTGTCCTCCAACAACTGCCTCCCACATCAAATACCGCATACTGCAGTTACTGTTCAGAGACTCCTAAACTCACTGTATCTGAAAGGACCGTGTACACATTGTAGGGCACACCCGCACAGAATATACATAAAGAGAACTCTTTAATCAAAAGAAGAAAGGTTCCCCCAGGTAGAAGGGTGGGCGTGGCATATTTTCTACAATTCAGGTGTATCATATATTAGGACCTTCCAGAACCATGAAAATTAGAAGCCATTTCTAGAAACACAAGGGGTGGGCCTTGCATTTTTGTATGCTAATGTGCTTATATGGAGGTATACACATACATTTCCTTACTTACTTGTAGCCTAATTCTAGTTGGTATAAATAATAAAAACCCAGAGTCAGATAATAGGGGGTGAAAGCTGAGAGATCAGAGAAGCTGAGCGGCCAGTCACTAGGGAAACTTCTTACCTCTTCCAACGCTTAGACCAAAGGGTACGGTCCTGACCTCAGACTGCCTCTTCAGACTGCATCTCCATATTGCAATGAGCTCCTGTCTCTCCTGTCTTATATTCCTCTCTCTGCCCAGCCATATCACTCCTGTCTCTACCTCCCTAGTGCTGGGATCAAAGGCATGTGATCTCAAATGTTGGGATCACCTTTGTGTGAGTTCTGTTTCTCTTTTAGACTGGATCAATTTCATGTAGCCCCTGGTAGCCTTGAACTCACAGGGATCCTTCTGCCTCTGTCTCCAGAGTCCCGGGATTAAAGGTGTGTGCCACCTCTGCCTGGCCTCAAGTGGCTTAGCTCTGAACTCTGATCTTCAGGCAAGTTTTGTTAAAAACACAAACAAAAATGATCATACAACATACCCAGATTTATGGGACACAATGTTTTAAGAGGAAAGTTCATAGCACTAAATGCCTACATAAAGAAGCTGGAAAAGTCCCATACCAGATTGTTTGAAAACTCTAGAACAAAAAGAAGCAAACTCACCCAGAAGAACTACACAGCAGGAACTAATCAAAATGAGAACTGAAATCAACAAAATAGAAACAAAGAAAACAGTACAAAGAATCAATGAGACAAAGAGTTGGATCTTCAAGAAAATTATAAAAGCTAATAAGAAGCCTAAGCTAATGGGCCAATCAGATTATAACTAATGTAGACCTCTGTGATTTTCTTTGGGACTTAACAATTGCTGGAACTGGGCAGAACAGAAATCCTCAGACAACAATTCCCAGGTTTATACAAAACTGCCACACTGACTGCCAATGTGCCTGAACCAGGGAACCTACGAGAGACTGACATAGGCACTCTCTGTATATGGTACAGTTATGTAGCTTGGTTTCCTTGTGGTACTCCTAACAGTGGGAACAGTGGCTGTCTCTGACTCTTGCTTGTTTTTAGGACCCTAGTCCTCATTCTGGGTCACCTTGCCCAGCCTTAATACATGGGAGGTTCTTATTCTTACTGCAACTTGACATACCATGTTTCATAGATATCCATGGGGAGATCTGTTCTTTCCTAAACAGAAACAGAGGAGGAGTGAAGTATGGGTTGGGAACAGAGGTGGGGACTGGAGGAAACTGAAGCCAAGGTGTAAATAAATTAATTAATTAATTTATAAAAAGAATAATCATACAAAGCCAAAACTATGAATACTACACACTAAATACTGACTTAGACCAGAAGTCTTTTTTTTTTTTTTGTGGTTTTTCGAGACAGGGTTTCTCTGTGGCTTTGGAGCCTGTCCAGGCTGGTCTCGAACTCACAGAGATCCGCCTGCCTCTGCCTCCCGAGTGCTGGGATTAAAGGCATGCGCCACCATCGCTGAAGAATAATGTGTAAGATGTGTTGCTCATGGGAAAGAGGAGCCTTCAGAACACTGACAGTAGAATGATTCTTTCTAAATTAATAACATGCTCTATGCTCCCACATTTATTGAAAACAAGCTGTGGAACGACATATACCCTGGAGGGTCGACGGTGTCTGCATGGAGGACGTAAATGTTTTACTGTATGCACCTATGCTGCTTAGGTCTTTAGACATAAGCATGTGCTCACTTATTTACAGACAGATTAATGTGGAAAGGGAAGTGGGTGGGACCCTTTCTCCTTACAGATGGAGTTGTTTGTGATGTGAACCAAGAGTTCACACGCAAAGAGCCACATATCACACAGGGTGTGTTCAGCAGGTGGGGCTGGTGTTTGCTGAAATTAACTCTGTATGTTTCAGGGGATCCAAGGGTCCCCTTGGGGAAGAAGAAATCGTGTTTCACAGGTCAGCTTCAAAGCTGTGAGGGATAGAAATCAAGGGAATAAGAATAAAAGGAACCTTTGGTGACACCATATTTTTGCTGAAGCCTTCCATTCTGTAGAAGTGTTTTTTTGAAGCATGTTGCAAAACTGTTGTTTACAAAAAAAAAGTGCAAATAAGACCAGAACAGCATCACTGCCCTCAATCCTCATGTGTCACTCAGAGCCCACAGAAACTTGTTCTGCTCAGCATCATGTGGTCTGGCTGAAGAAGACCAAAGGAAAATTCAGATAGTGACAGAAGCTCAGGTTTTATTTTATGGCTCATGCCAACTTTCATGTGCCGTGACGGGGAGGACTTGGAGCCATCCTCTGGGGGAGGGCCGTTCCATTAATCAAATGCTTCCCATTATGAGGGAACATTTCCTGACTCTGAGCCTACGATTTTACATTTTGTGTAGCATTATAACATTTAGTTAATTGGATTATCTCATTAGTAGATCTGAAATAACAGTCATCTTCTTTCCCGTTTTCTTGTTGTCTTACTGTGGTTATGTGGACAGAAAGCAGCTGGGAAATGCGCTGGCCCTCACTGTCTTGTCTGTCTTCTTCTATCACATAGACACAGGGAGTGAGGACCCTAGGATGCAAGGTTGAGTGTGATCATGTGTCATTGCACGGTGGACACTGTCAGCATCTGTGTGGACACAGAGAACATTCACCTGCTTTGGTTGACTTTCATTTCAACAGGCAAAATAATTTGGTTATCCACATTGGCTGCCTGGCTTCCCCTTACCATTAATAATTGCTGTTTGGGAAGGACAAAGAACATGGGCCTTCGAACCCTAAAATGAATGGGGATCGAATCAATTCATTCTGTTTGGACACAGTGCTCATCTGCAGCCTGGCGAACACAGCGTCAGGCTTGCTGAAGGCAGACCTCATGTTCACTGAATGGGAACACAAAGTCCTGACTGAGTCATCCGGCTGCTTCTGTGGCAGGTGCCTACAGCAATGGTGTTTTGATGGGCACTTGATAAAAACAGGAGATGGAAAAATCAATACTCTCTGCTAGTAAGAGTCACACTTCATTAAGAAGGTACATTTAGAACAAGCCAAGAAATGTCAGGCCTTGCCCACAAGTGCTGGGAGCAAGCTTCCTAGATAAGACCTGCTCTCCTGGGACCCTGAGTCGCTGTGGCCTTTGACACCCCAGATGGGAGAAGCGTTATCATTTTGGGTGCCTCCAGACACATTCAAGTTAGTCAAGAATAAGCCTTGCCAAGAAAGCTGAAAACTGAAGGTTCCACGGAGGGCTGTACCCCACTGTGTGTTCTTACCACTCCACACTACCCCTCAGAATACGAGCATCTGGAGAGGAGGATGAATTAACTTAAACCCATCCATAGTTTGGGATGCTAAGGTCTTAATTCATTTAATAACAACCACACTGCATTGTAAAAACCAGTTGAATATATGCCATCTTTATTTTATTAACTAATTTCATCTTCTCACCATACAGAGGACACAAATGACTTGGATTGTAGTGTGTGATAAATCTCAACTGGATAGACAAGCGTCAGCAGCTGTTGTCAAACAGGGCTCGCTCATTGTTTCCTGGGAACTGCGTCGTGGAAACAGAGCCAACGAAGCATGGCGCACATACAGGGTTATGACTGAGAAAGAGTAATGGAGGCATGAGCCAGTAGTCCTCAAAGCAGCACAAGAGAGCTGCTCTTGGGGTGGGGGGAATCACAGATGGAAGGGCTTTTTCCCATTTACACTTGTAATTGTTATTTCTGATAGGTCTACCTCCCAGGCCTCCCCACCTCCAAGGCCTCTCCACCTCCCAGGCCTCCCCACCTCCCAGGCCTCCCCACCTCCCAGGCCTTCCCACCTCCCATATCTTCCCACCTCCCATGTCTTCCCACCTCCCACACCTTCCCATCTCCCACACTTTCCCATCTCCCAGGCCTTCCCACCTCCCACGCCTTCCCACCTCCCAGGCCTTCCCATCTCCCACGCCTTCCCATCTCCCACACCTTCCCACCTCCTACACCTTCCCATCTCCCACACCTTCCCACTTCCCACACCTTCCCACTTTCCACACCTTCCCACCTCCCGCGCTTTCCCATCTCCCACACCTTCCACCTCCCATGCCTTCCCACCTCCCACACCTTCTCACCTTTCACACCTTCCCACCTCCCACGCCTTCCCATCTCCCACACCTTCTCACCTCCCACACCTTCCCACCTCCCAAGCCTTCCCACTTCCCACACCTTCTCACCTTTCACACCTTCCTACTTCCCACACCTTCCCACTTCCCACACCTTCCCACCTCCCACGCTTTCCCATCTCCCACACCTTCCACCTCCCATGCCTTCTTCCTATTTCCCTTGACTTCCTACCTCCCACATCTTCTGACCTCTTGTGTCTTCTTCTAGCAAATCCAAAGACAAATAAACCCCTTTAAACTAATTTAGCAGCATATTTTCTCTGATTTTCTACTGTCCTGCCTTTCCTTTCTCCTCCAGTTCTCCACCCCATCCTTCAAATTGTGCTGAGCCAACATCATTCCTAAAAAAGAAACAAATGTCTCTGTTAAAATATCTAATTCTTAGGTCCAGACCTTATTAATGAAGATGGGCTCAACCTGGGAGCCTCACAACAGTTGAAAGTCTAATTTAAAAATGTTTGTGCTGAAGAAATATGTGTTTATCCACTGAAAAACAACTTTAGCTCTTTTCGCTATTGGAAAAAAAAAGGATTCATGGCAAATCAGATTTCAGTTATTACTGAGATGGCTGTTTGCTTGATGGAGGCTTGGGCTGTCTCCCTTTGCAAGGTTAATCATCTTCACAGCATCCTGTTTGGTATTGGGTTTCCTGTTTGTCTTATTAGAGCAGAAAACCATGCCATGTGTTCTCCTTGGGGGGTTTATCTCCTTTCATTACTAATTGTCAAGATTTTGGGGAAAGTCAACATGCTTATCTTCTGTAAACAAAGCTTTTTTTTTTTGAATGATCATGTTCCCTTAAAGGATGATAGGTATCACTGTGCTTACTCATTACATAATGTCTGGGTGCCTTTCAGGAATCTACACTTCATCAGTCATCTGAGTCTATTGCTGACTTTTCCAGTAATGTTTACAGATTAGATGTGTGTGTGTGTCTGTATTGTATGTGACCTTATTTATTTTTAAAATGGCACTCTGTGATAATTAAGATGATTTTTCTACTATATACCAAATATTATTTGGGCCGTGTGCTTCACTGGCTTACAAAGAGTTGATGCAGAAAGATTTACACAGTACAAGATTACCTCACGCAGGTTCTGAGACGGAAGAGTGTTACCTCATGGACTTGACCTTAGGAAGAGACATGGAGAGGCAGGCAGGCTCTGAGGCTGTGTCTGCTGTCTAACTCTCTTTTCCTGTCCTCAGAGCATGCTTACACATACACTATCCATCATGAGACACATGTGCGAAACTAAAATGCTGGTCCCATGGAGATCTCAAATGCTTCCTGGACAAATGACCAAGGAGAACCACAGTGAACTTTATGTTGGTGTGATGGTGTGTGTGTGTGTGTGTGTGTGTGTGTGTGTGTGTGTGTAGTGTCATCATTCTACCAATAAAAATGTGCATAACATGACACAGGACAGGACATTTTGACTTCTGGAATTGTCAAAACCAGGGCACGCCACATCTTTTTCTTAGCTTAACACAGAAAATTTAGATTTAAAAAAAGGTAAGCCTCTTGTTCCAGATCTTATTGAAAATTTTCCTTGATCAGGCTGGATGCATGATCATTTAGACAAGAATACTTTGTTTCTCAGGTTCCCTCTTAGCTATGACTAGCCATGTGCCTGTATTCTGCATAGCTAGACAGGGAGAATTGTTAAGATTCATAATTCATGTCCAATTTAATAACTTCATTTTTCTTTACAACTGATTACTAGTCCATTCTGTGTATTTACATTTTAAAAATCCACTCATCAGCTAACAAACACCTAAGCTTATTCTATTTCCTAGGTGTTAAGAACAGAGCAGCAGTTAACACAGATGAGCAATTGTCTCTGAAGTAGGATGTGGAGTCCTTTGGGTGTATGGTCAGCAGTGGTATAGCTGGACCATGTGGTTCTGTCTGTGGTGTTTTGAGAAACCTGCAATCTTATTTCCAGAGTGGCTTCATCACACTTCTACTAGGAGTTTCTAAGAGTGCCGTTTGGCCACACTCAGGCCATTCTTATTATGGTGAAATGGAATCTTAGAGTAGTGTTAATCAGCTTTTCCCTGATAGCTGAGACCATTGAACATGTTTTCACATTTGTAGTAATAAGGATGGCGGGGCTGCGTCCCCAGCACCTCGGCTGCCTGCTCGGCTAGCTTATGCCCCGAAATAATTACATGGACACTGTATTCTTTTAATCACTGCTTGGCCCATTTCTATCTAGCCTCTTCTAGGCTAATTCTCACATATTAATTTAGCCCATTTCTAATCATCTGTGTTGCACCGCTCTTACCGGGAAGATTCTAGCCTATGTCCATCCTGGGTTGGAGCTTCTCTCGCGTGCATCTTCCCGGGAGCAGGGAGCATGGCGTCTCCCTGAGGTGTCTGCTCCCGAGAGGAGAGCTGTGGAGTCTGAGCTCACTTCCTCTTCCTCCCAGCATTCTGTTCTGTTTACTCCACCTACCTATGTCCTAACCAATAAAATGGACCAAGGCAGTTCCTTTATTAGCCAATGACCTTCCTCCATCACACATTTACTAACAATTTCTATTTATTGTTCTGAGAATTTTTATTTGGTTTCATAAACCATTTTATTTATTGGTTTTGTAGAACTCATTTCCTAAGGTTTTTGTCCAGAGTCCTCAAGTTCAGCATCCTGCCCAACATGTATAAGTTTGATGCTGAAGTGACCAAAGACCTGGCCAAAGTAACTTAAGGGAGTGAGATGTTCTGACTTACAGATCAGAGGAATGCAATCCATGGTGGTGGGACAGGTATGGGGACAGGGGTAACTTCCTCATGGCATGAGCCAGTAACAGAGAAATGGGAATGCCAGAGGTTAGCTGACTCTCTCCTTTCTTTGTATTTAGCTTAGGATCCCATCCCAAGTGATGTGCCCCCCACAGTCAGAGTGGGATTTCCTTATTCAGTTAGCTCGACACTCCTAAAATGCCATAGATGCTTTTCAATTCTATTTAGTTGACAAATTAATCGTGGTCCTCCTCTGTTGTGCAAAATGAAAGGTGCCTAACTGATCAGCTCATCTTCCAGCTCCCTGTCTAAGTCCTGTCTAATAGCCAGCACTTGGTCCTTTCTGCCAGCCTCCTTTCCACATCTCTGCTTCTTAGCTGAGGTTTGTTGTTTATGGAAGTTAGGGGCTTAGGTTTTATGTGTAGGTCTGTCTCCTCCCGTGTTTACTTATCTTCCTGGAGATACTCCAGGACACTTCCTAGACCCCCAACACTGGGCAAGGGTCAAATCTTAGAATGCAGAATCATTCAGATCCATAATGAACACGTTCCTGGCTGGGAACATCTTTTGTATTTACATCCAATGCCAAGCACAGAACTTTAAATCTAGGTAATAGTTAAAGTTTAAATTGTGTATGGAAGGCCAGCTGGCCTGGGTCTGAAAAAGCATGGGATAAATTTGGACTAGCTGAACATAGTGGACAATGAGGAAGAATGGGAACTCAAGAACAATCGCAGTGGGTTTTTGATCCTACTGCACGTCCTGGCTTTGGGGGAGCCTAGGCAGTTTGGATGCTCACCTTGTGAGACCTGGATAGAGGTGGGCAGTCCTTGGGCTTCCCACAGGTCAGGGAACCCTGATTGCTCTTTGGGCTGACGAGGGAGGGGGATTTGATTGGGGGAGGGGGAGGGAAATGGAAGGCGGTGGCGGGGAGGAGGCAGAAATCCTTAATAAATAAATAAATTTAAAAAAATTGTGTATGGAAAAATCTACTTGAACTGTCTGTACCTCTCAGGGATGAGGCATGGGTTATCAGAATGGGTGTATCTCCATTTTCTACTCCAACTACAAAAAAACAGTAAATGCAATACATGAACCCATTTCTTAGAATTCTTTCTTTTTTTAAAGATACAGCAGCCTCAGATTCCACCAGTGTTGCTTGTTCTGTTGGTTGGTTGGTTAGTTGGTTGGTTGATTTTAGTTTTTTGAGACAAGGGTTCTTTGTGTCACAACTCTGGTTGTCCTGGAAATTGATTTCTTGATCAGGCTGGCATTGACCTCACAGAGATCTATCTGCCTCTGATTCTGGGTACTGGTATTGCAAGTTTGTGCCGCCACCACTGGGAAGATTTTATTGTTATTTATCATTGATGTTATTTTCCCCAGAGGACTGGGAATTGATCCCTGCCTCTGTAGTAATAAGGGCGGCGGGGCTGCGTCCCCAACACCCCAGCCACCTGCTCGGCTAGCTTTTGCCCCAAAATAACAACACACAAACTGTATTCATTTAAACACTGCTTGGCCCTTTAGCTTTAGCCCTTACTGGCTAATTCTGATATACCGATCAACCCATCTCTAATAATCTGTGAGCACCGGTCTTACTGGGAAGATTCTAGGTCGGAGCTTCATCGCGTGTGTCTGCCCGGGAGTGGGGCATGGCGTCTCGCTGAGGCGTCTGCTCCCGAGAGGAGAGCTGTCGAGTCTGAGCTCACTTCCTCTTCCTCCCAACATTCTGTTCTGTTTATTCCACCTACCTATGTTCTAACCAATAAAATGGGCCAAGGCAGTTCCTTTATTAGCCAATGACCTTCCTCCATCATGCCTCTCTTTACAAAGGTCAACTCAAATGGTACACAGGACCTAATATATGACCTTGCTGTGGTTTGAATGAGAAATATCTTCCATACGCTCATGCATCTGAGCCCTTGGACCCCATTGGTGGCCTTCTAGATCCGAGAGGAGGCAGGACTTTCTGGGAGAGCTCATCCCAGAGTCTGAGCTTTGAGGTTTTATTACCTGACTCCGCTTCCTGTTATCTCTTCCTGCTTCCTGTGCATTGATGAAATATGATCTCTCTGCTTCCTGACAGTTAAGCTGGCATCACACCCAGGCTCCCATGACTTGCCACCATGATGGACTACACGCCTTCTGGAACTGGAATTAAAAATAATGCCTTTTCCCTCTAAGTTTGATGTCTGAGTACTCACTCTATCATAGCAATAGTAACTGTTGTAGGTTTGCTTTCTGGTCCTCTGACAAATATCAGTCAGAAGCATCTTCAGGAGGAAAGGGTTCATTTCAGCTTGTATTTCCTCATCATAGTCCAACACGATGGGAATTCAGGGCAGAAAATCAAGCAGATACCATGGAGGAACACAACTTGGTGGCTCACCCACTGGCTTATGCTGAACCAGTTCTCTCCTGCAGACCAGGGCCATCTCTCAAGGGATGGATGGAGCTTCCCACAAAGGGCTGGCCCTCCCCTCCCACAGCTGCTATCAATCAGGCAGTGCCTCCCTGACATTCCCAAAGGCCAATCTGATCAGGGAAATTCTTCAACTGCACTTTCCTCTTCAGAGGCGATGCTCTGTTTCGTGTGTCAGGTTAAATAAAAACTAATCATGACATGAACGCAGGTCTGAATCTTCAAAACCTCCTCTAGATCTTATTTCTAAATCATAGAATGAAAACAGCATCTTAAGTCGTTTCTTTGAGATCTTTTATTGCATTTGCTGTTAGCATGGGCAGATAGCCACAGATTGCCACAAGTAAATGAAGAGTAAACATTTAATGGCTCATTCTCTATGTGGAAGTCAGTGCTTAGCATGGGCAAAACTATTCACAATGTTGATAAAATCTGTATGCTCTGAAGAAGGGAACAAATTATCTCCACCGTAAAGTGAGGTGTCTGGCTCTTTGTGTCCATCCCTGTATTCATGTACAGAAGTTCACATTGTTGAATGAAGTCTCAGATAGCACGGGAAGTACTCATTACTCTCACAGCTTCAAAACTGAGCACAGAGAGACCTAGAAGACAAGTCACATGTGTGGAAGCAAAGGCACAGTCCTCCCCAGGTCACAAGTGCTGTCATTACAACCTGTGGGTTTCCTGTGGTCAGAAATGCTCGTGCACATGTTTCCTTTTGTGAAATCCCACGGTCCTATTCACCTGTTCATGCTTGGTTACAGACCATTTTTAGAAACACAAACATTCACTTCAAAGTAGCTTTAAATCTACAGGAAATTTCTTAAAATATAATTTTTTAGATACACTTGCTCATTTTATTATGAATACTGTGTCTTACATCTGCAATAACTAACAGAAGACTGGAAAATTACTACTAACTCATGCATGGCCATATTTCATTCTGGTCTTTAGAATTTCTGCCTTGCATTTTCTTCCTGGTCAGGGACTCTCCAGGATGCCACATTACAGGTGTTACTACAGCTCTAGGGTTTCTCTCGGTCATGGTAAATTTCTAGTAGTTTCATTTCTGTCATTGGAATAAAAATATACCGACGCCCCCAAAAAACCCACACAGGAAGGAAAGTGCTCATTCTGCTTACAATATCATGCTATATAGTCCATCACATTGGGGAAGCTAATGGAGGGTCTCAAACAGCTAATCATGACTCCATGAAAGACAGAGAGAGACAAACACATTGATTGGCTAATGCTGCCTCTTTGCTTAGTTTCTTCAGTCTTATACAGTTCAGGGATCCTCTCTAGGGAATGGTGCTGCCCACATTGGTCTCGGTCTTCTCACTTTCATTAACAGCCAAGACAATTCCCTTGAGGCATGCCCATAGGACAACCAGCTCTAAAGATTCTCTCAACTGTGACTCTCATCCCAGACAGTTCTTGGTCGTGGCAAGTTAACTTTTAAAACCAACTAGCCAACGTTTTCAGGCTTCCCTGGCTTCAGTGACATTGACAACTGAGGGAGTTTGCAGAATGGCCCTCGGTGTGCATTCATCTGAAGTCTAGTAACACGTCGCTGGTCCATCAGTGTGACGTCATCAGTGTGCTGCACAATTAAGCTGGGTGATGGAATGCACATCTCTAATATCGCCAATGCCCACACTGCAACCCACTGAAGAGATGGCATGTCACCAGCTGAAGTGCACTGGGAACACAGGGGACTAACTGTAGGTTGTCTTCGCTCAGCGGGGATGCATGTCCCATGCAGCAGCCACAGCCTTTCCTTCTCAGGATACCTCAGCACAACAACACACAGAAGAGCAAACATCCATAAATCCCTACAGCTATTAATTCCGACACACTCCTGGACCCTGAACATGCCTTTATCCTGCCCCCTTTATCATAACATACTTTTAATACTAGTTTTTTTTTCATGAGTAGTTACTAAGCGAGAAGATGCTTCTAATGCTCAGTTGCCCTTGGTCACAAGCTCTTTGTATTTTTTTAAGTGTTGATGATGCTGTTTAGATTTTAAATCACCCAAGAAGAGAGTGGATGAGTGTAGAGCTGAAATAAATGCCTAGAGGGGGAGTTACTCTGTTTTCTGTCCCCTGGAACTGAAGGATTGCTAGGGCTCTGGAGAGGAGAGGAGGAAAAGCTAAGTGAGCAGGTGTCACATACGCGCATGAAATGAAAGCTCACTTTGTGTATGATAAAGAATTAGCTTTCAGTGTTTGCTAAACTGAAGGGGACTAAAATGAGGAAAGGGAACCGCATAATATAATGCTGATAATATCAAAACCAGTAAGTGACAAAGCCATTCAAACACTTCATGTCAATGTATCATGGGTCGGAATCAGTCAAATATTCTCCAAGTGAGGTTTCACTCATTTCTCATGGAAATTGCAGGTGGTAGTCATTGTTAAATTCTGCTTTAAGAAAGGCATGGGTCAAGAGGGCTGCGAGCATCGCCCAATGGGAGAGCGTTTGCCTGGCAGGCAGAAAGCTCAGTCTCCAGTACCTCCAGAAAATTAGTAAAGGAAGAAGGGAACAGATCTAGAGAATGACACGACTCGGGACACACCCATAGTGACCGTGGAAGTTACCCCAGTATCACCTACTATCTCAGAGCTGTGTTATCTGATGAGAAAAGATACCCGACTAAAGCTTAAGCCAAGGACAGACTGACAGCGGCCTGGGGAATCTCAAGTGATGGAATTTAATATAAATATCGCCTCCCAGTATAGAGGCTAAGAGTCAGATATTGGACAATAGTGACTGGAGATTAAACACAGCCTCCCAGATTAATATGTGAAGCCTAGGACCCACCTCCCATAAAGTGATGTCTCCTCTCAAGCCCGGTGGCTGCCTGCAAAGCTTTGACATTCAGGAAGCGTCTATGTCTGTGAAGGAAAGTCATCAGCACCTTCCTTGCTGGGAGGACCTTCCCTGGGCCACTTAGAGAGTCTGAGTCAACATACTCAGGCAACATGCCAGCCTAGGGCTCTGGGGAATCCCATCCTTCCTGTTGGAGACTATAAACTGAACCAAATTCTGCCTGCTAAACTGAAACCTATATTTGTCATTTCCTGCTTTCTTAGAGAAAAACATGTCTGGTTTTACATTCCATTAGTGTTGATAACTATTATTAACCTGGCCGGGCGACTGCTATCAAACACAAGAGGTTGTAATTCTTACAGCCAGCATCACAGTAAACTAATTTGGCCAGGGATCTGGGTAAATAATGAAGGCAGCCTTTACCGGTTCTCTTTTGAGATGCCGGTCCTCAATAACCAGCCTCCATATGTGCTGTTTCTGTGATGGCCCCAAAGCACAGGTGGAGATATTGCACAGATTACAGCAGGCCCTGCACGAGCTTGTACTGAAGTTGGCAGGAAGGGAAGTTATTTGTTAACGGTGAAGTGCACTAGAACCCTGGCATCAACACAAGGCGAAGGCTACTCCCCTGGTTTCAGTAGAGATCCACATAATTGTTCCAGAATTTTCCAGCCTGCCCCTTTGAAATCACTACCAAGAGTGTTAAGCTCCCCAACCTTCCCACAGTGCCTCATCCAAATAATCGCACACACAACCTTGACGGTAGCACGAATTCTAATTAGGCTTAATAATAAAAACCTGGAGTCAGATACTAGGGCGTGAAAGCTGAGAGGTCAGAGAAGCAGAGCAGCCAGCAGCCACTAGAGTTCTTACCTCTACCAGTGCTCAGACCGAAGGGGAGATCCTATCTCTAGGATCCTCAGACTGCATCTCCAGAGTGATGTTTCCTCAGACTGCCTGCTCAGATGGCACTGAGCACCTGTCTCCTCCTGCCTTATATTCCTCTCTCCACCCAGTCATATCTCTCGTGTCTCCACCTCCCTAGTGCTGGGATGAAAGGTGTGGGATCCCAAGTGCTGGGATCAGCTTTGTGTGAGTTCAGTTTTGTGTAGCCCAGCATGGCTTTAAACTAACAGAGATTTGTCTGCCTCTGTCTCCCAAGTCCTGTGATTAAGTGTGTGCTACCACTGCCTGCTCTCTGGTCTTCAGGCAAGCTTTATTTGTTAAAACACAAACAAAATATCACCACATATGAGTGGCAGACAGAAACCCAGTTTTCCTTCCTTAGTGACACTACCATGCATAACATAATTAATAAAAACCCAGAGTCAGAAATTGGGATTCAAACTGAAGGTCGGAAAAGTAAAACAGCCAGCCACTGGTTCTTACCTCTACCTCAGTCTGAAATGGCGATCCTACCTCCAGGAATGTTGGAATGAGACTGCCTGAGGGCTGTCTCCTCCAGCCCTATAATCCTCTCTAGGGCTGGGCTTAAAGGCATGCACCACTACTGCCTGGTTTCTATGACAAACTAGTGTGGCTACTGGGATTAAAGGTGTGTGTCCCCACTGCCTGATCTGTAAGGCTGATCAGTGCTGCTGTTTTACTCTCTGAACTTCAGGCAGGCTTTATTTATTAAAATATAAATGAAGTATCACTGCAGCCATGGTCGGGTGTTCTGTAATACACCTGCCTAGTTCATGCTATCTCCAGTTGTTAAGGGGAAAAGATCTTGCTTACTTGGAGGCTGGATACACACCTTTCTCAGAACGTATTCAGTTTCCTTATTGACCTCACCAGTCCTCAGCACCTCATCTCCAAGAGACATGCCATCTTAGATGCAGGATGTCCTGACATTGTCACAGGTGAGCTGAGATCCTTTATCCTTTTGTACCTACAAACATGTTTGCCTGCACGCCCATGTGGACACTTGCCCATATGCTGGCCTCGACTAATACATAATGGTAAAAACATCTAAAATTCATGTTGAATTTAAATAAACATAGTCTTCTCATGTGCTTCTTAGTATAGTTAGAATGTAGACAGGAGAATCAATTTTAAAAAAGAAACAGTTAAACTTGGTTCAGATTCTCACTTCTACTGCCAGGGTGTTTTGTAACTCTATCTCCAACAGCTGTCAAAGGTGTTAAGTCTACACCTTCAGAATTCCCTGCTTCATGAGTTTGTGTCGTACTTGTCTAGACCAAACCTTATTACATAAGAATTCCACCACCACCCCTAAGGGAAGACTAGATGGCTCAACAGGAAAAGACACTTGTCACCAAGCCTGAAGATTTGAGTTCAATCCTGAGACCCACATGGTGGCGGAAATGAGTCAACACCCATAAGCTGTGCTCTGACCATCACATGACTTAGGCGTTGTTGAAAGGAATTCACGGTCAGAGGATGTGCTTAATGCAGTGTATGCACACAACACTGTGCCTTTGTCGGGATTTTCAAACAGTCCTAACATGGCACTTATTAAATATGTTTGTAGAAGAAGTGGGGAGGCACAGGCGAAGTGGAGACCCAAGTATAGACCAAAAACATAGCACAAAGTTGGCTCAGTACCATTCCCTTATTTCTGAAATCCAAAGCCGGGTTGCAGATATCACACTGGCCTCATCTGTTCCTGCCCATGTGTCTGCTGGTGCCATGACTGAGCAGCAGCCTTTGTCTGACATCCAGTTTCAGAAGACGGATGCTGCAGAGGCAACTGGCTATTCATTTAGTGGGAGTAAATGGTAAATTGCAGTTCTGCCTTGGATGTTTCAGCATCCTCAGAAATAACCATTCTTCTTCTCTTTCATGAAAGTTCTTCCTGCTCAAATGTTCTAAGCTGAACACAGATGAGTCCATATTCACAGATGCATCTGAGTTATCTAGATTTGAGGGGTGTGGATGTTTCCTTCTCACTAGGAACAATCTCCTTTTTAGGACTTCTTGAAAATGTTTGTTGCTACTGTGATATCTGAATAATAAACATACAAAATAGCAACCACATTTTAATGTGGTATATTTTGGGAGAAAGACAAGTAAGCTACAAAGAGAGAAAGTGACCTTCTCATTGTAACGTCTTATTATTCTTTAGCCATGTGCTATCAGCATGATGATTTACTATTGGGGCTGCTATCTGCCCCTTAACTCTTTGTTAGCTAACTAAAGATGTCTAATTTTAGGGTTCTTGATGTCTTAGACCATTGCTCAACCTTCCATGAGCTGCACAGCACCTGGGCACAAAGCCTGCAGCTCTGGCGCACAGAGCAGATCCTGGGTGTCAACAGCATGTTCAGAAATGATGTTATCATGGGTGTTATTGTTAGTGATAAGGGTCCGTGGAAAAGGAGCCCAGCCTCAGCCACCCATAGAGAAGTAGCACCCACTAGCCCTAGAGGGAAGATGTATTTAGACACTTCTCTGGACTCAGTTAAACCGACCCTGCTCTGCTACTATCCCCAATGTTAGCATCTGTCTGGGAAATCCAGGATGACATCCCTCAATCTGTCTTTCTGACTCTCAACACAGTCTGTATCCCTCGAAGTTCCCAGGGAAGTTTCTCCGTGCGGAGCGCAAACACACATTCCTGGTCACTGCTACAAGTGACTTGAAGTTTAAGGCCCTTTTGGAGTAGGCCTGGGCCTCCTCCCCTCCCTTTCACCGGGCTGTCTGATGCTGGACATAACACCAATGTCTCCTCACAGCACTTGTACGTGTCAGAATTTGTCCTTCTGCTGACTCTGTGGGGTGAAGACTTTTTAAGCACGCAGGAGGAGATGCCCGGCTGCAGAGGTCGTCTGCTCTCTCCGTAGTTAGGGCAGCGAGGAGACCAGCAACTGAGTTTTATTTTTCTTCAGGGATAAATCTTTGAAGAAGACTTAAAGGAATATTAACAGCAACAACAATGAAAGCAATTTTGGCTCTGTGATGCGGGATGTTTTAGCAGGGGAAGTCCCCTGTGGTCAAGCCCTGTTGCCTGAGTGTAATGCCTGGGACCTCCATGTTGGGAGGAGAGGACTGACAGGCACGCGTTGCCGTCTGATCTCTACATGCCTGCTGCAGTACATGTGTGCACACAAACAGAATAAAAGTAACAATGAGAGGTCTTGTCGGGAGGAGCTGAGACACACGTGAAGCTCCTTTGAGATACTGCTCTTTTTAGATTATGGAAGCTTGACCTTGGAAGTAAACTGCGAGGAGATAGTACAAGGTTCATCAAAAAATTTTTTAAAGGCACAGATCATAAATATTTTAGGCTTTGTGATCTGAGAATACAATTGAAGATTTCATGTAGGGCTCCGCATCACCATTTAAATCATTCTAAATTGCCAAAGCCTGTACCAACACGGAGGTGTGTCACAGATCATGCATGCCTACACACTTCATGCTTACACTCACACTTACACACTACGTGTGCTGTTAGACATGTCTCCTTTCTTACACAAAATTAAAAGAAGCTTAGCTGTGGGTGAGTTGAAGTTGACAAAGCACCGCGTGCTGACTCAGCCTTGAAAGCTGAAGTGTCTTTAAAGGCAAGACTAGAAAATGAGGCAGAAAAAGAATTGGTTTTTCTCTGAATTTATGGTTGCCTTGTTGGCACTTTTAAAGTGGATTAAGAAATATTGTGAGCCTCAGATTTTTGGGCTCCTGACTTCCTTCATACGTCCTTTCCCAGCACAGCCCTGGAGACTACTGTTCTCAGGGAAACCCTGGGAAGGAAAGCAATTGCTTGTTGTGGAAGATGACACCTCAGATAAAAGGAGGCACAGTGTTTCAGTCAGTGCAGGAGGACACGCATCACGGGTGTCAGCGTAGCTCATCTGGGAATAACTACACTATGATTCTAGTATAGCTGAAGTGGATGCGTGTAACACACGTGCATGCTTGATTGGAGGCAGACATGGTGCGTATTTACCAACATCACTCGGGAAGTCTCTGAAGGAGAGTTTAGGGCATAATGGCTTCTGTATGCCGTTGAGCAGTTTGAAGGCACAGGTGAGTGGAATGGAAATGGAGAGCTCCTATGATTGCACGCAGAGGTTTAAGAAAACATGAATCATAAGGCTATGAATCTGAAAATCATTCACAAAGGGAACTACATGATTATTGGTCAGTGCTAAGGCCTGCCTTGAATTTCACAGTCATGGCTGTTTTTTCTTCTCTAAGACCAGTCTAAACAATCTTTCATAAATGCCTATTAAGCCATTTTGGCACAAGATAGGTAGAGGATTGGGTGTGATTGGCGTCAGCGGTCTTGAAGTCAAATAGAGAAGCAGAGAGGGGTCCTCAGGTCATGGCTGTTGGAAGATGACCCTGAAACACTGCTTCCAGGACAGGGGCGAATGAAGCTCCAAGAGAAGCTGGTCTTTGGGGGCTGGAGTCAGGGCGGCTTTGTCAGATGTGAGTGAGCATACTGGATGCTTGGGTCCATCTGAATTTCAGAGCCATGGTGACTGAAATACCAGCATGTGTGTGTGTATGTGTGTGTGTGTGTGTGTGTGTGTGTTTGTGCACGCACATGCATGTGCTGCAGGTCATGTGTGGATGGCTTTATCTTAAATGGCATTGGAATTGCTTTTCTGGCATTTAAATTTAACTCAGCATCCTAGATCTCATCTGGCCACTTGCTCTATGTGAGTTGTGAGGATTGGAGGTCCATGCCTAGGCATGGGTGGGTTTGTAATGAGATAGGGACAGTGCTTGGCCATGACCGTGAGAGGACTGCATAAGAGCATTGGAAAGGAAAGCTCAGAGATGCTTAGGAATCTTTTCCATGCACAATTTTGTGAAGAAAACAAGAATAGCAATGGGAAAATTGAACTAATGAACCACTTCTGAGATCTCCAGCTAATGGGGAAAGTGACTAGACACACTGTTCATTACTGTAGCAAGGGTGGGCACCTGTCTGGGGAAGCTGCCCCTGATACAGGCTGATGGCATATACTTCAGTGGATCCTGGGGATGACAAAAATCGCTAGATCCAACCATGAATGAGGATGACACCACATACTTGTGAGATTAGAAGAGAGAAATGCGAGTTGTTGAGAATATGCCCTCAAGGCAAAGGGCTATTTCAGGGCATCAAAAGCCCTCAGAGATACAGAAGCATAAGCAGTTACGTCATGAAGGCCATGGCTGTATTGAAGGAGGGAGTGAGCTAGGGTGGTTGAGACTCTAGGGATGTGCAAAGTTGCATGAGGCTTAGTAACCAGGGAGGTGCTGGTGGAGGACCAATTTTCCAAGTGAAGCAAACAAAACAAAGGTCCTGTGGCTGTTCCCACAAACCAGTCAGTCATTTTACAGATTGATCCCTTTGATGGTTTATGGTAGTGGTCATGGAGAACTCACCCCTGCCCACACCGCCAATGTGGTCTACTGGGCTCACCTCTGCTTGGTTAAGTGAGCAGACACAGGTGGCCTCCACATGTCCAGGCGTTGCTCGGCATGCTCTGGAGATAAGTAGGTTTAGGAGAGCAGTGGACCCAGCATCTCTCTTTCACTAATGATGGGAGTGGACCTACCTCACCTCAGAACACCTGAGTCTCTGGTTTGCTCAGACTCAACACAAAGAAGGTCAGACCCTAATCTTTCTGTAAAACCGCTGGTCTAGGAGTCCTTGTGTGGGCCCCAATCACTCAACGACCTAGAATCCATGTTCGCTTACCCTGCAGACCAAAAAGAGCCACAACTCTGAGAGGAAAGAATCCCCTGAGAATTACACCCTTAGCCTTTCTCACCTGATGAGAGCATAGGAAGCTATACCTATTGGGGGAAACAGAGCCATTTATAGGAGTGGCTCTCTAGGAGGGACGAGAGAGTGGAAAGCCAACAGATAAAAACGGGTTCTTCTCCATTCTTGTTTTGGACATTGTTTACTTCGTAGGGAACTTATGTCCAGGCAGACATGAATCTGTCTGTTCCCTTGGTGATCCCCATTCCCATTCTACTGAGCCCCTCCTCCAATCCTCTTCCCTTGTCTGACAGTGACTTACTGACTGACCTCCCCGGGTTCCTGTTCCAGACGAGGTTTCTGGAACTTGGTGCCCTTTCTCTGAAAAACAGTTATTTGATCTTTATTCGTGACATGGAGCTGCTGTTTCTTAGACAAAATAAAATCACTTAAAATTGGCTTTGACCATTAAGCTGGAACCAAGCAGTGTTTTCTTCTTCCTTTCCCCGACTCGGAGCCCAAATGTACTATCATTAAGGCCATTATTAGCCACTCGAGTTGGGGGTGAGCGGATACACATAACCAGCAGAGTGGGGAACCTGCCTGAAATTTTAGAATTGTTCCATCAGAGGACAAAGCTTCAGAAACAATCCCCATTTTTCAGAAATGGTTTACCAATAATTTTCTCTTGAATACAGAAAAGATTTTTCTTTAGGGCCCTCTATCTAGTTTTCATTGATTTTTAGAGTTATAAATCTAGGTCATTTCCAAAATGACCCCTTTGTTCTATACAGAAGCTACATGAAATGCCCTGCTGTCTGCCGTTTTCAGTGGGAGCAATGGTGAAGTCTGGGTTCAAAGTTTGGACTTTGATCACTGGGGTATGTCCATCTCTGAATGTTTTCCCTTCTCATCGTTCCTGGGTAATGTTTAATGAGATTGGGACAGACACCGTCGATTTGCTCTGCTCAGTGTTCTCTGTGTGCCAGGAATTACTGAGGGCACAACTCCTGGTTTTTGGTGTTCAAAATCCACAAAAAATGAAACACCGACAGAAAGAACTGCAGAAAGGCAAGCTCAGGGCTGTAGGAAGTCTGGGTCTGGGAAGGACTACCTCAGCCAATGCCCACACAACGTCTCTTCTTTTTCCATAACTGTACATGTTTTCTAACTTCAAAATGAAGTTTTATTTGCATCCCAGCATTCTAACTTGACTAGGCAATTAGTAAACAAATTCCTTAATCAACCTATAAGAGTCTTGCTTTTTAAAGTTCTTGAGTAGATCTCTGTTTTATAAAATGATCTGTGTATGGGTGAGATGACCCAGGGCAATTCATATCTGTTCTACTGACACTGAGGAAAGAAATGATTGACACAGGGAACTGTTCTCTCTGTATTCAGAGAGCACATTGGCACACGGCCACGCTTGTGTACAATAGGGAAATGGTAATGAATGTATCATCTGTATCTCTGTGTGGATCATAACCCCTACTCACTACAGAGCGGGAGGGAAATTTAAGTCACCCGAGGTGTCAGCTTATGGAAAGGGTGGTAGACTGACTGCCTGGTGCGGGTGACTTAGGCAAGGAGGAGGGAGTCTGCATCTTTTCAGACCCTGCTTCCATGAGACGGTGCACCTTCACTTTCTCTACATTCAATGTGTTTTGATCAAACCCACCCTCCTTTTCATCCCAATCAATTTTTCCTTAGTCCTCACCATAACTTCCTTCCAACTTCATGTACTCTTAAAGAAAGCAAAACCCCAGAGTCCCCTGAGTGTTGTTTGTACAAACATGTATGGAGAGCCAGCTGCTGGAGCATAGACAGTCTCTCAGGGCTGCATCTCTGAAGAAAACTGACTCTTCCTTCCCTGGCAGCCACCATTGCTCCTCTGCTAGGGGTGGGGCTTCACAACATCCTCCTCATACAGCTCTTCATTGCAGACCTTCCATCTCAGACCCGAGCATCTTCAGAGAAAGATATTTACTGCAAACTTCTTGACTGACAGTTAGGAAAATGGGTACCTGCCATTGGAAAGCAGTAGCTTTTCTGAGGTGACGGATTTAGGACCTAACAGACTTCCAGAAACAGAACGCGATTGAAGATAGCCCCTCGAAGAGAGACTGTTGCCATGGCAAAGAGTGTACTGACCACCAGCTACAGATTTGATCTTCTACTTGCTGAGGAACATTGAGAAGAATTCCTCCAAGATGCATCACTATGTTAAAACTAAATGTTTGTGTTCCTCGAGTTCCTATGTTGATGCCCTAATCCACCTTCTAATGGGAGGTAGAGCTACAGCAATGGGAACAGCAGGACCCACAGTCAGACAGAAACCTTCTAAGAAAGCACTCTCTCCTTCTCTTCGTCTTCCTCCCTTTCATCTCATCGCTGTCATCCACTTACTTGTTCATGGGAAAAGGCCTTGTGACACACACAGTAAGAGACCAGCCATCTGCAAAGCAGAAAGAGGGCTTTTCCTAGGACCTGGACAGATCAGAACCTCAACTTTAGACTTCCATACTCCATAACTGTGAAGTACAAAAATGAGCACATGATTTATAAGTCACCCACCCTGGAGTATTTTGTCATAACATCTCATGGCAATAAAGGCAGGTTTGCAAAATATCCATTAAAGTACAGTATAGTAGTCTAACAAGGTAAGCAGAATAGTTACTGATGCTATAGATAAAATATCAAGAACGATTCATTCATAGCAAACAGACCCCAGTGTTTCCTTGGAGGAAGCCCTGGGAAAGAATGTGTACTCCTTAGAAATATGTAAATCATGCTGGTTTATAAAAACAGCAGGCCAGCTGAGTTCCCCAACGCTTATCTGGCTCACAGCTCATTTAATCTGATCACTTAGAAGGCTTTGCTTGGCTCTCTCTCTGGTCTAGGGACGAATAGTCACAATTCACAAACCAATTCTGCTATAAGTCAAAATGGATCTTTTAGTTCTAGGGCACCAAATCAAATACATGATTGACCTCAAAGAATGTATAGTTCAACTCTCCCCATTACTGAGCCAAAGTAGAAAGATCACCACCTAAGCCAATCTCCAGATTCATGGAAGCAAGCTGTGCAGGGCAGGGCAGGGCAGGGCAGGGCAGGGAGGATGTAAGGATGGAGGCTTGTCTAAGGCTAGGCAAATCCAGGAAAGAACAGAGCCTGGAGACCTTTGCAGGCTGATGGGTCAGGTGACACTTCCATCAAGGATGTACCAGTGGGATAAACATTTGAGACGCAGGAGGCAAAGGAACTCTTTACCAGTTCATTTATGCATCAATTTCTGATCACCACAGAATAAATTACTAGAATAGTGGCGCTCTACACTAGCACAAATTTATTATATATTTCTTTCAGTAGAGTTTGGTAGAGACAGCTGAGAAATTGCCTGCTGTCTTTGTTAAGGTTCAGGTTGCCTATAAGCCTGTGCCATCCTCAATACATTATTACAGAAAGGATACAAGGTAGGCTGTGTTTGCTCTACCATTCTGGAAGTTCATGGGGTTATTTAAAAGTCAGAATCCTTCTTAATTGCTGGGCTTCTTTAGGTGCAAACAAGCACTTTTACTGAGACAGTTACTATCTACAGAAGCTTGAGAGAGAGCAGTAATGGGAAACTCCTGTTTGTTTGTTTTTCTCTCAGTCATTTCAGTTACTTTGATGCCTCCTAAAGGGATATAAACATTGGCTTTTGTGAGATGCAACCAGTATAAATATAACTTCATAAACTTGGGTAGTAAAGTACAGAGTTCAAATCACACCTGACTCAGACTGAGAGACCAGAAGTCACCTACCTTACTGAGCAAGTCTACACAGAACACCAGCCCTTGCCACTATTTTGTTGACAGCTGGCCAAGTAAGAGAAGTGTGAGCTGGCAAGATAAACGTAGGTTCTATTCCAGAAACCAAAGCTGCTTTTCACTTTTGCATTCAAGGTACTCTCAGCTTCAGAACACTTACATCTGGAGATGTGAGATTGTGTTCTTAGGGGCTTGGCAGGAAATAAATTAATTTCCCTGTGTATTTGATCATGGTCTCAAAGTGCTCATCTGACTAGAAGGGCTGTTCATAGCCATGTTCAGATAGTGCTCCTGAATTCCCTTTGAAGAGCGCTGATACCAGCAGAGACAAAAATACCTCCAAAAGAAACCTGTAAAAATTCAGATGTGGACATTGTCTTCATTTTCTCACATGCGTGATGTGGCAAAATCTAGTATCTTAACCATGGAGTTATGAGGACCCACGTGGCTTATGTTCATAACATCATAGACCCACTAAGAGCCCTGATGTCTAGGCACTAGCTGTCCTAATAACCAATGTTATCATCATTGTTGTTATCCTGTCTTTACTGTCACCATCACTATTATCATCGTCATCTGTCACCACCGTCAAAACCGTCATCATCAGTATCTTCATCATTACCTGAAAATCATAATCCTCATTACAACTGCTACCAAGATTATCATCATCACCACCATCATCGTCATCACCAGTGTCACTATCAAAATAACGACACAGTTATCATCATCCCCACCACCACCATCATCACCATCATCATTCCGTTCTCTCTCTTGCCATTCTTTCTCCATACCTTCAGTATTAAGATATCTATGGAATTTTTATTGAGAGTATATGTTCTAAATTTATACCTTTATCATTTGTCAGACATACACTTATCTTACATATCCTACAATGGAGAAAATCATTTCAATTGAGTTCTTCCTTATCTCTCAAAATTAAAACTTTGAGCCAGAATTCTCATTCTGAATGATGAGGCAGGATATAACCGGCCAGAATGGTAAAGAGCTAGACAATTGCTCATGCCCTCCCAGGAACACACAGAGCTGCCTCTGAACCTGCAGCTGCCATCTCAGCCCATTGGTGGTGACTTAAAAGGAGAGCAGAGAGGTCAAGGAGAGTGTACAGCTGGTTAGTCTTGGGACAAGTGTGCCTAGTGAGAAGTATATTGAGTAAGATTGTCATTGTCCCTAGGATCATTTTTAGGGGATCATGGGAGACTGACCTGAGAATCACAGGAAGAAATGAGTCAAGTAAATTCTCCCAGGCAGTGAACTACACAGTGGGGTTCCTTGCAGTACCCCAGAAGAGAGCACTACCGTGCAACTCTGGGGCGAGCATGCAGAAGCTCTCTACAAAGATAGTCACAGAGGACTGGGCAAAGAGCAGCCAAGAGCAATGTGTGGGACACGGATGCTTGGACAACAGGGGCAGTGGCCACGGTGATGTGATGCGTATTTAATCTCCCACGCCTTGAGGACAGTGTTGTCTCCTTTCAGGAAATTTTCTATTTTCTTGATTGAATAATCTGGAGCATGGTGGCATCCTCTTTTTAGCTAAACAGTTCTTGAATTCACCTATACTGGTAGGTCCAGTAGCTTACTGTCGTGGGATTTCTCTTTTTGGTATGTACATGGCTGTGTAGTATGTATGCATGTGTACCTGCGTGCATGTGTTTGGGCATGGGCATGCTGTGTATGTGTAGGGTAGGGTTGTGTGAGTGTGTAATATCATGTGCATATAAGGGAGAGAGAGAGAGAGAGAGAGAGAGAGAGAGAGAGAGAGAGAGAGAGGGCACAGACATGAAGGACAGTTAGGTGTCAGTCCTCTTCTTGTTTGAGACACCAAGCTTGTTTTCCAGTTTCCTGGAATTCATCAATTCATCTTTCATTTCCCAGCAGGCCTGGAGTGTAGGCATGCTGCAGCTTACCTAGGTTCCGGGGATTCGTACTCAAGCCCTCATATGAGCACAGTAAACACTTTCCCAACACAAAACTACCTCCTCTGCTGACAGTTCGGATATCAGCCATTTTTGTCTATCTAAAATACCCGGAGAATAAAGGAATCCCTACCTACACCATTAACTTTGCTTACACCTCAAGTAGAATGTCTGTGAGAGAGTATGATGAAGATTCCGTGGTAGATCTTTCGGTCTAGTGCCACAAAGAAAATAGCGAGGCAGCACACACTCACGCACACGAGCACACGCACATGCACACACAAACATACAGGCACACACACGTACACACAGATGCACACATACACATGTGCACACACAAACACACATTCACACACAAACACACATTCACACACAAAACACATATGCACATGCATACACACATACATGCACGTGTGCACACACTCACAAACACACACACAAACACATATGTACATATATACACACACACAGCCTCAAATCTGCAGAACGACACCAGGGTAAATACCCCTAAGAATGCAGCATCCCTGCTCAGCAGGAAGTAGCCAGACAGATTAACAACGCCCAAATTCCCTAAAAGATAATTTAAGTGGGGCCCCTTCAGTGGTTGCAGAGCAGCAAACCTGCTTTCCTGAGTTCCCCTCCACTCCATGCACCAGTTTGGACCCAGAACGAATGCAGTGGAGCTAGAAGGCAGCTGGAGCAGAGCTTTGCTAGGTGGCTGTGGTGGAAGGCACATTGCCTCAGCCCAGTCTGTGCCTAGCCTGGCGGATGCCACAGCAGTGCCAGGAGTATACAACAACAAGTGCTGGAGATGAGACAAGCTGGAGCACAGACCCCACTGGGCTGCCCAAGAATGCAGCAGCGGGACAAGGAGAAGGCAGTGGCAGTTTTAGGCTCTGCACACCGAAGAGTCTGCGGCAGAGCGAATTTAAATCAGCAGACTGCCCTATTGTAGGAGCAGGTGGACTTAAAACAAATGTCTTGTTCATTATTTCATTTGTATGACATCTCTTAATATTGCTAATGCCTCTTATGTGGTGAAACAACTCAATGGTTACTTGAATAACCCTTGACATGTTACAGTTAGCACACCAGATTGTAACTGTTTTAGCCAGAGGGTTCCTTAGCAGAAACAGGATCAGCTGGGCTGCTAGGGAAGCCAAAGAGGTGCACGAGCGAGAAGGTGTCTTCCATGCACTCAGCTGACAAGAATGAATGTGTCACGGGGGTATGGCAGCTGGGGTATGTTATTTAGGGGACTGCTGAGGGAGCAGTGGTTTCTGTCTGCTCCTGGGGTCATGGCAGAGCCACTCCTAAAAGTCCCAAGTCTGAAATGGTCACACACCTCTGTTCACTTGAGGGGAAGAGGGTGTGTGGGAAATAGTATGAGGAACCAACAGTCTCTGGGATACTTGAATCTACCTGTCTTACAGGCTTAAGTTGCTCTCTTGTGTTCCCTAAAAGCCACTATTCTCCTGAGGAGATGCGGTCACTCTCTCCTGAGTACAGGTTCAATAGAGTGCTGGCCAAAGTGAATCTAGGTGCAGGAGAGACCAAAAGGCTGTGTGGTCAGGAGGGTCTTCTGCTTTATAAAAAAATTAGGGGGAAGATGTTGGGAGTAGTGAGACCCCAGATCCTGAATTTCTTGTAAACAACTTGTTTCCCCCTGATCTGAGTGCCTACAGCTGCTCTGAGCATGAGACCTTCAGGAGTTCCTGATGGCAGGAGAGTGGTTTCTGGTGGGTTTGGCTGGGGCGTGGCTATCTCTATATAATCTGCCCCTGAACACAATAAGGGGTCATTCTTGGGGAATTCAAGGATGACCCATGTCGCTGTCTCTCTGTCTGTGTGTGTCTGTGTATTTTAACCTCCAGCCCCCTTGCCCGAAGCTCGTGAACTGGGTGCGCAGACACGGGGCGCCGTGCGTGGCAGTACTCGACTTTGTCACAGCCTCAGCCTCCTGGACAGGGCAGCAGTAGCTCTGTAAGTAGCCCACCACACCCCTGCTAACTGAGGTGGAAAGCCTACATGATGTTCTCTCCTGCCTCTAGAAATGCTCTTCCTCAACGCGTGACCTCCTGGAGCAAAGAAGTCCTCATGAATAAGGTAGCATCTCATCTCTTCTTCCTCAGCTCCCAGCAGAACGTCAGCTATGTGAGCGCTAGTTTAAACAGACAGTGACTCAGAGCACATCCTGGAGCCATGACGATTGATGGACTGCTAGTCCTAGTGGCGTGGGGGGAGAGTGGGAAGCAAGCATGGCTGGTTTCAGATAGACATCAAGAGGATGATCATGAGTCTGTAGCATGGCACACTAAACCCTTGCAAGGGAAGAACTGTTCACTAGCCCAGTAGAAGCAGAAATCAGGGGAGGCAGATGCTGTTAGGATGCAAGGTCTGAAGCTGCTAAGACCAAGTGTCATTGTTTCTTTGCATCGGGGGAGTTTTATGCAAATAACAGCCAGCTTGTAGTTCAATTTGAATTATTTTGCTGCAGTTTTTAACCCGACTGGAGGAGGCTGGTACAGAACAAACACATCCGTTTCCAGGGTTTGAGTGGAAACGTAACATCAAATGAGTGAGTTGGTACTGAAATGTTGGTAGGTAATTTTGCGGTCCTTAGGTATTATTTGAGAAAGAGGATAGAAAAAGGCTGCAGGCAATGCTCTGTTGTCTCACAGGTGTCCTGGGCTCAGAACATCCTGTCCCCCTGTCCCCCAATCTCCCTGTCCCCCATCCCCCTGTCCCCCGTCCCCTTGTCCCCCTGTCTCCTTGTCCCCCTGTCCGCTTGTCCCCCTGTCTCCCTGTCCCCCTGTCCCCCTGTTTTTCTGTCCTCCTGTCCCCTTGTACCCCGTGCCTCTGTCTAAGTGATGATGGCTGACTCACTCCCCTTCCCCTGTTGCTGAAGTACAGTTGGACACTTAACTACATGCAGGTTTGAAATTCCAAGACCAGTACCAAGAAGGAGTAAAAACCAATCCTGCTGGTTGGCTCTCATAAGGAAGGAAGTGACCACGTTTATATAAAAAGTCATATGCTCCCATAAAGTGTGTATGACCTCTCAGAAGGTCTGCTGCCAAGCTCCCCTTCTCCCTCACACACTCTGGCTTTCTACACAGAGTGGGACTGAACAAAGGGGGCAGCTCCAGCTTTGATAACCAAAGATGGGACTCTAAAGAATTAAGTCCGAAGTGTAAGCTAAGTAGGATTTGAGTTTCGTGCACAGCAAGGAACAAGATTCAAGTTTCACTTTCTGCACGCTGAAACCCAGTTAATCTCCTGGCACATTTGCTTGAGACACTCTCTTTCCTTCCTTGCATGTTTTTGCCATCTTTGCCAAAAATCCGGGGTCTACAGTTGCATGGACTTATATCTGTGCCCTTAATTCTGTATTTCTGTGTTGGTGTCTTAGTATATAGCCCCTGGCAGCCCGCCTGCTCCAGCCTCCCAATGCTGGGGTCCCACGTCTGAGCTGTCTGGAGTGGCTGTGTTTGTTTCCAGCCTGAAGCTTGCTAACGTTTCTGAGTTTCACAGGTCTCCGGCTTGGTGTTTATAAGAGATTTCAGAAAATGTCAATTATTTTCTCAAATATTTCTCATGATCTACTTCCTTTTTATTGGCTCTCCAGCGATATACGGATCTGACCATTTGGGAATATTATACCTTATGAATGCTTCATTCTTTGTATTTCTCTAGTCTTCATGAATTTGTGCTTTGGCAGAGGAATTTTTATTGACATCCTGTCATGCACACGGATGTTCTTCTCTTGGCTGTGTGAAATATTCTGCATCTCTTACCCTCCATTTTTCATCTGAAGGGCCTCATTTTCATTTGTTCCCATATTCCATGTTCTTATTGACAAGAAAACATTTCCCTTTTACCTTTATCTCCACTTTTCTTCCCTCTTTTGGCTTGCTTTGTTTTGTGTGAGACAGGGTCTTGGGACTGTCAAAGATTTTCTTCAGTGAGCTCATAGTAATTCTACTGACTCAGTCTTCTCAGTTCTAGTATTACAGGCCTGGGCCACCATGCCCAGCCACATCTGTTCTTTCTTGGTGACTCTATTTTCTATTATCACTTTCAATGTATTGGTCATATTTATTGTGAATTCTTGGTTGGAGAGTCACACAGTGTAATACTAGAGTACAGTTTTGTCTTTTGTACGTTTATTGATCTTTATTTCTCCTTCATCACTTTTCTTGCTGGTCGCTGCCGTAGTTTTATGCTAATCTCTTTCCTGCACTCACTGGGTCACAGAATCAGGAAACATTGGTTTTTGTTTCTTGCACTGGCTTCTTGTATCCTGGCAACTCTGCCTCTGAGCTGCACCCCATTTCAGAAGACGATCAGGGAAGATCCAAATGGAGGCTATCCCCCACACGTGAAGATGAGTAAATAGTCATAAAGGATTGAGACGGTTTTCCAAGCTGGCGGGGTAGTTGGTTAGACTTACTGATCCTTGCTCCCAGAGTTAAGCTGAGGTTTTTTTCTGCTCTGGTTACCTTTAGAGAACCATAGACTCCAAATTGTGCCACCACCTCCTTGTGCTCAGTATGTAGGCTGGTTGTCTAGAAGCTTCTACCTATTCTAAGTCCCTTGCCCTTGAGATACTCTTCTCTTGCTCCATCCTGACAGTGTTCCAGCATTACATAACTCCTAAGGTAGCAAGTGCCTTTGGTGGGTAGAACTCTGTGCTGCCATCAGCCATGAATCCTTAGCTGAGCTGTACCTCTGGGTCTTGGGTCCTTTGTCCTTCCTGAGTTCTGAGTCTTCTCTGCATCCTAAAGTTTCTCCCAGGCTGGAGGCCTATTCTGTTAACTCTCTCTCTCCCATACCCAAGACAGTTTTCTGCCTACCTACCCTCCGAGATAATTAGAATTTTGTTGTGCTAGGAGCTGGGGAAAAGGGGCTCATGAAGTTTTCATGATCTCCTGTAGCAGCCTAGCAGGGAGTTGGTTTTCCTTTAGCATCTGGTGGAATGTGTGACACAAGGCCTGCCACAAGCTGCAAAGCGCATTCGGCTTCCTGGGGTGCAGGTACAGATGCATGGGGCCAGGCAGCAGGGGCTGGTGAAGATGCATGGGGTCACGCAGCAGGGACTGGTGCAGATGCGTGGGGTCACGCAGCAGGGACTGGTGCAGATGCGTGGGGTCACGCAGCAGGGACTGGTGCAGATGTATGGGATCAGGCAGCAGCGACTGCTGCAGATGCATGCGTCCAGGCAGCAGGGGCTGGTGCAGATGCATGGGGTTAGGCAGCAGGGCCCGCTGCAGATGCATGGGGCCAGGAAGCAGGGGCTGGTGCAGGTGCATGGGGTCAGGCAGCAGGTGCTGGGACTGGCTACATCTGAGAATTCTGCTCTCTTTTCAGTTCTGGGTTATTTGTTTACTTGGTGGCCCAAGAACTCAGGACAGCCGGGACTTGTGATACGCCAGTGCTGCCTTTGTAACAGTATAAACAGCCCTTTTTCCTGCTTCTCCAGCTCTGAGTGGAAAACAGAACTCTAAAGCTTTGAAAGTTTTATATTTCTAATTAGGTCTTTTCTCCACTTAGAATTTTTCTGTTGTTCTTGTGCAAGTTTGAGGTCTAATTTTAGTTTTCCTTCTTGTTTGTAGGGTTATTTTTAACTCAGCACAATTCCTTTCTTCTTAAATATAGTTTATATAACAGATTCTTACAGTTTATATAACCAGCAATCATTTTTACAGCCTGAGTCTGTAGCCAAAGCTGGTCTCTTACTGTACATCCTAGGCAGGCCATGAGCTCAGTCACCTTCTTCCTCCTATTTCCCCAGCTGTGGGATCAAGAACACAGTGGCCCCTTCATCTCTGTCATCATTTGCAGCCTGTTTGCTATAAGAGTTTTTTGAAGTTATTATATTGTAATTTGAAGTTGCTTTGGCACCTGAACCCCAGCATGTATTCCCACAGAGTTTTGATAGAGGGTTATTCCACGGGTGACGTCTTTCATTTTGAAGTGGTAATTGTTTTGTACGTGTCAAGTTCACAGAGCCTCCATGGGTGGAATAGCCTCCATTTAATTCAGCTTTTCATTTAATTCTTCCAGATGGCTCGGCAGTATCACTGGCCAAGGACCAAATTTAATATTAATTCCTCCAATTACACTTCCCCACACCTCATGGAGAGTATAAATTTGGAATCTTCACTCAGATGAGATTCTAGCCTAGGGTGTTTAATTTCCCTTAGAAGACATGTTCTCCAAAACAAGAGGCAGAGAAAGCTCCACTCCATCCGCTGACAGATGTCTGAAGGTCTCCTCTGGGCTACTAGTCCTTTGGAGTCCATCTTTTTCCTAAACCTGCTGGCTCAGTCCTTGCTCAGGCAGCATCCCCAGGCCACGGCTCAGCACTGAACACACGGCTCTCAGCTCGCTACGTTTCTGGGCCTGGCTCTCCAAACTTTTCTTGAAAACTCAGACACATTTTCTTTTTAAACCATGTGTTGTTTTAGCAAATTAAAAATATATAATAAAATTAGATTTTTTTTGTAATTTTAAATGTAATTTTTAGTTAACTTTTTTTTTTAGAGACAGGGTTTGTCTATGTGTAGTTCTGGCTGTCTTGGAACTCACACTGTTACCAAGCTGGCCTCCAAACTCAAAGAGATCTGCCTGCCACTGCCTCCAGAGTGTTGGGATTAAAGTCATGTATCAAAAGTATATCTCAAATGTTAGGCACGACTAGGTGGTGTCTGGGTGATGCCAGTGAGCCTTGTCCTACCTGGATTTGCCCCACTCCCTCTTGCTGCTCCATATCCCAGCTGCCGAACCAAATGCTGCTGGCACCAGAGTCTTTGCTCCACCCACAGGCCCTGTGTCACATCTGCAGAGCTAAGCTCCCTGTGGCTCCTGCTTGTTGGGTTTGGTAGAAACACTTCCTCATAGTGTTACAGCTCATTCCATGTTGTCTGAGGTTTCTGTCCTGCCCAGTTCCCACAGTCATTAAGTCCCAAAGAAATAGCACAGAGGTCTATATTAGTTATAAACTGATGGGCTTATTAGCTCAGGCTTCTTATTAACTCTTATAACTTAGCCCATTATTCTTGTCTGTGTTAGCCATGTGGCTTGGTACCTTTTTCGGTGAGGCAGTCACATCTTGTTTGCTCTGTATCTGGATCACGACTGCAGACTGCAGAATCCTCTTCCCAGAATTCTCCTGTTGTCATTGTCCCACCTCTACTTCCTGCCTGGCTACCGGCCTATCAGCACTTTATTAAACAAGTACAAAAAACAAGTGTTTACAGGGAAAACCATTGTCCCCCAGCAATTCCATGCCATCCCTGAGTCCTGGTCCCTCCATCCCACAAGTCTAGAGTTTGAGACATCTTGTAGAAGATATCCAGAGCCAAGTTTCCAAAGCAACACCGGCAGGACACAGCTTCTGGAGGCCACTCTCTTTTCCTCTCACCCCATATCCTGCCTTACTAAACCCCCTCGGTCTGGATAAGGCTACCTTTGGAGAGTGTGCAAATTATATTGAAAAAAATCACTGATATTTGGAATGTGAGAGTCAGGAGGTATAGAACTCTGCTCTTAATTTATAGCAGCACACAGGAAGACCTTACAAAGCCATTCAAATGCCTGTGGCTTCTGTTCTGAACTGGGCAAAGGCGAGCATGAGATGGTCACTATGTCTTCTGAAGAACACAGAAAAGACCAAAATGGCATTAGAACTTACCAGACCGTTCTCTTATTAATCACCTTGGAAGCTCAAATGCCACCTTTTCTCAAAAGTGACATCTTATTTCTAAGGCATTCTTGCTTTCAACTGGAATGTTTTAAAAACTGCCTTTGTGGGTATGAGCATTTGACTGCATGGGCACAAAGTACGTGCAGTGCCCACAGAGACCAGAGGCGGTATCGGGTCTCCCCTGGAAACAGAGTTATGTTTGGCTGTGAGCTGCCATGTGCATACTGAGAATTGAACTGGGGTCTTCTGAAAGAGCAGGAAGTGTTCTTGACCACTGCATCGTCTCTCCAGCTGCCAAGTTCGTCCTTCAATCATATTTTACCTAAGAAAGAGTTCCTTTCGTCTCTGCAGCTAGACAGAACTGCCAGGTTCCGTCTCCTTTTGTCCTTTGCGAATTATCCTGTGCTCACTATTACACAGTGCTGATCTCTAGACAGGCAAACTGGGAAGCAACACTTCCCCAAACCACCAGGACACTAACTGTCTCGTCTCTCAGCCAAATGAGGCACAGCCATGGGAAATGCTCTGGCTATGAAGATCTGGAGCTGCCGCCACAGCAGCAGGGAGATTCCCAGCAATGGTCGTGGACAGACATGCAGTGTAGACGCTCAGACTGGGTTTGAGTTTCTATCCTACATCGCAGAGATGCCTTATCCCCAGGTCTGCACCTGGGCTTTCTATGTACAAGGTATTCAATCAACAGTGTTAGTCTCTGCACTTGGTGCTGTGAGCGCTGAACTTAGACCTTATCTGAGTCTCAGTAGGTCCACACAGTTCTCGGTCAGTGTGGTCACTGTCCTCCAGCTCCTGGCCCTCTGAAGGACTAGGCTCAGGGAGCATGCTACTTAGAGGCAGGTGTCATAGGGAGGGATCAGTCATGGGATGTATGGGGCCTTCCTATGGAGGAGACACAGCTTTTGCAATCCTGTGGGTATCAGAGCATATGCTCAGGAGGGAGATCTGAGATGCCTGGTCACGATTTCCGTGAATGAGGAATTAGGAGGCTCTGTTTGACAGAGGCTGGGAGAATGACAGCTGGGACCCCAAGTTTTGCCTGGGTCATTGACACATTTCATTTTATGTCATACATTATGACCACAAAAGGAGATGTTTTGTGAAAATTCTCCAAATCCTAAATAATAAAACTGTATGAAAGTATAGCATTGGTGATCTATTTTCATGAATAATACACACTTCAGGAAGTCATATCAGTTTTGTTTTGTGAAAATCTGAAAAAGGAAATGGTCACTTCACCTTTGTAAAACTGAAAACATCAATTTTTCAAAACATTGCCTAAGCAATATCAAAACACTATAAAATATCGGGCAAAATATGTTAACACAGAGACCGGCAATGAACCATGTATAGAGAGTCAGAGACTGTGGGGTGCTCAGCTCAATGAGGTCTTTATATCGCACCCCTCCTCTCAAGACTTGGGGATCTCTGTGGAAAGGGGGCAGTTGCAAAAGTCAGAGGGACGTTATCAGAGCCAGTGGTGGTGGCTGGAACAGTATCTTCTGGACACAAGATGTTTGAACTCACAGAGACCATGCCAGAACATGCAGGACAGACACCGGTTCAAATCAACAACATCCCAGCGTGGAGAAGGGGAAGCGGACACAAAGTACTGCCTCTAACGAAGAAACTTTTTACAACAGATGCTTCCTGAGAAAGGGAAAACCTTTTTCCAGTGTAGTGTCACGCTCCAGTGCAGGTCCCGTGCTTGGGAGTACTCAGCCAACACAAAATGGACTATGTTTTTGTTGTTATTTTGTTTTTGTTTTTTAAAACAAAAATATATAACTGGCTGGATATAGAACTCCATGCTTGGATGCTGTTGATTTGAACCCGTGTCTGTCCTGCATGTTCTGGCATGGTCTCTGTGAGTTCAAGATAGACGGGGAATTAGAAGAAAAGAAAGAATATGAGAGAAATATGAAATTCTCAGAATAAATGAAAACATTGAAAGTATGATAAGGGATAGCACTAATATTTGTCACAATTAGATAGTTATGTAGGTCCCATTTGGGGTGAGATGATGTAACAAATATAAAAGACAACAGAAAAGCACACATGTAATTGGAATAAAGATGAAAAAGTGTTTTCTGTAATAATTAACTGAGAAATGCAGCTTAAAATACAATGAAGTGAAAATAGAATTTGTTAGTTTTTGGCACCATCTGAAAATTACTGGGAAACTTTGAATCAGAAGCTTCATCCCCCAAAAGTGTACGACACACAGTAGTTGAGGGGACACATATCTTTGCTAAAGGGAGTATGGAATTAGCTGCTACAACTAGAACACAGCATAAAACAACACTTGAAAATTTACACAGCAATTGTAAATACTTGTAGTTTCAGAGGTGATGCTGTAAGGACATCAAGTGATAGAACCACAACACACTAAACTTTAGTACACCAACTTTGAAAACATTCACAAATGCCCATGGTGGTACATGTCTATAAGCCCTGCACTGAGGAGGACGGGGAAGGAGAATACAGAGTTTGAGGTCAGCCTACAAGGAATATCCTATAACACACACACAGATACATAGATACCTAGATATGTAGATGATGATAGATAGATAGATAGATAGATGATAGATAGATAGATAGATAGATAGATAGATAGATAGATAGATAGATGATAGAGACAGACATATATAGATATATGTTAGAACATACCAAATTTCTAGTATTGTTTCTAGGCCATGAGATTTTACGCACTTTAATTTTCTAATTTAAGCATTTCAAATCAAGCATTCTTCAGTTTTATAATTACAAAGGGAGATTTGAAAATTAGGCCTCTCAGTGTTCCCCATGGGGAGAGGCTTTTATTTAATTAAAGTTTTACAACGTCCCTCTGTTCTCCCAACGTACTGTGGCATATGCCTTATTTGATGGCTCTCTCTCTCTCTCTCTCTCTCTCTCTCTCTCTCTCTCTCTCACTCACTCACTCACTCACACACACACACACAAACATCTGCACTGCCTGCCTTCTCTCCTGGTTGGAGGCAGAGTGATAGGACAAACTGTCATCTTGTCGCTTCTTTACGGGACGTGGTTTTCACTACCTACACAGTCTCCCCAGAGGAAACATGAAAATGGAATTGTTTTTCTAAACCCACTGCCAAGTGTGGAAAACCAGAGCAGAAGCAGGCAGGGGAGCCGGCCTCTGTAAGTGTTGCCATGCAGGTGCACAGTGAACGGGCTTCCTCCCACTTGCTGGGCAGCAGGCGGTTTGGCCGCTGAGCCAATGGGATGAGAGCAGCCAAGGAGCATTCCTGGTGTTCTCTTCTGTTGGAGGCCAGGCCTGATTCTCTCTCAGGGACACACCTGTTTGTGTGTGTTTCTTATCAACAACATGAATGCACTAATGTACACTCACACGTGTTGAGATGACCTCTCTGCTATTTTTGTTACAAATTGATGAAAATAACATCAGCGTCTGGAAGTGAATTTGCTCTCCTCTGCTAACACATGTTTAAATAGAGAGAAGATTGGACATCACAGGCAACTGTCTCTCCATACATCTATCTACACACACACACATATGCACACACACGCATGCACGAACGCACATGCACGTGCGCGCGCACACACACACAATACTGCTGGATGCCTGTGTACAAAACACAGACGTATTCTGAAGGCTCCAGAATTCCCATGAGGTCAAGCTCTACAAACGAAGCCACGGGTCTGACATGGTGGCTGATGCTCCTAATGTTTCTTCAGCAGAATTGGGAGGGCAGAAGACAGCGCCCATGAGAGAGGCAGCAGTCTCAGCGGGCGTGGTGAGGAGAGGAGAGGGGACATCAAGTCAGGAAGCAAGGACAGGAAAGTAGATCAATGCTCCGGTCTCTAGTCTTCATCCACATGAGGGTTACCCAGCTGCACAACAAAGAGAGAACCCAGAGAGAAGAGGAAGATGGTGGACAGCAGTAAGCGAGCCCCAGCTGGAGTGTCCAAACCTGGGAAGTTCAGCACTGGAGAAGCCACGAGTTAGTTAGTGGAAGGGGCAATCAGAACAGTGGGCAGCTTTGGCTGGGTCAGAGAGAGAATTTCTGGCCATTTTCAATTCCTTCAGTGTGGTGGGTACAAGGAATCAGGAGCTAGGGGTTGGGACAGGAAGCTGGGAGGGTGAGGTGCATGCCATTGCCCTGCCCAGGGTGAGGTGCGCCCCAGTGCCCTGCGCAGGGTGAGGTGCGCCCCATTGCCCTGCCCAGGGTGAGGTGCACCCTATTGCCCTGCCCAGGGTGAGGTGTGCCCCAGTGCCCTGCCCAGGGTGAGGTGCATGCCATTGCCCTGCCCAGGGTGAGGTGCGCCCCAGTGCCCTGCCCAGGGTGAGGTGCATGCCATTGCCCTGCCCAGGGTGAGGTGCACCCCATTGCCCTGCGCAGGGTGAGGTGCACCCTATTGCCCTGCCCAGGGTGAGGTGCGCCCCAGTGCCCTGCCCTGGGTGAGGTGCATGCCATTGCCCTGCCCAGGGTGAGGTGCATGCCATTGCCCTGCCCAGGGTGAGGTGCACCCTATTGCCCTGCCCAGGGTGAGGTGCACCCCAGTGCCCTGCCCAGGGTGAGGTGCGCCCCAGTGCCCTGCCCAGGGCGAGGTGCGCCCCAGTGCCCTGCGCAGATTTGCCTTTGGTGCCCTGAGCACTGTCTTCCTAACAGCTGCAGCTGAGAAGCGGAGAGGGCACCTTTTACTAAGGAATAGCTCAAAGTTAACTGCCTCCAACCTGACAGTCCCTCCTTGCTTATCTGCCCCAAGATGGGTGCGGAAATCCACTATAGTTCAGTACTTGATAATCTGATGCCCCCCAGTTATGTAATATCATCCTGTGGGGTGGGGGCTTTCATGGAAATTGAAATATATTTGGGGGTAAGAGGAGAAACACCTTTTCCTATGGCACCTATACATGGAGGACACAAAGGTTGGAAGTGAACTGCATATAAATACAACTATTACTACAGAAAATAGCTTGGAGGAAGACGCTGCCCCTCGGGAGTGGATGGCCACACAGAGCAAGCACCCTTTCCAATGAGACTTGCGAGGAAGGAGAGGGCAACCTGAAAGTCTGTTGGAAGTGGAATGTGGGCTCTAAGGAACTCTGGGGGCTGAGTTCTCACAACACAGTCAAGCAGTCCCTGAGAACTTCTCAGAGATGGTGTACTGCCTGCATTCCTAACTCCCATAATGCACCTGGATAAATGCCAGTGTGGGAATATGACTGGCATAGAGTATGTACGTCTTCAAAGTGTCATCTGGCTGGTACGCAGGGACTGTGCTATAGAAGTGCAGGAGAATAATGAGTTTGTCTGTGCAGGAGATGAGAGCTTCGAGACGGGGCAGCATCTTATGAAGTTCCTGTGGATCTCTTATGTTTTGTCTTTCTTGTCAGTTAAAAATAAACTCTGAAGAATCACCCACTTCATGGAACACACCTAGGCTGTACAGAAATAATATCAAAAACCATAATTAGGTTTCTCCCTCTCTCTGTCTCTCTGCCTTTCCCTCTCTCTGTCTTTCTATCTATCTATCTATCTATCTATCTATCTATCTATCTATCTATCTATCTATCTATCTCTATCTTTCTCTCTCTCTCTCTCCCCACTCTCATTGGTATGTATGTATGTATGTATGTATGTATTTATTTTTGAGACAGGGTTACAGGGTTTTCCTATGCAGCACTGGCTGTCCTGGAACTCACTCTGTAGACTAGACTGGCCTTAAACTCAGAGATCCGCCTGCCTATGCCTCCCGAGCACTGGGATTAAAGGTATGCACCACCACTATCTGGAGCATTTTCTCTCTTTAAAGATTAATTTAAATTAATAAAAAAAGAGGCCTTGAATTTGAAAGAGAACAAAGAGATTTATGGAAGATTTAGGAGGGAATAAAGGGAAGGGAGAAATAATGTAATTGTATCACAGTCTTGAATATTAAATCATCATCCAAAGTTCTATTATTCTTAGATGGTTTCAGGCATCAACATGATGAATCCTGACCTTCCTACAATCATTAACATTTCATGTCCTCTCTTTTACTCTGTCTCCTGTTGGAATTTGTCTTTCCAATAAGATCCTTGCTTACCTTTATGTCTGGTGTATGTGACTCACTGATTGTACGCACATACACATTCACACATACACACACTCATATATACACACACACACATACACTCACACACATTCACATTCTCGCATGCAGACTTACCCACACGTTTTATTATATTAATTTTGAAAATGGGAGATAGAATGATTCAGATGGCTGAATGGGCTGAGTCATATATGACTTATAAACTCTAGTACCGTGTGAGTTTGAGATCAGTAGCATTTATTATATATACACCAGAGATCCAAAAGTAAGATCTCAAAGTCTGAAACCCTAGAAGAAATGGGGGAGCCCTTGAATTCATATAGGAAATGGTTGGGGGCATTGGACCCAAAGCGTAGTCAACAGAACCGAATGGAAACAAACATACCAAACTTGGAAGCTTCCCCGTGGAAAGGGACAACGCCATGAGGGAAAGGCCTAGAGAATAAGAGGGGCTGCACCATCCACTCCTCTGATAGATGGGTGATAGCCAGGATACAAGGAACTTTTCAAACCAAGTAGCAAAGACAATTAAAGAATGAATAAAGGTTGAACAAATTCTCCTTAAAGAAGATATTCAAAGGATCAACATGTAGGGAGCAGTGAGACCCCAGATCCTGAATTTCTTTTTTTTTAATTTATTTATTTATTAAGGATTTCTGCCTCCTCCCCGAAACCGCCTCCCATTTCCCTCACCCTCCCCCGATCAAGTCACCCTCCCTCATCTGCTCAAAGAGCAATCAGGGTTCCCTGACCTGTGGGAAGCCCAAGGACCGCCCACCTCCATCCAGGTCTAGTAAGGTGAGCATCCAAACTCCTAGGCTCCCCCAAAGCCAGTACGTGCAGTAGGATCAAAAACCCACTGCGATTGTTCTTGAGTTCCCATTCTTCCTCATTGCCCGCTATGTTCAGCTAGTCCAAATTTATCCCATGCTTTTTCAGACCCAGGCCAGCTGGCCTTGGTGAGTTCCCGATAGAACATCCCCATTGTCTCAGTGTGTGGGTGCACCCCTTGCGGTCCTGAGTTCCTTGCTCGTGCTTCGTCTCCTTCTGCTCCTGATTTGGACCTTGAGATTTCTGTCCAGTGCTCCAATGTGGGTCTCTGTCTCTGTCTCCTTTCATTGCCTGATGAAGGTTAATATTCAGGAGGATGCCTATGTGTTTGTCTTTGGATTCACCTTCTTATTTAGCTTCTCAAGGAACATGAATTATAAGCTCAATGTCCTTTATTTATGGCTAGAAACCAAATATGAGTGAGTACATCCCATGTTCCTCTTTTTGGGTCTGGCTTACCTCACTCAGGATAGTGTTTTCTATTTCCATCCATTTGTATGCAAAATTCAAGAAGTCCTTGTTTTTTACTGCTGAGTAATACTCTAATATGTATATATTCCATACTTTCTTCATCCATTCTTCCGTTGAAGGGCATCTAGGTTGTTTCCAGGTTCTGGCTATTACAAACAATGCTGCTATGAACATAGTTGAGCATATGCTTTTGTTGTATGATAGGGCCTCTCTTGGGTATATTCCCAAGAGTGGTATTGCTGGATCCAGGGGTAGGTTGATCCCGAATTTCCTGAGAAACCGAAACACTGCTTTCCAGAGTGGTTGCACAAGTTTGCATTCCCACCAGCAATGGGTGAGTGTACCCCTTTCTCCACAACCTCTCCAGCAAAGGCTATCATTGGTGTTTTTGAATTTAGCCATTCTGACAGGTGTAAGATGGTATCTTAAAGAGTTGTCTTGATTTGCATTTCCCTGATCGCTAAGGAAGTTGAGCATGACCTTAAGTGTCTTTTGGCCATTTGAACTTCTTCTGTTGAGAGTTCTCTGTTCAGCTCAGTGCCCCATTTTATAATTGGGTTGATTAGCCTTTTACGGTCTAGTTTCTTGATTTCATTATATATTTTGGAGATCAGACCTTTGTGAGTTGCGGGGTTGGTGAAAATCTTCTCCCAGTCAGTGGGTTGCCTTTTTGTCTTAGTGACAGTGTTCTTTGCTTTACAGAAGCTTCTCAGTCTCAGGAGGTCCCATTTATTCAATGATGCCCTTAGTGTCTGTGCTGCTGGGGTTATACGTAGGAAGTGGTCTCCTGTGCCCATGTGCTGTAGAGTACTTCCCACTTTCTCTTCTATCAGGTTCAGTGTGTTCGGACTGATATTGAGGTCTTTAATCCATTTGGACTTGAGTTTTGTGCATGGTGATAGATATGGATCTATTTTCATTCTTCTACAGATTGACATCCAGTTTTGCCAGCACAATTTGTTGAAGATGCTCTCTTTTTTCTATTGTATACTTTTAGCTCCTTTATCGACAATCAGGTGTTCATAGGTTTGTGGGTTAAAGTCAGGGTCTTCTACTCATTTCCATTGGTCGACTTCTCTGTTTTTATGCCAGTACCACCCTGTTTTCATTACTGTAGCTCTGTAATAGAGTTTGAAGTCAGGGATGGTAATGCCTCCAGACAATCCTTTATTGTATAAGATTGTTTTGGCTATCCTGGGTTTTTTTGTTTTTCCATATTAAGTTGATTATTGTCTTCTCCAGATCTGTGAAGAATTTTGATGGGATTTTGATGGGGATTGCATTGAATCTATAGATTGCTTTTGGTAGAATTGCCATTTTTACTATGTTGATCCTCCCAATCCAAGAGCAAGGGAGGTCCTTCCATTTTCTGGTGTCTTCTTCAATTTCTTTCTTCAAAGACTTATAGTTCTTGTCAAATAGATCTTTCACTTCCTTGGTCAGGGTTACCCCAAGATATTTTATGCTATTTGTGGCTATTGTGAAAGGTGATGCTTCTCTGATTTCCCTCTCTGCTTCCTTATACTTAGTGCATAGGAAGACAACTGATTTTTTGGAGTTGATCTTGTATCCTGCCACATTACTAAAGGTGTTTATCAGCTGTAGGAGTTCTTTGGTAGAATTTTTGGGGTCACTTATGTATACTATCATATCATCTGCAAATAGCGAAAGCTTAACTTCTTCCTTTCCAATACGAATCCCCTTGATCTCCTTATGTTGTCTTATTGCTATTGCTAGAACTTCAAGCACTATATTGAAGAGGTATGGAGAGAGTGGACATCCTTGTCGTGTTCCTGATTTTAGTGGGATGGCTTTGAGTTTTTCTCCGTTTAATTTAATGTTACCTGTTGGCTTGCTGTAAATAGCTTTTATTATATTTAGGTAGGATCCTTGTATCCCTATTCTCTCCAAGACCTTTATCAAAAAGGGGTGTTGAATTTTGTCGAATGCTTTTTCAGCATCTAATGATCATATGGTTTTTTTCCTTCAGTTTATTTATATGGTGGATTACATTGATAGATTTGCGTATGTTGAACCAGCCCTGCATCTCTGGGATGAAGCCTACTTGATCATAATGGATAATTTTTCTAATGTGTTCTTGGATTCGGTTTGCCAGTATTTTGTTCAGGATTTTTGCATCAATGTTCATGAGTGAGATTGGCCTGTAATTCTCTTTCCTGGTTGAGTCTTTGTGTGGTTTTGGTATCAGGGTAACTGTAGCTTCATAAAAGGAATTTGGTAATGACCCTTCTGTTTCTATATTGTGGAATACATTAAGGAGTATAGGTATTAGCTCTTCTTGAAGTTCTGGTAGAATTCCACATTGAAACCATCTGGATCTGGGCTTTTTTTGGTAGGGAGGTTTCTGATAACAGCTTCTAATTCTTCGCGACCAACAGGTCTGTTTAGATTGTTCACCTGGTCCTGGTTTAACTTTGGTATATGGCATTTATCTAAAAAAGTGTCCATTTCTTTTACATTTTCCAGTTTTGTGTTATACAGGCTTTTGTAGTAAGATCTAATGATTCTCTGAATTTCCTCTGTGTCTGTGGTTATGTCCCCCTTTTCATTTCTGATCTTATTTATTTGCATGTTCTCTCTCTGTCCTTTAATTAGTTTGGATAGGGGTTTGTCGATCTTGTTGATTTTCTCCAAGAACCAGCTTTTTGTTTCATTGATTCTTTAGACTGTTTTCTGTATTTCTATTTTGTTGATTTCAGCCCTCAGTTTTATTATTTCCAGTCTTCTACTTCTCCAGGGTGCGTCTGCTTTTTTTTTTTCTAGAGCTTTCAGGTGTGTTGTTAAGTCCCCAATGTATGCATTCTCCGTTTTCTTTAAGTGGGCACTTAGTGCTATGAACTTTCCTCTTAGCACTGCTTTCATTGTGTCCCATAGGTTTGAGTATGTTGTCTCTTTATTTTCATTAAATTCAAGGAAGACTTTAATTCCTTTCTTAATTTCTTCCTTGACCCAGGTGTGGTTCAGTAGTTGACTGTTCAGTTTCCATGAGTTTGTCGGCTTTCTGTGGGTAGCATTGTTGTTGCCTTCGAACTTTAATCCGTGGTGATCAGATAGGACACAGGTGGACACTGATATTTTTTTGTATCTGTGGAGGTTTCCTTTGTTTCCAAGTATGTGGTCAATTTTTGAGAAGGTTCCATGAGCTGCAGAGAAGAAGGTATATTCTTTCTTATTTGGGTGGAATGTTCTATAGATGTCTGTTAAGTCCATTTGCTTCATTACCTCCAATAATTCTCTTAGTTCTCTATTAGGTTTCTGTCTAATTGACCTGTCCCTTGGAGAGAGAAGTGTGTTGAAGTCTCCTACTACTAGTGTGTGTGGTTTGATGTCTGCCTTGAGTTCTAGTAATATTTCTTTTACATAAGTAGGTGCTTTTATATTGGGGGCATAGATATTCAGGATTGAGACGTCATCCTGATGAATTGTTCCTGTTATGAGTATAAAGTGACCATCTCGGTCTCTTCTGATTGATTTTAGTTTGAAGTCAGTTTTGTTAGAAATTAGTATGGCCATACCTGCTTTTTTCTTAGGACCATTTGCTTGAAACACCTTTTCCCAATGCTTTACTCTGAGTAGGTGCCTGTCTTTGTGGTTGAGATGTGTTTCTTGCAAACAGCAGAATGTTGGATCCTGTTTTCGTATCCAATCTTTTAGTCTGTGACTTTTTATAGGTGAATTGAGCCCATTAATATTACGTGATATTAATGACCAGTGGTTGTTTACTCCGGTTATTCTTATTGCTTTTGGTAGTAGAGATTGTGTGTCTCCCTTCTTTGAGATGTGCTGGTGAAGGGTCGCTAGAAGCCTGAGTTATTGTATGCAGTGTTGGCCGTGTTGGATTCCTTGGGTTGAGATTTTCATTCTATTACTTTCTGCAGGGCTGGCTATGTATTGTTTAAATTTGTTCTTATCCTGTAATGTCTTGTTTTCTCCATTGATAATGAATGATAGCTTGGCTGGTTATAGTAGTTTGGGTTTGCATCGATGGTCTCTTAGCTTCTGCAGTACATCTATCCAGGACCTTCTGGCTTTCATAGTTTCCATAGAGAAGTCAGGTGTAAGTCTGATCGGTTTACCTTTATAAGTTACTTGGCCTTTTTCCTTTGCAGCTCTTAATATTCTTTCTTTAACCTGTATATTTTGTGTTTTGATTATTATATGGCGAGGAGATGTTTTTCTTTGATCCAGTCTGTTTGGTGTTCTGTATGCTTCTTGAATATTTAAATGAATATCTTTCTTTATGTTGGGAAAGTTTTCTTCCATAATTTTGTTGAAAATATTTTCTGGGTTTTTGAGCTGTGACTCTTCTCCTTCTTCTATTCCTATTATTCTTAGGTTTGGTCTTTTTATTGTGTCCCATATTTCCTGAATGTTTTGTGTTGAGAATTTGTTGGCTTTGCTGTTTTCTTTGATCTGTTTGTTTATTTTCTCTATGGTGTCCTCAGAATCTGAGATTCTTTCTTCTATCTCTTGTATTCTATTGATTATGCTTGTTTCTGTAGACTCTGCTCGTTGACCTAGATTTTCCATATCCAGCTGGTCCTCAGTTTGTATTTTCTTCCTTGCCTTCATTTCAGTTTTTAATTCTTGAACTGTTTCCATTACCTGTTTGATCATTTTTTCTTGGTTTCCCAGGGTATCATGTACGTATTTACTCATTTCTTCAAACTTTTTGTTATACTTCTCATCCATTTCTATAAGGGCATTTTTTACATGTAGTTTAAGGGACTCTATTGCATTCATAAAGTCAATTTTTTCCACTTCTTTTGTGTTAGGTTGTTCAAATACTTCTGTTGTAAGATCATTGGGTTCTGTTGTTTTCATGTTGTTTTTCAGATTATTGGGTGAATTCTTGCCTTGGTGCCTGCCCATCTCCTCCTATTGATCCTATCTAATGGGTCTTTTAAAAACTGGATCAGGTTTCCCTGCTGGCCAAGGGCTCCACTTATGAAATGCCCTTGCTCTGTTTCCTGGTTCCTGCCGCAGGCCAAGAACCCTCTCACCCCTCCCAAGGGTCTTCAGGACAGGACCAGGCTCCCCGTTTGCCAGTGACCTGGCTAACCAGAGGCCTACCTCTTTGATTTAATTGTAGTAGGGCGATCTGCTCTCCTTATTGCACGCCTGTCCCCGCCGCTTGCTTCTGCCTCCGCGCTGGTCCCCGCCATTTGCGTCTGCCGCCACGCTGGTCCCCCAAAGCCTCTTCCTGAATGAGGTGTCTCTCCTCCGCGCCTGGACGCCACCTGAATTTCTTGTAATCCCCTGATCTGAGTGCCTACAACTGCTCTGAGCACAAGACCTTTAGGAGTTCCTGATGGCAGGAGAGTGGTTTCTGGTGGGTTTGGCTGGGGCGTGGCTATCTCTATATAATCTGCCCCTGAACGCAATAAAGGGGGCATTCATGGGGAATTCAAGGATGACCCGTGTTTCTGTCTCTCTCTGTGTGTCTGTGTATTTTAACCTCCAGCCCCTTGCCCGAAGCTCGTGAACTGGGTGCTAGTGCACAGAGCACAGACATGGGGATGCGGTGCGTGGCATCAACATGCTTATGAAAAACACATAACTTCATTAGACATCATGAAAATGGCAGACCAAAACCAGCATGAGATGGTACCACACAGCAGTCAGGATGTCTGTCCTGGGAAGGTCAGAGTAGACAGTGCTGGCCAGTCTGTCAAGAAGAGGGAGTAGGAGAGCAAACACTGGTCCAGTGTGAATGTGCACAGCTCTGATATGAACACACAGACGTCCTCAAAAGACATCTAGCTAGCTCATAGCTGGGTAGGTCGCCAGTGGAAATGATGGTATGTCAAACTGACTTCTCAACACGCAGTCTACTGATGCTTGCAGTAACTGAGCTACCGATTTAACATGGACATATATTAAAGAAAAAGTGACTTATAGACACATAACAATCTATTTTGCCACAAACAGGGCAGTGTCCTATCATTTGCAGCAAATTAGATGGAACTGTATGTAACTAGACATCGATACATGAAGCATATAGATCAAATCCAGAAATGTGGATACATCTGTCCTCATATAAATGTTAAGGAAAACACAATATGCTAGAACCTGAGGTGGAAGGGGGTGATAAGCAGAGGTGGAAGGGGGTGATAAGCAGAGAGAGGGCATCACTCCCATGCTCATCAACACAATGATAGCAGTCCGAGGCTCTGTTGTCCCATAAGGTGGGGGATGGTAGCTCACAGTGGCCTTCAGATAAGCTTCCAGGAAGTGCTAGAGGAACTATCTCAGATATCTTGCAGCTATCCTAGGATAGACATCTGTCATAAACTGCTCTGCCAACACTGAATGTGGAGTTGAGGGTGTCAACCTAGGTAGCAAGCGTGGCTGAGTGGTCAAGGCAGACCAAGAGCAGTAAAAGGGCCGTGGGAACCACAAAGCGCTTAGGGATTCTTAGGTGTGGAGCACCGACTGCATAGTATAAGCACATACCAACTTCCAGGTGTATAATCTAGACAATAATAGGAGAAGGAAGGGAGAACCTGAAGCCACTGGCAGGCACATTATCAGCACCCATGGTTAGATTCAGAGACCCCTCCTTCAAAGGCTCTTAGGCCCCCACAGTGCTCATAGCAGGCGGGTATGCAGCAACCTGTTCCATGTCAGTAAACCAAGGGTTCCTATCTGTTGCTGAGATTTCTTAACACTCACAAGGGAGTCGTAACAATCCCTGCCCCCTCCCCGATAGTTGGAAGGTAATATCTTACTGCTTAAATGAACACCTGTTCTTTGGCCAATGATCTCTAATTATAAGTCTGGTAGAAGAGCATTCTAGAATGTTCTCTACGGGGGCACAAAATTTGTGCTCTTTGTCTGTGTAACTTTATCAGCCTGAGAATTATTGCTGAATGCTAGTTTTTTTCCCTTTTATTATATTTGAGACACAAGGCATGGTTGAAATGACTTATTGTTCATAATTAGAAGCTGTGATTAAAACTCCCAGCATTGCCCTGGAGCTTTCTCCTCAGTGTGGAATTATGGCTGTGAAGCACCAGGAGCCGTGGGCGGGAGGTGTAGCCTCCCGGAATGGCTCATTGTAATGGAATGGTTCCCCGAAGACCAGCTCTGTTAATTAAAATGAGACAAAACTGCCGCTCCCAGGCGCTGTTGGGTGCTTACCCATGGAAAAGTTCAAGGGAGACGAGAGTGAGAGGAACTGGCAGTCAATTGCATTGAACATTCCCAAATTAAAAACATTATTTTATAATTCCCGTAATATAAACTGTGGGGGAATTCTCTGAATGTCTGGCTGTGTGCGAAAATAAGCTTGTGGTATAAATAAGTGTATCTCTCAGTGTGTGGCATCCCAAGGCAGTGTGATAAATGGCGTCTCTCACAGGAGTGCTCTATCCTTATGCCTTTTGAAAGTGTTGGATGGAGTGCTTCAAATGGCTGAACGGGCTAAGTTGGCCACCTGGTTATAGGACTAGTAGTGTATGAGTTCTGATTCTTCTGTAGAATTTGTGATTTGGGGGATAAAGACTAAGAAAATCAATATTTAAATTGGGGTGGAGTTGCCCACAAAGCAAATCTCAGAACCTCAAGCAGGACTCGGCGGGGCCAGTTTAGGATTGCCAACTGCTATGCTCCTGTCACACACAGTCTGTGTCTAGTGATACAGTCAAGTTTTGATGCCAGAGCAAGTGCTATAAGCATCTTTGGATCTTTCCCATCTAGAGGTGAACTTGGGAACATGTCTTCAAAGGCTTTTTCACTGAACCGGATGTGCCTGGTATCTCCAGCTGGAGGCACAGACATAAGAAATGATCTCCAAGGCAGACTGGACAGCGAGACAGTGTGAACAAAGCCTTCAGCGACATCTTAGTCATTCTCCGATGGAGCAGGAGAGAAAGACCAGAGGGCAAGGGAGGAGAAGGTCGTGGACATGTCTGAGAGGCAGGAACACTATGATCTAGCTGAGATGACAGAGGAGAACAGGAACTCCCAGCTAAAGCCGAGGGAGTCACAGAAGCAATGGGCTTGCTGTGTAGAGAAGTGTTAGCAATTGACCCCGGATTAGAACACAGAGAAACAAGAAAACACTCATCCAGGGTGGAGGGGTCATTCACTAGAGCAAACACCACCTTCACCACTGCTCACGATGGAGGAGAGAGCACGGATAAAGTTCTCTTATTCAAATGGAGGATGATTTTGAGAGCAAGAGCTGCCATCCTCCAGAGACAGCATGGGTTCCAGGCGCCTTGCTTCTCCCCTGGGTCTTCACCTTAAGGTCAGTGCAAGACAACTTGCCTTGAGGACACCCCTGATGTCCTCAAGTCAACAAGTCTCACTTTTCTTTCCATGGGTTGTGACATTTAAAACACTGTGAGACACATTGTGATTAATTGCATATTTCTTTCTTATTTATTTATTCATCCCACACAATCTCACAGAGTTCCTACTGTTCCCAGAGCGCTGTCCATGTCCTGGATGGTAACAGTCAGACCCCACCGCCTGGTACTGTGGAGCTGGCGTTATTTCATTGCAGAAGATAGACAATAAACAATGCAGATAAGTCAAGCATGGGCAATGCTAGACAGTGCTAGGTAAGAAGGCAGGGCAGGCATAGAAGTAGTAAAGGAGAGACAAGATGATCAGGTGGGGGAGGTAGCTGAGTGGGCAAAGCCCTTGCTCTGCAAGCCTGAGGTACTCTGTTCAAATCTCCAGACCCAACATAGAGCTGAGGATGGTAACACAGGTCTGAGATCCCACCCATGCTGTGGCAGAGATGATAAGTGGAGACGGGAATATGAAGAAGCCCACCAGCCTGCTGGCCTCGTGCACACAGGGCTGAACAGCAGAAAGACTATGGCGCAAACAAGGTGGAAAAACAGTTCCCTCATCTCTACATGTGTGCTGTGGCATGTGTATGCCAGCATGTACACACACACACACACATGCATACACACATATATACATACATACCCATACATACACACATGCACACTCACACACATACATGCACGTGAACACACACATACATGCACACACAAGCACACACAGACACAGACACACAAAAAGGCTCCAAGATTACTTTTCACTTGTTGAATCCTATCATGGCCCTTTCTACCCCCTTGCTGTCTTTCTGAACCTATAGATTCTGCAGCCTTGCCTTAAGCACGTTTCTCCTTCAGCAGGGGCCTCACCACCTAGATGGAAGCCCTGTGTGGCCCCGACAATCTGCTCCGGATTGTGCTGAGAGGCTCTGGGCAACAGAATGCCTGTTCATGGAGGAGCAAATACTGACTGTTGGAGGCCAGAGAACACAGATTCCCCACCTTAGATTCCAGCTGTCATTTAACACATCCAAATGATTGCTCAAATGTGTTGACATTTACAAAGAATTTATCCTCCTTAAACCTCATATTTAGATGGTTGCATAGTTTACAAATGGGAATAATGCCATCAACATCAGTTGTCCTGTTTTTAGAAGACCTCTCATAATAAGATAAGCCTCACATTTTCTCCCTCATCTGTTCATGGAGTAAAACATGTTGGACTGGACACATGACCTCAACCTTGCTGGATTGGAGCCTCCTTGTCCACAGATCATCATCCCCTCAATCCTCCTGCGGATTTGATGACACTTCATTAAGCGCTTTGGTCTTTCCTAATTATATTATAGTTATGATGATGATTCTCTTTCAATTTTTATTTGTTTATATATTCATGCACACATATATGGCACAGTGCACAAGGAGAGGTAAGAAGAGGGTTGTGGAATACCATTACACTCTTCCACTGCGTGGACTCTGGGGACTGAACTCAACTCATGTCAGCAGACATGATCATTAGTGTCTTTCTCTTGCTGAGCCATACTGACAGCCCTGATTACACTAGCATTAAAAAGAAGGCAGGAAATAACTTATAATTTTCTATTTCATAAGTAGTTTTATTTGAGTTGGGTCTTAATTGTTTCTTAACTTTTTGTCCAAATACTCAGTGAGGTCATCTGTGCCTTTAGGGTTCCTTCTAGGCATTTTTAATTAAAGAAACAATAAAGATATAGAAATATTTATTCCTTAATCTCTTCTAAATACATTCTTCCAATAATTTCTTCTGAAGAATTCTTTTCCTAATGTCCATTTTGGACAACACTGTAAACATACCTGATAGTCAGAGAACAATCACATCAGTAGAACACACAATCGCAAACACTTCGTGACATGTATCGAGAGTCAATGCATTGTATACAACACGTTTTTGATGCATTTTAAAAATTGAAGTCATACAAACACATTCTTTAGTGACAATAGAAACAATAAATAAAGGCTTGAAAACAGATTACCAAGGTGCACAGAAGAACATTTGTCCTCATAGAGACACGTTGGTCCGCTTTCCAGTTCTTCACTACTGTCTGAAACACCCAACGTCTGTATTTGAAAGCATAGGCTTTCCCTAGATTCCCCGTGGGTCAGCCTGAGACTCCCAGAATCTCCCAGATTGGATTCATCTGATGATGCTTCCATGATGCCTTTGTATCGCGTGACATAACATCAAAGCACCGAAGCAGTGTCCTTGTGTCTGAGCACTAATGGTGGTTTCTGACTCCCACAGAGTTTGTTGGAATTCCACTTTCGTTCTGATTCTGATTTCTCTGGAGTAGGGCAGCTTCCAGACTCTTTTTAAGTTTTATTTCCCCCCCCCCTTTAAGTTTACAAACCTCTTTGTCTACAGTATGTTTACGTTTACTTTATACCTGTCTTTGGAGTTTGCTTTTTCTTTTGTTCTTAAGATCTGCCTTTGATGAGGTCTTGTGGGATTCACACTGCCTGAGATTTCCGTGGATTTTGAACATACAGGCGGGCAGCTCTCAGCAGTGTGAACAGTGTTACCTTACCCCAGTCTTCAGGTGCTGCTTGACAGTATTCCAGGTGTGCTCTTTCTTGGGATCTCCTACTTAAATGACTTTGCCCTGTCCCCAACCCCCATCAAGGTGGAAGACAAGATTAAACACCATATTATAATCCCTAAGAAAATTGGAATTCCTTGACATACAAAACCAAAGTGAGCTCTTACCCAGAGTCTGAGTTTTCTTTTTTAATCCCCACCCAGAGCACAGCAGATTAGATCATCCTTAACCCTGACAGCCAGTGCTTGCACTGCAGCAGAACAACACAGCTGAGGTGGTTTATAATGCATAGAAATCTGGCTTACAATTCTGTAGGTTAGAAACTCCCCACACAGTGGCTGACATCTGCTCAGAGCTGATACATCTCCACACAGTGGAGGTGAGAGTCGTGGAGGAAGAAGAAGTGAAACTTGGTGCTTATAATGGTGCTTCAGCCACCCTTTCTTTTATTCAGATTGTTCTCATGTAATGTACTTGATTTTAGTCTTTCTCCTCCCCCAACTCCTCCCTGATCCTCTCTGTTTCCCTACTCAGCAACTCCATGCTCTCTCTGTGTCTCTGCTCATCATTCTTTCTCCCTCTCTGTCTCTCTGCCTCTGTCTCTGTCTCTCTCTCTCTCTTTCTCTGTCTCTCTTTCAAAGAAAAACAAAATAAAAAGAAAGACAAAAAAAGCAACAAAACCAAACAAAAGCACATGGGAAAACATGGAATCTGTTGTGTTGGCCACCTACTCCATACAGGGGTTCTGGAGTGTGGTTGACATTCCCAGTGACATGCCCCTGGAGAAAATGGATTTACCCTTTCCTATCTGGTATTAAAAATAACTTAAAGGTGTTTTGAAATGCTGTATGGAAACCCATTACTATAGGAGCTACCTAACATATAGAAATATATAAGAGGAATTTAAATAGAGTCACCATGTAACAGAGGAGAGAAGTACTTAACTAGCCATCCTATGCTACCTAGGAAAACCTCCAGAGCCATAAATTAGTTGCATCTTGTTGAGTCGTTGACCAGAGTCCCAAACACACACACATACACAAACCTACAACACCGCAGGCTGTTGCTAAGGCTGCTGGTACTCTTCAGAACCTTGGCAGGAAGACAACATTAGTGAAGACACAGTTCATTTATGCCATCAGCCTTGGAGACATCAAGCTGGTGTTCAACTAGAAGCTTTGCCCCTCCTAACTAGTGTTCATCACACCGGAATGTACTTTGGGCACTGATGGGGTAGTGTCATATATCAATCTGTTGATTTCCTTGGTTAAGCAATAAAGAAACTGCTAGGCCCATTGGATAGGCCCACCCTTAGGTGGGTGGAGTAAACAGAACAGAATGCCAGGAGGAAGAGGAAGTGAGGTCAGACTCAACAGCTCTCCTCTCCGGAGCAGATGCAGGAGAGACACCATGCTACCTGCTCCAGGGAAGACGCACACCATGCCCCAGCTCCGACCCAGGATGGACATAGGCTAGAATCTTCCCGGTAAGCGCACCTAGGGGCGCTACACAGATGATTAGAAATGGGCTAGTCCAGGTGTGAGAATTAGCCTAGAAGAGAATGGGCCAAGCAGTGTTTAAATGAATACAGTTTGTGTGTAATTATTTCGGGGCATAAGCTAGCCGGGCAGGCGGCTCGGGGTTTTGGGGACTCAACCCCGCGGCCCTGCCGCCCCATATTACTACAAATGACGCCCAGACGTGTGGCTAACTAAACCCACTTAAAAAACCTGAGAAGGCTTAAAAATAATGGAGAGAGAGTTTAACACAGATTTTTGCTGTTTGTTGGTGGCATGCTGTAGAGAGATTTCCTGATTCGGCAACAGCAGCAGAAAAAACGCTGTGTCATTTCAAAGTGTGGCTTCCCGGGGCTGTGCCGCCAGTGCAAACTCTGGCTTTATGTTTGTGTTCCCGCTTGGGATCGGAAGGAGAGTGCTCTGAGACCGTGAAGATGACTCATAGCTCCCCGCCTGCTCCTGGGCAGAAGGCAGAATCAGGCTTAGGCAGGCGGAAGAGCATGGCGGATTCCTGCCGCCATACAGGGACGTGTTTTCAGACTGCGCAGTGCTCAGCGTGTCAGATCTGGATGTAACTTGGATGAAAAGAATTTCTGTGCTGCACGCTCAGTCTCAGAATTAAAGTGCTGAGTGCCGCTCCTACCTGGTAGCCTCAAGAGGCTTCCTGACTCAGCTTTAGCTGCAAAACTCTGCGGCTCATTAAGAGGTCCTGCCACAAAACACTTAAACAGTGTTGATGAAAAGCTGAACACATGCTTTTCGGTTTTCAGCCGTAGCAGGAAAAATGCTGTGCCGTTTAAAAATGCCGGCTTTCTGGGCCATCCTGCCAGGGCAAACTCTGACTGTTTGAGGCAGGAGGGCCGGCTACCGAGAGAGGACTTGAGTGTTGTCTGTTGTAGCTCTCTGGCTGGCAAGGACCTTGAAATGCCAGTTGTGGCTATAAACATGGCTACAGCCAGTACCTCAGCCGTGAGGCTGGAAAGCTAAGGATCCAGCCGTCAAAGCCACGCCTTTAGTCCTACTGATATTGCTTGGTAAATTAAAGGCTCTTGTGGTCAGAAAAAGAGAGATATACAGTAAAGAGAGATTCAAAGACAGAGAAAATTTCTGAATGGTTTACTGTGTGTTAAAAATATATGCAGACTAAAAGTTAAAATTCTTAAAGTAAACCTCAAGTAAACTTCAAGGTGTGGTAGCACACGCCTTTAAACCCAGTGCCTAGAAGGCAGAGAGAACAGATCTCTGTGAGTTCAAGGTGTAGTAGCAAACACCTTTAATCCCAATGCCTGGGAGGCAGAGACGGGTGGATCTCTGAGAGTTCAAAGACAGCCTGGTCTACAGGTCAAAGATTTACGCTCAAAAAGCAAAAAGTTAACCTAGGAATGTCACAGCTTAGATTCTTAAGCGTCTAGTGATTTAAAGGCGTAAATCAAAAGTGCTCCTGGATAGTAAAAAATTGCAGATTCACAATAGGACAGATTCAGACCGCTAAACGAGTCACACTGTTGGATGAATGTACGTAGGCTTGGGAGAGAGAAGAAAAAGAATATAGAAAATAAAGTTAATGGTTTAAAAAAAAAAAGGTAAAGTCTTTAAAGAGACAGAGTACAGATAGTTAAGAGATTAAAAGAAATAAAGAAAAATAAGCCGCGTAAAGATGAAAAATTCACAGAGAGTCTGGATTCTTTGTATTATTGTGTTTTCTTTAAAATTTTTGACTGTGAAGGAGCTAAGTACAGAGAGACATTTCATTACATGGGCTGCCAAGCTAAACCAGAATGGATATAAGGGTATTACGATTTCAGAATTTGGGTCTAAGGATATGATGCTTTGGAGAGAGTCTTCTTTTGTTTTCACAGAGGATGAGACTCTATGGATTTCTTCTATTCCGATTTGGTATGATGGACCACGTCCTCCTGAAGGGTTGCTGTGAACATCTTCAGAAAATTGCTTTGCTCAACTGCCAACTGAGATAAACCTGGCATACAGGTTACACCCTAAATAATCTGGTTAACGACGCCCCCATTCAGCAGGAAGCAGTTTGGAGAGAAAAAACTGCGCCCATGTTCCCAAATATAGTTTATAAATGTTCTTTTACATTTAAAGGGGGATATGATATAGATATGAATAATTTGCATTAGTATAGATTTTGCTTTATTTATAGAGATTTAAGGTCAATTTTGTTATATGTATAAATGTTTCTGATGTAACTTTTACTTGATAACTGTTTTGTTATATGTAATTTTACTATGTTAAAGTTAAAGCCTTTCTTTTTTGTTTAAACAGAAAAAGGGGAAGTGATGGGGTAGTGTCATATATCAATCTGTTGATTTCCTTGGTTAAGCAATAAAGAAACTGCTAGGCCCATTGGATAGGCCCACCCTTAGGTGGGTGGAGTAAACAGAACAGAATGCCGGGAGGAAGAGGAAGTGAGGTCAGACTCAACAGCTCTCCTCTCCGGAGCAGATGCAGGAGAGACACCATGCTACCTGCTCCAGGGAAGACGCACACCATGCCCCAGCTCCGACCCAGGATGGACATAGGCTAGAATCTTCCCGGTAAGCGCACCTAGGGGCGCTACACAGATGATTAGAAATGGGCTAGTCCAGGTGTGAGAATTAGCCTAGAAGAGAATGGGCCAAGCAGTGTTTAAATGAATACAGTTTGTGTGTAATTATTTCGGGGCATAAGCTAGCCGGGCAGGCGGCTCGGGGTTTTGGGGACTCAACCCCGCGGCCCTGCCGCCCCATATTACTACAGGGCACAACTGCAGCAGAGGTCACCACCATTGTCACCAAGCTACAAAACCTGGGACCTACAACAGTGAACTGACTGATACATTGATAAAATAGTAGCACCAATGTTGGGAGGAGGATCTGTCCCTGACTCACAAGTTGGCTTTCTGGAACCTATTTCCTTGTGGGATGCCTCCCTCAGCCTTGATGCAAAGTGGGGGTGGGGTGGAAGGTGGGAGGAGATTGGCCCTGCCTCAACTTGATATACAAGGCTTTGTTGGCTCCCCACGGAAGGAGGCCTCACCCTTTCTGAGGAGTGGATTGGTGGGGAGGTAAAAAGGAGATGGGGGAGGGAACAGAAGGAAAGCAGGGAAGAGAAACTGTGGTTGGTATGTAAGGCTAAATTAAAAAAATTAATAATAAAATAAAATATAAATACTAAGTGAGTAACCAACTACTTTCTGATTGGATTTGAGGCCCACTACATGAGATGAAACCCACGCCCAATACAGCTAACGTGACGAGAACTGAGACCAGGTAGATCATGGGCATAAGGAAAAACTTGCTACTGTTCTGTTAAAGGAACACAGCGACAAAATGTCTCCTAATGACTGCTATACCCAGAAAGCAGGGGCCTTGCTCCACTCATATCGGGGAAGCTTCCTCTTGCAGTAGATGGCAATTAACACAAAGAAACACAGATGGGCAGAATTTGAGACTCTGGAGTGGTGAATGGAATGTCTTCCTTAGACCCTTCCTCTCAGGTCTCGGGGATGCATGGAGAAGAGGAGGCAAAGGCATCTAAGAGCTGAGGTAGTAGATACTTCCAAGGACGCAGCATCTTCTGGACACAACAGGTCTGATGTGTGAGGCTGTGACAACATGAACAGGACCTATGCAGATATTGATTAAATACCAAGAGGAATTTAGAGATGAAGACGTTTGCTGCATAGGCTTTTAAAAGTAGCACCCTGAGAGCATCTCTTAGCTCACCTCTTTGGGTGCTGTAAGTTCAGCATGACTCAAATTTACTTCAGCATTCTAAGGGGCCAATAAAATTCTGTTACCAGGGCTCGCTGGCCATGGGGCTAACAGAGCAGCACGATGCTGTGTGCACAGTTGCTGAAGAACATCTGTAAGGCAGCCTGGGTTCTGTGACACAGGAAGTGTGATCAAATGTTTCAGATGAGCGCTGGCTAATCACCTAGGAGAGATCTCTACGTCTCACTTTCTCAAAGCAAACAGTCCATCATGCTACTGCTGACCTTCCTTTCACAAAAATCTCATTCTTAAAAAGACTATTCGAACAAAAACATGAAAGCAGAAAAATAATACGCATTGCAAAACCTCATTTTCGGGAAGGAGCACTGTTAGAACTTGTCCATCCCTCTCTGTGTTTTCTGTGTTCCCCCTGCAATTATCTGCTGCATTTATAGGCAGTGAACAAAAAGGATGTTTTTCCCTCCTGCCCAATTTAGAAACTGCGCTGTTTTCTTCCTAATCACATGCAAAGATGGGAGTTCCATGGTAGGAAAGCCAAACTGAAGATTCCTTTAAACTGTAATATCTGCTTGTTGGGAAGATTGGAGTGAGCATGCCTTCTCAGAGTCCAAAGAGCTAAGAGCGTTCAGGTTGAGGGTGACTTTTGGGGAAATTACAGTGATTTCAGAAGTACAAACAAGGTCTTCTTGCAAGTAGGTCTGAACATGTGATAATCTTAGAGGGAAACATTTATGATATGATTTTTCTCTCTCATCACGGGTCACACACAGGCTGGAAAAGAAAGTGAAGAGGGGGACACAAAGGACACAAAAATGTTACACAACACGAACCCTCACGGTATTTTGGCATACGGGTTTTCAGGATTCTCATGAGAGGAAGAGAGGGAGGAGACAGACAGACAGACAGACAGACAGACAGAATGGCAGACCATGACAACACATGGAGACTTGTATGTCAATATATGTTTGTAATGTCAACTGCTTGGGAGACAAGTTTGAGACAGGCCTAGACAATTCAGTGATACCCTCTCTCAGAAGAAAAGGTAAGGAAAAGCTGGACGGCTGAGATGGCTCAGCAGTTCAGGTACTCGCTGTCAAACCTGACACCTTTATCTCCTCTTACGTCCACACAAAGGCTCCTGCATACACATTTTCGCACATGTACACACATTTGTGAACGCACTGCACACAGGTGTTTCTGTCGCAATCTGGGTACTGTTTGTAGGGGCTTCATTTCTGTTTTTCAGTTGATCGGGAGGCGTTCTCTGTGCTGATGTTTTCCATTTTCACTTTTGTATATTTTGTGGTCCTGGGTTACACACAGCTTCATGCACGTTTCCAATGAGTGTCCTCTGAGCTCAGAACCCCCCTGCCTCGCAGCTGCTCTCTCTGCCTTCATTGTCCCCTCTGTTCTCCTAAACAATCCTCTGATCTTCTGCATCTTTATAAAATGACAGACAGTTGCACACCGATGCTTATTGCAGCTCTCTTCATGATGGCTAAGTAAAGAGCTGGCCCAGGTGTCTGCCAGCAGCAGCCTCCCCACGGTCCCTGAAATCATGAGAGTCACAAATCCACTGTCACTCTGAGTGTGTTGATTTCATTTCATGCTCACAGGAGGATCCGAGTGCATGTGCCTGTGTACAGAGGCAAGAGAAGAATATCGCGAGTCCCTGCTGTCTCTCACTTTCCTCCGTATCCTCTTGAGTCATGGTCTCGCTGAACCCGGAGCTTGGCTGAATGCCAGCAAGCTCAAGCAGCCTGTTATCTCTGTTCTGGAGTTACTACTAAGCCCCTGACCATGCTTGGCTTTCTATGTGGGTGCTGGGGATTTGAACTTAGGTCCCTGCACTTGTGCAACAAGAGTTCTTAGCCACTGAGCTCTATCCCTAGACCCAATTTCTCCTTTTGAAACTAAATTTCTGCGCCGTGATAGAAGCGAATATGTCTTTATTAAGTACCCAAACTGAAACTGTTTATTAGAGAAATTACATTTAAATAATTAAACATAATATCATTTATTTGCTATCAAAAATCTCAGCAGTACAATCCTAAACCATAGAAAGCTTACTTTAATTAGGCTGGTAGTTCTCAGGAGGGTCACTGTTGGCTAGGTTTCCTGTACTAGTCATGGTTTTCCTCTTCTTAAGGAAGTCTTGTCTAGTTAGAGAGCACTTGGTAACCACCAAAGGTACAGGTCACTGCTGCACCCCTAAGGCTACGGTGCCAACATGGTCCGTAGGTGAGACTATTGGCTGTGTCCTTTTCTGTAAGCTTTTGTGGCACCTTTGGGTATCACAGAATATAGTCCTCAGGGAAGAGGCGTCCAGGTCTGATCCAGTTTGAATTCTATGGGTTCTGTGCCCAAAGGGCGTATATTTTCTGTTATAGGGACCTAGAAAGGCCAGTCACTGACAGCAGTTCCTTTCTAGCTAAAGGGCATGGGACCCTAATGTTGCTGCTTGTTGAGGAGACTCCAAATCACCCAACTTTCCTGCCAGACTTAAAGTAAATGTTGTAGAGAAACACGAGATCACCTAAAGTGTCAAGTTGTTTCACAGCCAATCGACTGTTTCCAATTTCTGAACTAAAATGCCAATAACACAATAAGCAAATATCTCTGTGTAGGATATCACATCCTTTGTGGTATACCCATATGTGTGCCTGCATCTTAAAGTGGTATAGCTGGATCTTAAGATTGATTTTCACCTTTTTGAGGACCTGCCGCACTGATTTCCACAGTGGTTGTAACAGTTTCTGCCCCCACTAGCGATGGATAAACGTCCCTCTTTTCCAGCATTCACGTCAGCATATGCTGCCGTTTATGATATTGATGTTGGCCATTCTGGTTGGGATAAGATGAAATTTCAAAGTGGTTTTAATTTTCATTTCTCTGATGCTAAGGATTTTGAAGCGCATTGTTTCCCAGCCGTTTGTGTTTCTTCTTTCGAGAACTTTCTGTTTACTTCTATACTCCAGCTTTTCCTCGTTTATATTTGATTTTCTTCTCAAATTATGGATTGCTTTTTAAAAATATCTTTTTAGTCTTAAGATTAGAACATAATTACAACATTTCCTCTTTCCCTTTTCTCCCTCCAAACCCCTCTTCTGACTCTCTTTTAAATTCATGCCTTCTTGTTTCATTAATTGTTGTTGTAATATACTTGTATGTGCATGCATACATATTCCTAACTATAACCTTCTAAGTCTGTGTAATGTTACTTGTATGCATGCTTTCAGGGCTGACCATTTGGTACTGGATAATTTGTATGCACTTCCTTGGAAAAGCTTATTTTTCTAGCACTTAGCATTCCCTCATTTCCTGCAGTTCTTCGTGTAGAGTTGAGAACTGTGAGTCTTCCCCTTGTCCACTTTGGCACGTCTACAGTGTTGCCCTTGTTCAGCTCATGGTTAGGCATTGTGTTAGTGAGACTTTACGTAACTATGACAGTCCTGGGAGACACAATCTCCTAGCAAACTCCCTGATCGTCTGACTTACAATCTTTTTTCCCCTTTCTCAGTGCTTTCCGAGCCTAAGGTCTGGGCTTGTTCCATAGGGGTATCTGTTGGAACTGGGCTTTACAACTCTGCATTTTGTTTGGATGTGGTTTTCTGCAATGGTCTCCATCTGCTGCAAAGAAAAGTTCCTTGATGAGGGATGAGGACTATACTTATCTGCGTGCTAAATAGCGAGTGTTTAGGGTGTATGTAGAGATTAAACTGGGTTAATAAAGCGTGGCTCATCGGCAAGACTCACTACCTCACTCCATTTACACTGTTGTTTTAGTTTTAACTGGGTTCATTGTTTCCTTGACTCTCAGGGTTTTTAGTTTTTCCTATATTCTAGATATTAACCCATCTGTCAGATGTAAAATTGGTTAAGATTTTCCCCATCATATTGGCTGCTACTTTGCTCAAATGACGGTATCCTTCAGTGAACAGAAGTGTTTAGCTTCATAAGGTCTCATTTATTAAATTTTAGTTTTAATGCCTATACTATCACTGCCCTGTTCAGAAAACCCTTTCCTATGATAATGTGTTTGAGCACAATCCCAACCTTCTTTTTTATTAGATTCAGTCTTATTGAGGTCCTTAATCCATCTGGAGTTGACTTTTGTGCAGGACAATAAATAAGAATCTATTTTATTCTTCTACATGCAGTCACCCAGTTTGAGCTGTACCATATGTTGAAGATGCTGTCTTTTTCCCAGTGTGTATTTTTGGCTTTTTTTGTTTGTAAAAAATCAGGTGTCTATAAATATGTAGAATTACATCTGTGTCTCCAATTGTAATCCGTTGGTAAATTTGTCCGCAGCAAATGCCATGCTGTTTTTATTACTGTAGTTCTGTAATGCAACTTGAAAATGGTTGGTGAGCTCCCAGTGACTCTTGTATTACTCAGGATTTTCTTAGCTGTCCTGGTTTTTTTGTTTGTTTTTGTGAAAGGGTTTGTCTGTAGTTTTGGACCTGTCCTGGAACTAGCTCTTGTAGACCAGGCTGGCCTCAAACTCACAGAGATCCGACTGCTGCTGCCTCTTAAGTGCTGGGAGTAAAGGTGTGCGCCACCACTGCCCAGCTGCTGTCCTGGGTTTTTATGTCTCTGTATGAAGAGACATAAAAGAAGTAAATGGGGAGGAGAGAAGGAGAGCGAGATTAAGGGGAGAATACAGAGAGGGATTAGAACTAACTAGAGGTCTTTTGAGAAGCCACGTAGAAACCCACCACTACAGAAGCTTCCTAAAGTATATACATATACGAGAGGACTATACCCAGAGTCACCAAATAACGGGAGAGAGAATGCTCCAACCAGCCATCGTATGCTGTCAAAAGGTTTGAAACACTCAGCTCTAAAGGGGATGTCGTTCGTAAACACTTCTCTTCAAGTCTTGGGGATCTATGTGGAAGAGGAGAGGAAAACATTGTTAGAGCCAGAGGGGATGGGCGACTCCAAAGAAACTGCTTCGTCAGACACAACAGGGCTGGCATACATATCATCTACTCACGGAGACTGTGAGGGCTGTGAGGGCTGTGTACATATCATCTACTCACAGAGACTGTGAGGGCTGTGAGGGCTGTGTACATATCATCTACTCACAGAGACTGTGAGGGCTGTGAGGGCTGTGTACATATCATCTACTCACAGAGACTGTGAGGGCTGCGTACATATCATCTACTCACAGAGACTGTGAGGGCTGTGTACATATCATCTACTCACAGAGACTGTGAGGGCTGCGTACATATCATCTACTCACAGAGACTGTGAGGGCTGTGTACATATCATCTACTCACAGAGACTGTGAGGGCTGTGAGGGCTGCGTACATATCATCTACTCACAGAGACTGTGAGGGCTGTGTACATATCATCTACTCACAGAGACTGTGAGGGCTGTGAGGGCTGCGTACATATCATCTACTCACAGAGACTGTGAGGGCTGTGAGGGCTGTGTACATATCATCTACTCACAGAGACTGTGAGGGCTGTGAGGGCTGTGTACATATCATCTACTCACAGAGACTGTGAGGGCTGTGAGGGCTGTGTACATATCATCTACTCACAGAGACTGTGAGGGCTGTGAGGGCTGTGTACATATCATCTACTCACAGAGACTGTGAGGGCTGCGTACATATCATCTACTCACAGAGACTGTGAGGGCTGTGTACATATCATCTACTCACAGAGACTGTGAGGGCTGTGAGGGCTGTGTACATATCATCTACTCACAGAGACTGTGAGGGCTGTGTACATATCATCTACTCACAGAGACTGTGAGGGCTGCGTACATATCATCTACTCACAGAGACTGTGAGGGCTGTGTACATATCATCTACTCACAGAGACTGTGAGGGCTGTGAGGGCTGCGTACATATCATCTACTCACAGAGACTGTGAGGGCTGTGTACATATCATCTACTCACAGAGACTGTGAGGGCTGTGAGGGCTGCGTACATATCATCTACTCACAGAGACTGTGAGGGCTGTGAGGGCTGCGTACATATCATCTACTCACAGAGACTGTGAGGGCTGTGTACATATCATCTACTCACAGAGACTGTGAGGGCTGTGTACATATCATCTACTCACAGAGACTGTGAGGGCTGGCGTACATATCTACTCACAGAGACTGTGAGGCACAGACCCAAGCAGTTCAAAACAAACAAAACCCCAGCACTGAGCTGAACCGAGAAGGTATTTTCAATTGAACCTGCTGGAAAGAGAAGTTAGATTATCTCTGATGTTTCATTGGGTATGTGAACTACACTTCAGGGCAGTTCCTATGTTCAAGAAAAGTTTCCCAATACAAAAGGCACCCCATGCACTTTGTACATGTTATTTTTTTTTTTATTGACTGATTGTCAACTGATTTTTTTTGTTTTGACTTTTGTGACTTTATTTGTTTTTTTTTGTTTTGTTTTGTTTTGCTTTGCTTTTTAGAGACAGGGATTCTGGAACTCACTCTGTAGATCAGGCTGGCCTCAAACTCACAGAGATCTGCCTGTGTGCTGGGATTAAAGGTGTATGCCACCACTGCCTCGCTATTTGATTTTTTTTGAGAGAGAGAGAGATCGTGAAGCTGGTTGGGTAGGGATGTGGGGAGCATCTAGGGAGAGTTGGGAGGGAAAGAACATGATCAAAATACATTCCATGTACAAATTTTTAAATAAAAAGTTAAATAAAATCCATATGTACATACTAAGAAGATTATCTACTGGAATGGATTTTGCTGCGGCAAGGGTCTGGAAAATGCCAGTTGGGGGCAGTCTCAAAAACAATGGCTATGGAATTAGAATTGGTAAGGTGGGCGTACACTAAAAACAAGAAACTAAACCATTTGTCATCTGGATCTTTTACTAAAGTAAGTAAACCAGGTAAAAGAAAGTTTGGAAAAACCTTCTTCAGTCAGTAAGAACATCAAAGACTAGCTTCACGTACAAACCTTGCAAAGAAAGAAGCCAAAATACAATTGGGTCAGATGAGGAAGTAATGTATGTCTATAGAAATACTTTTAAAATTCAAGGTGAAAACAGGGACCCATAAAACAATTGAAATATATTTACATAAAAAAATCCACAAATCCCCTCAGTCAAGGTAACAGTGCATTGACAAATCTCAACAGAACTGCATTTTCTTTTTCTCTTAAGTAATGTATTTTTATAAAGTAACATATGGCTGTTGTTTGACTTTTGATACACAGAAACTCTAGACACAGTGGACATGATCAAAGCTCCAGCAAATGACACCAAATGACAGCTTTAAAGAGGGAAACAAAGGGAGCAGGAGCTGTGATGAGGTGGCCGGCGTGCAGCTCTCGCAGGTATCTCTGTGGCTGTGGTTTGGGATGCCCTCTGGAGAGTGGCAGCGGCTCAGGGTGAGCCAAGCAGAAGACAATGACTGTCACCCCATAGATCCCATCCGTCACCGGCAGCTCAGCTGGGAGGAGGAGGACCCTGTGGACCCCCACAACTCAGGTCAGTGAGAGTCAGAACAAAATATAGACCCAAACGTGGGGAAAGTAGCTATTGGAGGAGAGAGAGTGGGAGGGAGGTAGTTACAGTCGTCAGAGTGTGCCACACACTTGCATGAAATTTTTAAACAATGAATTTCATAAAGATTATTATGCTGTTATATACAATATGTATGCTTTTAATATATTATATATGTTATATATATTATATATATGTATATACATACTTCTAAATTTTTAGTGCAACTTTGTCAGTCTATATAATGTTACTTGTATGTGCGCAGTTTCCTGGCTGAGCCCTTGGTATTGGATCATCAATTACAGATCTCTTCCCTGGGGAAGACTGTTTCTCCTGCTCTCAGCGATTTTTAATTGCCAGCAGTTCTTTTTCTATAGCTGAGGCCTCCTGATATTTCCCCCTTCCACATTGTCCTTCTTTGGGTCTAGTTTGGGCGGCCATATTGGTAAGACTGCATGGGTGTCGTTTCTGGCATTTCTAGGAAGTGCAGTCTCATGACAGATTTCCTGATCCTCTGGCTCTCACAGTCTCTCTGCCCCTCTCTTCTGGTCTCTGGGTCTTAGGTGCAGGACTTGTGTGGTAGACATGTCGGTTGGGGCTGGGCACCACTTGGTCTCTTGTTCCTTGTGTTCTATTTACACATATATGTAACTGCTATTCAGGAAACAGAAGCCATGAACTCAAGAGTGGGCGGGAAAAGGAGCAAGGGGAGTGCACAGGAAGGGTTGCGGGAGGAAAGGAAAGGGCAAAGATGTTGTAATTATATTTTAATTTCAGAAGCACATTTTAAAAAGCTACCAAACATGGTGAGTCTAGTCTACAGGGTATGCCAAGGAAAATATGACCACCAGGTGTCAGTAGAGCATTCCAGGCGGTGTTCGGGGACCCTCCAGGAGGTTGGCTTTCAGAATGACAGCTTTAATAGATGGTGAATGGACCACTGAGTAGGAAAGAGGTGGGCAAGGGGATTTCTGAGGAAGAGAGGACGTGGAGGGAGAGCTTGTCTAGATGCCCCTGCTCTGAAACAGGACAAAGAGCTACCTTTGGGCCAGAGAAATCCAAAGGACAGTGGTAGCTGGAGGTCTTTGTGGCCCCATGACTCACTGTGCCATAAGGGGTTTATATAAAGAAAGCTATATGTTCTTTAATTAAAATACACATTGCAGAGCTTTTGTAGTAAATAATTCTGTGTGCCATGTAGAAAAACAATAAAGGAACCATTATTGGCTCATTTATTTAAGAATACTTTATGCTGGGCAGTGGTGGCACACGCCTTTAATCCCAGCACTCAGGAGGCAGAGGTGGGCGGATCTCTGTGAGTTCAAGGCCAGCCTGGACTACAAGAGGAACAAAAACCAAACCTACAAGAGGACAGGAACCAAAAGCTATGGAGAAACCCTGTCTCGAAAATCAAAAAAAAAAAAAATACTTTACGTTTTTAGCTTTCTTTTCTCCTAGCTACTTTAAAAGACACAAATTATGCTGTAAAAACTGATAATGAAGCATCAGGATTGTGATACTTGCAGATATTATAAACATAATACTTATAACCCAAGAGGAAAGCCAAAATAGTATAAACATGTCTTCCTGGAAATAAGTGAGTATAAATCTGAAAATAACATATATTATAATATCCAGAATCGCCACTAAAAAAGTAACTCAAAAAATATCATGACACATTACTTGACAAATTAGTACCTTCAAATTTTCATCTAATTCAGAATAAATCAGCGGAACAGAAATATAAAAATGAAGAAAAATCACAGATACCAGAGGATGTGGTGGTAATGAATCCAGGCCTAGAAGGGAGTCACAGCTGGAGAAACTGTGCTTCTGATCTGAGAAAGACACCAGACCAGCAGTTGACATAGGACAACAAACTGTGGAAAACCTCCAGCCCAAAGTGAGTAGCAGCTGGGGGACACACAGACAGAAACGGAGGAAGGGAGGGAGGGAGGGAGGGAGGGAGGGAGGGAGGGAGGGAGGGAATATTGATATAATATAATATAATTAATAATAATATCAGTGATGAGGGCTGAAAGAGGAAATGCCAATACCCTTCTTACAGAAACAAAATGGTTTGGGAAAATATGATAAATTCTATACTAACCACCTAACTTAGGTGAAATGAACAAAATTCCAAGAAAAATCTAAACCATTGACATTGTCTCAAGAGATTTTAAAATGATAATAACCCTACAACAAGGAACTGGTTAGTGATAAAAAGTCACCTGTAATGAGTTTGGGCACTAAAGATGAGTTGTATCCTATATTCAAAGAATAACTTATCCTTCGTTAGATTTTTTAAAATATTTATTTATTTATTATGTATACAATATTCTGTCTTTGTGTATGTCTGCAGGCCAGAAGAGGGCACCAGACCTCTTTACAGATGGTTGTGAGCCACCATGTGGTTGCCAGGAATTGAACTCAGGACCTTTGGAATAGCAGGCAATGCTCTTAACCGCTGAGCCATCTCTCCAGCCCCTTTGGGAGATAAGGACATGCTTCCCAACTCATCCTGCATCCGGTATTATCACAAAACAGAAATCAGACGATAATACCAGAAGCTAACAAACCACAAACCACTATCTCATATAAACAGATGATCAAAATCTCCAGATAAAAATGCCAGCAAACCTAATCTAGAAGCGTGTAAGAAGATTATATGTCACGGTTGAGGAGCTTTGCCTCAGGAATGCAAAGTTGATTTAGTGTTTGTAAGTCCGCGTATGAGTGTGAGCCATCAGCCATCCCAGCAGAGTGATTGCCACTGAGAAGTGACAGGGTGGACACAGGATGGCTGTCACATTTTTCAGATATACGGGACAGATCACAGAGCTACACCGGATAATTACAAATTTTCACTATGTCTCAAGAGAGGAAAAATGAACAACGAGGGGAATGCCACCATTCAGATTTTCAAAGAAGAAACAGGCCGTCTCCATTTGTTGCATAATTCTATACATAGATAATCCCAAAGAGTCTACTGAAAGCTTTGATGCTGGCAGTCTTTTAGTAGACAAGATCGATGTCCAATGAGGGTTGTGGTGGTAAATTATCCTAGGCAAAGCAGTTTAAACAATGAGCATTTATCTCTTGTGGATCAGGATGCCCGTATGCTTGGGTTCTGTGAGGTGCCTCTCCTGGGTGGCAAACAACTCACTCTTCTTACATCTTCACCAAGCATAAAAAAAACAAGAGCAATTCTTAGATATGTGTTTTAAGAGCAACTAATCCTATGCATGAGAGCCTGCCTTTGTCAACTAATTATCTTCAACTCACCCAGTTTCTATTACTATTACACAGGGTACTGGAATTGGTTTTGTGTACAGGAACTCACTCTAGCCCAGGCTAGCCTGTAATTCACCTTTTAGCCTGGACAGGCAATCTTTCTGTTTGCAGCCTTCCAAGCATGGGTTACAGGAATGAGTTACCAGACCCCAGCTCTATTTATGGATTTTGAAGGCACAGAAATATGAGTTCACTGTATGAGAAATAAGAAAATTGAGATTGGAAAAAAGTAAATAATTCCATTCAAACATCAACAAAAATAATGAAAAACTTAAGAGTGAAAACAAGGGGCTCTATATTAAGACTGAAAGGCAAGAAGTCAAAATAACTACAATATTCCTGAAAAGGAGAATCCCTTTTCATCCACGTCAAAGCTTATTACATATTCATGTAAGAAAGAGCTGAGAATCCCTGAAAAGAGGTAGACGTCCAGGTCAACAGAACAAATCACATATGACATTCATGATCGCTCTGGCAATGCCATCAAAACAATTAAATGGAAACACAGTAGTCTTTCAGAGCTGGGGAGACAGCTTAGCCAGTGACATGCTTGACTTGCAAAGCAAGGGGACCCAAGTTTGATCTGCAGAGCTCATGTGGAAAAGCTGGGAAGATAGTGTGGCCTTCTAATCCCACTGTTGATGATGAGATAGAGATCTGTGGGTCCAGAAGCTTGCCAGACAACAAACCCATCCTACTGATTAAATTGTAGGCCAGTGGGAGACCCTGTCTCCAAAAATGTGTGTGTGTGTGTATGTGTGTGTGTGTGTGTGTGTGTGTGTGTTACATAGACAAGAAAAACTATATCAGTTAAATGTTATTCATAAGAAAACTAATGGGAGAAGCTGAGGAAAATACATAGATTGCAAACTTCACATGAAGTGAAAGTGGAAGAAAGCTGATATGGTTGGCACTGATAGAGAGGGAGGAACTTCAGGGCTGCACATTGTACTACAGGTACAAAGGGAAATTGCATAGGATGAAATTTTGAAAATTATGCCAATCACTTTTCTATAACTGTGATAAAACACCATAACCAGAATAAATGTACAGGAAAAGAGTTTATTTTTGCTTATGGTTCCAGAAAAATAGAGTCTGTAGTGACCAGGAGGCAGGACATCAAGCAGCAGGCATGGTGGCAGGAGCCAGAAGCTGAGAGCTAAAACCTGCAGACACAAAGCAGAGAACAAACCAGAAGCTACCGTGAAGCTCTGAATTCTCAAAGCCCGCCCCCGCCCCATGTACCTCCGGGGCAGCTGTACTTCACTGTTACCTTCCCAAACAGCCCCACCCGCCAAGGAACATGTATGAACATACATGAGCTGATGGGGTCCAAACTACCACAAAAATTAAGAGAACATGGCAATGTCATATATGCATACCTTTAAAACATGTAAAGTGAAACTGAGCGGTGAAAAAAGGAAAACTGAGACAAACTATTTGACAAAATAAGTACAACAGGGGAAGCTTTTCCTCTACATTGCCAGCGAAGGTTCAAAGATAAGACAGAAACTTTAAACAAGAATACTAACCATGTTGGCAAATGACAATGTATATACAGAACATTATCAAGCACCAGGTACAGTCTTTTCATGTTCAGACAAGCCACTCAAAGAACTGTGCACATACACCATGAAGGGTGTTTTGGTAAATCCCGAAGGATTGGCTCTGCATGCTTGAAGATTCAAGGCTCTGTAATCATTTTCTTTGTTGGCTCAGATATGGCAGTAAACATAACAAGGGTCTTCCTTACTTTGGACTAAGCAAGCAACTTCAACATATCTAACATGTTCAGCGAAATCACCGTAGTGATTTAAGGAAATACCTTTAAGGGAATGGTGGTATGCTTCTGCATCTTAAAGTGTGAACTGTAATTGAAGACATGCTTAGAGAAAAATTTAAAGCACTAAACATCCAAAATTTATGGCACGAGAAAGCACATAATTCACATTCACAGGCATTCTCTCTGAGGAAATTAGAAATAGGGATATCAGGTTAAATTAAAGATAAGCCCAGGGGAGAATTGCGGAGAAGCAGGACTTGTGGCAGGGAGAGATACTGGGCAAGAATGCAATTGCTTTAAAAAGAAATTTGCTTCTGAAAATTGTTAAAAATGCGCACATAGTCAACACAAGAACTCAAGACAGAGGGCCAAATGGAAACTCCAGGAAGTGTTGGGAAAGCTGCAGTGCACACCAAGGATTGGAACCTGCACTAAAATGCCCCAGTCCCTGTGGAGTGGAAGACTCAAAATGCAGCTTCCTAGAAATCTAACAAAAGAGCAAAAAGTTTAAAGAAGACCAGATTACTCAGTTAACCCAATGATAATGCATGTATATTAAAAAGTACAAATGCTTTCTTTTTAAAATATGTATTTTAACTGAAATAGAATTGTATCACTTTCTCCCTTCCCTTTCTTCCCTCCAGCCCCTCCTATGACCACCCACTCTCAAGCTGATAGCCTCATTTTTTATTCTTACACACGCGCATACACACACACTCACACGTATGCACAGATATAGAAATACAACCTGCTGAGTCCTACTTTCAAGGTTGATCTTCTGGCTTAGACAACCAATAAAGGCTCGTCCTCGCAGAGACTAACCCTCCCCCTTCTCCCAGTAGTCATTAGTTTCCTGCAGTTCCGTGTTTAGGCGGGGGACCCTGTGTTTATCTTGACCTTCTGTCTCCAGCAGTTTGTTACCCAGGAAGGTTTATGGTTGTGTTTCAACAAGTCTTTACCATGAACATCCTCTCAATGCATGCTCCGCAGCAGACCAAGGCGCATTGTAGGATGCAAAGACAACTTTCACCACAGTGATAAATAAGAATTGGGCAAGAAAGGAAAATTATATACCACGCATGCCACTCGGATTCTAAAGACACAAAGAGAAAACACGTCCAGCTCTGTATTAATGAGTAGTGTCCTCAAATGGAACTGGCATTTGTCTCGAGTAAACAAAGATGGTATAACAGTGGGAAACCTGTCAATTATAATTCAACACGCAAACGAACCAAAGAACACAAATCAAATGAACACAGCTACTGAAAATCCTTCATTATCAAAACTCACTTTTCATTTCGAAAAGCTTACACATTTAGCAACGTTGAAAATGTGAATTGTTTACTCAAATCCATAAAAAAAACTTAATTGAGAGAATTCTTGTTATCGCAGGGGATGTAAGAAGGTGTTTCCTGCCTTAGTATTACACATTTAAAAGTTAGTGTGTGCGTCCATGTGGGTGTGTATGTGCATGCAGATTGAAATGAGGATGGGTACTATGTGAGGAAGAAAGGGACCAGTGTGAGACAGGGGAGGAAGGAGAGATGAGAGAGGGTAGTGGGTGGTGGCTATGAGAAAGTGCAGGAGTTCACTGTGTGAACGTGTTATAACAGATCCCACGATTCTGCTAACTGGATAAAAACAATGACAACAAGTAAGAAGGGGAAGCATTTGAAACAGTGACAGTAATATATGTAAGGGAACACCTAGCAGTGTATGTAGAGGCATTTTATGGAGACTACAAATACCACACAGAGGTCATGGGAAAGTAGGAGAGTTCATTTGAGCACGTGGTTTCTGAATGTGAAGTCCGTGGTAAGAGGCCTGTGGTACAATAGGGGGCATCACATGGTACTCATGTCACAGCAGCAGGAAAGAAAAAATGAAAGAAAAGCAGGGAAGCAAGGTAGACCCTTCAGTGGCAGCTCCCACCTCCAGTGAAACAATTCTTCCATGGAGACCCACCCCTCCAAGGGTTTCTACTGCCTCCCAAGATACCCTCACCCTTTAGTGACCAGCCTTCAGTCCATATGCCTGTAGGGCATGCTTCGTCTTCAACCCACGCAAGAGAATTCCATAAAAGTTGCTAATGGATGAAAGAATTAAGCACAAGGCCAGAAATGTATCACTGTTGAATGGGAAAGCTCACAATGACCATCATTTACTCCAAAATAAATTGATAAAATCCTTGCAAAGCAATAAAAATCTACAAGAAAGAATATCTTGAGAAAAAATAATGAAGTTTAGTTGAGCAAATGTGGTCACATTAAAATGTCATATTAATTCAATAAAAAGATACAGTGTCATAGACACTGGAAAGTCCTTACAAAGTCCTGTTTACTTTAATCTACCTGTTCACTTACCTGCTACCTAGCGTCTGTACACATGTAGCTGTGCACAGACTTGTAGACAACATGCCATGCCCATCCGACAGTCACGGTGTCAGTTCCAGCATGGGATTGAAAGCCATGGTTCATCTCTTAATTTTTGTGCTTTTCTTCACTGTTCAAATTATTTGTAGTGGAGATTTGATTTATTTTTTTAAAAATACATTTAGTTAGAATTTTTCTAATATATGCTTCCCTATATCATTCAAATAAATTTTCTGCGGCACACAGCTCATGTCCTGCCTCCCCACCCTCGGGCTGTGCACACAGGTCATGTCCTGTCTCCCCATCCTCGGCCTGTGCACAGTCGCCTGTTGGTCACCGGAGGAGCACAAAGCATTTGAACGTCCCCGCCTGCCACTGTGGTTCATGTCATGATGAGATGTAACTTGGAAGACTGGATTGCTAAGCAGTTAAGAGCACTTGCTGGTCTTACAGAGGACCCAGGCTTGGTTCCCAGCATCTACATGGTGGCTCACAACCATCTGTAAGCCCAGTTCCAGGAGATCTAATGCCTTCTCCTGGCTAGGCAGACTTCAGACATACATGTGGGGAACTGGGTGTCGGGTCTGTGCCAATAGCAGATGCAGCCTTTCCTCTGGGTGGTATAAGAAGTGTCCCTTCCTGTCCTACTACTGGCTTGCCTCGTCCAGACTTGTCCAGACATGTGAGAGTTCATGCCTGGTCATATTGTATCTTGTGCTGTGTTCAAATGATGTCCCTGAGAGGCCTGCTATTTTCTGGGGGAGATGAGGGGAGTGGATCTTGAGGAGTGGGGAGATGTTGGGGACTGAAAGAGTAGAGGGAGGCAAAAAATTATCAAGATGAGAGAATAAATAAAGACTTAAAAAAAAAAAAACAAAAACAACAAGTCCCTTCCTTGAAAAGCTAGACATGGGGAGGTCACCCAGGGAGAACTCACCAAGTACTTCATAGCGGAGAGATTACCCCGCTCCACGCTGTAACTTCCGTTCTGGCTGCGGCTCACCTCTTTATAGCGCTTTCACTATCATAAAACACTAAGCCCAGAGGCAGGTGCTGCTGCTGGCTGTTGTTTGAGTTGGCAGATTTAGAGGCAGAGGCCATGGTTGCCCAGAGAGCAGAGAACAGAATTCGCCTATGGTGGAGTCAAAACCTATTGATCTCCGCTGTTTCCTAGCGACACAATTAGATAAGAATGGCGGAAGAAGGAAGAGATTGGCGCTCCATGTGCTCCCCATCAGTGCCCAGGGGTAGCTCACCAACACAAAATTATCTCTCTGGGCTTGTTTTTTTTTTTGTGTGTGGGGGTACTTTCTTTTGTCTCAGTGGGCTTTGTGTGCTTGTTTTGACTTTGGGTTTTCTATTTTGAGAGAGAGACTGAAGTAGCTTGCACTGATCATGCGTGTAGAAAGTTAGTGAGGAGATACTTTGCAATATCCAGTCATAAGATGGTAGACAAGGAGACGGACAAAGCCTGGGTATCTTAAGGGAGGCCAGTTTGAAGTTATTTCGTGTCTAGGAGGTCAAAGTTCACTCACTGATATCTTACTGTGCCTTTTGACCACACTAACTTCCATGCAAATAACATATATGTTATATTGTGTAGTTGGTTGTTATTTACTCTTTAGCTCTTAGCTCTTTGGGGGCTCCACCACCAAGCTCCCAGATAAATCACACATGGAGGCTTATTATTACTTATAAATGCCTGGTCTTTGTTTGGCTTATTTCTAGTCAGCTTTTCTTAAATTATCCATCTACATTTTGCCTCTGGGCTTTTCTTTTTCTTGCTTTTGTAATCTTACTTTTACTCTTACTCCATGCTGGCTGGGTAGCTGGGTGGCTGGGTGGCTGGGTGGCTGGGTGGCTGGGTGGCTGGGTGGCTGGGTGGCTGGCCCCTTCTTTTATTGTTCCTTCCCTTTTTGACCCTCCTCTTCTCTCCAAGATTTCTCCTCCTATTTATTCTCTCTTCCTGCCAGCTCTGCCTATCTCTCTCCTGTCTAGTTATTGGCCATTCAGCTCTTTATTAGACCAATCAGGTGTTTTAGACAATGTAACTCAGTTTCACATACTTAAACAAATGTAACAACACATCTTTGCATCATTAAATAAATGCTTCACATCATAAACAAATTTAACCCATCTTAAAATAATATTTCATAACAATATTGACTAACTAATGTGCAGTAAGTTTGAAAACTTGCTGTGTGTTTGTGTATACATACATACATACAAGCATGTACATGCACACACACGCATGCACACACACACACTACTCATATACAACGTATCAATTATCAGGAAGAAAAAGACTCCTAAGTTTCTTTTGTACTAAACATAAATAAGAATTGAAAAGCTAAACACAAATGAGTGGCAATAATCCGGAAACCACTGAGATGAATGAGTATGGCAGGAACACTCGTGAGAAGGACTGTGGGGAATGCATTGATAAAAAGTTCAGAGCCCAAAAGAGCACATCGAACATTTTCAAGCTGGCAACTCAAAAACCTGAAATAAGGAATCAAGGAGGACAAAGTCAGATATATAATAATAAAAAGAGAAAAACAATCAAGTGGTATATTTAAAGATCAAATGGTATAAAAGCAATCGAATGGTATATTTAACATGGAAATAATTTTGAAACTAATAAAATGCAATAAATTTGTTATATACTTAGAGAGAGAAGTGGGAGGGAGTACGAGACCTTGGTAAGTGTTAACTGCTTTGCTTGGCACTAGGAAGCTCATCTCTTAAACACATAGGACAAGGGTTGTTTGTTAATGCTGGAATTCTGGGACTGAGGCTGCAAAGTCCTCTCTACTGAGAGAGACCAACCAGTCCACAGTGGAAAATTAAAAAGATGCATTTGAGAGAGGGAGAGAACACGCTGGAAACATAAAATGGCTTTTATTAATAACATGTGGATTAGACCATTCAGTGACCCAGTTTTTAGGCTACTCTAATAAAAATATGCCCAGACTATATGACTCATGTCAGTGAAGGAAACTTCTGCATGCCTGTCATGACCCTCCATCCCCTTTCCAACAGCAAGGGGACGTGCAGAGGGGGCATGCTCCTCAGTGCCCCACCCCTTCATGGGCATGCTCCTCAGTTCCCCTCCCCTTCACGTGGCAAAAGTGAGCCAGGAGTCCAAATCCATTTTGATGGAGCGAGAGACTTTTCAATACCTTTCTGTGTTCTCGTGTATTGCCCATAATATATAATTGGCCTGAAGTACCTTGCTGAGAATAAAGTCTTTGGAAGTACAGGTATACGTTACATATAACATGAATAATCTTACTGCAGAAATATACAGCTGTCCGTTGTGCACTGAAAAGAGTCTTGTGACTCAAATGGGATGCACATAACAATTCCTTCCCTGGAGGCTCAGGATCTATGCAGAAGGTGGGTTGGAAAGATTGCAAGAGTCAAAGGCAATGGAGTCAATGAAATGTGTTTTCCAGACACAACAGGGCAGATGCATGTATGAACTCAGGGGGACTGTGGAAGCATGCACAGGACCTGTACATGCTAACATGGACAAACCCCAGTATGGAAGAAGAAGGTAGCCATAAAATCTCATCCGTAGTCCAGGAGCTATTGGCATTTCCTTCCAGCCAGGAGAAGGAAAGTCAGCTTTCTTCAGTGAAATGGCACTTCTCATATTGGTCACACACCCAGGCATAGTTGGTCGATATAAAGTAGACTCCACAGATTCTTAGATTTTATAGACAGAAAGAGAAAATAAACTTGGGTGGCTTGAGGGAATAAATATAAATAAGATATATCATATGACATTCTCCAAGATGAATAAACACTGTTTTTAGAAAGAATCTTAACTAGAGTAATTAATGGAAAAGTAGCTGACCAATGGAGAAAGACCCTTGAGGCTGTCTGATGGCATAGCTCGGTAGGAGGGCACTTAGGTTAAGCATGCACAAGGTCCAGAGTCAACCCCCACTGCCACACAAAAAGCAAGAAATCACCCTCATTTAGCTATTACACAGAGAAAATAATGCAATGATGCCTATTTAATGATATAAAATGCTTTTCCAAAGCATTATTTCTATGACTACTTAAATTAAAGAACACTTTTCATGATTTCCAAATTATTGTGTCTACATAAATACACATCATATATGTGTGTATGTATATATACTTATATACATATCCTGTAGCTCTGTAAATTCTGTGTTATTACAAAGATGTGACATAGCCTCATGCCACCGAATATGAAATAAGATATGAGTTTTGGAGACTATACTAGCATTTTCTATTTAAAGGAATTATAGCTTCCGAGCTTTGATATCATACATCACGCAGAAACTGTCTCTTTCAGTGAAACACTATAGTATTGGGTGGAAAGTCTTCAGAGATGGGCAGCTGAGAAGTCTGGGTCTGATCTCTGACTGCTCATTCCAGCCATGTGAGCCTGATCCTGTGCAATCCGCCACACAACTCTCTCTCTCTCTCTCTCTCTCTCTCTCTCTCTCTCTCTCTCTCTCTCTCTCTCTCTCTCTCCCTCTCCCTCTCTCTCTCACACCCACATGACATATGTGTCTATTCATCTTCTGCTTTCATCAGCCTTGAGAAGATTGACCTCTCATATTTGAAAACAAATATGAACAAATCACGTGTCATTAAAGAGAATAGTTATTGAAAACAGGCAGAGTTGAAAATATTTTGTTAGCCCTTTCTCCCTTAACATCAATTCTCTCCTGCTCATCAGCCACACCCTTTGCTTTTATATCATATAAGTATGTCTTCCTCAGTATGAGTAAAACAAGACATTTTCACTTGTGGTAATTGAATATCTTTATGTCTTTCGTTTTACTAAAATTCTGCAACCATTGAAGCATAGCCTAGCCTTCAAATTCTCCCTTCCAATTGCCCAGATTTGTTCAATGACCTTTGCTTATGTCAATTTTGCTTTCCTAAGAAATCCACTGCTGTACTGAGGCTGGCCTTTCACCAAACAGTAGTGTAGTTCTGCCTTGGATGAGTGCCAGACTTACTGAACCACAGCTTAAAGCACATGTCCTCTGCTTAAAGACCCAAACGAGTGACAATATCGAGTCCTGTACTTCAATATCTAACAGGATTCTACCAGTTCCAGGGAGAAGTGTGAGTTTCAAAAGCAACAGATAAAGTCCCTGAGAAAACCAGGATAAAACTCCCACTTTTTGCAGCTGTGGGAACTCATTAGAGAAGTTTTTATGCCATAGATTGTAGCTAATACAGAAACTCCCAGCTGGTTAGAGAGTGAGAATCAGTGTCTGGAGTACTCAGCCCAAATGGGGGTCTATACTTTCCTCTCTTCTCAAGAATCAGGTACCATCTTGGACGTGGGGGCAAAATGATTGTAAGAACCAGAGTTCAGGGAAGACCAGATCAAACAGTGTCTTCTAGATAAGACAGGAGCACTGCAGTCGTGAGCTTCAGTAGCTGGGAATGGCTGTACATGAGGACATGAGGCTATCAGTGAGCATTCTAGCATGGAGGGGTAAGAGGCTTGTGAGCCTTCGCCCCAAAGCTAAGAAGTATGGGCAGTTGATGACCTCTCGGGGAGGGAGAGTCAGTTTTCTCTAAGTGTGTGGTTGGCCACAGTCCACTGGAGGCCCCACAACCAGAGTATAAGGATAGCACAAATTGGAGCCAATGGGTTATTAATGTATATATGAAAGAGGGCACTGAATTTGGGGGAAATAGGGAGATGCAGGACATGGCAGTGAATAGAATCAATGTTAATCATAATAAATTCCCAAAGAGTTAATAAAATTTAAAATTTTTCATGGATGATTTTAATGAATGAAAACATTTTAATGACTAGAAAACAAAACTCACATCTGCCTGGTGTCCTTGACTTTGCGCTTGCAATATGTCTGGTTCTGCAGACAGTCAGATGCTGAGTTTACTTGTTGCAAATCACGTGAAAACTGAAAAAAAAAAAGAGACCACTCTCAGAGCTAAAACTGTGACAGACCAGTGGTTCAGAAACCCCGTGAGAGGGAATTGGATCCCTGCAGCACCTAGGCTGCAGTGCTCAGTCCTGCCTGAGACTGCTGAGTTGCTTTGGAGAATGTTCTCCTTGTGATGTGTTCACCCATCTCTCATCCTTAACTGACTTTCTCTTACTGACCGCCTTCGTGAGGATCCCAAGAGAGGTACTTAGACCTAATTGTCGAAATGTAAAAACGGAAGTCTAAGACTCACATCTAATTGTATAATTTCACACATCACATTGTGATTTTTCCCCCACTAGTATGTAGACAAACAGCTCAGTGTCCAAATCATTTGAAGGCTCCAAATGAACCCCGTCAAATAATGGGGAGCAGGGAGATTTCTGGTGGAGACAGGAAGGTGAGTTTATCTACAGAGTATAAACAGTGTCCTGGCTATAACCTGGTAACAAGGCTCCAGATTGTAAGTGTCCAGGCTGATATGGTAAAAGGGCCAGATATGATAATACCTCCAGTACTTTCCATAAATCATAAAACCTTAATGGCAGATTAGTCACCAACACGCCATATGTCTCACTAAGTCCTATGCAATTAGAAGGGCCGCATCAGGCAGCCGAGGAGGAGAGACACATCCCTGTACACAGCCTACCCATGGCCTGTGTCTTTATGGCCTTATGTGGCAGGTTTAGATGAGAACACGTCCTTGCGCTAGCCCAGGAAATAGTTTGCCAGGGCACGTGGCAGTCACTGAATTGCCTCCAGTAATGAGTTTCTTTTTCATTTTCCTTGTGACCTGTGGCGTGACTGCTGTGTGCCTCTGGGCTAAGGACTGGAGGAGAACTCCCAGTGTCATGCCCTGATCTTTTCAATACCCAGGGCTCAAGCCTTAGGGAGGCCGTTCATCAGGAATCAACCCCTCACATGTAGTTACTGACTTCTGCAGTGGTCAAAAGAGCATTGCCCTTGATGTGTGTGTACGCATTTTAAACTGTGTTTATTTCAAAGAAAGAAAGGGCCAAGGTGATTGTTGGGGTTGTAGTTATGGTTTTTAGTTGGTCCCAAGTATTCAGGCATTAAATCTTGCTTCTCTGTATTAAAGATTTTGTTGATTTGATCTAATAGAAGGAAGGTGTGATCAGAGAATGGTGGGCTCAGAGAGATAGAAAGTATGTTATAGGGTACCCCTGCCATGTCTTACCTCAGTATGTACCCAGAAGGATACAGATAAACAGGACTTTTTCCTGGTTTTACTTTTGTCTTTGGGGCTGCTAACATATGTCTAATTGGACCAAAGATACACTCCATTAGAGCGAATTTGTGTCTGGGCATGTGAATTTAGCCAACTACCAATGGCTGCTGAAACCATAAACCCTGGAGGACAGCCTATTACTACCATTTATCCTGAAACTAATATAGGTTCCCAACACATCTTAAATACTTATCCTTATACTCACAGGTATGTGTAGCCTTCACAGCTCAGCAGTCAAGTTCCTTTCTGCAGAAGACAGAAGCTACTAGAGATGATCATAATTGGTCAGAATGCAGATACTAAGTGACCATGGGGTTCCCAGCCCCAAATAGCACGCCTATAATGCGATCTCTACAGCTAAAGCTCAGGGAACATCATGGAAGTTGGGAGTTAATATTGGCTGAGCCAGAGGATCAGGATGCCTGTTCCTACAATATATTTCCTGGACCTAGCAAGGAAGCTCCACAACATGACTGCCTAACAAAACCTGAGTTATGAAAACCAGTTAACATGCCAACAAAGACAAAAAAAAATCTCACAGGATTCCATCCTTGAATGGCGGATGAAGAGGGACAGGCAATCAGTGACTGCTGAGGGAGAGAGGGAGAGAGAGAGAGAGAGAGAGAGAGAGAGAGAGAGAGAGAGAGAGAGAGAGAGAGAAACAGAGAGAGAGAGAAACAGAGAGAGAGAGAAACAGAGACAGAGACAGACAGACAGACAGACAGACAGACAGACAGACAGACACAAAGATGGGGAATTTCTTTAGGGATGAGATTTCTTCAATAGGTTATCCAGTCTCAAATGGCCAACGTAAACATGTGTACACATAGGCAATACTGAAGAGTTAATAATTAAAAAAGAAAAGACCATGAATTTGAGAGGTGGTGGGAGGAGCATAAAAGTAGCTGGAAATGATGTAGTCCCATGTAATTCTCAACACAAAGTTAAACAAAACAAAAATAGATTATTCATTTTCTAGTCTAACATAGTGTCTGATCAGTTTCAAAATACAATGTTGACTTTATTAACTTCTAACCTCCATAAACATACAGACATGGTATGAATGCATATCTGCACATGCCTACACATTCCAACACATGCCTACAGGGTGTTTGTGCTTACACCTGCTGGCCATGTTAATCACACCTAAAATAGAAGGATTCAGTTAGAGGTATTTAATATATTAAGTGGACATAATCTCCTCTGTCCCAACCCCCAAGATAAATTAATGACTTCTTTTCCTAGACATAATAATTTCTATTTTCATTACTAAATCCATGAACAAGTTTTAGATTTCTCCATTGAAATTGCTTACACTCCATTTACCAGCTAAAGTTGTGATATCATGGTTCATGTCCATGCCTCCATGTCTGTGCACAGAGGATGTGTGTCACTTGATAACCATGACAAGAGGCAGCATCGCTACAAAGTATCCCCTGTTGTTTTGAGAAGGGGTTGTCTCACACCATTGCATCCCAGAGCTCAGTCTCAAGTTCTATTGGTTGTCCTGATGAGAGTCTTTCCGTAAATGTCTGTATTTCGAGGTGCTTTTATGCTTCCTTGGTGCAAGTCATTTCTCTCCGTGCTTAGATGAGTCTGGGCACGTAAAGTGGTTTGGAAGTGAACAGGACTGGATGAGAATGCCCATTATCCCTTCATTGTCATGCTGCTCACACGGAGGGGTCTCCCCCAATGTGATATGTAGTTTTCATCCTCGTTCTTCCAGTCACTGATTTACTTCCTGCCGTCAGTCCACTTAATTCCTCTCACAGACAATGAAGCTTACAAGATAGGTGACTTAATTCTGCTATTTGTATCCTGTCTTAAGACAAAGCCAAGGTAAAACAGTTTACAGTTGTGGTTAAAGGCCTTATTCAACCAGCTGCAGGTTTTTCAACCAACTGTGACTTTACAGGACTTTGGTTTGTTTTTTGCTAGTTTGTTTGTTTGTTTGTTTTTTTATGAGGATTGTTATCATCTGAGACACACACATACATACATGCACATACATACATACACACACATACTTATACACACAAACACACACATGCGCACACATACATACACACACTTACATACTTATACACACAAACACACACTCACACATGCACACACTTACATACTTAGACATACAAACACACACTCACACATGCACACACATACATACAAACACTCATACATTTCTGAGATGAATACTTTTCAATGTCTTACCAGTTACTCATTGAATATATTATTTGAAAGATTTTTCTTTGCTTACAAATTATCAAAATCTTCTTTGCATAGTTTATTTAAAATTAGACATACAATTTCCTAAGTTATTATTATTGTTAATATTACCAATCATTGAATGTCATTAGCATGATTTTCTGGCTTTCTGGTGTGGAGACATCTGCACTTGGTTTACCTGTGTCTTATACTAGTTTCCTCTATTGAAGTGTTTATCTCATTTTTCTTTATCAATAAATAAAAATTCAGGAGCCGGACAAGAGATAAGTCACCAATAGATCAGAAAAATGGCAGACAAGTGCCAAGTGACCTCTTTCTCCTTCCTTGATTCAAAAGGGCTGAGAATCTTTCTAAGCCCCTCCCTACTCCTTCCTCCATCTCTTTATCTATATGTCCTTGATCCTTCAAAACCTGTACGGTAATTTTGGTCAGCTAGTGGCTAGCTCTGCCTTCTGATTTAAAGTAACTCCAGTGAAGACAAGTCAGAGGCACAGTCATCCCTACCCAATCATGGCCACTGCGTACACATTCGTACCATGGTGTGTCCCTACATTCCTGAGGCTTGTTTAAGGCCGTGGTGCCTCCTGACTCATCGCCCCAAATCTCTGTGTTAACAGAGGGTTCTCCTGCAAGAATGTTGAAATCCCTTCTACCCAGGGGCTCAGACGAGAATGGGATTTGACACAGCTTCAGTAACCTGATGTGATGCTGGTGGCATTGGCTCTGGCACACCACACAAGATATAATAACGTGAGAGATTGCGGGTAATAAGTACTAGGGAGAGCGCAGCTGATAAAGTGGGAAGGTAATCACATCCTGAAACAGAAGCTTGATGTAATCAGCATCAGCTCCGAATAGCACAGCCAGACTGCAAACATCTGTATCTTCTGCATCATCCTCAGTGTATTTGTGTGTCTATCAGACCCCAAAGCTTGGTAGACCACCTGATTAGCTAGCCAATGAAGGATGTCATACAATGCATTTTAATTATATTTCCCCTCCTGTAATCCTCCCAGATTCTCCATCCTCCACATCTCTCTACCCACCCAACTGCATGTTCTCTCTCTCTCTCTCTCTCTCTCTCTCTCTCTCTCTCTCTCTCTCTCTCTCTCTCTCCAAAAACAAAATCTGAAAATCAAACCTAAAATAGCAAATGATAATGTGTGTGTGTGGGGGGGGGTGGAGGTAAGTGGGTGGAGCTGTGTATAATAAAACTCTCATAACTGGATAACTAGTGGAGCTGGGTGCTGGGCACATGGGGGACGTTTGGCAGCATCCTCTTTTGTATATACACCTGACACCCTCTAGAGTGAAAACCAAAATGTTAGGGAGCTGATTTCTGATCGTAAAGCCCTTGTTAAGTCGTTTTAGAGAGAGGATGTGTTTCACGTCTTCATGTGCTTACCACTAAGCGGGAACTGTCCACTTTGGAAGACCTCAGTAGGTGGGGATGAACTAGCAAGTTTGTCATGTTGACATGAGCAACTATGGAGGAATAAATGGAGATGAAACCTGGAGCAGAAAAGGGAAGGGATAAGAGAAGTTCAGCTACTCTTTTGATTAGGAAGTTTGAGGGCAAGTTGGTATCTGAGACTATGATACATGAATAAAGACCTGAAGGAGGAGAGAAAGGGAAAAGAGATGATGTCCTGATTCAGAATGTATCTTGGGTGAGATACCAGCAAGGCATTCAGAGTTGGGTGATGAAAGAGGACAGAAAAGGACACCGCCAGACATAGCTCAGCATTTGGCCACTCTGAAGGTGGTTGGTTCTTCTTGTTCTCATTGACACAGAAAGTCATGGAGCAATTTTAGGGAGGAGCAATACTTGACATGCCATTTTTCTAGGGTCAGCTGGAAATGGAGGGACACTAAGGAGTACAGGAAGACCAATTAGGAGATGGCTTCAACTGCAGCTTCAAACAATTGTACAGAGATGACCACAGTTGATGGCTCTCAAAGAATCAGGCATTCGAGATCTTTCTGTTCAAACACTAAACCAACTGTTTACTGAACCCATGCTTTAGAGTGTCAGAAACCATCAGCTGCACCCACAGCCTCTCTTTCCAATGCAGAGTAGACTTCAGTTTCTCATGTGTTCAGCTGCACCCACAGCCTCTCTTTGCAATGCAGAGTAGACTTCAGTTTCTCATGTGTTCAGCTGCACCCACAGCCTCTCTTTGCAATGCAGAGTAGACTTCAGTTTCTCATGTGTTATCGTCAAAGTACCATCGCCCTTTCCCCACCATGCAGCCCTGAGTGCTGAAGATTAGTCATGCTGCCCCAGTTCTCAGTTCATGCTGGCTCAGCCAAGAACTCATATTCAGCAGCGGGGTACACAGGCTCATTTCAGTGAGGGTCAGGGCACTCTCATCTCATTGCCTCGCTGTTCGCTTAAGAGCATGATAATAGACTCCCCCCTCTGTATCTAAATCTCCTATTTTGATCATAGTCTCTGTTCTCAGAGACACATAGGTGAAAAACTTCAAGGGAAGATATACCTTTGGGATTTTGTCCTAATTATTAAGCTCAGACACTTGTAGGGAAGGGCTTGTGTTATGGGCCCTGATGAGATTTCCTGCCAACTAAAAGAGCAACTGATCTGGAGCTCGGAAAGATCAGTAGAGACTATTCATTGCTATTTGATTAGTCTTGCAAGTGCAGCTGTTGAATGTGACTTTGGAGGCAAACTTGGTCTGCGCAGACTACACTCATCAAGTGGTGCTCCTTGACAGACAGCTTTAACGAGTCATTGAAAAGCCCACTGGTCATGGTCAATGCAAATTCAGCTTTCTCTGCCTGCAAAGAAATTTAAGCTCTTTGGTTTTCATCTTTATTGACTATATTCTAAAGAGATCTTAGTCTCAGGACTCTTGCAAGCTGAATAAGCTGTGATTTCACTATTATGAATGGTTATTCACAATTTCTACCCACCTTTCTGAAATTATACTCATGGAGCTTATGAGCAAATCCCTCTTTTGCCATTAAGAATGATTTCAAATGAGTGTAAGCAATCCTTCTGCTCAGAGACACAGAAGGTCAATATGATTCTTAATTAAATTTCTGCATGCCTCCCCTGGAAATGAAATGTAATACTGTTTGAAATGAAGCCTTCTCTGTAGATGAGATACTTCTTGAAAATAACCAGAAATGAATTGGAATGTCACCTGACAGGAGTGGCCTCCCCCTAGGGTGGTTGCCTTTCCTGTGGGACACAGGCTTCTACCATGCTCAGTCTCCCTTACGGTAGAAAAGAGGCTCTGCATTGTGCTGTGGTTATGAGAAGGAAGGCAGCCCTGCACTCACTGTGCCCAGTTACAGGAACTTTGCCTTCATCATCATCACTGGATGTTCATCATCACACTATGTTATGGAAGGAAACCGCCAACTCCCAAGCAAATGCCTGTTTTCTGCTAGACTTTGACGCTGCTGTATGCTTTTTACCTCTGCGACATCTGTTTATGTCCTTGCCTTTTCAATACATCTGGTCTACTTTCTAATGTTCCTTGAATTCTGTAATTTATAGCACTTTCTATCTCAAGCACTTAGATGGTTTTCTATTTCAGAGCCAATTTTCTCTGCCTGGATTTCCAGTCATTTAAGCACAGTGCTCTCAGCTGATCTCCTGTTCAGACTCTACAGCTGCATCCACCGAGAGCCAGTCGAGACCCTTCACCAGTTAGGGTATCTCGCCATCCTTAGTTCTCACCCCTGCCATACCAAGTATCTTGGTTCTTCTCCACTTTTCACATTATGCCAAATCTTTCAAAATTTAATTATATTTTTCCTATTCTTTGTTTCCCCTATGGAACCTATGGTCACAAGCTCTGACAACAAAAATGCTAGAGACAGAGCCAAACTCATGGCTCCCTGAAATCCCTTCTTCTTCTCTAAAGTGAGAGTGATCATATCTACACAGTGTGTTCTTACATCATTAAATGAATTGTTAGATGCACTCCCAAGCATGTATCTGAGGCTGATGGATATCTCATCAGAAAAAAAAATCTTTATTTCTCTGAATATCCTTACCTCTCTTGCTTGTCTCACTTATCATTCCTTTAGAACCAGGGGTACTAGATCTATAACTGATATCACCATGTAATCTACCACGGGTTCCCAATCCAACTTTGTCCCTTTAGATGAAGGAAAAATATTTCAGGTTTCCTTATCTCCACACAGCCTGGCAAAATGGTGACTCCACTGGAGAAGCTAAATTAATAAAAATCTGACCATTTGTCATTCCATCAACCAAATGTTTCGGCTGCTTCTCTAAGCTTGGAGCAGACAGAAAAGGGAGTTCACTCCTTATCCCCTAGGAGACCACAAAGAAATGCAGACAGGCAAGAACAGTTTCTTGCCCAGATGGCTGACAAACTCCTTAAGGAACCTCTTCAATGCCCTTCATCCTCTTGAAGGAATTGGTGCTGCCAGAAAAGTCTAAATTCTTAAAAGATTTTAAATGCCATATTCTGTATGTCTTTGAAGTGCCGAAGATTATCTAACTGAAATATATCTGTATATTTAGAAAACCTAGCTAACATAATTAAAAGTTTGAACCCAGACCCAGAAGGACAGTTATCACATGTACTCACTCATAGGTGGGTTTTAAACATAAAGCAAAGAAAACCAGCCTACAATCCACAATCCCAGAGACTTAGACAACAATGAAGACACTAAGAGAGACATACATAGATCTAATCAACATGGGAGTCGAAAAATACAAGATCTCCTGAGTAAATTGGGAGCATGGGGACATTGGGGAAGGGCTGAAAGGGGAAGGGAGAGGCAGGGAGGGGAACAGAGAAAAATGTAGAGCTCAATAAAAATCAATAAAAAAGTTTGATTATTACAGATGACTACTAATCTGTATTTCTTAACTATCCATTACATTTTTAAATGAACTGCACAAACACAATACCTTAAACAAAAGCAGAAACACATATACACAGTATAACAAATCAACCTTGAATTTGTATAAATAGACCAAGTTCAATGTGAAGTATTTATTTCTCGATCATATCCCCCTTATATATGTTTTTCTTTTTAGAAATTGATTGTGACCATTGAACATTTGTAATCAACCCACTTTAAATAAAAACAAACATTTATAAACAATCATTTTGTAAATTTGGGCATAGTTTTATCGAAACTGCTTCCTGCTGTTTGTTGGGCTAAGTATTTTTAGGATTCATGGAGACCTTTCAGGGGTTCTTGTTCCATCAAACCACATTAGCCTGGAAGGAATCCACTTCATATTTGATGTACTGATGAGATCTGCTAACTCTCTAAAATTATGGTTCTGTTCTACTCTTGATCATTTGGAATTCTATGAATAAAATCCACTTCTTTCCCTTCTGGGGTTATCCATGTTAGCAGCCACCTAATAAAGTAAGATTGATGCTTAAAGTACTTCCCTTTGGTTTACCTGCTTTCAGATTGTGCTGGTCCTTAGCATCTTCTAAACATGCCTAGCTATTTTAAAGGAAAATGTTGCTTAATTTCCCACTGTGACTCCTCAGCCAGGGAAAATCACCTTGCAAGATGTACATCATTCTGCCTGCTTAGCGTAGGCATGACCAGCCCTCTCTAAATGACAAAGAAGATTTATGGACATGTTTTAAAATTTTGTTTCTACTTTACTGTGTGATTTCCCCATAACATTGCTATTTACGAAAAGATGAATAGCACTGAATTTTATCAGATGTAGCCTTGAAATTACCTCATTCATATGCCTCATTCATTGCAAACTTAGGAATAAATGAGGCTGGTTGAACTCAGGCCACTACCCCTAATAATCCCAAGGACTGATGAAGGCAAGGCCCAGAATGCTGTTCCCTGTTCCAGGAGTCTAACTAAAATGATGATTCTGTCAGAAAGTCTAGCTGAAACCATTAACAAGTACAAGGAAGCTAATCTAATTCTCACAGGCTGTCCCCAAATTAAAGTACACCATTATTCAAACTCTCATTCTAAGTCACTTCTGAAACTCAGGGTTTTCTCTGAATGACTCAGATTTCTCTGTCGGTTAAAAAAGCCAGGGAAGCTAGCAAAACTACTGAGGCCTACTGTGCTGGCTAGTTTTGTGTCGACACAGCTACAGTTATCTGAAAGGAGAGACCTCAGTTAAGAAAACGTCTTCATACGATCTAGTTGTAGGGCATTTTTTACATGGGGGAGGTCTAGCCCATTATGTGTGCTGCCATCCCTGGGCTGGTGGACCTGAGTTCTATAAGAAAACAGGTTGAGCAAGCCGTGAGGAGCACACAGGTAAGCACTACCCCCTCTATAGCCTCTATATCAGCTCCTGTCTCCAGGTTCCTGCCACACATTTCAGTTCCTATCTTAGATTCCTTCAGTGATGAATAGTGATATGGAAGTGTAAGCCAAATAAACCTGTCTCAAGATGTTTTGGTCATGGTGTTTTTTTTTTGTTTGTTTGTTTTTGTTTTTTTTTTTTTTAGAAGCAACCTACCTATGCAGTTCCATTAAAAACCGTTCATTAGCAATCAGTCATTTTACTGAACATATTATCATGAGCATGATGGATAGAAAACATACATCTTCCATTGTGGATGAGCTTTCTGTAGCTCTGAGTTGGTGCATTCTAGAAAGTGCCACCCATTGTGTTAGGGGATTGCTGCCAATGGAGAAGCCAGCATGGCCCAAGGTCCGAGTCCCACAACCCGACCACAGTTAAAGCTTAAATGTGTGAAGCTGGAGGACACTCCAAAAAGACTCTTTCAGTATAACTGGAGCCTTGATACAAGGGGTGTTTAGGCTGGCTTCTGGAATAGCACCACTCACATGAAAATATCACGTATGATCTCATGACCCGCAGACATTGAAAAGATTTTTTGTTTATTTGTTTGTTTTTTGTTTAAGTTGCTAGGTTTAAGGGGAAATCTACTAATGCAAAAATTGTCTTTTCTCATGAGTGTACATTTAAACACACATGCAGTTGCCTCCTGTAGAAATGTTATCTTTTACCTTAAGATGATAATGTTATCTCTCCTTAAAGTTCCCTACCCCTGACGTGAAAACAAAGCGTGTCTTGTCAGTGGGGACTCGTCAGGGCTCCAAGGTTTGGTGATGTCTGGAGACGGAGACACTGCTGTCGTCTCTCTGGGAGTCACATTAGAATTTGGTTGGTGAGAACTGCTCATAATTATAAGTGAGTTACATGCTCATGTCATCCCATACCAAAGAGTCAACCAGCCCCAAAGGGAGACATGGCAATGTGCCATCCCAAGTCAGCTGGACTGATTTGGAGCTTCAGCAATCATGTCAAAACTGTCAGACAAACATGCATTTTCTGTAATTCATTCTCGTTTCTTCTTCCTATTAACGTTTTCTTGTCAAATTGAAATGAAAGCCCCTTGATTAAAATAATTTTTCTTTCTGCTTATGCAAATCCTATTCATTTGATGTGCACCACATAACACTGTTGTAGAATTTTCAAGTTCCTTATTATTCTTATTGGTATCAGGAGCATAAGATGAGTATTTTGGAAGAAGGAGTGTTTGACATTGAGTTTGGAACATCATGGCTCCCAAAACTCAACACCAGCTGATGAAAATAACACTCATACCCCCGTATGTGGGTGACTCTAAATAAGTGCCTTGAGAGCAGGTATTTATAGAGAGCCTACTGATGAGACGTATTTATTATATTTAGTGTCTCCCAGCACCCTCTTCTACGTGATTGATTGCCCTGCAGCAGCAAGGATGCAGTAGGTGTATAATGAAGATGGCACTGCAGCTTGCTTTCACGCAGCCTTAGGGATGGGACGTAGGTCAGGCACAGAAACAAGTCACAAGGTTACTAGCCATGTAAGTAAGCCAGGTCAACCATGTGGGATAGACGTGTCAAGTCACAGGTGCGCACAAGTAGTGTGCAGAAAGAAAATCCTTTTGTAGGAAAAGAATTGGGCGTAGCAGAACCAGTCAAATAAAAAGGGTTTTAAAAGAGTCATAGAAGCCAAAAGCAAGGCAGTGAACCAATATTGATATATGATACATAAATACCAAGCAGCAATATTGACTTTTTCTTTGCCTGATATGATTGTAACAGTACACTGCCCATAACACTCTGAGTAATGGGGTGCTGTGTTATAAAAACTGATGTCATTTACTGTAAGCAGTGTACCAATACCTTCTATCGGCTGAGGCCTTCAGTGGGCACATCCAAGACCTGGGTTCAGGTTCGGAGCTCAATATATCTCTAGCCAGAAAAATGAGACAAATTTCTTATCCCCTGAAAGCTGCATTGAATACAAAAAAAATTACAAATGAAGTGCCACCCAACAAACATGATGAAGTGGCTTCCTGCTAGCTGTTATTACTTTGAGTAAAGTACCTGCTACACCATACCATTGTTTCTATGCAGCAGCTGCTTTCGGTGGAATAACCACCACCCAGCATACAGCAGATGCTGGTTATGGCGCAGCAGCCCCCAGAGTTGAGACTGTTTATAGACTGACATTGGCTCTCTTTCTGTTTATAGACTGACACTGGCCGTGAGGTGACTGCAAGTCGTGTAAAGCTCTTGCCCAGTGATGGAAAGTAGCTGAATGACTCTAGACCTAGCTGCTGACGCTAGACACGAAGCCAGCTTTGATTGTCCCATTCGCCCTTACATATTCATGGCCACTTCTTCCGTAGTCTGACTTTTATTAGGAATTACTGAGTTCATAAGCTTGTGCTCATGATGTCGTTCCTACACCCAGGGCATCTTCTTCTCATTCTACCATTATTCCCGATAAGTCCCACACCACACAGTCTCTTACTTCAGTAGGTTTTAAACGTATTGTTTTGGACGGGGTGGTAATATCATTGAGCTTGGATTATATTACCAAGTCATGACAGTGTGTTTTCTTCAATAAAACTCTCTTGGAAAGCAGAAATAAAAGCTAAAATATCATTGCATACATATACTTAGATTTTCTCTAGAAACAGAAAAGATTTATCAGAGAGAGAAGAGGTCTTAGGTTTTTACTCTGTCTCCATATATTTCAATCAGAGTTGCGCCTGTCTGCTGAGAAATGTTTGTTTCATTTACAGAGTCTCGTGGAAACCAGTAACCTTATGTTTGACAAGGATGTAGAATGAATCAGTGTTTTAGTTATAGAAGTTAATGGATGTGACACTGAAAACCTTTCTACTGTTTTCCCCTTTGAAGACCCATTAGAATAGGAGAAGAATTGATGAGGTCTATTGAACTAAGAGAACTCATCACAGACCACATCGCCAGTTCTGTTCTGTGGAAGGAACTTCCAGCCACAAACAAACAGCATTTCCCAATTAAAAAAAAAAAGACTGTAGAAATCGCCGGGCTGGGTTGGAAATTCTTACCTGAAAATGTGTTGGAAAACAATCATTATGTATCCCCGGATTCATGCATAAACCAGTTTAAGCATTTAGAAAATACATGTGTAAAAAGTTGGTCCCTCTTCTCTGTAAGTGTAGACAGCAGTGAAGATCCTGGAGTTTTTTCAAGGGCAAACTTGAAACTTCCATTCATCACATTTGCTGCACGTCCAAGGGAACCGGATCTGCGGCACTCCACTCGTTGTGTGAATGACGACCTAGGGTACCATCTTACACTAGCACTTCCTGATGGGGTAACACAATACAACGATGGCAGAGGACCTTTTCAGTTCTTCGGGAGCACTGTGGGCAATGGAATGTCTGTGCAAAGGAAAACTTCTGCAAATCCAATCTTTGTAGAACATGGACAGCACAGCGCCAGGAGCCCAGAGCCCATCTCTGCTGAGTCCTTGTGGCTCAAAGCCTGGATGTGCAGTTTAGGTTGAAACTGTGTTAAATAAAGAGCACATGGGTGTCAGAGGAGGAACTCCCATCCGTCCTGATAACCATGTCTCCTGCTGGGTAGGGGAAGATGAATCTCTGTGATAAATCAGTTACTGGTAAGCAAATGACCCGAAAAGTCATTCTATAAGACAGAGTAATTTATTGGGAATGACAGCACATTTACCAGGAGCTGAAATCCACTTGGGTTTAAAGAACTATTACTTCTAATTCCAGGCTTATTCATTGGCCACAAATCCCCGCATAGGATTGGCTTCAGGGCCCTGAAATCCTAACCTCATGCCTACCAAGCACAAACAGCCAACAGCTAGCCATTGCAACATTATACAAAGCTGTGCCGGGTCTCGCCTTTGTTTCACTGAAAACTAAGTTTTCCAAAAGCCAGAAGAACCTCATTAAAAAACATTCTCATCAACATTAGGCAGTCCCATTTTCTAGGGACAGTCGTGTGATTAAGGCATCTCCCTTGGATTATCCATAGGACAGAAAACGGTTTATATATACCTTATATACTCTTAAAATCAGTAGACCACCTGCATGTTATTTTCCTTAAGGAAAAAGATATACTACATTTTGAGGTGTAATTTAGGAGAATTCTATAATTAAAAAAAATCTTAATTTTTGAAAAGATTCAATAGTATCTCCCTCAATTCTCCCACCACCACAGTGCTTCTACAGGTAACATATAACTAAGTGCACAATAAAAAATCAAACTTTGAAAATTATGGCACTATACCAGCTATTAAGAGCATTATCGTATTGTTTACTTGTAAACATTTAGAGAGGTTTGATGTCATCAGCACTCCTATGCACAAGAGTAACTCCATGAGTAATAGATATACTCATTAGCTCAAATGTAGTCATCCATCCTCAAAGCAGGAAAACCATCCCTTTGTGTACCTGAAGCACCTGGTCAGCATCTGCCTATCAAATATCTCAATGTAAAACTCTTAAAAATAAATTAGTAATAGATATTCCCCGCAAATCTGGCACAGTGGAGAGCTTGGCTTAGGAGAATCTCATGTGGCACATTTAAGGCTCAAACCAGCGTCGCTCGGTGTGACCTGTGCCTAGGAGAAAACCTCCATGTTTTATGCTGACCACGATTCTTGGAAATGTACTACCTGGGAGGTCAGAATATAACATAACACATGTGAACAGCCCCAGTACAAATGGGGTCTCAAAAAATCATCATTCACCTCACTTATAAAAACATCTATATCAGGCAGTTCCTTAGAAACAGAAAGCAAATTATTAGATTTCTGGGACTAGGGGAGGAAGAGATTGAGGTATGGGGCTTCCATACAGAAGGAAGCCCTGTCTTTATTCTAGATGTGTGATGGGAATTTGCTTTCTCTAGAAACTAAAAGTTTGGAGTAAACCCTGATGCAACCATGCTTCTTGGGGGACAGACTCCTGCTGACAGCAATGCCTTTTCCTTGGTTTTGCATTAAACAACATTCAGAGACAGACACCCATGACAGGCAGCATGGCCCAAAGGCTGTAAAGCTGATCATCTCTTACGAAGCTACCATCATGAGATCCCTTTCCTCTGGATCTCATCAGACACATTCTGTGATGTTTTGAATAGCAAATACCAAAGAAAGGCTTTCAACACTGATTTTAAAATGTAATCACCGGGGAGTGATTATCCAAGTGCCAGCACGGATCGCAATCCTTCCTCCACGCATCTCCTCTCTGCGTGTGTGGACGTGTGCTGGAGATAATCACATACAGGTGTTTCAGACACCACCAGGAAGAACTGGAAATCTCAAAATAGGAAGGGTTGTTGAACATTCCCTATTGTTCTTGGCTTACACAACACGACTTACAGACCTGAGTGTTTCCAAATTACTAATAACAAAAAATATTTTCTTCTCTCAGTATAATCTTGAGATTTCCATAACTTGACTTATTTTGCATCTTTGATAAAGAGTACATTTGGATCACACACACACACACAGACACTAAGCAGGCACTAGCTGAGCTACTAGAAATTGCCATTTTGATAACAGACTGAGGAGCAAAGGGTTAGCCCTTTATCTGGTGGCAGTCGTGGGAGCCAGGTATACAGAACATCCACAAGAGGCTAGCATGTAGCTCCACATCTCAAGTACAACACTGTGCTTCCCATGAATGTGACACCTCCCTTGTTTTGACACAGGGTCTCTCTGAGTACTGCTCCATTGTGCTGATAAAACACAATAACCAAGGAAACTTATCAAAGGAACCATTTCATCAGAGCCTGCTTCCAGTTTTGAAGGCTCAGTCCATAATTGTCATGGCAGGGAGTCTGGTCACAAGCAGGCAGGCAGAAAAGGTGCTGGAGCAGCAGCTGAGAGCTACATCCTGATTTGCAGATGTCACCATGATCCGGGCACGGTAGTCACACTCTCCTCCTGGCAATTTTGCTCTGAATTCTCAGTGACTAATAGTAACCCCAGCTCCTAAAAGTCCATAGCAAAGTAAACTTTGGGGCCCATAAGGTGGCTCAGTGGGTAAAGACACTTGCGGTGTCCATGTGGAGACCACAACTCAATTCCCAGAGCCCGTGTGAAGGTAGACAGAGAGAACTGACTTCAAAAAGTTGCTCTCTGACCTCCGTACATGGGCTATGGCATGCACCCCACACATACACATGATGCACACACATAACAATAATAAATGATTTTTAAAGAATCAAGATGAAAGTCCTCAATTATTTGACATGTCTACAAAATATGATTAAATATTGTGCTAGCCAGCTTCATCTCCTGGAACTAACACGTCTTTGTTTCGTGTCTACTGTACCCTGTCTTCCTCTCTCCATTCACATCAGAGTGGTCTCAGTCACGGTCTGACTGTACAGAACCATGATTGGTTCCTATGTTCAAGTGAGCCTTAACTTCTTTTAATAATGGCTCCAAATTTTTACTTTATGTTTTATAATTTCCTATAGAATTATTATTGGTGTTAATTCCTTCTGATGTCTGATTTATGAACATAACATTAATATGTTTGGGCATGATGACAGCACAGGGCTGAGAACTACCGGGGCTTGAGGCTTTCACTGTGGGTCACTTGAGAATAAGGAGCAGTGTGTGTTCTGTTACATGGCTCTTGGAGATTAGTACATAGCCATTCCCTCATTTCCTCATCAAAACCTGTTCAGATTTCAGATAAAACTTGATTAACAGTTTTAGCTGAGTCATCTTCTAGGACTTTACAGAGAGCAGCGTACCTCCCTTATTGACTGCCCCCAGGTAGCAGCAGTGTCAACACTGCCTGGCATGACCTCATAAAGCTGTCAACAAGTTCAGAAGTTCTCCTCATCCGCGCCACCATTTTCAGGAGCATACAATGAGTTAGCTTCGCATGGACAGCATAATGACGGGTAAAGGGTGGTTTCTGGACCCAGACCCAGACCTGAACAACGTGGCAATAAAACTGCTTTGATTTCATAAATCCAGATAGAGTGTGTTAATTAAATTTATTCCTAGGACCACACTGAGTGACTGATCAATTGCATGACGGGATGTCCCACACGCTCCACGCAGGTGAGCACTGTGCAGTGTTTAGCTATTCCATGATGGGAAATCGAACATGCTCCACACAGGGTGAACACTGTGCAGTGTTTAGCTATTCCATGATGGGAAATCCCACACGCTCCACACAGGGTGAACACTGTGCAGTGTTTAGCTATTGCATGACAGGAAATCCCACACGCTCCACGCAGGGTGTGCACTGGCAGTGTTTAGCTATTGATTTCACTCCCTTTTTCATTTTTACTGCAGTCTCCTTTTCCTTGTTTCTCTGAGTTCTTAGACGTTCACTTAAGTGGCACCCAATGGCTCTGCTTTGTCCTAAAGCCTTTGGGCAGAATCAATGGAATGCTATGCTATCTGACCTTTTCCATCTAAGAGACAATTCATGAAGAATAGATTTTTCTTGATGGCAGGGCATGGGTTACTTATTTGGTTTTATCTGGCACTAAAGGGAGCAGCTTCTGAAAAACAGTGACCGATAGACCTCATGGGAAGCTTATTTCAACTGAAAAGAAAATCAACAATGCTTAATATACTTGAATTTCAAATGAAGTCATAATTGCTTTCTGCTAAGACTGCTCTGGTTACTTATTACCCTTCATCAACACTAAATAAATACACCTCTTGGCTTAAACTTAGGGATTAGTAAAGGCCTTTACTCTAAGCAGAAAATTGTACAAATGACCCATTTAATATTAATCAATGAAAAATATTAACCTTCATGAGCCCAGACCTGGAGCCCCGCCTGGCCTGGCCCCAAAGCCCTACTGTGCTATTGGCTCTGGTTCTTGAACATGCCACTGAATACCCCTTATGCTTGAGTTTGCTAATCCCTACAGAAATAACAGCATCACTGCTTCCCCGGGCTACTGGCAAGACTGTTTAATTCACACACCCCAAGTGCTTACAGCAGCGTCCAGCCCTCTGTTGACATTTTTCCTGTGACTCAGATACTTCTCTGATGTTTAATCTTTTTTTTTTCTTTTTAATGAGTGTTTTCCAAAGCATATTTTCTGTCTGTTCCTGGGAGGCAGGCGTGTAAAGTGGTCATTTCCTACAGGATGCCCAACCGCACCCCACTTCATCTACACACTTTTTCACACTTCCCTTGCCGTACAGTGGTATGGAACAGGGCAGAGTGACACCGTTCTCTTCATTTCTACTGTCTCTGGAAGCAACACCGGGGCTCCCCCATACTCTGTGCTGAGCAATTCAATCAAGAGCTTTAAAGCCAAACTCCCAGAAATGGGATGGGAGACCACAGATAAAGAGGAGACCCTGAAATGATCGCCTTCAATTAATTACTTAATGCAAAATCTACCTAAAAATCTAGATTGATATATACTCAGAGAGTCTCTTCAACTTACTACAGAATACAAAATATTTGGGAAGTTCTCTATAAAATATGAGAGTTTTCACGTCTTTGGTACCTAAGCCAATGAAACATGAACTGGAGCAGTGAAGAAGAGCCGTGTCAGGGCTGTGAAGATGTGTTTGGCTTGGGGAAGGAGTAAAGTTTTACTAACCAATGCTGTTTGCTTGGTATTTTATACAGAGCGTCTTACATACAGTTTGAACACTCCTGCATGGTAGATTTCATTTGGTTTTTTTTCTTTTCCTTTTTTAAAAATTTAATTTATTTTTTAAAAAAGAAAAACAAAGCAAACCATCCCTGCTCATCCCACATACCAATCCCAGTTTCCTCTTTCCCCTTCTCCCACTCCCTTCTCCCATCCCCATACCCGCATCCATTCCTCAGAGAGGGCAAGGAACACTGCTCTGGGGAATGTATAAGGCCCTCCCCACTATATCCAGGCTGAGCAAGGCATCTGTTCAAAGAGAAGAGGCTTTCAAAATGCCAGTACAAGCAGTAGGGACAAGTCCCCGCTCCACTGCCAGTGGCCCAGCAGTCTGCCCCAGCCATACAACTGCCACCCACATTCAAAGGGACTAGTTTGGACCCATGCTGGTTTCTTTCTTGTCCAGCTGGAGTTGGTGAGCTCTCATTAGCTCAGGTTAACTGTTTCAGTGGGTGTCTCTATTATGGATTTGACCTCTTTGCACATATTCTCACTTCTCCCACTCTTCGACTGGACTTTGGAAGGTCAGCCCCATGCTCCACTGCGGGTCTCTGCCTCTGCTTCCGTCAGCCACTGGAAAAAGGTTCTTTGGTGATATTTAAGATAGTCATCAATCTGACTACAGGGTAAGGCCAGCTTAGGCTCCCTCTCCTCCATTGCTTAGGGTCTTAGCATTGCTTGGGGTCATCCTGTGGATTCCTGGGAATTTCTCTAGTGCCAGATTTCTTGCTAGTTACCATAATGGCTCCCTCAATCAAGATATCTCTTTCCTTGCTCTCATCTCTGTATTTCCTCCACCTCGACTATTCCATTCCCTCAAGTTCTCCTCTTCCCTCCCTCTTTGGCCACTTCCTCCCCTTCTACCCTCTCTTCTCCCCTTACCCCCATGCTCCCAATTTTGTTGAGAAATATTGTCTATTTCCCCTTTCCAGGTGGATGTATGTGTGTTTTTCTTAGGGTTCCCCTTCTTACTTAGCTTTTCTAGAATCATGAACTATAGCCTCAATAGAACTATATATCCTTTGCTTTACAGCTAGTGTCCACTTATGAGTGAGAACATACCATGTTCATCTTTCTGAGTCTGGTTTACCTCACTCTGTTTTTTTTCTAGTTAAATACATTTGCATGCAAATTTCAAGATGTCACTGTTTTTTTACCGCTGAGTAGTACTCCAATGTATAGATGTGCCACATTTTCTTTATCTGTTCTTTGGCTGGGGGACATCTAGGTTGTTTCCAGTTTCTGGCTATTGTGGTAGCCTTCCTATATACAAATGATAAAGAAGCTGAGAAAGAAATCAAAGAAATATCACCCTTCAAATAGCCACAAATAACATAAAATATCTTGGGGTAACACTAACCAAAGAAGTGAAAGACCTGTTTGTCAGGAACATTGTGTTTAAAGAAAGAAATTGAAAAAGATACCAGAAAATGGAATGATCTTCCATGCTCTTGGATTGGTAGGATCAACATAATAATAATGGCAATCCTACCAAAGGCAATCTATAGATTCAATGCAATCCCCATCAAAACCCCAACACAATTCTTCACAGACCTTGAAAGAACCATACTCAATTTCATATGGAAAAACAAAAACCCAGGATAGCGAAAACAATCCTGCACAATAAAGAAACTTCTGGAGGCATCACCATCCCTGACATCAAGCTCTATTATAGAGCTACAGTAATGAAAACAGCTTGGTATTGGCATAAAAACAGAGAGGTGGACCAATGGAATCAAATCGAAGACCCAGATATTAATCCACACACCTATGAACACCTGATTTTTGACAAAGAAGCTAAAATTATACAACGTGGCTGAATTGGTCACTGCATAACCTCATCTTATGCTCTCAAGAGTTTCTGAGGAGTACAGAAATAAATAGAGACTTCTCAACAGAGGAATCTCAAAGGGGCAAAAGACACTTAAAGAAATTTTCAACATCCTTAGCCATCAGGGAAATGCAAATCAAAATGACTCAGAGATACCATCATACACCAATCAGAATGGCTAATATCAAAAACACCAAATGATACACTTATGATGGAGAGGATGTGGAATAAGGAGAACACTCCTCCATTGCGGGTGGGAATGTTAACTTGTACAACCACTTTGGAAATCAATATGGTGGTCTCTCAGAAAATTGGGAATCAACCTACCCCAGGACCCAGCAAGACCACTCTTGGGCATATACCCAAAAAATGCTCAATCATTTTGATTTTAAGGGAGATCATGGTTTCTCAGGGTCCTGAGATGACCTGCCTATTTTATCTACCCAAGTGACTAGATGGCTGTTGTTCCACTTGGGGGTGAGTTGCCATCTCAAAAACTCAGAACCCCAACTCAGTCACCGGAGAAGCTGGAGGCCATCACAAGAAGCAGAGTTTTCTACAGCAACTCTTTGTGTGTTCTCACCTCTCTCTAAGTTGTAGTATTTTGGGAGCTATTTATTCTTGGCCAAGGAGCTTCCAGTAGACCAAGGAAATCCCCCTTGGGACATCTTCTGAACTACACTGAGCCTCATTCTCTTACCAAGTGCTATGGTTTTAACGTGCCCCCTAAATCAACATATATGGGAAGCCTGATCCTCAATGTGTTGGAGTGGGTGAGAGATACTTACTGCGTGACAACTACAACGTGTGAAGCTCTCAAGAATGAATCAGTGTTGAGTGGAGTGATTGGATAGAGGTTAGTTTGTCATGGAGTGTGCTCTGATAAGAAAGAATCTGCCCTCGTGCCTGCTCTTACACGTCTCTTTACATCCTGGAACACCTTCCATCGTGTTTGTTATAGCAAAAAGACCCTGCAATACACTGCCTCTGTGTCCTCAAATTTCCCAACCTCCAGAACAGGAGCTAAATAGATTCCTTTCTCTTAAATACAATTCAGGCTATGGTAGCTTGTCATAACATGAAGAATCAAACCAAGACATTACAATGAAGTTCCTTTTCGTAGACTGTCGTCATGTTGAGATCTTTCAGTGTTACCTGTATGGATGGGGAAAATGAACAAAATTTAGGACTTGGTTGTTTATTTTTCTAAGCAGTAGGAAGATTTACTCGTGCACCAATTCTCTTTACTCCCTTGTTAATCCTTGCCACTACAATTGAAATTTCAGACAAGATGAAACTGCAGCATTAGGTCCCTCCTTCCTTCCTTTCTTCCCATCCTCCTTCCTTCTCTTCTTCCTCCTTTTGTTTTTTCCTTTCTTTGCTTGTCCTGCTGACCTGTGACTCCTCGGCCCTCTTTCCTCTGCAATGAAGCCAGATGTCCTCTGCCTGCCTCTTCCACAGCCTAGAGGGTGGAACAGCCTGCTTTTTTTCTGCGCCAATGCTGAAATCCATCCAGCTATATTATGTCAGAAAGCTTCATTATTCCCTATTGGCTTCAATAAGGGTCTCTGATTGAAACAGACTATCTAATTACATTGAAAAGGGAAATATCAACATCTATTTATAAAATACCTTCCTGGTAGATTCATAGATCCATATTCTGTTTAATGAACCAGAGAGTGACCAGATTCACCTCCGTCATTGCTGGAATTATACAAATTAGATAGGAGGGTGAGCTGAGTGGCCTGGCAGCAGCTGAGTGCCTCTTTTGCTCTCTTTTCCTAACACTCGGTTGTGCTAGAATAAAAAGTCTTTGAGGACGGTGCCGATTCCTGCTGAGGCCAGTTTTGTGAATTCAGGTCCAGGGCTCATTAGAGGACCAAGTGGAGCCAGCATGGAACTCACAAAGCATCTGTAAGGTACTACAGATGATTACAGGCTTTTGTTCAGTTGGAAGCTGAAAGTTGGGGAAAAAGAACCCAGCAGGCTGAAAGAGCTAGAAAGGCTTTATGAGGTTTCCAGAGCTGGGATGCCTGGGCAGTGAATCGTGGCGTTGTCTTGATCCTCCTAACTTGAGTTTATGGGAAGTAGCCAGCAGTTCTTCTAGTTGCCCTTCATGCTGCCCCTTTGAAGACTTAGCCCATTCATGTTATGCAATGGTGCCTCTCAAGAAAACTCTCTCTGTGGCTGCATTAATTGATGTCCTTCAGCCCACAGAGGGACTTCTGTGCCAGGTACACTGCTTTTTCAAGTAGAAAATAATAGATATTATTGCAGGAAATATTATTTTGTGTTTTATGTCATGAGATATGGGGGCTGGGGAATGTTAGAGGTTGATCACTGCAGTGCATTTATAACAGGTATTCTCTGTGTTTATATTCATTACTGTGTGGGATTCTACATGGTTCAGAACCTACATTAGTAGGATCAAAGACAAGAAGTTTTGTTATTGCCACAAAAGTGTTGAGTATAACGTTGAATTTGGCATGCATATAAAAGTACAAAGCACACTATAATTCTAGGTGAACTCAGCAGGCTCAAGTTCTCACTGTGGGCTGGAAAGCAGTCCAATTTCCTTTAACATTGTAGAAGAAACATGGTGTTGATATTCCCACTGCCGCATTAGAACGCTAACAAAAGATGTGGGCTTGGAGGGACAGCGTTAAGAAACTGTGACTCAGGTACAGAAAGTAAAGTCCTTCATAGGAGCTATTGTTTAAAAAGAAAACATTAGCAAGGAAAGGAAGTAGCAATCACTTACACACTCAGTGTGATGGTGTCTCTGAGAAGATAAGATGATGGCATGATCCACAAGACTGAATTTTCTTAGTGGACAGGTTACAGGCTTTGTAAGGTTCACAGACTACTGAAAGCTGACATCAGAGTGAATGGGAGCCTCGACACGGGACAGTCATCCTCTCTCTGTGCCCCTGAGGGGCAGATCCCACTGGGGCACGCCAAGATCATCAGGGACAGAATAGCTATCATGGAAGTCATTGCTCCCACACGTCTTTGTGGGAGCCAAGCTATGCACACTTTATCTGGTCTCCACCATTAGTGACATCGTGGAAAATATTACTATAGATTGACTATCCCTTATTCAAAATATATGTCTCAAATTTAGGATCTTTTTGATTCTGCGAATATTTTCATACGCTGAGAATGGGAGGCAAGTATAAACATGAAATCTATCACCTCATGGTCTCAAGCTCATTCTATACGATGTTCTCAGTCCATCTTCATGGTGACCACAACCCATCCCTAGTGTACAGTGTGAAATATTCCTCTGTGGTGTCATTTAAACAGACTCAAGAACGTGGAACTGGGAGCATTGTCTGATTTTGAATTTGGAGTGAGGAGGTCACAATAGTCTTGACATTGTTACAACTCAATGTCGATTTGCTTGTTCTTGTTTGTGGGGTGTGTGTGTACATGTATGTGTGCATGATGTGTATATGTGTGTATTCATGTGTGTGTGTGTGCATGTGTGTGTGTGTGTGTTTAGTTCTATGTCACTTTATCACATGTGAGTTCCAGTATCTCTTGCCTGAGTTAGACTCAGGAGAGTAAAAGATGTGTTCTTCCTCTTCTTTTAAACCCTTAGCCCATTTATTATCAGCCATAATCTTCTGGGCTTTAGATCCTGGCAAACACTGATCTATCCCTCTTCCTTCTTTATTCCTTCCTTCTTTCCTTCCATCCTTCCTTTTATTTTCCTTCAGTTACAGACAGTTGTGAGCCTTCGTACAGGTGCTGCAAACAAATCCAGATCTTCTGAAGAGTAGCCAATGCTATTACCTGCTGAGCCATCTCTGCAGGCCTATTTGTCTGCAATTCTAAGATCGTATTTCAAAACGTCAGTTGATCATGGTAGCACATATCTCAAATCATAGCACATGGGAAGCTGAGCCAAGAGGATTGTAACTTCAAGGTTACCTGGGACTACCTAGCAAGCCCCTGTCTAAAAAACAAAACAAAATAAAAAAATCCAAAACAAACAACCAATCAAAAATGCATAAATAGAATCATGTAGTATGTGACCTATAGATTTGTCTAGATTACATGCTTGCATGCATCAATTCCATGCTTGTTTCTAGAGATGAGTGCCAACGGTGTGGCCTTGAGTGAGCAGCAGTTAAGTATCCAGTGACACTGGGCATGGGGGCGCTTCCAGGCTGAGACTATTGTGTTGAGTATTCACGTATGGTTTTTGGGACAGCTTTTTTTCATTACTCTGGGATTAATATCTATAGTTCCCCGCACTGCGTTGTTGTGTTTTCATTCTCAAATTATTATTTTTAATTACCTACGTGATTTCAGAAGTGGCTACACCATCCCACATCCCCACAGGCAGTGTGGCAGGGACCCAGCTCCCTGCATCCTCGCCAGCATCTAATGTTGTCGCTCTTTTTATTTTAACCATGCAACAGCTGTGTGGTGATAGCACCCCATGGCTTTAATTTGCATTTCCCTGATGGCTAATAACGCCGAACATCTTTGCGTGTGGCGCTTTGCCTTCTGCAGTTTCTGGAGGGTTCACTAGAACTTGACTGTGTTCTCCTTAGACTGCTCAGTTAGAGAGCTCTCATTTTTTAAAGCATCGGTGCTTTGTCAGAGACATAGTTTTCAAATGTTCTCCCAGTCTGCTGCTTGTCATAGTGTCCTGTACACATAGTCTGTTGGTAAGTTTTATTTTCGGTGAGGTCTAATTTATTCCTTTTGTGGGTTGCTTCCTGGTGATACATCTTAGGACTATTTTCTCATATCCCAAAGTTTTTCCCCATACTGTTTTTCTCTAAGTTTCATCTTGCCATTTCTATACTTCGTTTTGTTATCATCACAATGAATATTCTTTCCCTTGCTAATGGTCCTCTGTGAGCTAATTTTCTCACACTTAGTTGAGATTCTTGTTTAGGGATGCTCGGTTTGTCCAGCTCCATTCACTGAGAAAGCCTTTGACTGCCGCACTGGCTGTTGTGAATGGATTTCCTCCATTCTCAGTGTGCTCATAGAAATCATGTATTCCTGCACAGCTGAGGACGGACCCAGATGGTGGCTGTCCATTGAGGCTGGACACCTGCTAGGCCTTGCTGGTGCCCCATTTGTCCTTTCCTCTTGTGTCTCTCAGTCACTGCTATATACAGCATGTTCATCAGAGCCAAGCACAGTGCAGTCCTTTAGTGCCAACTGCCAGGACGCTGGGCATGAAGATTGTGTGAGGACAGCCTGGACAGCACAGCAAGAGCCCGTCTCCAAGCAGGAGGAAGATGAGACTGGACGGCTGTGGCGAGTCAACCCCAACCATTCGATCACCAGCAAAGATTTAAAGGTGTTCCCTGAGGTGTGCATCAGCTGTTAAGAGCTCATGCTGCTGATGCAGGGAACCACATTTGGTTCCTAGCAACCATATTGGGCTCTGCACAACCTCCTGTAACTCTGGTTCCAAAGGGATCCAGTGCCTCTGAGTCTGAGGTTCTGGATCTGGTTGTGAAGGAATGTGCATGCAGATGCACATATCCCAATACACCACACACGCACACACATACACACACACACACACACACACACACACACACACTGTAGTTTAAAAATAAGACACAAAGTGAATACACTCACTGGAACACTTGATTCTGCCTCCTGCTGACTGGCCAGCTTTGTCATGTTTATTTGTTATATTATAAACAACTTTTGCACGGAGAGCTGGCAGACTTTTTGGTTCTTCTTGGCTCATTTCATTTTGTATTGTTAGCATTGTTCCCGGGGAATAGAATCTGCTGCTTGGAACATTTTGCCTTGATTAATGGTAAATAACTGCCGTGTGTAAGATTTCTCAGCTATCTCAATTTCATCGGCAAACACTCATCTAATGAAGCTTTGCTTTTTACTAACTATGTATTTTAGAGACTTAATTTTGAAAGTATCTCAGGCTCCACCAAAAAACTGAGCAGAAGGAAAAAGTATTCTCCTTGTGCACCCAGCCCCTTCACGTACGCACTGCCTTCATTACTGGCACATTCTGTAAGGTTGGTGAATCGATGCTGGCACACCGTTACGAGCCCACAGTTTATGTGGGGTTCGTGCCTGCGGCCGAGTGTTGAGAATAAGTTGAAAGGATCTCTACCAACCAGAGCATCGTGCAGAAAAGCTTAAAGTTGTCATTATACTTGTGAGGCTGGATTTGTGCTTTATGAAACTGCCAGTCCTTTTTCCAACGGCTAATGGTCTGGTCTACTACTATGGACTGATTTTTTTTTCTTATTTTCACGTATTAAGTGTTCTTTTTTGATTGTCTATTAGTAGTTCTGGTTTGGTAATCCTCAACACACACACATACACAAGTATATATACATGTGCTCACATATACATAATATTTCCCTCTTATATGTAATTTATTCTCTTAGTAATTTCATTTGTGGAATTGAAATTTTTTAATTTGTAAATTTTGATAAATGTCAGTTTATCAATAATTTCTTTTGTTGTGCCTTTGATGTTTCCATCCAAAATGACCTTACAGAACTGTGGAAGTTTAAATGAGACTGACAATACAGAGTCGTGTATTTTAAATGTGGTCCCCAGTTCTTTTCTAGGGTGAAGTCTGAAACTATGCTCCAAATGAGGCTCAGGGATGGTAGCCAACCCCAAGCACTTAATTCTAAACCACCAGATAGTTCCAGAAAATGAGCCAAGCATCTGGAATGTTTTACAGCCATTTAACAATATTGGCTTTTAATTAATTGCTTTAGCTGGGCATGGTGGCACACACCTGTAATCCCAGCATCCGTGAGGCAGAGGCAAGAGGACAGAAAGCTAAGGTGGGTGTGGACTGTATAGGAAGACCCTGCCTTGAAAGGCCATGCACAATGGAAGACTTTCTTTGTGCTAGTACCTGAAAACAAGCAGAAAATAGTATTTAAATTACATGAAGCATTTTATTGGCATATTTTCATTATGCATAGTGGTAGACTTTAGACAGTTCATCCAGTTGTAACATGAACTTTTCCCAAGTCTACATCCCGTTCTCTCCCCTTCCTCTCCTCTTCCTTTCTCTCTTGTTCCCTTAAACCATCTCACCTCTACTTTCGTGTTACATATGTGTATGCATGTGTGTGCATATGCAAATACATGTATATATGACTTATACATCATCTAGAATCAAAAAAGGAGGGAAACATGTGCTGCCTGTCTTGTGAGTCTGAGTTATTTTGCCTAATATGACAACCTCGGGTGCACCCACTTTCCTTCAAACAGCAACATCCCATTGATCTTTATATGTGAAGGAAATTGTGCGTGTGTGTCATTTTTTTTTTTACTCATTCATCTGTTGACAGGATCCTCTGCTGATTCCAGAATTATGCCGTTATGATAATCACAGATGTGAAACTGTGTAGTATGGTCACCTAAAGGCCCTCAGGCACATTAAGTTACTAAAAGTATCTTGGATATCAGAATGCCAGAGATCTAAGCTGAAATGCAGTTCCTGTTTAAATAGCTCTGTGAAACATATCAGTCTCTTTCCATCAGTCTCCTGAGTATCCATGTTTAAATGAAGCTTCTTGATCTTCTGGACCAATTCTCTCCCAAGTAAAAAAGTGCTGATTTAATACTGAATGGCTTCTTAGAAACCATAATATTTTTTAAATCAATCTTTATTATTTTGCTTAGTTGCCGATATATCTAAACAATTCCGTCAAAAAAAATATGTTTATGGGAGTCTAAAAAAATAACAGCATTTGCTAACCGATATTTTCTCATTCAGTAATGAAAATCAATTGACAGACAATGTCTTGAGCTCCTTCCTGCTCCACCAGAGAGTCATCCAAAGTGTTGTTAGGGACTGGGAAGTAGTGGCGATGAGGTCTCCCCCTAAGAAACCAAATGACTACCAGGTATCATTAGGAAACCAGCACAGAGCCGGCCTGACACACTGGTTAATCGTCCAGTTTGCCAGCCCTGAACGGTCATGGTGATTCTCAGACAGTTGAGTCAGAGTGTCCATTACGTGCAGAATTTGACTTGAAAAAGAAAGAATACTTGACCCTTGTCCAGAACAGAATTTGTAAGTAGAAGAGAAGACAAGGCTTGGGGGTGGAAGCGTGCCTCGTGGAATCGAGGCACCAGATTGGTTAGAACTGAAGCAGACTGGAGAGGATGTAATGAAATAGGAGTCTGAATAGCTGTCGGCTGTGCCCAGTACCACCTGCAGGATGGGAGATTTGGCTCTGAGCTGAGGAAACAAACAGAACAGCCTTTCAGCGGAAGATCAACGTGACACGGGAGACGGGTCGCAGACTCTGGGCTTGCGGCTTAGATAAATCAAAGGCGCAGGTGTGGTTGCTATGGACTTTGGATTCAAAGGCTCTGGGTATGAGTCAGGGATCACTGTCAAGGGCCGGTTTCTATAAATAGCTCTGGGGCAAAATGTGAGGATGATCACCAGGTCTCCCAGGAGGCTCTGTGTTCTACATGGAAAGGCAAGTGAATAAACAGCATAACAGTGTATCTCCTACGGCAGCTTCAGTGGTACATGTAGATGGCGATTACCACAAGAACACAAGCTCCGGAACAGAGGGAGGGAGAGGGAGGAGGGAAGGAGGGAGGAGAGAAGAGGAAGTAGCTCTCCATGACTCCTAGGAATCTTGTGTCTGCTCAGGGAACATGGCTCTAGGTCTGCTTGTGACACACCACGTTTATCAGTGTCAGTGACATGGGAATTGTTCCCCATGCTGGCTTGCTCTTTTGAATGTAACTTTAACATTAATAGGAGAAGAGCTGGTTGTCTTCATATAAAGTGGGTTAATATGATAAACACACAATTTTTTGAATGGCTTCTTTAATTTTTCTATTTTATAATGTAATTACATCATTTCCCCTTCCTTTCCTCCCTTCAAAATCTCCCATATATTCCTCCTTGCTTTCTTTCAAATTATGGCCTATTTCTTTTATTAATTGTTATTGATATATATGTATATATGTATTTATATATATTGACATATATTCCTATGTACAATAAAGCCTTTCAGTCTGTATAATGTGTATGTTTTCAGGGCTGACTATCTGGTATTTGATAACCAAGTGGTGAACTGGTCTACCCTTTCTCAGGGCAGATTTTGCTTGGCATTCCTTAGCTGCCCACAGTTCTTTGTATAGGTCTGAGTCCTCATGGTCATTCTCCATCCTTTGGCTTTTCTGTTGATGTTGTCCTTATTGAAGTCATGTTTATGCAATTATGTTGGTGCATAGGTACAGTTTCTGACATTATTATGAGACACAGTCTTATAAAACTCTCCCTGATCTATAGAAAAAAACACATAACACTTTTATATCAACTTTTACTTTGTCTAAACTTAATTTTACCTTTGTTAATTCATACATGTATATAATGAATTTTAGACATGAAATTTTGTGTAGTTTCTACAGTTCTCAAGAATGAACTTTGTAGATGGCAACATCATATCGCAATGCCATGCAAAATAAGCATGTTAAAAACAGATGTTCTTAGACTCAAGCATAAGTATGAAGGTACAAGATTGGTATGTTGTCAGTCTAGCATCCAAAATTGTGACAAATTTGGAATATCCATGGAGAAATAACAGCCGGAAATATGGTCAGTTCAAAACAGTGTTTTCCCTCTCTCTCTCTCTCTCTCTCTCTCTCTCTCTCTCTCTCACACACACACACACACACACACACACACAGAGAGAGAGAGAGAGAGAGAGAGAGAGAGAGAGAGAGAGAGAGAGAGAGATCATAAGGATAAGAAGGATTTTGAAAAAAATAGAAGATCAGAAATCACCCACTATAAAGTTTCATCATGAGAAGATTTTGGGTACTTAGGTGATGGCAATAACCAATAGTTGAATCCTGACCTGTCACCAAATTGATGAGAGTCGCAGCAATGATACTTTTACTTGTATATAACTCTAATCTTCAAGACGGGCATCTCTTGTTTATACTGGACAAACCAATTTCCTTATGACAGATGAGAAAGCTGGTACGTAAGGATGTTGAGAATGTTCAGGTATTTATTGTCCTGATGCTTCTGTACTCCCACATTCTAGACCTTCACTCTGGAGCACAAATTCTTTCCGCTATCAAACTTTGATTGTTTGAGAATCTTTGTAGCTCAGCTTGAAATACACAAACAATGTTCCCTGCAGTGTAGCTATGTACTAGTTTCCCTTGGAAATACCGGGACACTGCCGTTACTCTGCATAGAGGCTCCTCTGGCAGTCAATACCCACGATCCTGTGCTTCAGAATCAAGCACAATGTGTTCTGTAACTTGCGTTAGCTTGATAATCACTGGCTGGAAAATCAATAGACAAGGCAGTCTGCTTTGCAAATGGAAGAGGGGTGACCACTGGGTAGCTAAAGAAATGAATCTGTTTCTCTATTTAAAAATTAAATGAAAGGACGACAGAAAATCCTCCTGTTTAATCAGAGCTTGTAACACAGATTTGTCAGATAATTGAGAGTCACCAGAATACAACACCCCAATCAACAAAACAAAATAGCAAATTTACACAAACCTGGTAACAGTCATGATTTAATTCTCAGATAGTTTTTCCATTCAACAAATGTGGCCTGCTGGACACCACACCATGGCTCTGGGCCCACACAGAACTGTGGCTGGGGCACTGGGGGCTCCATTCAGGAACTTCCTTTGAAGTTCAGTTGAGTTTGAACTTTATTGCCAGTGTGCCTGTGATGTGGGAGTGTCATATATCAATCTGTTGATTTCATTGGCTAAGCAATAAAGGAACTGCCTCGGCCCATTTCATTGGTTAGAAGATAGGTGGGAGGAGTAGACAGAACAGAATGCCAGGAGGAAGAGGAAGTGAGGTCAGACTCCACAGCTCTCCTCTCCGGAGCAGACGCAGGAGAGACGCCATGCTACCCGCTCCAGGCAGACGCACACTATGAAGCTCCAACCCAGGATGGACTTAGGCTAGAATCTTCCCGGTAAGCGCACCTAGGGGCGCTACACAGATGATTAGAAATGGGCTAAATTAATATGTGACAATTAGCCAGTAAGGGCTAGAGCTAAGGGCCAAGCAGTGTTTAAAAGAATACAGTGTCCGTGTAATTATTTGGGGCATAAGCTAGCCGAGCTGGGCAGGCGGCTGGGGTGTTTGGGGACGCAACCCTGCCGCCGCTCCCATATTACTACAAATGACGCCCAGACGTGTGGCTAACTAAACCCACTTAAAAAACCTGAGAAGGCTTAAAAATAAGGGAGAGAGAGTTTAACACAGATTTTTGCTGTTTGTTGGTGGCGTGATGTAGAGAGATTTCCTGATTCGGCAACAGCAGCAGAAAAAACGCTGTGTCATTTCAAAGCGTGGCTTCCTGGGGCTGTGCCGCCAGTGCAAACTCTGGCTTTATGTTTGTGTTCCCGCTTGGGATCGGAAGGAGAGTGCTCTGAGACTGTGACGATGACTCAGAGCTCCTCGCCTGCTCCTGGGCAGAAGGCAGAATAAGGCTTAGGCAGGCGGAAGAGCATGGCGGATTCCTGCCGCCATACAGGGACGTGTTTTCAGACTGCGCAGTGCTCTGCGTGTCAGATTTGGATGTAACTTGGATGAAAAGAATTTCTGTGCTACACGCTCAGTCTCAGAATTAAAGTGCTGAGTGCCGCTCCTACCTGGTAGCCCCAAGAGGCTTCCTGACTCAGCTTTAGCTGCAAAACCCTGCGGCTCATTAAGAGGTCCTGCCACAAAACACTTAAACAGTGTTGATGAAAAGCTGAACACATGCTTTTCGGTTTTAAGCCGTAGCAGGAAAAAAGCTGTGCCGTTTAAAAATGCCGGCTTTCTGGGCCATCCTGCCAGGGCAAACTCTGACTGTTTGAGGCAGGAGGGCCGGCTACCGAGAGAGGACTTGAGTGTTGTCTGTTGTAGCTTGCTGGCTGGCAGGGACCTTGAAATGCTATAAACATGGCTACAGCCAGTACCTCAGCCATGAGGCTGAAAAGCTAAGGAATGGGCTACATCTAGCCATCAGAGCCACACCTTTAGTCCTACTGAGTGAGATTGCTTGGTAAACTAAAGACTCATGTGGTCAAAAAACAGAGAGATATACAGTAAAGAGAGATTCAGAGACAAAGAAAATTTCTAAATGGTTTACTGTGTGTTAAAAATATATGCAAGCTAAAAGTTGAAGTTCTTAAAAAAAAAAGAAGGAAGAGAGTTGTTGTGTGTCCTAGTACACACCTTTAATCCCAACACTTGGGAGGCAGAGGGAGATAGACCTCTGTGACTTCAAGGTGTGGTAGCACACGCCTTTAATCCCAGTGCCTAGAAGGCAGAGACGAACAGATCTCTGTGAGTTCAAGGTGTAGTTGCAAACACCTTTAATCCCAATGCCTGGGAGGCAGAGACAGGCGGATCTCTGAGAGTTCAAAGACAGCCTGGTCAAAGATGTACGTTCAAAAAGCAAAAAGTTGCCGGGCGATGGTGGCGCACGCCTTTAATCCCAGCACTCGGGAGGCAGAGGCAGGTGGATCTCTGTGAGTTCGAGACCAGCCTGGTCTACAGAGCTAGTTCCAGGACAGGCTCCAAAGCCACAGAGAAACCCTGTCTCGAAAAACCAAAAAAAAAAAAAAGCAAAAAGTTAACCTAGAAATGTCTCAGCTTAGATTCTTAAGCGCCTAATGATTTAAAGGCGCAAATCAAAAGTGCTCCTGGATAGTAAAAAATTGCAGATTCACAATAGGACAGATTCAGACCACTGAATGAGTCACACTGTTGGATGAATGTACGTAGGCTTGGGAGAGAGAAGAAAAAGAATATAGAGAATAAAGTTAATGGTTTAAAAAGAAAAAAGTAAAAGTAAAGTCTTTAAAGAGACAGAGTACAGAGAGTTATAGATATAAATAAAAATAAGCCGCGTAAAGATGGAAAATTCACAGAGAGTCTGGATTATGTACATTGTGTTTTCTTTAAAATTTTTGACTGTGAAGGAGCTAAGTACAGAGAGACATTTCATTATATGGGCTGCCAAGTGGAACCAGAACGGATATCATGAGGGTATGACTTCAGAATTTGGGTCTAAGGATATGATGCTTTGGAGAGAGTCTTCTTTTGTTTTCACAGAGGACCAGACCCTTTGGATTTCTTCTATCCCAATTTGGTATGATAGACCACGACCTCCCGAAAGGTTCCTGTGAACGCCCTCAGAAAATTGCTTAGCTCAACTGCCAACTGAGATGAAACTAGCACACAGGTTATACCATGAAAGACCTAATTAACGACGCCCCCATTCAGCAGGAAGCAGTTTGGAGAGAAAAAACTGCGCCCATGTTCCCAAAAATTGTTTATAAATGTTCTTTTACATTTAAAGGGGGATATGATATAGACATGAATAATTTGCATTAGTATAGATTTTGCTTTATTGATAGAGATTTACGGTCAATTTTGTTATATGTATAAATGTTTCTGATGTAACTTTTACTTGATAACCGTTTTGTTATATGTAATTTTGCTATGTTAAGGTTAAAGCCTTCCTTTTTTTGTTTAAACAGAAAAAGGGGAAGTGATGTGGGAGTGTCATATATCAATCTGTTGATTTCATTGGCTAAGCAATAAAGGAACTGCCTCGGCCCATTTCATTGGTTAGAAGATAGGTGGGAGGAGTAGACAGAACAGAATGCCAGGAGGAAGAGGAAGTGAGGTCAGACTCCACAGCTCTCCTCTCCGGAGCAGACGCAGGAGAGACGCCATGCTACCCGCTCCAGGCAGACGCACACTATGAAGCTCCAACCCAGGATGGACTTAGGCTAGAATCTTCCCGGTAAGCGCACCTAGGGGCGCTACACAGATGATTAGAAATGGGCTAAATTAATATGTGAGAATTAGCCTAGAAGAAGCTACATAGAAATGGGCCAGAGCAGTGTTTAAAAGAATACAGTGTCCGTGTAATTATTTCCGGGCATAAGCTAGCCGGGCAGGGCAGGTGGCTGGGGTGTTTGGGGACGCAGCCCCGCCGCCGCTCCCCTTATTACTACATGCCTGTGGTGTAACTTGTGGACTTGACTATGAACCACATCTACCATAATCCTGTGCTGTTTTTTTTTCCCCCTCTCTAGCTCTCGTTCAGTTCATCTATCTGAAATACCCCACCCCTTTCCTGGCCAAGAATGTCAGACTGCAGATTGAAGATTGCAGCAATCAGTCCCTTGCTGTCTCGCATGCTACAGTGACTGGCTGCAGATGTAGTTCAGTGGTAGAGTGCTGATCTAGCATGCTGAAGTCCACATGTGACATCTCTGGTGCTGGAAAAAGCAATTCTCAAACGTTAGAGTCCAGGCTGTGTAGATTTTGAAAATCACGTAGGAAGTTTAATTTAAAGAGGCCTCAGGACTCAGGGAAGATTTCTAGTAAGGGTGCCTGCCACAGGTGATCCTTTCATCTAGATTCATCATTTAATGATGAGTGGACTTAAATGCCATGAGCGTCTATTATTTTCTCTGTAGGGTAAGTCATTGATGACTTTACCACCTTCCTTCCAAATCTCTGCTTTTCGTGCTTAGTTCTTCAAGAGTGAGAACGAATTGTGACTTCATCCTATTTGTAGCATTAATGTCATTTGAGGTGATATTTTAAAAGAAAGAGAGCATGAGTTTGCTCAGAGTGCAAGAATGTGGGTGGTCCTATGGCCTCTGCATCATGGGTTTGGTTCTTAAAGACAGGGACCAAAAACAAACACTGTCCCTTCTTGACAAGATGGCTGGATAAGTAGGGCTGCAAGAAAAGCTCCCTGTCATGAAGAATAAGACACACAGGAGTTGATTACCATCTTGGATTCTTTTCCTGGCAGGGTTTAGAATACTTTATGCATTTTTCCATCCAAAGTTTCTTGTCTGATTACACAAAGGAGAACAAAGTCATTAAAAGTAATCACCATGTTAATAGACAAGAGATTGAAGACTCTGAGGGTTGGGTAAGTCCATCGTCCTGTCACATGAGGTGTTTTGGTGCTTGCCTGTAGGCTTCCAAATGAATATGAATTGGTAATCAGCATGTTTCATATTCATGATGCAATCAAAATGCATATTTGATTGAACGCTTCATTTAATAAACCAACAAAATATTCATAAGCATCGTGGTGGTAAGAAGAGCTTGTATTTTCATAATTTCTGTTGAGATATAATTACATATAGTAAAATGTTCAGATCTTAAGTTTGCTTCACTGTGAGTTTCTTAGAATGTACATACCATGAAACCAGCAGCCAGTGAAGCGTAGAGAATTGCTGTCAACTTTCAAATCCTCTTATTTCTTAGTAGATTTTTTTCCTAAACCTAGAGATCTTGCCCCATGGAGTAGCTTTTTTGCTCTTGAACGTCATAAATATATTACCCACTTTTCATGGTCATCCATAACAAGCATCACTAGCTCTTTTCTTCCTGGATCTTAGGATCGTGTCATTGGATGAGCATAGTGTCATTCACTTTTTCTCTGCATTGATTGGCATGTGGGTCATTAGTATCATTTGTTCATATTGATAAAGAAGAAGAAACGTTATAGGCTTGCATATGTTCTTTCTGGTGCAAAAATACCACAGAATTTCAATGTCATGTCTCATGTTGGTATGATTAATTTTACCTGCCAACTGAACATAATCTAGAATTACCTGGGAAGGGAATCTCAAGGAGGGATTGTCTAGAGATCAGGTTGGGCCACAGGGATGTTTGCTAGGCATTCTCTTGATTTGTTAATTAACGTGGGAAGGGCCTGCTCAGTTCCCTGGGGGAAGAGTGGAGGGTGTGAGCTGGGCAGTAGGCAAGCAGGCAGTCTCTCTTTGCTTTCCACTGTGGATGTGACTAGAGACCTTAAGGTCTTGCTGTCTTGACTTCTGTGCCATGGTCAACCCTAATCTGGAATTTGCAGCTAAAATAAATCCGTTATCCCCTGCTTTTGTCAGGGTGTTTGATGACTGCAACAGAAACAACCTGAACAAATTTATCAGAAACCACCGTTAGTTTTTCTCAGTAGTTTTACCATTTCACAGGGCTACAGCTGCCCTCCCCCTCCCCCGCTGCAGCTCTCCACGGGTTGGAGTGGAAAGTCCTGTATGCTGAGCTTGGGCTCCGGGTTCGGACACGAGGGTTGGATCAAGGGAGAGCACTGAGCTCAGCTAAGGCAGGATTTAGGGAGTAAGGATGGGGTGGTAGGGGAATTCCAAAATCAGACGGGGGTTGATGGGGTTGAGCAGGAGTGAGGTAGCAGAAGTTTTGTCAAGCAGGGATTGGTACTGGCATTGTTGCAAGGAAGCTGGAAATCTCTATACAGATTATGTAAGCTATCATTAAAGCTCTGGAGCATCTAGCACTTGTTTGTCTCAATTCTGATTGTTCCCCGTCGGGGTACAGTCTGTGATCTTCCTGGTTATTGTAAGGGTGAGACCTAGTCCCAGTGTGGTTGAAGTAATGTTAAATTAGGTCTCTTCACATGGTAAAAGAAAGCCAGAGCCTCTCAACCTTCTTCACTAGCCCAAAACACTGTGTGCCCTCTCAATCACCCCACTTCTTTGTCCAAGGCACAGCAAGTTCATCACCATGGTTTCAGGTTTCATGTGGCAATTAACCTTTAAGGAGCTACTGCCCTTCAAGTTCGGGCTTAGTAACAAAGAGGGCTATTCACAATCACCTGAGCAGCTCACCAAAACATTCCTCCACCCCACCCTGCACATTCCACGTGAGTCCATCTAAAGCCAGCTCTATGCACAGCAATTGAAGTCACAAGTCACATAGCAGACAGAATCTGGATTAGGCAGGGGGATACTTCTTTCCATTAGCCTGGAAATTAGGTGAACCCAGAACATTTTAAAACAATGATTCTCTTCTGGCTTATTCCTTTCAGGGAGCAGGTAGAAACAATACTTTCTTTAAAATGTATGGCCTCTTGTTATGGTTAAGACACATTTTAAAAATGCTTCATTTTTGTTTATTTTGTAGTTGTAACAGACAGATCAGCCAGTGCTCAAGTCCTTTTAAATGCTTCCTGGTGATCTGTTCACATATTTTAATGATGTGATTTCCCCAGAAGCTTCCTTGTATCTTGTTTTGACCAGGGGTGCTCTATCACAGTATGAAGGCAGAATCCCCTCTCTGATAGATACAAGGACATTTCTTCACTCTCTGTTTTGAACATAGTCCGTGTCCATATAATCATGTTCAAGACTTGATGCCTGGTTGTTGGGCCATTTTAAATTCATTTCAGAATAACATTTTGATATAACTGCATAAATCATACCAGACAGATGTCAGGGTCTCTTATTTCCCATTTCTTCCCATCTCTCCTCTAGTAATTCTTTTTGAAAAGACTAGATAATATTTAATTCAATGCATCCATGCTAGAATTGCTCAGATGTTTCAGAGAACATCTGTGTATTTCATTCATCCTCCCACCCACCCCAAAAAGCAATGGACATGAGTGTGCTTGCTGCAAATTCATTTACCCAACAAACATTTACCGAGTGATTGATAGAATTTGTCTGAAGACTCCACCTGTGTCCAGCAAAATAAATGCACCATCCTTTCTAAAGAAACATTTCTTCTTTGTTGATACAGAGGCTGTGTGGAAGAGGGGAACCTGCCAGTATATGCATGGGTTTCTATGAAGAAATCCCACACATAATTCAAATGACAGCCCAACCATTCCGTTCGAATAAAGCCCCCATGCTACACAGAATTGTATCCTTCCTCCAGAATCCCACGTAAAAAGTTACATTCTTCATGCATTGCAAAGCTTTTAGAATTTTAACATTCTGTGGAAAATCCAACTTCAACTTTACTGTGAAAAGAAAATTCCAAAATGTAATCATTATTTCCAGACAAAAATGAGGAGTTGAAGGCCTGCGGAAGAGGTAGCCTCTAATGCTTGCTTTCAAAGGACCTAGAAAGAGTGATTTTTTTTTAGAACATATAATGCATGCTTTTATTTGTATGAAGTTCTAGACTAGGTACAACAGATCAAAAATGATGTATAATAGATATACCAAGAGTTGTTCAGCACAGGGAATATCTCAAATAATCCAACAACTGGAAGGTGGGCCTGAGGCTACCCTGTTCTTTTAAACTGAAGTAGGACTAAAATCATGGTATAGGAATGAAAAAATCAGAGTAAGCCTGGGTATTGCTCTTGCCTACCAGTGTGTGTGGTTAGGTACACTGGCGCTTTCAAATGCGAAGAATAAGAGTGTCAATAAGAAGCAAAGTGTCCGCTGCACGTAATGCCTACCATTATGTTGTGCCTCTGCATGCATTTTCTCCTAGTCTAAGATCCTCATGGTTAGTGAATTATTATTTTTTTAAATTTATTTATTTATTAAAGATTTCTGTCTCTTCCCCGCCACCGCCTCCCATTTCCCTCCCCCTCCCCCAATTAAGTCCCCCCCCCAGCCCGAAAAGCAATCAGGGTTCCCTGTCCTGTGGGAAGTCCAAAGAACCCCCACCTCCATCCAGGTCTAGTAAGGTGAGCATCCAAACTGCCTAGGCTCCCACAAAGCCAGTGCGTGCAGTAGGATCAGAAACCCATTGCCATTGTTCTTGAGTTGTCAGTAGTCCTCATTGTCCGCTATGTTCAGAGAGTCCGGTTTTATCCCAGGCTTTTCCAGACCCAGGCCAGCTGGTCTTGGTGAGTTCCCAGTAGAACATCCCCATTGTCTCAGTGTGTGGGTGCACCCCTCGCGGTCCTGAGTTCCTTGCTCGTGCTCTCTCTCCTTCTGCTCCTGATTTGGACCTTGAGATTTCAGTCCTGTGCTCCAATGTGGGTCTCTGTCTCTGTCTCCTTTCATCGCTTGCTGAAGGTTAATATTCAGGAGGATGCCTATATGTTCTTCTTTGGGTTCGCCTTATTTAGCTTCTCTAGGATCACTAATTATAGGCTCAATGTCCTTGGTTTATGGCTAGAAACCAAATATGAGTGAGTACATCCCATGTTCCTCTTTTTGGGTCTGGCTTACCTCACTCAGGATAGTGTTTTCTATTTCCATCCATTTGCATGCAAAATTCAAGAAGTCCTTGTTTTTTATTGCTGAGTAGTACTCTAATATGTATAAATTCCATACTTTCTTCATCCATTCTTCCATTGAAGGGCATCTAGGTTGTTTCCAGGTTCTGGCTATCACAAACAGTGCTGCTATGAACATCGTAGAGCATATACTTTTGTTGTATGATAAGGCCTCTCTTGGGTATATTCCCAAGAGTGGTATTGCTGGGTCCAGGGGTAAGTTGATTCCGAATTTCCTGAGAAACCGCCATACTGCTTTCCAAAGTGGTTGCACAAGTTTGCATTCCCACCAGCAATGGATGAGTGTACCCCTTTCTCCACAACCTCTCCAACAAAGGCTATCATTGGTGTTTTTTATTTTAGCCATTCTGACAGGTGTAAGATGGTATCTTAAAGTTGTCTCTATTTGCATTTCCCTGATCGCTAAGGAAGTTGAGCATGACCTTAAGTGTCTTTTGGCCATTTGAAGTTCTTCTGTTGAGAATTCTCTGTTCAGCTCAATGCCCCATTTTATAATTGGGTTGATTAGCCTTTTACGGTCTAGTTTCTTGAGTTCTTTATATATTTTGGAGATCAGACCTTTGTCAGTTGCGGGGTTGGTGAAGATCTTCTCCCAGTTAGTGGGTTGCCTTTGTGTCTTAGCGACAGTGTCCTTTGCTTTACAGAAGCTTCTCAGTCTCAGGAGGTCCCATTTATTCAATGAGGTCCTTAATGTCTGTGCTGCTGGGGTTATACGTAAGAAGTGGTCTCCTGTGCCCATGTGTTGTAAAGTACTTCCCACTTTCTCTTCTATCAGGTTCAGTGTGTTCAGACTGATATTGAGGTCTTTAATCCATTTGGACTTGTGTTTTGTGCATGGTGATAGATATGGATCTATTTTCATTCTTCTACAGGTTGACATCCAGTTTTGCCAGCACAATTTGTTGAAGATGCTCTCTTTTTTCCATTGTATACTTTTAGCTCCTTTATCGAAAATCAGGTGTTCATAGGTTTGTGGGTTAATGTCAGGGTCTTCTATTCGATTCCATTGGTCGACTTCTCTGTTTTTATGCCAGTACCAAGCTGTTTTCAATACTGAAGCTCTGTAGTAGAGTTTGAAGTCAGGGATGGTAATGCCTCCAGATGCTCCTTTGTTGTATAAGATTGTTTTGGCTATCCTGGGTTTTTTGTTTTTCCATATAAAGTTGATTATTGTCTTCTCCAGATCTGTGAAGAATTTTGATGGGATTTTGATGGGGATTGCATTGAATCTATAGATTGCTTTTGGTAGAATTGCCATTTTTACTATGTTGATCCTCCCAATCCAGGAGCAAGGAAGATCTTTCCATTTTCTGGTGTCCTCTTCAATTTCTTTCTTCAAAGACTTAAAGTTCTTGTCAAATAGATCTTTCACATCTAAAAAAATAACAGCCATTTTCTTGCCTAGAAAGTACAGAAATATTCCTACACAATTCTGAGTCAAGCAAGCTTAGTACTTTGTACTCAGAACACCCTGAAAACAGAGCGGCACACATTGTTTTGGGTATGCGTAGGGGCTCAGAGTGGGGCTTGCTCCACGACAGCTGGGCTTGCATAGTTGCATGTCTCAGATGAATGTCGAATACGTGAAGGGGATGGACAGCAGTCATGCTTTATGAAGGTGTGTTCCCAATGCAGCTGCCAAGAATTAGGATGAGGTAAATGTCACGCCTGCCTCATTGAGAGCTATGAAGAAAGGAGGACCTTGGAGACTCATTGTGGAAGACCCTACAGCGGCTCTCCAAGGTGGAAACTGTTTTCTGGCCATCTGGTGGACACTTTCAGAGATGTATGTTTGCCACTAAGCTAAGATCCCCTCCTGAGGTTCCAGTTTGCCTTGACCATCCCAACTTCCTTTTTGTTTGTTTGTTTGTTTTTTGATTTTTGAGACAGGGTTTCTCTGTAGTTTTAGAGCCTGTCCTGGAACTAGCTCTTATAGACCAGGCTGGCCTTGAACTCACAGAGATCTGCCTACCTCTGTCTCCTGAGTGCTGGGATTAAAGGCATGCACCACCAATGCCCGGCTCCAACTTCCTTTAGTTAAGTCTATTACTACAATTTTTTCCATTATTTGGGAAGGAAACAAAACCAATGGTGTGTTACTTGTTTCTGACCTCTCCAGCCTCAGCCGAGGTCTAAATATGAAATAAGCCATTAACCCACCGCCAATGATATGGAACTCAGGAGAGCATTCCTCTCTAGAGGGGCAGAGCTGTCGTTTGTTCTCCTGAATTAGAGCATCTGGTTATCAGAAGGATGGCTGCTCCCTTCTGCCCACCTGAAGGTGGAGCAAGAACATTTCACAGTTCAGTGAGCAAGCCCATGTGGCAGGGAAGGCAGAGAAGACACCTGATGTCACCTCTGGCCTCTACACACATATACACATATGTGTTGTAGAATATTACTGTAAGGTGTGCTACTTTTGTTTATGCTCTGGAACATTTGTTTGATGATGCAAAGATGTGTTTGATTAAATAAAAGTCACCTGTGGTCCCGAGGCTACATCAGCAATGAGCTGACAGGAAGTTGTAGGGAGGAGCCAGGTGGAGAAAGGTTTAGAAGGAGGGGCAAGAAAGAGCATAGGGGCTTCATGGGAGACACCAGGATGTGAACTAGGTGAGCACTTGCTACTCAGCCTCTCTGGGGATCAGGATTCTATCTCAACCTTTGAATCTTGAGTTCCTTAGTGGGAAAGAGATTTAGGGAAGGTCTCTTAGTAGTTTTGGAAGACTTGGTGCCTGAGGGAACAGAATTTCTTCAGGTAGGGGTGTTTTGCAGCCTAGCCACTGCTGATAGTGGCAGAGTTGCAGTTGCTGATAGGAAAGCTGTAGTTTTAAAGGTAGATGATTAAAAAAGAGATCCCCACACCTCTCCATCCATGTACACACGTGTAACTACAGACAGTCAAGCCTTTACTCATATAACACAGAGAGAGACATAGGCAAAGGTCAGTGAAGCACTCACCTAGTGCTTCCAGAGCCAAGTGCTGCACAAACGGCCCGCCGGACACTTGAGTTGACCAATATAGATTCTAGAAAGAGCACAGTGTGAGGGTTCCCGGTGGTGACAAGTCTCCCGAGGCTGCTCCTCACACAGGGCAGCTTCCAATTACATCTACAGCAAATTTGCTGGCGCTCTAATTGTCCACAGAGTGAGACCCTTTCTTGGTTATCAGCAACCAGTTCTTAAATATGAGAGTTGTTATACTTCCATCAGCACAGGGGAACTTCATTAGCTAATTATTAAATGTGTTTAATGCGCACTCATGGAGACTTATTTACATGAGCGTAACCATTACTTCTGGCACGCAGAATGGAACACTCCTGGTTGGCTTAACTAAAAGCCTAAAACCTAGATTTTCCAAGTAACATTGTTGATACAGTGCATTAGGGAAGAATAACCCTGTGACCCCTCTGCAACTAATTTAGAGCATATTGAAAGATCAGCAGACTGAACCTTCAGACCAACAAGGAATGAATGAGATCAAGCAATTCCATTTCTATACTAAGCAGAGCTAAAAGCAACACCGTGTTTGTCATCACTGTAGGTGTTGGCACCATGCAAACATTCTTAGTGCCCAAAGGTAAGATGGTTTTGTCATCGATGGCAGGGGTCTTTCTTTCCCTGTGTATTTTAGGAGAGCCTTGAAGGAACAGGAACCCTACTGTAGAGGTCCTAATAGGATCATAATTTCCTATTTAATCAAATAGCAAAGGCTTGACCCTGGCTTCCCAGGAAGTTCTTTCTGAGATGTTTTAGCTCGATACCAAACACAAGCGTGCCCAGAGGGGAGTGTCCGTCATGTCCCCCTGGGGCAGGGAGCACTTCTCTAGGCTGTTACTCAACACTTTCTGGGAACTAAGACTGACAAGCGTCGACTCAGACTTCACTGTTAGAATTAATGCATTTTGTTTCTGCTTGACAGCTGGGTTATGGATTAATTTGGGTTGAAGACTTCTAAGCCATTAAGCCCTATCTTCAACTGAGAGATTTCCCTAAAAAAACCTCTAAGATGTGCTTAAAGACAACATATATCTTGCCAATTACTGAACATTATCTCAATTACCTGAAAGCAGTTGCTAGCTGTTTGGAAAGTCATGTAAAATATGGCCTGAATCTCATTGATTTACCATGAGCCTTTGAAGAAATATGTTAGTACATTAGAATAGTATGCCTGGTTTCCATAAATGTTGAAAATATTTTTACTGTGCTTTCCAGACCTTGACTTAACACCAACATTTTTTTTTAATTTTATGATTTAAAAAATGTATTATGGGTAGAAGACATGGCCTCTTTAGAGAGTAGAGAAAGCAGGCATATATAAACAGGAGGAGTGTCACCAGCATTTACACCCCTGTGTATAACTGGTGATATGCTTGCTTTTGCTTTAACACTTTACTATAGGGTAGTAGATAACTGTGCATATTCGTTGAAAATATGAAATGACTTCCATAGAAATACATTTTTACTGAAAATGTTGTTCTTGAAAGCCAGGCAGTGGTGGTGCAAGTCTTTAATCCCAGCACTTGGGAGGCAAAGACAGGTGGATCTCTGTGAGTTCAAGAACAGCCTGGTCAAGAACAGAGTTTCAGGACAGCCAAGGCTACACAGAGAAACCCTGTCTTGAAAAATCACACACACACACACACACACACACACACACACACACACAGAAGAAAATGTCACCCTTAGGGTAGTCTAATCATTCCATGTTCATGGTCTGTTAAGTTGTTTCTTCTTGTGTGTCTGGTCCCTCTGCCCCCCACCCACCACTGCTAATATTTGCCCATTACATGTATGGAACATATCCCCTAATTTAGCTCCTTTAAAATTTTATAGTTTTAGTGGTACCCACATTTAAATTTAAAGTAATTTGATATTTTATTTTATGGTTTCTTTCATCATTTATTTTGTTCCATGCTATTATATGCTCGTGTATTCTTTGATTTTACTATCAAAGAAAAGTAAGGCCAGCTCACAATCAGGCCCTGGGGTGCTGTGGGAGGGTCCTCCAGCAGAAGGGTGAATCCTTCTCTCCCTGGCTCCAATTCTTGCCACTCCTGCATGCAGTCTATGGAGCTGATCAGACAACATTTGGTTCTTTACCTGCCCTTTGGAGACAGGCTTTGATCATACCAGCCTCTGTTTACTTTCCCTCGGGGAATTCCTGCTGTTTGTATCTTAAAATATCAACATTTATTTAAAAGTATTGGTAACATCACAAGTATTAGTCTTTTCACTGCCCTTAAATAAAACCTCGCGAACTTTTAGACAGATACACCTAAACTCTCTGATGGCTTCAAACTTGTTTCTCTCCTGTGATCTAGTTTCATTTACTATTGCTTTGTTATTTTCTTATGTTTAAGTCAATAGATATCAAGTCATTAACCCTCAGTTTGCTCCCATTTGAGGCCTTAGTAAAACCAAAGTTTTCTAACTCTTGGCTATTCCTACACAGTTGGAACCACACAGTTCAGACATCTTTCTAGCTGGCTTTCTTCAGACCTTTAGAGTTTTCCTATACAGATGCATCTTTGATAGGACTATAAAAGTTATTATCTATAACTGGTTCATGATTCATTAATTCCTATGACAGACAGGAGAAATCTGTAGTTTCCTCTTGTTACACAAGACTGTGACAAACTTCTCATGTTTATGTGCTGATGTACACCTGACAGAGATAATATTCATGCTATTGTGTTTAAATTAAAAGTTTCAAAAAATTTTATGGATTGTTCCTCCAAAGTTTGTTCCAATCCACAGTCTTCTGCTAGACTTCCAACACAGCTTCTCTTATCCTGTTAGTATTATAGTTAATCAGTATTAAATATTTTACTATTTTTGAAAATAGCACTCTGCAGTGGTGGTGTACGCCTTTAATCCCAGCACTTGGGAGGCAGAGGCAGGCGGATCTCTGTGAGTTCGAGACCAGCCTGGTCTACAAGAGCTAGTTCCAGGACAGGCTCCAAAACCACAGAGAAACCCTGTCTTGAAAAAGCAAAAAAAAAAAAAAAGAAAGAAAAGAGCACCTGTATCAATTTGTACTTTTAATTGTGTGATAATTATAAAAAGAATATCATACATGGTTACTAAATGTTTTATTATGTATCATTTCTACGTTCATTGTCTATCTTTATTGCAGTGGTTCTCAGACTTTCTAATGCTGTGACCCCTCAATACAGTTCCTCATGTTGTGGTGATCCCCAACCATGAAATGATTGTTGTTGCTACTCTAAAACTATATATGTGACCCCTATGACACGGCCATTCCACTTCCCAAAGGGGTCACAACCCAGAGGTTGAGAACCATCACTTTGTTGATACTTCGTCCTTCTGTTGCTTTTAAAGGTGTATTTTCATAAGACAGTTGTGTCTTGGTTGCAGAATTTCATACTTTCCGGTTTTCTGTGATATAGCATGGTTTGCTCACATAAATGATAAACTCCTCGGGTTAAGGGCATCAAACTTTTCTGTGATCCTAGGGTCTCCATTTTATCTGGATAGGAGTGCTAGGCCCAAATCCTGCCCCGGGCCGGCCGCCTCCTCTGAAGGGGCTGTAGCTCTTCTAGCCATGCGCTCAGTTCCTGAGACCCTCTGAACTTGACTCGTGGCAGTCTTTGGCATTCAGGCTTACAGGAGGTCACATTTCCTGGCCTGGATTTGGCTTCTAGGCCTGCCCCTGAGGGGTTGGACGATAGACCTTGAGTGTGTGGAGGATGCACCCACCCCTGGGACAGACCTTACCTGTTGGACTCCTCTGTGCCCATGCTTGGGGGTTCCCTGACATTCCTGCTGCATCCTCCACACCCCCAGCCCATTTCGTCTCATTCTCCCTGCTAGTGCTCTTTGCGGAAAACCCTGGGTAGGCCTTGGCTCCTGGAAATTGCTTCACATGGTAGTTCAAATAACTAAGCCAGACTACAGAGTGCATTGACAGGTGGTGAGAGGGGTTTCCCCCCAAGGGTGTGGTAACTTCTCCCGTTACCTCTGTTACCACAGCTGAGCCTCCAGTCATCAGGAAGCAGAATGAACTGTCCATGGTGCCATTCCTAGGTGGGTGAGCAGATACCTGGAAGGGCAATGGCTGCAGTGAGACTGTTTCAGAGTAGTCCACTGTGTGAGAGCACACACGCGCTGAACAAGGCCTGAGGACACATTTGTTGGAAGAGAAACAGAGTTGGAAGTAGAAGGCGTTCATAGTCGAATATATGCATGAAGGGTATTAAAATATTGTTAGCATAAGTTGTCTAAATTTTCAGTTACTGTGTAAGTCCTTATTTTGCAAGTTATACAGTGTTCATTTTATAATATTAGATGAGGTCAGGTGGTGTTAGCACTCGGAAGGCAGAGGCAGGTGGATTGCTGTGAGTTTGAGGTCGGACTTGTCTACACAGCAAGTTGCAGGACAGGATCCAAAGCTGCACAGTGAAACCCTTTCTCGAAAAACTAATAATGATGATAACAATAAAAATAAATAGATTAAGCTAAAGACTATAATGAAAAAGATAAAAATGTTACTCGGGTGATTTAACTACTGTACTGATGCTTAATATGTATGTTATGTCTGTAAAGGCCAGGGATATTTTCCTTAATCTGAAATCCATTCCTACCCCCTGGACTTCCACCCTCCTGAAGTGCCAGGCCTGTGAAAGTCTACCAGGTGGCTCATGAAATGAAAGGATAAATGAAGTAAAGATTTTCCTTCCTGCAGCTGATTTTCTAAACCCATTTCCCCCAGAGAGAGCCCTTCAGTTCCTGGCACTGTATTACTGGCGCTCTGATGTATACAGGTGCACACATCCAATCCCATGCCTGTAGGAAGGACACATTCCCACCCTACAGGCATGGCTTAGGTTTTGTTTCTTGTTTTTATTTTATTGCATCGTCTCATTACCTGCCAGTGGGAAGTCACAGAACCCTCTCAAAATAATGTCTCTGTGTTAAGAGAATTGCACAGCCTTGAATGGATAAGAAGACAGAGCGCTAGAAGGAAGCAAACAGTTTTAAAAATATAATGCACTAAAAGCTATTTTTGAGCAAATCCCCTCCTGAAATAATCTGACTTCAACTGCATGCATCCTTTTTCTCCCTTTCTTCTTTCAGCTCTGAGATAATGGCTTTTCACCTTGCTGACTTCCAGGTAGAGGCTGTCAGCTGTGATCAGGGTACCACACACACTTGGTAATTACCCTGCCAGACCAATATGGACTGGCTTGCATCTTCATCATCCTGCAGATGGTGTGGCTGGAATGTCAGAAGGGTGGGCTCAGCGGTACATGTATGCCCAGCTCAGACCCGACATCCTCTCCCAGGAAGAGATAGGAGAGGAAAGGAGGTGAGGCCAATATGGAACCCAATGATATTACCCTGTGATCTACTGCTAGAAGCTATGTTCCCAGGGATGCCTTTTATCCTTGCAACCCCAGGATCTATGATAGGACATATCCCTTCAACCAGTGTCTAGATGTGAGGAGCCTGCAGACACAGTTAAGATTGCATTCCAGGTTACTCATGGCTTCCCTGTGCTACTTCTTTCTCCACAGCACAAGAGTTCTTCCTCGGGAAGCTCTGCTGCCTCCTCTCCATCTCCTCTCTGACCCACAGGGCTGTCTCTACACTTGGTTCTTCATCCCCAGCTCTTGTTGGACTGTGGCTTCATTATCTGATGATAACTTTACTTTTAGTTTCTATTTTGCTCAACTCTCTGAGGGTATTTCCACTCTGTCTCTTACCCCATCCCTTCATCCAAAGCACAGCATTCCTGGAAGATGGCACCAATCCTAACAATGACAATGTGTGAAATCTGTGTTACCAATGATATCGTTTCTTTCAGTTACAGAGGTAATGAACTGCTCTGTGACTGAATTTGAAGTCTCTGCCTAAGAGGAAATCCATGCCTGGTAATCTAGTCAAAAACCCAAAGATGAGGAGGCTATTGGGTCCTTGGAGGGAACTTATTGCTGTTGCTTAGTGAAACTGACAGTGTTAAATTATTTTCTTTGTATTTATGTTTCCACTTGTAGACACAGGTGTGCCCAGCCTTCATCTGTGAATTTTCTTTTCTCAGTGAACTACAGTGTAGGCAGAGACTTCTGGCTGCTCAAGGGGTCAAAAATCAGTAACGGTTGAGTGTTCAATCTTAACAAGACATTACACTATCCCTTGTAAAGCTCAGGGATGTTGTGGGATAGGGCCTGGAAGGAAATGTAAGACCCAGAAGACAGGAGAGGCGCTGTGAAATGCTATCTTCTGGGCATGGCATTGCCATGGCAATCATGACCGCACAGCAGCAGCCGCTGCCTGCTATGGGCCTGCACATGTCTAGGCCTGAAAACACCCAGGCATGACTGCAGGCAGGCTTTCTGGGCCTGACGCCTCACTGTTACTGAGGATTAGTGGATTTTGAAGGAGGAACTGTCATCATCTTGAGTCAGGTACCCGCTGATGAACCAACCAGGCTCTTGTGGACAGCTCCAAGCCAACAGTTGTTCAGATGGCCCTGCTTGAGCTCAGTGAGTCACAGAAGAAGAAGACGTGAGTGAGAGGATGGGAAGTGTAGGGAGAAACGGCAGTAGAAAGAGGGAAATGGACAAGGCGGGAATGAAAACACGCTAAATGCACTATATACATGTAGGAATCTGTCAAAGAACAAACTCAATAAAAGTTAAAAATAGTCCTGTAGCGTGAATTCTAATTAGTCTTAATAATAAAAAAACAGAGTTAAATATCAGGGTAAATGCTGAAAAATCAGAGAAGGGGCCATCCACTAGAGAGACTTCTTACCTCTACTGATCCTCAGACCAGATATATCGGGCAGATCCTGTCTCTACAAATTCTCAGACTGAATGTGCCGAGATCCTGTCTCCTCCCATCTCTTATATACCTTTCTCCAACTCCCAATTGCTGGTTTCAAAGATGTGAGCCACCACCACAGCCTGGCTCTGATTCTCTTTTAGACTGGTTCAAATCTCCTTGTGTAGCCCAGGGTGGCCTTGAACTCCTGATCTTCCAGGTTCCTCCTCCTAAGTGCTGGGATTAAAGGTGTGTGACCACTGCCTGGCCACTATGTTAACTAGTTAACAAACTATTGGTGAGCTTGCCCTCTGATTTTTCAGACAAGCTTTATTTGTTAGAGCACAAACAAAATATCACCACATAATCCCAAGACTGGCTGACTCATAGCTCGTAAGTAGACTTTCCTACAGGTTTCTTGACCAGAGTAGCCAGGAAATGCATCGAAAATGTGTATGACTTTTCCAGTATTTGGGCTTTGAGATGGACAAGTGACAAGAGAATCATGGGGATCCAGGCGGGCTGCACTTCCTTTGTTTCGGTGGCCTGCCTGCACCAAGGAGGGTAGGCGCTTTGGTTGCGAGCTGCCCAACCAGCACGGAGGCCTGATCTCTCGGCCCCAGGAGAACCAGCGTTGGGGTGAGTTTCTGGCCCACGGCGCCAGCCAGGGACAGGGATCTCGGGGGTCCCTTGGCCTCCTGTCTTTCTTGGGCTCTCCGCAGGACCTCTATTCCCTGGTTACTGCCTCTTTCTTCCTGGCCCACCCAGCGTCCGTCCAGAGCCCCCCCCCACTTCGCCCCCCCCCTCTTTTGCGTCCAGGCAGGCTGCAGTTCCTTTGTTTCTGTGGCCTGCCTGCACCCAGCAGGGTAGGCGCTTTGTTTGCGAGCTGCCCAACCAGCACGGAGGCCTGATCTCTCGGCCCCAGGAGAACCAGCTTTGAGGTGAGTTTCTGGCCCGCGGCGCCAGCCAGGGACGGGGATCTCGGGGGTCCCTTGGCCTCCTGTCTTTCTTGGGCTCTCTGCAGGACCTCTATTCCCTGGTTACTGCCTCTTTCTTCCTGGCCCACCCAGCTTCCTTCCAGAGCCCCCCCCCACTTCGCCCCCCCCCCTTTTGCGTCCAGGCAGGCTGCACTTCCTTTGTTTCGGTGGCCTGCCTGCACCAAGGAGGGTAGGCGCTTTGGTTGCGAGCTGCCCAACCAGCACGGAGGCCTGATCTCTCGGCCCCAGGAGAACCAGCTTTGGGGTGAGTTTCTGGCCCATGGCGCCAGCCAGGGACGGGGATCTCGGGGGTCCCTTGGCCTCCTGTCTTTCTTGGGCTCTCTGCAGGACCTCTATTCCCTGGTTACTGCCTCTTTCTTCCTGGCCCACCCAGCTTCCGTCCAGAGCCCCCCCTTTTCCCCCCCCTCTTTTGCGTCCAGGCAGGCTGCAGTTCCTTTGTTTCTGTGGCCTGCCTGCACCCAGCAGGGTAGGCGCTTTGTTTGCGAGCTGCCCAACCAGCACGGAGGCCTGATCTCTCGGCCCCAGGAGAACCAGCATTGGGGAGAATCAGCATTGGGACGAGCCAGGGTTGGGCACGGAGACCTGATCCCTTGGTGCCAGGAGAGCGAACATTGGGGAGGCCGCGTTGGGTAGGCAAGGAGACCTGATCTGGTAAAAGAAGATCCATAAGGGAGTATTTGGAAGAAGAGATGGGCAGACGCCAAGGCAAGAATTCGCCCAACAAACTGAAAAGCAACATGAAGCCACCAGAAACCAGCGACCTCACAACGGAAGGACATGAACACCTTAATCAAGAAGGAGAAAAGATTGACTTCATGAAAGTGATTGACGCCCTTAAACAGCATGTAAAAAACGCCCTTATAGAAATGGATGAGAAATATAACAGAAAGTTTGAAGAATTGAATAAATCAGTGAATGATACCCTAGAAAACCAAGGAAAAACAATCAAACAGATAATGGAAACAGTTCAAGACTTGAAAACTGAAATAGAGGCAAAGAAGAAAACACAAACAGAGGGCCGGCTGGACATGGAAAATCTAGGTAAACGAATAGAGACTACAGAAACAAGCATAACCAGCAGAATACAAGAGATAGAAGAAAGACTCTCAGATTCTGAAGATACCATAGAGAAAATAAACACTATGATCAAAGAAAACAGCAAGTCCAACAAACTCTCATCACAAAACATTCAGGAAATATGGGACACAATAAAAAGACCAAACCTAAGAATAATAGGAGTAGAAGAAGGAGAAGAAGTGCAGCTCAATGGTCCAGAAAATATATTTAATAAAATTATAGAAGAAAACTTTCCCAACCTAAAGAAAGATATACCTATGAAGGTGCAAGAAGCATACAGAACACCGAATAGGCTGGATCAAAAAAAAACATCCCCTCGCCATATAATTATCAAAACACAAAGCATTCAGAATAAGGAAAAAATATTAAGAGCGGCAAAGGAAAAAGGCCAAATTACTTACAAAGGTAAACCTATCAGACTTACACCTGACTTTTCCATGGAAACCATGAAAGCCAGAAGGTCCTGGATAGATGTACTGCAGAAACTGAGAGACCATGGATGCAAGCCCAGATTACTATACCCAGCCAAGCTTTCGTTCACTATAAATGGAGAAAATAAAATTTTCCAGGGTAAAAACAAATTCAAACAATATGCAGCCACAAATCCAGCCTTACAGAAAGTAATAGAAAGAAAATCACTAACCAAGGAGTCCAATAATGACCACAATAACTCAGGCATCTAGAGACCCTTCATCAACACAAACCAAAGAAGGGATACACACAAACTCGACGACTAAAAAAAAAATGACCGGAGTTAACAACCACTGGTCATTAATATCACTTAATGTCAATGGTCTCAACTCACCTATAAAAAGGCACAGGCTAAGAGATTGGATAAGAAAACAGGATCCAACATTCTGCTGTTTACAAGAAACACACCTCAACCACAAAGACAGGCACCTACTCAGAGTAAAGGGTTGGGAAAAGGCCTATCAAGCAAATGGACCTAAGAAACAAGCAGGTGTGGCCATACTAATCTCTAACAAAGTTGACTTCAAACTTAAATCAATCAGAAGAGATGGAGAGGGGCATTTTATATTCATAACAGGAACAGTTCATCAGGATGAAGTCTCAATCCTGAACATCTATGCCCCTAATATAAAAGCACCCACGTACATAAAAGAAACATTGCTAAAATTCAAGGCAGCCATCAAACCGCACACACTAATAGTAGGAGACTTCAACACTCCTCTCTCACCAATGGACAGGTCAATCAGACAGAAACCTAACAGAGAAATAAGACAATTAATGGAGGTAATGAAACAAATGGACTTAACAGACATCTATAGAACATTCCACCCAAATAGGAAAGAATACACCTTCTTCTCTGCAGCTCATGGAACCTTCTCGAAAATCGACCACATAGTCGGTAACAAAGCAAACATCCACAGTTACAAAAAAGTATTACTAACCACCTGTGTCTTATCAGATCACCACGGATTAAAGTTAGAATTCAACAACAAGGCTACCCCCGGAAAGCCTACAAAGTCATGGAAACTGAACAGCCAACTACTGAACCATACCTGGATTAAGGAAGAAATAAAGAAAGAAATTAAAGTCTTCCTGGAATTCAATGAAAATAAAGAAACAACATACTCAAACTTATGGGACACTATGAAAGCAGTCCTAAGAGGAAAGTTCATAGCACTAAGTGCCCACTTAAAGAAAACAGAGAAAGCTCACATTGGAGACTTAACAGCCCACCTGAAAGCTCTAGAAAAAAAAGAAGCAGACTCACCTAGGAGGAGTAGGAGACTGGAAATAATCAAACTGAGGGCTGAAATCAATAAAATAGAAACACAGAGAACAATCCAAAGAATCAATGAAACAAAAAGCTGGTTCCTGGAGAAAATCAACAAGATTGACAAACCCCTATCCAAACTAATCAAACGGCAGAGAGAGAATTTGCAAATCAATAAGATCAGAAATGAAAAGGGGGACATAACCACAGACACAAAGGAAATTCAGAGAATCATTAGATCTTACTACAAAAGCCTATATGCCACAAAACTGGAAAATGTAAAGGAAATGGATACTTTCTTAGATAAATATCATTTACCAAAGTTAAATCAGGACCAGGTGAACAATTTAAATAGACCTGTTAGTCGTGAAGAATTAGAAGAGGTTATCAAAAACCTCCCTACCAAAAAAAGCCCAGGACCAGATGGTTTCAACGCGGAATTCTACCAGATCTTCCAAGAAGACCTAATACCTATACTCCTTAATGTATTTCACAATATAGAAACAGAAGGGTCATTACCAAATTCCTTTTATGAAGCTACAGTTACTCTGATACCAAAACCACACAAAGACTCAACCAGGAAAGAGAATTACAGGCCGATCTCACTCATGAATATCGATGCAAAAATCCTCAACAAAATACTGGCAAACCGAATCCAAGAACACATCCGAAAAATTATCCACTATGATCAAGTAGGCTTCATTCCTGAGATGCAGGGCTGGTTCAACATACGAAAATCTATCAATGTAATCCAGCACATAAATAAACTGAAAGAAAAAAACCATATGATCATTTCATTAGATGCTGAAAAAGCATTCGACAAAATTCAACATCCATTTATGTTAAAAGTCTTGGAGAGATTAGGGATACAAGGGTCATACCTAAATATAATAAAAGCTATATACAGCAAGCCGACAGCTAACATCAAATTAAATGGGGAGAAACTCAAAGCCATCCCGCTTAACTCAGGAACACGACAAGGCTGTCCACTTTCGCCATACCTCTTCAATATAGTGCTGGAAGTTCTAGCAATAGCAATAAGACAACATAATGGGATCAAGGGGATTCGAATTGGAAAGGAAGAAGTTAAACTTTCGTTATTCGCAGATGATATGATAGTGTACATAAGCGACCCCCAAAACTCCACCAAAGAACTTTTACAGCTGATAAACAGCTTTAGTAATGTGGCAGGATACAAGATCAACTCCAAAAAATCAGTCGCGCTCTTATACACAAAGGATATGGAAGCAGAGAGGGAAATCAGAGAAGCTTCTCCATTCACGATAGCCACAAACAGCATAAAATATCTTGGGGTAAACCTAACCAAGGAAGTGAAAGATCTATTTGACAAGAACTTTAAGGCATTGAAGAAAGAAATTGATGAGGATACCAAAAAATGGATGGACATCCCTTGCTCTTGGATTGGGAGGATCAACATAGTAAAAATGGCAATTCTACCAAAGGCAATTTATAGATTCAATGCAATCCCCATCAAGATCCCATCAAAATTCTTTACAGATCTGGAGAGGACAATAATCAACTTTATATGGAAAAACAAAAAACCCAGGATAGCCAAAACAATCCTATACAATAAAGGATCTTCTGGAGGCATTACCATCCCTGACTTCAAACTCTATTACAGAGCTACAGTAATGAAAACAGGGTGGTACTGGCATAAAAACAGAGAAGTCGACCAATGGAATCGTATAGAAGACCCGGATTTTACCCCACAAACCTATGAACACCTCATTTTCGATAAAGGAGCTAAAAGTATACAATGGAAGAAAGAAAGCATCTTCAACAAATGGTGCTGGCACAACTGGATGTCAACCTGTAGAAGAATGAAAATAGACCCATATCTATCACCGTGCACAAAACTCAAGTCCAAATGGATTAAAGACCTCATTATCAGCCCGAAAACACTGAACCTGATAGAAGAGAAAGTGGGAAATACCCTACAACAGATGGGCACAGGTGATCGCTTCTTAGGTATAACCCCAGAAGCACAGGCATTAATGGCAACATTGAATAAATGGGACCTACTAAAACTGAGAAGCTTCTGTAAAGCAAAGGACACTGTCACTAAGACACAAAGGGAACCTACTGACTGGGAGAAGATCTTCACCAACCCCGCAACAGACAAAGGTCTGATCTCCAAAATATATAGAGAACTCAAGAAACTAGACTTTAAAATGCTAATTAACCCAATTAAAAAATGGGGCACTGAACTGAACAGAGAATTCTCAACAGAAGAAGTTCAAATGGCCAAAAGATACTTAAGGTCGTGCTCAATTTCCTTAGCAATCAGGGAAATGCAAATCAAAACAACTTTGAGATACCATCTTACACCTGTCAGAATGGCTAAAGTCAAAAACAACAAGGATAGCCTTTGCTGGAGAGGCTGTGGAGGAAGGGGTACCCTCATCCATTGCTGGTGGGAATGCAATCTTGTGCAACCACTGTGGAAGTCAGTGTTTCGGTTTCTCAGGAAATTCGGGATCAACCTACCCCTGGACCCAGCAATACCACTCTTGGGAATTTACCCAAGAGATGCTCTATCACATGTCAAAAGCATTTGTTCAACTATGTTCATAGCAGTATTATTTGTAATAGCCAGAACCTGGAAACAACCTAGATGCCCTTCAATGGAAGAATGGATGAAGAAAGTATGGAATATATACACACTAGAGTACTACGCTGCGGTAAAAAACAATGACTTCTCGAATTTTGCATGCAAATGGATGGAAATAGAAAACACTATCCTGAGTGAGGTATCCCAGACCCAAAAAGAAGAACATGGGATGTACTCACTCATAATTGGTTTCTAGCCATAAATAGGGGTCACAGAATCTACAATTGGCGAACCTAAAGAAGCTAAGTAAGAAGGTGAACACAAGGAAAAACATATCGTTATCCTCTTGGATAAGGGAAGTAGACAAAATTGCCGGGGAGAAAAGTGGGATCTTGGGGGTGGGGTGGGAAGGGGGTAAGGGGAGATGGGGAGAGAAAAGGTAGAAGGGAAGGAGGGGGGACTTGGGGAAATAGGAGGATCGGGATAAAGGAAGGTTGGATAGGGGAGCACGGAACCACAATCCTTAGTTAAGGGACCCACTTTAGGGTGGGCAGGAGAATTGACCCTAGAGGGGCTCCCAGGTGCCCAAGCTGAGGTCCCCAGTTAGTTCCTTGGGCAGCTGAGGATAGGGAACCTGAAATGACCCCATCCTAGCGCAATACTGACGAATATCTTGCATATCATCTTAGAACTTTCATCTGGCGAGGGATGGAGATAGAGACAGAGACCCACACTGGAGCACTGGACTGAGCTCCCAAGGTCCCAATGAGTAGCAGAAGGAGGGAGAACATGAGCAAAGAAGTCGGGACCACGAGGGGTGCACCCACCCACTGAGACAGTGGAGCTGATCTACTGGGAGCTCACCAAGGCCAGCTGGACTATTACCAAAAAAAGCATGGGATAAAACTGAACTCTCTGATCATGACGAACAATGAGGGCTGATGAGACGCCAAGGACAATGGCACGCAGTTTTGATCCTACGCAATCTGCTGGCTTGGTGGGAGCCTAGCCAGTTTGGATGTTCACCTTCCTAGATATGGACTTAGGGGGGAGGACCTAGGACTTACCACAGGGCAGGGAACCCTGACTGCTCTTTGGACTGGAGAGAGAGGGGGAGAGGAGTGGGGGGAAGGGGAGAGGGGTGGGAGGAGGGGGAGAAGAGTGGGAGGAGGGGGAGGGAAAGGGGAGGCTGGGAGGAGGTGGAAATTTGTTTTTTTTTCTTTATTCTTCTTTTATCAATTAAAAAAAAAAGAGAATCATGGGGCAGAGAACCCAGAGAGAGAGGAAAAAGAAACAGATGTGTAGTTTTGCATTAGGTTTCCCCTTGACTTGTTGCTGCACAGTCTCACATCCATCTATACTGTTCCTTACCTTCTCCTGACATAAGCTTCATGCATTCTTGTAGCACAATTAATAAAAACCTGGAGACAGAAACTGGGGTCCAACCTGCAGGAGAGAAAAAGCAAAACAGCCAGCCACTGGCTCTAACCTTTACCTTTGTTTGAAATGGTGATCCTATCCTCCAGGAATCTCAGGATGAGACTATGTCTGAGAGCTGTCTCCTCCCGTTTTATATTCCTCTCTAGTGCTGGGATTAAAGGCGTGCACCACTACCACCCAGTTTCTATGGCAAACTAGTGTGGCTACCGGGATTAAAGGTGTGTGTCACCACTGCCTGGTCTGTAACCTGGCTAGTGCGGCTGTTTTACTCCCTGAGCATCAGGCAAGCTTTATTTATTAAAATACAAATGAAACACCACTACGTATTCTCACAAGTTTCCTTCTCCCCACAATGCCCATTGATTCTCTGAAGTTCTTTGTGGAAACCAATGGCTGTTTCACACACTTCAGACACAAAACTACTGACCTTGCCATATTTAGACAAGACCAAGGTACTTAGCCTCATCTAGAACATCCAAATGCAATGTAGTAAATTCAGCTACAGGAAATGACGGTGACATTTCCTGTCCTGGAAGGGACAGTGAGTGGTGAGCTGGGTGAGGCAACTATCCAGGAAGTCATCCCGCCTCAGTGCATATCCTAGTGTCCCCCTCTTCCCATGGACAATGATGGAGAAACACAAGATGAATCATGTGATTTTTTGATCATCCCAGAGCTGGTGTTCATCAACAAATAATTCCATGATGGCAACATTCAACCTCTCAAGGCATGATGACATACATGATGACCCACATAATGACTAACATACATGATGACCCACACAATGACTAACATACATGATGACCCACACAATGACTAACATACATGATGACCCACATAATGACTAACATACATGATGACCTACACAATGACTAACATACATGATGACCCACATAATGACTAACATACATGATGACCCACATAATGACTAACATACATGATGACCCACATAATGACTAACATACATGATGACCTACACAATGACATGCATGGTGGCATACAACTGAAGTTGTACCCAGGGGCTCCATTAATTAAGGGCCAACTATGAATCAGAAAATCTCAAGTCTGACCCATTCTATTTTTTATGTCATCGTAGCTTCGTGTCTTAATAACTTCAGAAAAACTTCCTAAGATATGGGCTTGTGTGTGCCACCCAAGGAACAGTGAAAAGCTGTGAGTTTGGTGCAGAAAAAAACAAGTATAAGTGTCTACAAACTAATGACAGTTTGCCTCTAGAGAAACACAGTTGATTTTTAATCTATGGGTGATGTTTACGATTTTCAGATATTCTAGGTTCTCAGAGCCTTTCCCAAGTCAAGCTGTAAAGCTAGATGCGTCCCTCTAGAAAGAATCATCGCAGTCACTTAGTGTCCAAGGAGCACAGGCTGAGTGTAGGGTCTCTGCGTGACTGAAGGTCAGGTGAGGGAGTCACAGTGAGAAGAGAGTGCTCACTGGAATTTCTCAGTGTTGGTAAACACAGCTGTTACACCGTCAGACCAATTGCTTGGTCTTTCAACTGTCACACTTCTGTCAAGTTAACCACACCCTGTGAGGACAGAAGTAAGAGGAGTAATCCATGTGTGATTCAGGCACATGTTATCAAACACATGTGTATACACCCAAAGTATTATTTGTGGCACAGAATATTGAATGATGAAAACTTTAAAATGGAATAAGCAAATAAACCCCGTGTTCATACATTTGGTCATATAAAAGACTTTTGGTGTCACCGAGGAGGGTGGCGGCTGGCTGTGGTCTTCAGAAACAGCAGCCACCAAAGGTCCATGTGGAACACATTCTTCCACGCTGTCTCTGCTTGCTCTCCTGGGGAAAGCTCCAGCGAGGAGTGAGCTTCACACCGCGTGTAGGTGTATGTGGTTTGAAAAATGCTTTTATTGGACAGAAGATGAGAATAAGGTGGAAAAGAAAAACATTGGATCTAAAATGAGAGAATCCTTTGGGCTGAAGTTTAAGGACTCAAGAACTTATTACCTTCTTGCCTCTCCTTTTCTCCTGTACATGAGCAGCAAGTGCTATTGTCTCCTCTCTCTACTGAGGAAACTTCATGCCTGGCACCTCAAACCAATGGCACATGGCTTCCCACTGGAGTCCCACCTGATGAGATCCGCGCTGCAGATGCTCTCAGGCTGAGATCGAGGCATACACGGCTTCAGTCCGTGCATGACCTGGCTTCACAGAATCAGTTCCCCATACAAGTTCATGCTCGCTGTGTTGATATTGCTCCAATATGTTTTGACGTGTGTGTGTGTGTGTGTGTGTGTGTGTAAAGTGATTGCATGAGTGAGTTATTTGCATGTGTGTGTTCACAAACTCACACATATCTTTCAAGTTTTTCAGCTTTAGCTAAGCAGGTTTCCCACTGTCACGCTTCTTTCACAGACAGCAGAACTTGCCAAAGATGGGACTCACTTGTTGATGGAGCTGCCTTCAACACAAGGCCCCGAGTTTGGTCCCCACCTCCCCACACACACTGTACATACACACACACACCACCACCACCAACAACAACAACAAGCCTAAACGTGGGCATGGTGTCACATGTTTGTAACTCTATTGCTAAGGAAGCAGAAAGGAACACACCCATGATGTTCCTTGGCCAGTCACTCTAGTCAAATTGGCCAGTGAGAGAAACTGTTTTAAAAACCAAAGTGTATGGATACCTAGGCTGTCCTCTGACATCTGCATACACTCACAGAAAACCAGGCCAGTTTATACACATGTCCACCCACATTTACATCATACAGGCACATGCATGCACACATTAACACACATTAATGTGCCTGCATATACAAATGTGTACAGACATATATACATGTCTGTGCACACCAGAAAGAGGAGGAGGAAGAAGGCACGAAGGAGAAGGAAGCACCACTCAGCACTGTTGTTTAAATTGATTCAGACCTGGCATGGCAGCTTGTTCCTGCAGTCCCATCAACTGGGAGGTTGAAGCTGCACGCCAGCCTGGTCATTATAGCAAGACCCTATCTCAAAGGATTATAAATATACTTACAAATTAGGTTATAAATTAAAATATGTACAAAACCCATAGTTATGTAAATGAGTATAATTTTATCAGAACATGCAATAATATACACTAAACAGATGGTCAACTACAGATTTAAATTTAAAGTAAGAAAGTACTTCTACATCATTACATTCGATAATAATGATGAGTATATTTTAAAGGGATTTATTTAATTAATCTTCATAATTTGGTATCTAGGTAACAATAATTATTACCAATAATGGTACTGACCTAAATTAATTTTGTACCTTGAAAACAAAATCATGGCTTTCTGAAAGCAGTGCTTGTGTGGTTGGAGAAGTTAGACAACACAGAAAACTAGTTCCCTAGAGCAAGTAAGCTTTATTGTATTTTTTAATTTAAAAATTGCATTTGTTTATCTCTCTCGGAGAGAGAGAGAAAGAGAGAGAGAGAGGCCATGTTACTTGTGTTCACATGTATGGAGGTCATAGGACTGCTTGCCTTGGTCAGTTCTCGCCTTCCACCGGGGGAGTTCTGGGCGTTGAACTCGGGTTTGTCAGGCTTGGCAGCAAGCATATCTACCCACTGAGCCATCTCACCAGCCCATACCTTATTGTTCAGAATCTCAAATGTCACTGAATTAGCTTTAATAGAATAAAATTACTTCAACTTTTCGCACCAACCTAAGCAAATAACAGAGCCATGACAGTTTAAAATGTATAAGCACTTACATTTGATCATTTTTTTTTCTGGTCTCATTTGATCCTGTGATCCAGATTGGAAACTTAAGACAGATACCTTGCGGTCTGGAAAAGCAGTTTGTGGGATCAGAGACATTTATGCTAGGCTCAGCTTCGCAGTGTTACATATGGTAGATCCGAGAAATGGAAGATTCCATGGAAACATGCCACGGTTGCTTGTCAGACCATGAGCTAGACCTGTGACATTTGCTAAGAATCAATAGTCCTGAGTCTAGCTATGCTGTCAGTTGGCAGCTTTGAATTCTGAAGGAAGAAGGAGAGTAAGTAAGTTTCTTGCCTCACATACAGAATTTTAACAGAAACACAATTGTCAGCTGAAAAACATGGCTCCTTTATCATCTTTCTCTTGTAGCTATGCTTTCAGATTCCATTCAAGTGTTTTGAAATATTAGACTCAGAGCTCCCCTTGCCCAGTCTGTAACTATTCACCAGAGACCATCATCATTCCAAATTCACTAGATAAGCTACTGCGTTCCCTGTAGCTCCCCTGACATTGAGTCAAAATGTATCTCTTCAGTTTCAAGCTGTCTTTTAGCATTGTGCCAGCGAAGCATCTCCAGTGGGCTTTGTTCACGGACTAGCTCTGGGCTAAGCAGCTGTTCCTAAGTTGCAACCATTACCTGAGCAAAAGACGGTAGCACAACCTTGGAAACATTTCAGACATATTCTTTTATTTCATTATCAAGTTTTTTTTTCTTCTGGAACCCCGGGAGACCTAAGGACCAACTTTGCTAAGAACAAAGAGAGCGTTGATTGTGTTTCACCCATAGCAGTGGCCTTGAGTTTTCAGCGAGGCAGTCCTTGTAGAAGAAAGGTGCTGCCAAGAGAACAAAGTAGCCCAGCCTGCATTTCCTCAAGTCCCTGGGACAAGTGCCTGGAAGCCCGGAAAGACCATCTCCACTTCTTTCCTTGCGACTCTGCCAGTGTTATCAGTTTAGTTCAGACATCTGCTTGGCACATGTTCAGGGCAGTAGTGGTTCCCAGTGGACGTCACCACTGTAGGGACTTCTGTCCACTGTGACTGGTCTGAAGGTGCCCTGCTCACAGGAGGGGAGCTCTGCTGCTGGAAGGTGAGAGTTCTCACAACTTGATAGAGGAAAGAATGTTCCAGAAGCAGTATCCCTTTATCCTTAGTCTCTTCTCATTCAGACCCCTATCCCATAAGTGTAGGAGTGTTCAGCAATGGTGGGTAAACTTGGGTTAATAGTTGCAAATTCAGAGAATACTTGTCTGGATGGGGAGAGATGCTCCTGGGATCTGAGGACCTCATGAGCCATTACCTACCTCCTCCAGACTCCTCCCAGACAGTGATCGCCTGGATTATTGAGTTGAAGATGGTCAGGAATATTGTAGAATATTCTTTAACTAGGAAAGATGTGTTACATTTGCTTATGCTGAATCTGTTTAACCATGTAAGGATGTGTGTTTTGTAAATCTTTCATCTGAAATAAGCATAATTGTAGCACATAGTTACAAAGTTGCAAAAGTAAATACTACCTCGGGATTTCTTCTCAATGTATGGAAGGTGGTGGAGCACTCACCGTACAGGAAGCACCTGCAAACAGTGCCCAAGGAGCGGCTTCAGCGCACTACTGAAACCTGGCATTAAGTGGGTTGTGCCACTGTTAGGCACCTCACAGCCTAATGCAGAGCTTCTGTATTTCATTTCAGATACTTCAGTCATTAGCATCCTTACTCATTTTCTTTCTTTTTTTATCTATCAATTTTTTTTTCCAGATAAGCCCTCCACTTGTTGGCTCCTGGAAAGAATTCATTTAGAAGTAAGAACCACAGTGGGGAGACAGGCCTTTTACCATGTGTTACTTAGTAGCCTGTAATGCAATAACAACTGTCTAGGTTTAGATGGTCTTTTTATTCCTCTAGCCTGCTGAGCATGAAAATGTCTTCAGCGTTCCCCAGTAACAGTGTAAACACTGTGTGTCTAGGGCGCAGTAACTGTATCTGGCCATTTGGAGCTAATTTAACCAAGGCAGTAGGCCACAGCAACCTTCTGATCATTGGCCCAGGCACCACCTGTATCAAATGTGAGAGAGTTGAGTGAACAGTCCCTCAGGTGGCCAGTGGACACATGCTGGAGAGGGTGGATTCTGTCCTTTTAGGATACTGGGACTAGGTTTTCTTTAACTGGTTCTCTACAAAAACTTAAATACTATAAATCTGTGTGTTCAAATACTCTTTTGGTAGAAACCCAGTGTTGAGATGTCTTTACCCCCATTTGTGTAAAAGATAAGAGATGATGTGATAATCCTAAATACTAGTTATCCATGGCAATGTGTTTGTAAAAACACATTCTCATGAAATACGTTCCTTAAGCCTCCCAGCTCCTAAAACATTGTTTGACAGTGATGTCTTATTGTTTCAGAATAAAGCCTGAATCAAGGCACTTAACACTCAGCTACTTGTGTTAAGAGAGGACAGAAAGTAGGGGTCAATGAGAATCCTCCCCCCCCACACACACAGAGTGACTTCAGGCAAGGAAGCAGATGTGATAAAGAGTGTGAAGTAAGCACACAGACAGAGGCTCAGATGTGGGTCTAGAAGCAGGGATGAAATGGGGCTGATGACGGGGACTGAGCCTTCGCCTCTGCTCTGCATTCTGGGGGGCCTGAATCTAGAGGTACGAAGCATTAGAACTGGAGCAGACAATTGCAAGCAGGAGCAGGCGATGGGAGAAGGAAACACCTGAGCAAGAGGTAGAAGCTGGAGTCTAGCTCAGCAGTGCTCCAAGTGGCTGCGGTTTAGCATCCATCTGTGAGAGAATCCAGACTGTGGCCAGGTTCCATTTGGAAGGGAAGCGCCTAATTCTTTAGGTCTGAGGGGATGCAAAGGCAGCCTACGTTTTGATATTTAGTATGCTGGTAAAAGCGCCACATCCATCCATTCATCTATCCATCTGTCCATTCATCCATCCATCTTTCTGTCCGTCTGTCCATCTGTCCATCTATCTCCCCATCCATCCATCTGTCCATCCATTCATCCACTCACTGTGTGTTTTGTAAATTATGATCACAGGGACATGGCATTGAACAGAGGAAACAAAACCCTTCTACCCCTGCTGAATTTACAATCTAATGGGGAAGAACATTGAAACTGAAATAAGACTTCTGTGTGCACACAGTCGACTTGGCATACTGCTAATAACGTGTCTCTCTCCTAAGAGAAATATCTTAAAGTAAACAGCACTTATTAACAAACAGAAAAACTCAGCACACTCTCAAAATACAGTTTAACTTGTATTATCTTTAGTTTTTACATTGGGTATAGAAGAGTTTTCTTCTTGATTTAAAAAGGTGGGTTAAAGGTATTCATTTACTTAGCAGAGTATAATAAAAACATATTATAATAAACAAACCAGTTTATTACTTCAAACATAAATTAGCCAAAGCTTAGAGATTTTTACATGATTTTTCCAGAGATGCACAGTTGATATCACAGGCAGAACAAAATCCAGTACTTTAAGAAAGTTATTACCTGAGCACTGATGGGCTATTATCAGACAGTATGAAATAACAGTAGTGGTATGTTTGATTTATTTTCAAATTCAAAAATAAAGCCATGAATCAAACAGTGGGTAGTGGTTTAAAACCATAACGTATGTTATCTGAATGGAATGAGAAATGGAATTGGACAGAAATACCCTTGAACAATGTCATAGTTGTACTTGTCACAGAGAGAATTTCTTGTTTCTCTTCAAATATTGTCCTTTAATCTTAGGGTATGTCTAGGTTGCTCCCTAATGACTTTAAAGACATTCACGTCTAAGAACTGATGTGAAGGGTGTGTTCTCTACCACCCCTTGCCAAAGCTCAGGTCTTGGTTCTCAGCTGGAGGCAGCACTGGGCTCCTAAGTGTCTACACTTTTAGATGAGTTACTTTGCTCATCACTGTGACAAAATAACTAATAGAAGCAGCTTAAGAGGAGAGGGTTGGTGTTGGCTCTCAGTTCAAAGGCAGAGTCTATCATGGCTGGTGGGCCCTGGTCACACTGCATCCAGTCGGGAAGCAGAGAGATGAATGGTGACGATCACTTCAACTCCAGGTCTCCGCTTTATTCTTCCCACAACCCCAGCTCAGGAAATGATACTGCCCCCTTCGATGAACTCATCTAGAAACGCTTTTTCAGTCATGCAGTTTTGTCTTCCAGGAGATTCTGGATCCTGGCAAACTGACAACCAATATTAACAGTCATAGAACCCCAACTTCGTTGGCGAGTTAACTCATTAGTCCCTTTATCTCCACCCCAACTCCTTCATCTCCTTCTCTCCACTTCCACCCACCCCACCTCCACCCACCGCCCACCTCCATCCACCCCCCACTTCCACTCACCTCCCACTTCCACCCTCCCACCTCCACCCACCGCCCACCTCCATCCACCCCCCACTTCCACTCATCTGTCATCAAGTGAGTTGTTTCACCTGTTCTTGGTATTTGACCATGCACAGAGCTAAGTGTCCATGAGCTGTGATCACTGAAGCCACGCCTCCAAATCCATCTTCCCCTTAAGATGTCTCAGCTATTTTTCGCCCCATAACAAAGAAAATAGTCTGTTTAAATAAAAATGTAAATGTTAGCTGAGCATACAAACATGTTTCGCGGTGATGATTAATCTGTTGGCAGGCCATCCATTCTTTATGATATATATTTTAGAGGTGTATTTGCCAAAGAGAAACATACATGAGCAGGCAGGGAAGGGCTGTGCTCATCTTACCTGTATCCCTGGGTCGGTTGGCAGGTGTCCACCTCTGCCCTCGGTGAGGCTTACTGACCTGTCTTTTATTTAATCAATGAGGACACTGTGGACATTGGGAGGAGTATGACAGCACCCTTGTTGACTGAGCTAATCCAACTGAATCTGAACTAGGAACTAAGAGAAGGGTTACTTAAGTAAAACTCGCTGTGTACAAACCTGTCACTCAGTGTGATAACTTAGTTCTCAGTCAATGAGGTGGGGTGCACGGTGCGTGAAGTCTGATCAGGGGGTAAGGGTGGAGTCCGGGCGGACAGGACCTTGTCTTCAGCCTGGCAACCCAGAGCTTCCACGTGCAGGAATACACGTGTTGGACACAGCCTGCTAGAGAACTGCTTTCTCATTTGCGGAACCAGCAGCAACATGAAAATGCAAGGCGCTTTTTTGAAAATAATTAGGAACTCAAGGTGATGCTAACAGAGCCTTGCACCAAGAACAGGAGTCGGAGGACCCCAGAGAGCCTGGCTGCTGCTCCGCCCTAGCAAGATAGAAGGCTGCCCTCTAGTGTTGCAGGGACGGCGAAGTTTTCAATCCTGCTTTCTTTTCCCCCAGGCCCCCTTAGAGGCTCCATCGTTGATTTCCTTGTGCGCTTGGTCACAAATTGATGCAGGGTACATTTATGGGCAAGCTCCCTTGCTCCTCACGCCTGGCTACTGTGCAGCAGTCTTGATACCTGAAGGCGTGGGAATGAGCTAGAGGACTCCTCGGGGTCCCTTTAGTGTCACAAGCCTATATTTCATGTCTTGGCTTTCTACTCAAGGTTATTTTTCATTTTGTTTCGTGCTGCTTAGGGGTTATTTTTCCTCTGCTTTTTGTCTCCCTTGCAAAATAAAACCCGTCGTGAACTTTGAAAAGATTCTTGGTTCCATGTATCCCCAAACACGGACAGAATAATAATCATTTTTTGATAGTTCACTTTTTTTAGCATTGCATATAAAACACTGACAGAGGCTCTCATAAACAAGTGAGCACCCCAAACAAAACAAAAACAATGAACCATGATGAAATCGCGGAGGAGGCTGACGCAGCCTCGGTTTTTATGGGGCACCCTTTCTAAGGCCTTGGTCTGTGAAGCTGAGAGGAGAGAAGAGGAGGAATGCTGGCTTTTGTTTCTGGTTTCTCTGCACAGCTCTTTCTTTCTAGAGATGCTGCAAACCCCTCCAAGGGTCTCAGAATGGCAAGACTTTTTTTTTTCTTCTCTGGGCATTCAGTGCAAGCCTGGTAGGTGCAAAAAAACTTGTTTAACTAAATGTATTTTTTTTTTGGTTTTTCGAGACAGAATGTAGGTAACTAAACATTTCCTAAAGGCCCACGCAGAACCTTTCCAATTAAAATTTGCCTTTATTTTATTTTTACAAAATATTTTGAGATTATTTTAACAAAATCTCCTGAGCTATGGTTCCTTAGCATATATGTCCTGGACAGTGGGTATTAAGATGCCTTTTGCTGCTAGATAAGAGAAAGGATCTAAGCAATTTTTGTTCCCTCATAAGTCTTACAGCCCCCCCCCCACCCCCTATCCTTAGATTCCCAGATTATCTTTTCTTCCTCCTTGTGTGGGTGAAGGAGGATGCTTCTTACTGCTCGCACTGAGGAAGTGTGAGCTGCAGAGGAGATGAGGAGCAGTGTGTTGCTAGCAGGGAGGACTGGAAATGCACAGTTCTGCACAACCCAGACAGTCCTGCACTGGGATGGTTTGCGGCGTCTCCATGTAGAATCTGCAGACCACTCGACAGTGTTTCCTGCAAGGGGATGGGCCCTGGTTATTAGGTTCTAGGCATTGGTGCTATTGGCTGCTGTAGCTTGCTTTCAGAATCTCTAAACACCTGTAAAACCTGAGAATACAGTGTGCATGCTTCCTGGTTCAAAAGAAAAGGCCCAATCAGTCAGAGGGTTTGGGCCTACAGGAGAGGCTGAGGCTGGGTCATGAAGGTGTGGTCAAGGGTGAGCTTTTGTTTAGCAGATCAGGGAGGCTCTGCAAATAAGTCTGCTTCCACTGTTAGGGCTCCCTTAGAGGCAGTGAAAACGAACTACCAGGGGAGAGAGGAAAGGTCTTCTTTGGCCACTGCTTCCTCCTTTTCTCTTCAGGACACCAGTGACAGAAAAAGCACAGGACTGAGTGAGGAGGATGGCAGAAAGTCCTTCCCAGGACTCCATGTCCCGGACTTAACTCTACTGTCTCATTTACCCCATCCCTGCTCTCTGCAGAGGTTCCTACAGCTGTGTCTTCAGCCTCTGCATCCAGCTGTCATGGACTGTTGTCAAAAATAAAATCGCTGTGAATCCCTGAGTCTGAGTGTCCATGCAGTGCCCATGTCCAGCACTGGCGAGTCTCCTAATTCAGCTCCCCTGCCCATGCTGGTTTGCAGCTCAAGTTGGCAGGCCACAGCCAGAGGAGATGCAGGGGTCTCAGGCAATGTAGTCCTGGGGCTGACCACCTACTGAGACAGGGGAATGTCTGGCTATTGATGCATTTTTGTGTTTTGGACTCCTTAGAAAGTGGCTTGGGGGAAATGGGTTATGAGCATCTTTGAATCGAAGGAACCCTCTAGAAGCAGTCCTTCGAAGAGCAGTGATTAGATCTTGCATCAAGAAACTAGAGAGAGCAACAGTTGTGGGAAGTCGCAGGCACAAGGAGGCCGGCAACATGGCTTCCCCAGATGCCTGCAGAGCCTGCCCACAGATCTAACTGGGTCTCCCGTGCCTCGGGCATATGGCCCCACAAAGTAGCAAGTGGCATGGAGTGACTGAATTCCAGGCCAAGCTTGCCTACACTGAGGCCTGCTCCTGCTCCCTCCTACAACGTCCATATCATCCCTGCTATACCACAGGGGTTATGGGGGAACCTGTGATACCCAGCACCAAGGTCCATGGGAAACTTCCAAAGTGTGAAGAGCGAAGGGCAGAGCACCGGTGAGGCCACCTACCCGAGGACCTCAAGGTGTTACTGAGTTCTTGGGGGATGTTCTTTCAAGAGGACCCCCACAAGTCCCTGCAGGGACCTAACCCCTGCTTTGCAAGGTACTGCAGAGAAAGAGAAAACTTGAAGCCACAGCTTGCTAAGTAGAGGCACTAAAGAGGTGGGGGGGTGGTCAGGCATTCTAGACCCCTCTCTATTGGTGCGTGGCAGCGTTCTTCCTGGCTGCCCTGTGAGTTCATGGAGAGGCAGTGGGGACTCTGGAAGCCCCAGGAGGTAGAGGGTAGCCCCAGGCTGTGCTCTGCTATAGTGGAGAGCAGGGCTGGAGCCCCACTCTGCCGGACTGAGGTCCAAAAAGGGTGAGGAGGGGGCTCCCCACTGTGTGGCCTGTGACGGGCTGACGGGAGAAGGACGCCGCTGTGCGCAGCTTTCCTCAGAGCGCAGGGCCTGGCCGTCGGGGGGGCTGGTGGTGGGCGCGGGCCGGCGCCGCCCCTGCGCGGAGGCCCGTGCGCCGCGCGCGGGGTGGGGCGAGGCGGGCCGAGGGGCCGGGTGCTCCCGCCCTCGCGCGCGGTGGCGGCGGCAGCGGCGGCGCCCGGGAGCTGCCCTGAGGCCGCCCCCGGCCCCCGCCCGCGCGTCAGCGCGCCCAGTCCGGGGCTCCGAGCTCCGCCCGCTCCCGAGGCCCCTGCGCACAGCTCCGGGCGGGCGGGCTGGCAGCCGGCGGGTCGCGGCGGCGCGGGGGCGGCGGGCGGTAGGCGACCGCAGAGCGGCGCTGCCCGGGTCGGGCGCGCACGGCGGGCGCTCAGCTAGCCGCCCCGATGTGGCAGGAGGCGATGCGGCGGCGCCGCTACCTGCGGGACCGCGCCGAGGCGGCGGCGGCGGCAGCGGCGGGCGGCGGCGAGGGGCTGCAGCGGTCCCGGGACTGGCTCTATGAGTCCTACTACTGCATGAGCCAGCAGCACCCGCTCATCGTCTTCCTGCTGCTCATCGTCATGGGCGCCTGCCTCGCCCTGCTAGCCGTCTTCTTCGCGCTCGGGCTGGTGAGTGGCCTCCCTGTGGCTCCGCGGGGACCTCGTTGGTGACCGTGTCCCGCCCCGGGCTGCTGTTCATCCGCGGCGTCCTGCCGGAGGCCGGCGTGGCTCGGTCGAGGGCTGTGGGCAGAGGAAAAGTTTCCTTGGAAGGTTTTGCCCAAAATAAAGTTGCCAGGGCGTACTCCAGGTGAATGGGGCAGGGCGCGTGGGTTCAGCATCTCCGCGCCCGGTGGCCAACTCTGCGCGTTCTCCGGGCGCCACTGCCCGCAGCAGAGGCGGTCCTCAGGCTTTCTTGGCGCGCCTGCTGCCTCTCATCCCGGTCCGTGGAACGGCCCCTGCTCTCTTTGAGTTGGGTCTGGGCATTATTTAACTCTTAAAATAAGCTGCCTTAGGAAAGCGGTTCACGGCAGCGAAAATGAAAACCAGATAATGTCCTTTTTTTGCTTTTGAGTCTGCCCGTGCTTAGCCCTGCAGAGAGAAAGTGATGGAGTGTTGAACAGATGCCCATGGTTCATTACCAGAGACTACAAGTGAGCTAAAATTTGGAGGGTCCCTACCTCCTTTTTCCTTTCCAGAGAAAGGCACAACTGGCTCATGCTTCCCTGAAGATGGTTAAAGCGTCAATTTTTTTTTCCTGGTTCATAATTTTCAGTCAGGAATCTTGGGCTGACTCTTTTGAGCCATGAGAAGAAATCTGTCGATGGAGGTAACTTCCTCTTACGGCTTCTCTTCAGTGTGGTTCAAACTTTTCCCCCTGCCCATGATTTGTGTGTGCAGATTGTGTAGGAGGCCTGGATAGCCCCACGAGTTGTGTGGTCAGTGGTTGATCAGGGGCCGTCTGCACTGAACGCTATTTCCCGAGCTCGGGGTGCAAGTCCATGCCTGTGTTCATCGTCTCCCTGAGCAAGACTATCAGATTCAGCTCATGCTGCCTCAAGGGCACAGAAACTCTGTTAGGTCTTTGGCAATTTGTTTTAGACAACCTGAGCCATATGGTGTTCACATTATGAGTCGAGAGAAAAGTTCCCATCGTGGCTCAATCTTTTCAGTGCCCCCCACCCACCTGTGTGGGTCCTGTTTTCTGATTAAGTTCAGTGAGGTAAAGAGAGAAAATCCAACGTGGCAGGCCATGACGTCACTGGTCCTCTCCTGCAGCAGGCAAGGCAGGGAGCCCCTTTGATCCTGGCAGCCTAGGTGTGGGGGGAGGGCAGCCCCCAGCCCTGCCAGGTAACTGGAATTTGTTTCTTGTCGCTACTTACAAGACCAAAAAGAATTTAAGAGAGATTTGGGAGTGGGGCAGGCTGGCTCGCTGGCCCAGAGTCTCCAAAGACCTCCCTCATTCTCAGGCTGCTGCTGGCTGCAGGAAAACGCCACAGTTGTCCTTCGGAAACCTGTGTGGAAACCTGCGTGTTCTTCCTCCGTGTTTCTGTTTGTGGGTCTCCTGAACCTGTAATTCAAATCCTCCTGGCTGTTTCCTTCCTAAGTGGGGAGGAGCAGGTGATGGCCTATTTATAGTGCCGTTAGTCTAGGGAAACGTGTGAAGTTCTTGTTCCCCAGGCACACGACTTTGTTTTTCATGCTAGAATGGTCCAACTTAACCCTCCTTGAATTAGGTGCTTTTGAATGGGCCTGTGAGAAATTCACGGGGGAAAGACTCGAGGCTTGCTTCTCTTAGTGGCCTTTCGAGAGTTCCTTTTATGCTCTATTTTGCTTCATTTCAATGTTGGAATGCTGTCTTTTTAAAGAGTCTTTGAAACTTCCCTAGACATATATGATGAATTTAATCATACTGACCGCCTTACACTCCCACCTCTTCTGAGTTTATCTCCCTCCCTCCTTCAAATCTTTTTAAGAAATAACCCTGAGTTCTTAATGCTGCCCATATGTGCATGTCTGTGGGATTACCCACCAGTGCAGGGAAGCCTGGCAGTGGCCACCCCTCAAAGAAAAGCAACTCTGCTTCTTGTAGTAGCCGTCAGCTGCCAGTAGCCCCTCAGCTAGAGGCAGAATCTCATGCTGTCTTAAAGGGCATTGTTACTTTTCCTTAATATGCCAATGGTGTCCACGCTTGTCTTCATTCATTTAAAACATTTTAACCAGAGTGGGTGTTTACCAGATCTTGGTTGTGACCCAGGCCAAGGTCCACATATGACATGAAATGGATTCTGTTTCCCAGTGTCCCCAGCTGGCTTCAGGCCTACTATGTAATTTTTAGTGTAAACTGCAGGCATGTTCCAGGGAGAATGCCTGGATCTGGTCCCAAGTTTACCTTCAGGTGGGGACTCTGTCTCTGGGATTCACTGAAAGGAGAAATGCCCAAGAGATGTGGGCACTGTCCTTCAAAACCACGTCAGAGGAGGACAGACTCTGAGAAACCCAACTTCACAAAGACTTATTTCTACTTTGCTTTTAGAGAAATCGTAGCCAGCATCTCCACTTTCAAAAAGGAAATTACCTATCCAGATAATCAAAGGCAGTTAAGGTAGGAACGGCGCAGATACAATAGGGTTGAGTTGGAGCCACACTTCCAGAGGTAGAGATGCATTCTTGTCTCAGATTGAGCAGACCATGACCTCTGGGAGGTCCACCTCGGGGATGGGACTGCCATTGCAGCTTTGGGTCTGCCGTCTCTCTGCCTTGGCACACTCTTTGGAATAGCTGAAACAGTGAAACAGATCTAGATTTAACTGCCTGAAATTTTGGATACTTTCCTTCATTTCCATACATCTGCCTGGTTTTGATTTCTGTTAGTCCTTCATGAGTTCTTACAGTAACAAATGGGTGGGTGGGAGCGTTTTTAAACACAGCTCCTGTCTCCTAGTCTATGTGGATCACCCACTCATACCAGGAGAACCGAAGTGCATAGACAGCTTTTTGCTATTTGCCATTGCCTTAATGTACATTGGTTTTGAATTTCCGTTCAGAAGGATAAAGAGGGACTGGGGATGTACTCAGTGGGTAGCGCCACATAGAATCATCGTGATGTTACCTTTCTGGAATCCAGCACAGTAAACAGAAGGAAGAGTATTAGGAAATGCAAGGTCATTCTCACTCCTTTGTGAGTTCCAGTCTAGTCTGGGCTACAAGAAACCTTGTATCGAGGTATGAATGGAAATAAATAAGAAGGGGAAAATAGCAACTCTTGCCTTGGTTCAGTTTTATCCTAATTGATACTGTTAACATTTTATACCACTTAATTTTCATCTAAGCTCTGTCTACAATTCTGCCACACTGACCACAGTGTTAAACAGACCTTTGCTGTATTTTCATTTGCTTGGAAAAACAAATGCTAGCTTGAAACTTAACAGCCTTATATAATTGATTGTTTTCTATCTAAAAGGCTAAAACAAGACTGATGTCACACTTGCTAGTAACTATCCCGAGATGGGATAGTTTGCATTTCCACTTTCTATTGATACGGTAAACACTTTTTCTTTGCTCGCTATGGAGAGTTTCAATAAAAAGCTGATTTATGATATTTTTTTTTCGGCATTGGTTTACTGAGTGCCTACCAAGTACCTCATGGATGGTTGTCAGGGCGACCCTGAAACAGAAAGCTTAGAACTAATAAGAGCAAACTAAGTTGTAAAGATTATCATGTCACTTTGAGCTTTAGAGTTGGCTCTCATTACTGAATGTATGAAAACCTCCTTTCAGAACAAAATCTTCTCATTTATTATGTCTGAGATCTGCCAGCTTTCCTCAAAAAATTTCCTTCATTGTTAGAAAAGATTGACATAGATTTTGCTTGTCAAAGTACCAGGTGCCTCTGACCATGTTTGTTTTGATTAAAATTTATGATTAGGAGTAGTCAATATTTGAATGGAAAAGTTATAGTCCCATAAAGTGAAAGCAGTCAGATGTTTTAATAAAGTAGGCTGTGTAGCATGTCCTGAAGTAAGAACATGTACATTTATTAACTATACATATGTAGCATGTGCAGCTGAGCATATGGCCCACTGACATTAGTGCGCTGTGGTGAGCTAGCTTTGAGAAGCAGTAAACCCTAGGTTTTCCCCACTTCAGGAAAATTTATCAGACAGGGTCTTTCATCTGCCTACAGCAAAGCATGTCTGTCTTTCAGAACGAACAGGCACAAGCATCTGTGTGGGGAACACATCTTGATGGGGCCATTCTTTCAGCACCTGCCGCAGGTGGAAGGCTCACTCACTTATGAGAAGGGCTGGAGTCTGGGAGGACAGACGGAAATGCCCCACCTCTCTAAAGAACAGGAGTTTCAGTGTGTGCTTTTTGTAGTTCCAGAATTCTAGAAGCATGGAACGGAGCATTTCTCATAAGCACCAGAGCAAAGGTGACTAAGGAGCCATCTTTTCAGGCCTTTCTAGGCACTGAAGCGATGATTCCTTTGCAGGTGTTGGTAATTTGCAGCCAGCCAGTCACTAAGTCATTTCAGTTACATTTTACCCGTGGCCAAAGAAAAACTCTTAATTTTGTGCAGGAATGTGGTCGCAATATAAAGAACTCTGCAGGCACAAATTGAAATTAGAAGCATCTCATGGATATTGCCTTTGGGATTTAAAGATGACAGTAGAGAACTACGCTTGGCTGTACAACCTAACCAGGCAGGTGCAGGAGGACCAGAGTTCAAGGTCATGCTCAGATACTTTTGAAGTTTGAAGCCACCCTGAGCTACAAAAGTACATGTCTGGGATGTAGGAAGAAAAGCATGACAGTCATGTAAAATGGTTAAGAGCATCTCTCTGTCTTGGAATTTTGATTTCCTTCCTTTCTGTGTTCCGATGTCTGTGACCTGAGGTGGACTATTTACCACATTATGGTTCCCTTGTCCGTCAGATGAAATTGCGCCTGCCTCAGAAAGAGATGATCCAAATGGCCCGCAGGCAGCTGGGGGATTGTTTGACAACACAAGATCCCCTGGAGATGCATTTTTGTTGTCCTGTTGACCAACTGGTAGTTGACTTGAGAGGACTTATTCAACACGGGAGCAAACTGGTGCCCGAGGGCTAAATGAACTTCTAAGTCATGTAGTGCAGAGATGGGGGTCAGATCCCAGGGCACTTGGCTTTCCCCAAGCGATGCTGTGGGAGAGCATTTCAGGTCTGGAATTTCCATCCCTGACTTTCATAGTTCCCTGGTAGACACCCCTCCTGCTGTGAACAGTCTCAGACTTGACTCTGTAATGGCTGCATCTTCTTCCCCTCTTTCGGTGATGAAGGGTGACAGAGATGCTTCCTCCTAACTTATTCCTTGGGTTGGTGGCCTAAATTATTTTCAGTACACTAACTCCTCCTAGGATTTGCCCCATTGCGCCGAGAATCCACCCATGACGTTCCGGTTGTCTGAGGATGTCCTGGCATAGCGGAATGGACCGTGAGAGCCATTCCTTTGAGCTGTGGTTTCTTATTGGTATTTTGAAGCCATGGACTCTATTGAAAAATAACAACAGAGCTGAGATATTGTTCAGTTAACAGCGTCGGGTGGTGATGTTCGTGACAGTCATATGTTTGACCTGTAACTGGTTTTGGCAGGTGTTCAGGCAGAATCTAGTAGAATCTTGGTCTATTAGAAAAATTGTTGGCATCGAGGCAGTCACTTAACTTGCCCTATTTCTTATCTCACTGAATACTTCCTGAGCACCTGCTGAGGCTGCCACTGTATTGGCATCATCCCCAATGGTGCACCCCAAGTATCTCATGTCAACACACTGAACCCATCTCATCAGTTACTCTTTACTTCTGGGGGTAGCTGGTCACTCTGGGCTCCTCGTTCCCACTTCTTCCTCTGTTGTGTGTTTGCATTCAAGTTCCTGGAGAATCCAGCCCTTGCTGAACACCTCACCTTTATTGATTTTTGCTTCTGATGATTGAAATGCTCGTGAATTGTACCAAGCAGATTAACCCTCACATTGCCCGGGAAGCTCAGATAGGTCTATCTATAGGCAGTGTTTTCTCTCCACTCATTGTGAGCTCTATGGAGAAGGAAGTCACTGTCCTCTGTGTCTGACACAGCGCTGAGTGGGCAACAGCCTCCCCACAGCTGCGTTTCCCACCTGTGGCCACCGGTGGAAAGCAAAGCCTTGCTGGTCCACCTGCATCCGGCCCTCGGTGTCAGTAGATAACCCTTTCCAGTTAAACTGTCTGTTCGTTCCTCCATAACTTCTGTAAAGTAAAATGAATAAATCCCCTGAGTAGGTAGGACAAGACAAGACATGAATATGCCTAAAGCAAATGTGTCCTTGTCAGTATTGTTTCTATACCACAGGAGGAGCTCCTTGTCAAATGCTTGTCTTCGCGGACGTATTTCAGGATGAATACTGGAATTTTTAAATGCTGGATGTTGAAGAAGGATGCTAAAAAAGAAATCCCACACTAGCTCAGAATTGAGTGTAATAAAAGTTATTTATTTAGGGGTAGACTCACAGATCACAATCCTCTGCTGGAACGGGGAACAGCAACCGAAACCCACAGACAGAAAAGAGACTGGATGCATGCTTTCCATCAGCATAAATAGTATAAGGGACCATGCCCCAAAGGGTGGGTAACTTAAAGGCTGCTGGCGGTAGGAATTTGTAGAGTAGGATGTGAAAGGCCGGGGATATGCTTCCATTTATATGATAAATGTACATATAGCTGATTTTTTAAGGAGGAAGTGTGGATACTTTAATGACAAGTCACATTTTGACAAAAGTTTAGCCTTCCCCAGCACAGAAATTCTTCTGAACTTGACATTCCTATCATCTTCTATACTTCTCAGTGCTTACCTTTGAGCAATTTAAAATAAAATTACCAAGAGTAATAAAGGAATGTTTACCCTGTGATAACACGGTATTAGACTAAGAAATATACACACATACCTGGTTGGCAAATCCCAGGTGCACTTGGGAGAGAGAGAAGCATTAGTGAGTCACCTCGTATGTTTGTTTCCTTTGACAAAATTAGTCTTGTGCTAAATCAATGCCCCTTTTGTGTAAGGGTACAACAAAAGCCCACAGAAGGTACGGGAGGCCAGGAGGAGAAGTGCCTTGGAGCGGCCTCGTTGGCATGTTACAAAAATTTCCTTTTGTGCTTTTCTACCTCCCTACCCTTTTATTCCCCTAAGTTTTTCTTTGGTTCACTCTTTTCTTTCCATACCCAGAATCTGGTGAGGATGGTGGACACAGGAACAAATATCAGGAACCTGGAAAACCACTATGAGATGACTGAGCAGCTAGGTCCAGCCCAGAACTCTAGGGTGAACTGTGCTGAAGGAGAAGGAAGGTGCACGGGAGAGAAAGAAAAGACAGGATGCATACACGCATACATGCATGCACACAAACTTACACATACACAAACAGAGAAAGAGAGAGAGAGAGAGAGAGAGAGAGAGAGAGAGAGAGAGAGAGAGAGAAAGATTGATCATAGTCTTGATCATTAGAGAGTCTAAGACAAACTCTGTTTCAACCCAGTCAAAAAGCTAGTGATTAAAATCATTAGGGACATTGAGATATATGGAGTGAACACTGTCTTAGAGTTGAAACACGCAGGAATACAGACACAAAGATCCTTTGTTTGTTTTATTTTTTGTTGTTGAGACAGGCTCTTACCATGAAGCTCTGGGGGTCCTAACAGTGTAGACCTGTAGACCAGGCTGGCTTTGAACTCACAGAGATCTGCCTGCTTCTGCCTCCCAAAGGCTCTTGTAGAGAAGTTAGTGGGCAAGCATGGATGAAGCTTTCTGTTTACACCCTTCACTGTTTTTCATTCCTGTCAGCTACAAGATCGGGCTCAAAGACACCAGAGACCTGATTGTCATGTATGGCACATGTATGCTAATGTGTACAGTGTGTGTTTTTAGTTTCCTGTGTTATTTTAAAAGAATAAGGTGCAGCATTTAAGATCCCAAGATAATAGTTTCCTGTAAACATTTAAAATGGAAGAAAATTTTAGGCTGGTCTGTTAGAACCATTAAGAGCTACGGAAACCATGAACTCACTGATTTTAGGCTGGTCTGTTAGTAGAACCATTAAGAGCTACGGAAACCATGAACTCACTGATATGATCAGCTGAGTACCAATGGCATCGATGATGGGATGTGGACCTAGCCCAGCCACAGGATAAGCCTCACGGTTAATCAGTCCCCATGATAGGCAGCAGTTAATTCAGACATAACCGCCCTGCACTTTGGAATTGGGAGTAGGTGCAGAGTGGGATTAATCATTCGATTAGCTTGATTAATCTTCCCTTCCTGCGCACAGTCCTCCTTGATTTACATCTGGATTACTGGCTTACTCATATGAAAATAAACAGCCACTAATCCAGGATGGGCTGCATCTGCCCAGCGATTTATTTCTGTGTGTGCTCCATCTCATTCCCCATCTCCCTCCAAGTGGAAGCATCACGTGGAATTGTACTTGTCTTCTTTAAGCTTCCATTTTTGTCCACTTTATCACGCACACGTACGTACATACACATTGTGCATTTACAGCCAGTCCCTGGTCTGATAATTCTTCAATGTAAGACTTTTCAAATTAGGAATAGTGTGAAAACGATATCCGCTCAGTAGACACTGTGCCTGCATCTTTGACTCAGACAGTTCCTTACTTTAGAGCCGTGCAGCCCAGTCCTTTCTTGCAATGCTGGGCAGCAGTGGCAAACCCCATTCTTTGTTAGACTATCAGGAAGGAAAGCCTTTGAGGCTCAGAACCTCGGTGCTGAGCTGAGCTGCTTACTAGCTTAGATATTCTGAATACGTTTTAAGCTTACCATATTTTCGTTTATGGCGGGGTTCTTGGCATGTCTGAAGCCGAGAAGCAGATCTACCTATGTGCACTGTAAGGAGCAGACCCATAGACACATTGTCCTTTTGGTAGCAAATCAACTTTTACTGGTGAACTCTAGTTTTTCTTCACATACCTCCCATGTGTTTACAATCCCACAGGTGGGTTTTCTGTTTGAGACCGTCCTGTACCGAGGGTTAAGCTTTCTTGTTTCACCATTGGTTTTAATGTCAACTTTGCCCAATTTAGAATTACCTGGGAAGACTATATCCATGAAGGACGTCCAGTTCAGGCTGGCCTGTGGGCGTGTCTGTGTGTGGCTGTCTTGACCACTTTAATTGAGCATACCTAGTCCACTATGGGCAGCATCATCCCCTGAGTTTGGGTCCTGGACTGTGCACTCTTAGAGAAGGGCTGAGAATTAGTAAGAATTACGTGTGTGTCCACTGTCACTCTACTCTTGAACGCTCATGATCTGACCAGCTGTCTCGCGGCTGTGATGGATGAGCTGGCATGTTGAGCCAAACAGACCCCTTCTCCTCTAAGTTGCTTTTGCCCAGGGTATTTTACCATAGCAATGGAAAGGAAGTGAGAACAATTGGTTAAAGTTACTTGTAATTAATTAATTAATTTTGAGGCAGTAATCTTGGCCTCAAGATTACTATGTATTGAAATTAAACTAATCCCTCCCAAGTGTTGGGACTGCAAGTGTGTACCATCAAGGAAGGGAATTTTTGTGCCAGGTCTCATGACAAAACCACAGCAGAGGCAATGTGCAATTATTGGCAGCTCTAATTGCTAACATAGACGACCTATCCGAACCCTCATATTTAGTATGTTCCTTCAAGAAGATAGCAGCCCTCTCCCCAGGAAAATTCCACCCATTGACAGCATCAGATTCAGAATCCAGTGTATTCAGCAAAGGGCATTCATGTGCCCAAAGGAAGTGTGGGAAGTCATTCCCTGTGTCTGGTTTTACTTCTCTTGGTCTGAATGTCTGTAGGCTGAAAAGTCATATTGTTGACTCTTAAGCTTCATATACAGAAAACAGCCACGTTAATACCACCCACCCACCACTGCACTGTGAGAACAATCCAACTGAAAGGGTTTACTGTAAAAAAAAAAGTGCTTTGTGTGTGTCTGTGTGTGTTGTCTGCATGTATGTCTGCATATCATGTGTGTTTGCCTGGTGCCTCCAGAGGCCAGAAGAAGGTGCTGGATTCCCTGGAATTTGAGTTACAGTTTGTTGTGAGCCACCGTGTGTGGTGGGAATTGAACCCAGTTCCGAGGGAAGAGTAACCAATACTCTTCACCTGAGCCATCTTCCCAGCCCCCCCGGGCTCACCCTTTCAGTTGTACCTTAACCCTGACCCACCCTTACTCAGTCATCTTCAGCCAAAGATTGTGTGACAGACAACATTTTGTGGTCGTGGGCATCTCGGATTGCATGATGACGCTGTCACGCCCAGTGGTTGTTGGTTTTCTTCCCTAGCAACTGCTTCTCAAAGGGAGAATAATTTTTTATCAGGTTTTAACAATTACCCAGGAGCCACCGTTAGAGACAAAGAAAGAGCTCCCAATGAGATGAATGTAAAGATCAGCACCAGCCATTGGGAAACACTGTCCACCCACAGGTACTCCAGCTAAAAATATTTGGTGAGGATTCATGGATACACTTTTGCCTCCCAGATTCCTCTTCGGCTTAGCTCTAGCAAAGAACCATAGAATTCCAGAGATTCTGGGAAGTGTGATTCCCTGCAACACCAAATCCACACCGTAACAAACCACCCCAGCTCTAGGGCTTCTCCATCGTCCTTCCCCGGCAACACCAAACCCACACCAAAACAAACCACCCCAGCTCTAGGGCTTCTCCATCGTCCTTCCCCGGCAACACCAAACCCACACCAAAACAAACCACCCCAGCTCTAGGGCTTCTCCATCGTCCTTCCCCGGCAACACCAAACCCACACCAAAACAAACCACCCCAGCTCTAGGGCTTCTCTGTCATCCTCCCTGGCGCTGTCACTGCTTGCCATGCCACTGATAGACCACTTCCATAGTCTTTCAATTCAGTTTAGGGTTTTTTTCTTCAATCAAAGGGTATTTCATTGTTGACCTGCACATGTGAGGTGAGCTTTAATGTGCTTCATATGTGCTTTTGCATGCATTTCTAATTTGCATCCTACTATGATCAAAGAACATGGGTCTATAGGAATACTTCACAGTTTTATATTTTTAGCAAGTTGCCTGATGCATCATGACTCTGTGTGCTCGTGATTGGATCCAGGGCATCACACCAGCAAGGCCCGTGTTCTACCATTGATCTACACTCCCTGCGCAGTGTGGAGTTGCTCTGAACGTCCACGAGCACTGGAAAAGAATGCTGTCCTCCCTTGATCTTTTAATTAAGTCAAACTTCCCTCTTAAATTTGCTGCTTATGTCGCTTGCTGGATTTTGCTTTCGTCTTGTTTGCTTGCTCCGTTGGTAGCTTGAGGGAGGCCCTTGAGCCTTCTGTTCTGAGGAGACTCATTTACTTTTATCTTTAGTCCATTTTTTGCCTTATACACTTTGAGGGTCATTAGCTTTATATATATTTAAGATGGTCACAATTACATATTCATTTTATATTCTGAGTTAAAATAAAACTATAGATAGGAGTAGAAGTGTTTTTTCTTTTTTCCTATTACATACGCACACGCCAACAGGTGTCTCCAGACCCGCACCTCTATCAGACGGAGAGCCTATCTAGACACAGGTTCTCACCCTCACTCGGGTGCTGCTGCGTTGTGCTGAACACCCAGAGCCACGGAGTCCGCAGCAGGGTGCGATGACGAAGGTGACTGGGCCGCTCAGCCGCTTACACTGCAGGAGACAATGCAAATGCATTTCTGCTGTGAGGATGGCTTCAAAGCACTTCGGGGGAGTATTTTTAATAGAGCAGTATTGCTATACATTAGGGCGTCTGTTGCCATCTCGGTGCAAAGCAGCACTTTTTACAGGAAGGAAAAAGACAGGTGCACCTGGAAGCGGATAAACTGCTGCTCTGCAGCGTGGCCTCGGAGAGACACGATGAATAAAAGTGATGGGTGTTTAATAGTCCTAGCAATTAGAACCTGTACCCGATTGCTAGAAAATGCATCAGAAATGAAGGACAGAATTTTCAGAGAGAGTGATAGGAGCCCATTATCATTATGGCAGATAATACCTCATGGAAAGTTTCCTTTGTGGGAGGCATTTTAGTACACCCCATTTTCTGTGCGTTAAATCCCTCCTCTCTTTACCTTTTAAAGGGTATCTTAGTACTGCTAAAGGCATTTAATTTAGTACATTTTATTTCATTTGGGGTTGTGGTAACTTTACCCTAAAGGAGGAGAGGTAGTGAAATATAAAAATAATTTAGGTAGACGATGCTCTGATGTTTTCATTTCTGCATTAGAAGCAACTGGTTTTCTTCTGTTGCGGAGTTTAGAATCTCATCTTGCATAGAACATAGCCACGGGAACAACTCCATGGCTTCCTTGTCATCCATTGGGAATGGTGTGGGCAAAGGGAGCCGTGCAATTTCAGTCTGAGGGAATTCCTTGACTTCATTTACTTAACCTTAAGAAAAATGCATGATGCACTGGGCGAGACCCGGGGAAGAATACAGTTTCTAAGCTTTTACATACTCTAGTGAATGCTCCTCTCTGTCTTCCTGGACACAGTATAAAGGGTTCTATTTTGTGGAGAAGTCTCCTTCAAACCTCACTCGGAGCTGGTGTTAGTCAGCAGATGCAGAAGTGGACGGCTGTCCTCTTCCTGTTTTTCAGTGGGTCCAAGCTTGGCCAAGAGTCATGTCCCCAGCTCCATGAGCAGCAGCTGACTGCCCAGTACTGCTGACCGTGTGGGGCCTCAACTCCCTACCAGGCAGGTCTCTCTGTGCAAAGGTGTGGCTGTCTGCTAGTGTGCATAATGTTTCTGGTAATGTCACCCAGCTAGTGAGCAAAAGTATACTCCAGCACCAGCATCCCACCGTGGCTCTGGGGCCTGTCTCCGTATAAAATGAAGTGTGCACTGAGTGATACTCATTAGCTCTGAAGACACACACACACACACACACACACACACATTTTACACCTCTGAATGGAACATCTGTATAATTCTCCTCCACCCAAGACTCAAGGATCATGGCAGAAGGAAGGGGACAAGAGCCATAGGCAGTAGATGATCACAAAGAAATGCTATTTTTTCTGGACACAGTAGAGTGATTGCGCACACAAATTAACAGCCATGCCAGCACGCATGTGGCCTGCCTGGGCGCAGGTGAGGTAAGTTCTAGCACGAAGAGGCGAGGTGAGCACCAAATCCTAACCTGAGCTAATGAGCTACTTGGCAGTTGATGGCTTCTGGGAGAGGAAGAGTCAGTTTTGTTTAAGGGTGTGGTCCCTGGTGGGTTGACCTCCCTCCAGCGAAGGCCACATATCCAGTAGTACATGTCCAGAATAAACTGTACATGATGGAGCAAAAAAAAAATGGATGCAGAGTTGGGTGTTGAAAAAAAGGGGGTGGCACTGGCGAGAATTGGGGTGGGGCTGAACATGAACAATGTGCACTGTACAGAAGTCTCAAAGAACTAGGAAAAACGAGAAAACTGCCTTCTTTATAATTTTAAAAGACATTAAAACATTGTGTGGAGAGCTAACGGATTGTGCAACCCAGCTACTTGGCCACCGAAAGCAAGTTACATCTAGTGTTCAGACCCTGAAAACAAGCAATAAAAAGCGAGAGAATATAGAGACTTAATGCTTACATTTTATGCAGTAGCATAGTATTATAGCCAAGTAGGATGGCAGAAGACTCCCCAGGAGTTGTTGGGAAAGTTCCTGCGGACCCCTGTTCTGGCCTGAAGGGGTACTGCTCTGTCGTCAGTTTCCACAGCTCCTGGTCTTCATCTTCCAGCTCTGCATGTGCGAGGCAGTGGGGTGAATGCTGCCCCTTCACTGCATTCCGGAAAGAAACGGAAGCTAGTTCTGGAAAAATAGCCTTCGGGCTGTTGTGTGGTTAGTTGTTCTTCACCAGTTCAGTTAAATCTGTTGTGAGAGGGTTGATATAAAGTTAGTTTTCATGGTCCCATGTGTGAAGCGGTCATATCCCAGGAGGGTACCTTCAGGTCCTGAGGATGTTAGTGTTTAATATCCGAGGGCCTGGCTCTCATAGCCCACAGGTTGTTCATCGCCCTTTGCAGGGACTGTCATGGTGTCTGAGAGTAAAAGCAGTAACTTTGACTTGATTGTGGGCGGAGAGATGAGTGGGCCAGAGGGTAAGATCATCTCACAGTTTAGCTAGTTTTTGTCAGTTCTTGAAACACTGGTTCTTCTGGCCTGTCCAAAGACACACCTTTTAACTTCTGCAAGAGGGCTGAGCCCCCATGGCACATACCTGTAGTGGATCCTTGGGCTGGACTCCTGCTCTCCTGCTCGCTACATGAAATGGAGGTGTGAAGCTGCTGACAGGACAGCAAGGCTGTGTGACCCACATCACCTTAGGCATCCTCAGGCCGCAGAAGACCTCACTTTACTGTTTCCTTTTGTGTTTTTAAAACTTCACCAGACTCCTTACGGCCCTGGCCATGTGGAGAGTTTTGACTGAACCTCCATTTCATGTGTTTGTATTTGTAGACCCTTGGGTGAGGGTTAAAGACGTTTATATTCTGTCCCCTAGTGAGTGTTACTCATAGCAGGACTCCAGTGCAAGGTGGCCAATCTTAGTCCTTTCAGGTATAATGAAGGAAACATGATGTCTATGGTACAGTACTGATCTTGTATACAAATTAAATGAGAGAGAGAGAGAAAGATAGAGAGAGAGAGAGAGAGAGAGAGAGAGAGAGAGAGAGAGAGAGAGAGAGAAGAAAGAGAGCAAGAGAGAGAGAGAAACCAAGTGGTGGTGGAGCACGCCTTTAATCCCAGCACTCACCCAGGGAGGCAGAGGCTGGCAGATCTCTGTGAGTTTGACACCAGCTGGTCTACAGAGTGACAACCAGAGCTACACAGAGAAAGCCTGTTTTGAAAAAAAAAAGTAGAGAAAAGAAATGGAGACAAAATAAGTACTGGTATATAAACATGAATTTGGAAAGTGGTACCGGGTAGAAGCTAATAATAGATAAATGGTAATAGGTGAATGGGCACTTCCTTTCCACCTAGTGGGACTGAGAGGGGGAGGCAGTGGCAGCAGCTATGGGCACTCTCTTACATTCTCCCCGTCCACAGACTTCTATATTTAACACTCTCTGTTCCTTCATTAGTAACCTGTGATCCCTTTAGGGCAATAATTGGCATGAATTAAAATAAAAGCTAATCTTTGTAGACATGGAAGTAGTCCAAATGTGTTTCTTTTTAAAAAAAAAAAATAAAACATTTCAAATCCATTTGCTGGCTTAATTTCCTGAGCCCATGGTATTTATGATCCTCTAATTCAGGCAGTGAAGCTGATGGCCTTAATTTCTCCGGGCGTTAATGGGTTCTTACATTCATTTGCTTTTCTTGAAGTCACTTCTGCATAAAATATATTTCTCCATTTTTTCTGGAAAATGTAAGTGTGAGTGTCTGGCTATTTCATCTTCTTTAAGTAGCCCCTATTGCATGATCTGTTTTGAGAACAATGGTTATTCAATATAAAACTTGGAAACTTTTTGAAACTTTGAAGTGTTCTACTTTTGAAATGGTTCTCAGCCCCACACGGTTTGGTGCTGATTGCCGCTGGTGATGTTTTCTCGTAAGTCTCTGTCACTTTGTTTCCTAACGGTAGCTTCTCACTCTTTTCTGTTTCTCTCCCCAGGAAGTGGAAGACCACGTGGCATTTTTAATAACGGTTCCCACTGCCCTGGCAATTTTCTTTGCCATATTCATCCTTGTGTGCATCGAGTCTGTGTTCAAGAAGCTGCTTCGTGTGTTCTCGATGGTGATCTGGATATGTCTGGTTGCCATGGGTTACCTGTTCATGTGCTTTGGAGGCACCGTGTCTGCCTGGGACCAGGTAAGGACTTGGCATATGTCTGTGGATTCCATCTCTGTGCCTTGATTCAAGCCTTACTTGGTCATGTAGCCTTCATCTTAGGCTCTGAAAGGCATGACTGAGGAAGGTTGAAAAATATGTCTATCTTTTAATTGACAAACAACAGTTGTATATTATGGATTGTAAATGTGACACTTGGAGTTATATGTGGTGTGTAAGGTGATAGAGTCAGGTGATCAAGATATCAAACACCTGGCTGAATTACTCTTTTTGAAATGTTTAAAATCTACTCTTTACAACCCTTTTAGAGATTTTTTGGCACAGGGTTTCTCTGTGTAGTTGAGCACCTGTCCTGGAACTTTGTAGACCAGGCCGATCTTGAACTCGGAGATCCTCTTGCCTCTATCCCCCAAGTGCTGGGATAAAAGGCGCGTGTCACCACTGCCTAGCCTTAACAACCTTTTTTGAGATAGGGCCTCATTATGTAGCCATAGTTGGCTTAGAACTTGCTATATGGACCAGGATAGCCTCAAATTCACAGATCCCTCTGCCTCTGACTCCAAGTTTGGTGATAAAAGGCTTGCACTACCACATTTGGCTCCTTTTAGCAATTTTGAAATATCTAATCTATTATTATCGACTGAAGTCAGCATACTGAGCAATAAATCACCAAATCTCATTCTTCCTGTCCAGTTGAAAGTGAAATAAGCCAGACACAGAGGAGAAAGTCCTTTGAAATATCTATGGAGAGGTGCTTAGTAGGTCATGGGGGAGCAGTTGGAATCCATCAATCCTGCTGGCAGCAGCACTGGCCTTTTGTTTGGATAATGGAGCCACAGCTTGGTGTAGTCTAGAGTTTAGTCCCATCATTTAGTGTGCCCTGCCTCTCCAAGACTGGCTAACACATGCGTTCCTCCTCAGTTACACTTACCTCGTATGTAAAGACAGACTCCAGTCACACTGCTTTTCTACCAACACGATCATATCCTGCGAGTAAGCTTGCTTCCTATTCCTGTTGCAAACGCATGCCCACTTTGTTCCCACTAGGGCTCTTGACTTGGAGAGTCTGGGTGATGTCATGTCTTAGCAGTATGGTCCAGCCTGTGAGGTTACTCAGTGCTCCTGCCTTGTGAGTGGATCCTCTCTTGCAGCTGCCTGATGTCTCGGTTTAATGATGTATCATGTAGGGAAAAGGTCTGGGTGAGGAGAGTTAGACAAGATGCCAGCTTAGCTTTCGTAAATTAAAACCCAAGCAATGAGAGATTCAGCAACCCAGAGGCCCCTCACAGGGGATGGAGGAGCAGGATCTACGGACAGGACTGGAGACGAGAGAAAAAGAGCAGCAGAGGCTGGTGGAGACCCGATGGGAATGGGTGGAACACGTACACTGGACAGAGGATTCGTAGCGTGACCTGACTGAGCCCCAAGTCAGGCATGCTAGGGACCTGCCAGTCTATGCTCATGTGACCAACACCAAATTGTCACTGTCCTTGGTGGCACTTTCTGCTGCAGAAGTAAGGCAGGGCAGAGTGACTTCAAGTTTGTCTTGCTCTAAAATGACACAGTCATAGTGGACACTAGAAACAGTGGGTGACTTCACCTCCTCCTCTTCATCCATTGCCCTCATGCTACGTAGAGGACTTGGTGTACCCCTCTGTGTCCTACCCGGCGACCTCCTTGTCCTCCACTGCTGTCCTTGTTCTGCGTACCTGAGATCAGGTGCGCCAGACCACCCGTCTTCATGCTAGTCCTCAGCTGATGTCAGCTTGAGGGCCGACAGTGACACCTAGGTGCTCGATGGTGTGCTCCTAGTATCTCCTGGACGTTCTTTAAAAAGTGGGACCACTGCATTGGAAGTGTTCTTTCTAGAAGGGCAAGTTACTCACCGTCTTTTTCATTTCAGTACAAACATCAGAATCAGTTTGTCATAGTCAGTGGAAAATGCAACTGGTGTCTGGCGTTATAGTTTATTAGATTATTGGCATTTTGCTTTTCGTGAGATTTAAAGCTTAAGAATTTAATGGGGGAGGACATTAAATAAAAAAAGAACACTGGTTTTGGTAGACCCTTCCCTGTCTGAAATGGTGGTGTCTCTCCAAAAGTCTGATGATCTTTTTTTATACGCTTCTAGGACTTTTCCTTCTTCATAAAATGAGCAAATTTTTGTTTTTGTTGTTTTATAAAAGGAGTTTTGAAATTACCTTTCCCCTGACCATTTGGCATGTCTATTGTTGTCCTTGCTCAGCTCATCACATACATGCAACTAACACTGTACAGACTGAGCAAGTCATTATTACATTATTATGTATTCTATATTAGGGATATATATGTCTATACACGTGCATGTAACTGCAAGTAATGAAATCAGAGGCCATGAATTTGAAAAAGAGCAAGGAAGGGAATATAGGAGGGTTTGGAGGGAGGAAAGGGAAGGGAGAAATAATGTATAATTTCAAAAAGTATAGAATGAATAAAATTACATGTCAGTAAAATAAAGTAAAATGGGTTACTCAGACTTTTAAAAGTTACTCTACCTAATTGTTAGTGTTGATGAGATGCTGGTTCTTTTTCTTTTTTCTGTTCTGCACACAGCAGTCTCAGCAGAGCTTTTGCTGCTTCTTTGCCTTGGGGTTTCTGTTTATTTATATACACAGTGTTGTCGTCTGCTGCTGACAAGAATTGCCATTTTCCCTTTCAAATCCTTGATTCACTCACTCTTACACAGCACACTAATTTCTTAGCTGGGACATGTGCCATAAGGGGTAATCAGAGCCCGCCGGTGGCATCAGACCCGTCTCTTCCTAAGACACCTCTGATTCATGAGTAGCTTTGTGATTATTCCTAATAACAGAAGTATTTAATCAGGAAGGAGTCTCCCATCTGTCAGGAAGTTCTTCAGCGAGCGGCCTTCCCCATCTCTGTGCCACACTCCGCCAGTCACCTCTGACATTCTCCCTGGATTATCCACTTCGTAGCAGCTCTCTTTCCTGGTGGCCTTGCCTGCTGGGCAGGGGGACTGACTCCCAGCCTGCTATCTTCCCTCTAGGGAGATAGGCAGGGCTGAAGAGACAGGCTTCTTAGTTAATGGGCAGCGGAGCACCACTTTGTGATCTCCGGGTTTGCTGTCACTTACATCCACTTGCCCTGCTTTTACCTACCTTTGATATAGCATGTGAGATTTTTACCTCGCTTTCCATCAGTCCTTTTAAACAGTCCCTGGAGAAATCTCAAACCTGCTTGTTTCATCATCACCCTGCACCAGCTCGCTCATGACTGATTTCTCTCGGGAGCTGGGTGGTTGATGTAAACCTTCCTCATGTACCCTGGCATTTTTGTTTCCTAGCCTGTCATTTCATAGATGTTTCAAAATATCTTCACATGACCTTAACTGCTTTATAGCTGTCTTTTTCTAGCTTTGGGGCCCCGGAAGAAGTATTCACGTCTGAAGGCTCAGCTAACTTGTGTTGATCCTATGGGTAGTGCGTCCAGCCCCAAGCTGGGCGTGTTTCTGCAGACAGATCTGCGCCTGGTCCTTCCTCTCACTGTGGGTGGTGTGCTCAGGAGAGACCCATGGCTGGGATCTATGGTTGTAGCTGTCAAGGGGCGTGTCTTGTGTTGTGGTTCTGCTTGCTCCCACACTAGAGCAGAGAGGCTTCAAGTTCTAGTCCTTCACAGAAAGTGGAAGTCCTTCCCAACTCTCCTGGGTCCTCTTGACACTTGCCGTTGGGATGGAGATTCACAGTGAAAGCATGTTGGTCTTATATTGTCCAAGTTTATTTTGTGGTGTTCTTGGCTCAAAGTGCCGTAGATGTGGGCTCCTCCCCAAACGCTGGCCATCTGAAAGTGTGTCGGTAAGTTTGCCCTGCTTTGGAAAGTGCACCCTTGCTCTTTAGACTAGCATGCCCCCCCCCCCGAGGGTGGAGAAGCTAATATTGAGAAGACTTTCCCATGGGCACGTTCTCTAGAAGAGGTTGCCCCTCCTGCTCCTGGGTCCTCATGGGAATGATGCATAGAGACTTCAGTTAGAGGAAAACCCCAGTGTAGCTCCTTTCTCCTTCCCTTGAGGTCGTGGGCCTCAGTAGCAGTAACATGGCAGTGGCGGATGGAACTGTTTGCTGAGGAGGTGTGAAGAGTTGTTTGGGGGCTCATTGGGTTGTACACGGCCTAGTGAGCCAAGTGTCAGTTGATAGCCTTCTAGAGACCAGGTTGACTTTGTCATTTCTAATTTCTAAAAGGGGTCACTGATCTTATGTAACCCTCAGTCTGTCATACGTCACCTTGTTCTCTTCTTATGGACAAAGCCTGGGTCCACAAAGGCACTGTAGAGTCAGTGCATCCTCCCAGCAGCTGAGAGGGTGAGGCCAGGTCTTATCTTCACCGTAGAGCAACTTGCGTACAGCACACAGTCCCTAGCCTTTCCAGTGCGGGGCAGGGGTGAGGATGGCCAGCACGTGGATGATGTAGACTCGACCAGGTCCTAGTGAATGCTTTCCTTACCTAGCTTAGTCCTCTTCTCACACAGTAGGCACCGTCATGCCCTGCTCTGCTAGGGTAGAGGTGGCTGGTGAAGGATCTTGCTCAGGCTAAGATGCAGGTTAGGAGAAGAGGTTTGCTCACAAGAGAGCCGACTTCAGAGACCAGTTCTCAGCAATCCTAGCAAGTGTGATGGTCCAGTAGTGGGCAGAAGCCAGGGGTATGGTAAACACTCTCCAATGACGAGGAGAGTCCCACCAAAAGAATGATCCAGTCCACAGACATCAAGGAAATGGAGTCTGAGGAGTGTGCTACCTCAGCATGTGGGCAGGTGTCCACATCATTACCCCACCACTCTGGCTGGGTAAAGATGGGAGATCTGTGCAACTCTGGGAAAGAAAGTGTCTGTCAAAGGGTAAAAGGCTTGGGGTAATGTTGTCCCTCCATCATATAGCTTCAAAAGAATAACTGGGGTGTGGAGTGGAAGGTCGAGGGGGGGGCTTCAAGACATTGGCCATTGATGTGTGTGGGGCTTTTCCAATGCTGTTTTGGTTTAACTCATGCCAACCTTATCTGGAAGATACTTCACCCTGCGTGGTTGGTTCTGATTTACATTTGCTTCATGCAGCTGTTTGGGAAAGGCCAAGAGTCTCACAGTGGTGTTTCTGATGTTCTAGAAGCTCTGTGTAGAGCTGTGGAGGTGCACTGTGGCATTCTATCTGCATTCCACACGGGAGTCCTTGCTGTTTGCCCCACACTCTATGAATGCTTCTGGGGGATCGGCCACCTCCCCACCGACAGCGCGGCCACCAGGCCATGCTCGCCTGTCATCACTGGATTAAAAGAACTGGAGGCCTTATGAAACCTAAAGTCAGCACAGGAAGATCTGAAGCTTGTTTTCTGTCCTGACACAAATGGGGCGCGTTTTGTTTTGAAGAACTCAGTAGAAAAGTGCACGGATGCCTCTCCTTTACCCAGCACATCGCAGAGAGGAGCATCAGTCTCTGCCAGGGGATCCTCATTTCACACAAAGTCCTTGCTGGAGGGCAAGTGTTGGGAGCTGGAAAACTACAGTGTCCAAGAGTCAGTCCCCCGTGGAGGTTCCTTGAAGACCAACTGATGGTGTCGAGATGAACCCCCTGTTGAGAATTGCGGAAGCACACTCATACCAGGAGAGGTAGACCTTGACGGGCAAGAACTCATAGAAAATAGCAGGGCTTTCTCTGTGGTGGGTGCTGGTCCATGTTTCTGGGATTGTTGTCACCAAGAGCCGTACTATCTGAGTTGTGTTTGGTGGCTTAGGTGTGTTGTCCTCGTCTCTGAAGTCAGAAGCCTGGAACTGTGGCATGGGTTAGGAAAAACCAAAGCAAACAAAGGAACAACAGAAAAACAAAACAAACACACAAAAACAAAAACAATGCTACAAAACGGTAGATAAGTGGCAGACGTCTCATTGAAAGTTGGTAAGCGGGAGAGAGTAGAAGCCTTCTGTGGCCTTGGAAGAGGCACAGAATCAGCTTGTGTCCCCTGCCTGCAGCATTGGCCTGCTGTCAGCACATTCCCACTGGCAGATCATTTTGCTTGAGGATGACAGGAGAAAGCCTTCCCTTCAGAGCCCTTCCTGGGCTGCCCAGGAAGCCCTTCTCCGTGAGCCCTGGCGATGTCTCATGCAAGCGTTTTGGATATGCACAAAGCACAGATGTGAAAAACATTTAAAAGTAGTTTTTATCTAAAAACAAAGATGAAGGAGTTGGCTTTTCAGTGGCGAGGCCCCCCTCTGCTAGGATACAAATTTTAAGGATGCATACTGGGTAGACTAAGCCTGCTGCACAGTTATTTTGGGATCCCACACAGCACTGGCTGTTTAGAGTGGAGGCAGCATTTCTGAATTCCCCCTCCTGTTGGGTCCCAAACAGCATGTGGGGAAATTATCCTGGCCTTGCACTGATACCTGCCATCCCCTCGCCGGGCTTTCACAGACCTTGTGCCATTGGGTAGCTGCTTCGGTTTGTGTCTTCAGCCTCCCCCTTCTCCGGTTGGAGATTTTTTTTAGAGGAACATTGGGTTGGCCTTGGAGATTGGCATGTTAGTTAAGTGGGGTAAGGTCATTAGGCAGGCTGTACCGATCCATCTCTGTTCTTTCATGATACCCAACCCCCACCCCATGTCTGATGTGCACTTTATTTTGTCTTTTGTTTTCAGAGTGTGTATGATGTGTATATTCTATGAATATTCATGAATGAATGATGTTATGCATTGCCACAGAGTACAGGTGGAAGTCAGAATTCACACGTGGGTATCAGTCTTCCCCTTCCACCATGTTTGAGTCAGAACCTTACAGGGCTGGCTCTCCCCTGAGCTCCCAGAGAGTCTCATCTCTTATCCTCTCATCTCATAGGAGTGCTAGGATTTACAGATGTGTGTTACTTCCTGTGCGTGCTGGGCATCAGAACTCAGAACCTTTATGAGCCATCACCCAGCACCCAAAGTACATTTTGCTAACACTGCACCCTCACTATCAAAGCTAAATGACCAGCTCCAAAGTATATTTTAAAGACTATATGACCTGGGACCACACACACAGGCACACACTCACATACACACGCACGCTCACATGCACACACATACACACACACACACACACACTCACCAGACTGCAGGCAGTTACAGTAATGACTGAATGAATGTACAAAGGACATAAGCGTCTACTAAACTCAACCACAAGACTTCTGGGCTGCACTCCCAGGCTCCTCCCAACACCAGGCGCCGAGCTCACACACCTGACTTTATCAGCACAGACTCGTGCAGTCAGTACTATTGCTGCTTATATTCGGATGATGGGAAAATTGGCTTCCAGAGAGGTTAAGCAAATTGTGTAAAGTGAAACAGCAGGAAGAGAAAAGGTATTTGTTTACATCTGGCATCCCGGTAGCAGCACAGCTGACTCTGCACCCCCATTGCCACTTGTACCCAAGCTTACTGTTTAACATGGAAGGAACACCTTTAGCAACTCTGGGTTGTTTTCTCTGGACCACTTCCATGTTAGAGATTCAGAAACTCAACATGTGGGGGTTTCTTCTGAGATGCCAGAACCTTAGACTGATCCTTACCTCTGAGTCACCAGCTGAGGTTTTCATTTAGAGATTGTTTCTTCCACATTCTGTAAGAAAGATGGGACCTGACAGGCAGAGGAAGTCCACGTGCCCATGGCGTGTGCGTACTGTGTGCCTCTCCTGTGTATCATAGGGAGCAATGCTATTTGGGCATCCCTGAAGCTGAAGTTCTTGTTCACTGTGTTAGAGTTCTTATAAGCAGGCCTCCTTTCCTCTCAGGTTGGAGCTATGTGGAAGCACCCAGGCATCCAGGCATATGCGCAGGGGAGCTGCCGGAAGCAAAGGGATGAATCCTTATCTTCAGGCTGTAGCAGCAAGTTCTCAGGAAAAAATAACTTCCCAGTTAAATTATTTCCTATTAAGAGTTGCTAAGCAACACCCCACTTAGCTCCTCCAGTGTTCTGTATTTCAGGCTTCCTTTTCACTGTGACCACTAGTACCATCCTCCCCTGACTCAGACAGGAAAGAGCAGAGAGCACACCTCAGATCTGTGACTCCTGTCTCACAGACAGTCCTGGCAACCTGGTAGATCCAAGGTAACTAACCAGGACATGCCTCCTGATGACGTTGATCCTGTCCCGCAGAGTCTTGTGTACCTAAAGCTCATTCCAAGCCAAGCTCCGAGTCTCCCATTTGTAGATGAGCAGGCATTAACAGACAGGTCGGTGTTCTTCTGCTAACTCTGCTTTCCTTTTCCTCTGGTTGGAGCTTTGCATTGTCTTACGTGTAGACCTTGTGCCTGAGTCCTCTCTCCCAGAGAGCTTTGTGGATACAGAAAGGCAGATGTGACATTGCTCCTGCAGAAGGTACTGGAAGAGGTGGAGGGGGGTGTTGGCATCACTTCCCTTTATTGCTGCTGTGACTGGTTGCACACAGGATGCAATGTAATGGAGGAGGTCCCTGCTGGAGGGTACCACCCATCCATCCTGGCGGCCATGGCAATGGAAGCAGATCTCAGCTGTGGTGGAGGAGTGTCGGGCTGCTTGGTTATGGCTGGGAAGATATGAGAGCACAGGAAGAGCAATGCAGTGCTCCCCTTTACTCTTTTAATTTAGCACAGGGCCACTGCCCACAGGATGGGGTTGGTGTTGCCACATTGAGGGTGGGTCTTCCCTACCTTAATCCTTTCTGGAGGCGCTCTCTCTCTCTCTCTCTCTCTCTCTCTCTCTCTCTCTCTCTCTCACACACACACACACACACACACACACACACACACACACACACACACACAGGAGTGCTTCACTAATGCCCTGGGTACTTCTTAATCCAATTAGTAGACAATTGAAACTAACCAACCATTATAATTAGGTGGTTAGCACGCAAGTAGAAGACGTGAAGATGCAAGGGGGCTTCGCAGAAAGAATGGCTTTAGTAGTTAGTAGGAGGGGCGCAGGAGGCTAACGGAGTGTGAAAAGACTGAAATCCATTGTATACACGCGTGCACTATATGGACTTGTGTGACTGTCAAGGAGTAAATAATCAAGGGGGAAACAACAGAAGACTCAAATCTAGAATATTCTATTCCAAATTCCGTGTTCTGTCCTCCTCTTTTTCTGTTTCGTTGAGATGGTGTATTATTGTCTTTACCCAGGCTGCTCTCAGGCTCCGTTGAGCTGTTTCCTCCAGGTCCTGATGTGACCGTCGGCCATCATGGAGCAGTGAGCTATGATGGCTTGCATGCATGGTGCCTTCCTCACAGTCATGACGATGGAGGAAGCCAGCCAATATGGTGACAGTGGAGCTGTGTCCAGTGATAGTGAAAGGCTCTTAGCATCCCTTCGGAGAAGTGGGGCACAGCCAACAGACACTACCTGGCCCCTGCTTCCCCTGGTTACTTGTGGTCTTAGGTCAGAATGTGAGGTTCACTGGAGGTAGGGACTCCAGTGATCTGGCTTTCCCGAGTCCTCCATGACATCAGGGTGACAGGTGAGCTACCTGTGTTCCTGTACCCTAGTAAACACATTTGTTCACAAACAAAAAATAAAATCAACTATCATGCAATACCTCCCAGAACAATCTGTTTAATGCCTTTAAATACTGCTCTGAGCACAGGCCACCTGCCTTCTCTGTGCAGAGGCACTGAGCCCCCAGGAGGTCTCTAATCAGATAAACTGCTTCCCTAAGATTGCAGTGAGTGCTGGGTTCCCATCATTTATTACTGAAACATTTCCAGCTTTTGTTTTGGTAATTGTCCTGCTGTAATGAAGTACCACATGGGAGATATCTCTTTCCTTTTTTTCTTTTAAAACAATCTTTTCTTATTTTACATACCAATCCCAGTTCCCACTCCTTCCCCTCCTTCCTCTCCCCCTCACCTTTCCCCACCCCACCCTCCATCCACTTTTCAGAAAGGGTAAGGCTTCCCACAGGGAGTCAACAAAGTCTGGCACAGCGCTTTGAGACAGGACTAAGGCCCTCCCTCCTGAATCTAGGCTGGGCAAGATAACCCTCCAAAGAGGATGGGCTTCAAAAAGTCAAATGCCGCCCTCCCCCTCTCCTGGAGAAGGAGGAATCCAAGATCATTGTGCTTTTCTGGTGGGCGGTGCTCCCTATCTCTGATACCATGCCTTCTTCTGGTATATTCACATGGGGGCAAGCAGACTGGAAAGGGGCGTAGATGTTGAGTCTAATGGAAAAAGCATGGTGGATGGATAGCCCTGGCAACTCTGAATCCTCTTATCAAAGTGTAAGCCCCAGTTAGGCTCAGTCACCCACTGTAGGCCCCACCTGTCAGTACTGATGCACCTGCAGCATGAGGCATAGAGGGGCACACTCAGACGGTAGCAGAGCATAGAGGGGCACACTCAGACGGTAGCAGAGCAGAGAGGGGCACACTCAGACGGTAGCAGCCTCGGGTGGTTCATCCCAGCCTTACCATCTTGAGAATCCGCAGTTTCTCTAAACCCTTGGGGCACGCTGGGGTTTCCCGCTGAAGCCTGGAAGCTGCCAGCACTGGCAGCCATCCTCTTAACCTCCCTGAAGGTCACCCTTGGGACAATGACAGGAAGCCCTCCGTGAGTGGAATTAGTAGTATTTCCCCAGTAGAGACTGGTTAGGGCCCTCAGTTCTCATGCCTCTTTATAACAGTGGCAGCATAGGACCGTAGTGCTGCCTGAGAGACGGCAGTTCCGGAGGTGGTGGTCAGACACCTGCGCAGGGCACAGGGCCATGCTGCTGCTTTATCTCTCCCTGGCCTTTTGCTCTTTGCCGTTGTCATTGTCACTTTTAGCTTGCAGCTGTATCAGGCCAGGCAGCCTTTCCCTGTGTGTCTCTGTTGTCATGTGACAATCTCCTTCTGGCACATTAGTCACACTAGTTCAGTCACACATGCCCTTATCCTAGCAAGGAATGGCTATGATGACCCTATTCCAAATAAGGCCATAGCCTGAGGTCCGAGGCTAGGGCTCCAGCGGTGGCTTTTTGAAGGGAGTGGGCCATCCTTTGACCCGCTGCGTGCGCCACAGAGGGATCTGGTAAGATACAGTTTATAGAAGTTGTGTTTCTTTGCTTTTATATGTGGAAATGTTCAAAGACTCATCAGACTGAACACTGAACTCTAGACATTGACTGTGTCCAGAATCTCTTATGTGGGTCCCAGAAAAGTCCCGTTGTGGGTCTCCTGCTGCAGATTTTGGTGAACATTTTCAAACCACGATAGTAAAGCAGTTACATCAAAGCGGACCCTTTAAACCGGTCTCGGGGGTAGCCCAGGCCTCGCTGACTCTGGGGATCTGTCCACCTGTGTCTGCTGTGATGCTGAGGGGAGGGTAAGGAACGGTGTGGCAGATGCTGCATCTCAAAGACTAAGAGCCCCCAAAGATCATTTGTTTTTGGTCCCTGGATTTTCTTCAGGAAGAGAAGAAGTTCCTGTTATTAGGAAGGTTCTTCCAGCCACCTGAATCCTGGGGAAAGGGAATGACAGAGAGAAATAGGCGAGCAAAGCCTTTGAGGGCGGCTGCTTCTGCTAGAAGAAAATGGGCTGGGTGCTGACTTAGGCTGAGAGCAGACTGATGGGCCTAATAAAAGTCTTGGTTTTGCTACACATGATTTCTGACTGTTTTTGTTTGCTTGCTTAAATTGAGCTGTTATTTTACAGAGGAGGTTTGGTGCCCGAGGGTCCATTAATATACGACATTCTATGCCCCTGTGCAGATTATGTTAAATTTATTCTACAGGAAGTTGCTTTTAGCACCTTTATTATCTAATAAATTTAAAGTTAAGATGAACAAGTATTTTGAATCCAGTCATGCAGTCATTTCATTCTGATGTAGGCTGCGCTAGAGATGTGTGCACTGAAGCTGGATGAGGTAACAGAAGCCCAAGTTACTTTCCCACCTCAAGCAACTAAAACGGGACAAAATGAATGAAGCAATAATTTTAAGATAGTTGGAAATATACTGCAGGAAACACACCTGCAGCAGAGGGGAAAGAGATGATGGGTCTAGGTGCAACCAGAGAGGGGGATGTAAACAGACCCCAGCAATGTGCTGAGGAACAGAAGGAGATTGGAATCTGAAAGGGTAGAGCACTCAGGGGCTAGGAAAGGGGAAAGGGGAGGGAAGAAGAATAGGAATCGCTCCTGAACTTGAGGGTACCACTGTTCTTCTGCAGACCTCTAAGGAGCATGTGATGCTGGACTCACCAAGGTCAGAGAAGGAAGCGGGAGGGGCAGAGTGTAGCAAAGCCCTCACTCAACTGGAGAACCTAACAGGGACATTGCCTCGGGGCAGGGAATCATCTTATCACAGGGACCAAAGGGCTTGAAACTCTACCCAGTGAAGAGAGATTCAGAATACATGCTTTCTACATCCATAATTCCATTCAGAGATTTTGTCACTTTTATTTTAATAGCTGATGGACAAACAAGAAAAAAAAAACATAAGAATATAAGCTGTTTGAATAGCACTATGGAACAAATTGGTCAAGCTGATTTCTAAAATATTCCTACCAACAATGCAACATATCGACTTTCTCAAACGCATTTGGAATTTCCAAGAAAGAACATGTTCTGAGCTGCCGTAGTTTACTAAATTAGAAATGATTACCGTCATACAATACATGAAAAACGCGGAAAATCAATAAGTAATTGGAAAATAGCAACCTACTTCTAAATAGCCTATGAGTCCAAGAAATAATTATGAGAGACATTAGAATGAATATTGGGCTCAATAAAATGAAAACACGTGCAGTACTCGGAGGGAGTGTCACAGCTGTGGCTTATCCAGAAGGAAGAAAGGGCTCGAGTCAGTAGGGTCAGGTTCCATCTTCAGAAGCTAGAAAGTGGCGTGAAAACTATCAGGAAAAAAGAAACGTAAACACTGAAATTTTATACAGAAAAATCATAGTGATGATCAATGAAGTCAAATCTGTTTCTTTGAGAAGACCAGAACAGTCGATCCAACTCCAGCCAATTGATCAGGAACAAGGATGGGGGCAGTTTATCAGCACTGGGAATATGAGAAGGGTTATTTATAAATTCTGTAGTCTTTGAATGGATAAGAAGACCCTACTGTGAGCAACTATTTGAGTTTAGAATGTGAATGTCCCGAAGGCCCACGTGTTCATGTGATCCCCAGCCATCGGTTCTATTGGTTGATAGAATCTTTAGTAGATGAAGCCCAGTGTGGTGAATTTAGCTAATTAGGGAACATATTTTCAAAGGAGATCTTGGCACCCCAGTCCTTGTCTCTTTATTTTTCTTTCTGGCTGCTATGTGTTGGGTAGCTTCATCAACCATACTGTCTAGACATGATGTACTTAAAAGTAACAAGACCAACTACCTATGTGCTAAAACCTTCAAAACTACAATCCCAAATAAATCTTTATTTTGTTTAAGTTGATTATTTCAAATATTTTTATAGTAACAGAAAATTAATTTGTACAACTTTACCCAATGAATTATACAACCCCAACCAAAAAGGATATATTTCTTGCAATCAAATTAGAATAGATCTATATATTAGAAATAACTTGGAAAAAAGAATAAAAATCATTTGATTAAAAATTTAAGATATTTTATTTTAAAAAAATCTCCAAAACTAATGATTTTTCTGGTAAGTTATACAAATATTTAAGAAAGTAATAATCACAGTATTAAAAATTACACAAAATAGAAAAGATATTTCCTACATCATGTCATGAAATTATTGTTATTCTCATGTCTTAACCAAGGACATTTTATAAAAAGAAAATAAGCCCTGTAGTTTTCATGAATATAAATAAAAAAACTAAACGATGAATTTATCCAGTTTTAATACTCATATTATGTGCATGTGTATAAAGACAGAAAGGACAATATTGGTATATATGCAAAAGACATAAAAATATATGAATATATAAATAATTTATCATAAGTATATAAAGTTGGTTTAATACTGAAAGATTTGTTTCTGAGATCTGGCACATTAATCATCATTTCAGTAGAGTTGCTACATCAGCCTTTCATCAGACACTAAAGAGTTACTTGACAACAAGGTGGTGGTGGTGCACGCCTTTAATCCCAGCACTCTGGAGGCAGAGGCAGGCGGATCTCTGTGAGTTCGAGGCCAGCCTGGTCTACAAGAGCTAGTGCCAGGGCAGCCTCTAAAAGCTACAGAGAAACCCTGTCATTAAAAAAAAAAAAAAAAGAGTTACTTGACAAAATTCAACACTTGTTTATGGTAAATTACAGGTCCCCTAGGGATCTGGAATAAGAACTTCTTTTAACTGATAAAAGCCATTACAAACTGTAGGGTCCTGCTTAGCTGTGAACTTCTGAATGAGACCCCTGCCATCAGGGACCAAATAGGATGGTCTTTTTCACTTCTGCTCCCTTTCAAATACTTGACTTTTTCTCTCCCTCTCTCTTTCTTTATTTCTCACACACATGCCTTACTGAGTCCATTTTGTATTCTTCCTCTGTCCATTTGTTTAGGGTGATGATTCCCAGTTCTCCCTCTCTCAGCAAAGGATTGAAGAGATGAATTGTGTTCAAGAATCTAACACTTTCTAAACTCCTATAGATTCAGCATAATCCCAGTCAAGATCTCAACAACTCTGTTTGCATAGTGTTAAAAAAACCCAGGCCCCTGAGTGTGTGTGTGTGTGTGTGTGTGTGTGTGTGTGTGTGTGTGTAAATGAACAACACTGAGGTTGTTGAGAAGGGAGGGAAGTAGCAGAAGAAATAGAATATAGAGGTCATACCCTATTAGATATGGAAAATTTTCTGTTAGTCAGCAATAATCAGGATAATGAAGTGTTTATATAAGCAGACATTTAGGGCAGTGGAACACAGTAGACTGTCTAAAAATAGTCCCCCTGCATACATGCTCAATACACTTTGACAGTATTCCAAGAAAATTCGATGGAGAAAGCATAAACTTTACAGAAACAGCTACTGAAAACAACTGTAGAGCCTTGCACTAAGATAAACCTTTGCCACTAACTCACAGTGTGTTAACGTTAACACAGAGTACCATAGACTTAAATATTAGTGCTGAAGATACTCAACATCTCAAAGGAAGTGTGAGGGTGCTTCTCTGCTGCTGTTGGTGTTGAAGGCATTTAAAAAGAACCCGGGAGAAGTCAACTATTAAAATCGAGAGGAGAACAGAGTCACTGGGAAGCTCATAGAGTGGCGATGTTTCCTTCTGTTTTATGATCTACAGAGAAGATGATTCTGTGAGCGAAGATTTAGTAGCCAATAAAATTTTAAAAGTTTGGAAAATCAGCTGCCTAGTCTTTTAAAGTCAGTTGCTGTCTAGTATCTTTTATGATGGCTTTCAACAATTGTGCACATGGTACACATTCACAATGTGTAGGTATTTTCTTTAATGTTCCCGGAACACAAAACTTCCTTTATTGAACTCTTTGACCTCCCGACTGGAGATATAACTCAACAATGAGGTTTTCCAGGGAGCACAGAATACACCCTTTCAAAGCTGTGAGGTAGTGAGATAGCCTCTGCTGTTGGCAACAGGAAGCCCAGTTTTCAGGTGAAGGGAAACAAAGAGGGAAATTATTTTAATGAAGACAAAATGATAAGAGTAGATAGTACAGTATTGGGGCTGATAGAGATAATTAGGGCATGGGAACCAAATTGGGGAGCTTGAAATGAACCATTTTCGGTGCAAGTACAGTGGGGATGGTGTGTTCTGTTCAGTATACAGAAGCACAACTTCAGAATGTAATTTATAAAAACTGAGTAAAAAGTATCTTTTGTAAAATGCATATACATACTCACTAAAGATACAGATATAAGATCTAGGTGGATTAAAATCTACATGAAGAACACAGTTCATTAATGTTCTCATAAAATGTTAAGAATAGAACGAAAAAATAGTTTATAAATAAAAGAAATAATTATAAACTATTAAAGCATATAAAATTAATTCAATCTACTTTGCTTCTTTACTTAAATCTGCGTGGGCACACAGGGCAGCATGGAAGAGTTGCTTGTGCCCATGTTGCCTGTCACAGAAGGAAACCCAGGGTTGGTGTAGAAGGGTCAGGGAAATAAGTAAAGCTCGGGTATGAAGGTAAAGACACATTAGCCGGAGGCCATCCTGGACCCGCGTAGACACATGAGGGATTCAGTCAGACTCTGGATCCACATCTTTGGAGAATCTCAAGCAGAGCCTTTGTATAGCAATGAATACTCCCTCCTTTATCAAGAATTCAAACCACCTGCTTCCTGGGGCTCACATGGATGTCCAAGGCTTTGGGGTGTGAACACGGTCTCAGGCTTGCCTTCCAAACTGGACACAGGAGCAAGCCTTTGTGACCCATCTGCCGCTTTGCGCGACGGCATCTGTGAGCTTGGGTCTGTCTGCTTGTGGGCTCTGAAGAGTGGACCAGGACCCTTCACCCACAAAGTAGAAGTTTGGTCTTAAAAAGTAGCGTCTCCCACATCGCGGTTATAAAGAGCCAGTCCTGTCAGCCAAGATTTTCCGGGCGCCTGTCCTGTGGGAGGGCTGCGTGGGTCCAGAAGGCTTTTGTAGCTGTGTGTGGATGAGCTGACTGTGGGGATTCGGTGCACTTTTCTCCAGAATGCTAATTTGTGATTAACTGCTGCTAAGAGAAGGCTCCTGTCTGCTAACCAAAATACCTTCCTTTGGTACTGTGTTAACGCTTGAGCCAGACAGGGGTCTGGCTTTATATGATCCTGGGGCCTCTGTCCTCAGCATGGCTTAGCAGCAAACTTACATGTTAATAATGATTAGACATGAACAGAGTTCCTTTTCCCCCACAAAGTAAGCAAGGGATTTTGAAAAAAGCCACTCAACATTTAGGAGTTCTCTGAAATCTGAGTACCCAGCACTGCTGTTTTTCTGTAGGGTTGACCTGAGATGGGACTTTAATTATAGATTACAGTTTGTAGATTTGGTCCTTCTCTGTCTTTTGTCAACCTGCTGTTATTGACTGGTCACACTGGGTGATAGGCTTGTGCTATTTTTCTGGTAGGTTCTCAGGCACCTTTTTATCACCCCCTCCCACTCCTGGGAACCGACTTTCATTCTTATGCAGAGTGGTGCCCAGCAAGGAGGATGGGTGTTTCCAGAATGCTAGCAGTTTCTACTGCCTGGGCCAAACCAGGCCTTGGTTTTATCTGACATCTTCTCTCCCAGACACTGTCCACTCATGATTTAATACAGTTGCCAGTGTAGGGACTGTTGTCCCCTTAGGTCATATGACAGTGATTTAAGCTAGCTGGCATCTAGAGTCAGCAGTTAGCAGACACAGTTCAGAGCAGAAGATGCTCATTTCAAAGCACCAGGAAAACTCCTATTGTATAAAACCTGTTAATCACATGGATATATTTTTCCTCAACAGTAAAATTTCTTAATGAGAAAACATGATTAAAATTCATGTCCTTAGGAGTGGATGCCCAAAGTGCTGGTGACCGACAACAGCTAAGGTTTCATTCTGATCCAAGCCAACTCTATTTTCAGTAGCAGTCACAGGGGCAGACGTGGCCCAGGCTTCTCTCGTGTTTCAGCATACCTTGACAGTGGACTTGGGCATTTGTGACCCCTAGACATGAGCAAAGTCCCCAGAGTGCGGAGCCCTTTGTTTCCCTGGAGGGTTAGCCAATGCACTTGTGGAGACAGAGGCCACTGGTAAACCTCAGAAGCCCTTTGAAAAGCCAACAACCTTCCCTCAGTTTTGAGTGAAGTGGAGCTTTGATATAGCTGCACATTCCATATTTGTAAATTTTCTGTCCTGAAACTTTTTGATAACTCTACAAATCAATTCTTGGTGTTTTTCACAGGCAGATTCAGAGTGTTACAAGTTGTCAGTCCCTTGAGATTCCCATTCCCACCGATCCTTGAAAGGGCACCGTTCAGCTCTCATGAAACTCTCAAGGGTCTTCTTTGTGTTCTGTCCAGTGTTGTATCCTTTGTATTCTCCTGCTGTGTGGTGATGCATTTGTCATTTGCTGTTCTGTGTTCAAGCTGAAATCTTCTCCAGGGCTGACCCAGTGATAGGCTGCCCAATCCCATTTCTCCAGGGCTGACCCAGTGATAGGCTGTCCAATCTCATTTCTCCAGGGCTGACCCAGTGATAGGCTATCCAATCCCATGTAGTCATATATAAATACAAATACTATGACCAACACTAACTAGAGTCACAAGAGGAGGTCATGACATTGTGATGCAGGGCGGGGGCAAAGGATGAGTTGCAAAGGGATGAGCTGAAGTGGTAATAATAAAAATACAGTACTTACATATAAAATTATCAAAAAAAGGTTAAAACAGGAGCCAATGACAGAACTGTTGTGAACATCTTTCTCTGTAGCTGGCCTGACCTCAAAGTTAGTAGAATGATGAAGACATCGTGGTTGGGGGGAGAGCGTCACATGTGAGGGCCTCTTTGAATATCCTGCAAACCAGGGTAGGTGTCAGTTAAGAAGTTCACTTAAACACAAATGCATACACATACAAACAAGAGTCCATGTGTATTTGAAACCTCAAAATAAATATCCAAAATATCCAATAGTCTCTTTTCAAAGACTAATTACTTTTTGAGTTCCCACAAACAGAATGTCTATCAATGACTTGCAGGAAGGTATCACTAGGGATCTCCAGAGCCCACACTGTATAGAAATGTCAGTTTGATTTTAGTAGACATTGCCACTGTGCAAGAACCTATAAGGCCCTATATCAGGGCAAAGAAGAAGAAGGACTGCCCTTGGACCTTGAGTGTAGAGCTTTAGGACAACAGGAGACAAGTGAGTAGGAAGGGAGGGAGGTACCAGGTCCAGGTTTGAGAATCTAGGATTTCAGAGTGCAAGAAACAAGGCTCTTTGATAAACACAGGCATTGAGCCTTGTGGAGGAGTGGTTGCCTGCCATGCGCAAGGCTCTGAGTTCCATCTGTAACATCGCAAACAGTCAATCAATCCATCATTCCGTCCCCCAGTGCATCCCTCATTTGGTATAAAACTGGAGCTTTGTGTGCTCAGAGCCATGCAATGAAATGGGGAGGGAGGTGGATGGAGCAACAGTAGATGATGATAGCATCCTCGGAATGGTCGGAGAAGTAAGAGGAACCGTAGCTAAATACAGGGATTGCAGCGTTGAGGAAAGAATTTAACAATGGTGAGTTGAGGACAGATGTCAGACATTGCAGAGGCTGAGGTTTGTTGGCTACTGAGGCCTGCTGCTAAATTAGAAATGATAGGGAATTTACGTCTCCTGAGGCAAGAGGAAGCTCCGTCATGCATTGCTTTTTCATTTACTTAGAAACGAGCCCCACTCGGAGATGGCACTAAAATCATTTAGGAAAGGTTGTCCTTGATTTCCTTTCACAGGGAGATAGATGATTCACTGAGAAAAGGCACTTTGGGCTCTGCTTTAATGATTATGCCCTGAAATGTTTAATTACAGAAGCTTTTCAAGTATTTTTTTCCTGAGTTACTTAGGAAAAAAAAAATCTTTTCATTTGGGTTTTCAGAGCTAAAGCATACATGCCTAAGAAAGAATTGTCTGATTTTCTTTCCGCTGTGACACCTTGGGCCCTGTTCTTCCAAACTAGCTCCATGGAGCAATGGTCTCAGGGAGATAACATTCTGATTCAATGGGCCTTGCATAGTAACCAGAATAATATCATGTTGAAAGTTCACGGACATTAAGAAGATAGAGCAATGGCTCTGTCAACAATGGTCAAATATTCCAATGACCTCACATTGTGAGGAATCTGTTAGGGAGAAAAATCAAACAAGCTATAGCTGTTTATCTGAATTTTAAAAAATTAACTTATGAAAAAACACAATACTAATCTGAAAATATCGGCTAAGACATAAAAGCCAGTTTGTTCTCAACCCATGAACACATGAGGCATATACATACTCAGAGTTAAGGGAGCCAGGAGCAAAAAATCAACTGGTTGATTGACTTCAACCAAAGTAGAAGATGCTGCTGTCTCTGCATTGTAGATGAGGGGCTGAAGTTTCAGAAGTCAGCCTGGGTCACCACTAGGGTCACCATGGAGCCACTAGAGGTTGAACATGGTTTTCCATTTTGGCCATGTGACCTTGGCCAGAGTTGAGGTTGATAAGACAAGTGAAAAGCATTTTTGAATACAATTTTCTTAGACGATGAAATTTGAATGTCTTAGAATCAAACAGCCAAGAGACTCAATCTTGACTAGAAAGGAATCGCAGGGTTTAGAGGCAGGTGGGGTGTCTAGCCGTGACTGGCCAGCTGGTATTAGAGAGCTCAGGAATGCATGCACACCTCCAGGAGGTTACCACCTGCTTGTTAGTAGCCAAGCTTCCTAGGGTAGGGAGTCCTTAGGATCTAATCCCTGCCTTCCTGAGGAGGGGCTTAGTTGAGTGTTCCTGCATGAATCATTGATGACCCTAAATGTTTTAAGAAAGATAATGAGTTGATTCATAGGTTAATGGATGTGTCTCCTCACCCATCCTCTGAAGTTGGTGACGAATGTCTAAACTGGTAAAGTAGCTATCAGGGGAACCCCTTCATTTGGAAACCGGTAAACTGGTAAAGTAGCTATCAGGGGAACCCTTCATTTGGAAACTGGTAAACTGGTAAAGTAGCTATCAGGGGAACCCTTCATTTGGAAACTGGTAAACTGGTAAAGTAGCTATCAGGGGAACCCTTCATTTGGAAACTGGTAAACTGGTAAAGTAGCTATCAGGGGAACCCCTTCATTTGGAAACTGGAGTAGTAGTCTCCAATGTTCCAAATCAGTGTTGCCCCTGTGGTTGACTGAAAGCTGGTATCACCTTCCAGAACTTAATAATCAACGCTTCAAACAGTGGCATTAGAAGAGAAGGCTCGTGTAATAAGAGGCACTTGGCATCATCTCCCAGTCTGTGATACCAGCCACAGAGAGGGTGCAGTTACGCTAATGTTGTTCTGAGCAGATGTTTCCATAGCAGCTACACGTTTCTTCTTGTTTAAAGTTATTTCAAAATATTTACTTATTTTATGTGTCTGGGTGATTTGCCTATATGCGTGTCTGCACCATGTGCTTGCCTGGTGCTCAAGGAGGCTAGAAGAGGGCATTGGCTCCCCTGGCACTGAGTGACAGATGGCTGTGAGCCACCCTGGGAATTGAACCTGTGTCCTCTGGAAGAACAGTCAGTGCTTTTAACTGCTGAGTCATTTCTTCAGCGCCACAGTTGTTTCTTGTGTCCCAGCAGCCAGCTCACATCTGTCTCACTTGTGTCACGTGACAGCTTCTCAGGCACTCAGAGGAAGACTGAGTGGGGTTATAAGTCTCACCTATCCGTCATCCAGTTCTCCCAGCACCACCCTGCACCCAGCGTGGCTTGTTTTATGTCACCTGCCTAAGCCAGGGCACCAGTGATTCCACCCAGCACCAGTTGGAATCCTGTCCTAAAGGTATTTTTATAGATGCGGTTAAACGTGTATAGTTAATTGCTTTCAAGAAAATGACCCTTGACATTTGGGGCTGAATCCACTCAGCTGGAGGCCATTAATGCAAACCCAGAGCTTCCCGAAGGCAGAGATCTTCAGCCTCAAGCAAACAGCATCAGCTCCCTCTGTTTCCAGCTTTCCCCATGAATTCTAGTTCTGCAGAGCCCAGGTCACTCTGTTTCTTGTGTTCAATTTCCCTGGCTTGTTTTTTTTTTGTTGTTGTTGTTGTTGTTGTTGTTTTGGTTTTTCGAGACAGGGTTTCTCTGTGGTTTTGGAGCCTGTCCTGGAACTAGCTCTTGTAGACCAGGCTGGTCTTGAACTCACAAAGATCCGCCTGCCTCTGCCTCCCAAGTGCTGGGATTAAAGGCGTGCGCCACCACCGCCCGGCTCCTGGCTTGGTTTTTATCAAAGAATTCTGATTGCTACACCTTTGTCACACAGAGCTGCCTCACAACCTTGTTTAACTATCACGTCCTTAGATTGTCCCCAAAACTCCAAAACCGTTTGCTTTCACAGAAGTCTGTCATTTATGTCACGAGTGACCTTGGTCAGTGGTTCCTATGTTCAAAGCACACTTTAATCTGTCTTTCTTTGTGACTCGGAGTTTTGCTGTCTTTGGTTTCAGGAGTCTATTGCTCTCGTGAGACATCTGTCGTTCGCCTCTGATGAAGTTGTGAAGAGTTTCTCCTCTGTCCTTTTTGCCTGTTGCATTTTCTCAGGATGTGTTGCATATAAAATTTCCAAATGAAAATTAAACTAATCCCTCTTCTGATTTTGAGAGGTCCTATTTATGACCCCCCCACACACACATATACACTCTGCCCGTGGGACATGAAGGAGTGCACATTCGTGAGCTTATGCTAACACGTAGATTCTTGACCTGCGTGGAGTTGACCCAGTGGAATGCGTAGCGTGTGGATCCAGTTCTCCCTTCACCCTGCAGCTGCCTGGCTGCTCCAATGTGGGTTTCAGCAAGGTTGTCCCTCTTTTCCATGAAAGACCTCCAATCAGAGCTTGAGTCTGTTCTTTGGAGAGGTTTTGTAGTTTACTTAAATACTGAACAGTCATTTCATATTAAACACATTATTGTAATTCTTTTCTAGAATTAGAAAAGATATGCAGATGTCTTATTTGAGTTATATGGAAATTATAACTTCTGTGGAGGGCACCCCTCCTTCATTTCTGTTCCTCTTCCTCACGCTGGTTTGTTTCATGTGCTTATGTGAGTCATTACTGCATTTATTCTGTTTGTTACTTTGTTATGAGTAGCATGTGCTCCCCACTATGTATTTTATGTTTTCATGCTTTAAAGAATTAATTTTAATTTTCTGGTTTTTAGATCTGTTTGTATGAGTGTGTGGTCTACATGTGTGTCTATGCACCACCTGTCTGTCTGGTGTCCTAGACGATAAGAATGAGGCTCTGGGATTGGAATTACAGGTGGTTGTGAGGCCTCACATGGGTGTTGGGACCCCAGCCAGTGTCCTCTGCAAGAACAGCAAGGGCTCTTGGCTGCAGAGCCTTCCCCCAGGTCCTGTTCTTAAACTTTTCTACATGTTCATTGACTTTGTGTTTCTATTATGTCCTCACCTTCTACTACATTTCTTACAGTTTATAATTGTTTTAAATGCACATCTAAATTTTCAGAAGCTTTTACTGTGTGGTAGAATGGCTTCTGCCTTGTTTCCCTTGGTTCCCGTGCCTCTCTTTCCTCATCACTGTGTCGTTACCCTTAAGGACAGAGGTGGTAGCTGGCGTCTGGGCCATTTCTCTGGGAGAACTTTCACTAGTGTTTCAAGGTTAAGGGATTTGAACCAAACTTTCTGTTTACCTAATTCGTTTATCTGCACTAAGCACGCACTGCATTTCCTCTCTAACCGCTTTTGTTTGTTTGTTGTTGTTGTTGTTGTTTTTAAAAAGCATTGTGTAGTTTTGTTAAGTGCTCTTTGACATTTGGGGGAAACTGTCTCATAGATCTAGGACTGTGGTAGGTGATGTAAGGACCTGAGTTGTTTGTGGCAGTCTCTAATGTTTTAAGAACATGGATTTGCTTCTGGATACTTTTTATCCTGAGTTACAGCTTGTCTACTGTCAGACTTGGAGGCTCCACTTTAAATGTTACTTCTTTTGTACAATACATTATTTCAATCCTTTTATTTTTAATTCCTGGCTATTGTAAGAGGTTCTTGCATAAAAAGAAAGACTTTTGGCCTGCAAGCCGTTATGTAGGTAAGACAGAGCGGCCATCCAGGTCTGTCGATGTTATGGGTGTGCTCTGTATGTGTGTGCAGCCTGGGTACACAGTGTTTGCTGCACTCCGTGGACTTTGCTTGTTAGTTTTTAAGAGGAGGTCATTTCCTTGGGCGCTTAGGAAGAAGTGCATTCCTGTCTCCTTGCTTGTGGACTCCCTGCAACAATAGTGGTTCTGATTGAGAAGCAGGCCTGTGGGACGCCCAATGACTATGGTTAGATGTGTGGTATTTAAGATACCATACTCTGCCTGTGACTCAGGAGTCTGTCCTTCTGCATATGGGGAATCCTTTTTAATGACTCTTCTGTGTATTCTGTGCCCAAGTTAATGCTTAGGCAACTGAAGGTGGGCATTTGCTGCCTCTCCTCTGTGGGCTCCTGTGGTGTGGGATACCCCAAAGCAAGAGGGGGCTCACTGCTGCTGTATACTCAGGCTGTGCCCTTGAACTGACAACAAAACAGTGAAAACAAAATGGAGCCCAGTTTCCTCTTTGAGATGTGGAATAAATGACACGGGAGCTCGCGGAAGAGGTAGTGGCTTTCTCTGTGGAAGTCATCGGCCTGGGAGAGCATTTACACTCCAGTTTCCAGGGGAGAAAACAATCTTCAAATAGCTCAATCTTCACTTAAACCATCTTCAAAATTTCCAGACTTGAAGTGTGAATATTCCCCCTTGAATCCTGCCTTGCTGACTCTCCCTGTAGGTCCCTATTTCCCACTTCTAAGCATTGGTAATTTTTTATTATCACACAGTTGGACAGAGACAGTATTGAGAGATGTTCACTCAGAAGACATTTCAAAACAGTGTTCAGATGTACACATGACATCTTACTAAGTGATCAGGTTTTATTTAGTAGTATATGTGCATATTCATATACATACATGCATATAATAGCAATTAATATAAAGTAGACCATGAGTTTAAACAAGAGGAAAGGGTGCTTTATAGGAGGATATGGAGGGAGGAAAGGGCAGGGGAAATATTGCAATTACATGACAATCTCAAAAATGAAAGAGATGATTACAAAATAAAATTAATAACAACATCTGACTAATAAAACACACACACACAAAATATAAGGATGATAACGTAAGTAGAAAAAACTGTCACACGTGACTCTAACCTGTAGAGCTGGCACTGTCATGGTCTGGATGGTTCTGGGCTGGTAATCACTCACCTGAACCAAGGCTGCTGCTCCGTCTGTTCACTGGCGTGCTCTGACCATGGCTCAGGGGCACCGAATCTCCTAAACTGACACTCAGTGTTGGAATCAATTCCAACTCTTCTAGTTATTGTGGTCACGTCCTGATAAATAAATAACCTTTCCCAGGAGACCATTTTGTTGTTTTTAAACACTTGCATCTTAATATTAGATACAGAAAGTGAAATCCCTGATTCAAAAGTTTCATGCAGGAGGCTTTAAGATACCATACCCTGCCTGTGACTCAGAAGTCTGTCCTTTTGTGTTCCAGAAACTGATCCTGGTTCTGATGTTACCGTTCTGATTTTTGGCTTGCGTGTGCTATGTAATCGGACCGTGTTTGTTTAAAAATAACAATGGGAAAGTAAGACTAGCTGAGGTTTTACACTCCTGCTTACAGCATGCTCCTGGTGGTACTGCCAGAGTCTCCCTCATGTGTAATATCTAGAAAAGCCATGACCACATATGGTTCCACTAAAACTTGTGATGTAATTGGTGAAATGCGCTGAAACAGGGAACATGTGAAGAACCAGCCCCGTAGATGCAGTGTCATGCCTTACATAGGGTTGACCCTGTGCAGCTACTCATACAATTAACAAACCAAGCCGTAAACTCATATACTATGTGATTTGAAAACCTATATAACTTATATAAACTACCTTCAAGTGTTTTTTATTCATATATGTATTATAATTATATGCTATTAGATAATTAGGATGTGCATTATTTGATATATTTTTAAATTTAGTTATATGAACTTATTACAGAAGATTTATTTTCAGGCAAATTTTTATGTGTTTGTGTGAATGCCTGCATGGATGTAAAATATGTATGTGTGCTACATGCGCGCCCGATGCCTGCAGAAGTCTGAAGAGAGAGCCCAGTGCCATGAGAGTGGAGGCACTGAACCCAGGAATTCTGGGAGAGCAGCGCTCGCTCTTCACTGCTGAGCCATCACTCCAGCCCAGGGGTAAAATTTAAAATTATAATTTTACCTGCTTTGCTCATGTTTAATGGAGGGTGTGACATAAAATATTTACAGTCTGCGCAGGCAGGGAAGTCTGACTGCATGAGCATACTTTTCACTGTGACCTTATTCGCCAGTTATATTGGCAGTTTAGAACAATAATAAAATTTAAAGTTGCTTTAGATTGGAGTATTAATTATTAATTTGCAATGGAAACTGGACAGAATAGTATTATTTTACAAATAAAAGTTAGTTCTCAGACTTAAAGATTATCCTGTTGATTTGAGCGATATGAATTTATCTTGAGAAGCTGTCTTTTGGGATGGAGTGTTTGCTTTTTAATGGTTTGGTAAATGCATGGTTTGAAGGAGATGGAAGGGGTAGTTTCATTGCCTGAAGGGTATCAGGACTTACTGCCCAAAGACTCAGAGCTTCAATTAACGTGAATATGTTTAAGTTACTGAAGTAAGACACTCATATTGACATATGCATATTCTGTGAATTGCACACCCCATAAACAGCATGAATATTCTCTGAAATGTTATTGCAGTTAGCTTCAAATAAATAAATATTCTGCTTGCTGTAATGTTCAGAGTTTAAATATTAATAGTTTATGGAAATATTGCTTATTCCTGCTGTAGTATTTAATGTGGTTTCTATTTTTTAGAGTTTAAAATATAACCATAAATTGTTGCATGGGGGTAATTCATGAAGCGTTTGTAGCCTCGATGTAATAATCCATTGTTTTCCATTTTAATATTCATGCAGCACAGCATAACATAAGATACGTGATTCCATCTCCTTTTGCTGAGGCTCGATAGGACTCTTTAGTCAAACTGAATTTTTAAAGGAGATGTGTTTGTTCCTTTAATTCAGTAAGATTAATTTGCTTTCCTTTGCTGACCACTTGGTCCTAGACAGCAGTCATTCTCAGCTGGGCTTCACACTGATAAACAGTATGGGAGTCAATACACTTTTGCAATGTAGGCTCTTAGACTCTATCCCAGAGTCAGATACATTCTAAGTGACCGAGCCGTCTGTGTTAGCCAGCTCGCCTGTCGTGCTGATGCCCACAACAGTTTAAGAACCATAAATTTTCCTACTTGAAAGCCCCTGTTACCCTGCATCCATGTTCCATGCTGGTAAAATCAATTCCATATGAGGCTTCCCATGAAGCCCTGCTGATAGGTTCCTGTGATAACATGGCCAAGCACTTTACAGTTTTCTGGTTGGAAACAAACTTATACCTCTTTCTAGTTGTCTGAGTTGGGCTTGTTTATTCAGTCATGGCTACTTGCCCTCTGGGGACAAAAGGATGTAGTAACCTCAGCTGTGGTACCTTCTGCGTCACTCCTGTGTAGGTTTTGTCTCTCTGGCAGGAGACCCCAGGTTATACTGCAGCCTCCTGCACAATGGTAGGGACTCTCAGGGTCTCAGAAACACCCGTCTCCTCTCTCTGTCATGTTCCTTGGATCTCTCTGGAAGATGCAAAGCCAGTGACGCTTCAAGACGAAAGAAAGACCCCGATTCTTCCATAGAACTTGGAAAGTCGAGTCCCAAAGGGAAGACATGGGAAGAGAATAGACTGTCTGCCAGATCAGGGCCCTGCAGTCAAAACTACTGACATCTGGGTGGAGGATTTCTGGCCCAATGTCCACTGGTTCGTTCAGAATCAAAGGCAGCAGAAAGAGGGCCGAGTTCCCGTGAAGGTGAGAAGTAAATCATTGTGGACAAAAGAAATTGAGACTGTGCACAGTCACTAAGATAGGAGAATGACCATGTTTGCTGACGTCAGATGAACCCCCAGCTTTCAGTTAGTAATGTCGTTCAAAACAATCCGAGCAGAAACAAGTGAAACACAGATTTTATTTCAAGCGGTTTCCTCACTTGAGGCCTGGACTGCAGCTTGTGACCCTACCATTCTGCTCCTCAGGGATGCTGAAGCCATGATGGCGGTAGCCCTGATTAGACTCTGATTAGGTAGCTCTCGTGGGATATTGCAATGTCTAACGTTCTGAGAGTCCTGGTGCTTCACACGAGAGTAAGGAGGTATGGGAAATGATATTGTTTTGATTAATGAGCTTTGGACCAAAAAAACCAATATAGTCTTTTATCTTATTTATAAGTGTAGCCGTTTTGAATTATTCATGTTTTACTTTAAATTAGTAATGATGTTAAGGAACAATTTTGTACAATAGTATACAACAAGGAAGCAGTGTTCAGTTATTTAGTGGTACTTCAGACATTGAGCTAATATAAAACTAAAGCAAGGTTTTGCAAGCCATGCTCATATAATTTCAACTAATGCATAATTCATATACTTTCTAGAGGTATCCTTTTATTTGTTCTTCAAGATATATGTAGGAATATGAGACATATCCTGGGATTCTCTTGATAAGTTGTGGATTCCAGTTCCCCACCTCACAGGTTATAAGCAATTACAGCAAGCATATTATAATGCTTTTTCTGTCTAATATGGTTGATCTAGAGGAAGGGATGAAGCAAAGTTTACCTTGTCAAGGAGTTTAATAACATATAATATGGCTAATGCCATTATCAGTGGCCAGATAATCTCAGAGATGAAATAACGCAGAATAAAAAACATTTGCCGAAAACTGGATGGTGTGTGAACACAGTAACATGTTCAGAACTCGGGAAGGGGTCATGGCAACTGCCTTTGAAGCATCCTCTAGGGAGGACCTCAGATGTAGCAGATTATCCAGCTAAGTGTCTGAAGGGCTGATGGAACACCACTCCTCACAATGATTCTGTTGCTGTGATAAGATACCATGACCAAAAGCAGCTCAAGGGGGAAAGTTTATTTGGGCTATGATTTCAGAAGGATACAGTGCATCATGGCAGAAAGGCACGTGTGGCATTGACAGCAGGAGCAGAAGGCAGGGAAAGGCACAGGAAGTCAGTGAAGCTATACCTTCTCAAAGCCCACCCCCAGCGACGCACTTTCTCAAGCAAGGTTCCACATCTAGAGCCTTCCATCAATTTCCTAAACAGCACCGTCAACCAGGGACCGAACGGTCAACTGCATGAAGGGCAGAGCTCGTTGAGACCACTGTAGTATGGCTGTCCTAGGGATGGGCCAAGATGACTTCTGTTGAAGGAGAGAAGGTCTGCTTTTGGTCCCTGCCGCCCAGCTAGCATATACCCGAAATAATCACACAGAAGGAAATTGTATTAATTAAATTACTGCTTGGCCCATTATCTCTATCCTTTTATTAGCTAACTCTCACATCTTGATTTAACCCATTTCTATTAATTTGTATCACCACGTGGCAGCGGCCTACTGGGAAAGAGTTGGCATGTCTGTCTTCGGCAGCTCCATGGTGTCTCTCTGACTCTGTTTTCTTCCTCCCAGAATTCAGTTCTGTCTTCTCCGTCAACCTAAGTTCTGCCCTATCGGGCCAAGCAGTTTCTTTATTGATTAAGCAATGAGAGCAACACATAAGGAGAAGGCCCTCCTACACCAGCCATCCAGAGTGTGTCCACCAGCATGTGATGTAGTAATGCTGGAGAATAAATCATGCTAGGTGGCTTGCTTGATGAGATTATTTCCCACTGACTGTCCTGGGAACTAGTGTGTCTCAGCCAAGCCTCCCTCCAGGCTGCAGGTAGGTTTAGATTTCCCTCCCTGAACTTCATGATTAGAAATGACATGTGTCTTCTCACTAAGTGTCACCACAACGCAAGGACCAAGTCAGATACTCAAGCACTTGACAGACAGAGCTCCACTATGTCCTCTCCCCCTCGGAAGTCAAAGCCAGCCATGTAGCCAACACTGTCACTGTAGGACAGGAGTGCCCTGGATACAGATGGGGATGGAGCAGCAGGAATTTGTACAGCCAAGATCTGAGGAAGCTGAAGATGACTTCACAGCTATGCCACTGTCTCTCCTGTCTCCTGCTGACCATCGCCTCAAATCCACACCCCACATTTAAAGATGGCATGAGACTTGTTTTTCCCAGTACAGTTTATCTTCAAGCAGGGAAGCCTTTTCAGTAACAACAATTCAATACTGCTATTTTTTTTCTAAGCATAGGAGTATGAATTTGGAGAGTAGTTGAGATTAGTGTTTATTTCTACATTAGCCCAAATAGGATAGACTATAGCTACTCTGTGCTTATTTGGGGAATTAAATTAAAGATAAAATATGAAGTGCTGGCATTCCAGGCAGCATTAGTGATAGACAACCTCTGCCATGATGTGGAACACACCTAGTGACTGACAGAGGTCTGGGGCCAGAGAACCTGCCTTGGAGCGTGTTGCTCCGTTAGCTCTTGCAGCTGGAGAACCTAGTGGGATGTGTGCACACCCCAACATGTCAGTGATGTTCAGAAGGAATTAGTGAGTGTAGCATTCTGCTTTCTTGTAGCTTCTATTTCATCAGCTGCCTTCAACAGCTGCCTTGAAACTTACTGTATCTGCATGTGTACCTCTGGCACATCTGAGATTTAGATGTAGCCTCCAGGCTCACCAGACCCCAAGGAACTGCAAGGAACTACAAACCTAGCTGTAAGCCGGGCGGTGGTGGCACACGCCTTTAATCCCAGCACTCGGGAGGCAGAGGCAGGTGGATCTCTGTGAGTTCGAGACCAGCCTGGTCTACAAGAGCTAGTTCCAGGACAGTCTCCAAAACCACAGAGAAACCCTGTCTCGAAAAACCAAAAAAAAAAAAAACCTAGCTGTACTGTCTCTGTGGGTGTCATGGTGTTTGTGAAATGAAGCCTGAAAGTTAAAAAAAAATACTTAGAGTTTTAAAATTTTGATTTAACTGTAACTTCCTGCAAAGTATTATACATCACCATATCATTGTTTTAGACAAAGTGTGTTTTAATAGATTCTTTTCCGACCTCACCTCCCACTTTTATCTACACATCCGTGCCAGTCTCCTTTCTGCATGCATGTCACCTGTGGCCCTTTCTTTTCACTTGGACCCTCTTTTTATATCTGTTGGTCTCCTTTCTGGTTTTGGGTTCCTGGCATCTGTGTGATTTGAGCGCACACCATCGCTGCTCTTGCGATCCCCTTTAAGTAGAGCAAGCCGAGGAGCGGATGGAGCAGAACAGAACCGTCTACGGAAGGCAGATTGAGGATTCGATTAGGATAAGTGTGCTTTCATAGCCCACAGCAGAAGCCCGATGCTGTGCCTCAGCTTATCCGACCTTGTGATTTGAAAGTGGCAGCTGATTAACACTTGGAAGAGAGTCATCGATCTCTCCGGCTAATTAATGGAAATGTTATTAAAATACTGGCAGATGAGAGTAACAAACATGTCAGTCCCCAAATTGTGTTTCTCAGCTACTGGTTGATAATAATAGGTCAGCCGCCAAGTTTTCATTTCCTGATGAGATGGCGTTCGGTGTGTTTGCTGCTCCACTCGCACTCACTGAAGCGACAGGAAATCATTCGGTGTTTCATTCGTATAGGAAGTACTTCCTTTCCTTGCATCAAAAGCGCTTATTGTTGTGGAGCTACTGGGAATTCAAGTATTTGACATCTTATTGATGGGGAGCTTTGAGATGGTAGTAACTGACAGCAGACATTATTAATCACACCTCGGTGTTCTGAGATCAGTGTGCATCAAGTCTTTAACGGAGCACTCGCCAAAGCTCTAGGCCTCCCTCGACCGTCTCCCTTCTTTCTGTATCACATGCTCATCTGTTGTGTCTGTGACATTTCACGGTTGAGCAAACCTTTCTATTTATTAAATGTGTGGTTTGGATTAGAGCACAGACATTCCTGTACCTCCGTTTGCTTCTGTGGTTCTTCTCAGTGGCACGGCAGATGCCTGGAGAGAGGTCGCTCTGGTGGTCTATGTAATAAAGGACTTGTCATATCAAACAATTCAAGTGGAAGGGGAGGATGGATTACACACACGAGTTGGGAAGGGGATATCTTGGAAGACATTTTAGACCTGATTGGAGAGCTCATGGCCTAGAGATTCCAAGTCATTTATTTTCTTTTAACTTGACTCTTGTTTCTGTTAGAATCAATAAAATGTGTTTTAAAAGAAAAAGTAGACAAATTTGATTACATACGTGGCATTTGAAAACAGAATGGCATTTGTGTTCCTTGCCTGCCATTGCGTGTCTCTGCTCATCTGACGTATCAAAGCCAAGACACTGTCCTTGTGTTTTTCCCGGTGTTACCCCACAAGGGGTGATATCTTCACCACCCCTTCTGCCCTCGTGTAAATGGCAGAGAGAACCGTGCTCCATGAAGTCAGTGCTCTGGCTCGCTCCTTTCTGTGTGCCTGGACTGGGTTTTTCCTGTGTCCTCAAGTCTTTAAGCAAGGGAACTCATCCAAAGATGTGTGATGTTCCCCAAACAGAAAGCTTCCTCTTCCTGGGGTTTCAGACACTGGTCAGTCCAGTTCCCAAACCCACACAGTGTAACGGGATGCTCTTATGTCATTCTTCCTCTGTTGCCTGGGTGATTGTCAGGGAGTGCAGAGAGACAGATAATGGAGTCAGCCCGAGGAAAGAGTGGGCATACTGTTAATCCTATAGTGTCCCATAGGAGTGTCTATAGAAAGTGAAGAAAAAGACATTGCATTGTGCTCACACCCCAGAAAAAAATATGGAGGTTGACAGGAGGGGGAGACGGCATTCCCGTGAAGGACTGAAAACAGTCTATGAAGACAGTGCCTTCATGGGCAGGGCAGACTTGCAAGGAAAAGCAGGTGCTGGAGGAAGGCAATGGCAACAGAGCAAAGCCACCATGGGGATTTCAGGGTAGGACCCTTACGGTCTCCTTCTGAGCACCTGCGTTTGGGTGTGTCTCACACACCGCCAAGATGAGTGTGTGAGATTTCGAATAGAGAGCTGGTATGAATATTGATCTTTATACAAATTTGGGCCAGAATTGTTTCCAAGTTTGAGCTTTACAGATTTTTGGAATGTCACACACAGACATTGTGTGAAGGGGGGGGGGTGGGAAAGGGAGAGAAAGCTCTTAAGGACATAACCAAATTGAACACAAGATTTTTCATGTATAAGCTACCTACCACACATAGGCTAAAGGTAATCTTATACATTTTTATTTTTAGTGCATCTGCTTTTTGGCTGTATCCCATCACCCAGTCCAGGTGTTTTGAGTGCTCAAATAGAGTCTGATTGTAAGAGTTAGCCAATAAGAAGCTGGAGCTAATGGGCCAAGCAATGATTTAAACCATATGACTTCCATGTGATTACTTCGGTTCTGGGAGGCTGGGATGAACATCTGATTTTTGATGACCTGAATCAGCCTATGCTTTTTAATTCTCAGGCATCTACTACATGTGTATCATCGGCTGTCGGTCTTCCTCTATACAATGCATGCTGTTTGAGAGCTGAGGCTGGGTGGAGCTACTGTGCAGCTTCTCCTGCCCCTCCAGGGCTCTCCTTGCGGATCATGAAATCTTTTGTAGGTTGTTGGTCTTCCCTAAGGGTGCCATGCAACGGCTCTCATCCCGGGTCCCTGCCATGTCCCTCCAGTTGTCTGACACAAAAGCCTCTTGGATCCAGAAAGCAGCCCAACTCCTATCCAGGTGCCACTGACTGACTTCCAGCGGCATCACTTGGGATGAAAACTCTTCCCACGTGGCCCTTATCCTCTCCTAACTCATGATATAAATAAATCATGGCTATCTGAAGTCACTGAATCCCAGGAGAGTGTGTGAGATCTGGAATATCAGTTGTGCTAGCTCCAGGCGGGCATGCCTGAGTCAGAATGCGATATAAGCTCTGTCACTTAATACACAGTAAAAATAAAAGTCGCTGCTTTAACATTTGACAGAACTAAGTCAAAATAACCACCTCCAAATAACAGGAGTGGGTGGTATTGGGGGAGGTGTGGAGTGTAAGAAATTGAGGAATGTTGAGTGTAACGGCGTAAACGAATGCAGACAGATTGTAAAAATATATATATAGCTTTAATGGCGAAATGGACTTACAGAACCACCGTTCCCGCAGAGACCAGGAAAGCAGAAGCAGCTGCTGGAAGCACACTCGCCAAATTTATAGGCAAACATTAGCCCGAGGTGAACACGCCCCCTTAGGGGCAGGACTTATCCCTACATCTCCCCTTTTTGTCTAAATAAGACAGAACTAAACCAAATACAACTATATACAATAATAACAAATAATAAATATAACAAACAATATTGAGAACAAAAGTTTTGCTAAACATTCTATCTCAAGGAGTCTAAATAATGTAGAGAGTATCTACAATTATATAATCTTTAACTCCGTCAAAGATCTGAGAAGGGAAAATATTATTTAACAAACGAGATATATCCAAAATGTGCAACAATTGACAGAGACAACTGACTACCTGGGCAATCACCCAAAGTCTCGTTTGCAATGTTGAGTCAACCAACTTTGGCTAAGGCATAACATAACTGACATACCATTACTAAAGGCAAGGAACTTTTCAAAACTATCTTACCCTGTCTTGGCAGGATATGACAGTCCTGTTTTATCCATTGATGCACGCTCTGTATCTCTGTCAGTGGTTGAGGTATGGGCATTTCTTTGTCCAAAGGCCAGTTCTGCCAAAAAGAAAGGCTCCAGGTGGAGTGTCTTTGGTGCTCAACATGCTCTCCGGAATAGAGAGGTGTTGCCAGGAGCAATTGTGTCTCACTATCACGAAACTCTGAGTTAGATTAAAGGCCATTTTCTACAGCTCTTTGAAGAGGTTGAAGATTATCTATCTATACTGAGTATAATCTCTATATATCTAGAGAACCTGATTAGTCTAATTATAAATGACAAACTAAGATGACTATTTATCTATATCATTCTCAATATCTATCAAACTTAAAGACTAAGACAATAAACAACTGTGTAACAAATGAGGATAATGACCTCCAAATATAAACACTGTAAAAATATACATTGCAATATGTTAAATATATATCAATACACAAACATTATATAAGTATGTTAATCAGAGGTAGAAATGTACACTGCAATATGGTAAATATATACAATATATATTTATCAATACAATATATGTCAATACATAAAAAATGTTTTAAACAGAGATAGAAACATGCATGCATACAATAGTCAATATAATTTAACTTTGTATCAATATACAAGAATCGATACCAATATTTTTGTCTAAAAGCAGTAACTCACAATTATAAATCTATCATCCCATCATTCCCTCTTTTTTTTTTCAAAATGATCCCTGAGCTTATAAAATTCCTCCCCCAACCTCCCAACCCCTAAATGATGTCCCTAAACCCAGGGGTAAACTTTACTGGGAGAGGGGACGTCGTCCTCTAGAATTACTTCCAGCTGTCATGGGGGTGACGTTCTTTCTGGGGGATCCTGTGAAAGTAAAATGATGGTTAAATTTCAAGATCAATGTCTTTTAAAATTGCAAATAGTCTCTGAGTATTTTGTGGAGGTCTGGCCAGAATGTTGTACAAGTGTGCACCATTTCAGCTAACCAAGTTGGGATCGTCTTGTGCAGCTGGTACCCAAAGCAGGTCTTGTAGTAGAGCTATCAGTATCATGACGTCATATCAACCAGGTAGAGTTGTTGTTGTGGGGCCCCTCTTCTTCCTGGAGACTTCAAATGTCACTTCAGGAAAAACTCATTGTTCATTGTGAAAAACTTAAACATTAATCATATAGACATATATAGACCTACATATATATATATATATATTCAATGAAAGGCATGATAGATATATTCAATGAAAAGTATGATAGATATGAAGAAAAGCAAAGATGTTTTCTAAACTCATATTTCTTTCTGTCCCATATCATGGCTCTTGACATGAGACAGAAACTCCAGAAACTCTGGGTTTTTCTCTTACCAACAGGCTTGGAATTGGAGAGGGACTGAGCCAGAGTCCAACTTCAAAACCAGCTCTACATATTTATAAAGAAATGTTTAATAAGACATATATATATATATATATATATATATATATATATATATATAATAATACTTACAAAATGTGTCCATCCATCAGTAATTAAATATTCAGGGTCCCTTAATTTCTTTGAAGATGAGTATTTTCCTGTGGAGATAAGAACCCTGCCTCCAACTTATCTGTATTTCTTACCATCAGTATGCTCGCCATCCTTATGAAAGAATTGTTATTTATCTTTTCCAAGTGGCTTCTCTTCTTCAAACCGAATCTTTATTAATTTTGACGGTATCCGCAATTTTCCTCACCTGTGGAGATAAGAGCAAAACCCCTTCCCCAACATAGCACATCTCCTGGCTTCCGTTGTGAGGTCAGCACATCCTTGAAATAAACTGGTTGATTTAGTTCAGTAGACTTTTCCATTATCCAATGTCTTTCTGCAGCCGTTGTTCCCTTCTCATTAGAGTTGAGAAAATTCAAGGTTAACAAAGCATTATGTAACCTATTTCTGGGGGTGTTTTCCACCCCTTTCTGTTTGTTCAACATATCCTTTATAGTTCGATTTGATCTTTCTATGACTGCTTGACCTGTAGGATTGTATGGTGTACCTGTAACATGCTTGATATTGTAATAATCAAAAAACCGTTTCATTTTCCTAGAGACATAAGCAGGACCATTGTCCGTTTTTATTTGTGTAGGTATACCCATGATAGCCATGACTTCTAATAAATGAGTGACTACTGAATCAGCTTTTTCTGAACTTAAAGCAGTTGCCCACTGAAAGCCTGAATAAGTGTCAATGGTGTGATGAACATATTTTAATTTGCCAAATTCTGCAAAGTGGAACACATCCATCTGCCAGATTTCATTCCTTTGGGTGCCCTTTGGATTAGCCCCTGCAGGCAGTGGCGTTTGGTTATAGAAAGAGCAAGCAGGGCATTTCTTTACAATCTCCTTAGCTTGTTGCCATGTAATTGAAACTCTTTCTTCAAACCTTTGCTATTAACATGATGTTTTTTATGAAATTCAGAGGCTTGTAGCACACTACCAATCAATAATTGATCAATTTCTGCATTACCTTGTGCTAGAGGACCTGGCAGGCCCGTATGGGATTGGATGTGTGTTATGTACATAGGGCAAAGCCTGTTCCTGATCAAGTCTTGAACCTGGAGAAACAATGAGGTTAGTTCAGTATCATCAGGTATAAATTTAGCAGTTTCAATATGTAAAATAACTCTTTCTGCGTATTGTGAATCTGTAACTATATTAATAGGTTCTTTAAAATCCCTTAGCACCATAAGAATGGCATATAATTCTGCCTTCTGGACAGAATTATAAGGACTTTGTTCCACCTGACCCAAGTCTTCTGATTTGTAACCTGCCTTCCCTGATTTATTGGCATCAGTATAGAATGTACGGGCTCCAGTTATTGGAGCATCACGGATGATTCGAGGAAGAATCCAAGAAGTTCTCTTTATGAAGTTAAGCCTCTTGCTTTTTGGATAGTTGTTATTAATGTCTCCCAAAAAATCAGCACAAGCTCTTTGCCATGGTTCATTATCTTCCCATAATTTCGTTAGTTCATCAGCAGTGAAAGGCACTATAATTTCTGCTGGGTCTATGCCTGCTAGTTGACGAAGTCTCAGCTTGCCTTTTATAATTAACTCAGAGACTTTCTCCACATAAGTTTTCAGTTTCTTACTTGGTTTATGTGGTAAAAAGATCCATTCCAAAATAATATCATCTCTCTGCATTAAAATTCCTGTAGGAGAAATTTTTGATGGTAGTATGACGAGAATACAATCGAGCTCTGGATTCACCCTGTCCACATGTGCCTGTTGTAATTTTTCCTCAATCATTGTCAGTTCCTTTTCTGCTTCAGCTGTTAATTCTCTGGGACTGTTTAAATCTTTATCACCATCCAAGGTTTTGTTCAAATGAATTATTAGATCAGGTGTTATTCCAATAGCTGGTCGTAGACTGAAAATGTCTCCTAACAGTCTTTGAAAGTCATTCAGAGTCCGTAGGCAATCTCTCCTAATTTGTGCTTTTTGTGTCTTAAATTTTTGCAAACCTATTTTATAACCTAAATAATTAACAGAATCTCCCTTCTGAATCTTTTCAGGAGCGATTTGCAATCCCCATTTAGGTAAAAGTATCTTTATTTCTTCAAACAGTCTGTTCAAGGTATCCATGTTTGAATCGGGTAACAAGATGTCGTCCATGTAATGGTATACTATAGATTTGGGAAATTTCTTGCGTATTATTTGCAATGGTTTGTTCACAAAATATTGGCACAGGGAGGGGCTATTTAACATACCCTGGGGAGGACGGTCCAGTGGTACCTCCTCGAAGGTTGAGAATTGTTATAAGTAGGCACTGTGAAGGCAAATTTTTCTCTATCTTCTTTTTGGTGGCTTGTGACATACATGTTATAGTTTACTCACAGAGTCCCAGTTTTGATTGCTGAGATCTGCCCGCTGGCACCCTTTACTTGAGGAGACAGAAGAAGCTGATTTTCATGATGATAGTTTCTTGGGGGCGGGGAAGAGAAACAATGGAATCTCCATTGTTTAGAGTTGACTCTGGAACCAGCCATGTTTAAGAGAAGGGAAAGAGTAAGAGCAATGAACTTTGTAGCACTTGCTGTATCAGGTGCTGGTCCATCAGCCTCTCCACACCATTGGTTCTCATGCTCAACCAGCCAAGTAGACTCTTCTTTTGGAGCTGAGAGTTAGCACAAGTCAATTGCCCAAAGACCAGCCAGTGAGTGGGACCAGGTTGATGAGCCAGATAGGCTAAGGTTCTCAGAGATGAGGTTGGCATCGCACAGCAACAATGCCTCTTGAAACCACAAGCGTGATTAAACTTTCAGCAAGTATACACACACTGTCCTTCAAATGTTCTCAGCTCTGCCAAACCCTCTCTTGCATCAGTATTTCCCGGCAATTGCCATGGCTCAGAATGCATGCTTCCTATCAGCTACCATCTTCTCAGGAACTTGAGTTACATCTGGCCGTGTTTGTCATCAAAAAGAGTCTTGGAGTTGTGGTTGGTGTGCCATTTTGTCAAAGCAAAAACTCAAAGGCCAAATTGTCCTCAAATGCCTGGCTGTGAACTCACCCAGTCTCCAGTCATTCTCAGACTCCTGTTAGTTAGCAGTTTCTGCATAAGTGAATTTTATTTTGATAGCAGAAAGAAGGAATAACTTAGAGGGTCTTCCCAAGACAAGTAACTTGAGTTCAAAGTAGTGGTTTTATCCATACATCCTATTTGATTAAAACTTTGGGAGGACTGTATCTCCTTCCTGGCTCTCCAGTCATTCAGAGCATGTAGTAAAGTTAGCCAACACTTATGGGTATTTCTTGAGTGGTGCATTCTTATAGGTTTTGGGAAATGTCTTGATATTTTAGTTGTTTCGATAACTGTGATTTCTAGAGGATGCCTGGTGAAAGTAGACTAAGCAATAAATGATGAACTAGCATATTGCCACAGGATGAGATGAAGAAATAGTGCCAATGTGAAAACGACAGTTCTCAACGAAGGAGAATCAAACATGCTTCTTGCTGTATTTTAATATTACAAAACAAAATATTTCTATTGATGCTAGTGATCTGGGTTTGGGGCTTATTTTATTGCCATGGTTACCACTGTCATTTAGGGAAAGAATGAGAATGAAAAAAATGTTCTACTTAGTTTTGCCTGTTCTCCATTTAATCAGGAATATGCTTGTGCTGAAATAACAAAAAGTCAGTAGTCTTCTAAAGAATATTCTAGAAAGGTTCTAGTTTCGTAAGATAGTCGAATGCTGGAACTGAAAAGGGAGAAAAGGCATGATACTTGTAGGACATGCAATATAGAAGTCTAAAAGAAGGACCTGTGGTGAGGCTCGTGTCAGAGAAGTGAGACAGTGAGAGCATTCCCAGAGGAAAGATGCTTCGTGCATACTTTACAAGACTTTGCATTACTATAGGAAAAGATTCCAAAGGCAAGCTAATGATAGAGAAAAGCACTGAATCTAGCTCATAGTGTTTGCAGCTGGAAGAGCAAACAGCAAGGTGCTGTCTTTGGCCGGGACATTTTGGTGTATCGTATCCTGTTGAGAAGGCATGTGCACCTGTATGTAGTTTCTCTTCATTTCCGGGTCACGTTGCCAGGACTTGATAACCTTATCCAATCCCATTGTTCCTTGAATATCCCAAAATATTTTGATAGGATTGAGTTACTACCCAATGGCATTAGCCTAAGACACCGGGGCAGGTCGCATCCAAACCGTAGCAGCAGCAGAGAAACAAAGCATCCTTTCAGTAATGCTGTCAGATTTCATTTCAGTTTGACAGCTAGATGACAGATCAGGCAAACGCTTTGCAAGCCTGAAAGCGAGTTTGAGGTCGCTTTTGACATTTTAAAAAGGACTGTTATTTTTCTTTTTTGGTTATTAAAACTTAAGCTGTTTTTGAAAAACATTATCATGTCAACAATCACAAGTGTGTTTGTGGACAAGAAGTTCGTGGAGTAGTGGCTGAAGAATTACAGCTTCTCACATTATACCTTCTTTGCTTGACTCAGAAAAGTCTTCTGTTTGTCTGTCAGCTCTAGAAATTAGCCCAGGAGGGGAGGACCCAAAAGCCACTTCAGACTCTTTACAGGACGTGACTCCAGACCACACATTTGAACTCCCTTCAATCACAGGCATGAAAAACACTGGAAGCCAGACAGTTAATGGGTGCTTGTCTAAATAACACCTTCAAGAAATGTCTGGGTATTTCATGTCCAAGACAGTCATGTAATTTATAATCAGCCATGTATGTGTGCGGCAAAGCCTGCTGTCCTTCAGGGCTCAACTAGCAGACATTGTCTCCAGAGGGGAAGGGCAGCAGATCAGGACACCCACATGCTCCTCATTCTACCTAAAGTGAGTTGGGCCAACAGGAGAGACTACTTCCGTGGCTGACTTTGTATTTTTAGAGACTTTTGGTAAATAATCTTATATGTTTTGTGGTTAGAAAAATAATCACCATTTTGAAGATAAAATTAGAACATGGAAAAATTGTATATTTAAATAGTTACATAAATAGCCAACCAGCTGTTCATAAATACTGTGGATTTTCCTATGTTGATACCTGGAAGTTTCTCCTTTATATTTGGATTTTACAGGACATAAAAATATTATTTGTAATATGTGACTAATTCTTGATATAAATATGTATAATTTTAATGTTATTCTTTTAACATTGATGGTCCCATACTGCTTACCATGCATGTTACAATTAAAGGTTGGCTATTTTAGATGATCTGAGTAATTTACGTTTGTATATTTAAATTTTTAATATTTTCATTAATTCTTAGATAATTTCACCATTGTAAAATGACCATTAACTCAGCCTCTACCAGATCCCCCCAGACCCACCCGTTACCTACCAATACAACATTGTCTCCTCTGTTAGTTTTTAATCCATTAAGTCTGGTTTGTGCCCATGTACTCTTGGGTGGGTGTCCTTTCCCTGGAGGGTGGTCAGCCTACCAGGGGCCACACCCTTAAAGAAAACAGAGTCTCCCCCAACAGTTGTTAATTGCCATAACTACCCAGCACCCACCTCCCCTCCCATGCTGGGTCTTTGTGTGAAGAGTGTTTCTCTGGGGCAGCAGGCAGGGCTGCTCCGTGTATGAGCTCACAGCACCTGTGACAGCACCAGTCCTGCCACCTTTTTCTCTTGTCATTGAAGGCTTGCGTGTGAGCATCTATCTCAGATCATTTCGTAGAATATAACTCTTGAGGTGCTAATTCCCGGAAAAGCATGGGGCAGTGTTTGAAGCTTTTGACTTTAGTTTGATTGCGTTCACCCTGTTTTGATGTTCAGTTATTTCCCTCCTCTCTCGTTGTTCTGATTATTTGCCTGATTGTTGCAGTTGGCCTTTGAGTCACCTGATTCCCTCTAAATTTCTTTATAAATTTCATTACATGTATCACATTCATAAATTAATCTCAGCTGGCACCAGATTGACAGTCCGGATGCTTGCTGGATACCTCAAGGCAGCCCCTCCTGGCTCACATTCATCGCCTCTGACTGGGTGAGGGGCCGCATGCCTTGACACAATGCATTCTGCACATCTCTGTGCAGCTATATTCTGCTTATGTCTAAATCCATCTTATTCATAAAATTTGCATGAAGAATTTTGCCAGCTTTTTAATTTATGTGTGTGCACGTTGTCGATGTGCACATTCCAAGTATGTACATCTCCAAACAAATTAACTATTGATTTTAAAAACATGTTTTCTTATTTTGATTGGTCTTCTGCAAACAAGCATAATCACCCATTCCTCTCCACATAGTTATATTTGGCACCTTCTTGCTCAGCTTATTGCTGTGGCTAGACCTTGGGGAATAATAAATGACACCACTCGTGTGGTATTGATGACATGTGCTAACTTCAGTGGATGCACACATGGAATTCCAAGGAGCGTGATGAGGGTGGATGGCTGTTGGTGAGTAGTTCAGTGTGGAGTCTAGACAGTGTTCTTCTCTCCTTATGGCCTGCTTTAATTTTGCACACTTCTTAGCATCTTTCTTTTCATATTTTTATGGGCATTTTCGTCATTTGTATTTCCTGTTGCATAACCTAGTTTTGAACACTGGTTTCTCCCTGGATGTTCAGAGCTGCGCATATCGCCTGGACAACTTTCGGAAGCTACATGATCATCTCCTATTCTTTGTTTTCAATTTCAAGTTTAGTTTGGTTATGATCAGAAAACACACTTTACATGTCTGGACTGAGATTTGTTCATTGGGTTCAGAACATGTTCGTTTTGATAGCATCCCACGGCTGACTGGTGATGCATGCAGTCCATAGTTGTTGGGTGTGGTATTCTGCAAACATCAGTTGGGAAGAACAGGTTGACAGTATTTTTAAGATTTTTTTCTGATTATTGATTTTTTTGTGTTTGTATATTAATTATGAGAACGACACTGAAATTTTGAATGATAAATTTTAGTTTAGTTTTTTAAGTTTGGTAGTTTTGCTTCAGGTATTCTGTGCTAAGTGTATTATGTATTTTCAGCTTTTGGCCTCTGTGAATTGACTTCATCCTTTTATACTGTTCTTTGTCCTTTTAAAATATTTTAGTTATGTAGTGTGTGTGTGTGTGTGTGTGTGTGTGTGTGTACATATACCTACATGAGTTTAATGCCCATGAAAGCCAGAAGAGGGTGTTGGATCCCTGGGAGCTGAAGTTACAGAGTGTTATGAGCTACTAATGTGGGTACTAAGAATCGAGCCTGGGTTCTCTGTATGAGCAGCAAGCGCTCATAAAGATGCCCAGGCCCTGTTCTTTGTTACTGATGAAATCGCTTATTTTGATGCACATTTGTCTGATAAAATATGGACAATCTAGTTTTTTCCCAATTAGTGAGTAATATGGCATATTTCTCTCCTTTTAACTTTAGCCTGCATGGCTTTATATTTAAATTAGATTCTTATAGGTAGCAAGGCACTAAGCCTCCCTTACATATAATATGGCTCTGTCCTTTAATTGGTCTGTTTAATCACTTACTTTTGGGCTTACTAAGTTTAGATGGATGCCTGTTATCTTGCTGTATGTTTTTATTTGTTGTTTATGTTGTTTCACCCTCTTAAAATAAAGCTAGAGAGACGACCAAGTGGATGAGGAGCCACTCTTTGAGATACCTTGGATTTCATTCCTGGTGCTCACATGGTCATTCAGAACCATCTACAAATCCAGGTCCAGGGAATCTGGTGCTTCTTCTGACCTTCACAGGCACAGGCAGCCCTGTGCACAGATACCAGGGCAGGCAAAGCACTCATATACACAAAATAAAATAAATATTTTAAAAGTTAGAGCAATACTTATACATAGGGTATGTTGGTATATGCTTATAGTCCCAACTATTTGAGAGACTGAGGCAAGGGCTTCCTCAATTCATGGCCAATCTGGGCAGCACATAGCTCCTTGTCTTATGGAACTAAATAAATACAGATACAATTTTTATCTCTCTGGTTGAGTGGATAGCGTGCGTCAGCATTAACTTTTCTTATTGTCATATTAATCCCATTCTTACAATTTTTTTGAGAAACAATCATTATTTTTATTCCAGGGAAACAAGGTCTATACACACACACAGACACAAGCATGCATATATTTATATGAGAACATGAATTTGTTGTTGAAAAATCAGAGTTTATCACAGTATATTAACTCATTCACATCTCTGTAATAGTTTTTGTCAAAAAATAACTGAATTTTTAAGTCAGAAATAATAGTACAAGTGATAATTATAAAGAAATACAGGGCAAGGCATTTTATGAAGTGACATTCTTACAATTTTGAATCAATACTCTTGATTTAAGTTTGCCTTCAAATAATATAATAAAATGCCCTATGTTTTGAAGTCATGTGTATGTGTATATGTGATGCTCCTGTTTTCCATTTATATTATACATGTTACTGATACCCAATGTCTTGCCACTGTTTTCTTTTATAACATGCAGCATTGATGGAAATTTTTTTATGTGTGTGTGTGTTTACATTATTTTGTTCATTTCTGGATTTCTTCACTTGCTTGTGTAGAGCCAGTTCTGTGGAGAGCTCTGCTATGAATGAATCTTGTGGTTTTCATTTGTTTTTGCTGTTCTCTATGAACTTTCTGGAAGAAACTATTAATCCTGATGCCCTTAATGCCAGCCCAGTTTCTTCAGAAGCATCACAACTTACTTCAGCAGGCTTTCTGCATTATACTGGAATCAGCCGTTTTATATATATACTGAAGATATGGGATTAAACATTTGTTTATTTTCTACTTGTTGGATTTTGCCCTTGAGATGGGGAAACGGAGGAAACAGAGTTTTCTCTGGGGTCTTAGGTAGTGAACTGTTGTTCATGAAGTAAAGACCAGAGGCACCCGCATTACAGCTGATCCTGGCCTCCCAGACTCATCCCACGTGCCAGAGACAGTGGGGACTGTTGGCAAAGGCAGGGCAGCTCCACCTTTAGACCAGTTTAAAGGTGTCTTTCACTGGTCTTTAGTCTGGGTCTTTGTAGGTGAAATGTTTCCGTATAAAGCATTGACTGACTCTAAACTCTGAAATCCACTGACCTGCAGGGTACAGGCTCATCATCTTTGTCGTACCAGTGTCTGACTCTTACACCCAGTGAGTCCAATAAGCAAGCCTAAATATTTACTGGCATCAATTATATACACAAACCGCATCAGGCAGTGATAGGTTGTGAGTGGGCACAGTGTGAAACGGAGGGTACTCCACACAGCCAGTCAATGTCTTACTCCACACGACATCTCGGAGTTCCTTGACTGAAATCTACATGACAGTGGGAGAGTGTTTCTTCACCTTTGTAGGCTAGCTTTGTCAGCACTGTAGGCCAAGAGTCTCTTTCTGTTTCTTAGGGTCCGTGAGCAGTTGTCCTGGTGTGATGGGGTGGGTAGGAATGTTGACTTGCTCTGTCAACAGTGAGTGCATTCCATGTTGGTGAACTGATCTTAAAATAATTAACACAGATTTGGGTCTTAGAATAACAGACCAAACAATAGGTTAGTTTGACCTCAGCCCACAAACTGAGGTCATAACAGCTGTGCGCTATTAGAGGAGGCAGGAAGGAAATAGAGAGCTGCCTTACCCATCAGCTCTTTGCTACTTTAACTTTTCATTATTATATTTGACAATTTCATACATGTATAGCACATGTCACAGAAAGTTTGTTTTTTTTTTTTTTTTTGCTTTGTGACCCACTAGGTTTAACCAGGACCACTCCTATAGGAGTAAGTATGACTGTCCACTGAGCATGGGAAGCTGCTGATGGCTCCCCAGTCCCCCTCTCTCAGCAGCTATAAACTGGAGAGGGTTTGAGCTCCATGAGGCACTTCCTCATCTGTGACTGAGCATTGATGGGCCCAGCCTTGTGTGGGCCCTGTGTAAACAGACATTTTCTGTCCTGACCACTTGCTCCCCATTCTGGGAACTGCTTCCAAATTACCACACAGAGGCTTGTATTAATTATAAATGCTTGGTTGATAGCTCAGGCTTATTACTAGCTAATTCTTACATTTAAATTAATCCATAATTTTTACCTATGCTTAGCCATGTGGCATGGTACCTTTTCTCAGTACAGCATTCTCATATTGCTTCTCTGAGTTTTTCGGCTACTCTCTCTTCACCCTTTTCCTTCCCATCATCCTTAGATTGGTTACCCTGCCTGACTACTAGTCAATCAGTATTTATTAAAACAATTCGAAAGACAAATCTTTACAGTGTATAAGAGGATTATTCCACAGCAGGCCTGTTCATCATTCTTTATGTATATTTATGTCCATGTATGCTCATGCATAAATGAGTAATATATAATTTCAATAGTTTCATAATAATATATTTAAACTTCACAGAAACCCAGATATTTGTGGCATGAATGGTGGGCCTTTGTTCCTCCATGAGTGTTTGCTCAACTCTTTAGTTGAAAGAGGAAACGCATTTGAGATGGTAATACTCTTTTGTCAGCTAATGGTTTATGCAAGCCTGATTCCCAGGAGCATACAGAGGCACCTCTGTTTGCATAGGCTTACAAAGCAGAGCACACAGTGGGGAGGGATCCCCAAAAGAAATCTCTGGCCTGAATTAATTTGATATTAAAGCTGTGCACTTAGCCCTGATGGCACAAAAACATGGCACGAAGGACGTTGCACTTCACATTAAGTGTGGGGGCTACAGGGAGTCCTCCCTTTGGGAAGTGTTGCTTTTCCAGTAGCCAGCGATCCTGGTAGTGCTGTGCCATCTACTTTGAGAGAGTCATTGCTTTTAACTTGATATTGTATTAGTCAAATGCTGCCCGAATTTAGGATTAATAAGACATTGTGGAATTCAGTATTTATGTTTTCTTGTTTCTACACTATGGAATTCCCAGGGATTAGCTGAGGACAGCATAGCAGAAAGAGCCATAAGACTTAGAAAGAACTGCATGGGTTGTCTCTGGGATCTAAAGTACGTTGGTCTGTTTTTATCACTAATGTATTTCAGGCATTGGTGATTTTAGGTGTTCAAATTCAATACACTGATGCACAGAAAAGAAAGGGACAAATTTGAAGAAAAGCCATGAGGTTGTCAGTGAACTACAATGTGAAATTGTAGGTAAACTTGATTGATGTATTTGTTATCATCCAGGCACCAGGATTATTCAAGCTATTTACTCAGGTCTCAAAAGAAACTGGTTTATGACTTTAAGATTCTTCTAATGTCAGCAAGTATGTCACAGCCCACTGAATCTATTCCATCAATAGCCTCCGCCTAGTCCACCTTTCTTCTGGAATGGTGCAATTGCTCTAAGTTAGTTTTTTATTGATTTTATTGAGCTCTACCTTTTTCTCTGCTCCCCTTCCTGCCTCTCCCCCTTCAACACTCTCCCAAGGTCCCCATGCTCCCAATTTACTCAGGAGATGTTGTCTTTTTCTACTTCCCATGTAGATTAGATCCATGTATGTATCTCTTAGAGTCTTCATTGTTGTCTAGGTTCTCTGGGATTGTGATTTGTAGGCTGGTTTTCTTTGCTTTATGTTTAAAAACCACTTATGAGTGAGTACATATGATAACTGTCTTTCTGGGTTTGGGTTACCTCACTCAATATGATGTTTTCTAGCTCCACCCATTTGCCTGCAAATTTCAAGATGCTGTTATTTTTTTCTGCTGTAAAAACACTGATGACAACTTATGCTGGAGAGGTTGTGGGATAAAGGGAACACTCTTGCATTGCTGGTGGGAGTGCAAGCTGGTATAGCCACTTTGGATATCAGTATGACAACTTCTCAGAAAATTAGGAAGCAACCTTCCTCAAGACCCAAAGGAAATATATATCTCCTTTTGGGTATATACCCAAAGGATGCTCAATCATACCACAAGGACATGTGTTCAACTATGTTCACAGCAGCATTGTTTGTCATAGCCAGAATCTGGAAACAACCTAGATGCCTCTCAACTGAAGAATGGATAAGGAAAACGTGGTGCATTTACACAATGGAGTACTACACAGAAGAAGAAGTTAGTTCTAATGGTTCTGATGTGTGCTTTAAGAAGAATTATCATGTTTCTGAATCTATCATGAGTGTTTGTTCCTTCCTAATCAGAGATGTACAAAATGCTGGTATACCAGAAGGCTGAGATTGAAGAATCAATAGTTTGGGTTATTCACTAAGAGAACACTCCAGTGATGTTTGAAGACTGCCCTATGTAGGAGGAAACACTCCATTCTACCTTAGGAAGGCCAAATGCATTTTTCTTTTAGGTTATCACCAAAACACCAAAAACATTTTATTCCGTGAGTGCCATGCAAAGTGTAAGAGGTCACTGGCCATGAAAAAGAATGAAGTTCCAAAGCTCCCTCACAGTGAGGCAGTGTAGACCACTCCCGACAGCAACACTGTGGGCTGTGCCATGCTTGCTGACATTACATGGCTCTTAAATTTAAACTCTGTAATTTAGGTATGTTTGCAAGAGACTGGTATCCCAAAGCCTCCAGAGCCATCTTTAACCAAGAAGCTATCTGCAATTGGCATCAGCAAGGAAAGACAAATGGTTGTCTCTAATGGAGTCTCACTGGGTGTATTACCCACACGTGTGTGCAGGCTCCATGCTCAGCAGTAAATGGCCAACATAAAGTGAGATCTCTGGAATCTTTGTAGACGTTTGTAACGTATCACTTTGTTGGTCTTATAATTCCTTTGCTTGTCTGTCATAGCTTACAATTTTGTGTTTCTATGGTGTGTGTGCGTGTGTGTGTGTGTGTGTTTTCTCCTGTGTTTTTACTACACTTTAAAAACATTCTAGCTTATTTTGCTGTTTTCTAAGAAGAGAGAGGAAAGAACAGCAAGGTATTGGGTGGGTGGCAAGGTAAGGAGGATCTGGGAGAAATGGAGGAAGTGGTGATCAGAACATACTAAATGAAAAAATGCTAATAAAAATTTATATTCATCTACCTGTTAGCACTCTACATATGATTTTTACATGTTAAGATGTGATGTTTCTGATCTCATTTCCCATAAATCACCATCCTCTTGGTCCTTCCATTTATACCAGACCTTACTAAAGCTGTTTTCACCCTGGTCTCGGTTTGTCCTTGATCCAGTATTAATCCAGAGTGAATGAGATACTAAGGCAGTGAGGATGCCCAGAGGAAAACAGAGGTCTACCTTGGTCCTGATGGGTGAATACTGCACTTCCCTAGGTCACTCTCAGGCCCAATGCTGCTGGAATGGGTGGCCACTGCTACCCCTCCTTCTTACTATTCTGTGTGGTGAGTTCTCTTCACTCTCTGAAATTTGGATCAATGTGACTGCACACCTACTTAAAACTTTCATACATCTTGAAGAAAGACAGGCATGTTCAACAAAGAAATTTTAAAGTAAGCTACCAGTTGGGGAAAGTACTTAAAAGTTAGAGGAATGTCAAAAAAAATTAATGTTCTTGACATATAGAGAGCTTTTATTCTGTTTGATAAGAAAGATTAAAACCTCCAAAGAGGAAGAGGCAGTCATGAATGTATAATTCACAGGACAAATATTACATGAGAAGCTTCAAAGTAGTCTCAGTAGCAACAAATGATTTCCAAGAGGTGCACACATGTTCCATCCCTGGGCCAAGTGCTAGCACGTAGCCATGGAAGGGATTTTGCCACATTTATCCAAGTCTTAAAATGCACATTTATTTTGACACATCAGTTCCACATCTGGTGAACCGCGAGAAGAACGTAATTACATCAATGTGCAGGGTGTGTCATGGTGTCTTTGCTGGAGCATTCCACAGTTCAGAGATGCCAGATTGAAATAATCGGTGGTACACGAGCGACTGCTGGAATATGAAGACTCATTACTACAACACTTGTGACACATCTTTAAAAATCATATGTCTTCATGTAAGCTGATCCCGTGGATTTTCTTCGGGTGTCCTTGACCCCTCTAGCTCCTACAATCCTTCCCCAACTCCCCCAAATGTTTGGGTGTGGGTCTCTGCATCTATTCCCATCAGTTGCTGTATGAAGCCTCTCTGATGACAATTGGGCTATCTATCATCTATGAGTATAGCAGAGTATCAGTTTTGGCCAGTTGTGTTTGGTTCCACAGAGTCCCTTTATAGGACTGGCCTACACCTCTGCATACATGTTACAGTTGTGTAGTTTGGTGTTCCTGTGGGAGCGGGGCTGATTCTGACTCATTTTCCAGCTTTCGTGACCCTATTCCTGGACAAGGCAACCCAGTATGATATACTGTGTTTGGTTAATAACCTCCGAGACCTGTCCTTTTCTGTATAGACATGGAGGAGGAGTGGGGGGGGAAGAGATGTGGGAGGAGGGATTGCAAGGAGAAGAAAGAGGAGCAACTGCAGTCTGGATGTAAAATAGTAAAAATCATAAAAATAATATGTGCAATATAACTCTACTCTGCTTGCCATAGGAAAGAGACAGAAGGGTCAATGTCCAAAGGATAACAGGAGAACAACTGGGTATGGTCGTCAGAGACTGCTAATAATCTTTATTTTAAACATCTGTGATGTTCCCTAGTAAGCCTTCATTAGTATGAAGGTGAAACAAAACATTATTATTTGTTAAGAAAGTTATATTATTAATGTAATTTTTATGTTTTATTTTAGAATTTTTTATATGAGTACCATATTTATATCAAGTCAGTTCCACTCTCTCACCCTTCCAACTCCCATGTCCCACCACTCCTTCTCAAATCCACAACCTCCTTTTAATTATTGTTGTTACATACACGTACACACGCGTGCACACGCGCGCGCGCGCACACACACACCCTACTGAGCTAATTTAATGCTCAGTAACATATGTTTAGGACTGAGAACTTGGGATTGGGTAACATATCAGTGTGTCCATATAATTCATGTTCTAAATGTAGAATCACAGTGAAAATACATGATTTTTCATTAAGGATACACTAAGAAAGTGGAATCTAACGAGCTATCTGGTACCATTTTCTCTATGAAAGTGAGCATGGACAGATTTTATCTGTTAAGACAAGAATGTATCAAGTTTTAGTTCCAAAATTTTATATCTTTATGTACATGTATATAAACATATGTATGCATATCTGAATATGTGCATTCATGTCAATATATTTGAATGTTTATATGTATAAAACTTAGCATACATATCTACCCCTGTGTATTGCCATGTAATTTGTAGCAGTGTTTTGGTCAACAACAGACCATGCACATGGCAGTGGACCCATATGATTGAAAGTCAGCAAAGAATCTGTCTAATCCAATGTTGTCAATGCCAGTGTAGTTCCTAGCATACGTGGTAGTCACATGTTTCCGGTGCTGCTAGTTTCCGCACAGGTCCTATGCCAACTGTCCTACTAAATCACAGTAATTATCATAGTACATCATAATTGATGGTAAAAGCAAGTGACTATTACTAGGTTACGTACTTACTATACGGTGTGTTTTCATTATTTAGAGTGAATCCCCTCTGATAACATTGGTAGACAGCAGTGTGTTCTTGCTCAAGCAGCAGCCCAGTTACTCTCCTGTTTACTGCCCCCTCCCCCTGGGACAAATCCTCAGGCCATGCCCTGTCGTTGCGATGCACATCTAGGCTGGCGAACACATGTACTGTGATGGTTGTGCACATTTCTCAGAACTTAGCCCATCATTAAGCGTCACATGACTGAGCACACATGTTCATCTAAGTTCTCTGATGGATCCAGAGATTTGTTTTTACAAGCTCTCTGTGTAGTTTGCCAGTGATATTTTTAAAAAGAACTGTAAGAGAAGTTGCAGGGGGTGGGTGGGTGCAGAGCTCTATGGAAAAAGCCAAGAGTTTCAGACAATATTTGGGGAAGGGCAGCACCCTCTTCTTGCAGCAGCTGGCAGCCATGTGAGCAATTGCAAATGTCTCGAACACCTCCAGGCAGATTGTTACTGTGGGAACAGACCTCACTTTGTAAAGTTGGGGGATGCAAGCCTGTATCATTGTGCTTAGCTGTGCCTTCCTCGCGAAATACGGATCCTTTCCCTTTGTGAATTCTGGCATTTCAAAGAAGTTTTATATTACAATAAAAAGCAGTTGGCCTTAGAGCAAGCAGACTTGACAGTGTAGATGTTAAACTTGACCTAATAGTGAAGATGGTACCAAATGATGTCTCCATGGTCAAGAGGGGCAAAGCACACTAGAGCAGCCTGTGTGCAGAGGGAACAGCTGCTTGGGAAGGGTAGTCCCTAGAAGAGAATGTTCTTAGCCCTAAGGTATGGAAGATGGCATGCCTCCAGGAATTAGACACAGACGTTGGCTATGGGCACAGGTTTCTTCCAGATAGTACTGAAGTGTTTAGTGTATGGTGGCCAAAGGAGGTTCTGCTCCTCAGGATACCCTGTTGTAATGTGACTGACAGCCTGGATATGGGTCCTTGGAAAGGGAGCATCATGGCGTTGAGGCTGCAGTTCTGAAAACGAGTGGCATCCACCCACATGGCCTTTCTCATAAGTTCCAGGCTTATTGCTTCTCTTACATATCAGGTTTGGGAACAATGGGGCTTTGGAGTTTCCTCTGCCCCAGTGAATCTGAGCCTTACTTCTCATCCTGTGAGTCCTTCCTGCCATGTTCTCAGAGCATTTTTCTTTAGAACAATTCCTTCACAGTCACCTTGCACTACCGCACACAAGAGTGAAGGAGGTCACTCAGGCTCCATGCTTCATAGCCTCAGTGCCCATGTCCTTCCCTGGCCTCATCATTTGATCCACAATCCAAGTCTTCGTTGATCACTGGCTTAGAGGAAGCCTACCTTTTAGATGAGAAGCTTCCTCTTTGCCACTTAGATCTTGATGGGGTCTGATCTTTTGGGGTCACATTTGGTATATCATGATGAGACATGTGGGGGTTGTTTTTCTGAACATAACCCCTAAACAGCATGTTCCTTTAGGTTCAAATCAGAAACTTTGGTTCCCTAGGAAGTCAGTATCGTCATTCACATTTTTTTTGCAGTAGACATATGGCGTGACTGGCCTGATGGGGTAGAACTTATGCTTTTTCTGAGAACAACCTATCGACGAGACGTGGGGCCATTTTTTTTCAAATGGTGATTCTAGTCATAATTTGAATTGATTTCCATCTTTGATTTCAGAACTGAAATATGCATCCTCATGCAGCAAATTTAGACTGTTTATTTAGATAGGCTTTTATTGGAAAACTGCAAGTGGTGTGGGTGAAAACTTGTCTATACAAAACATATCATTAAAAAAGTGTTTTGGAATTTCAGTTTCTCCTGAAAACAACATTGGGTTATTAATAAGCTAGCCTGTAGGTGGCTTTGCCAGGATTTCTGTGAGGTGTACGAGTGATTCAGGGCCATTCTATGCCTCCCACTGTCCTGTGGGAAATGCATTGTGCCCCCAATCCCCGATCATGGCCACGTATTTTCCAGCTCAGCCTCTGGGACTTCTGCTCCCACTGCTTGTCTTACTCGGCTCTCTCAAGCACGCTTTGAGTCCAACCTTTTTAAAAAACTCACTGTGGTAGAGAGTGATGGAGGGACTTTCCCAGGAACACAAGAGGAGTGCAATGCTGAAAGGGAAGTTTCTATAGTGGCCAGCTGTAAACGGAAGTTTCTGTCCCTCCTGGTCTAGCAGCCATTCAGTCCCAAAGAAACACACAGAAGCTTATATTAATTACAAACTGTTTGACATATTAGCTCAGGCTTATTATGAACTAGCTCTTACAACTTAAATTAACCCTTTATTCTTGTCTATGTTTAACCACATGGCTTGGTACATTTTCTCAGTAAGTCATTCTCATTTTGCTTTCTCTGTGTCTGGCTATGACTGCATCTCTGCCTTTCCTCTTTCCAAAATTCTCTTAGTCCTGCCACCCCACCTATACTTCCTTCCTGGCTTCTGGCCAATCAGCATTTTATTAAACCAATATGAGCAACAAATCTTTAGAGTTGTACAAAAGTATTATCCCACAGCAGCCCACCTTCTGAGGTAATTTTCTTCTTAAGCCACTTCCTCAGAAGCCAGGAGTCCATCCAGTTACCCAGAGCCACAATGGCTTTGTGCTAGGCACCAGTCTCACTGCTATGACAAAATTAATGAAAACGCTCTTCACATGGGATGGCTGATAAGAATTAGAGAACCAGGGCAGAAAGTGGGGACAGGTTGTCACTTTAGGCAGATGATCGACCATCATCAGCCATGTCCTGTGTCCCAAATGGTTCCAGAACTTTCCCAAATAAATGCTGCATCTAGGTATCAAGTGGTCAAGTGTGAGCAAACCTGCAGAGAATATTGTATTCAAACTGTGACTGTCAGTTCAGGAACTGTCTTTAACACAAAGATTTCTGGAGGGCGCACGCTCTTAATCTCTTTTCTAAGTTCATCTGGAGACCAGAACTGCCTCGGAAGCTCCAGAACGGCACATTATGACCTTCTGCGGAGTGAGCTTCCCAGGGCATGCCATTCACAAAAAGCTTCAGGCAACTACGGTTATTCAATACCCAATAGTCCCCCTGAAAACACGCATACAAGTAGCACTATTCAGACTGAACAGGTTGTACTTATGTATTTAGGAATATGTACGCCTATACATGTATGCATGTAATAACAATTAATGAAGAAAAGAGGTCATGGATCTGAAAGAGATCAAGGATGGATATATAGGAGTATTTGGAGGGCGGAAGGGAAAGGGAAAAATAATAAAATTATAATCTCAAAAAATAAAAGAAATAATTTAAGAAGACAAAAATTATGCTTCGTCCCCTAACCAGCCAACATAAGAGAGGGATCCAAGGTGTGGGAAATCCTGGGGGTGCTGGAGCAGGGAGATGGCGTGGTTATTACTGTACTTCATGGAATGCATGCTTGAAATTATGAAAGAATAAAATGTTTAAAATCATTCATTTGCTTAGAAAGATAAATTGTTCTTCATGAGCTGGGTTGAATAGCCAGTCTCCACTTCTTCCCTCATCTCAAAATTTCCCTAAAAATGGAGAAGATAACTGATTCTTCTCCCCATCCTGAGAGAAGTTCTGAGCCCATTTCACCACTTCCTGTCTATGACCATGCATACATGTCACCACTTCTTGTCTGTGACCATGCATACATGTCACCACTTCCTGTCCGTGACCATACGTACATGTCACCACTTCCTGTCTGTGACAATGCATACATGTCACCACTTCCTGTCTGTGACCATGCGTACATGTCACCCTTCCTGTCTGTGACAATGCATACATGTCACCACTTCCTGTCTGTGACCATGCATACATGTCACCACTTCCTGTCCATGACCATGCGTACATGTCACCACTTCTTGTCTGTGACCATGCATACATGTCACCACTTCCTGTCTGTGACAATGCATACATGTCACCACTTCTTGTCTGTGACCATGCATACATGTCACCACTTCCTGTCCGTGACCATACGTACATGTCACCACTTCCTGTCCGTGACCATGCATACATGTCACCACTTCCTGTCTGTGACCATACGTACATGTCACCGCTTCCTGTCTGTGACCATACGTACATGTCACCGCTTCCTGTCTGTGACCATGCATACATGTCACCACTTCCTGTCTGTGACCATGCGTACATGTCACCACTTCCTATCTGTGACCATGCGTACATGTCACCCTTCCTGTCCATGACCATGCGTACATGTCACTACTTCTTGTCTGTGACCATGCATACATGTCACCGCTTCCTGTCCATGACCATGCGTACATGTCACTACTTCTTGTCTGTGACAATGCATACATGTCACCGCTTCCTGTCTATGACCATGCGTACATGTCACTACTTCTTGTCTGTGACCATGCATACATGTCACCACTTCCTGTCTATGGCCATGCATACATGTCACCACTTCCTGTCTATGACCATGTGTACATGTCACCGCTTCCTGTCCATGACCATGCGTACATGTCACTACTTCTTGTCTGTGACCATGCATACATGTCACCACTTCCTGTCTGTGACCATGTGTACATGTCACCACTTCCTGTCTATGGCCATGCATACATGTCACCACTTCCTGTCTGTGACCATACGTACATGTCACCACTTCCTGTCTATGACCATGCGTACATGTCACCACTTCCTGTCTATGGCCATGTCTGAGCCCATGCATACATCTTCTCTTTGGATATTCAGATTTAAGGTAGGCTTCCCACAGTTGCACGTTTGGGCCCTGGATCTGTGTAACTATGCCCCTGGTGGGGTGTGCCATTCAGGACAACCTGAATTCATTTTCTTGATCTATGGTCACTTGTGTTTGTTTCACAATAAACCATCTCCATTTATTTTGAGGAGAGAGCTGGTTTTTTTGCATTGGTCATCAGGATGCTCTCTTTCTGAAACTTATGTAAGCAAATAAAAGCAATTTCATGGAGTCTAAAAGGGCTTGACATGGGCATTCCAGATGTATGCAATGAGTCTTCAGTTCCTTTTCCCTTATTCATTTTTTTGATAGAATTCTGAAGACAGGTTTAATATGCCATTTGATGTTCAAGTAAAAACTTGAAGGATATAGTAGCAAAATGTATCATTTTTAGTGAGTAGGGATATTACTTCTGAGGAAAGGAAATTGGATACGTGATAGGAACTCACTTTTAGTATGAGAGTAGGTGGGAGTTTTCATAGACTGAAATATATATACACAATTGATGTCAGCTCCCTCCCCCTTACAACTGGTAGGAGTTGTAGAGTATTAATAGCGTCTATAAGAGCTGGCCTTTTATCCTGCTAATACCATTATTCATATCTTTCAGAAATCCTGATACTAAATGGCACCTTTTAAATGAGAATATTTAGCCGCTCACAGTTTCCTGTGAGCTGACTCCTGCCTGCCACACCCACGCCACAGTTGGAAAGTGAATCGGAAGCAGTGTCTGCTTCTCAGAGGCTACAAAACCTTGATTAGGGGAACAGTGAAGCCACAGAGGCTTTAACATAGACAGAGGAGGCAGTTCTCCTCTGAGTCTTCTGACTCAGTCTGAAGACAGAATAAACCAGGAAAGAACAGAAGTGTACTTTAGAGTGAGGTGATCTATGCCTCTGCAAGCTGTCCACACAGTGATGCATTGATATAGTCGCATATGAATATTCATTCATTTCTTTGTTCTTTATCATGACAAAATTCTTGACAGAAGCCACTTAGTAAAGAAAGGGCTCATTCTGGCTCACAGTTTCAGAGTGCAGTCCATCACGGTGGAATAGTCATACTGCAGGAGGTCGCAGTGACTGGTCGCATTGGGTACGTGAGGGCGTAGAGAGACAGTGGACAAAGCAGATGTTATACAAGTGTGGGACCTGAGCTCAACTCTTCGAAACCCACATTAAAAAAAGTTGGACAGGGTCGTGTGGCTCTGTAACCGCAGCCCTCTTGTGGAGAGATGGGAAGTAGAGAACGGAGATCCTCCAAAAGCTCACTGGTGGCTGGTTTGGTGAGCAAGAGACTGTGCCTCCAACAGGACAGAAGGCAAGGACAGACGTGTCCCATGACATGGGCTCATCCATACACATACATATGAACTCACATACATACAAATACACAAACATATACATCATACAAATATCCACATGTCCACACACACGAGAGAGAGAGAGAGAGAGAGAGAGAGAGAGAGAGAGAGAGAGAGAGAGAGAGAAGGAGGGAGAGAGAACCAGAGAAAGATAAAAATTCTTATGCTCTACTTACTTTTTGCCTTTTTAATCAGGATGGCACCCCAGCTCTTGGGATTGTGCCATCCTATCCAGGATGGGATTTTTCTCACTTAATCCCTCACAGACACATACCAAGCTTGTCTCCTCAATGGTCCAAGCCCTGTCAGCTTGTTCAGAGGAAGGCTCTCCTGGTTCCCTCAACCTCTGCATGCAATTGGCTGTGCCTCCATAGTGCATGGGATACACATAGGGCCACAGGACAGGAGGGAAATAAGAACTAATTTGCTACAGCTAGCCCTCATCTTTCTAAGGGCTGGCCCTGATTGAGTTGACACTCCTCATGGAAAGGTGCCTTTGTTTAGTCAGCTACTACAGGGAGACATTTCCTTCCTGCCCCATCTTGCCTCCATCCTGGGTTCCTTCAGTCTAGTTTCACCAGGACATGGTGACCTTACTAAAATCCATGATGGTCAGGTCATAGACTTGCTTAGCACCCTTCTGTGGCTTCCCAAGTCTTTGTGCAAATCTAAAGTGTGTTAAAGTAGGAACTGTCTTTACCTTCCATCCTTCCACACACATCTGTTAATCTTTCAGCTTCTCATAGCATTGACTGTGAATTATATCAAAGACATCTTTTCCCATATACTCAGATTTTACTATCACTAACCTGCCCTCCTGAGCCGGGGCTAGAGCCCTTTGGCAGACACTCAGGTAAACCTGCAGGGGGCTGGGCCCTATAAGGCAGAGAACATCAGCTGATGATGAGATGCACTGAAGTCCCAGTTTACTGTTGCAATAAGGGCCGTCAATCACTTGTATGTATTTCAAAACAAGTGTGAATTGAAGTAATAGAACTCTACTACAGGAAGTTGTCGCCTTGACTCAACTTTAAATGATGGGTGGAAATAAGGGGCCCATCCTTCTGATCCCATGCTTTCTGGGAGAACACTAGACAGACCTCCTCCTGATATCGGATGTCCCCATAGAGGACCACACACACTCCTTTGAATAATTATCCATATGTTCTCCTCTCCACCGTCAGTTGCTTTTTGACATTTCTCTTTCAAACCCTCTGTGTCTGAGAAAAGAAAACAGAACTCAAGTAAGCCCATGTTTAGTTCCTGGTAATTACCTTTAGCTCAGCCCGTGACCTTATTTAACACACACACACACATACACATCTGCCCTTTAGCCGTACCACTCCTCTGTCACCTCTAAGTCTTCGATACGTTAAATCTACTTCATCGCGCCTTTGTAGCTCCTGTCACTGATGCCCCAGATACCAACATCTCTTTGTCAGGAATACCAGACCTCATTCCATCATCTAATTCATTTGTTGGATGCTGAAAATAGGGTAAATTTAACCTCTTTGGAAAATTAATGCCATAATTTTAACCAAAAAAGTCATTGTACAACATTAATGGCTCTTAAGACCTGAAGCTTTGATTTGTTCATAGGGTATAAGGCTAATTGTGTTTATAATGGAACAGTGGCACTTGTTTTAAACGAAGTGACCTAAACTGACTATATTTGGGGATTTTTTAAGATTGAGGAGTATATTTGATTTCATCTTTTGCTAATTAGAGCTTCTTAAATAAGACTTATTTCCAGATTGGTTTGTCTTATTTTATAAATGACTAGTGAATGTCGCATTATACACCTCAGACTCCCCTGGAATTTACATCAGCAGGCAGAATCTTAAGGATCTGACATCTTTTTCTAAATGTAGTTCATGAAATCGTTTCATTTCTTCTATCTGGGAGTAGTCCAGAGGCAGTTTTAATGAATTATTTAGCCAGCCGGTTGAGGTTCCCCTCATCTCAGAAGACGGCATAATCATGAAGATGACTGAATTTATAAAATGTTCTTTCATGCCTACCAAAATGCGTGTGCTCATTCTGTGTGTGCCTGTGCATGGCAAATGCTGATTGCTTTGCAAGAATATTGAAGGAGCTGGGGGCATTGCTCTGTGGTGCGGGCTTTGCTGGGCACACAGAAGGCCCTGGATTCAACCTGAAGAACTGAAACAAAAAGGAAAGGAAGATGAAATATGAAATTATATATTTCTGTTATCAGAGACATTGAGCAAGACTAAGATCTAGGTGATCTTAGTTTAAAAAATAAACATTAAAAAGTCACACAGTAGAGCATGTTTTTGAGAGAAAAAACTAATATGAATGGTGCCCAGATCAGTTAATTTTATGTTGCTATCACAAAGTACCCAAGGCTGGGTATTTTATTCAGAAAGAGATGTATTGGGAGTCAGGGTTTAGAGGTTTGGGGTATAATACTGACTTCAGTTCAGATCTGGTAAGGACCTCAAAATGGAGGATGTCATTATGAAGTCACATGGAAATAACTAGAAGCAGACTCATGAGGGGCCAGATGCATTCTTTCATAGCAGCCTTATCTCAAGAACCAGTGTGGACCTGCCATTACTTTTGGAGGGAAATACCCCAATGAATTAACAAGATAAAGCCCATCTCTTGAAGGTTTGACAGTTGTTCAGTATCACCATACTGAGGAGCAAGTCCCAACACATGCACCATTGGGCAACACCCTCAAACCATATCCAAATTCATTATATTACAGAAACATCTATTCTTCCCACATAAAGACCTCATGATAGCCTAAAGTATGATTCAACTTGGTTCAACTTGGAGACCAAGAGTTTATTGAGAATACTTAACAAGCAGATGCATAAGGGGTTGCTCACAAGAGTAGAGACAGCATAAAGGCAACTGTATCATTGAAAATCCTACCCTGCTCTGAGTAACAGCTCGTGAAAGCTGCATCTCCTAACAGATAGTTTGATAGATCTGAAACTCTTACTACTGCACATTACAACCTTGGAGGACAAAGAGGCTTTTGTGAGTCTTGAAAATTTCAGGGACTTCCTGAGATTTCGAGTTGTTCACTTCCTGAACCTCAATGAGTGTTTGTTCATAATGGGATGTCTCAGTTCAGAGGAAATGGATACAAAACAAAGTTATAGCAATGACTCAGTTTGAAAGCCATTGTTTACTGCGTGTTCATACATCATTGTGGTGAAACTCACAATCACGGTCAGAATTATCAGAAAGAAAGTGGATGGCCAATGGTGTTGGTGGGTAAACAGATGAATGCAGACTTAGTGGACCACACACATACAGCTTCTACCTTGCACTGACTAAGTATGGATTAGAGGACTATAATGATATGATATTGACATGCTCATTTTTCCTTTAAGTAGCTGTGGGTTTGTGGCAAAATTGCACTTAAATTCATTTATAGCCACTTGAGATGGTGCAGAGTACGTGGCCCTGGCAATTTGAATCTCAGCTTCAAGGCTTCTTTGGTCTGACTTCTTGGTTATCCAATACCAAATAATCAGCACTAAAGATACTCATACAAGTAATATTTTATGGACCAAGCAGGTTGTATTTATATGTTGAGTCATATATATGTATATACGTGTGCACACAAATATACATATGTAACAATGATTAAAGAATGAGAGGCCATGAATTTGAAAGAGAGTAGGGAGAGAGTGAATAAAATGGTTTGGTGGGAGGAAAGGGAAGGGGAAATTATGTAATTAAAGTATAATCTCAGAAATTAAATGTATATAATTAAAAAAATCCTTACCTAAAAGTGACTAAAAAGAGGATAAGAAGTTGATTTTCTCTGCCTGTTCTTTTGATGTTACCTATACACATGGCCCTTCTTCCCTATCAGGGCGGTTTACGGATGCCATGGAGAGCCTCACTCTGTGTAACTCTATACGTATGGCATGGAAATTTTTAAAAAATGGGTGGCATTTTAATAGAATGTATATTACTCAAAAGAATTAAGGAAACAGAAATAGCAAATAACTATTTTAGAAACTTAGAAAGAGGGAACTTTTTTCTTATTAAAATAAATTTTAAATTAAGATAGAAGTGTGTCACTTACCCCCTCCATCCTTGCCCAGATTCTGTCCTTACAGCCCTCCTATGCCTCTGCTCTCAAGCTGATCTTTGCCTTTTCTTTGTTTATTGTGGTTACAGAGCATTTCTCATGGATGAAACCCCTGCTGGTATCCAATGTAAAGAGGTCATGCCTGATACTGTGTGCATCAAAATGACAAAAATGGATGCAACAGGCCCTTACTTATACATTTGTGCATGAATGCTCACGCGCGCGCACACACACACACATACACATGCATGTTACAATAATAATCAAGGAACTCATGCAGAAGGACTTTATCAACGAGCACAACTGGGCTGTGTGCTTTCTGTAGTGTGCTATGTATTAAGAAATAAGGAGAGAAAAATCTCTTCAGCAGATTTTTTTTTTATTCTGACACCATATAATATTTTGACTAGATAAAAACAACACAGCAAAAGTACCACCCCTGGTCCATTTGTATGTGAAAAGTGTAGCAATGGTGGCTAATCCCTAGTTTTTGTTACCACCTCGACTGTAAGTTCTTCGCGTGTGTGGCTCATTGGTGGGCTATCGGTGCCTGGTAGAGAATATCTACTTGGTGGGTTGATGAGGAGATACTGTCAGCACCAAAGCTCGGAGGTGGAGACTGCCAGTGTTTCCAACTGGGAAGGGGATGGGGAAAGTGATGTAATTATAATCTCAAAAAGAAAAAAAAAGGAATGTTTAACAGGCCCATAGAGAGAAAAACATTTTCCCGGGAACTATGTAGAATGTGTTATGGCCTGGGAAGGAAGTTCAACAGCTGAAAATAGAATTTCGTTACATTCTTTTAAATTTATAAAATGGTAAAAATAAAAGGTTGCTTTGATATATTCCCTTAAGTTAATTCCTATAATTTATGTCCAGTTTCTAAGGGCAAACTCTTAACAAATAATTGTTTTAAGTCTCTACCATTTTATAAAACGTAGTATATGAGTAAAGCGTGTTATAAAATAGCTGTTTCCAAATTGGAGTTCTCATTAAAATGAAGATCGAAAATTGATGTGAGCTATCAGCTTGTTAAATTTTCTTGTACTCAGCTGACGGAGCAATGGGAATAAATGAGTATTTATAGAGAAAAGCATATGGAAGAGTCATCTTTAATTGTGGCTGTTACACTTGACCTAGAAATATAATAATGGCCAGGTTCTTTAACCTGTGTATAGTTTAATATTTAATCTCTCGATGGAGGATATTAATATGATGTGCATTATACATTTGTTAAAATAGATTGGATAATGTGCATGAGTTGTTAGAACAGTGGACAGTGAGTACACAATGAGCAATACCTTCCTGCGAGCAAAGACGCTCTCATGAAAACACTGGAGTTAATGGAGAGATTCCGTGAACCGGTGTGCTGAGGGCTGGCGTGAACAGACTTCAGTGTGCAAGCTGGGAGGGAACGAATGTGGTGTGATGATAGATAGATGATAGATAGATAGATAGGTAGATAGATAGATAGATAGATAGATAGATAGATGATAGATAGATAGATAGATAGATGATAGATAGATAGAGATAGATGATAGATAGATAGATGATAGATAGATAGATAGATAGATAGATAGATAGATAGATAGATAGATAGATAGATATTCATTCCTATGGGTACATTATATATTACATATATATAATTATGCTGATATATTCATAATAATATATCCAGCCATAAGCGAAATTGGACAAAAGGACTCAAATTTGCTTGGTAAATAAGATGGCTAACAAAGGAATGCCCTAAGAGGAAATATTGTTAAAGATGCAGAAATCTAACGTATGAACGCTCGGAATTCTTTGACAGTATGTTGTTTTCTATCTATAATTCTAAATTGAGTGCTTTATCAATCAACATGAATGTGTAAGTATGGAGAAATTATTCATTTGTTGCTGACACAAATTTTAAGCATTCCAGACAAGAAGGTCCAGAAAGATTATGTGAAGCAGATCCATGCACGGCTACATACATATACATATATTAGAATGTAGTTAAGTTTTAATAATTAAGCTAGGCTCCCAGAATAAAGGTAGACAGACAACCAGACAGAAATATTTGGATGGATATCTATCTCTTTGCTAACCATTTGGGAGTAAAGACAGGATATTACAGTTTCTGGTGTTAGTGGTCCTACTCTGGGTGGCCTCATAATCTCAATATAACCACCCCCAGAAGCCTTCACATCATTAATAAAGGAGAATACACGAAACTGTGCCATCATCCCAAAAGCATGACAGAGAGAAACTAATAAATGTTGATGCCATTTTGGATGTTGGGAGCAGTGGGACCTCAGATCCTGAATTTCTTGTAAACAACTTGTTTTCCCCTGATCTGAGTGCCTACAGCTGCTCTGAGCACGAGACCCTCAGGAGTTCCTGATGGCAGGAGAGTGGTTTCTGGTGGGTTTGGCTGGGGCGTGACTATCTCTATATAATCTGCCCCTGAACACAATAAAGGGGCATTCTTGGGGCTTTGGTATCAGTGTTAAAAGGTCTGTGTGTCGGTCTGTCTCTGCATCTGTCTTCTCAACCTCCAGCCCCTTGCCTGAAGCTCGTGAACTGGGTTCTAGCCCACAGAGCGCAGACATGGGAGCTTGGTGCGCAGCATTTGGTGATGAATAAACTTTTATATATGAACTAACAGAGACAAATGTGGACTCAAACCCAAACAGAATCAGAGAAATACTGCATAGAACAGAGGACAGGATGATGGCCACCAAGAGGCAGATAAACAATATAACCTTTCCAAAGGTTGGGAGATCACATCCAAAGTGAGACAGCTGTATCCCTGAGGAAGATAGGCTTGGCTTAATGCAAGAGTCACGTGATGAGGAGATATGCTGCCAAAAGTCTCCTGGGTATGGCATGGCCATTGCCCCATGGACTCTCTGCAGCCATGGTGAGTGGCACACGACTGAACACATCAGCAATTCATCATGGATGGGTGGGGCTATGGCCTCACACCTTCTCTAAAGACTGTGGCTGGCTAATGGTTGCTGGGGTAGGGAGTTCAGTTTTATTAAGTATTAATTTACCACTGAGTAAGTTGTCTTGCTCCAGTCAATACACGCCACCCCCACAATACACACAATGCTGGGGCAAGCAACTTTAGTTAAAGTCAGGGAGTCACACACAAAAAAGAAGACAAGAAAGTAGGAAAGAGACTTGAGAAGGGTCTCAACAGGAAAGGGAGGGGGATAAAAGAAAGGGTGGGGGTGACATGACTAAAATTTATTATTAGTGTATGAGCATGTTAAAGAATTTTCAGAAAGAAACATGTGTTATGTATGTATATTAATTTCCAGAGAGGAAAAGGAAAGCTCTCTGAATGGGAAAATCCTTAAACTTGGCATCTCAGAACAATGACTCACAGTTAATTTACAGGATGGTACTGAGAAGGCCCAGGATGGCGGGGTGTTCGCCTTAGACTTAAGGCACCGATGCCTGGCAAAGAAGGGCAGAACAGGGGAGAGCAAACTCACCAAAGCATAGGGCTGAAGAGAATAAAAATGGAAACCAGTCACACTGAAACAAAAGAACAACAACAGCAGCAACAAAAACAACAACAACAAAAATCAGGACTCGCTGCTTCTTCCCAAGAAGCCATTGATTGCAAAACGTCTGTGCTGCAGCTTCTTGGACTTAGAGAGTGCCTCATTCCTGCCTGCGTGGTTTCTTCCTGAAATGGACAGGACTTAGCAGGTGTCTCTGCGAAACTCCTGTAAGGACAAATCAGAAAGAAGGAATGGGAAAATCTCATGAAACAACAGCAGCGTATGCTCAAGCAAGCTAAAACCCAATCGTAAGAAGCACGTTCAGATGAGTTATAAAACTTAGTCTGCTGGGAGTACGGTTCAGTGGGAAGACCACCCGCCTTGCAAGGGGCCCATGGGCTCCACCCCAACAAAGTGAAAGATGAGGTGTTTGGTGTCACCTCTGACTACATAGTGATTTTAGGGCCATCCTGGGCAACATGAAGTAGAATATTGACTATCTCAGGGAAAATCTGAAGAGAGCTACAGAAGGCATCTCACAAAACTGTGAGGAAAGATGCTGAGGACTGGACACAAGATCCACGGTAATAAGATGAAGTTAAATGGATTGGACTCCACATACACATGTACTACATACATATTTCATTATATTGCTTTTATTTTTATGGATTTATATCGTATATCTGTTGAAACCATATACCCCCAAATAATGAAAGACCTAGAATTTAAAAATGCAATATGAGAATTTTGGAGAAAATGAATTAAACCTTTAATCTGTGCATCTAAGGCCCCATCGAGTACCAGAGGAGACCGGTCTGAAGTATCTATGCCAGGACATTTCTAATTACTAGGATTTCAAAGATAAGGAACGTCTTCAGAGATTTAATAAAAATGACTCATTAATCACAGAGGAAATGAACTATGATTGGCAGCAGTTTGCTTTATAGTAGTCTACCAAGCGATGGGTTTTTTTTATGATCTCATAATTTCCTATTCAGCCCTGTTTCCAAGAATGAAGAACTCAGGGATGTCACACTTATGTAAGCACCCTAGCAGTTGTCAGGGTGGCTCTTGAAGGAGTTTGAAGAGAGAAAGACCTTGTTCTTGAAAGCACTCTGGATCCCACTTGCTTTGGTAAATAACACCTTTTTCACAAAGAAGCTGAGCAAACAAAAGGGAAAACAGCAACAAAAAAGCAAACCAAGTCTTTCTGGCAGCCATCCCTTCCAGTTTGAGTCTGTCTCACTGGAGCCTACTTCAGAAGCACCACACTAAACAAGGATTTTTTTTTTCCTCCAAGAGGTGACAGAAAACTTAGACCTAGTGATGTGACCTGTCCTGAATCTACTGCGTCCTGCAGGATGCTCAGGAATCCTGGAGTCACAGTGAAGCCACAGTGATTCCCAGGCCATCATTAATGTTTAACCAATAATGAAGAACGTGATCAGCTTCTGAACTTCATGGCTGTCTTGTATATCTCTGAATGAAATCAACATTGACCAGTGTGGTAAAACAGTCCCTCTATGTCTTATGTGCCCTGACGTGATAATAAAACTTAAAAAAAAAAGGAAGCCAGGTTTACAAGGATATGAAATAAACTGATAGTGTGTATGATACGTTTATAATATAAATTGGTTCAGCTAGCTAGAAAATGTGCTAGGGTCGACGACAGTTCAACACAGGCAGAGAGCCTCCTGCTCAGAAGTGTCAGTCACTCACCAATGTGAGAGCGTCCTCAGCAGCACTTGGAATAGCCACTTCAGTCTGTGACTGGAGACTGCTCCCAGGCCCACTAGAGGAAGAACAGTTCCATGCATTGTGCCACCTTGACAGAAACCAGGCAGCAGTACAAAGGAAGAAACACATAGATAAGAAAACAACAGCTAACAAAGGATTGTGTGGCATGGTTTAATTCATATGAAAAATTAAAAACATTCACAGTTCCTCTGTGGCATTGGAGTCAGGAGTCACTTTTGTGAGCTGGCTCGCAAGGGTGATCAGGGCAGGTCTGGGATGCCTAAAACATTTTACTGGTTGATTTGGTTGTAGCAGCATTTACTTTGGATGTCCAGGTTTTGAATTCTTTTCCTAATGCTGCTCCTCTTTCGTTATGGAGGCCGTAGCATGGAAAACAATAGAGAGAGAAGGTGAGGTGAGCTTTAATGGCTGCATAGGTAATTATCAGGAGCCAGAAGATCTGAATCAAAGATGGGAAGCAGTTAGCGCATGCCTACTACAGAAGGAACATGAACACTAAACACATATGTATATGTGATATCAGTATAGTCAGAGTTGCCACTAAACCAACATTACAGAAGCATAACTCTCTCTAAATGTGAAGAAGGCAACTTTCCACAGAGAAAACAGAGCTAAACATAAATCTGACACACTTGGTAAAACCATTGTGTGGTGTTTGATAACTGTAATCTCTTTGTCTCATCGGTAGTTCCTGCTGCAGCGGGTTAAATGCTTGCTGTGCAAGTACACAGACTGGAGTTTTGTCCCCAGAAGTTATGACTAGGGTGGAGACAGAGGCTGGGGTGCCAGGAGGCTTGCTGGCCTTAGTCTAGCCAGGTCAGCCAGCCTCAGGCTCAGAGAGATGCTGTCTCAAAAAATAAGGTAGGGAGTTACTGGGGAAGACTTGGTTATCAGTCTCTGTTTTCAGCTCACACCTACACACAAACACATATTCACACATGTAAATATATAAAGCAGATATGAATGGACCTCACCTGTTTATAAAAATAATAACTCTTTCTACTGGATCAAAAAAGAAAACCCAGCCTTGACTTTTACAAGAGATGAAGACAGGGTATTTAAAAGATCAAAAGACTATTGTCTGTATTTTAGGGCTGTGTCCCTTTGACATGACTGTCACTGTGAGATGCTATTTGATTTCTTTATTTCTGAACAGTTACTTCCCCTAGGAGGAAAATCAATTTTTGGAGAGTTTGAACACCAAACAAGGTAGAGTTGGATGACAATCTGCAGCGTAAAGGGCCAGTTCATAAATCTGCACGGTTATATACATGTCTTCATAGGTGAGCTGGGGGACAATGGTCGCATCTTGCCTGTGGTAGAATTCTTGATGGCTTCTATAGACTCTGTTCCTATGGAAGGAGATCTCTGTTCTGTTCCTCCATGTCCTGCACAGACGTCCTTCTGCTGAGGAATGCAGAGTGGAAGTGAGAAAAGAGGGAGCTGGAGGAGGATCCTGGCTGATGTCACCATTCCATCAACCAAGGTCGCTAGCAGCAGTGTAGGTCGCAGTGACAGCTCTTGCCGTGATAGGAGCTGACAGCATCTCTCTTCCTCGGGGCTTCTCTTTCCCAAGGGACAAAGTTATGAGGCCTGCACACGACAAATTTCAGTGAAAGGACATTCTAGAAAGTCCGTTATTGATGTTCCTCATCTCGTCAAGATCAAAGACAAGTAAGCGAGAGGCCCTAGGGATGTTTGAGGACTGAGCAGCATTCTGTGACAGAAAGGGATGCCAGGTGAGAAGTAGCTCATGGTGAAGCCTGAGCGTTAATTAGCAGTGACTTATCAACCCTGGCTCATCATGCGCGCCAGGTGCAGCTGCTAATGGAAGGCACTAACTGAATGGGGGTGAAGGGTGTGTGCGCCTGCGTTATCTTTGCTTTTTATCCTGTAAATAGAAAGATGACTTTAAAAATACGTGATTAAAAATACTTGCTGTAAAGTTTCTGAAGGAAATGAGGCAGAGCCTCCTTAGTTCAATGCAGACGTTAGCAAGGAGAGCGCATTATCCTGTCAGAAAACTAGAGAACTCTGTGGAACTGTGAACGAAGGAAACTCTTTCCTCCATGAGTTGCTTTTGGCCATGGTTTGTTATCACAGCAATAGTAGCCCTAACTACAGCACCTACTTTTTATGATTAGAGAGGATAAGGTGATATAAGATGATATGTACTGGTAAGGGTCGGGGTAAGGCTCCAAAACTAAATAAACCAAAGAGTAAGTAAGTCTTTACGGAAAACTAAAGATACTAGAAATCTAAGCCAAGTCGTCAATGATGTCAGCCTTAGAGCTGTATATTAAATGATACCCACTGATAGAGATGATGTGTTCATTCGAATTAAAATGAAAATGTATTCATCTGAAGTGCAATGATACTTGGAAATAATGGTCACACTTAGCACTCAGCTCCTGATTTTTAAATATCCTTTGATAAAATGAGGGTCCCTGGGAAACTCTTAATTGCAATTCACAGATAAAAGCCTAGTTTGGAAATTAGCAACACATATTTAATAGGTGAATGTTTCTGTAGTGGGCATAGACTCTGAGTTCATCAAGACATCTATAGGTCAGAACGATGCTGCAGGACTCAGGAGATTTTACCCCGTGCACATTCCTTCAGATGGCTTCCTACCTCTTTTTGTTAACAAGGAATGGTTACAGTTAAATTGCTCCCCCAAAGCTGGCCATCTACGTTCCCTTCCCTTCCTGGACGTCCTGGTGAGTTTTCTGACAGGATATTTAGTGTTCCTGTTATCATATGCTTCCACAAAAAGGAAGAGGGGGGCACAAGCCAGCAGCAGACTCTCTGGTCCCATCTGTATCTGTCAATCTCCTTCACTGTGATGCGGCCTTGAACGCGTGGGGGGATTTCCAACCCTAACATAGAAGAAGATGGATGTTGCTAATCAACAGAAGAAATTGCTTCATTAGGATGTTGGTACTTTGCAATTAAAATTGTTGATATTTTTAACCAACAACTTAAAATTACATTTTTAAAAATAGTTTTATAGGGTTTTGGAAGAGAATTATTTTGATGTAGAATAAAAAGATTTAATAAAGGTTTTTTTTTTCCTTCAAAGTCTTAGTAGATAGTGAGAGAACTAGAGAATAAAGTTACATAAGAGATACTTACATTCTCTTTACCAAAAGAAGATGACGTTTGATCCCCCTTACCAAAAATATTAAAGGATTTCAACTCCTCTATAGAAAGAAAATACCACAGGGAAAGGTGAGCATGAACTTGCAGAGAGAAGAAATATATATATATATATATATATATATATATATATATATATATATATATATTCTTTTTAGTTTATTTCTTAAAGCAATCTTTTCTCATTTTACATACCAATCCCAGTTTCCTCTCCTTCCCTTCCTCCCACTCCCCCAACCTTCCAACCACCCCACCCCCATCCACTCCTCAGAGAGGGTAAGGTTTACCATGGGGAGTCAACAAAGTTGGGCATAGCGCTTTGAGGCAGGATCAAGACCCCCCTCCTAAATCTAGCCTGAGCAAGGTATCCCCCCCATAGGGAATAGGCTCCAAAAATCCAGTTCAAGCAGTAGGAATAAATCCTGGTCCCACTGCCAGAGGCCCCACAGACTGCCCCAGCCACACAGCTGTCGCCCACATTCAGAGGGTCTAGTCTAGTTCAGTCCTATGCAGGTTCCCTTGCTGTCAGTTGAGGGTCAGTGAACTGACACTAGCTCAGGTCAGGTGCTTCTGTGGGTATCTCCATCATGGTCTTGATCCTTTTGCTCATATTGCTCCTCCCTCTCTTTGAGAGAAGAAATCTTAATCTCTCATTTACCTTCATTCTGGTTTGGCTAGAAATAAAGATCCTAAGAGGCTGAAAGACTGAAAAACCACAGTGCTGTGGTAAGTTGGCTTCTTTTGCTTTCAGGATTAAATCCACCCCCCTTCTTTCCCAGAACCACCACCATAGGGAGGTTCACAGAAGAGGGCCACCTCATCCTCATGGCACCTAAACATTCAAGGTTCACGCTAAACAGTACCAACAGTCTGCATTATAGATCCCTCAGCTAGGGCATCCCTGGGCTAGGGCATCCTGCACTGGGGCTGGTGAGCCCGGGAAGGCTAGAGCATCCTCTGCTGTGGCTGATCATTTACCACAGTAGATGTTTTGTAGACACAGTAGAAGTCACCACAGCCTTCAGTGGTGAACTGACAGGGCCGAGGGGGAAAATCAGAAGCCGTTCTCTAGTCCTGATGCGTAGATGCAACTGCAGACATTCTTTTGGTTAGCTGTTAATAGCAGAGCAAAGGAGTAATGGAATCCCTGCCAAGGACCACAGACATAGGAAGAAATGCTCTCTGCTGGACCTTACTATACTGTTGACTCGGTAACAGTCTCTAATCTGAGAGCCCAACGTCTGTGGAAGCCCAGTCGCGAGGCTGGGTACCAGCTCCTTCTATGGGAGTGCTTGTCAGCCAGTGAGAATCAAATCCTTGAAGGAGTTCCGGGTGTGTGTGTGTGTGCACGTGTGTGCATGTGTGCGGTGTGTCATGGCTACTTCGTAAGTGAACAGATTGGTTTATTAATTAGCAAAGTTGAAGTGACTTATGAGCCATAAAATAAATAAACAGGAGGCCAAACTTTATATGATCTAAAGTTGAAATATTTCTTTATTGAACCTTTTTCATATCCGTATTTTCAAAGAAATGAAATTAACAAAAATTTGAGTGTGAAGTCATTCTTTCTGTTTAGCCCATAATTCTCTGGAACAAACTGCTTATGCAAACAGGAATTAATATACACTTATTAATATTTAGCTAATAATATGCATTATTTATCCAGAAATAAATGTGTTATTTTCTGCTTCTGAAAGTGAGTCTAAATCAGTGTGAACTCTGGAAGCATGTCATTTGTTATGTGTTTCCATGCTACCGATCATTAAACTTTATTTCTTTAAGTGACATGGTACATGGTACATGAAGTCATGGAACAATGACTTCAACCTCAAACTGAATGCATGAAATACAAAGTAGAAAAGCTGCCATCCTATGTGAATTGTGGGCTTTGATCTAAACATGAAGGTTGTTGGTAGTACGTGGGGTGATAGCCAGATCCCTTGGTGTGCTGTAAGTGCTCTGAAGGCTACCCGTTTCCCTAGGGAGAGAGAATGAGAGTCTGGGCGCCTCCACTAACGCTGATTGGTCGGAGCTAGTGCTGTGTAGGAAGCAACTGTATCATTCAAGAAAGCTTCACCCAGTCAATGCTAAAATAATCTGTCTTACAGCTCAGGGAGATGCATTCTGTCTGCTGAGATTTTCCTTGTTTGGCATAAAGGCAGAAGCAAACCAAGGCAATGTAGAGCTTGGTGGGCCTCTCTGGAGAGATCCCACGGTGGAATGCTAAGGCCTGCGCTGATTTATGAGATGCTGGATACATAGTTTAAGCTGGAATCCCAGAACAATATTTGTTTTTTAGATGAATAATTCACTCATTTTCCCAGCATGATTTTTTCTCATCTGAAGCACTGGCCTTTCAGATTAAGTAAATATAGTGTTTCAAAATAATATAGACATGAATATTCATAAGAACCAAAACAGTGAATATAAATAAGAGCCTTTTGCATAACATTTTTTATTTATTTTTACAAGTGAGTTACTTTTTCTTCTTTACTTCTTAGATGATATATTTCAAAGTAATTTCCCAGGACACTGTTCCTTCCACAAAGCCCAGGTATTTATTATGAGATAGAGATCATCTCTTTGTCAAATCTCTTCAAACAGTGACATTTTCCTAAGCATCCATAGAGCAGATCGTACTGCTACGTGGCACGACCAATTAGCCGCAGATTCAGCCAGCCCGGTGCTAGGAACTTGATACAGCATTTGTCTAAACAAGTGGAGGAATGTCCAACAACAAAGAAAATGAGATAAGATTTCATATCCTGAAAATATAAAGCTAGTTCATCCACACAAAGTGTGCAAACAATTCCTTGCTGTTTTCGTGCATAGGCCACGATTTAAAATTTAAAACCTTCCTATATGCAGATGGTGCATGATTGCACCCTAGGCATAGAGAGAGCAGTGTCCCTTGATTGCAGTTCCCTGGGGGTAAGGTGAAACAGCTGACAACAGAGGACACCGGAATGAGAAGAGAAAGGCACACAAGCATGAGGGCTTCAGTTAGCGTTGCCCAGGTGACTAGCTGAGAAAAACCAGTGTGCTACTGTGCTCTTCAATTTACTGATGAGGGTAGAGATCCTCAAAGCCTTCTGACATCAGCGATTTCTGAGCCTTCAGGGGTTAACCTGCATTGCTGCCTTTTTGTTGGCTACCAAAGGCTGTCTCTGTTGTCTTTGAACATTGGGTCCATAATAATACTTGAAAATTCATAGCTGAGAATTAATAGGAGGAAAGCTAATACAGCCACAACAGAGATGGGTAAACTTATGGCACAGCGTACCTGCTGTGTAGTTACCACATGCCATCCTAGAGGGTGGGGTTCTGCTTGGGAAACTCTGGCTCATGCTGTCTTGGTACATACACCCTGAGGGCCAGGAAGGCATGAAGGGGAAGTGTAGCCATTTCTACAAAAATTTAAGATCAGAAAATAGAAAGTTATCTACTAGCTGAAAAAATTTAAAGTATTAAAATAATAGATAAAATAAAAATACATTAAAAATGGGGGCGAGAGAGATGGTTCAATGATTAAGAGCACTGTCTACTCTTCTGGAGGACCTGGGTTCAGTTTTTGATGCCCGCATGATGGCCAACAACGATCTATAACCCTAGTCCTAGATGTCATCCTCTAGCTGGGCGTTTTACACGTGGGATGCACAGACATTTGTGCAAGCAAGACACCCATACACGTAGAATGAATGAATAAATGAATATCTGTAGGACAAGCATTCTTTTCTCTTAATCACGCAACTAGACAAGGTAAGACATAGGCATTTTCTAATATTTCCAGTATTTTCTGGACTCTGGCTTTGCTCCATGTCCCACCCACACCCACCCCTTAGGGAGGCTCAAATGCCAAGAGGGCTGGAGGAAATGCAGATGGACTCCTCTCAAGCTCCAGTTCACTGCTGTAATTCCACCAATCAGAGAAAGTCACGCGACCATGTCCAAAAGCAATAGGTAGGGTTTATCCTCCGATGGTGAAGCCAGGGCTGGAGAAAAAGACATTCTGCTTCCTCTTCCATTAGGAAACAGGAAAATCCAAGGAAAGTGGCCTTGTGTTCATACAGTGTCTTTTGGCCAAAGACCAACATTCAAAAGAAGTCTTTGAAGATCTGCGTAGACTGTAGGAAATGACCTTAGAATGAGCAAAGCATGTGCCCTTTTCAGAGGAAGCACTGATTTTAAACACTCTCACAGCGAGGATGGACACGGTGGCCTAATTTCAGACAAAGGACAGTCATTTGTTAATTATCTGTTGAAAGGCTTCAGATTTCTGCTTCAAAAAGTGGCTTCCGCAGACCTGACATTCATCATGTTTGTACCCGGGAGTAAGGAGACAATAGGGGTGGGCTTGGAAGCCAGGTCAATCATGAATGAATTGATGTGCAACCATGAGGACCCCGTCATGAGCACAAAACAGCAAGCCTGATATGACAGCACCCCCCCCCCCCGTCATCTTAACCTCCACCAGGGAGACGGGGGAGAGGGTTCCCTGAGGCTTGCTGGCTAGATCACCTAGCCACACTGATATGCTCCAGGCTCCGTTAGAGACCTAACTCTAAAACTAAAGTGGAGGAAGATAACCAGGCCATGGACCTCTGGTCACCACATGCATTCACATACATGTACGTATGTACCAACACATGTACATTAATAAGCTTGTACACATGCTAAGCAAACAACAATGAAAGGAATGAAGTAAGAAAAGGAGTTATGGAAAGTGAAGGGACTGACTTAGAGCCCTGGCTCTTGCTGAGGTAGTTCATGGGTCCTAAGAATCCTGGGGGAAGGAGAATTCGTCCTTCCCAGGCAAGAGCCCCTTTGTTGGCTGTGCAGTGAAGAGTGGTCAGCCTTGAAACAATATGCATACATACATACATGCCACCACCAAAAAAGGACTCAGTTATATATATGTGATTATATATGTATCATATTGATAATGATTATCAGCTTGAGCATGGGGGGATGGGAGGAGCTTGGAGGAAGAAAGGGAGGAAGTGATGCAATTCTATTTAAATTAAAAACATATAAAAGGAAAATTTAAAAAGTTCAAGTAATATATGTGTGCACATATGTATATAGTATACATATATATGGATATAAACATATTTATTTATATACATAGGTAATATACACACATGCATACATATATATGGTAAGACTGAATTGGGGAAATCATTGCAGGACAAATTAGCATCTTAATCATGTAAATTTTGAGGACCAGTCTGTCCTTCTATTCTTTTTAAAAGAAAGTGGCAGTGGTAGAAGCTAAGGACTAAACTATTTGCAGTATATGGATTTATTTGGGAACTGTATTAATCAAAACCCCTTTTAGAATCAAACTAAGATCAGAAACATTGTATCATGCAAGGTGTCAGTGGGACTCCTCTTAGTTCCTGGTTTCAGAGATTTCCATCCATCACTGGTATTCCTTGGCTGGTAGTGAAGCAGTGCATTTTGGAGGGGGCTGTGAGGTGGGACAGGTGGACAACCTACAGTAGCAAAGAAGCAAAGAGACAGAGAAGGATCTCGGGTCCCCAAATTCCTTTCAATGGCACAGTCCAGTAACATAATCTCCTTCAACTCAGCCCCAACCACTGAAAGTCCCAGCAGCCTCCAGTGATGTCATAGACTTTGGATTAAGTCTTTAAATACACGAGTCTTTTGAGGGATGTTCACATGCCAGACTGCAGCACCTTCATGGACGTTGGAATATCGGATTGGGTTTAAAGTGAATCCTAATCCAGCAAAGGAGATTGTGAAGGTGGGGCCGCACACTTCTGTAGCCCAGGATGTTATCCCATCACTGATGGTAGCGTAGTTGAAACCGTGAATGGTGGGAGAGAAACTGGGGGCCACACACTTAGGTAGATATCCAGACCCAAGCCAGGCTGCTTCTCCTAGGCTTCTATTGTATTAAGCTTTTTAAAAATGCATGATCTGCCTCCTACCTGTTTCAAATTAAAAAGGCACAGAGGAATCGCATTGTTCTACATTTGGTCCTATCGTCAAGTCTCTCTAATACTGCATAGTGTTTGAAAGAGGATAATGAAGGCCACCCTGTGATTCATGATCTCATCATTACCATTTCAAAGCCCGGGGTATCTGTCAAGGGGGATAATGTGTGCAGTTGATTCATAATATAGCATTCAAGGTACTCTTTTCACATCCTAGAGGTGTTCAGAAGAGTTTTGGTTGGAAGTATGGAGGAAATAGAACCTCTTCTACTACTCCAGTCGTCAGTATGTCTTAGGTTTTTGTTTTGAGTTACTATTCTAAAGGAAGTTTTGTATACATTAATGTAACTGTGGCAAGAGACAGCATGGGACTACTGAAAGATTAAAATAGAATGATCCATAATTCAACCTTCCCAGGCTGTGTACATGCAAAGAGCAAGCAGCCTCCTCTTTTCAGAATGTTAACGAAGGCAGATCATCTCGAACTTCCATCAGTGATGGAGTAGATAAAGAATATGCCAGTTTAAAAAAGTCTGTCTGTGGTGATTCATGCCTATAATTCTAGCACTCAGGAAGCTGAGGCCGAGGAATTGTCTAGTGCTCAAGGTCATCCTATGTGATGTAGTGAGTTATCAGACACCCTACGCTACAGAGGAAGAGTCTATCTTAGAAGGAAAATGTGATACGTTGGAGTAACAGCTTAAGAAAAGAAGAAAGCCCTATCATTTAGGACAAGACAGACGAGCATTGGGAATGGTGTGTGAAGGGAAATTAGTCAGGCATAAAAGAGGAAGTGGCACCTGATCTCACATGCACAGCCTAAAAAGCTAAACTCCTACCAGAAACGAGCTAGCAGTGCCAAAGCCATGCCATGCGAGAAGCTGCTTCGTAGCTGCTGTAGTGAGGGCTGTGGTGTACCAGGGGTATAAAGATAAATACTGAAAAGGTGGTTTGAGATTACAGTCATTTAACTGAAGCAGGTGCTCCTCTAGGGCTTACGACTTCTCCAGTTTGGGCTTCTTGGTCAGGCATACAGGACCATGCATGAGTTTTTCTCTGAGGAGGCAGGCCTTAAATCCTGTCAGATAGGAGCCACAGATTTTTTATAGGGCCTCAGGTGATTGATAGATTGAACTATGGACAGTTTCAGAAGTGGCATTATTGCGAGGTGGTGAACAATAGGAAGTGGACGTTCTTGAAACAAGTGAGACAAGAAGGGAATGCTTTGGGACTGGATTGTGGCCTGGGCCTCTGGCTGTCCCTCTCCCCTGACTCTCCAGTCTTGCAGCTGTGACGTGACTCTTCTGCTCCCGCACAATGCACTGATGCCCATAACATATATTGAGCTTCCTCCCTCAAGCTGTTTATGTCAAATATTCAATCATAGACATGATAAAAATTAACTAATGCAGCTATTCTGTCTCTGGTCTTAATAGAAGTCATTATAACATTTCATAATTTCTGTGTTAATTTACATTCCCAGCATCCCAGCAACCATATACCATGTTCCCGTCTCCTTCATCCTGGAGAGTACTTGCTGCCTTCTGTCTTTTGGTAATGACCATGAAATATAAGATAGTATCTCCATACACTTTTAATCCCTATTTCCCTCATATACATGTGTATGTGTGTATAAAACTTGGTTTGGATATTTCTACCTTTACTTTGGGGGAAATTTGCTATTTTTTCATTTATAGTTAGAATTTCCAGCAACAATGAGATACAATGCTATATCCTCACATTTTACTTAGAATGGTATAATTGCTATAGTTTGGGCCCAACACTTGTCTCTTTAAAAATTTGGAAACTGGAAGGCTGGATAGAGAGCTAAGCAGTTAAGAGCACTGACTGCTTCTGCAGAGGACCTGTCTTTGATGCCTGGCATCTACACGGTAACTCACAGCCATCCCTAATTCCAGTTCCAGGTATGGCATTGGAGCAGCAACTGAGACCTCATATCTCAATCCATAAGTAGGAGTCAGAGAGCACTAACTCAGAATAGTATAGGTTTTTGAAACCTCCAAGTCTATGCCTAGTGAGACACCTCCTCCAACAAGCACAGACCTTGCTGTATTATCCGGACAAGAGAAAATAGAATGTTGAAGCAAGGTAGACCAGGGAACACATGCTAAAGTCAGATCATGGGCACTTGTCTAGCTGGGGAAGATCAGCACTAAGGGAACGTGTCCTATAAATGCCAGTGCACTTATTACTATAGACTGCTTTGAACTAGTAAAAGTGATAAGTTCACATCTGTAGACTTGTGCCACAAAGAATACTTAAGTTTTAAAAAGCGAACTGGTCAGTAATGTATGCAGAAATAATCCACTTTTGTAGACATCACATTAACAAGGCAGAACGGGGATACGTGGCCTTGGTACAGTTGGGGTTAGCTGAGCCATGCATATTGGCTTGGGGGCTGCGCACTACAGGCATGAAACGACTGCTCACATAACTACCGGTTACGTGGATCACCTGAGATCTTCTACCCTCACTTCCTGATATATGTCTTATTCCATGACTGTCAGGGAGAAAAGGGACCATAGCAATTTATGCAGTGTGTGTGTGTGTGTGTGTGTGTGTGTGTGTGTGTGTGTGTGTGGTGTTTTCGACTAGTGTAGAGAAGCTACGCTAGTTATGTTTATGCTTCCTAGATAGTCGTGGAGCCTCCCCTAACTGAGCAGACATGTTTGCAGGAAGTTGAAATGTGAAATTGATACAAATAATGGAGGATCCACTCTGCCGTCCTTGTTCAGATGGCCAGTGGGTTATCTAAACTACATTCTTGCCAAGTGGAAAGGCATGAGGTGGTGTCATGGATGTAGGGCAGAATAATAGCCACCAGGAGTGGAGTATGGGGAAGTCCTCAGCCAGAAGGCAGCATGACTAAGGATAAGCTTTGGTGGTGCATGCCGGAGAGATCGGAGACTGGTCCGTCACCAGATGAAGGGAGTTGGCTGCAAGTGGAGCGGGTTAGTGAGTCTGAGAAAAGCTCTGAGGTCTAGAAAGTGGCAGTGTTCAAGGGTCAAGTGGATGTATAGGAAGATGTGTGTGTCTTGCAGAGGCTTGGTGAGGATGCGTGCTTGTGACTGCTTTACTGACGTGAACACGACTGCTGCAGACACCGTGTGTCTGGTATTTCCAGTCGTCCTCAGAACAATGGCCTTGCTTTTATTTTCAGTCTCTTGTCACACACAAGAGAGAAGAGCACAGCTTGGAGGAATCTTATGTCCCCATGGTAACATGGAAACTCTAGAGATTGCAAGAGAAGTTTCTCGGAGTTATTTTACCCACATGTTCTTTAGATGTGCCAGATTCACTTAAGTTATACATATGGTGCTCCTTGAAGTTGGGTGAGAAACAGACCTAACACCATGAGGACCCTCTGAGATTAATAATGTGTCAAGACAGTTCCTCCAGAAGACCTGAACTTGACTTTCAAGGGCCAAGTCGTGCTGGTGGATGCTGCACAGGCATCCCTGCCTGGGCTCCTGAAGCACCATCACTGGAGTTCTGACCTTAATCTGATGCAATGGCTTGCCTCAGCTTTGGGAACTCAGCTGTGGTAGGCTGGCCCTCAGCAGATGCTGGCCAAGGTCATTAGTGAGCCCTGACACTTGGCGCATGTTCTGCCATCAAGAAGATATCACGACGGAACCAGTCCCTTTCTGTCTGGGCAGCTCATTGTTCACTGCATGAAGTGCTCCTAAGAGCAGCCCTGGGTCTCTCCCACACTCTGTATCTTCATACGTAAATTACCTGAGATCAAGCTTCTGCCTTGATTTCATGTTTTTTGTACAGAACAGGAAAACCAGAGCGAGCGTGTGTCTTGCTGACTTCTAATGCTTTGCTGGAAAACAGCTCCATAGTCTTTTATTTTGAAGAGGCAAAAGGAAAAAAAATATTTGCTAGGGAAAGTATGGCTATGTTAATCTGCTCACCCACATTTTTTATCCTGACAGCCCATATAAATATAGCCTGAAGGGGAGGAAGCGGGGGCTTGAAGCAGATGGCCTACTCCAAACTCGGGCTTCCTGAGGACTTCTGGTCACTTTGCCCACCCACGATGGCTTTCTCTTTGGCTGTTATTCCACAGTGACAAAGCTTGTAGCAAACAGAGAAGACGGTTTAGGGGCCATTTCATTGTCTCTGCAGAGTGGGGCTGGGTGGGAAGGGTGGCCCTTCTCTCAGCCGTGAAGATAGCTGGCATGCATGACAGACTCATCCACTCGGTTGTAATGGCTCAGAACTATGACAGGGCCACCTCTCCTCCCTCTCCTGGAGCTGCTGCCCCATCAGAGGAGCTTCTGCATGTTTGTGGAATGAATGGATGTCCTGTTTAGGATGCCCTGAAGAAAATGAAAGGATGAGTTTTAGGAATTCGTGTTGATTTTTAGGCTGTAAACCTCCCATTTTCTGTGTGCACCTCAACTGTGATGGTAAAACACAGACAGGAGGCAACACACCATCCTGGAACCATGGCGTAGAGGCACACAAGACCCTTAAGTTACAAGTGTGCAGCAGAATAGGCAAGAACTGGCCTCCTCGGGGCTGCACTGTGTGTAGGGAACAGAACCTGATATTCATGTCACATTTGGGAACTCAGAAGATTTGCACCAGGGCAGCTGTGGTGATCTATCCATGTCTATCCAATGACTCAGCTTCTGTGTCCTCTTCAGATGGCACAGGATACTGCAGTCACATGCGTCTCTCTTCCCTGAGGTTCGTGACCTTGTGCTCTTTAGTCTCTCTTGCTGTAGATGTCCCCTGATGTTTCTCTCTGATGTTCTTCCATCTCTGGCTCTTTTGCAATGAAAATGTTCTTGTTTTATTACCTAGTAAGCATTTTGATTTCTATTCTAAAAGTTTCTCTAAGTGGTTTTATATCGATTGTTTTTATAAAGGTCAAATTCATAAAATATAAGTTAGCCATTTTAAAATGGAGAATGTGGTGGCATTCAGTGCCTTCCCAGTATTGGGCAGTGAATGTCTCTGCCCAATGCAAAAGCCTTTTCTCTCACCAACAAAGAAGTCTACACTTGTTAGAACATCACTACACTTCTTCTGTCCCACAGGCTTGCTCACAGACCAAGCCAACTGGATTACTAAAGATTTCCTTATCTTGCATAGTTTATATAAATGGAATCATGTGATACAGAGTCTTTGAGGTTCATCCACACTGAATCATGTGTCAAGACTTTAATCCATGCTATTCCTAAATCACATTCTGGTATGCGGGTTTGACAGGTGATATTCTGGGTATCATGGCTGGGTATCCGTGTCCCCATCTTTTAATTGATATGCAAATTCCATGGTGTGTGTGTGTGTGTGTGTGTGTGTGTGTGTGTATGTGTGTGTGCGTGTGTACTTCGCTTTGTAACTGCTTTCTGCATATTGAGGAGTGAAACAGGATGAGATGGTCTTTCTGTATCTAACCGCTTTGCCAGGAAGAACCAAAGCCCCACAGCAGCCAAAGCATCTTCATTCTTGCCCTGTGTGTCTACCTTTGCTGTCTCTAAAGCAGTGATGCCCAACCCCAGTGGTGACTTGACTCTTTCACACAGTGTCCTTAAACTCGCCTTGTGTCTGCAGTAGTTTCCTTACTAAAATTTGAAGTCCCACACAAGAAATCTTTTTCTCCCATCATGATGGCTGGTTATCTTTTTTTTCCCTTTTTTAAAATTTTATATGTTTTATTATATTTTAAAAGAATATTTTAATATTATTTTACAGACCAATCCCAGTTCCCTGTCCCTCCCGTCCTCCGCTGCCCCATCTTCTTCTCACCCCACCCCCATCCACTCTTCAGAGAGGGTGAGGCCTCCCATGGGGACTCAACAAAATCTGTCACATCACTTGAGGCAAGACCAAGGCCCTCTCCCTTGTATCTAGACAGAGTAAGGTATCCCTCCATTGGAAATGGGCTCCAAAGAGCCAGTTCATGCACTGGGAATAGTGGAGAGGGTACCTAAAAAGCCCTTCCGCTGTAATCAGATGGATGGCTACCTTAATTGTCATCTTTTTCTTCTTTGTATGCATGCATATGCATTCCTGTGTGCCGGCTATGGTGAATGTGAAGGCAGAGAATAACCTCGGGCCTTTGTTCTCACCTGCCTTGACACAGAGTCTCTTGTTTGTCTCCACTCCCCATGCCAGGCTAGTTGACCTGTAGGCTTCGAGGTGTCTTCCGGTGTCCACTTCCTGTCTCAGTGTAGGACTGTGTGACCACCACATCCTGGTTTTCATGGTTCCTGGGACTTGATCTCGGGTCCTCACGCTTCCATGGCAAGTGTTTTACCTAGTAGGCTAGACTGAGTTCATCTCTGTACTCGGTGAGTTTGTGACATTGTTCCTCAAGTGAGAATGTTTGTTTTCTGCCTGCTTAAACAGTGAGAGAATGGGGATTTTCTGACACTCCTGTTTTCCTTCCCTCTATAGGTGTCCTTCTTCCTCTTTATCATCTTCGTGGTATACACCATGCTTCCCTTCAACATGCGAGATGCCATCATCGCCAGCGTCCTCACCTCCTCATCTCACACCATCGTGCTGAGCGTCTACCTGTCGGCAACCCCAGGGGCCAAGGAGCACCTGTCCTGGCAGGTGAGTGCCCTTCCTGATAGGAAGCAGTGGCCTTCCACAGCCCTTCTCAGCAGCCGTGGGAGACGCCAGGTGACCTCAGGGTATCCTTGTTGCGTGCTCTCCAGCAGCTGCTCCTTGTCTGCTCCTTGACATGGTCTGCAAGGGCTGCTCAGCCCTGTCCTCCTCCACTGTTGGGGTCAATTGTCACTTAGACATTAGCAGCAATGAAACTAATGTTCAGAGGATAATTGGGGATGGAAGCACCACTTTGCTGATTTCTGAGTGGTGATAGGATTTTGGAGACAAAGAAATACATTAAAATCCTACTATATGTTATAATTTCAGGACACTTACTTTTAGAATAAAATATCATGCGATTAGAAGCATAAATCTCCCCAACCTGTCTCTTTACAGAGTACAAGAAACATTTGAGTTTCTCAGTCTTCTGGAAGACCCATGAGCATTAAAAAGCAGTTCTTTAAAACGCTATAGCAGCAAATTTGTGCATTCCTAATAAGTGGCATTTCAAGAAGCCATTCTATTTAATTAGTTAAAAGCATTTTAAAAGCTATTTGGTTTCCTATTATGTGTATTCATAAACATGAGATTCAGTGATTTGGAGTCATTCCTAACAGTGTCTTTTTTTAACCTGAAAAATATATGCTTTTATTTTCCTGTTTGGGGGAAGTCACAACCGATATGTCCGCAGCATAAAATATACTAATCAATCCAGTTTTCAGGGATGGTGAGCACTGTGCCAGCAGAAAGGGTGTTTTAATTTTTGCTTGTGATGAAATTGAACCAAAGCCATGGAATGCTAAGTAAGTCTTCTAACTCTGAGCTGCATGCTGACTACGAAGAGGGGGTTTTCCATATGGCTAACCTGACCTCTGCAGTGAGAGAAACCAGGTGTTCATGTGATGGAAGCGGATGGCTTACTTCCTGGTAGCCAGGAAGCAGAGAGATGGCAAGGAAGGTTCTGGGAACAAAACACATCTTCAAAGGCATGCCCTCATGCCCTCAGTGACTGGCTTCCTCTGAGAAGTCACACCCCCTGGCAGCCTTTCACCCATGAACCCATCAAGGGTTAATCCCTTCATGAAGTTAGAGTTCTCTTTTTATCCCTTTACCTATGCTCAGCTGTTTAGGGATCAGCCTTCAACACAAGACCATTTGAGGTCATTAGGAAATTCAAGGCATCATAGCACCCTCTGTCTGCACCCAGAGCAGAGGCAATATTCTCTAACTACGCTGTGTTCTGGGTCTGCACCTTCTGAGACACAGAGGCCAGCCAGCATTTACGCAAAGGAATGACTGAAGGTGAAGTTTATCACTGCAGAGTGATTAGTTGGTAAATAAAGACCACAAACATTCGAGCTGCACACTGAGCTGATATGCAAACGCATTGTGCAATGATTATTTAGTAGACCAGGTTGCATACTTAACCCTATGCGTGGTGTGTGTTACAGGTAACCTGGTTCCTCGTATTACTTGTGCCCTTTGACTCTCAGCTTCCCACTTCTCCCAAGTCCCAACTCTGTGAAACTCCCATGCCGTTCAAGGGGAAGATGATCCCACTGTAGACTGAGAGGGTTCCAGAAACTTCCATGTGCAGGTTCCACCCGGCGCTGGTTCCCCAGTTCTGCATTGCCTTGTGCCATCTGCACCTTGTGGGTGATGCCCCCTTTCTTCCCCAACAGTAGTACCATGTTTACTGCTGGCACCTGGAGCTCCGCCTCCTGTGTGGGTAGCTGTGTGCAGTAGTGGGTGCTGATACAGAATCTGCTCCGCCCACTTATGTTCCTAGCACAGCTGTGAAAAGCTTCCCTCCCTCCAGCAGTGGGTCCCTTAGGTGTTTCATGGTTGTGGCAGCTGTGCAGTGGGGGTCTGCACATTGTACCTTTCTCCCTGGTTCCTTTTGAAGAAATGAAGTATTACTCTCAGGATGTAAGACCTTAATGGCTGTCATAAAAATCAAACAGAATTATAAAAATAGGAAAAGTCAATGCTTCACAAAGAAATGTGTGTGTGTTCTAGGCCATTTTATATTGTATTGAATTGTTTTTGATGAATTGTTATCTGTGTTAGTGAAAGGAATCAGAAAAAGATTATTATGCTTTTTTTTAAACTTTTTTCCCCCAAAACTAATAGGAAAATATGATGGCTGTCAGCCAGAGGTAAGATAATTATAGAACTATATAAATGATTTTAATATTACTTAATGCTCTAGTGTTTCATATAAAGATAACATTGGAACGAGAAGAAGAATTTGCAATCCACTTCTGATGTCATCAATAATTCTTTAATTGCAAGAACCAAAAGGGTAGAATACAGTGATGGGTTTAAAAAAAGATGCAGTGTAGTAACTGTTATTAAAAAGAGTGGTTCGTATTCGTATGTAAACAAGTATGAAGCAATGAGCTTTATGACTCTTGACCACTGCTGAGAATAAAACCTAAAAAAATACCACTGGTATTTTGATTCACAATGCTTATGATAAGTATTGCCCAGGAGAAAATCTGCCTAGCCTATGTCCATCCTAAGAATGTTTTATTAAGGTGCATCTATGGCATGGGGCCTCTGCTGAGGTCATGTCTTACTGGTCTGTTAAGTGAAATACTGACTGAAGGGCAAACTCCTCTCCAGTGCTGCACGTCAGAGTTTAATGTTCTTGGGAAATTCATTTAGCCACCATATGTCTCAAAACATTCTCCTCCCATGATAGAGGAAATTTAGTGAATGATGGATATTTATAGAGACTCCTCTCTAACACAGGAGAAATTTGAAGTATTGCCCCTCAATGCATGTGATAACTTTTATTTTGAAGTAATTACAGACTTATCAGTAAGTCACCAGTTCAATACAGAGAATTACTTTCTCCTGAAAGTACTTAAACGCAAGTGACTGATCCATTAACCAATACGATGCCCCACCATCCCAGTGCTTTCCCCGCAGTTCCAATCTCTTAGAGAAGCATAACGCATCTGTCCGTGTCTGAACGTCAGTGCCACTTGTCCGTTACTCTAACAGGATTGCCCCGCCTACTCTATGGCAATATGCTATTAATCCTCCGCACTTCCGTCTGAAGCCTTCCTTGCTCTCTCTCTGGTGCCCGTGGTAGCCACGCTCTTGACGATTACAGGCCCACTGAAAGTGAGATGTCTTTTAATTTGAGTTTGCTGTCTCCTGGGGAACAGGTTCAGGTCTCCATCTTTGTTAAGAATCAAGACCTCAGACCCTGGAGTTGTAGAAGGGGTGATGAGCTCTACTTAGTCTGAGTCCACTGGCCTTGATGGCTGTGAAATTGCTACCAGCATCTTTGTTGATGATACTTGCTTTGTAGAAAGGAACTTCAAGGTTAGGCATACAGCCTGTCTTTCAGCTTTTGAGTTCTTTTATTATTTACATACACCTGGTGCTGTATTTCCTATTTTATTTTGTATGTGTTAAACCTTGTGTGTCACAAGAGCATCTCCGGGGACCCCCACCAAACTGACTTTAGCCTTCTGGTTACATCCTCCTCTTTTTGGAACTTTCTTTCTTACAGAATAGGAGGTTTCAGGTTCTACTTGTTTTGCCCTGGCTACCCCTAAAAGTAAGGATCTCTGCTTCTTTACACATTTATTTACTCATTAATTTATTTTATTTACCAAGGCAGGGTTTAATGTAGTCTAGGTTGGTCTTGAACTCTCTATTGCTGAGAGTGACCTTGAATTTCTGATCCCCTTACCTTTGCTCCCTAAGTGTTGGGATTGGTGGTATGCACCACATGAAACCAGCCTTGACTGCATGCTTAGTCAGCACTCTGCCAACCAGGCTACAGCCTCTGTCCTCTGCTTCTGTGCAGTGGAGAAAGTTTAGAGGTAACATCTGTGCACTGGGTATTTTTTGGATTTTGTTTATTTTTGCTATCAGCTGTCATCCTAACAGTGTGGGGCCCATATATTGGCAGCTGTATTGGTTGTTATACATACTTGTATCAGATGATTTTTCCATTGTTGTAATAAAATACCCTGAGGAAATTAACTTAGAGGAGGAAAGGGTTTCTTGGGCTTAGCATCCTTAGGAACACATGGTCCATCGTGGTGGGAAAGACACAGAAGTGGGAGCATGATGCCTGCTTGGCAGTCAGGGAACTGATGCTCATATTTCATCAGCACATGTAGCACAATTAATAAAAACCTAGGTTCAACCTGAAGGTCAGAAAAGCAAGACAGTCAGCCACTGGCTCTTACCGCAGTCTGAAATGGTGATCCTGCCTCCAGGAGTCTCAGAATGAGATTGAGTGAGGGCTGTCTCCTCCTGTCTAATATTCCTCTCTAGTGCTGGGATTAAAGGTTTGCACCACTACCACCTGGTTTTTATGGCAAACTAGTGTGGCTACTGGGATTAAAGGTGTGTGTCACCACTGCCTGGTCTGTAAGGCTGATCAGTGTTGCTGTTTTACTCTGTGAACTTTAGGCAAGCTTTATTTATTAAAATACAAATGAAATATCACTACAAGCACAGGTGCATGTTTTTTTGATCAACAGCTGCAAAAAAATAACTTCTATGATTCTTAATCTCCTTGTAAAACTAGGCTCCCATATCAGATATCATGGTGTCTTCCCATCATGCCCAACTTCTCTGTAATCCTGTCTGCTCTCCGGGATCTGAGGAGCCATCCATGTGTGGCTGCCACTATGACTGCATTACCTAGGAGAGAAGCAAAAGAGTGAGCAGAAGAGATGGGACAAAGAATAACCACATTTTGAGTTGTATCATTGTAGAGAGGAAGAGTAAAGAAAATGTAGTTGGGAAGGCAAGATGAGACACACACATCCCTCCCCCATTGTGCTGGCTGCATCCTGCCTGAGCCGGAGGTGTGGATAGTTAGGTAGCCATGGGAGGAGAAGGGAAGACTGGAGTCCTGCCTCACAGGCAAGGACAGTGTTCCAGGGTCAGTAGGCTCGGGCCAGCCTGAAGCTTGTGCTGGTGAACACTTTTACATCTTAAATATGTATCTTGCTCAGTTCCCATCTTCCTCACTTGCAGATGTCCTCATCACTGTTTTTGTGATGCCTAGCCACCTTCTAGAAATGTTGAGGCATTCCGACACTGTGCACCACAGCTGCATTTTATATCTGAATTCCAGTCAGTCTTGCATCTCTATATCCTTGGTAGTCACAGCACGTTCTGAATTTTCATTTCATATATCGTTCCTTTTCCCCCAGGAAAGGGGGGATTTGAATATAGATTTATTTAAGCAATTCAGTTATATAAGAATCCAAATTTATGAAAGAAGATGGACTAAGGACTGCTTATTGGTTTTCTAGCAGGATTACTCAGATGTCAGGGAAATTGGTACAGGATTCTTTGACGCTGTGACGGGTTTATTATATCTAAGTGTGAGACACGTGAAGCATGTTCATTGTACCTAATGTAGAATAGTCTATGGTGAGTTTGTAATCAACGGCGATGTAGGATTGTTATGTAACTGAGATGAAGTGTAATCAGGAAGTGTATATGGGAGTCTGGAATTAAATTGCATTTGGGGTCTAATCTGAGAAGCTCAAAGGAAGAACAGCAGATTACCAGCTGCCCAGTTTCTGGTGTGGAAGGGACTAATTGCTAAGAATTTGGATGGCTGTCCTGCTATTTGTTTTCAGAGAAGAACTGAATATTATTATTTTTCCCCCAATTAAAAAATCATTCTTTATATCACAAAGCTATGGATTAAGTAAAACTCATATTTTGTTTTAGTAAAATATTGTTTGCCGCTTATGTGTTTGAAACCCATTTCAGTTTGGAAGGAAGGGGGATTGGGATGGGGGAAAAGGAAAAATAGGTGTGTCACATGACTGAACTTGAGGTCAAATGTGAAAGCATCCATGCTCCTCTTTCCCTCCCTACCCTCCCCACTCAGCCCTCATACCACCTGATCTGACTGCAGAGAATTCTTGCCTTGGGCACAGGGGAGAAAGAACAAGTAAGCAGCATTAATGCTGGCTTCAGGATGTAAAATCACACTAAAAATATTTGGCTGTTTCAGGTTCTCAGTTAGCAGCCTGTCTGTCTTAGAGTGATGTCTAGGTTTGTTCTGTGGCCTTTATGAGTCAGGTGTGTGTGTGTGTGTGTGTGTGTGTGTGTGTGTGTGTGTGTGTGTGTATATGTGTGTGTGTGTGTATGTGTGTGTGTGAGTGTGTGTGTGTATGTGTGTGTGTGTGTATGTGTGTGTGTGTGTGAGTGTGTGTGTGTGTGTGTGTGTATATGTGTGTGTGTGTATATGTGTGTGTGAGTGTGTGTGTGTATGTGTGTGTGTGTATGTGTGTGAGTGTGTGTGTGTATATGTGTGTGTGTGTATATGTGTGTGTGTGTGTGTGTATGTGTGTGTTGGGAGGTATTGAACAGAAGTAGAGGACAGGAATCCATCAGAGCACAGATCTGTTCTGAAAAATTTGATAAAGGATACATTATAAGAGGGATTCCCTAAAAATGAAGAAGGATTGAAATATGTGAACCATGTCTATCCTCTTTTTGGTTTTCTCATGTAAACTGTGTGACTTCCATCCTTCAAAGGGGGTCATTCTCTGCACACACGTTCCACTGTGACAGATTTATCAAAGCTCACTCTACAACTTTTGCTGGCATTTTATTTGAGAGGTCGAGAGTGATCTTCCTCCTATCTTCACTAATTTGTGTGCCTTTGGTTCCACACTTATAAATCCCGGCCGCTCTGAGAATTACAAATGTTTGCTTCTAAGGGAGGAAGGTGGTTTGTGATGGACACTGACCCATGACATTCATTAAATCACACACAAGGTAAGGAGAAGATGAACACTACCATTGAGGGGTTGGGAGGGATCACCAATGGCCTCTCCCCTGTGTACCTGCCCACAGGAGGAAGCCCCTGCTATGTGTAGCTATAATTTGTCCTCTGTCAGAAGGTTGCAGTTTTCCTGAGGTGTCCCTCTCAAGAGAAAAAGACACGTTGTGATGAACAAATGGCTGAGAATAGATACAACAGGACTCTGGGGTGTAGTTCAAGAAAGACAGACTTGTGGCTGGGCCTACTGATCTACAAAATGGGAATAATTATCCTGGCATGATTATGGCCTCTGTCCCTGACTGGTCATGTTGTAGGGATGCATTCACCCCATTTTGTTCAGTGCAAGACAGGGCGGACAGCCCAGAGAAATCATTCCAGGGGCTGCAGAATTGATAAAATGAAGAAATAAATGAAAAGGACTTAACTGGGTCAGGCACGTAGCACTCTGAGCATCGAGCATTTGTAATAACTGCTTGGTGGCAGATGCACGACATTCCCAATACATTTTCAGAGTGCAGCAACCTCCCCAGGCTGGTGACAGAGGGAGAAACATGTTTCCTGTTAGCTCAGAAGTCACCAGAGCATGAGAACACTGGTCCTCCACTTCACATCTCCTAAGAGATGAGAGACCTTAGTGGACAGACTCAAGGCTCAGACTCACCGTTATGGAAACTCCAAAGCTCATTATCATTGTGACGTAGCAAGGAGCACGGGGAGGTGGGCGGTAGCTTCTCAGTATCAGGAAGGATCTGGGTTTGGATCTCACTTCTGCCTTACAGCTGTGTGTGGTAGACACAGAGGTGATACTCCCAGTTTCTCCCACAGACAGTCTGGGCTGGCAGCACTTGAAGATGCTGTTAGATGCTGACTTTGAGCTGTTATCCCTATGAGGACTGTCTAATGCCTACAGAGACCTGCCTGCCCAGGACCATATGACTCTTGTAAGGTGGCCCATCTCATGAAGTGACCATGTCCAGGATATAGGATATATATCCATTCAGTGCTGCACCGTGATATGTTGCTCCAGCCTCAGATCATTCATGGGTTTTTTTGTTTGTTTGTTTGTTTTTTGTTTTTTCCCAAAGCACGAACTACCGTTCAAATTCTCCCTCCACCCAGTTCCACTCCCTTTCCTCCCTTTGGGTCTTGGTGCTATGCCTCTCCTAGGAAACTCAAACCTTCTGTGTCAGAATGTTGTCTATATTTTCCAGTGGCAACAAGAACGAATCCCTGTTTGCCCCCATATAGGACACTTACTGTATACCAAAGATGTAACAGCACCCAATTCCAGCTCAGTGAACAAATGCCTCCGTGGGGGTTTCTCCCAGGAACATGGTTGTGGAGTTATTAACAGGAGAAGCAACATAACTCAAAAAGTAAGACAAAGACTCACAAAAATAGCATCATTGGACTTCCTTATGGAGCTTGCAGGGAGCCGCCACATGGAGGAGTCTCTTCTCACTAGCAGTTGGACACTGCTCACAGAACCTTAGGGGAGGGGGCTTGTGAGCCTCGTACATTTCGTGAACTTCCTAAACCTGGACCGCAAATGGGTATGGCTGTAGGCCATCTCTGTTGTCACGGTTCAGGTAAGCATAGAGGCTCATCCTTCTCAGGAAGCTCATGAAACTTACCAGGCTTAGAATTAGGGAGGCGTGGTGGATTTCCTGGTGAGGAGAGTATGTGGAACCAGGAAGCAAAGAGCACACTGCCATCAAAGGCATAGCTATAACTTTTAAAGTCCTGGCTATAGGCACTTATTTTGGCCAGTTGGGTTCCACCTCCTAAACATCCCATAGCCTCCCAAAGTGGCACCACCTGTTGGGGAATAGGTATTGAATGCTCAAGCCTGTGAAAACATCAGATTCAAATCATAGCCATAGCAGATACTGTATTTAAACAGCCCATTACCAAGCTGCACTAATATTTAGCCCCCAATATCCAAGCAGGAGATAGCAGTAGTAATATATTTTTACTTGGTTTATATGGTTTCAGAGACTTTAAGAGAAACAGAAAATAAAAATACTTTGGAGATAAAGTCATAATCAAAGTGCAAATGACCAAAAGAGTTGAACAGGACAGGGTTTGGGTCTAGTTTTGATTATCCAGCCTGTGGTGTGTGCTTCGCAGATCCAAGATGACAAACTTCATGCTGGTGAGATTCTACAAGCCCACAATCGATGACAAGAAGCTACTCTGCTCATTCTCAGGGTCTGAGGTCCTCTAGGTTCAGATGGCATGGTTTTGGAAGCCCCTGAGACACGGCTTCACAAGTTACAACTTTTTTTGTGTGTGTGGTTTTTCGAGACAGGGTTTCTCTGTGGTTTTGGAGCCTGTCCTGGAACTAGCTCTTGTAGACAAGTTACAACTTTAACAACAAAGTATTGGTTGGGTTGGTAGCCTCTAGAGACGAGGAATGGAAATCTATTTATACTAGTATCCTTGCTTCTGGTGAACCAGTGACTCTTACTCTTTGGACTTAGATTCCATGACTCTATACATTGTCAATGTTGTATTTTCTTTATTTGTTTTTGTTTTCTGAAACAGGGTTTCTCTGCATAGCTTTGGAACCTGTCCTGGAACTCCTTCTGTAGACCAGGCTGGCCTTGAAGTCCCAGAAATCTGCTTGCATCCTGAGTGCTGGGATTAATGCTGTGTTTTCTAATCTTTGTAGCTTCATTTCTTCTACAATTCATGGGGACAGTGGTTCTAGTAATAGCACCCATTCTAAATTCAGGCTGTTCTAATTTCAACTTCTGTGATTTAATCTAGAAAATTCTAATTCCCAAGAAATTATATATAGAAAATCCCAGTAGTCATAAACTTGTGAGATCTGCTGTTGGCCTCACCATGGGTGCCCACACCCACAATTATCCACAGCTCCACTGCTTGCCCTCACGTTGGGGGATCTGCTGTTGGCCTCACCATGATTTCGCACACCCATGGTTATCTGCAGTCCGCTTCTCTCTCCCTCATGGCTGTTGTAGGCTGCTCACTGCCTCCCTGATTCTCCAACACCAGTGAACATGTTAAGCTCTGGGGTGCATAACATATGACAACACCTTCTTGGAAAGTACTTTTGGTAACAGGAAAACAAAGACAAACTAGCAGAATTAAGAGTGTTTGGGGATTTAACCCTTGTTAAATAAAACTCTCATTCATAGGGAAAGTAAAAATGATGATTGTGCCAGACGGTTTCCTATAGCTAAGACAACTAAGCAACCTTCCTTGACTCTGTGCCCATATTAAAGATTAGAGAAAGACTGGTGAGGGAGGAAGGGGGGAAGATAACAGGAGAAAAGAGGGAAAGAGAGGAGAGGGGTGGGAATAGTTCAAGCTCTCAATGGGTTTCCATGAACCACCACTCCTGAGCTCTCTTGGTGTTTGGTCTTTGTTCTCCAGGCAAACAACCATGGTATTGTCAAGTAGATTACTTTATCATTCAAAACAAAACAAAAAAACCCAACTCATTTCCTTTTGAGTGGTTTTTTAGGCTACCTTTAGGAGAAAAACTTCCAGCAGCAGGACTATGAAGTAGACTCATTGGTCTAACTTTTAGTTTAGTAGAGAAGTCTTCTTTTAAACAGAAGCTAACTTGGGGGCTAAGAGAACTGAAGTTTATAATCGGAAGGAAGGAGCCATTTACATTTATTTACAGGTATTTTTTGTCTCTCTTTAAAGAAAGGAGTCTTGAACTGTTACAGACTTGTATATCCAGTGTGGACGAGACTGTACAGTGCCCTGTTTACACAATATTGAGCACATCTTGAGAATCTATGGAGGTGTGATGTACTTTTCTATAGTTTTCTGCTTGATTTTTTTCTGGATGGTAAGTTACTAAGGATTTTGCATCTCTCTTGAAGATGACAAGAGCAAACCTCCCTGGTGACGGCAATGAGTGATTTCCTCACTCCCATACTCTGAACTGTAGTGTTTAGTGTATTAGCTTAGACTAGGTTAGATTAGAGATACCATCTTCTGTTTTTTCCTATGAAAATGTTTCTGTTTAGATTTACTTTCTCCCCAGGACTTTGTTTTGTTAAATTACATTCTTTTATAAATACTGACTTTCTTATTCAAAATTGAATAATCTATTTATGCTTTGAATTTTTCTATATTTCTACTTACTTTTCTCTGATTAGAGATTTCTTCATCAGTCTTGTCCTTATCCAACTTCAGATTCATCCAACTAATACTTTTCTTATTTTATTTTATTGCTTCAAATAGTGAATTTTGGATCTATGCATTATTTTATGCCTTTTCATTTTTTGTTGCTTTCTTTTGTGTTTTTAATATTAGTATCTTAATTTTCACTAATATCTTATGAAATATCTCTCAATTATCATTAATATCTTAATTTTCCTTTATTTTCATTTTTGTTAGTTAGCTTATAGTTTCTTTTCTTTCTCAGCTGATTAGATACCAGATTCTTAGTCTTAGATATATATACCTGTTACCATTATTTTCTGCATATTTTAAAATTGGTTTGCATCTCTGTTTTGTGTAGAAAACTTTCATTGTTGTTGTTGGTGATGATGTTTTTTTTTCTGACAATAGGCTATTTTTTTAATTTTCACATTTATTGTTGATTATAGTTTTAATCCGTTAAGATTAGATATAGTGTTCTATTTGCTTTTTCTGTATTCTCTTGAAAAATGCTTTTATTTCATCTCATTATTGTTATTATTTATTGTGTGTGTACTTAGCGTGAGTATTTGAGTGCAGGGCCATTTGCACGTGTGAGTGGTCAGGAGTTGCATGTGTGATGATCAGGAGTTGCACGTGTGGTGGTCAGGAGTTAGCTCTTTCTTTCCACTCTGGATTCTGGAGATGGAACACACGTCATCGCGCTTGCATAATGTCTGAGTTAGGGCTTCTACTGCTGTGAGGAGACACCATGACCATGGCAACTCTTATAAAGGAACACATTTAATTGGGGCTGGTGCAGAGATTTAGTCCATTATCTTCATGGCAGGAAGCACGGTGGCATGCAGGCAGATGTGATGCTAGACAAGGAGTTGACAGCTCTGTATTCCAAATTGTTGGGCAGCAGGAAGAGACAGTGAGCCACTAGGTGTGACTTCAGCTTCTGAGACCTCAAAGCCTGCCCCTCAGTGACACACTTCTCCCCACAAGGCCTTCCACATGAGCTTCACACTGGTCATGCTGTTGCTGCTGCTGCCCCTGTCCATAGTCACCTGAACTTCCTGAGGCACTTTTGGTGGGTGAACTAATGTCATGATGACCTGAATTACACCCCCCAAATCCACAATGGAAGGAGAGAACAAACTTCTGAGAGCTGACTTCTGACCACCACACCCGAATCACTGTGGTTCTCCATAGCCAGTGGAAATGCTCCTGGGGCTAGGATAAAAATCCTACTTTCATGGTGCATCGCTCAGATCCTTCTGCCCCTAGCTTAGCTTCTTGAATGTCTCAGTCTCATTGGGTCAAGCCTCTTGACTCAGCTTCCACCCATCTGAGTGGGTCTTTGAATAGCAAAGCTCCTTCTCCTTGTGTTGCCTGTCAGCACCTCCGTGAATGTCCCTTACAATGTCTTTTACTTTGATCTCCTCTCTGGTGCCTGCTTGCCTTTGATACTCACCATGCTTACACTGGAGGTTAGACAACAGTGTCTCGGTTATTTCTTATTAAAAACATAAATGGCCGGTGTGCTTCCTGTCTCCTCGGAGTCCTAGTTAATTCCCAGGCTGAGAAGACAAAATATCGTCTTCATATGGTAAACTGCAAATATTGAGTTTTCAAAAAACTTCTGAAAAACCAACCTTATATTTTAACTCAAACTATAGATCAAGACCTAAGATGGGACAGAAGATGCAGACACTAAGAGAGCGGGGAGATATTTACAGTAAACACTATACTTGGATTCCAAGCCCCGTGATGGTTTGCCCAAGAACTACAGTTTGACAGTTGAACTCATCCGCGCAGAGAAGTCTTCCATTCTAATCTTCGAGCATTCTTTCTCCATCTGTCCTTTTAGCTCCATCTTTCAGAAGACAAGCTGCTTCTGGGTAGAAAAGAAGAAGAGGTTAAGGCGGAAGACATTGTCAGCATCCCAGCCTTAAGTGGCCATGGGTGGCATACAGATGTGGGGATGAGGGGGGAGGAATAAGGCACCCACACCACGTGCTCCTGGAAAACCTGTTTTCGTCTTTCATGGCATGTATCAATTAGAGTTTAGCACATTTGTGTGTCTTTGTGTCTTTCTTGCCCTTGTTTGCCATCCATTTCACGGGCCTTGAGGTAAACTCTCTGTGCAAGAGCTTGGTCTTTTCGAAATATTTTTGCCCCATCACTTAAGGTAAACAACATTAAATGGGCAAACATATGACTAAACCTGTGAGATATGGGACAACGGGGCACACGGGTATGTGATCAAATGTAGACACACAGTAGGTACCAAGTGTCCTTGCCAGCACCAAGCAAAGAGAAACAATGGACGGTTCTTCTGTGACCTTCACCCTCCTTAAGCATCCCCACTGGGTCTTAAGTGTTGATCAGTTAGGTCTGGTATCCACTAAAGGTAATTGTGAAACGTTTATTAGTTAACTTACTTTCTTGCTTCCTTTCTTCCTTCCTTTCTTTTGATTTTTCAAGACAGGGTTTCTCTGTAGCTTTGGAGCCTGTCCTAGAACTAGCTCTTGTAGACCAGGCTGGTCTCGAACTCACAAAGATTCACTTGCCTCTCTCTGCCTTCTGAGTGCTGAGGTTAAAGGGGTTTGCCACCACAACCCAGCAAGTAACTTTCTATTGCTGTGATAAAACACCATGACTAACTTATTAACTTATTAAAGAAAGAGTTTAATTGGGATGATGGTTCAAGAGGGTTAGTGTCACTGATGGCAGAGAGAAGGCATGGTGGCAGGGTTGAAACAGCAGCAGAGATCTCACATCGTGGTCCACACTCAGATTTGTGAGAGGCTTTTAAAGCCTCCAAGCTGGCCCCACTGACAAACCTTGTGTTGCGTTGAATACAATTGTCCCCTCTAGGTTCATAGGCTTGAATCAGATCCCTAATTGGTGAAAATGTTTGAGAAGGATTAGGAGGTGTGGCCTTGTTGGAAGACTTATGCCACTCAGGATAGGCTTTGAGGTTTCAAAAGCCCAAGCCATTTCCAATTAGGCCCCTCTGCCTTGTGATTGTGTCTAGAGATGTGAGCTCTCAGCTGGTGCTCCAACGCTGTGCCTACCCACTGCCGTGCTCCCTGTCTGAATGGCCATGGACTCTAATCCTCTGAAACCACCAGCCCTTAAACTCTTTCTTCTGTAAATTGCCTTGACCATGACTCTTTCTTTTATAAACTGCTTTGATCATGTATCTTTATCACAACCAGAGAAAAATGGAGGCATACCTCTCCCTAAAGACTGCAAGTTTTAATATTTCCCAAATAGTTATACCAACTGAGGACCAAGTGTTTAACATTTTTATCCTAACCAGCACAATAGCAATAACAAAAAGGATGGTAACAATCCTAAAACCTCCTCAAATGTCTGGGTCATTCTCTTACTGTCTTCAGGATAGCCCAGATCTTTACATGGAATTTGAATCATCTTCTGAACTTTCCAACTTACAGTATTATAAAATAACCAGAAGAAAGTTACAAAAATAATGGAAGAAATGGAATGTATAAATAGAATTTCGAGGATCTGGGATTGATTGGCAGAAGAAGTAAACCAAAATTGAACTGTCCTCGTTGATGTTCACATGATCCATAGGAAGAATAATGGTTAAATATTTGCTTTTATTTAGCCCCTATAACTTCTGTCTCTGGACCCGTGAAGAATGACTTATCTACTTAACCTGTCAGTAAAGAGCACTGACTCAAAGGGTATTTTCAGAATATTGCAGCAGAAACTGGGACCACCAACCTAGTGAAAACTGCCTTGCGTTTCTCTCTTAAAACTGTCCAGGAAGGGCAGCTCAAATTTCAGACCTATTAACAAGGCAGGAGGGAATGTTTCTTGTGAGTGCAGAGCGGTCTCAGAGGCAGACCAGATCCTTCATGAGGGACCCCTCGAACCTTACCCTCCTGGAGATGGTCCAGACTCCAGTTGAGTAGATGATCTCATGGTGGCATTCCCAGTGAAAAAAGTCCCCATGTCAAAACCTCATTTAAGAAGACAAGAACATCTGTCATTTGTTGAATTAAAATAATAAATCCCATTGAAGATGTTGAGGTGACTTGAAAACCCAGACCTGTGCAGGTGAGGTGCCTGGAAAGCCCACCACCCCAGCAGATCCTGTGAGACCTGTTCAGTAGCACACAACACAGGTGATTATCCCCACTTTGATGGCCTTCCTCTGGGACCCTTTTCCAGACATCTTCAAGAACCACAACCCATGCCTACAATGCCTTGAAACTTCATGGCTGGCCTGGTTTGTGTTTGGTTTTGGCCTGGGTACAAAGTGGCTTTATTGGCGAGAACATTGATCACACAGAACTTAGGAGGTGTTGTTGGGGCCCTTCTTGCCAAAGGCGAACACATGGACAAAACACCACTTAAACTGCGTTTGTTGCATGACTCAACACATCTTCCATCTCCTCCTCTTCCCCTTACTGTTTGTCTGCCTTAGAAGTTTGACCTCTAATTTTCCCAGCATGAATGAGAGAGCATGGATTTTACGTCCCAGTATGTGGTCACCTTCTCCCAGAGAAGCCAGGGTCTCCACCCCACACTGGCTAAGGTGGCCTCCAGTGGCATCCCTGCCATAACATTTCTAGTTCTTGTATGATCTGCTGACATCAGAATCCTCCCTGGATACTTCTCCCACCCTCTATCTGCCTTGCTGTTTGCTTAACCACTGGAAGGATTTCACGGCATGCCAGTCAGCCATAGAGTGTCTTACAAGTCGGCTTTCAAGTTCATCTTAGACTTTCAGAGTGGAGCTCGCCTGTAAAGAAGCAGGGCTGAAAATAAACGCGAGAACAGCCGCGGCTTCTCTTCCTTTCTTTAGCTCTTCTCTCGTAGGGAATTTCAAGCTTGTGTGAGCTTTGGCGAAGAGGCCGGGGAGCGGGTAGGCATTTTATCCTGATGTTAGAGAACATTTTTATGGGAATCTTACAAACCACCTCAAGTTTATTTTGGGGCCAAATTGAGATTCTCATTTATTATTTAAAGGATTTTAAAATCTAATATTTATGATGTCTCAAAGTAAAGATTCCCATTTCAGTGCTGACCTTCTGACTTCCAGAAATTGTCTGGACGGCCTCTGCTTCCAGATTTCCATGTGTATCTTCAGCACGAGTCAGCTTGCACCCCACGAGAATTTCAGCAGGGATCTCCAGACTCAACTCATTACTTCCCAGCTTACGAATTTTTCATGTGTGGAAGGTCCTGCTGCCTTCTTGATTCATCCTGTGAATTGGGATTGATTCACTTTGCTTCCTCTTCAGCTCATCCTCCTCCCAGCTGCTGGATCTGAGACTCAGTTTCTCCACTGTCTTCTGCTCCCCAGGTACTTTCCTTTCTGCCCAGGTCTTTGCAATAGCTCAGCCTTATGCATACCTACCCAAAGACTGTAACACCTCAATGCCTGTTTACATTTTAACCACTGGAAGAATAGGCTACCCTGCCACTATTGAGATAGCTGCAAGTCCTACAGGCACAATTTCAGCTCTCTTACAGGCTGCCCCTCCCTTCCTTGGCATAGGTTCTGAGATCCTTGTGGGTCCTCTCAGTTCTGCTGCATCTACTCTGCACTCTACAGAGCATTCTGGTGTTGACACCCAGCCAGTACCTGAGATAAAACTTAGTTACCACCTGTATGAAGTCCTCAGTGGCTTATTTTCCAGTAACAAACAAACATAGAGCTTTTACAGTCAAGACAGAGCCACTGCCCAAGACTTTTAAATGGGAGGACATATTTCACATCAATCATGACATCGGTAGTGTTTTCTGCAACGGTTAGGGGTGAATCATAAGATGTGTAGCTCTGTATTGTCCTGTATCAGACAGAATAATTACAGTTCCATGTCCACCCACAGCTATGGAGAGTGATTATGCTGTCTGAAAGGTAAGCTTAAAGAGTGGTTTAATTGCTCCATAAAACTGAATTGTTTTCTGTTTTGTTTTGAGACAGTATCTCATATACCCCAGGATGGCCTCAAATTCCCATGTACCCAAGGATGATCTAAGATTCCTGATCCCCTACCTCCACTCCCCACATGAAATTACAGCCATGCTCTACCACCATTATTTGGCTTCAAAAGTAATTTCCTAAATTAAAAAAAAATACCTAAATTCTATTCTTACTTGTAGTAATAGGAGCGGCAGGGCTGCGTCCCCAGCACCCCGGCCGCCCGCACGGCTAGCTTATGCCCCGAAATAACAACACACAAACTGTATTTACATTGATATGGATTTTGTTTTAATGATTTAAATTTAAGGTCAATTTTGTTATATGTATATGTGTTTCTGGTCTTGATTAAGGTACTGTGATTGTGTAGTTTATTTAAAAATGTACTGTATACGAGACCAGCCTGGTCTACAAGAGCTAGTTCCAGGACAGGCTCCAAAACCACAGAGAAACCCTGTCTCGAAAAACAGAAAAACAAAAATAATGTACTGTATAATTAAGAAATATAGGTTGTTAATGGATAATCATCGATAATAGTCAAGCTTGTAGTCTTGTTAGTTAGATTTTCTAGATATATAGAGATATATTTCAGATAGACATTCTTCATATCTTTCAAAGACTGCAGAGTATGGCATTTAATGTTTTAATAACTTAGGACTTTTCATGACAATGAGACACGTCTGCTCCTGGCAGCACCAATCTACTTCGAGAGGAAGATGGGCATCGAAGAGGATCCTTATGGAGTTTGGTAGCCATTTGGGCAAGAAACTGTTCTTGCCTGGACTATGGCATAAACTGGACACAGAGAACCCGCAGAGAGAGGACTACTAAACTTGCCTAAAGGTGAGATGATCTTTCGGGGTTCCTGATTCATGAACGACTCTGCAAGACATTCTGCAGGACACAGCAGAAAGTGACTGAACTGACTTTGCAATGTCCTGCTTCATGAAAATGTCTCTGGATACTATGGGCCTGTAGGCCGAAGATAGATGCCCCAACGGTACAGAGGAACTTTGGGTGACTGTCCAGGCAGCCAGATGTCTCTGTCATTTCTAGAGTTTTAAAAGTTGCTTTTTTCTTGTTTGCTTAGGTAGTATTGTATCTTTCTGGAGTCTTTGATGGAGTTAAGAATAGTTAGTTATAGTTATAGTTTTCCTTAGTTATGATAAAGATTATTGTAATTTTTACTTGATAACTGTTTTGTTATATGTAATTTTGCTATGTTAAAGTTAAAGCCTTTTTTTTGTTGTTTAAACCGAAAAAGGGGAAATGATGGAGGAAGGTCATTGGTTAAATAAAAAGAAACTGCTTGGCCCTCATTGGTTAGAAGATAGGTGGGAGGAGTAAACAGAACAGAACGCTGGGAGGAAGAGGAAGTGAGCTCAGACTCCACAGCTCTCCTCTCGGGAGCAGACGCCTCAGGGAGACGCCATGCTCCCAGCTCCCAGGCAGACGCACGCGATGAAGCTCCGACCCAGGATGGACATAGGCTAGAATCTTCCTGGTAAGCGCACCTAGGGGCGCTACACAGATGATTAGAAATGGGCTAAATTAATATGTGAGAATTAGCCTAGAAAAGGCTAGATAGAAATGGGCCAAGCAGTGAATAAAAGAATACAGTGTCCGTATAATTATTTCGGGGCATAAGCTAGCCGAGCAGGTGGCCTGGGTGCTGGGAACGCAGCCCCGCCACTCTTATTACTACACTTACTGTAAATTTAAACAACTTGTTAAAATTTGCTGTCAATTGTTAGGTCATCATCCAGCAGACTTAGCTCAAGGAATTCCTACATCCTAACACTTTCTGTCAAAATCAGTGTGGTGTGTATGTGAGTTTTCATGTGAGTGAATTCAAGCAGGCATGCCAGGACACCACACACACACACACACACACACACACACACACAGAGTCAGCAGACAGTGTCCAGTATTGGTCCTTGCCTTCTGCCTGTTTCAGACAGGGTCTGGTCTGCCATTCCCCACTGCACTTGCCGTCACCAGGAGCTCTGGAGATTCTCCTATCGATTTCCCATCGTATCACAGGTACAATTGGATTATAACTGCGTGTGCTATTGCGTCTGGCTCTTAGCTGGGGTCTGGGGACCTGAACTCAAGTCATTGGGTTTATGCAGCTGGACTTATCCACAGCTCTGTGGATAGGAATTAAAAAAAAAAGATAAAATAAAAAAGAATCTTTAAGTATTTGAATGCCTACTCAGAGGCTTGTAAGCAATGCTGAAACCTAGGAATGCAGACTTAGCAGCTCGCAGCGTGACCATTTCCTTCGTAATGTACCCATCTTCTGACTGCATTACCATTTTCCATACTGTACTTTGAGAATTGCAGCGGCTCTTTACAGTGACGTTGGGTCTTGCCAGTTTCTGGACAGCGATTGTCATCAGGGCTCATGAAAAAAAAAATCCTCAGCCACAAGGACGGATCCCTGTGTCTCTAGAATAGGGATTCTGTATTTTTCTGGGAGTCTGGAGAGAAAATATTTTCAGATCACGGACTCTCTGGTGACAGGCGTGGATAGTTGTGCTTTGGGAAGAGCCACAGGCAGGGAATGTGCATGCCAGCAGGTGCAGCTGAGCTTCGAGAAGATTGTTTACAGAAACAGGCACTAGACAGAGGTGGCCTGTGGTCTGTGCCAGAAACCAGCTGTCAATCATGCCCTCACCCCAGAGTAGCGTATCACAGTACACAGTGAGGAGCTACTGTTATCATCTTCTTACTTAGCATAAATGTTTGTTTTCTTCCAAGACTTAGAGTATGCAGCTTCCACTGCAAGCTTCCTCTTGGAACTACACCCCGTCTCCATGTTCCTCAAGTCTAGAATAAGCACACTTGTGACATCCCTCATGGAAGTCACACTTGTTTTTTGTCTAATTGGTCTCCACACCTCTCCTCTAACCGCGAGATTCGGGGCTGTTATCATTTCCATCTCTGATTTCGGTGGTGCCCAAATGTGTCTGAACGTCTTCTGGAATCCAGCAGATGCTTCCATTTCAAGAGGCACACCCACATCTTGATGCTGTGAGCGCTGGGAAGCACAGGCCCATGCTGTCAGTTCCCTGGCTAGGCTTGTGTCGTCTGCTAAGCAGTTTCCCAAATAGTGCCCAGGAAAACCTGTGGAAACATCCCAGAAAATGCTACTCAGTAGTCTCCAAGGCTTGCATCCTGACTGCCTGGCTGGGGTCTCTGTTCTGCAAAGACAGACCACTGTTCATGTAGAAAGACTTTCCTTTTAAGCACAGGTACTAACTCATGGTTTTCCTGCAGTCCTTTCTCTGTGTTTGCTGGGATTTTTTTATTCCATCCTCTGAGAAGACCAAGAAAGATCAGAACTTCTTGAGGGGTATCCATCCTATACTTTGTTTGCCATGCTGTCTGTTGGCCCAGCTCTTAGCTTTCTGTCTCCTGTGAGAATGTTGTCCTGGTACTGTATTCGTAGCAGTAGCCAAACTCTCTGACCAGTGTGCATGGTCCCACCAGAGTCCATGCATGGTCCTGCCACAGAGTCCTCTGTTACTAATGCCTGCTGCTTCTGCACTGGATTTTGTTCCTACTTTTACGAAACAACCAAGTGATTTTAAGTGGCTTTGGCTTCTGACATGATCCACTCTTGTTAGGTCTTCAAAGGCTCTTGAGAATTTGTTTAGAATGTCTGTAAATGTAGCCTGGAGGGTTTTCATGCTCTGCCCAAAGCTGGCATCTAAAAATAAAGTTTAAGCTGACTGGCAGCAAGAGAAGTGCCCAGATCAGCAGATGGTGTGAAACGCGAGGCTTGTAAAAAGAAAATTTATTCATGAAAATATGCATCCCTTCCATGTATTAAAGGTCTGCTAGGAACACACGTTCTCGGTAGACTGGAGGGTTGTCAAGGTGTCGGAAATGGAAGGCATCTGTATTTGAGCTTGTTGAGCTCCATGGTGACCTATGGACATGGGAAGCATCTCAGTGCACCTTGCAGAGGTCACCCTCATTCTGCCTGTCTCACATTTTATCAAAGGTGTGTTTGGTGACAGAGATGATAACAAGACATTCCTGGAGGAGCTTGTGATGACATGACTGTGGAGGAGAGGCTGACAATAATTAAAACAGAATACAGACCCCAAAGGAGATGGAGGTGTGTGTGTGTGTGTGTGTGTGTGAGAGAGAGAGAGAGAGAGAGAGAGAGAGAGAGAGAGAGAGAGAGAGAGAGAGAGAGAGAGAGAGAGAGAGCACATGAACACATTGTGCATTCAGGTGTTTGTGTCCATGTGTATGGAGGACCAAGTTTATTCTTCTTCTTCAGAAGCCATCACATTGGTTTTTTGACATAGCGTCTCTCACTGACAAAGAATTTGACCAGAGGGTGAGCTGACTGGCCAGCCAGCCTCAGCGATCTGCCGGTCTTCTGCCTCCCCAGCCCATGGATTACAAGCTCGTACCTCTGTGCTCTGCTTTTTGTCATTAGTTCTTGGGACTGAATTCAGGTCTTTGCACGTGCACAGAAAGCACATTACTAACCCAGCTCCTGCATGACATTTATCATGGTTAGAACATGCAGGGAATTGCTTTAGCTTTCCTTTCTAACAGATAAACACCAGAACACAACCTGGATGAACACAACAAGGGGAAGAGAAGACACCACAGAACACCCATGACAGAGAGCTTTGGGGATTCTTTTGTAGGTTACAAATAAGGCCACATGATACTTGTGTGCATGAAACAAGGAGAGTACAGATGTCCCTATGCAATGGCCCTTGGCACAATGTCTGGTTATTTTTAGGAAGCAATAACTGTTGCTTGTTTAATATTTAATGGTTAATTAGAATGGAGTTGATTGATGTTTACAGATACTTCTCAACTCATTCCTCTTCTAAACAGTGTGGCTCCTTCCCCTTCCTCCACAGTGGAACCTCCCAGGAGGTGGTTCAGCTTATAAGTGGGTAGAAGCAGTCTGACTTAAGAGCCCACATCCCAAACCACTGTGGCATACCAGGGCTACCTGCTTTCGTAGCTAAACAGAACCTTTTACTATCGTCAAACTCAGTATAATAAAAACAGACCTTTAGAGGACTTCCTTGGCTTTATTCAGTGACTGGGTAATCTTGTCTGAGTTTTCTGTCCCACCTGGTCCCCTCAGTCGTTAAGTCCAAAGAAATCACACAGGGGTCTACGTTAGTTATAAACTGATTGACCCATTAGCTCAGGCTTCTTATTAACTCTTATAACTTATATTAGTCCATAATTGTTCTCTGAGTTAGCCACGTGGCTCAGTACCTTATTTGGCAATGCAGTCACATCTTGCTTCTTCCGTGGCTGGGCCATGACTGCAGAAAGAGCTTTCCTCTTCCCAGAATTCTCCTGTTCTCGTTACCTTGCCTCTACTTCCTGCCTGGTTGTCCCACCCTACACTTTCTGCACCTGGCTACTGTCCAGTCAACGTTTATTTAAAATATAATTGACAGAATAGAGATCATTGCCCCACATCAGGGTAAGAGTTAAGCTTTGACACATTGCCTATAACTACTATACTGGATTTCAATTTATGGAGATGAAGTTTATGTGTTACAGAAAGAGTGGGTCTCATAGAGGACCATGTTCAAAAAGTCCCAGGAGATCTGAGAGTTGTGTGGGTGCCCCATCTGCAAGGGAGAAGTGTGCAGACAGTAAGCCTGAGTTCTTCCCAGCTCTGTCCTTTCATTAGTAGGCAAAGAAAGGGCATCATTATCTGCTAAAGACCTGCACAGTAGACTGGAGCATGGACAAGAACCTGGGCCAGTGCAAAGCTGAAGGAGGTCTTCAGTAGCGTGAGTTTAAGAGGAGTGGAGTGTCAGCATTTATTATGAAGAACTCAATAGGAGACCCCAACTGGAATAAGACCAACACAAGTGTTTTAGACTCAAACAGATACCCACAGCTTCTTTGTCTTCTTTTCTATACTGTTTAATTAAAACAAAAGCGAAACAAACCTAGATAAGAGCCCCAGTTATTTACCTTGAAGGACTCCTTGGAAAGCAGCATCCATGCACATACAGCAGGGCCACGAGACAGCCCATCTAACCACTGCACACAAAGCCGGCATCTGCAGCCCACTTCCCAGGATCCATGTCCATCTTGTCGACCCATCCTGAAATTACCTTTAAGGTTATCTAGGGGCACTTGCCAAAATCGTAGCCCTTGTGACCTCATGGCATTGGCATCCTAACTGGTTCCATTCCCCCAGTCCTGTCTGGTTCAGTATGAAAAATAAAGTAGACCAGAACTTCGTTCATCTGCATGGGGAGCTACGGCCTAAAACAACACTGCACCTACGTGTAGAATATTTAGTTTTAGTAGAAGTCTATCATTTTATTGATCCTCTCAAAGGACTAGAATTACTTTGTTTAATTTCTTTGCCATTTTCCTGATTTCAGTTTTATTAATTTCTGATCTAATTACTATAACATTATTTGGGGTTTAATTTTCACCCCTCTCTGGAAGATGAACATTTTCATTGCACGCTTTAGGCCTTTATTTTCTGAGTGTGACTTTAATGTTATGAACATAAGTAGTCTATTATCGGTGCCCCACAAATTTTGATAAATTCAACTATTCAGAATAATTTTAAGTTTCTCCTGACACTTGCTTGGCTGGTGGATGATATAAGTATATGTTATTTAATTTTCACATGTGTTAGGTGAGTCTAACTGTATTTTGATGTTGGGCTTGAGTTTAACTCTGTTCTGACCATGAGACATCAGTTCTGAAAGCATGTTTCATAGGGTTTTGTTCCTTTTTATTTATTAAGGTTTGTTTTAAGATCCAGAGCATCATCTGCTACAATAAATGGATCCGTGAGGAGAATGTCTGTCCTCTGTTGTGAGGTGGAATGTTCTGAAAATGCCAACAGGGTCAAATTGGTTGATAAGTGATAAGTCCTTCATACTCCTCATGTTCTGCTTGCTTCCTCCATCAGTAATTGCAAGTGGGGTGTTAAGTCCCCACCTAGCACAGATTTGTCTCTTTTTACGTTTTCTAATGTGTTTCCTCTTTGCATTGCTAGATACAGAGAAACTTAAGAATCCTGTACTTCATTGTAGAATTCACCTTTTATCTCTATGCAATGATGTTCCTTATCCTTGAAAATCTTTCTCATTCCAGTGTGTCCTTTATATAAATTTTAACATGACTGTATCAACTTTGTTTGATTTGTGTTAGCAGGTCTATCAGTCAAAATTGTCCAGGAAATCAGTCAGATACACACTCACCCATACCCATCCATGCACACTAAGAGATACATTTCAGGGGATTGTTTACATGACTCTGCGACAATAATAATTGAGATTGGCAATAGTTGACGCTGGTGAGCTGTGAACTTTGGGGAAATTGCAATTTGAATAAAAAATTAATTTCTTCTTTCCTGTAAGAAGTTCTGTGTCACTTTTAAAACCTTCAGCTGATCTGAGGAGGCCTATTCTGTGTACTGCAGTTGACCACTTTAAGGTTTTTTAAAGGCATCTTCACTACACCTCCTAGGTTAGTGTTTGATTTTATACGTAGATACTAAAGCCTCGCCGACTTGTGGCGACCGTATTTTCTCATAACATGACATAGCCATTCTATGTGCAATGAAATACATCAATTCTTTTTTTAAATTAATTAATTTATGTATTTATTAAAGATTTCCGCCTCCTCCCTGCCACCGCCTCCCATTTCCCTCCCCCAATCAAGTCCCCCTCCCTCATCAGCCCAAAGAGCAATCAGGGTTCCCTGCCCTGTGGGAAGTCCAAGGACCACCCACCTCCTTCCAGGTCTAGTTAGGTGAGCATCCAAACTGCCTAGGCCCCCACAAAGCCAGTACGTGCAGTAGGATCAAAACCCAATGCCATTGTTCTTGAGTTCTCAGTAGTCCTCATTGTCCGCTATGTTCAGAGAGTCTGGTTTTATCCCATGCTTTTTCAGACCCAGGCCAGCTGGCCTTGGTGAGCTCCCGATAGAACATCCCCATTGTCTCAGTGTGTGGGTGCACCCCTCGCGGTCCTGAGTTCCTTGCTCATGCTCCCTCTCCTTCTGCTCCTGATTTGGACCTTGGGATTTCAGTCCGGTGCTCCAATGTGGGTCTCTGTCTCTGTCTCTTTTCATCACCTGATGGAGGTTAATATCCAGGAGGATGACTATATGTTTTTCTTTGGGTTCACCTTCTTATTTAGCTTCTCTAGGATCACGAATTATAAGCTCAATGTCCTTTATTTATGGCTAGAAACCAATTATGAGTGAGTACATTTCATGTTCCTCTTTTTGGGTCTGGCTTACCTCACTCAGGATAGTGTTTTCTATTTCCGTCCATTTGCATGCAAAAATTCAAGAAGTCATTGTCTTTTACTACTGAGTAGTACTCTAATATGTATACATTCCATACTTTCTTCATCCATTCTTCCATTGAAGGGCATCTAGGGTGTTTCCAGGTTCTGGCTATTACAAACAATGCTGCTATGAACATTGTAGAGCATATACTTTTGTTGTATGATAGGGCATCTCTTGGGTATATTCCCAAGAGTGGTATTGCTGGGTCCAGGGGTAGGTTGATCCCGAATTTCCTGAGAAACCGCCACACTGCTTTCCAAAGTGGTTGCACAAATTTGCATTCCCACCAGCAATGGATGAGTGTACCCCTTTCTCCACAGCCTCTCCAGCATCAATTCTTATCTAAGAGAGGGTGTGAAGTCACTGGTAACCATCACTCTTCTCCTTCATATCCCCTTGCTTCAGTTCTGTGACATTAATTGTTACTAATAAGCTTTGTTATATTTTGGTTAGAGAAAAAAAAGCAAAGACATTTGCTTTACATATGTGTGGATGTGTATGTATAGATAGATATCTATTTTTTCACTGTTTCCATGAACAGGAAACCAGATGGGGTTTGGTGGAGCCCTTTCTCTCGGGGTAAAGAGAACAGACTGGTGTCATTGGCAACCCACTGCTCTACTGGAGGTATCACAACTGAGCTGCTTTTCACGGTTGTTGGCAGCATTTAGTTCCTCATGGGTAATCCATCCACGAGTCTCAGAGTCTCATGATCTCTTGGCCAGAGCCTCTCTTGGCTAGTTGCCACTTGGCCCTTTATGTGGCTATCTCACGCCATGCCCCTCCCGTTGTTTTCCAGACAATGCTGAGGAAGTGCAATGGCATCAGAGTGGAAGCCGAAGTCTATAGTCTAGTTGGGAATTGGCACCTATCCATCCCCATTCCCTTTCTCTAGTCATAAGAAGTGGGACACTGAGCTCCACATTCGTTACAAAGAATAACACACTGATACAAGAGCATCAGTGGGCATGGAATGTGGGGTGCCATCTAGTAACGAGGTAACTAAAGGCCCACACCTCAAAGCCAGATGCCCTCACATGTCCAGATTGAGGGTGCTTCCTGGAATCACACTGGATTCCCTTTCTAAATTCACTCCCAGATACAACAGGGTTGTTCCCTGTTTCTTGTCTTTCTGTCTGAAAGGGAAATAAGACATTAGGGTCGGTTCACCCTGACAAGTGTTTGGTGTGTATGGATTATGTCTTTCTTTAAGACAGCGCCATTCGGTACCTGTATACCTAGGAGGCAAAGAATTGTGTCTGTTCTGTGCTGATTATCTGCAGAAACTTCTGGTGGAGCGACGTGGGCCAGGATGCATCCAATCTCAGCCCCGCCAGCCCAGCCTACAGCCACAGAGATAGAGTCTAGAGAAGGGTGCATATCTGCTGTTCTTTGCCTCTGGATATTTGTTCCTGCCCTTTGAAGGGGTAGTTTATTTTCCCTGAAGGTCATTTTGCGGGTGGAATGACAGTCCTTCAGCATGCCACTGGAAGGGCCCTCTCCAACTGATAAGCAATCTTTTGCACATTTGCTCTTCTCGGCAATTACATTTTGCCGGTAATCCCTACCTTCTGAGCGGCTCAGCCTGGGTGATGGGAGGCTTAAGGACTGGGATGTTATCAGAGCCCTCGCAGCTGTTCCAGGAGAGGCACTATGCTTGGTCTTTCAGAGAGGTCATCACAGATATTTTGGAAAATCTCTCTTTCTGAATTATCGTTTCCCAGAACCCTCGGAAGAAATGCACCTTTTCTGTCTTGTCAAATTTTCTGCTGAGAAGAATTCCTCTTTCCTATCACTGCTCCTTCATATGGAGAAAAACAAAGACCACTCAGCCCTTCCATTAACCAGCGTGAAAAGCCTGCACAGAAACTCTCTGATGAGGTCGTGTTTTTCCTGTATTGATCCTGTGGTCCTTTTCGTACAAGAGAAATCAGAAACCTATTTCATCTAACACGTCCTCGTAGGTTTAATATGTCCCTAATGCCATGCCCAGGGAAGGTTGAAAATGAGGAAAGTGCCTGAATAGATATGTCAAAAGTAATGGAGGTCATGACTGGTTGTGAACTTTCTTTGGTACTTGTGATGAGGAGCGAGCAGTGCCCAGTGTGTCCAACGAGCTCCACTTTCTAACTCTTGTAGTGAGAGTGCTGCCCTTTTATACTGTGGTGGAAGCAGCCTTGAGGGAATAAAGAGTCTTGTCCACGTGGACATCATGTGAGTGACAGACCGAGCACTCGGGTTTAGGCATGCTGACACCAAGCTCCATAGGTTTTGGGGGGTGCTATGTCTGCATACTCCGAAATGGTAAGCACCCCAAGTGATGTACTGATGAAGAGCTAACATGGAAATTCATCACCCAAGAGAAGGGTGTAGGGTGTCACACCTAGAGTTGTATAAATGAAAGACCCAGAACAGAGACCTCTGACTCCCTCATTTTACTCAATTTGGAGACATATTATAGTGCCTTTGGCTGCGACTTAAGTCACAATCAAAGTGTTCTCTGTCCTCAAGATCTGGTCACTGAGTAGAGAAGATACATGGCTATTCAGCAGGCATCTTCTGAGCCTCTGCTGCTGAGCCTAGGGCAGGGTATGTGCTGGCAGGAGTGAGGTGACCGACCCTATGACAGTCTGGCAGGTCTTGCAGAGTTTACTAATGGAGACTGTAGCCTGAGTCTTGCACACGTCTTTCTCTTGAGTGTGGGCGCATGCTGCAAGTAGGGGCTTGTCTACGAAGGCCAGTAAGCAAGATGCTCCTGGCTTGCAGCAAACCGGTCAGGTTCCCAGCTGTTTCCAATGAGGCACCAAAACTTGTTCTTTGCAGAGCTTGGCCCTCCTGCTCCTTTTGCTGTCAGTGGCAGGACAGATGTCTCTTGTCCTAAAGAAGGAAAACTTCAGTCACCCCTTCCTTGTAGCTAATGTTGAATTTGGCTCCAAGCAGCCATGTCCACTGATGCCAACTGGCTTTCTGCCTCTGCAGGTTGGTCCTGCATATCAGGGTTTGACACTGTGACTGCTTCTCCATGTGTGCTCCGGTAGCTGACTTTCTGCACTTAGAACTGCAAGACTTTTGGTGCCCAAGTCCTCTTTCTCCAGCTTTTCACCAAGGAAACTCATGGCCTTTCTGCCATCTCAATGTGTAATAAATTTGAAAAGCCATTACTATAGGAATGGTTTCTACCACTTTTCTCTGACTATAAATTACATAGGAGGAAGCCTCTGGATTTGGGGGCTCTTTCTCTGGGGTACACACACAGTTTACTTGATGCCATTGCTGCTTTTATGGACATGCTTTTATCTCATGACTTGGCCAAGCAGAAGGAGGCAATATTGTGAGACATTTTTTATACACACATATTAAATGACTCATTGAGTCTGACAGACAGCAAAACAGTATTATCAGATTAAGAGGAGAGCTTTATTTAGTCAATTATTTATTCTTAATATCTTAAAGATTTCTGTTTAATTACATGTTTTTTATGTGTGCGTCTGTGTGTAGGTACTTAACATAAATGAGTTAAGTACCCACAGAGGTCAGAGAGGGCACTAGATTCCATGAAGCTGGAGTTTCAGGTGGTTGTGAGCCACCCCACATGGGTTCTGTGAATTAAATTAGGGTCTTGGGCAAGAGAATTACACAGTCTTAACCACTGAGCCCTCTTCTAGGCTCCAGTGATTCATTCTTTAGTTGATTTTTCTCCCTGATATGTAAAAAGAAATTATTTACTTACAATGGCCCTAATGGTTCTCTTTGATAAATACATTTACACACATACTTTTATATTAAATCAAACATAAAATTTATATATTATGAATTGTAGAGCTCCTCATATGCCACAATGTAAAATCCAGGCATTTGAAACAGAAATGAAATGCCCCATAGAAGCAATTACGTCAGGACCACGTAGCTGCCATCGCTGTCTTTAAGGACATAGCTGCTGGCTTAGAGTCCACAACCGTGACTGGTGCCTATGTTTGCATAAGCAATTTCTATAAGCTCTGCATCAATGGCCCCTAATTACTCTGCCCCTCCCAGGATAATCTACCGCAGTCTCAGCTTTGCTTGTATTTTTAATAATTTCTTAATAGAAGCAAATCAGAATTTTTTTCTTCAGGCTCTGGCATTGTGATCACAGAGTGTCACTGGTACAGTGAAGCCAGGACAATGTGCCCACATTTAGACCCCAAAGAACCTCCCTGGCAACTTTCCCAGAAACCCAACGCCATCTGTAATTTGCATATGCATGAACCTTGTAGAATTAAAAATAAACACATAACCAATAATATTTATTTGCCTGCCTTTGTTCCTCGCTGTAGGGGTAGAAGGAGTAGGCGGGACGTGTTCATCTGCCCTGGAGCCCCGGGGCTGAGCAGTGTTTGCTGCCTCTGCACTGTAGCCGAAGAAAATCCCATGTGGTGGTTGTGTAGGTGAGGAGGACGCTACAGGAAGTTAGAAGGGCCTCCATGAAGCTCTCGGCTCCATCGGGCTAGAATTATCTAATTCTTATAAATGACCAGAACTGGTACAAGCGAGCATTTTAACCAGGGCAGCAAGGGTATGTTACTGTAGCAAATCATCCTGGAATCCCCACGGTTATAGCACAGCTGCAGTTCGTGCTCATATTTAGCTTCTGTCGTGTATGATAGGCTGCATCCTTTCTGCAGGCTTCTGGAAGAAGGGGGGCATCCCCACCTGAGGTATCGCTTGGCTTAAGCAAATGGAAGGCTGAATGAAGCCATAGGCCTTTGGGGTGCTGCCGAAGATTCTGCTCACAATGACTGAGGTCATTTGCATTGATCATGACCTGGCCAAACCTTGTGTTATTTGGTCAGAAAAATAGAATTTATGTAACAGAAATAGGGCCACTTGCTATCAAAACAAGCTCGAGATTAAGGGACAGGAGGGTCTCACCTCTGCAGAATGTTGCACTGAATATCAGTGCAGATTAACCCAAAGGTTTCTTGAGTTGTTTTGCTTTTCAAATACAAAGCCTTTTGCAGGCAGGCAGCCATTTGTTGTTTGATCCATACCTGTATCCCATCTTCAATATTGTGAACTTAGGTCCCAGGAGTTGAAATGATCTGAAGCAGTTTTTGCTTGCAGGAAGTTCTGGGATCTGTTTCCCGATTCTGCATTGTGGGGTCTCTCAGTGCATGGAGCCTCCTGCAGAGACCCACAACACACAGCCGTGGAGAGGACAGTGTACATGGTCTCCTTTTACGATCTTAGCCACTTCCTCATGGGACCCTTTACTCATGCCGAAGACATAGGGAGGTCTATGGTGGGGCCTACATCTGGCTCACCTAGGAGGCAGTGACCACCAAGTATGGCTGTCACTGGTGTCTGCATACAAATAGGGCCCATCATCTCACTAATTCTGGGGAACAGCGTGTTTGGAGGACACACGTTTCAAACGACGTGAGAGCCCATAGAAACGTCTCATTGGCCCGTGCCCTTGTATGCCCATGTGGAGATGCCTGGGAAAGCCACCCAATTTCAAAGCTATTTCTAAGGTTGTGCCTTCTGCTTTTTATTATTCCCCATTTAGATAAGCCTGTGGGAGAGTTATAATTTATTTTTCGCTTTATAAACTTAATTTTATTACCTGAATAATAATATGTTAGCAGAAACAATGAAATCAGGACAGAGTTGCATCATCAGTTAAAACTGCCATTAACGGCTGAATGAGAATCCTGTAATATTTGGGGGCAGATTTTAATAGCACTATTGATTGGGAAGAGCAGTAAATCTATTGTAATTGCTTTCAATGAATGGAGCTTTTTATTAGGCTAAGAAAAGACTCATGAAGAACTGAAATGGTGGCATAAACCTTCAGATAAACTGACTTGTTAAGGCAGAGGAAATAGATTTTTTTCTTACTCCACATTTTAATCACGTTGTTCTTAAAATGTCGTCTGGAAACTAGGACTTGTGATCTGCTAGATGCAGCATTTTGTTGGCCGGCAGGCCTGCTCCATGACGGCACTAATGGAAGGAGCCTTCATGTGATGCAAATCCTAGGAACATTTTTCTTTCTGAGGAAGAAGTTATATTAATATCATACTAAAAGACATTAGAAGAGGAGCAGGGAGAGGGTGGAGTCACGCAAGTGCTTGTCATTCAAGCCTGAAAACCCGAGATTAGAACTCGGGCACCCAAGGAAAGGGCCAGGTGTGGCAGCAATGCTTGCGATCCCAGGGATGGAGAGGTGGAGATGGGAGAGTTTCTGTGCAAGGTCTACTCAAGTTGGTAAGCGCCAGGTTCAGTGAGAGACCAGAAAAGGTCAGGTAGAAATGAATGAAGAAAGATGCCAGCCCTGACCTCTGGGCTCTGAATGCCTGTCCACCTGTGTGCACTCACACACATGAATGTGCCTGTGCACATACACGGAATATTAGGAGTTGGAGTTTTCTTATAGTCTTGGAAGCCTTTGCATAAAATGCAGCGATCCTTGTTGACAATATTTACTAAATGCAGCACATCATATAAATTCCCTGTGATTTCTTCTGATATCCTTTGTCTGGATCTGAAATTAATATCATAGAAAGAGCTCTGCAAAGTGATTTTTCCTCCCTTCTGCCTGCCTTGTCCAACTTCCCCTAGTCTTTCTGACATGTGGATCTTTCCTCCCTCCCCAGCTCTTCCCCTTCTCTTAGTCCTTCCTTCCTGTCCTCCCTTCTTCCTCCCTCTTCTCTACTCATGTCTTCCTTTCTTCCACTATTGCTGACCAAGTCCAGGTCTGCACACACACTACCCAAGCACTCTCGCCCTGCAGGACACACCAGCCTGAACTGGATGTTCTAAAACCACTTCTATGTATAAATTTTAATTGTTTTTTTTTTTATCCTAAATGTACCAGCGTAAAAGTGTCCTATTAACTTTCAGGAGATTTTAGGGTTTTCTGTTGAGGCTGTGTGTTTCTTTTAATTGCTCTTTTGTAGTAAAGATTTATTACTGTCATAGAGCTTTTAAAATACTCTACTGACAACGCAGTATTTGTTAATTGCTTTTAAAGCTTGGGATGACTCTGCAGCCCAGTCTTTGTCACACTTGTGGAGACAAAGGACAGTCCTAGATGTGGGCGGGTGTGTGCTTTAGTGCCAGGCAAGCTGAGAAGTGAATTCCCAAGGGAGCCCATGAGGTCATCAGAGCCTGTGGTCTTCTAAAGACCTGGGAAGAACTTCCTGGGGTAGAGCTTATGTACAGTAAGATGCACGGTCCGGCATATATGTCCTGGTAACTTCTGACCAATCTGTGGTCCTGAACTGGCACCAGCATAGTCAAGATGGAGTGCAGTACCCTTTGGGATTTTCATATCGTGGACCACCCAAAACATGCAGCAGGCTTTCCCAGAGTCCTGGCTTCATGCTACGTCCTTGGGTATCATTATCTGTGACACAGCCTCAACTTTCAGGAAAATATGTCTTCCTGCTGGAGTCCTCAAAAGCCAGGGAGAGAGAGAGCAGAAGGAGGAAGTGTCACAGACCACCTCTCACTCTATCTGCTCTTCCTGTAAGACAGCTGAACCTAGGAGGGCCAGATTCATTCTGTCAGGCTGCTCCTCCAGGGCACTTGACAATACAGCTCACAGTGCCTTCCTTCCCAGTGATGCGCCCATGACCTCATAGTGTGTGCTCTATGATGAGGACTTAGGCAAGCGGCACATGCCTTCATATAGGTTGAGAGGCTAGATCAGAGAGGACACCGTAGGCTTGACTGTGGATTGGCCCGGAACTTGAAAGATGGCCTCACTCTGCACAAAGTCATTGCTGTCAGAAAGAAAAATGCAGAGGCTTCTCAGAGTGGAGCTTGTAAAACATGAAGGACCCCCGGATTTCCAGACCTTCCTACCAGAGTATTTCACGGGTGTTAAGGAATACAAGCATCAGAACATGGCTGATTAGCTTCTCAAAACGTTAAAGGGAACTATAGGGAGATGGTAAACACGACAAGGCTTAATTACTGATGATGTTCTCGCCTGTGCTACTATGAAAATTCCACGTGGTACTAAAGATGTGTCTGCTTAAAAGATCCCAGAGCAAAAGATGCACATGAATGTTGAGTTAAGTAAACCAGGAGATATCAGGTCATTTCTTAACTATTCAGTGGCTGAAGCCAGTGCGTAAGAAACAGCATGATGGGGTGGGGAGTTGGCTGCAATGCTGATGTGTTTGCTTCTCAAGCAGGAGGACCCATGTTTGATTTCCAGCACCCATGTAACAAGTCAGCTGTGTTAGTAGTGTGATTAAATTTCAGTGTTGGGATAGGGGCAGGATGATCCCTGGGGCTTTCTGGCCATCCAGACTCACTGAATGATGAGATCTAGGCCAGTGAGAGACCAAGCTATCCAGAATAAGTGAGAACAGTGGCCTTAGAGTAACAGCCAAGGTTGATCTCCGGCTGCATGGTCACAGCAGGCTTGTGCACATACCTGTACATAAACACACTTTCGCGTGTCTGCCAGATGATCAGCCACATCCCAATGTGTTAAAATTTATACTTTTCTTCTTGCAAATTAAAGATACAGGATTTGTTCTGTGCTTTTTTTTTGTTAAGTGTTGATCCGAGCACTTTTGTCTTTCATGGGAAAAGTTGAGTGTTCTGGTGGCATTTTGTTTCAAAAGTAAATTTTGCTTTCAACCATAATTAAGAAAATATGCTATTCTTAATAAGGAAGTAGTTGTGGGAGGAGGGGAAATACACATTTGATGATAATTATAACCTCCAACTGTTTACTTGTTGTAAATAACAGTCTAGATGGGACTTGAGTAACACCTGTGTTGCCATACGGTGGAGCTTTGGTGAAAAATAGATTATGCTAAATTCTATAAGCTCATGTAGACTCCAGATATGATCTTTATACACAAGAGTAGGCCAGCCGGGCAGGCAGCCCAACTGAGTTTTTGAAAGGGCTGACAAAGCTAATGTGGGCATGCCTTCTTCAGGTTTCAGACTGTGGCTGGACAGAGGACCTTGGAGCACATAGTACGGCTTGAGCCCTGCAGAGTGCAGGATATATGATTCTCTCAAAAGTCCTAAAAGGCAAATACCCTCAGTATACCCATTTTACTGATGGGGAAATGGAGACAGAGAGGTATATGATCTTGTCCAGAACCACACAGCTATGCAAGTAGCAGAGCGAGGATTTGAACTCACGATATCAAGCTCCAGCCCAGCATCTGAACTCTCAGCTACCCAAGCACACAGCAGCCCCTGCTCCTTGTGATGTGTTTTCCTGAGGAAATTTGGGGATTTGGGCACTGCTGAGACCCATGTGTCCTGTGTTAAGTGGGCACCTACTGTATGAAGGATGAGAACTAGCAAACTAGCCTTGAACCTGTGTCTCTGGGAAGTACTTCTGCACATCTGCAAACTATGCAGCAGTTCTCGCTGCAGACAGAGACACAGGAGTCAGTGACCACTCCCAGATGCAAAGCAAATGTGTCTAAAAACTGCCCGGCCGTTTCTTTCAGACCCTGGTTCTTCCTCAGCTTGCCAGGGCCTTGTGTGATGTCTCCCCACCCCTAGAGATGTGGAAGGAATGGAACTTTTGCAGTCACCGTGTTCTCAGATCAGAGGTCATGCATCTCCCTAGAAGTGTCATTGTGCATCTGATTCACGTGTGTGCATTTCGTGTGTATAGTGTTCAAAAAGATTTCTTGAAAGACATGTTGTTCCAGCTGATGATGTAGCACCATCAGTAGCGTGTTTGCCTTGGGTACATGAAGTACCACATACCGAAAATGGGATTTCATATGAACAAATTAGCATGGGCATGTCGTTTCTGGGATATCATAGCTAGAACATTATTTTTCAAACCTAAATTTTGCTCACCTAAAGGCGTAAATGATACTTGCTTGAATCCTGGGGGGGGGGGGGGGGGAATTGCTCTGGGTATTTCTAAAAAGACAGTTTCCAAAACATTCCGTTCTTTTTTGCTTGTGTTAGCAAACTATTAAGAGCAAGTTAGTGTCACCAGAGAAAAGTATTTAGCTAAGTTGTATTCAATAAAAACCAAGAGTCAGATGTGGAAGCTGGGAGCTGGATTTCTAGGTCTCTGTTCTCCAGAGATCAATAACAACAAACCTCAACTGAGGAAAAAAGAAATCGAGGTCCTGGATCTTGGGTATATGGCAGGATGCTCTATTGTGCAGCAGAAGCAGCTAAACTCCCTCTGCTGAGGTGTCTGTGTTGAGTTCACGTGTATGAAAAACCTGGACATCAGGAATTCTGTAGAAGGAAAGGGAATATTTCTCATCTCAATCATTGGTTATGTCTTCTTCACTAAGATTCAGACTCACAGAAAACTGTTATATTATTGTTCTGTATCTTGAGGTTTTAATGTTTTCATTTTTAAAGTAGTTAAAAAATAATAACCAATTCTTATCATAAGAAGGAAAATGCTACTTAAAAGTCTCTCCTATGTCTATAGAAGTTGCTGAGTTTCTTTGCATGATTTCGCTCCTTTATACAAACACTCAACATTCAGATGTCATCATGAGGACTGTCTTTTGCAATCTCTGGCCTTGAAGCTTCTGAATAAGCCTGAATGGAGGTATTCATTTGTATTCCTTTTGCAAAGTAATCGCGACAATAAAGGTCTGTTTGAATTCACTGACTTTTTTTTCTTTTTTAATTTCCCTTTTTTCTTTTCCCTCTCCCAACTTTTCACAAAGCCTTCCCACACCCCCACCCACCCAACTGCTTATTCTTTCTCTTCCTCCCTTTCAAAAAAAAAAACCAACAACAAAACCAAAATGAAAATCAAAGCAAACTTTAAAAAGAAAATCAAAAAAAGAAAACAAAATAAAAAGCCCCCAGAAAATGGAGCCTGTTTTGTGTTTACTGGGGCCTGCACTGGAGTGTGGCTCACCCTGATGCCACTGTGAAGCAAACTTATTTTCCTTTTTCCAGCTTGTGTCAGTTACGAATACCTTCTGAGTTAGGGGCAGGACTTTCCCCCACTTTTCCTTCTCAGAGCAGGGATTTTTCTTCTCGTTTGAACCTGTGTGTGTCTTATGTATATTGTCACTGTCTTGTGCGTCCATCCTGTTGCATCTGGAAGACAGCATTTCCTTGGAGTCCTCCATCACATCTGACTCCTACAATTTTTCCTTTTCCTCTTCTGCGTAATTCCTGAGCCTTGAGGGGCTAAGGTTGGTAAAGACATCCCGTTTAGGACTGACTACTCCAAAGTCTCTCTTCTTTGCATGTTTTCCAGCTGTGGAGCCCATTGTTAACTGCCATCTAGTCCAAGAAGCTTCTCTGATGAGGGTTGAACAATGTTCTGCTCTTGGGTACAGGGATATGTCATTAGTGGACATTGTATTGCTATGCTCTTTCAGCAGAATAAGAGTACTGTTCCTTTGGGTCCTTGACCCGTGTTGACTCAGACTCTTGACCACTTAAACAGTGCCAGGTATGGGGTCCATCTCATTAAGTAAGCCTTAGATACAAAAAAGTGATTTTGGTTCCTTCCATAACATTTGTGCTGAAACTGTCCCGTGTGTCTTGCAGATCGGTCTCTAGTGTAGATCACAGCATTTGTGCTACTGATGATGACTTTTCTCCTCCAGTAAAGTGCTAAGTACCAGTTGACACCATGAATGCTGATCCATAGGGGCCAAGCTTTTATTTGGGCACCAGCTCAATTTCCTCATGTTCAATGACACAGTGAAATATCGTGTGCTCAGCAACGGGGCCCTACTCTTGCACTACGGAGAGCAACCAATAGCCTTAGTAATAGCCTGTGATGTTTGGGGAACCGATGAGACCTCTTTGGTCAATGACTCAACAAAGTTGAACCAACTCTTGGCACTGAGTGTTTTACTTGATGGCATGTTTAGTTGGGGCACCATCTCCCATCTTATATGATGATTCCATTTGCATTCTGCTTATTTCTTGATTGAGTACCATCCCTTCCTGTTCCATGCATACCACAGGCACACTGCGTGAGGCTGCTTCTCTAGGTGCGTGAAGGAGATGAGCCTCAGAGTCATTTCTTACTGTGCTGGGGTAGGAAGGGTGTCTGATGAACTCAGGGGGCTCGCTGGGATTTTATTGGAAGCAATAGCAGTCAGCAGTGCTTCTGTGCCTCAGGCGGACCGTAGAAGCCCGTGAAGTATACGAATTCATCTCTCCCTACAGAATCCTGGGAGGTACAGTGAGGGTGATTGTTTTACCCAAGGACACCCAGCTTAATTTTCTCACTGGGTGAGCGTCTCTGTCTCTACAGCTGTGACTCATTTTCTGGCTGAGGTGATGGTCATAGCTTCTTTGGTTAAGGATCTGTTTGTCCTGCCCCACAAGTGTCCCCTGAGCCAGATACCTGCTGACGTCCTGGGCTTTGAAGAAACTGTAACTATACTCCATTGCCCCAGAAACTGTATGTAGCTGCCCAGAGGAGTTCATATGACCCGTGTTAGCAGCCATGTGCCCCACCACAATTTTGTTTCATTCTACATATCAGGATTCACAATATTTTGATGGTCAGGACTATGCCAGTCGGCAATGAATAACCTTTAACCAGTACCAGGAAAGGTGGGAAATTCCAGAACGTACTGTAGCGAATAGAACACTAGGCTTTAGGCATGTGAAATTTCCCTGTGGTCACTTAGGTGCCACCCGTGACGTCATTTCCCTCCTTCCACACAGCAAACTGTTCGTTAAGTTGTTTACCAGAAGTGCTGTCGCTGCAGAAGTGGGGTGTGTCTGTCAAGCACCTTTCTTGTCTGCTCAAATAACCACAGAACAGCACACAGACTCCCTTGGGTGTCATCTGTTCCTTAAGCCAGCCATCATAAAAAGGACAAAGAGAGATTCATGCCTCCATGAAATCTGTTTCAAGCCATTGACTAAAGTAAGTAGGAATGTGTTTACACTCTAGCCCCGGCACTCAGAGAAGACAGCTGACCCAGGTAACCGTGCCTACCTTAACCCTCATGTCAGTACCCAGCTCCCAGTGCCCAGTACCTAACGCCCTGCACCCAGCACCCAGATCATCACTCAGCTCACCCCATACAGGCTGTACCAGAAAAACTGACTTCTTGGTTCCCTTTAGACTGGTCCCTGACTCGGAGATGTTAATTGTGGGTCCACTTGGCATCATTCAAGAGCCCTTCAAACGCAAATGAAGCGTCGAGCCGTTCATTAGGATATTCACCTGAAGTGCTTTTCAGTTTCTTTTCAAGGCTAGAGCACTAAGTCCAGACATGAGATGTGTTCGTCAGGCATCTTTCCTGTGTTAAAGTAACTACAGAACAGCACACTGCCTCCCACAGTTCTGATCTGTTCTCTATGACATCCTCTATGACAAAACTGAAAGAAAGAATACTGTCCTTGTTCAGTATCAGTTGCCTTCAGAGGATTCAGGAAGAGCACCTGGAACCCACCACCCCCACCCCCCAAGCACAGAAACACAGCAGTGATGTATAGAACACTGTTGTCTGAGCTTCAGAGCAAACCCAGTTCATGCTGGTGGCTTTCTTAGCCCAAAGGATGGGGACCTGCCCTTCAGAACATCCCTGAAGATTGTGAATTGACCACAGCGTCTGCTCCCTTTGAAACCCCATCATCAAGGGATAGCTGGCAACTCTAGAAGGCCCAGGCAGTCTCAGTGTCTATCTCCAGACTGTTGCCCAGAGGCAGCCAATCAGTATAGCCTGAACTACGAGTATTGGTAGATCAGAGAAAGCACAAATTTGGATTGGTTTGGTCTTGAAGCTTTTCCCACTGAATACCTAATACCATCCCCAGTTCTTAGAGATACACCATGAAGAACTTCATTTGGCTTTCTCCAGTTGAGAAGAAAAATCAATCTAGACTTATGCTTCCAATAATGGGATAAATATTCCTTATTAAAGACTTCTCTCCTGGAGTAAGGGCAGTAGTAACAGCATCAAGGAAGGAGCCTTGGGCTTGTTAAAGTAGGACCCCTGTCTGGATCAGCGCATTCCGAAGGCAGCCATGAGTCAGCCACACTGCTCCAGCATCCAGGAGCCCTCTGCATTAGCACACATGCATGAACAGCACAAACTCCCTTTTATTCTCAGTGAGTTTGCATAAATGAGCATCCCCTTGTGAGTGTCAAATCTGTATGCCCGGAAGTATGATGGGGAGAGGCACAATTCCCGTGTGGTCAGGAGCTGAGTCAGACAGGAAACTCTGATTCTTCGTGGCAACATGGCTGAAATGGCCACTGCTTCACCTCATCCTATGCTCCCAAGGGTTCCTGAGGAGTAGAGAGCTAAACAGAGAACTCTCAACAGAAGAACCTCAAATGGCTGAACGACACTTAAGGTTAAAATACACAGACACACACAGACAGAGAGACAGTGACACGGATCATCCTTGAATTCCAAGAATGCCCCCTTATTGTGTTCAGGGGCAGATTATATAGAGATAGCCACGCCCCAGCCAAACCCACCCGAAACCACTCTCCTGCCATCAGGAACTCCTGAAGGTCTCCTGCGTGCTCAGAGCAGCTGTAGGCACTCACATCAGGGGAAAACAAGTTGTTTACAAGAAATTCAGGATCTGGGATCTCACTGCTCCCAACATCTCCCCCCTAAATATTTTATAAAGCAGAAGACCCTCCTGACCACACAGCCTTTTGGTCTCTGCTGCACCTAGATTCACTTTGGCCAGCACTCTATTGAACCTGTACTCAGGAGAGAGTGACAGCATCTCCTCAGGAGAATAGTGGACATATCGAAGCTCTGCTCCAGTTGCCTTCTAGCCCCAGCTTCTGGGTCCAAACTGCTAGGGAATTTGGGCATTGTCATTCTGTCTGGCTACTTCCTGCTGAGCGGGGACGCTGCAGCTGCATTCTTAGGGGTACTTACTGCCTTTTTTTTTTTTTTTTTTGGTTTTTCGAGACAGTTTCTTTGTAGTTTTAGAGCCTTTCTTGGAACTAGCTCTTGTAGGCCAGGCTGGCTTCAAACTCACAGAGATCCACCTGCTTACTGCCATTTTCTAGTCTTGCACGGATGCCATCGCAGCAACAGGGGAGAGGCTGAGGCTCCACCTCCCTGCAGAGCTGGAAGGTGAGGATCAGCAGGGCTGAGCAGCTGGCCAGGGCGGATCCCATCCTGGCCGGTGGCCCCGGGCTGGGACAGAGGTCCAGGCCAAGGGGCCTTGTGACAGTCATGCTGCGCTTCTGCGCCCTGAGGCCCGCGCTGGAAGCAGGCCTAGAGTTCCTGCCTCCTCGGTCCCAGGGTTTGCACGCATTGCAGCCCCTCAGCACCCGCCGCCTGGATCTGCTTGGCCTTGGAGCCCTATGGCTCACACTCCACTGCAACATTTCAGGAGGTCTCGGGGATTCAAACCACATAAGTATCGAATAAATCACACCTTAGGCTCTCATCATCTGTGGAGACAAAAACAGAACCTCCTTTCCAAAACATCAAATTTTTAAGCCCATATTTTAAAGTCAAAATACCTTTCTTGGCAGTTCCTAGAATCAAATGTCTTTCTCCAGTCCAGAACACAAAAGACAACACAATCAACATTATCTTTTTTAAGCTATACATTCTATCTTTTCCCAATACATACGTCCCCTCCGGCCGGAAACAACCCTGTTCTTTTACCCCTCTTTCTCGGCTGGACTTCCACTTGCTGCCAAACCGAGGGAAGGATGTCAGGATTAACACATTCCCCAATCCACCCTTACCTTCTGAGGGCGACCTCTCAGCGTTCCCTAGTTACCAATATCTCAGCTGGGACCTCCAATGGCCGCACACTGCTCCCCGTGTCTGAGCTCTGTGTGCTGGCACCCAGTTCGCGAGCTTCGGGCAAAAGGGGGCTGGAGGTTAAAATACACAGACACACACAGACAGAGAGCCAGAGACACAGGTCATCCTTGAATTCCCCAAGAATGCTCCCTTTATTGTGTTCAGAGGCAGATTATATAGAGATAGCCACGCCCCAGCCAAACCCACCCGAAACCACTCTCCTGCCATCAGGAACTTCTGAAGGTCTCTTGCTCAGAGCAGTTGTAGGCACTCAGATCAGGGGATTACAAGAAATTCAGGATCTGGGGTCTCACTGCTCCCAACACCCTTAGCCATCAGGAAAATGCAAATCAAAGCAACTGAAGATTCCATCTTACACCTGTCAGAATGGCCAAGATCAAAACCTCCAATGATAGCTTATGCTGGAGAGGATGTGGAGTAAAGGGAACACTCCTCCATTGCTGGTGAGAATGCATACTTGTACAATCATTCAGGAAATCAGTATGGTGGTTTCTTAGAGAATTGGGAATTAACGTACCTCAGGATCCAGCAATACCATTCTTGGGCATATACCCAGAAGATGCTCAATCATACTAAAAAGACATTTGCTCAACTATATTCATAACAGCATTATTTGTAATAACCAGAACCTGGAAACAACCTAGATGCCCCTCAACTGAAGAAAGTATAAAGAAAATGTGGCACATTTATACCATGGAGTACTACTCAGTGGATAAAAATAAATGACATCTTGAAATTCGCATTCAAATGGATGGAACTAGAAAAAAAACATCCTGAGTGACATAAGCCAAACCCAGAAAAACGAACATGGCATGTACTCACTCATTAGTGGATACTAGCTGTAAAGCAAAGGATATTGAGCCTATAGTTCATGATCCAAGAGAAACTAAGTAACAAGGGGAACCCTAAGAAAAACATGCATAGATCCACCTGGAAAGGAGAAATAGGCAACATTGCCCCACAAAATTGGGAGCATGAGGGGAGAAGGGGAGGAGAGGTGAGAAGAACTTGAGGGAATGGGATAGGCTAGGTGAAAGAAGGACAGCGATGAGAGCAAGGAAAGAGATGTTTTCACTGAGGGAGCCATTGTGGGGCTAGCAGGAAAGCTGGCACTAGAGAAATTCCCAGGAATCCACAAGAATGACCCCAGCTAAGACCCTAAGCATTAGAGGAGAGTGTGCCTGAACTGGCCTTGCTCTGTAGTCAGACTGATTAACATCTTAAATATCACCATAGAACCTTTATCCAGCAACTGACAGAATCAGAAGCAGAGACCTGCATCAGAGTACTGGACTGAACTCCCAAAGTCCAGTTGAAGAATGTTTTTAAGACAAGCCTGAGGCTGGAGAGATGGCTCAGCAGTTAAGAGCATTGCCTGCACTTCCAGAGGTCCTGAGTTCAATTCCTAGCAACCACATGGTGGCTCACAACCATCTGTAAGGCCGGGTGGTGGTGGCGCACACCTTTAATCCCAGCACTTGGGAGGCAGAGGCAGTCGGATCTCTGTGAGTTCGAGGCCAGCCTGGTCTAGAAAGAGCTAGTGCCAGGACAGGAACCAAAAGCTACGGAGAAACCCTGTCTCGAAAAATCAAAAAAAAAAAAAAAGAGTGGGAGAAGTGAGAATATGAGCAAAGACATCAAGACCATGATGGGCACACCCACTGAGACTGTCTACCCAAGCTAATAGTAGCTCACCAACTCCAGCCCGACAGGGAAGGAACCAGCATAGCACCAAACTTGACCCTCCGAATGTGGGTGGCAGTTGTGCGGCTGAGGCAGACTGTGGGATCACTGGCAGTGGCATCAGGATTTATCCCTACTGTTTGTAATGGCTTTTTGGGAACCTCTTTATTGGATGGCTACCTTGCTCAGCCTATATATAGTGGGGAGGGCCTTGGACCCCAAAGCAATGTGCCCTCCCCTCTCTGAGTAGTCAATGGGGGGGGGGGGTTAGGGGAAAGGTGGAGGCAATGAAAGGAGGGGAGGGAGTGGGAATTGGGATTGGTATGTAAAATAAAAAAGATACTTTGTTTTCTTTTTTAAAAAAAATAATAAAATGAAAAACAAGAGTTTCTGAGTAATTGTGCTTATAATTTGCAGGTATCAAGATATTTCAGCATGGGTGGGTGGATATAAAATCCATTAAGCCACTCAGCAACTTTTCATTGCTGTTTGTTTTTGAGAATTTTGTACGTTGAAATAGGAACTTATCTACCCACTTGTAGTAATATGGGGCGTAAGTCACAAACAATGCCACAGCAATTTGGGATTATGATTAATAGGGTGATATTTATCTAAAGGGGAAAAACTTACAGATCACTGTCCCAGGCAACGGCCCTCTACGCAACGCAACCAGGAGTCTAGTCGCCGGCGGAGCAGGAAGTGAAGAGAGAGAGGAGAGGGAAGTGGGCGCTTTTTTAAAGGGAGAGAGACCACGCCCCAAGGGGCTGGTATCTCAGCGGAGATAGGTTGGAGGAGTGGGAGGACCTCCCGCAACACCTCCCCCTTCTGTTTAAATAAGAGAGTTCTAAACCTACTATGAAATTATATACAATAAGTACAAATATCCTATTCTAACTAGCTTAGGTCTTGTATAATAAATAACTTGGCCAAGTCATAAGAGAAAGTAACTACATTTATATAGTCTTCAACCCCATCAAAGATCTGAGAAGGGAAATAATGTTACCTGGGTAATTAGGAAGTTCAGTAAAACAACTTCCAAAACATGCAACAAATCACAGAGACAACTAGCTACCTAGGCAATCACCCAAAGTCACATTAGCAGCGTTGAAGCAACCAACTTTGGCTAAGGCCTAACATAACTGACACACCATTTTCAAAGGCAAGCAACTTTCAAAACTATCTTACCCTGTCTTGGCAGGATAAGACAGTCCTGTTTTATCCATTGATGCATGCTCTGTATCTTTATCGGTGATTGAGGTACGGGCATTTCTTTGCCCCAAGGCCAGTTCTGCCAAAAGGAAAGGCTCCAGGTGGAGTGTCTTTGGTGCTCAACATTCTCTTGGGAATAGAGTGGTGTTGCCAGGAGCAATTGTGTCTCACTACCACAAAACTCTGAGTTAGATTAAAGGCCATTTTCTACAGCTCTTTGAAGAAGTTGAAGATTATCTATCTATACTGAGTATAATCTCTATATATCTAAAGAACCTGATTAGTCTAATTATAAATGACAAACTTAGATGACTATTAGTCTATATAATTCTCAATATCTATCTAACTTAAAGACTAAGACAATAAACGACTGTGAAACAAATGAGGACAATGACCTCCAAATATAAACAATGTACAAATATACATTGCAGTAGGTAAATATATATCAATACACAAACATTATATAAGTATCTTAATCAGAGGTAGAAATGTACACTGCAATATGGTAAATATATACAATATATATATATCAATACAATATATGTCAATACATAAAAAATGTTTTAAACAGAGGTAGAAACATGAATGCATACAATAGTCAATACAATTTAACTTTGTATCAATATACAAGAATCTATATCAATATATTTGTCTAACAACAGTAACTCACAATTACAAATCTATTATCCCATCATCCCTCTTTTTTTTTTTTTTTTTTCAAAATGATCCCTGAGCTTATAAAATTCCTCCCCCAACCCTCAATTGTATACTAATTATAATCAACCCCTAAATGATGTCCCTAAACCCAAGGGCAAACTTTACTGGGAGAGGGGACGTCGTCCTCTAAAATTACTTCCAGCTGTCATAGGGGCGACGTTCTTTCTGGGGGATCCTATGAAAGTAAAATGATGGTTAAATTTCAAGATCAATGTCTTTTAAAATTGCAAATAGTCTCTGAGTATTTTGTGGAGGTCTGGCCAGAATGTTGTACAAGATGTGCACTATTTCAGCTAACGTCTTCCTTTTCTTTTTTACTTTAAGAACTTTAACTTTTAGCTTGCATATATTTTTAACACACTTTAAACCATTCAGAAATTTTCTCTGTCTTTGAATCTCTCTTTACTGTATATCTCTCTTTTTCTGACCACATGAGTCTTTAAATTACTGAGCAATATCAGTAGGACTAAAGGCGTGGCTTTGCCAGCTAGATCCAGTCCATTCCTTAGCTTTCCAGCCTCATGGCTGAGGTACTGGCTGAGGCAGCACAGAAATTCTTTTCATCCAAGTAACATCCAAATCTGACAGGCAGAGCACTGTGCAGTCTAAAAACACGTCTCTGTATGGCGGCAGGAATCTGCCATGCTCTTCCGCCTGCCTAAGCCTGATTCTGCCTTCTGCCCAGGAGCAGGCGGGGAGCTCTGAGTCATTGTCAAGGTCTCAGAGCACTCTCCTTCCGATCCCAAGCGGGAACACAAACATAAAGCCAGATTTTGCACTGGCGGCACAGCCCCGGGAAGCCACACTTTAAAATAACGCAGCTTTTTTTCTGCTGCTGTTGCTGAATCAGGAAATCTCTCTACAGCACGCCACCAACAAACAGCAAAAATCTGTGTTAAATGCTCTCTCCCTTATTTTTAAGCCTTCTCAGGTTTTGTAAGTGGGTTTAGTTAGCCCCACGTTTGGGCGTCATTTGTAGTAATATGGGGCGTAAGTCACAAACAATGCCACAGCAATTTGGGATTATGATTAATAGGGTGATATTTATCTAAAGGGGAAAAACTTACAGATCACTGTCCCAGGCAACGGCCCTCTACGCAACGCAACCAGGAGTCTAGTCGCCGGCGGAGCAGGAAGTGAAGAGAGAGAGGAGAGGGAAGTGGGCGCTTTTTTAAAGGGAGAGAGACCACGCCCCAAGGGGCTGGTATCTCAGCGGAGATAGGTTGGAGGAGTGGGAGGACCTCCCGCAACACCCACTGTTTCCACCTTCAGCTCCTCTGTGCCCCTCAATACTCTCCCCCCAATGTCATGGGTTTTGTTTCTGAGGATCCAGGAAGTTTTGTGAGTGTTGCTCATACGTGTGTGGCTATAGGGCTGTCCACTGGAGACCCCTGGCCACCGTACCCACAATAAAGAGTGACTTCCCACCTCAGCAACCATCTGTGTGGTAGCTCCTCAGTAAGGGATAGGCCTGGAGGTCTGCACCCCATCCATGCTGGAGTCTTGGCTGGCTCTGTCTTCTGAGGGTCTTGTGCAGCTGTCAGTACAGTTGTGAGTACAGGACATGCCAGGTCCAGGCAGCACTTCACAGCACTCTGGCTGTTATGTTTCTTTCTACTCTTATTTCAAGAATATGTGAAACCATGCAAAAGACATTTCCAATACTTCTAAATGGACTGCATCAATAATTCCAGAATGTACCTGATGGTATATTTGTGAACGTCCTTTCCATCTGCATCCATCCATCACTGCAATGTTTCTCGGGGCTAATCACAGTATGAGAATGTGCTTTCTGCTTTGCTGAAATGAAGACAGATACAGCTTCGCCTCAGTGGTTTCCATGTGCCATTTTAGGGCTGTGATTTCTTTCTTCGGTTTCTCTCCTCCTTCCTCTCATCTCTCTTCCCACTTGCTTCTCTGCTGATCTGATCTGATGTCACATTCTAGACAGTCACTCTCCAGCCCCTGGCTTTGATTGTTGAGCCTTCTTCCCCTAGATAAGATCTGCGTGCTTTATTGGCCAATATTATCGTACACAGTGATGGGTTTCTAAAGGCTTTTTCATCAAGTGCAGCGAATAGAATCCTGAGATCCTCTGCTTTCTTCCCTGCTGCTGCGACTTCCCTTCTGTCTCTCTCTCTTTCTCTCCCCCCCACCCCCACCCCGCCGCACACCGGGCCCCTGTGTCTGCACTCTGTGCGCTGGCACCCAGTTCGCGAGCTTAGGGCAAGGGGGCTGGAGGTTAAAATACACAGACACACACAGACAGAGAGACAGCGACACTGGTCATCCTTGAATTCCCCAAGAATGCCCCTTTATTGTGTTCAGGGGCAGATTATATAGAGATAGCCACACCCCAGCCAAACCCACCAGAAACGACCCTCCAGCCATCAGAAACTCCTGAAGTTCTCGTGCTCAGAGCAGCTGTAGGCACTCAGATCAGGGAAAAACAAGTTGTTTACAAGAAATTCAGGATCTGGGGTTTCACTGCTCCCAACACCCCCCCCCCATGTGTGTCTTCCTCTCTCCCTCTCTCTCTTCCTCCCTTACCTCCTCCCTCTCTCTCATCCTCCCTTACCTCCTCCCTCTCTCTCACATACACACAATTTTATGTACCTATTGGATTTCAGGCTCCACAAATGAGAAAGCAAGTGATATTTTACCTCCTGAGTCAGAAATGTTTTGTTTAATATGATAGTCTCTGGGTGCACCATTTTCTCTAACTGTGTGTGACATGGTTTCGTCCTTCTGAGTCATGTTGGTGTTCCTTTGACTTGCTCTTGAGAACAGTGGGTCTCATCCTGTGGTCACCACCCCCTTGCCAAACCACTATCTCCTCAAATAATCACACTACAGTTCATATCTGCAGCAAAATTACAGTTATGGAAGTAGTGATGAAAATCTCTTTCTGGTTGGGGTCACCACAACATGAGGAGCTGTATTGAAGGGTCTCAGCCTGAGGAAGGCTGAGAAGATCATCTCTGTAAGACTCCTTCCTGCTTTCTGTCATTCCAGTGAGAGTTTAGTCTTTCCTGTTTCCTTCCCCTTACCACTAAGATGACAACTGATGTCTTTGAAACCTGATTCCATTGTATCTTAACTGTTGATGAAGATGGGATATTCTTTCAGGGGGCGGGGGTCCCCTGTCTTTACGGCCAATGGTGTGTAAAACTTGAGCTTTTGACTTTCAGGGGCCTGATGTTGAGACTAGCTCTTAAGACAGCTTAGAATCCCAAACTCCATCAGTCATATTTCCAGAATTTTCCAACTGCCACATCAATCTTCGCTCTATTTGAGTTTGTTATGCAGATTTATATAGCTGCTTGATATCTGTAGTCATTCAATGCAGCCCGTGTTACTAAAATTCTCTCAGTTCACCGTCTCACACCACAGAACCATGATGAAAAGTATGACCTCTGTTGGACCTGGAAGACATTGGAGGTGCAGAGTTTGAAGAAAGACGTCCATGCACACACACGCCTCCTTCTTGCTGTCTTTCTTTTAAAGGAATGGTTTTCCTTTATGTATCTTACTGATTCCAGTACATTTCTCTGAGGAGAATATTCTGAATTTTAGTTTCCTGTATTTGATCTGGTTTTAATAATAGCTCATATTTTGTCCATTTGTTCTTTTCTGTGCTAAGCGATGAGTGCTCAGAATCGATGTGCATTTTCTTTAACTGATGACCCCCCAGCGTCATTTGCATTGTGCCCACATGTTCCCACATTGTCACAGTGTATCTAATCTGTTTACTCATCCCCGTCCTAAGCTCTGGTCTGTGACTCTCTGATCTCTCCATCTGATGATAATTAGTGGCAGATCTGCCTCTTCATTAACCACTAGTAACATCAATTTAAGAGAAAGTTGCAACACTGTGCATACTCTTACCCTCAAGCTTGGTGCAATAATTAAAATGTTGATAGCTTGTTATTAAAGGGTGGGGGAGTCATTTCTCAGGTAATAGCAAGTTTCTCTGAGTGCCTAGTCTCCTTCCTGAGAAGTTCATTGGTTTTCCAGAAGCATATCTCATAAGCTTAAAGAGAAATCACCAGACATGTTGGAGTATGACCATGGCTTTTGCATCTAGAAATTGTTGAGAGAGTTCATCACTAAGATAGCCTGTTTTTTGTGTTGAGTGTGTGCCAAAAGTAGAATTTTCTCTTTATTAAGATGAAATCTGAGACTTCAGTGCTTTCTAAGCAAACTAGAGAGCACCTGCTTCAAACCTGCATAGGTTTGAAGTCCTCAGTCAAGGTGAGCTCTTAGTTAATACTACTCAATGGACACATTCTTGAGAATATGCATTCCTCCTTTGGGTTGCTCAATTTCCTTTGTGTATTTGTGAAATATATTTTTTTCTTAGTTAAAATTTAATGATTCAGGCATGAATCTAATTTACTATCTCTAGGCTACTTGCCCCTTTAAATCAAGCTACAGTAATATGACTGTCAGTGTCTTTGTTGACATTTTGTCTTGTAGACTCATAACTATTGCAAAACTTCGGGTCTAATGGATTGCTGAAGTTAAGGCTTACTTTGCATGAAGGAGCTGGTTCTACTTAATAGTCGGGCATGAGTGGGACTCACATGGAGTCTGTCTATTCTCATGAAAGGGATAAACATAAAAATAGGCAATTCCAGCTCATGTGATGATTGTCACAGGGTAACGGGTGACACCAGAGAGAGCTCAATGGCTGAACCTGGCAGGGGTGGGTAGCACCCAAGAGGGTGACACTATAGCAAAGTCCAGGGGACAAAGGAAATGTGAAAAAAAAAAGTGGTTTGGCCTGGCTATTGAGTGTGTGTGTATGTGTGTGGAGTATGTGTTGGGGGGGGGGGAATATGTGTATGTGTAAGTGTGTGTAAGTGTGTATGTGTGTGTGTGTGTGTGCACGTGCGTATTGTGTGGGGTGTGTGTATATGTATGTGTTATATTTCTTGTTGCTTGGGCAAATCTTTAATGAAAACAACTTGAAAAAGGAATGGTAGCTTTGGTGATTCCCCCTCTGTATGCTGTGAATGCCATTGGTTAATAGAGAAGCTACTTTGGGTCCATTGCAGTACAGAATAGAGCAAGGCAGAAATTCTAGGCAGGTAGAGGAGCGAGAGAGTGGGTGGAGCCAGTGAGATGTCATGTAGCTGCCAGAGGAGACAGATGTTGGAACCTTGCCGATAGACCACAACCTCGTGGTGATACACAGATGAATAGAGATGGGTTGATTTAAGATGTGAGAGGTAGCTAGAAATATGCATAAGCTAATAGGTCAAGCAGTGTGGTGATTAATATAGTTTCTAAGTGATTATTTCACGTCTGGCAGGCTGGGAAATGAATGAACAGTCTCCACTCAACAGTTTGGGCTCGCCATTAAGAATACAGTCTATGAGGGCGGGGAAGGCATGGGGCATGAGGCTGGTCACATTTTGTCCATAGTTGGGAAGCAGAGAAGAGGCAGAGGCACACGTAGAAATATTGCTGCTCGGCTCCCTTTCCTGTTTGTGCTCAGTCCAGAGCCCAAGCACAGTGCTTGGTTCTCTTGTTCATGAGGATACGGATGCAGACATACTGATGGGTTAGCTGCTCATTATGAGCAACTATAGCAAACGTCACTACAATATGTGAATTCCATGCCCTGCACACTCACTATAGACGATGACCATGACTGATATGGGGTAATATAGTTCCTATACTGCTCTGGTCAAAATATAAAGGAACCAACCAGTTTTAATCCAAGTCTCTCTTTTCACGTTGTCCTTTAAAAATATGCATCTGCTGGGCATTGTGGACACAGTTCCCTAATACATCCCAGATGTGATCTTATTTGGAATGTGACCTTACAAGGAACAGCTGGAATGAAAATGTGAAATTAAAAACAGAGTAGAGTTCTGTGAGGCTGGGAAAGAGGCTGAATGTTATGTCCTGACTCAAAGTGAGAGAAGGTGAATTGTTGAATTCAGCCTAAATATAGGTAGAGGCATTTGAAAATGAGTCCGAAACGAGATGAGGGAAGAAGAGGCGTAGAAGGAAAGAGGATGACATGTAGCTTTGTAAGTTAAGAACTGTCCATGACAGCCAACAATAAAGCCATAAAGGGGAGCTAAATATACAAGCCCACCACACTAGAGAGCCTCACTCTAGAATGTGGCACCTGGAAACTTCCTCTTAAGACTCAAGAAATTTGCTGCAATTCAAGTACAATATTATTTTAACAGGGTTTCTTAAATACGTATAATCCTATTTCTTTCATTTGGAAGGAGAAACATTGGTGGGAACCAGGCCCCTGTCCTGGAGCTTTACTCAGTTTTCCTTCATTATTAGTACCTGGGAATCAGATTTTTAGGGTTGTGGAAACTCTGCTTGTTCATACATTGATGGTTGATTCTACAGATATGGGCATGGCTAAGATTCCATAGGAGGTATGCTCTAAAGAATAACAAGTTAGCTTAAATATATTTAGATGCCCCTTCACCTACAGCAGGGCTACATCTTATTAAACCCATCATGAGCTGAACATGTTTTGTGCCAATGGTACCCTGGGCACACTGACCTGTGGAACATCACAGCTCGGCATCACGAGACGCTGTTGAACAGCAACCCCTCATCACCACATGGCTGGCTCAAGCTGCAACTCGTGGCTGTGGCCCAGCATCGTCTCACCTGCTTGGAATAACAACCAACTTTAAAATACAAGTTCCACTGAATACCTGCAAACCAGTGTTAAGTTGAGCCATTGTGAGTCAAGGACCTTTAAAATGATATGAGGTCTTTGTTTGTGAGGGTTCTCTGGGTTAAACAGGGATAATAGTATACAGCCTCGTCATCATTCACATGGGCTTACTCAGAGAAGCACATCGCTGGACTCTTGGATCTGCTGTCTGGCCATCACAAAGTTGATTTGCAGAAATCTCCAGTGGCCTCCTCTAATCTCCAGGCGTCTCTCTGTGATGAGATCAATAGGCATGAGGTTGCCGCCATGGAACACAGTGCCATCTTACAGTTAACAGTTGTTGTTTTTTCAATAAGTAGAAGCAGTACACCATAGATTAACAGAAAATATAATGAATATCTAATTCAGTCACAGTCATTTATTGTTAAGAGATATTATTAACTGCACATAATTCATCTGCTCCAGTGGAGTATGCTATGTTATTTTATACTACCACCTGCATGGGAGGATTCTGTAACTATTAGTGTCACCACAAATTGATTATGGGACGTTATGAAGGTCACACATCACTAGGTGACAGGCACATTCAGTTTCACCATAATTGTATGAGACCTCTATGGTCACTGAAGTGCAACGAGCCTATACATGCGGTATGTCATGCCTAGGGTTGAGATACCCACAGAAATGGACCCTCTCATCCTCTGACTTTTATATCTCCTTAGGGTGACAAGCTAGGCAAACCCACCTTTGACCTTCAATTGCAGAGTAACCGTGGATCACGAATGAATCCTAAGGAAGTTCTGAGCGATGTTTACAAAATGTCATAGTCTAAGAATGTTTGCTTTGTTCTTTCGAAGGTGGGAGAACTTTCTGTCTGATAGTAAGGGATGAAATAGCTGCATGTTGTCACAACCAAACACAACTGTGTAAACGCATATAAGAAACAGGCATTTGCAGCATTGTATGGAAACAGTTTTTTGTTTTTTGTCATTTCAGAGTTAATGGCAACATCATAGTTCCATCACTGAGCAGAAGCCCCATATATGAACACAAGCTACAGGAGAACAATACATAAAAATTCCCAAATGGGTTATTTAGGGCAATGGAGATTATAGCCGATTTATAATATTTTCCTGTGTTGTTTTCCATAATCTAAATGTAAAATGGTATAAAATTATTTATTTACATTTAAGATGTAACCACTGTAGTTATTAAAGATGGTTGTGTGGAAGTTTGGAGTATGAAGTCCATAGGTATCCCCTCATTTGTCAGTTCCTTTACTTTTTAACACTCATTATTAAGCTAATTGGTTGGTTTAATATTCCAAAAATATTTCTCAAATTAGGTTTTTGGAGTCAGGCTAATAGATTTTCTGTGGATCTCTTTACCTTTGGAAAAGCCGTCTGTTGTGCTTTATTTTTAAACATTTTAAAGTTTTTTAGTTCACATGCAGATTAATGTGTTTCATTATGGGATTTTCACACAGATATATCATTGGAAGTGGTAATAATTTAGTGTCCCAACCCCAAATCAATTAAAAACAAACTGTGTTTTTACAATGAAACATGCACCATGCATCCTGCTTCCGAGGATGCTCAGGTCCAACACCAGTGCTAAAATGGTAACTTACTATTATTATAAATGACTCAGCCTATGGGAAAGCAGAATTGAAATCGTCTACAGCATACTACCTCTGAACAACATTATAGGCTTTTCAGTACTTAATAAATGACCCTGATAGTACGTGTGTGCACCTACGTATGTGTGTGTGTGGGGGGTTGATTTGGCAAATAACTGTAATCATTTTTTTTTTATTTTCTAAAGTAACAAGGAAGTATTATTCAGAATAAAATACTTTTAAGCAGATCCCTGGATTCAGTATTCTTGGTTTTTGATTTCTCTTTATCAGAAATCCATGGGTTTGTGCACCCTCTGCCTCTCAGCTTCTCCCCACCCCCAGAATGGAGGCAAAAAATGTTTTCTTTCTGGCTTTCTATGCTGCATACAGGCCCTCCCAGGAGGGGGCGGCACTAACAGCGCTGTCACCAGGCTGCCACAGATGGTTCTGTACTAAATCTGCAGCCTCAGTTTATGACTTCCCCGGGGGAGGGTCGGGGCTGGCTGGAGAGCACTCATGCTCAGGAGATGTTCCCGGGCTAGCCTGTACGGTTAAGCCCACTGGTTACAGACTGCAGATACCCGGCTTAGCCCCCAGGCTTTGGGCTTTTTCAGGTTGGTCATTGAAACCAACAGAATAGCAAGGTGCTAGGTGATGAAAGAAAAAAGGATTTCAAAATTATCCTAGCTTGTGTAGCAACTGGTGTTAGATTGTAACATGCTACGTGTTGCAAAGTAACATGTTACAAAGTAGCATGCTTCAGTACATTTGTTTTAAATGCTCAAAACGTCCTTACCCCATAGAACATGAATATACTTGAAGCAAGTTATTAGAGGTCACCACACAGCTTGTAAAATGGAGGCAGAGACTGAATTTACCCTTTTACCAATTTTTTTTTCTTTCTGGTTTTTCAAGACAGAGTTTCTCTGTGGTTTTGGAGCCTATCCTGGAACTAGCTCTTGTAGACCAGGCTGGCCTTGAATTCACAGAGATTCGCCTGCTTCTGCTTCTCGAGTGCTGGGATTAAACGTGTGTGCCACCACTATGTAGCTTTTCTAACTAAGGTATTTATTCTAGACACATCCTCAGACATTAAATATATCTGATTAACAAGTAAAGTAAGCAATTTGTTTAAAGTTGGCAGAGTATTTTTAAGAAAATTTATGTGCAAATTCACCAAGGGGATTTATCTTTACTAGGAAAATAACTTTAATGTGGTAACTCAGTGTGTGTTAATGAAGCAATCTCAGTGTCTCTGATGCCCAATTTCTTCCTCATTAATTTGCATTGAATGCTATTTTATGTTCATGAGTTGTGGAGGGGAATTAGTCTTTTTTTTTTTCTGTTTTTCAGAACGCGTGCTGGCTCAATCAGGCTCAACCAGTCAGTTAGCAGGGTTGTTAGATGATTCCAATGAGGCAGAGGAGGCTCCTATGAAAAGCAAAACATCTCACAACTCATTCCAACCTGTAGGTTTAGAACTAATAAAATAAACAAGTATCCATACTTGACATCGGATACATCATTCCAAAGCCAGAGTGTGCAAACGTGCACAAAGCTACCTTCATTCTGTGAACGCCTTCAAAGTTGCATGGTTCCTGAGCCTGCAACATTCTATAAACAATTATACCTTCTGCCAAACTTGCAGTTACCATGCATATATGCCGTTTGGATACTCATGCAGCTGTGATCAGACTTTCCTAAAAATACTGATGGTTTTCACGCAGATGGCAGCTGGTGGGTGTGGCACTGTGAGGCTGGAGACAGCATCTGGGAAGCTGTTGAGCCTGTTACTTGGGTCACAGCTCTGGGCATTGGAGAGAAGAGCCTCATGATGTCACAGACAGCTCAGACAGAGTCACTATTTGTGCGGCTGCTTCCTTATAACTGTCAACGTTAATAAAACAATAACAAATAAAATAGAGGAGATGGTTGTTTCAGAACCCCAAAGGCATGGAAATGTATGACAGTTTGTCACCTGTCTCCAGTAGTGGGGCAGAGGGAAGCGAAGTGTTTGCCCACTCAAACCAATGGCAAGTTCCAGCGGCTGTGTGGAGAAGGGTGGGAGAGAAAGGAGGGCAGAGCCAGCAGCTCCCCGCACAGCTGTATGAGCTGGAGCTGCAGATTTGTGGGAAGACGCCAGGACTGTGACTGTCTCTAGAATTCATCCTTAGTTCCTAGGAGAGCTCCCCCCACCAGGGGTCTAGAGTCAAATAAAACATACTATTTTCCCAGTTCTGTGAAATCTGTAGATGCAGAGTTCTTTGACTGAAAATACACAAAGGGAGAACACATTTAATGTGTTTTATTTTTTGGAATATAATCCACCGGAGAAGTCTTTGAGAAGTTTCACCAAGCGGCCTTGAAATGTGGGTGTGAGCAGCGGTGCAGTGCCAGGGGCCACACCGAAACTGGAACCTGGAATATGCTCCCTATGCTTATTTTCTTACTGAGAAAATTGCAGAAATAAATACTGAGCTATCCCTGCTGTGAACATTTTTTAACTACCCTCACCTTTTCCCCTACTCTGAAAAAGTATCTCCCCTGGGCTTCCATTTGCTGTCTGGATATTTTTTGGGGGAATTGTTGTCTTTGGCAAGCCTTTGTTTGCAGATGTGCTTCTCATTTCAGAGACCTCTGCAGCACATTGACTTGTGTGCCTGCTTTCTTGGTAGTGAGCGAGGGTTTGTAATGGGGGCATTTATTTTAAGGGCTTGCTCATCTAGCTCTGAAGCGGGATCCCTGTTAAAGCTGGCAGGCCCCTCTCACTACCAGTTTCCATGTGTAAACAATCAGTATGCCAACAGGTCTCTTGGGGCCTGCAAGCCTGTAAGTTCTTCATGTAACAGGTCTGGGAGAAGTCTGTAAGTGTGTAGCAGAAGGTCTCCAATGGTGTGGTCCAAGGCTACTGGGTATGAGGCCACTATGATTGTGAAATGTTACCCAGAAGCTCGTGTCTTTGAGGAGTTGGCTTCTAGTTGCTGGTGCTATTTGCAAGGGTTGTGAGACCTTCACTGGGTAGATTCTAATTGGAAGAAGTGGACCACTGGGAGCGGGCCTTTACAGCCCTGCCTCAATTCCTGACCACTCTCAGTTTCCTAGGTGTGGGTGTGATTTCACCCCAACCTCCTGCTCCTCCTATTGTCCCTGTTCTGCCTGTTACCATGTCTTCCCTGCCATGTGCCCTTTGGAATTGTAAGCCAAATCAAATCCTCACATTAAACACTGTCCTGGGGTCCCCTGAAAGGTGGGAACAGGGTAGGCAAATTTGAAGGCAAATCTGTATGTGCAGATTCTCGTTCAGTGAACCTGCCAGAAACCAAACACAAAGAGACCCAGCAGCGACACGTCATGGTCATATTAAAACAAACCATGACAAAGAGGAACTCTGCATGGCAACCAATGGACATGACACCTCATTAAAGATCAGCAGCAACTGCAGACCACAGGCACCTCAGAAAACAATCTGAAGGCAGAGGGCTCAGGGAACCTGATCTTATGAAAGTTCTCAATGATAGACACACATTAGACCATGCATCTGAATCTGGATATGACATCCATCATGACCGAAGACAACCAAAGGTCTTCTCCAAAGGACAGGAGAGCATTGGTGACTAGGAACAGAGCAAGGATCCCTTTCGACTGAATTAAAATGATGGAGATTGGGGTAGCCAGGAATGAGGATAGGCCTTAGAAATTGCAAATATGCTCATAATTCTTCAGTCCTACTTTGATTAAGACATGCGTGTGGGCTTTCTGTTGGTGAGTTTGCCGTGTTTACCTTGTAACTCACATGATGTGGACGTGTTTGGTTCACGTATAATACACGGAGCCTTATCTGAGACTCCATCAGGTGGTGCATGTTCATGCTAAGTCGACTTTGAAAAGTCAGTAATACTCCTTGTACCAGCTGCCACAGTCCACCAATGAAGAGTGTAAACAGCTAAGAATACAATATGGATTGAAATGGATTTTAAATATATCTAGCCAAAGAAAGAAATCTGGAAATGGCAACCTGAACACATAGGGCAAGCATGAATTAACTAATAAATATTAGATTCAGTTCAACTGTATTACGAATTATGTGAAATACTAAGGGACTAACCTAAATAAGAGACTGTTTGTATCAGAGTTGGGAACATCCATATGCAGTCTTTAAAAAAACAAAAATACTTTAGATATAAAGGCATTCTGGTAAAAATATCAATAGAAGATAATGGCCAGGAGCCTTCAGCGGCTCTGTTAATATCCCCAACTATAGGTCAAAAGAGTAAACACTACTAAATAGCTTCATGACTGTTTGGTGGGCATCGACCAGAAAACCATCAGCCCTAAGTGTGCCATTGATTTTTCACATAGGGATTGCTGTGCAGCCTAAGCTGGCCTGGAATTCCCTGTGTAGCCCAGGTTGGCCTGGAAACCATGATCCTCCTGCCTCTGTTCCCTAAATGCTGCCAGGATTATAAAAGAACTTCAGCATGGCTGCCTGACAAGTCCTTGAAGTGATTCCATGATAATCAAGAAACAACAAGGTCGACCTTTCTCAGTCTAGTTTAGGAAGAGAAGATGCCTCAGCTACATCCATGGGACCAGCATATCTCGGTTATGAGACCAAGCTAGGATTAAGGAGATGGTCTGACTGTGCTCCTAATAGAAATTTATATAAAAGCATTTTAGTAAATAAAATCCACCAATATACATACAAGAAAATCTATCTTAACCATGTTAAGTTTCTCCATTGCGAATAGAATTTAATATTTGAAACTTAAGCAATTTCCTTCTCTGCATACACAGAATAAAAGAGAAAATGAGTATGGGCATTGTGATGACTGTATAAATTTGTCAATATTTACTTCCCGTCTTTGGCTTTTAAAAAAATCCAGCCATTTGGAACAGAACAGTTTAAAATCGGTAAAAGGCACACGGGAAATCATGCAGCTAATGTTGTACTCTGTGGTCAGGTCTTGAACATGTTCCCTCTGGAAGCTAGAAGATGCTTCTATTCCATTTTACTGTCGGGCTTGCAAGTGAAATAAGGCAAGAAAATAAATGTCAGCAGACATAAAAAGGAGAAGCAAACTCTTTCCCTGGATGCGAGATTTATTTGTGGATTCTAAGGCATACGGCTCCCACATGAGCAGGGTGTGTGTTGCAAGCCCCTACACGAAAGTCAGTTGCTCTTTGATACATGCTGGCTAGGAAAATTGAAGAGTAGAGATACATCTTCCTTTGTAATTTTGTCAAACACCAAAATATTTAATAGTAATTTAAATCACAAATGAGATTTTTGTATTTGGCATTGCCTAGCAGCTAAACAAAAAAGGGCATTTGATTACAAACCAAAGAAAAGTATATTTAATATAATTGACGTAAATGAAACTCACAATAATTAAGTTGGAAATTTTCTCAAGGTCATTGCACATATTCAGTTGTACTCACAGGTGAATCCAATGGTCATTTTTGCAGAATTTTGTGATCTGATGATAGTGTTTACAGAAAGGCAAAGACTTCGGGCGGTGTGAGAAATCAGGTGAGAGATCATAATTTAATTCTTTGCCTTGATTGCCTTTAGTAAACAGAACAGAGTGCTTATATATAAATTATATAGGATAGACAGACAGATACAGATATAAAAGGTACTTGAGATGCATGAAAGCTAAAGAGGATTGGTGGGTGGATGAATGGGGAGAAGGACATTTAGTGAAGGAAGTAACCAGCTGCTCTCTGCCGTCGTGACTTTTCCTGGAGAAACACAAGCAAGTGTGTGTTTACCCCAAGTAGAGCACAAGCAATAGACCAAAAAATGTATGTCCTCCAGTCTTGCTGGGTGAACCAGTGAGCTTTGTTGGGGTTACTTATAAGCATGTAAGTGGCAGTTACATTCAGGATCGTGAATGACTCAAAGTCAATTATGTCCCTGATAGCTCCCCTTGCCTTCAGCGTAGGTGATGTCATGGACGCTGCATCCTTGGCGCTCCTGCATGACTTACAGGCAGCTTGTTGGAGAGGCCTCTTACCAGCACCGTTACCACCAGTATGACAATGTGGAGGAACCTTACTGAGGAACCTTGTGACTATCTCATGTCCATTTTAGGGAATCAATTAAAGCAGGAATGACTCCGGCGTGCCCTTGTCCTGCTCACTCTCATTATTGTTGGCATCTCTGTGTGTAACAAACGTAACAGTTGTTCCTGAGTGGGGCTTCCCGGCACGGTCTGGTGGGGAGATGGGTGTTAGAGAAGCAGCCCTGGGTGATCCATACACCCCTGGCCTCTGTATTTCATCTACTAAGATGATGCGCCAGTCCGCTCTGTGATGTTGATGATGTTCCCACTTAACATGGAGGATCTAAGAAACTGTATGGCGTGGCGTTGAGTTCTTTGTCCTGTGGAGAAGAGAACTTTCAGTTCTTTCAATGCCTTCCACAGATGAGTTGATGAAGATGTTGGCTCTTCCCTTGTCGTCCTCAGGGAACTCATTCTATCAAAACATGAATAGAGTATGTTCTTGGTAGACCTCAAAGAGACAGATTTACCATTTGGGAGGAGGTCCAGTGTTTAAGGGGAAGTGGGCATACTAGCTGGTAGTCATGGGCATTAGCAAACATGCTAACCCACAGGTGCAGAGGAGGTGAGTCACTGTGAGTGTGTGTGATTCTTTCTGCCCTCCAGTTTGTTTGCAGTCATTGCTGTGCTGTGAGCTGAGAACTCCCAACTGTACGTGTCAACGATTAAGTTTTCTTGGCTTGAATTCTTTTCAAAGCAACCAAAACCAAAACAACATTTTCTTTTGATAACAATAAATAGGGGAGCTTTATGTTTTAAACCCACGGCTGCTTTGTGCTTTATTATCACAAAGCCTTCAACTCTTTTTAGAGTTCAACTCTTGTAGAGCAAAAATATTATTCATTTCATTGTTTCCTTAACATCCGCCTTGCGTTCGGGTAACCACTGAACAGAGCATTGAATGCAAATGCAGGCTTTATATATAGTTCAGGAAAACAGAGATGTCATTATGAAAGAAAAATAGTGTGCTTGAGTCTAGGTTGGTAAATAAATAAATAAATAGCTTGCCAACTCTAGTCATTTGGTTGTACATTGCTCCCTGTGTTATAACTGATACATGCAATAGTTAGTATATGTGGAAGGAAAAATATTGTTCTGATTTTGCTTATCTGTTTCATTTTTTTGAGCCCGATTAGTATTGTAAGTTTGAATTAATCCATGAAAAGTTCAGAGAAGCAGCTTAACAGGGAAAAAAGATCTCATTTAGGTTTTGCAAACTATTGATAACAAAGTAGCTTCTGTGAAATGTTGATGCAGAATGTCCACCCAGAGTGATAATGTTTTCAACCACCCAACTTTGAGGTCTCACTCTGATCACCAGCCTGCCCTTTCTGTCCATGTGTGCTGTAATCCCCTGTACTTTCCTCCCTCCATTCCTGGCTTTCCCAGGCTCTTGCCATCCCAGAAATCCATCAGAGTGGACTCTTCCTGGTCAATTTATGAATCCTGTCAAATGTGATAGAAAGAGAATGTACGGTTAATTAAATTCTGTCATGCTTGTGGAAGGCTTCATTTCAGAATAGAAGACAAACTAATCACACACACAGGCAGAAAGGGACCTTGAGTGCTTCCCCTTCCCCTAGTGTGTGTCTAGGTAGTCAGCCGACTGCCTCTAAATTACTCAGACCTGTTCATGGTGCTCTGTGTACAGGACTGCCAGAGAAAAACTTGCTGTCTGCAGTGCTGGGAGTCTATAGGCAGATGGGCAATATGTTATCTCACTGTGTGTGTGGGAAAAGTCATCTTGAGATTATGGCAAAACTTTATGGGTAGAAGTTCATATTCTGTGTCTCTTAGTCCACATAGCCATCTGTTGATCTTTCTGTGTCTAGATAGCACCCACTCCTTACCCACCCATAGTGACATTTTTAGACTCTAACCTCTGCGTAGGAATTTGCTTTAGATGTTGGAGGCTACAAGGACTTTTTCCACCGACTTCCAGCCAACTGTTAGCGTTGTTTACTGAACATCCTTCATGTTTTCACTCACTAACATAACTCCATTATCTTTATTACTTACATGTCTCAATTGCCCTAAGAAAAGTAAAAGAAATTTAGAAGAAAATGAATTTTTCCTCAGGGTACATACAATAATATCGTATTATTGGGTGAAAATTGCATTACAGCTGGGCCGGTCTTTGCCAAATTCATCTGACATGCTCAACCAATATCTTACTGGTTCTATTTTTGGTAAGTTGATAAAATTAATTGGCAATTTATAAAAAAAATATAAAAACAATAAAAAAGCAAAACCAAAGAAAATGAAATGTCGCTGAGAACCACATACAGCTGGGTGTTGTGGTGGGCACCCACAGTCTTTGCTTTTTGGAAGGGCTGAAATCATCCAGGACAGTGTAGCACAACACCAGGAAATCCCCATGATTGCCAGGGCTCCTCTCACCGGCACCCAGAGTGTTTCTCTACCCTTCCAATGTTCTCGTACAAACAGAACCACAGCAAACATTCCAGGACGCAGGCATACTCTATTCCAGCAAGACTTTGTGTGCCTCGAATGTTGAGATGTGTATAGCTTTTGTATATGATGATATAACATGTAATTGACATTCTTTCCAGTGTTTATGCATGTTTTCTTTCAGTGTATATATAGAAATATATATGCAACACTTTCCTAATTTTCACCTGTATAAACCAGCGGCAGGCTTGGTTTGAGTAGGGATAGCTGTCCAACCCTGAACCCGACTGAAGAGTGGAGAAACACACCAAAGACTGGTAAACGATAAGATGTTGTAAACGGGACATCATAGCCAGTGAGGAAAGTGAGGTTTGGGGAAATATTGTAAGCATTTGGCTGCCTTCCAGAGGATAAAGGTATAGTGAGTCTTTTTCTGTCCCACCAGCCAGCTACCAAATAATGACACGGAGACTTCCTATTAACTATGCAAGCTCAACTTGAGCTTAGACTTGTCCCACCAGCTCTCAAAGCCTATTAAATTAACCTACTTTTATTCATCTACATTTTACCATGTGGCTTTTTACCTCTCTTTCATCTTGCCCCTCCTGTTTTGGTGATATGGGATTTCCCTCTGTATGCTGTGACTACCACGGGTTAATAAAGAATCTGCTTTAGGCCTCTTTCAGGGCAGAATAGGGAAAGGCAGGAATTCCAAGCAGATAGAGAAAGAGAGAGTAGGTGGAGTCAAAGAGATGCCATGTAGTTGCTGAAGGAGACAGATGCTGGAACTTTACCCAGTAAGCTACAGCCACATGGTGATACACAGATTAATAGAAATGGGTTGATTTAAGATAAAGCAGTTATTCAGGAATGTGCCTAAGCTAATAGGACAAGCAGTTTTTTAATTAATACAGTTTCTGTCTGATTATTTCGGGTCTGGGCAGCCGGGAACGAACAAACAGACTCCATCTACAATTCCCCTCCATGTCTCCTGGCATCCTCACACACCTAGATTCATCTCCTCCTCTTTTTTTCTCCCCCTGGAAATCCGATGGATACCTCCTGCCTAGCTGTTAGCCATTTGGCTTTTGATTGCATCAATCACAGCAAATACTCCTTCACACAGTGTGCAAGCATCCCACGGCACAAAGGTCCTTCCACTTGTTCATCATTCAGCTGCAAAGGTAATATCCTAATGAGAGGCCGGTGAGGCTGCTGAGAGAGCAGAAAGTCTTCAGCGCAAGTCTTGTCACCTGAGTCTGACTCCTGGAACCTTTGGGAAGGTGGACAGAGAGCTGACTCCACGGGGCTGCCCTCTGACCTCCACAAAGACACTGTAGCACCCACACGTACACATATGCCATGTACACACAATGAAAACCTGTAAATGCAATTGAAAAGTGAAAGTAAGTCATTAAAATTAAGGATAAATGCAGCAAATCAAACTAACTTGCAGAACACTGCTAAAGTCATTAATGACAGCCATTTAATTATTGTACAATTGCCTCAACATTTACAGAGAGCAAATGGCCCAAGACCGCCTCGTGGCTTCTATGTTCCAGCGAGCCCCAGTTTGTTTTTAAAGTATTTTACTGCTCTTGTCTCATTGTTTTATTAAAATATTTTAGTAAACAGTTGCAGCGAATAGATGGAAATCATACACAGTAACCAAGCTGTCAGGATCCCAGTTCTGCTCGTACCAAATGCACATGGGCAAAGAAAAAAGACCAGAAAGAAATAAAACCAGTATGTGTTATCAAAAAAGACAAAAGAAAAATATAATTGAATAGCCAATTTTGTAATCTGGAAATGGCATCAGATGCTTAAGGAGTTGGGCTTATGACATCAAATTCTGCCCGATGCCCTGTTGGCCACTTTTGGTTTTCCCGAGAAAGCAGGGCCATGGATAGAAATTGCAATGTAGTCTTTCTCATCTGGATGCCAAAGGTGAGCCCCGCAACGTTCTGTAAAGCGATGCTGCCTTGTGGGTCTCTCAGCATCGCTGCTCACCTTCTACTACCTGAGGAAATGCTACTCAAACAAAATCAATGCAAGAGAAGAAAAGCCTGAGCTAGACCACACCAAACTGGAATGTTTGACCTGCTCTTTGGTACATCCGTGTCTTTTTCTGTGTGGTTGCGTGGATGTGGAAGCTGCAGGACAGCCGCGTCGTCTTCCCTCGGGTGCCATCCGCTGCCCTAGAACTCACTGAGTAGGCTAGACTGGCTGGCCAGTGAGCCCTAGGAGTACACCCGTTTCCACCTTTGGGTAGAAATTACAAGTGCACGCAGCCATTCCTGGCACTTGGACCAGGTCTCTGCTTGTGTGACAAAGCTTATACGGACGGAGATTCCTGCCCACACCCTCCATGACTGACACTAAGTTATGTCGTAACTGTACTGTCTGTAGCTGTGCATCCAGGTGTTGGCTATCGGGGGCACACTCGGCTGACACAGACGTGACTGCTTGGGGTACCCAGGTACCACAGACGCACACATATCTAGACTCCGTCTATGAAAACTAAGGTCAGAGAAAGCAGGAGCTGTTGGAAGGTGACAGAAGGGAATGAGTCACTTGGGAGTCACTGTTCTTCAGGATGAGAAGGGTCGATACCGCAAAAGGAGGTGACAGAGGCTAAGTTTGGAGCACTTGCAGAGATGGTAGCCTGTAGGGATTATTAATTCATATCTGGAATCTTTCAGCTTCATCATTGAATTTCTTTTAATCAGTCCTGCCATGCACCAGTGAGCACTATAAATTACACACATGGTGCTGCAAAACTGGATCATATTTAAATTGTGCTGAACTAGAAATGCTATTTTAAAAATCCATATAATAGATAATATTTTTAAAAGTAGAATTCACAGTTAAGTGTGCCACATACACGCGTACACACACACACACACACACACACACACACACACACGGGATTGTTTGTACATTACTTCTCCTTTGCTTTTGTCATTCTGGGGATTAAACACAGGGTCCCTCTTACTTGTGCTTGGCAATCCTGCTGCCTTAGATCCTCTGTCACAGCCCCGGCTTTATTTTGAGTATGTGTTTCAAGAATGTGTATCCAGACTTATGCAGCAGTCCCTTTTCTATTGCCAAGAGAAAACACCATGACCGGGACATCTTATCGAAGGAAGGGTTTGTTTGCAGTCAGGGGTCCAGAGGGAAAGTGTCCTCCATGGTGGAGAGCTGTGGCATCAGGCAGGCTACGACCGGAGCAACAAGCAGGGAGCCCACATCTCACACTTCAAACGTGAAGCAGAGAGTGAATGTGGGTAGGGAGAAACGTTAGACGTCAGGACCCACTCCCAACTGTTGTACACCAGCAGGGCCAACCCTCTAAACCTTCCCTCACAGAACCACCAACTGGGGACCATTGTTCAAATATGGGAGCCTATGGGGACCTAGCTCTGTTCTCAGAGTTAGGTCTCTGTTCTCTTCAGTACTCTATCGTCTCGGTGCTCAGTTATGACGCTTTCCTCTGTTTCTCCGTGTCTTAGTCTTGTTTCGGGAAACCCTCCCATTCGATATTACAAGATGGTATCCTAGGATTGAGTGAGGCATTTTCATGGGGAAATCATTTCTCAGTGTTACTGTACCCGGCTTGATGGATGATTCCTTCCAAGTGGAAGGTTGTGTTTTCAGATAAATAGAACCTAACAGGCTTCGTTGATTCCCCATGGGAGGCCTTACCCTTTCTGGGGAGTGGATTGGGGGGTTGGAGGAACAGGAGGAAAGGAGGGAGGGGGAATTGTATTTGATACATAAAATGAAAAAGAAACCTAACAATTTAGTAAAAAAATGTTTGCTATTGGTGGTAATCCACAAGCTAATTGAAATGCAGGCACAAGGATAACAGAATGTCTTGGCACTCACATGAAGATAAAATATGATTTTGTTGTTTTAGTTTTGTTTGTTTCAAAGAGAGCAAAAAGAATAGGAACATGAAATTAGGTGGTTAGGGATATGGGGAAGATCTAGGAGGAATGGGGAGAGGGGAAAACATGATAAAATATATTGTATGAAAAAAGGTTTGTTTTTTTTTTACTTTTCTTTGTTTGTTTTTGTTTTTGATACACGTTTTCTCTATATAACTGCCCTGTCTGCCCTAGAACTCACTCTGTAAACCAAGCTGGCCTTGAGATCAGTGACCCACCTGCCTCTCTCTCTTGAGTCCTGGGATTAAAGCTATGTGCTACCACCACCCAGCTGAAAAAAGTTTATAATTAAAAAAGTAGGGAACAGTATCTAAAGTAATGCATATGGAAACGGGGCTACAGGGGGATGCAGAGCCCCAGCAGTGCAGACGGAAACAGGGCTCCAGGGGGATGCAGAGGTCCAGCAATGCAGAGGGAAACGGGGCTCCAGGGGGATGCAGAGCCCCAGCAATGCAGAGGGAAACGGGGCTACAGGGAGATGCAGAGCCCCAGCAGTGCAGACGGAAACAGGGCTCCAGGGGGATGCAGAGCCCCAGCAATGCAGACGGAAACGGGGCTCCAGGGGGATGCAGAGGTCCAGCAATGCAGAGGGAAACGGGGCTCCAGGGGGATGCAGAGCCCCAGCAATGCAGAGGGAAACGGGGCTCCAGGGGGATGCAGAGCCCCAGCAATGCAGAGGGAAACGGGGCTCCAGGGGGATGCAGAGCTCCAGCAATGCAGAGGGAAATGGGGCTCCAGGGGGATGCAGAGCTCCAGCAATGCAGAGGGAAACGGGGCTACAGGGGGATGCAGAGCTCCAGCAATGCAGAGGGAAACGGGGCTCCAGGGGGATGCAGAGCTCCAGCAATGCAGAGGGAAATGGGGCTCCAGGGGGATGCAGAGGTCCAGCAATGCAGAGGGAAACGGGGCTCCAGGGGGATGCAGAGGTGCAGCATGCTGCTCTTCTCTGACTTAACACATGGGACCTGTCAGCCTGATGGGGACCTTACCTGGAATTTGGAAAAAGGGAAATGAAGGAAAAAGTCTTAGGAACTTACAAGAAAACAGAAAAAGAAATAAAACTGTAAGGAGACCTGGCTTGCATGATACAACATGTCAGGCTGTAGCTGGCTTTGATGCAGAAATGCGCAGATCAGCAAGTGCAATAAAGGTACCTACAGCAAATACACAGATTAAAAAATCCTGACGGAGAGAAGGCTCCAGAAGGAAGTCAAGTTGAACAGATTTTGTAGACTTCATTTGGGGTTAGACTGCAGAGAAAATCTCAGCTGAGTCGAGCATTGGATGGGATGGGGCAACAGGAGCCAGTGAGAGATTCATTGAGTAGTGGCAATCAGACGCATTTCCTTCAGACTCCCAGCTTCACAGAGATAAGGGTTCCTCAGTGTTGTGGGGTTGGCCATGTTATATAAGATGGAGCAGACATTTTGAAGTTTGGTTTTACATTCCATTGCTATTGTTGACTCCCAGCCCTCTGCATGAACAGATCAGTTGGGATTAGAGGGAGGCAGGAGGACCTGAGGCAGCCTCCAGAACATATGGGAGAGCCATGGGGACATCTGCCCAGCTCTCCCCAGGGAGACGCATCCTCCCTTAGTTATTCCATTGCGTGCTGACGTGAACATTTTTCTTGCTTGTGGAACATGAAGGCATTTTATTTATGCACACAAAAAGACCTGAACTCTCCTCCACCCTCCTCTCTTCACAGCATGTAGGAAGCATCTCTGCATTGTAGCAAGACTAGAAAGCTCCAGAGGTACCAGAGAGGGGCCAGTGGAGTTGGGTCTTGTCACTGCACATAGGTGTGATCTCAGGGTGAGGGACCCATCAGACCTAGAAGAAGCAACAGTACCAAAAGGTACCGTCAGCCTTATTGTCCCAAGAGTTCCAGGGGGCTTCAAGGTAGAAGAGCTATTACTTCTCAACCTAGCACCAAGGGAGGGAACTTCCCAGAGTTTGTTAGTTTGATAAAATGCTAAATTTACATTTTAAAAAAACTGGAATTTGAATCAGCGATGTATATGTTCATTGAGAGTTCTTGGCTCCATTCTATTTGCTTTTTGTTCCTTTGGTCTTTCACACAGAAAGCTGACATTGGGGTCATGTCTTACAATATTCCGAAGGCAGCAGTGTTTCCATCAGCAAACTCTCGGGCACTTTGGAATGGGACCAAATGTTACTTTTCATTAGCAGAAGGCCTCCAATGTTGAGTGCTTTCGTTTTCAGCCAAAAGAGATTTCTGATTGTGTGAGGTCAGCAGGAATGATTCCATGATTTCGGTCTGATGTGAGGACCTAGCTCGTGCACAGACACCATATCAACTATACGCATTTGTCCTGTGGGGTTTTCAGCTGAATGTGTTGCTGGCTTGCCCTTGGCCAGGCTCGCTCACGCATGGAGGAAGATGGAGTCTTTTACTGCTAGCCCGATGAGCATGCACAATGTCGTCTCCCTCCTGCCTGACTTGGGATCACAGCATTTCGGGGCTATGAGCATGAGTAGAACATGGGAGAAAAAGAAAGATAGAATGAGGGCAAAAAAAATGTAGCGAAAACCCACCGAAAAGAATCAAAATGTCTTTCCTATGCAGTAGCGGCCCACAGATGTATGTATCCAAAATATCTATTAAAGATGCACAGATTTTATTAACCCCACAGGCTTTTTCTCAAAGCCAGGAAAAGCAGCAGACGCAATGACAGATCTCTGTCCCTGGGATGCTGCACCGTGGAGGACACAGGGAATGGTCCCTAGCTGGAAAGTGAGTCTGCACAGGGTTGGTGGCAAAGGACGCTGTTATCTAGGAGTGAACCAGAGAAGATGTCCCTGACAGTGGCAGATGATGATCTGAGGTCTGAAGGATGACGTTCTCCACAGCCACAGAATTCTAGGTTTGCATGTTGGCCAGGAAGTGAGTGTGCCGAAGAGAGGAGTAAGCCAAGAGATTGGAGAAGGGGTCGTGGTACAGCGGGAGGGTGTTGACTCTTGTCTGCACTGAACAGAGCAGTTGGCCACCACAGCTGATGCCTTTCGCTTGGTCGCTGTCACTGGCTGCAATACTGTGAGGAAGAAAAGGCAGGTTCCCCAGATGGGCTCTGAGGTCACTACTGTTGCAGCAGCTTGGGTGTGGGTGTTAGCGATGGACATGGTGAGAGGTGTTCTCTGTGGGGTGCACACCAAAGGCTGAGCTGTCTAGGTTTTCCAGCCAGTCAGACATGGAGGAGACAGCGTGCACCTAGGACTCTCGAGTATGGAGGGCGAGTGTGCAGATGGACACCAGGTCACTCTCTGCAAGTCTTAACTTCATGATGAACAGAACCGTGAAGACTCTGTGTTTTCAAGAACAGGACTCACTGCCTTCCCTGGATGCCCCAGTCTCTGCAAGGAGCCAGAGATGCTTCTGTACTTCTGTGTATGGTTGCTTTTTTGCACATAACAGTCTTTAATTACTTGACTTAATACTACCCTTACATGGTTCTCATCAATTATACATAACCAGAAACAAATTTGCATGAAGGCAGGGTGTTTGTCTGTCTTGTCTTCAAGAGAATGTTTAGTGCATAAATGAACAAAATTTCACCAACACACTGGGTGTTTTATGTTGGGAAGGCATTCACCTCTGAGATGTGATTTAGAATTTATTAAAGAAAATGACCCAAAGCTCTTACATAAAGAGCTATTTCCTTTACCTTCTTAAACCAATATTATGAACCTTATTTCAGAGCAGGAAGAGAGATTGTGTCCCAGGAAGAAGCCAGCCTCAAGGCTGGTTCCAATGGACGGGATCCAGAGTCTACTTGTAAATGCTATCTGTCCCTGTGGCTCTAGGCCAATTATTTGGGATACTGGTATATCATTTTAAATTAATTTGCCTTCCTCTACCCTTCTTTTTAATCTGTTTTCATTGTCCTTCACAGCAGAGTGGTTTCCAAGGGAATAGTGCTGTTATTCATTATCTAATTATAATTGTTCCATCTAATGAGTGCATGGCGGCAGGCATCCAGACACCTGGTCACACCTGTGCCAGCTCTGGGAAGTAAGGTGGAGCAGAGGAAACAAAGAGCAGGGGAGTCTGAGAGTGCATCCAACAGCGCCTTCCTTGTCCACGGCTATGGCCCATCCTTGGGTGGCTGTTTACATTAATAGTTCCATGTCTGTTCACAGATAGTTTTATGTCGTTTATACTAGTCTTCCAGGCCTTCAAAGCAGAGAAATTTAAATATGCTCTTTTCAAACCTACACCGTATTTTGTAGTTCTTCGTCTGGTTCTTAAGGGAAAAGTGGCGTGAGATTGGGGAAAGAGATTTTTTCTGTTTGTCATTCTGTTAGTTTTTCCCATACATCTGTTGGCCAAGAAAAATCTCTCTCTATTATTTAAAAAAAATCAATGCCTACCACTTCCTGAACAAGTATCTCTAAGTTAGAAATTACATAATGTTTAAATATTAGAAAATTATATAAACATACCAAAAATTTTGTGTATGATATTTAATAAATAGCCCCTTTCAACTTTTTGTTTTTAATTTATTTGTTTATTAAGGATTTCTGCCTCCTCCTCGCCACCACCTCCCATTTCCCTCCCCCTCCCCCGATCAAGTCCCTCTCCCTCATAAGCTCAAAGAGCAAACAGGGTTCCCTGAGCTGTGGGAAGTCCAAGGACCGCCCACCTCCATGCAGGTTTACTAAGGTGAGCATCCAAACTGCCTAGGCTCCCCCAAAGCCAGTACGTGCAGTAGGATCAAAAACCCATTGCCATTGTTCTTGAGTTCTCAGTAGTCCTCATTGTCCACTATGTTCAGCAAGTCTGGTTTTATCCCATGCTTTTTCAGACCCAAGCCAGCTGGCCTTGGTGAATTCCCAGTAGAACATCCCCATTGTCTCAGTGTGTGGGTGTACCCCTCGCGATCCTGAGTTCCTTGCTCATGCTCCCTCTCCTTCTGTTCCTGATTTGGACCTTGAGATTTCTGTCCGGTGCTCCAATGTGGGTCTCTGTCTCTGTCTCCTTTCATCGCCTGATGAAGGTTAATATTCAAGAGGATGCCTATATGTTTGTCTTTGGATTCACCTTCTTATTTAGCTTCTCTAGGATCGTGAATTATAAGCTCAATGTCCTTTATTTATGGCTAGAAACCAAATATGAGTGAGTACATCCCATGTTCCTCTTTTTGGGTCTGGCTTACCTCACTCAGGATAGTGTTTTCTATTTCCATCCATTTGTACGCAAAATTCAAGAAGTCCTTGTTTTTTACTGCTGAGTAATACTCTAATATGTATATATTCCATACTTTCTTCATCCATTCTTCCATTGAAGGGCATCTAGGTTGTTTTCAGGTTCTGGCTATTACAAACAATGCTGCTATGAACATAGTTGATCATATACTTTTGTTGTATGATAGGGCCTCTCTTGGGTATATTCCCAAGAGTGGTATTGCTGGGTCCAGGGGTAGGTTGATCCCGAATTTCCTGAGAAACCGCCACATTGCTTTCCAGAGTGGTTGCACAAGTTTGCATTCCCACTAGCAATGGATGAGTGTACCCCTTTCTCCACAACCTCTCCAGCAAAAGCTATCATTGGTGTTTTTTATTTTAGCCATTCTGACAGGTGTAAGATGGTATCTTAAAGTTGTCTTGATTTACATTTCCCTGATCGCTAAGGAAGAGCATGACCTTAAGTGTCTTTTGGCCATTTGAAGTTCTTCTGTTGAGAATTCTCTGTTCAGCTCAGTGCGCCATTTTATAATTGGGTTGATTAGCCTTTTGCAGTCTAGTTTCTTGAGTTCTTTATATATTTTGGAGATCAGACCTTTGTCAGTTGCGGGGTTGGTGAAGATCTTCTCCCAGTCAGTGGGTTGCCTTTTTGTCTTAGTGACAGTGTCCTTTGCTTTACAGAAGCTTCTCAGTCTCAGGAGATCCCATTTATTAAATGAGGCCCTTAATGTCTGTGCTGCTGGGGTTATACGTAGGAAGTGGTCTCCTGTGCCCATGTGTTGCAGAGTACTTCCCACTCTCTCTTCTATCAGGTTCAGTGTGTTCAGACTGACATTGAGGTCTTTAATCCATTTGGACTTGAGTTTTGTGCATGGTGATAGATATGGATCTATTTTCATTCTTCTACAGATTGACATCCAGTTTTGCCAGCACAATTTGTTGAAGATGCTCTCTTTTTTCCATTGTATACTTTTAGCTCCTTTATCGAAAATCAGGTGTTCATAGGTTTGTGGGTTAAATTCAGGGTCTTCTATTCGATTCCATTGGTCGACTTCTCTGTTTTTATGCCAATACCAAGCTGTTTTCAATACTGTAGCTCTGTAATAGAGTTTGAAGTCAAGGATGGTAATGCCTCCAGACAATCCTTTATTGTATTGCATTGTTTTGGCTATCCTGGGTTTTTTGTTTTTCCATATAAAGTTGATTATTATCTTCTCCAGATCTGTGAAGAATTTTGATGGGATTTTTTTTTTTCATATTTTCATATTTACTTTATGAAAATCACATTAATAATTGGAAGTTAACAAAGATGAAGAAAAGCAATTCTCCTTCATTCTCAATGGTTATAAAAAATGTGATACTTGAATTAATAAGATTAATTCCAGTCTGAAATATGCACTACGCACACTGAAAATTCCTAGGCTATACATCTCATTTTTAAGGGACTATCTTTTTCTTTTTTTTTTTTTTTTTTAATTTATTTATTTATTAAAGATTTCTGTCTCTTCCCCGCCACCGCCTCCCATTTCCCTCCCCCTCCCCCAATTAAGTCTCCCCCCCAGCCCGAAAAGCAATCAGGGTTCCCTGTCCTGTGGGAAGTCCAAGGAACCCCCACCTCCATCCAGGTCTAGTATTGATGGGATTTTGATGAGAATTGCATTGAATCTATAGATTGCTTTTGGTAGAATTGCCATTTTTACTATGTTGATCCTCCCAATCCAAGAGCAAGGGAGGTCCTTCCATTTTCTGATGTCCTCTTCAATTTCTTTCTTCAAAGACTTAAAGTTCTTGTCAAATAGATCTTTCACATCCTTGGTCAGAGTTACCCCAAGATATTTTATGCTATTTGTGGCTATCGTGAAAGGTGATGCTTCTCTAATTTCCCGCTCTGTTTCCTTATCCTTAGTGTATAAGAAGGCCACTGATTTTTTGGAGTTGATCTTGTATCCTGCCACATTACTAAAGGTGTTTATCAGCTGTAGGAGTTCTTTGGTAGAGTTTTTGGGGTTGCTTATGTATACTATCATATCATCTGCAAACAACGAAAGCTTAACTTCTTCCTTTCCAATACAAATCCCCTTGATCCCCTTATGTTGTCTTATTGCTATTGCTAAAACTTCAAGCACTATATTGAAGAGGTATGGAGAGAGTGGACATCCTTGTCGTGTTCCTGATTTTAGTGGGATGGCTTTGAGTTTTTCTCCGTTTAATTTAATGTTAATTGACGGCTTGCTGTAAATAGCTTTTATTATATTTAGGTATGACCCTTGTATCCCTAATCTCTCCAAGACCTTTATCATAAAGGGGTGTTGAATTTTGTCGAATGCTTTTTCAGCATCTAATGAAATGATCATATGGGTTTTTTTCTTTCAGTTTATTTATATGGTGGATTACATTGATAGATTTGCGTATGTTGAACCAGCCCTGCATCTCTGGGATGAAGCCTACTTGATCATAATGGATAATTTTTCTAATGTGTTCTTGGATTCGGTTTGCCAGTATTTTATTGAGAATTTTTGCATCGATATTCATGAATGAGATAGGCCTGTAATTCTCTTTCTTGGTTGGGTCTTTGTGTGGTTTTGGTATCGGGGTAACTGTAGCTTCATAAAAGGAATTTAGCAATGACTCTTCTGTTTCTATATTGTGAAATACATTAAGGAGTATAGGTATTGGTTCTTCTTGGAAGTTCTGGTAGAATTCTGCATTGAAACCCTCTGGTCCTAGGCTTTTTTTTTTTTAAGGGAGATTTTTGATAACCGTTTCTAATTCTTCGCAACCAACAGGTCTATTTAGATCATTCACCTGGTCTTGGTTTAGCTTTGGTATCTGGTACTTATTTTAAAAAAATGTCCATTTCTTTTGTATTTTCCAGTTTTGTGGCATACAGGCTTTTGTAGTAAGATCTAATGATTCTCTGAATTTCCTCTGTGTTTGTGGTTCTGTCCCCCTTTTCATTTCTGATCTTATTTATTTGCGTGTTCTCTCTCTGTCGTTTAATTAGTTTGGATAGAGGTTTGTGGATCTTGTTGTTTTTCTCCAAGAACCAACTTTTTGTTTCATTGATTCTTTGGACTGTTTTCTGTGTTTCTATTTTGTTGATTTACACCCTCAGTTTTATTATTTACAGTCTTCTACTTCTCCTGGGCACGTCTGCTTGTTTTTTTTCTAGAGCTTTCAGGTGTGTTGTTAAGTCCCCAATGTATGCATTCTCCGTTTTCTTTAAGTGGGCACTTAGTGCTATGAACTTTCCTCTTAGCAATGCTTTCATCGTGTCCCATAGGTTTGAGTATGTTGTCTCTTTATTTTCATTAAATTCAAGGAAGACTTTAATTTCTTTCTTGATTTCTTCCTTGACCCAGGTGTGGTTCAGTAGTTGACTGTTCAGTTTCCATGAGTTTGTCGGATATCTGTGGGTAGTATTGTTGTTGCCTTCTAACTTTAGTCCGTGGTGATCAGATAAGACACAGGTGGACACTGATTTTTTTTGTATCTGTGGAGGTTTCCTTTGTTTCCAAGTATGTGGTCAATTTTCGAGAAGGTTCCATGAGCTGCAGAGAAGAAGGTATATTCTTTCCTATTTGGGTGGAATGTTCTATAGATGTCTGTTAAGTCCATTTGCTTCATTACCTCCAATAATTCTCTTAGTTCTCTATTAGGTTTCTGTCTGATTGACCTGTCCCTTGGAGAGAGAGGTGTGTTGAAGTCTCCTACTACTAGTGTGTGTGGTTTGATGTCTGCCTTGAGTTCTAGTAATATTTCTTTTACATAAGTGGGTGCTTTTATATTAGGGGCATAGATATTCAGGATTGAGACGTCATCCTGATGAATTGTTCCTGTTATTAGTATAAAGTGTCCATCTCGGTCTCTTCTGATTGATTTTAGTTTGAAGTCAGTTTTGTTAGAAATTAGTATGGCCACACCTGCTTTTTTCTTAGGACCGTTTGCTTGAAACACCTTTTCCCAACCCTTTACTCTGAGTAGATGCCTGTCTTTGTGGTTGAGATGTGTTTTTTGCAAACAGCAGAATGTTGGATCCTGTTTTCGTATCCAGTCTCTTAGCCTGTGCCTTTTTATAGTTGAATTGAGCCCATTAATATTAAGTGATAATAATGACCAGTGGTTGTTTACTCCAGTTATTCTTATTGTTTTTGGTAGTAGACTTTGTGTGTCTCCCTTCTTTGAGATGTGCTGGTGAAGGGTTGCTAGAAGCCTGAGTTATTGTAGGCAGTGTTGGCAATGTTGGATTCCTTGGGTTGCGATTTTCCTTCTATTACTTTCTGTAGGGCTGGATTTGTGGCCACGTATTGTTTAAATTTGTTCTTATCCTGGAATGTCTTGTTTTCTCCATTGATAGTGAATGATAGCTTGGCTGGGTATAAGAGTTTGGGTTTGCATCCATGGTCTCTTAGCTTCTGCAGTACATCTATCCAGGACCTTCTGGCTTTCATGGTTTCCATAGAGAAGTCAGGTGTAAGTCTGACCGGTTTACCTTTATAAGTTACTTGCCCGTTTTCCTTTGCAGCTCTTAATATTCTTTCTTTAACCTGTATATTTTGTGTTTTGATTATTATATGGCGAGGAGATGTTTTTCTTTGATCCAGTCTGTTTGGTGTTCTGTATGCTTCTTGAATATTTAAATGAATATCTTTCTTTATGTTGGGAAAGTTTTCTTCCATAATTTTGTTGAAAATATTTTCTGGGCCTTTGAGCTGTGACTCTTCTCCTTCTTCTATTCCTATTATTCTGAGGTTTGGTCTTTTTATTGTGTCCCATATTTCCTGAATGTTTTGTGTTGAGAATTTGTTGGCTTTGCTGTTTTCTTTGATCTGTTTGTTTATTTTCTCTATGGTGTCCTCAGAATCTGAGATTCTTTCTTCTATCTCTTGTAGTCTATTGATTATGCTTGTTTCTGTAGACTCTGCTCGTTGACCTATATTTTCCATAACCAGCTGGTCCTCAGTTTGTGTTTTCTTCCTTGCCTTCATTTCAGTTTTTAATTCTTGAACTGTTTCCATTACCTGTTTGATCGTTTTTTCTTGGTTTCCCAGGGTATCATATACGTATTTATTCATTTCTTCAAGCTTTTTGTTATACTTCTCATCCATTTCTCTAAGGGCGTTTTTTACATGTTGTTTAAGGGACTCTATTGCTTTCATAAAGTCAATTTTTTCCACTTCTTTGTTAGGGTGTTCAAATACTTCTGTTGTAAGATCATTGGGTTCTGGTGTTTTCATGTTGTTTTTCAGATTATTGGGTGAATTCTTGCCTTGGCGCCTGCCCATCTCTTCCTATTGATCCTATCTAATAGGTCTTTTAAAACCAGATCAGGTTTCCCTGCTGGCCAAGTGTTCTGCTTACCTAATGCCCTTGCTCTGTTTCCTGGTTCCTGCCTCAGGCCAAGAACCCTCTCACCCCTCCGAAGGGTCTTCAGGATCAGGACCAGGCTCCCCGTTTGCCAGTGACCTCGCCAACAAAAGGCCTACCTCTTTGATTTAATTGTAGTGGGGCGATCTGCTCTCTTTATTGCACACCCGTCCCAGCCTCTTGCGTCTGCCGCTGGGCTGGTCCCCCCTCGGGGTTTCTCTTTGATTTACTTGTAGTGGGGTGATCTGCTCTTGTTATTGCATGCCCGTCCCCGCCACTTGCGTCTGCTGCCATGCCGGTTCCCGCCGCTTGCGTCTGCCACCGCACCGGTCCCCACCTGTCCTCGCTGCTTGCGTCCAGTACTGTCGCTCTACCTCAGTCTGAAAATGGCGATTCTGCCTCCAGGAATCCTCAGAATCCCCTTTCAACTTTTTGCAGTTTTGCAAGCACTTTACCTGCAGAGGACTTCAGACAGGACTTCTCACCCCTGCTCCTTGCTCTGGCAGCACCCCTCACATTCCGGGGAGACCACCCCACCCCACCTTTCTGTATGTCCCTACAATGCATCACTTAACAGCTCCCCTGGGTATCTGTGTGTCTCCTAATAGCTGACATGCTTTTTATACTGCTAAAAGAAAGGTTTTAGCTACAATGAGCAGTCATTCGAGCATTAAAGGATGGGTGAACCAGGAAACACTGCATGACACATGGCTTTGGGCTGGACTCCCACTGGGTGCAGCAGGAGTTCACAAGCGGGGTCTGGCAAGGTTGCTCGGTGATTAAGAGCACACGCTGCTTGTACAGAGGACCCAGTTTTGATTCCCATCACCTAGATGGTGTCTCACAGCCATCCCTCTAACTCTCGTTCCAGGGAATCTGACAACCTTTTCTGGCCTCCAAGGGTATCAGGTATGCATGCGGTGCACATACGTAACTGCAAGCAAAGCATTAGTGCACATAAAACAAGTCTCAAACCTTCCATTTGAAGACTCTGTAGGCAGAATGTGGTCCAGCTCACTGTACATGGTAAACCCTAGAGACCGTTCAGGTCGTGGTTTCTCGTGGAGAATTATATAGTTTCACTTTCTTCTTTCCTGAGCTTTGGTTTTCTTTCACAGAAACCTGGATGCTTCTCAGTCTAATGACTTTCAGAAAAATTTTTTAATCCATATAGGTTCAGAAAATGCTTGTTAGGTGTAATTTATTTACTTAAAGGTTTGGCGTTTGTGTGTGTGTGTGTGTGTGTGCGCGCACACACGCATGCACACATATACACTCCACAACTACATACATGCACAGGTGTCCTGAGTATGTGTGTGTGTGTTCACCACCTTTGTACAGATGGTCACAAGGGCCAGCAGAGGGTATCCAAGCCCCTGGATCTGGACTTATATGTGGTTGTAAACCACCTGATGTGGATGCTGAGACCCAAACTGAGATCCTCTGAATGAACAGCAAGTCCTCTAACCACTGAACTGTCTCTCCAGTCTTCCTCAATGTGTTGTTGAAATCCCCATAAGGTGCTCTTTTGCAGCCAAGCATTCCTTAGCCTATTGAGGAATGGATAGTTTCCCCGCCCCCGTATCCTTCAGTGGTTAGAAGCATTATATATTATCATGTGTCTTTCAGAACCAGTAAGTATAATTTTGTTTTTAAATGTCCATTTCTTCCCTGGAGAGCTGGGGAAAATCCACTCCTGTGAGACTGGGCAGGAAAATCTTGAGCCGAAGGCCAACATGGAATACACGGCTCAGCATCTGCCCCCCCCCCCACATAAAGTTAACATGGGCAGCACACTGGTAATATAGTGATCTTGGACAGATTTCACGTAAGCAGGGGAAGCGGCGTACAAGAAAAACACTCGGAAATAACTCATTAGCAATGTTTTGAGTTCTCCTGAAAGCCCATCCCATAATATGTCTCAGGTAGAATCTGTACAAGAAACAAGGTTCAGAGACCTGTTGGTCTATTTTTCTTTCCTTTTTTAAAAAACTATTTAAAGGTCAAAAAAGCATTAGGCTTTTCTTGGCTCCTCCCTTCCTCTGCCAATTGCTCTTTCTGGTTTCTGCCTGAAGGCGCTGGAGGAGTGAGGGGCCAGGGTGAGGCTGGGGCTGTGGTTTGGGCTAGATTCAAAGCAAATGTTCAGGAGGGCACTCGTGAGAGCGTCACAGGGCCCTCTTTGAACAGTCTGAGCTCTCAGACGGCGCAGGCCGTCAGGAGCACCAGGCTGTAAAACCACCAAGAATGCTTCAGGGACTCCAAGTCTGGCCATGCTGCTTCCTGGGCTCAGCCCTGCTGTTCAAGATGAATTCCTTCAAGAGTGGGAGGATGGGACGGGCTGGGAGGTGCCGTGGTGGCACCGATTACAGTCCACCGCTTTTCCCAACCCATGATGAACACCCGTGTACCTTCCACTGTGCATGGAGATGGAAATGCGTTTAACTGTGAAGTCTAGCGATGGAGTTTTGTTTCCTGAACTTCATTGCCAAGTCCAGTGAAGGAGGTATCCTTTGACTTGGCAGTCAGGCTTCAAACCAAGTTCGATGTCTACATACATGAGAACATCATATTCTGCTCTACAAATACACACTTGGGACCAAGCCAGATGACCCAAGTTCCATCGTCAGGACCCACGGAATAGAGAACAAATTCTGGCAAGTTTTCCTCTGATGGCCTCATGTTCCATGGCACGTAAATGCATGTATACACACACACAAATAAAAAAGATAACTCATAATCCCAACCCACCCCTCCAGTGCTGGGTGAGAGCTGTACTTATTCCTTCCTAGGACCCTCTTTCCTTTAGATGTGGCCAGGCTGGACCAGGAAAGGACAGCGCATGAACAGGAGGCAGAGAAGGGCTTGTGCTCACAGAGGAAGGGAGCACAGCCTACAGAGAACTTGTCCTTAAGGGCTAGTTCTTTCCAAGGAGTGGACACCAACAGACTCCCAGAGAGGCTGAGCCAGTGTTCTGGACACAATAGTTTAAGAAGCTGGTAGCTAGTGTCATGGCCAGGATGTCATAAAAACTGGCTCGTGGGCTAGCAATGGCATGGTCCCATTGGCCATTTACTGTGTGCGTTATTGAGGGGTATCCTAATCCAGCCAGGGTTTTCTGCAGGTGAATCCTGGTGTTCTGGACTCCCGATCTTCATTATGGATTATGGAACTAGGAGAGCAGAGCTGGAAGCTGCAGAGAACTGCTGGCGATTCTAGGCAAGACATGGCGTTGATAGCTTGAGCTCTTGGCCAATCGCTACCTGCCAGGGTTGTACTATCCTGCTCTTAGAGCTTAGGAGACTTACTTTCCAATGACAAGCAATGGATATGAGATACCTCCTCGAGGAGTCAAGTATGCTGATTCCCCTCTGGGTACCCGTGAGGATATGAAACCCATGTCCGCTTGAGTCCCCAAGTGTCCCATTGAGCGATTATTTCCCCACCTCCTACTAAGTCTTGGCAGACTTCATGCTTTAGGCATGAAAGGGATCCTGGCTGGAAAGGGAAGCTGTGGAGACCCGTAGCCGCCCCGTCACGGTGTCTGCCTCCCTGTTATACTGAGCAGGGAGTTACTCGCTCTCCCACAATTGCTTTAGTAATGGCTACAGATGGGTTTCTATAGTGACCACATGGGGCAGAAGCTGTGGGTTTATGTCATGTGTCATGAGGATCCATAGACGACTGAGAAGCAGAAGAGAAATTGGGGTAGGGAGAGGTCACGTGATGAGTGGTGTAAGAGAATGTGGTATCGAGGGGCGTGTCCTGCTGTGAGTCTGAGTAACAGGATAGCAAGGGTGACAGTGAAGGTATAGTATGTCAGCTTCATGTCACTCTGACAAGCCAACTCCAAAGACTACCTGATAAGAAGCAAAGGTTTTGTCTCACGATTTTGTATGTTTTGGTTCATGGATGGCTGGCCCTGTAGCTTTGGAGTCTGTGGTGAGGTGGGACAACATCGTGGAAGCACGAGACAAAGGGAATTGCTGACTTCATGGGAGAGGGAAGGAAAAACAGAGCACTGATGCCACTTTCAAGATTACATAGCAATCACCTACCCTGCCACCACCAGGCTTGTCCTAAAAGATCTCACCTCCCATAGAGTCAGGACCAAGAACCAAGCCTTCAACTCGTGGCTTTTGTATATATTTCAGAACCAAATTATAGTGCAAGAAGCATGATAATTTTATGCAGAGATTATGGGACATCCCTTTTGGCCATGTTGGAGAGTATCTTTGAGTCACTGGGTAGAGACTTGTGCCACTATGAGTGAATTCTTAAAGGGGTATCTAGGATTGAAGCACAGATTTAGGGACATTTTACTAATAGCGTGTGTCAACCATAATTGCCAACGTAATCATTTAGCTGCAATTCTAACAAAGTAAAGCAAGACATGGCAATGGGGACAGAGGTGTCACAGGAGTGCTCAGTGAAAAAAGACAATGCAGGATGACACAGAAAGATGCCAGGAGGTGGTACATGGCAGAGCTTGGCAGGGGAGGGTGCCATATACATGTGCCACGGTGAATTTGAGGAAGTTGGAAGGGAGGGTCAGAGTGAATTTGGGGAAGCTGGAGGGCACGGGCTATTCAGCAATTTTAGATTGCCAATAAAGAATGTCCCATGTGAGCAGGAGTCCAGCTGTGGTTCTGGTGGACATCACCAATTTAGCAGATGTCCAAGAGCTGAGGATCAGGTCCAGTTACAGACCTGAGATCGCTTAGAATCAGAGCTAAAGCTAGGAGAGGGCTCCAGGACAGGACCTAAGGCCCACAGCCATGCTGAAGGAGATGCCCAGCCCTGTTTCTGTCAAGGTGAAGGGTGGAGCATGGTGGTCTGAACTTTGCTTAGGACCCAAGTCCATCTCAATGGGCTCCTTTTGGTTTCATTTTGACAGTAATTTTTAGACCAGTTTAGTTTCAGGGCTAAATCAGTGGTTTTCTTTTAAATGAACAGAGAAATAACCATGGAAGACATTAAGATAGGGCCAAGCCCAGCCAAGGTCAGTGTCACTGGACCTTCCCTCCAGAGACCCGGGAGGAGGTCCTATTTTCCCTCTTCTACGTTCTGGTGACTTCAGACACTCTTTAACAAGGATGTCCCCACCCTGTCTTCTTTCCTTGTGGCACCGGCCGCTGCCTTTAGTAGCTACCCTCATCCATGATAATCTCATGGGAAAATTACAGGTTTGATCATACCAGTGGTGATTTAATGAAGTCCCTGTCATGGGTTTCAAGTGGGTGAAAGGGTCACCATTGAGTAGCTACAATAAATGACAGGGTGGCAGCTTTTGACATTTCTAGGGAACACAATCTCACAGGCAGCTCCGTGTCCCTTGGGTCATTAGTATCTTAAGGTATTATGGGAGCAGGAAAAATAGTCTTCCCCAGGGAAGAGCACACTGATTGGTTGTCTGGTACCAAATGGTCATCCCTGAAAATACACATACAAGTAACATTATACAGACTAAGCATCTTGCATTTATATATTTATATATATACATATATATAGCAACAATGAGAAAAAGAGGCCATGAATTTGACCAAGGGCAAGGAGGGGTAGATTAGAGGCTTTGGAGAGAGGAAAGGGAAAGGGTACATGGTATAATTGTAGTATATCTCAAAAAATAGCAAACCATTAAAATAAAGTAAGTGTTAATGTCTGAGGTGTATGCCAGGTACCAGGAAGGCATTTCCACACTGAGCTCCAACCAGGTCCAACATGGCTTGTAGCCCATCATCATATAAATGTTCCTTGAAGAAGAGGGCATCTTTTGATTGGCTAGCTTTTTGGTTCAATTGGTCTGACTTCAGTGGTGCTGGGAGTTGAAGCCAGGACCTCATGGTGCCAAGTACTCTGCCACTGATGTATACCCAAACCCATCTGTTCCAAGTGGTCAGTTCATGAATGTCTTCTTCATCTGACCTGCTGCTTCTCAGCCTTCAGAGCTTCAGGCCCTGGGCCACTTGACAAGGATCCTTTTGTGTTTCTCTAGAACTACTTCAACGGCTCTCCTTGGCTTGCCTTACACCACAGTCATAATCATCTTCCTCTTGAAACTATCTTAGTATTTCTGCCTGTAGAAGAAGGTTGATTTTTTTTATTGCTCTCAATCTCTTGCCTTATTGGTTTGCCAGACTATTTAAGGCACACCATATACATTTCTTTTATATATGGTCTCAGCTTGCTCATTCAATTTACAAAACATACTCAGCAAACTCCATGGGAGCTCCTTCTGTGCACAGGCAAGGCTGTTTGGTGACTCAGCTGGGCTTCCCAAATACATGAGTCAGCCGTACATTTGGCTGGGAGAAAGAGAGCCAGGGACATGCTTGAACAAATGGAAAATTGTTTGCTTCGCATTAAAAAAAAGCATTCAAGAGAAGGGAGATCCTGTCCATGATCTGGTGTGTCAGTGGAGTTAGGGTCCGCACCCCCAGGAGTCTGCTGGCTCTCCCCACGATCACTGAGAGCCTACTCCACATCTCATCCCTTCATCTGGAACAAAATTGAACATAGGGAGCAGGGAGTTAGAAGTGTCCCAAGTCCCAAGAACTACACCTGCTCTTCTTTCTTAGGAAATTAAGTTTCAAGAGGGCCTTCCTCCCACAAACCACTGTTTTGGCTCCTTGCCACATCCAATCACAAGAGGCCTGGGAACACAAACATATGGGGTGTTACCCTGCCTTTTCTTTGCGTGTACGTGTTGGAGGGTAAAGCAGGCACCCGTGGAGACAGGGGCAGGAAGGTCTTGACTCAGAGATCAGCCCTGCGTTGTTCAACCCAGCTATTTCCAGGTCTTAGAGGCCTTCATTCTACTGGCACACACGGGCATCTCATCTGACTCAATGAAAATAGCTATTAGCTTAGTAGGTAATCATTAACTCTGAAGTAGATAAGCCATGAACTGTAGTTTCCCCCTTTTAAATATGGGGTGAACTTCTTGGAATGCAGCGCCTTGGGCACTTCCGTGGCACGGAGCCATGCTTCTGTTATCCTACGACTGCAGTCAGCCTTAGAGGGGCTGTTAATTAGCAGGGGAAGAGCCTTGCTTTGAAGGGGATGCTAGCAGACATTTTGATGCCAGGCTTGATGCAGCAGGAAGCAATCCTCTTGCTGAGGGCCTGGATAGGAGACAGTCTGGCTTGCACCTCCCTTGGAGGGGAAACTCCACATTCTCAGTATGTTCCTTTGCCCCCTCCAATGGAATGTTGTGGTAGAGAGGAAGGGGAAAAATTAAACAATTACATAAACAGTATCTTATCTATGTTATTAATGCAACATCAGTCTATGGGAAAATTAATATTATTTATGAAAGGCATTTGCATCTGGAATGGGCTCATGACCGTGGAAACACAGCGTTGGTTGTTAGCTGAGTTCTCTCTGAGTGCCTTCTTGTAGGCTCTCGAGTACCATCCTTCTTATTAATTTTAAACTTAGCGTAGTTGCTCAACCAGACGAGCATATTCAGGATACTGGCATGCTCCAACGGAAGAACGTGGGAGCGATAATTTCAGAATGCAGCTTGTTGTCCAGTTTTAATGCCATGGTTTCTGTTTCCTTAGAAGACTGGGATATTTGCTTTGTGCTTCAGAGACACGATTTATCGGTACACACAAGTGTGTGCTCCATCATGCCGAGAGGGCGCGTTTCAACACCGCCCTTCCAACGTCATAAGGGAGCCGCTCCTCCCAGCAATCTCAGCCTGGCTGTGTTACTGTGCTTACTCTCTTCCTCGTCGGCACTGACATGGGCCCTCTGAAGTGTTCCCTTCCTGGCACGGTTGTGACACCTGAGAGCAGGTCTTGGCTCACCTCTTACCTTGACCACTCTGCTTTCTTCCCCACGCCATCCTGAGGATACCTAATCCGTTTCACTGGCGTTCCATTCTCTCCACAGTCCATGTAGGAGCCCCCTAAGGAGTGGCAGGGTGTCTTTCGTTTGGTTTAAAGCATTAATCCAGGCCTCCCATTTTTTGTTTGAATAGTGAAACCATCAAGCATCCTCATTAGCATTAACCATTATTCAATCCCTGACGAAATTCTCAGCCCTCCTTTCCACTTGAACTGTTTCTTTGTTCTGGGGGGATATTAAAACTGAGTCATCTGCCTCTTACCTGACATTAAATTTTTCCATTGATCCTGCGCAGCATTTGCACGTGCAGATATTTGTGTTAAAATTAACTGCCTCCCGGGGTGGGTTCCAGGTATGCGCCTGTCTTTTCAGCATGCCAGGCACACCCTGATTCAGAGCCTAGTGTCCTGAATCTCGTGAGGAAAAGACCTAGAGGCGCTTCATTTTGTTTGCTTCCCAAACCCTACCTCTGAGCCAGAGGGTGCGTCTGGGTTGCACCTCCTCTTTATAGCATGCCCTACAGCGTTGCAAAAATGTAGTTTTGCACCCTGTACCATCCTGCGTGTTTCAAGGGATGTTCTCACTACGTTCCTTATAACTATAAACCAGGGTGGGAGTCACACACAAAGTTGGGTATGATTTGTTTTATCGGTTGAGAAAGAGGCACGTGCTCAGATGGGCATACTTAAATCTATGCCAATGGACTTGTGAGCAAATTGGCCTTCGTTGCAGAAATGATGTTGTCAGGCAGAAAACAGGCCCTGGGGAGAAACCTGTTCACAGAGAGAGCAACCTAGAAGCCTGTGTTCCTCTGCTGATCGTCATCTTCCTTCTTGGGTAGTGTCAAGTAGGTTTCTGGAGTAACCCAAGCTATGAGACATGCATTGCTGGTTTTATCTTTAAAGAGGCAGGAAAGACTGAACTAATATTAATGTGGTCATTTATCACAAAGAATGAGCCTCTCCTGTAGACCGGAGCGTTGCATGGTACCTTCTCCTACTTTCTCTTTAGGGAGAAAAGAAAGAGCCATTTCTGTGGGACTCACTCATGAGCATGGCTTTAGCACAGCAGGGGTGCTGATTTCGCTGTCAAGTCACATCTCAGTTGGGGAAGTTGCTCGGCGATAGAGGGCTGCCCTGGTGTTATTAAGGCCACCAACTTAACCCTCAGCTCCATCGCCCAGAAAATGGCTGTGTTCCTGGAAGTTTTTCCATTATCACTCTCCTGGGTGCTTTTTAAACAATTTTAAAATTGTTTAAATTTTAACAATTTAGAGAGTGCAAGCCACTCTCGTGAAATTTTAATACCAGTGGTATATCACATTCTGCACATGGGATGTGTATATGTATGTGTAAATTTAATGCCTTATCAAGATCCAGGGTCTGACCAAAGGACTGCATGGTTGTGATGAGGAATTTATAGTTTAAGATATAGAAACCTAAGGCTTAGACGCCAAGCCAGGGGTTCTCAACCTGTGGGTCACAACACTTTCACAGGGGCTACCTAAGGCCATCAGAAAATACAGATATTTGCTTTATGATTCATAATCGTAGCAAAATTAGAGTTGTGATGTAGCAATGGAAATAATTTTGTGGTTGGGGGTCACTACAACACTAGGAACTGCTCAGAACACTCAGAAGCCAAGTAAGGAGTAGAGGGACCATTGGGAGGGCAACTTGAAAGGAATTAGTGTCTCTAAAAGTATGTTTAGACCAGGTGGCCCTGTTTAGGTGCTGTGGAGTTCCATCTGGACAGGTGTCTATGTTTTGGTGCTGAGAAGTTCCATCTGGATGGGACAGTTCCTGCTTCTACACTGAAGAGATACACCCAGAGAGTCAGTCACAGCAAAGACTGAACCAAGACACCAGGCCTCTCCTGGCTCCATTTGAAGGAAGAGATGGGAAGGCGCCAATACAAGAATTCCTCCAACAACCAGAAAGGCAACATGACATCACCAGAATCCAGGGATTCCGAAATAAAAAGTATGTTTAGTGGTGGCTTGTGGTTACTTCCTCACATAGGTGAGGGACAAGAGCAACACAAAAGCTTGTCAACACATCTTAGAAATTTATCTTTAAAGGGAATATGAGAGGATGGAGGTGCCTATGCTAAGCTGGGAGTAGACTCATCTGCTGAGAAGGAGGATGCTACAGGAAGGGTGGTGCAGACCGAGCTATGATGTGGAGCCTGGAGTCTTCCTGCCAGGGAGATCTGAGAAGGAAGGCGATGGTCCAGCTCTGTGTGGTTTTCTGATGCTCGCATGTGGACTTAAAATGTGTTTTCTTGAAAGCTGTGGAATTTGCCGTCAAATTTGATCAGAGTGCATTCCGAACACGTAATTTAAAGTGATTCTGGTCTGTTTAATCCTGTTCTACTCCCAAAGTGATTCTGATGCCAGGCACATCTTTTCCTCATCAGCATCCTTCACTGTGGTGATTGCTGGAGGAATCCTTGAAGTATGGAAACCATTCCTTCTCACAATTACAGAATTTTAATGTTTCTGTCAGGAAAGTGGCTCTCAAGGCCTCCTGACTACAGGAAGCCCAGCATTGCCTGGCTCTGTTCCTTCCCAATGCAAAGATGATTTTGAGTTCCGTTCTCCTTATAGTACCATAAACACAAAAATGTAAAACAAAAAAAATAGAAATTTTTTATTAGTTGCCAAATGGAATGTCTGCTCTTTATTGTGAATCTTTTGTCTGTCTGTCTGTTTGTTTGTTTGTTTGTTTTTCAAGATGGGGTTTCTCTGTGTAGCTTTGGTGTCCTGGAACTCACTCTGAGGCTGGCCACGAACTCCCAAAGATCCACCTACTTCTGTGCTGAGATTAAAAGTGTGCTCCACCACTTCCAGGCCTTATTATGACTCCTAAAAGGTCATTATCTCTAGACAAATTCATCTATCAGTGTTAGTCTTGATTTTCAAAACATCTACTAGTTCTTTTCTTGATGACTTTAGTGATTAGATTTATTGTCGTCTGTGTCCACTTTGGCAGTATATTTTTCTTCATGTTTCAGAGTTTTAGTGGCCTTAGATGGATTGCTATTTTCTGGACGGCCTACAAAGCCCTCAGAAAATGAGGAATTGTATTAGTTTGTCCCAGAATGAAGATATGTTAGGACTTCTAATTTACTTATTTTTATCATTGAGAGTCTCAAAGGAAGTACAGCCCTTTGGTCTTATTTTCTTTGTAACCTGGAAAAGTGTGGGTCAAGTCCACCATATTGAAAGCATCTGGCTGGATAGTAGCAAGAAAAAGAAACTGGATCTCATCAAAGGAATATATTTCCTTTTAGAATGCATTTGATTGGATATAGAGAACACCAGGTGATATAAACATAAACTGCATGTTACTTCTTCAGGAAAGATCAGTATTTGTGAGTCAAAAAATGACAAATACATGGCTTGTGGGTCTTTATGCTACGCTGGTACAGTGAGTTTCTCTGATGGGTTTGCCAGGAAGCAGTTGTGGTCGTTTGAATGTAGTTAGCCCCCATAATCTCTTAGGGAGTGACACTGTTAGGACATGTGACTTTGTTGGAATGAATATGATCTTGTTGGAGGAAGTGTGTCACTGGAGGGGCAGGCTTTGAGGTTTCCTGTGCTCAGGATACCACCCAGTGTCTCAGTTGACTTCCTGTTGCCTGCAAGATATAGAACTCCCAGTTAATCCTCCAGAACCACATCTGCCTGCAGGCTACCATTCTCTCCACCATAATGATAGAATGGACTGAAACTCAAAGCAAGCCCCCTCAATTAAATGTTTTCCTTATAAGAGTCGCTGTGCTCATGGTGTCTCTTCACAGCAATGGGAAACCTAACGAAGACACAGATGTTATGATGTGATAAGTTAAGTTGGTACTCTTGAGTAAGACCTGCATGGGAGTGAGAAGAGCAAGAGTGCAGAGAGGGGCAACATGGACAGGCGTGGAGACGTGGGGTCAAGCCAAGTCACAGAATAACCAAAGTGCGATATCCATCACAGTTGATTCAACTAAGGGGAAAACACTGGACTTCTGCCCCTGTATTTATTGATCACGGTACTCCTAACAGCTCTGGGATATAGAAGGGAAGATGGGAATGAGTGATAGAAAATAAAACCCCAGAAAATAGAGATGTTTCCAGTTCCTGTGGGCAAATACTGGAGAAGCTGCCATGGGAAATGGAGATGTGGCAGGAAAGCAGGGTGGAGGAGAGCCCACTGCTCAACTGAGAAGCCTGCCACCAGAGTCTACGGCAGTGTGCTCTGAGCAGGTTCGCTGACCTTCCCTGCTATGGAGCAGTCCTTCAGTGCTGCCCACCCCGTGTTAGGGCAGCCCTGTTAGCTGGGGGTGCAGGCTTCCATACGCCTCCTGTTCTGCAGATGCCAACCACGCTTATGTATTCATGATGATGGCTGCCTGCACTGATGAAAACCGAGTGGGATCAAAGGGGCTCACGCAGGACAAAAGCACTCCTACCAGGAGACCCAGAAACTTGGTCTCTTTTCACAAAGTCAGGAACTAAAGGCAGTCCTGCCTAGATAGCAAGCGGTGTCTCAGATAATAGCTAAAGAGGAGACCCGAGTAGCTGACCCAAACCCAGTGAGCACAGAGCTGAGCCTGGGAGGACTGAGCCTTCTTTGGCCAGCCTGAGCTGTGTTAATATATCTTCATCTTACTTGACATCTTCCATAAGCAACAGTTACACAAAGTAAGAGGAACTGTGAGTCTAGTACAGTCAACAGAGGTGGATCACTAAGAAACACCTAGAAGCAAAAACAGTATTTGTAAATTTGTACAAGATGTTTATGTAGAAATACCATGTATCCATGTTTGTAAATGTTGAGCACAACCCAAATCTCACTTCATCTGCTCCGGTTTTCCCTTTCCAAACGATGGCTTCTTGGTTCATCTTTCTATATATACAGGCTTCCATCCCAGACCTTCCAAAGGCCTTAATGCTAAATCTTCATAATCTTTCTCTTGAGGCCTTGACTTCTGGGTTCATTCAGAGAGGCTGATGACCTTTCTGCCAGGACTCGGGTTGGCGGTGACAATGCTCTGTCCAAGGCCCTACTGGGCAGCCCAGTAGAGTACAGAACAGGTCTCCAGATCATAGCTACATAGTCTTCCTTTCGCTCTCTGGATTGTATGATAACAGAGCGTTTGAGGTCTGGTCACTTCTAAATTCTCTGTTGATTTTCCTTATCTTTGGTAACACCTTTGTAAATGGACACTAAGGAGGTTATCTCTTTGCACATGCTGTTTTCTGGGGCTGTGACTTTCTGGAGGCATTGAGAGAGCAGATTATTGCTTCACGTGTCAGTGCACACAGAGAGGTTATTCCTGCCACCACTGCAGTGCTTCTTCTCAACATTTATCAGGACGATCCACACAGCAAGTCCACTTCCTTTCATTGCACATTTTATTTAATTAAATGAATTGTTATATTCACTTTGTTGGAACTCTGTTTGGTCAGTGAGGTGGTTTCTAGGCTATGATCCCAGTACTCAAGAAGATATTGTAAAATTTCGAGTTAAATACGTCAGTGCTTGGTATCTGCCAAATCTCCAGCTCCCTTGAAGGCTGTCTTGAAGGAACTCCTAGTTCCTGCATTCAATTGCAGTGCGTTCTCCTGTTGACCTCGTTTGCAAACCTGGGTTTTAGTTGTTGCTGAGAGCCACCCCTGCTTAAAATCAAGATTTAAATTCAAAATTTAGGTTGCAATTTTAAATTAGAACTGAATATTGTGAAATTATGTAGCACTCAACGTTCACGGTGACTGCTGACATCGAGTAGTAAGTCACTGTGGTTGGTTATCTAGGGGTGACATAAAATACTTGATTACTTTGAATATTTGATTTCAACATATCATGGTGAGTGCTAGTTACAACTACTAAGTTTTTGGAACTTAATGTGTAAGCTGTTTTGACCTTCCTGGTAACATAATAAAATCCCTAGAAGGTTCTTTGATCCTTGGAGCTTTGTAAGGAATTCATGACAGTGACATACTGCAGGCATTGTGGATCGAGGAATCTGTGCTAGTGCTTTTATTTATCCTAGTGAATTCTGTAGTGTTTGAGGAAGAGGGCGCTGCCTGTCAGGAACCTTCCTTCAGCTGCACTCATCCTGCTCTTCCTCCCAGAGACAGAGCTTTGATGACTCTCCAGGGGCAGATTGTGGGACAATCATCTGGGAAGCACAGTGACTAAGATTAACATCTCGGCTCTCCCGAGGACGCTGCTGTGTGGCAGTGTTCCATCACCTCAGGATCTTACAAGCTTTCTGCTTCCTCTTCTGCACTGATCTGCGAGTCTTGTGGGGAGGTGTGATGTAGCTATCCCATTTATGGCTGAACACTTCAGGGCTCTGGCATACAGGAATCCACAGTGCCTGGAAATGCATGCCCAGGACCTTCACAAGATCAAGCCAGACTAAAACTTCTAGCGTGGATCAAAGGGGTTTTAATGACTGTCTCATTTCGGGCCATAGTCATCTTCAGTATTAAGTGACATTTCTCAGAAAGGGGTGCCAGTCCCACATTCTAAAACATCCAAGTTTTATTCTTTGAGTATGTTTGCTGGAAATGTGTAAATTAATTATTTTCTTCTTAAACTTATTTTGTGGCCCAGTGAGGTAGCTCAGTGAGCAAATGTGTTTGTTCTACAAACCTGAAGATCTGAGTCCAGTTCTTGGATCTTAAGGTAGAAAGAGAGAACACACTCCCAAAGGGTATCCTATGACCTCCACATGCACATGTGTGTCTACACACAGAATATATCAATTAATTAAAGGAAAAGAAAAATACATTGTCACGTTGATAGGGACCAATTGTGTCAACATGGACTTCAGGTGTTGAAGTAGTGACTCCACATAAGACTTTTTTTAGACACGAGGTCTTTGAATGATATCTAGGGTAAAATAAAAGGTTAGAGTTGCCTCTAATACTAGTCGTTTGATGAAAAGGATGTCAGAACACTGATACTGGCAGGGCACTTACAGAAACAAGGCTATGCAAGGTGTCACTGTATTAATGTCCCCTTCAAAAAGTAGACTGGAATTTAATCACCTTTTAAATAGTGGTCAGTGGAAAGTCTATGAAGTGGTGAGGCCATGGTGCATGGTGGATCTACCTTAGTGTTGTAGGAGTCTGCTTGTTCAGTCCCAGCTGCCCAGACTTGAGATAACCACACAGAAACTGTGTTAATTAAATCACTGCTTGGCCTATTAGCTCTACCTTCTTATTGGCTAGCTCTTACATCTTAATTTAACGCATTTTTATTAATTTGTGTATTGCCATTTGGCTGTGACTTACCAGCAAGGTTCTGGCTCATCTGTTCCTGGTGGCCGCTACGTGGCTTCTCCTGACTCCACCTTCCTTTTCCCAGCATTCAGTTTAGTTTTCCCCACCTATCTCTATTCTGCCATTTGCAGACTCAAGATAGCTTCTTTATTCATTAACCAATAAAACCGTCACATATACAGATGACCTTCCCACACCACCTTAGTGGGCACCTCTGTGCCACTTTAAGACTGCAAATGCAGCCTCCTTTGCCCCCTTGCCACCTATCTTCCACCTGTATAGGCATGGCATGATCCTAGGAAGGATGTAGCAGTTGAGGTTCCACTCCGGACTCCAAAATCACCAAACTCATTGGCACCTTGACTCCAACTTTCTAGTCTGTTTTGCTGGGATCTGAGAGCTTCATTTGGACTATAAATTATATAGAGTGATGCCATTACCAGTGTGGATGGATAATACAACACACGGTGAAGTGCAATAACAAGACAGTCGTTTGCAGGCTAGAGAGAAGCTCAGCTTAGCCTGCTCATGCCATGATGTTGGCCTTAGACAATAGATAGATAGATAGATAGATAGATAGATAGATAGATAGATAGATAGATAGATAGATGAAAGATAGATAATAGATAGAAGATAGATAGATAGACAGACAGACAGATGATATAGATAGATAGATAGATAGATAGATAGATAGATAGATAGATAGATAGATAGATAGATGATATAGGTAGACAGACAGACAGATAGATACTATGTTGAAAGGTATGTTTGGGCATGCACATACTTTGGACTGTGGTCGCTGTCTACTTGAGGATACAGCTGCAGCCACACCATAGTAGTAGCACAGGAGAAGTTGAATGGTGTTCTAGGTAAAACAGATGCATATTCTCTTACAGAAATTATCCAGAGGTCATAGGGAGGCATCAGTGTGTTTTAGACCTTGCCTTCATGTGCTCACAGGAATGGGTAGACCGAGGAGGATGGCAGGTGCTTGAGGTGACTCAGAAAGAACCTTCTGGCGAGTCAGAGTGCTGTATAGTGCTTTTCAGCCTCTCGTCCTATGGGAGAAACTGCATACAGGCATCCCCTTTCAAAAGCACTGTTGTTAACTGCTCTGTTTTTTCTACCCTCAAATGGTTTCAATTACAGATCAAAACATCTGATGCCTGTTTGGTTGTTTGGTTGTTTGGTTGGTTGGTTGGTTTTTTTTTTTTTTTTTTTTGAGACAGGGTATCTCTGTGTAGCCCCAGCTGTCCTGGAACTCACTTTGTAGACCAAGCTGGCTTCAAACTCACAGAGATCCTCCTGCCTCTGCCCCCTCCCCCCGAGTGCTGGGATTAAAAGCATGTACCACCACCCAGCTGTTTGTTTTCGGTTCCCGTGTGGCTGTATGCTGCCTGTTTTGATCAGAATGAAGAGAATATTCCAATTCAAAGCCAACTGAAGGAGCCAGAGCACTCCATGTCTTCCGCCTTCCTTGGGAGTCAGAGACAGCAGGACCATACTGCTCTCCTGGGAGCATGCTTCCTAATACCATGTTTTCCACCTTGAAGATTGACCATGCTACAATTCGTTGTTGCCCATGTGCCTGTGCACAGCCCCCATTGTCCTGTGACCTTTGGTGCAAATATAGCTAAATCATCTACTAAGTGTAAAAGATACAGCCTTAAGGATTTTTCCAGTCATAGTGGGGCACTATTTATCTATTAAGTGGTAATGAATAAAGCAGGTGGCATTTAAATGAAGCTACCTTTGGTTGATTCAGATTAATTAGAGTTAAATTAATGAAAAATGTGTTCAGGTTTTCTTGAAAAAAATTAAATCTGCCAAAATTATCATAACAAAACAAATTATATAGTTCCTTGGAAAAGCATATTAAGGACTAGTAAAATTGGGATTGTATGAACAATATACTTACATGCTTATATATGTCTGAAAACCACTGAGATGTATCAGTTAAAATGGATCCTTCTCAGACAATAAACTGTTCCCATAGGAGCAAGAATTTAGAAAAGCACAGAAACCAGCATCAAGGGGTTTCTTAGTGTTCTGGAGACCACTTGTCTCCTGGGTCTCTCAAACAGGAGCTGGAACACCATTGGATATCATAGACTTTCAACGTCTAAGGGCATGGTGACCTCTATTGGTTGTCAGTAGCGATGTAAAGTGCAAGCAACCATTACTGGATCATAAAATATCTGATGTGAACACCAACATATTGTGAACGTGTGTGTGCCAGAAGGCATTGTGAGGAGACAGGGTCCCAGCTCCATGAAGACCAACTCTCACGGAAGGGCTATGTGCTCTCGAATGCTCAGAGACTGGGCCCCGGAGCCGGTTTGGAGAACAGGGGAATGAGGAGGGAAGTGCCTGATAGTACTGCTTGGTAAAATAGGTCATCTATTAAAAGGAAACATCTTGCCCCATTCTTGGATACAAGATGTGGAAAATATGGGCTGTGTTCCTAGCAGTTCCTTCTCTTTTAACTTCTACCACAAAAGCCTGTGAATGCCCATAAAGTGTGGTATGGCTTTAAAAAAAAAAGAGGCATTCTCACACAGAACTGAACAGGATGCAGGTATGAAATTGTCAAAGAATAGACACAATAGAAGTTAAAACACATATTTAAATTACTGTTTCTGTAGTTCCCTTTTCTTTTTAATCTCTGTAAGTTCTTTGTAGCATTCACGGGTTATATCTTCCCCTTCCCACAGTGCAGCCCGTGGCTAAGGCGGTCCTGTTAGCTTGAACTCAGATCTAGAATGCACTGGACATCACCAGAGTTGTGGCCCCTTCTCTACAGAAAGTAGGAGCCGAGAGTCATAAGGGAGCTTTGTGTACTCTTCTTCCTCGGAGTTCTGAGTACTGGGGATGCTGACTTTTTTATCTTTCTGCATGTTCTGATCCGTCCATCAGAGTGCCCTGCTCTCAGGGCTGCTGAGCTGTGAAATGTCTGCGTTTTTGTGTGATTCAGTCAGTGTCCCCATTTTGAAGGAAAGCTGTGCTCTCAATGACGTTGTCTGTAGGGAGAGCCAGCTACAAGATCATGTTGATCTTCTAGACGCCATACTTCCTTTAAGTAAACATTGATCTTCTAGACTTCATACTTCCTTTAAGTAAGTTTCCAGGTCGCTCCAGAGAGGAGTAAATGGTTATGAAGGCCCCCTCCCTGCTGCCTACCCACTGCACTGGAACTGAGCACTAGCTCTGTGGTGCCGTTCTATAGCCTAAATATAGCTAGAAATAGCCCAGCGGACTCAAAGAGACACGGGAAAGAGTGTAGAGGAGTGTAACACAAACAGTCATCATAGTACTGTCTACTGTGCGATGGTAATTCCCCTAGGAATCAGATTGCATTTGACTCCTCATTTTCAGTTTTAACCCAAGGCTTTGACAGCAGCCACTGTTGAGGCTGCTGAGCCTTCTGTTTCCTTCCTCTTTCGTTTAGAAGGATTTTAAATTAGAGTAGGGTTCTAACACCCAGCCAAGTACCTGTGGCCATTATTAACCGAAGAATCCTTGCTTCTTTGTGAACGCAGCTCTTCTGCAAGCCCATGCTATGTTCATGCACATCTCTGAGGATCAGTGAGAAGGTTTGACAGATCTTCCACCTTTATATCAAGCAGAGGCAGGGATTAGAAGAGCTGTGGGCACAGCAGGCTTCTATGGGCTGTCCTGGCACAACGCAATTTCACAGATTCCAGACATGAACCTCACACAATTTGAAGATGTAGTTTTAACCTGGGAGGGGGGAGGGTAAACCTGGCCTGGCATTATTACCTGAAACGTTTTTTTCTTTTTCTTCCAAACCATTTCAGAGGAGGCTAACTTTCCTGTCCTGTTTTCTAACAGAGGTGATGGTAGCTAAGTGAGACAAGATAAAAGAGACAGACAGTATGATGCTATCAAAGAAACCAAACACTGTGAAAATAAGAGTTTTTGTTATATGCTGTGTTTGGCAGCCTTTTGGAAAATAGAAGGCTTTGATGTGATTTTTGAGAAGCAAAATCTTAACCTAATCATTTCTTCCACACCTTGGGTTTGATATGAAATCATATGACTGAATCACTTTGAAAGAAAAATGGCTCAGGATGTTAGTTAGGTGCTATTGAAATTCCACAGTCAGTTCTGTTAGCCATAGCATATGGTCTACCAAGACAAAGTCAGGTATCAGAAAGGATATTTCATAAGTTTCACATCAAAAAAAAACCTCCCATCATATTTTATTTGGGATTAACTCTTTGTCATTTACTTCTTGAACACCTTTTGTGTGTTTGCAAGTAAAACTCAGAAGATGCACTCCTAATTATTGGTACTCAGGAAGTGTTGAAAAGCATTGAGAGTGAATGGTGGGGTCTGGAAAGAGAGATCAGAAATCAAGAGCTGTTGCAAAGGACCCAGTTTCTGATAGCACACCCTACATTGAGCAGCTCATTGAGCAGGTTGGATTGGGGATCCAACACCTATGGTCTCCTTGGACACTGGTGTCATATACACGTGTGTGTGTGTGTGTGTGTGCGTGCACACACACAAATAGATAAAATAAGTCTTTAAGAAAAAAAAGAATCAACATCTTGAAGGAAGTTCTTCAAATCCATGGCTAGGCAGACACACACTGATGCCTCACAAGCCCCACTTAGCACAGACAGACAGGCTTCCATTGATGAAAGCTAAGAAAAGTTCTTAATTTTGTGTGTAAGTGTGTGTATGTGTTTCTACATTCATGTGCACATGAATGTTTATGTGTGTGGTCATATGTGTGTGAACCTGTGTATGTGTGCTTATTTGTATGTTTATGTATGTGTAAAGGCATGTGTGCATAGGTATGTATGTATAGTGTACATGTATATATGTACGTGTGTTGTGTGTACTATGAGCTTGTGTGTGTATGCATATATGTGCCTGTGTGGAGACCACAGGTCAAAAAGAGTCAAGTGTCTCCCCAATTGCTCCCTATTTCATTCTTTATGTCCCTACACTGAACCTGAAGGTTGCTTACCAGACAGGACTGGCTGACAGGTGGATTCCAGGAGCCCTCTTTGCCTCCTCCGCTCATTGTCATGATTACAGAAGCATGCCACTGTGCCCAGTTTTCACTGGATTCTGGGGGGTCAAACTTAGGTCTTCCTGCTTACACCGTAAGCACTGTACCAACCGAGCCATCTCTCCTGTTCCATAATTTCTTACTGGACAGGAATCATTTGACTGGTCAACCACACAGGCAATGTGAATGGACCCAGACGTTCTCAGGGCACACCCAGGCTTCAGTCTGCCATTAGGGGTCTGATCCGGAGTCGGCATTCCCAAAGCAGCCTGCCCCCGAGGCACGGGGTAGAGGATAGCTAAGGTAATGAAGAGAAGAACAGGCCTCTGCCCCGCAGTTCTGTGGTGACAGGGTCCTCCAGTGGAGCTAGTTCTGCAGCCTAGAAGCACTCTTTTGATACCTTGGGTTTAATCCCAGTGTGAAGCCTGACAGCCATGTCACTTGTCAACAATTGTCCTGGGCGCTGTGGGACAGATGTACCACCCACTGGAAGGACAACTTCCCTTCTGACAAAGAGGAAATGAGTGGGCAGTGTAACCGGAGGAGAAAACAGAGAAGAGCCTGTGCCTTGGCAGTGGGTGGGACGCTGCATTGGCTGCACTCACGCCCCCTGCTGGGAAGGCTGGGGCACAGGCGGTGGCTTTGCTCACTTCTGTTGCTTACCTTGGGTTCATATTCTGGAGGAGTTGAACTCCCAAAAGCTTGCTATTTGTGTTGAAGGCACTTTGAGAGGAAGAAGGGAGTCAGCTCTCACAAATGATAACTCAGTTGCTTTGTTATTGCTTCAGATGTACGCAATGAGGAAAGAGTTAGTGTTTTCTCAGTGAGCAGCGAAGCTTTTCTTCCTTCCTGCATTTTTTGGTGCTCCATTCTTCAAAGATGTTCCAGCGATGATGAGGTCTGAGTAATCCTGAGCAAACCACATGGTCATTTCACAGAGGCTAAATATAGCAGGGTCTGTGAATGGCGTGCGACTGTACGTGAACAGATCAGACTTGTTCAGCTGCAAGTGGAGTCCCTCAAGCAGAATGTTAAAATGGTCTTCTAGCAGGGCACAGTAAATCACACTTTTGATCCCAGCACTTGGGAGGCAGAGACAGGCAGATCTTCGTGGTCTCTACAAAGTGAGTTCCAGCACAGCCCTCGCTACACAGTGAGACCCTGTCTTGAAAAACAAACAAACAACAACAACAACAAAGAATATCTTCGAGACTTCCCACTTGCTCTAGCGTTGGCACTCACAGAGGCTGTGCATTGCTGTACAACAACGGTGAGGACGAGAGTCCTCCAGGCTAGGAAATGTGTGGACATAACATCGAAATAGGTCTCATCGCTCTCAGTGACCTCTGACCTGGTACACACACTCATGGATGATGAAGACATATGCCATCCACACAGCACTTGTGTTTTACATGGGAAAATCATATGAAACCCTTGTGTATATGGGCCACACGTGTGGTTCATGAGGGGATACTGGCACACACACTGCACATGTATGCCGCATTAATTACATGTCCTCCTCATGCATATAGCACGTAAAGAAAAGCACACAGAGGTGGACATAACATTACTATTTTAGCTATCTGTACTACTGGAGTAGAGATAAAACACGGATGCACGAAAGAGCCTCTCAGAGGTGAGCTGTGAGACTGAAATTGATGAGCCACCCCGTCCAATAGCTATGGTCTTGTGAGTCACGTGGGGCAGCACCAAAGGCCCCTCTAAGCCCATAGGGCTCGTTGTAGAGTCTATGGAGTACCAACAGCAACTCAGAAACAAGTTTATCAATCCATTCTTCTCATCTTAACTCTCCCCTGCCTAGCTCTCAATTTCCTGCATTCCCCAGGACTTTAGGGTACTTAGAACCAACATGTCATTTCCTTCTCTCTCCACAGCCTGTCAAGAGATAAGAAAAGGCATTAGACAGAAGGAAAAATAAGAAACATGGCCACCTTTATTGTCATTGTCCCTTTAGAAACACACTTAAATATGTCCCCTGCTTACTCCCAGATGAGGTCTTCTACAGCCTTGTTGAGAGATACGCCATGGCTGGGAACGTAGCACATGCTAGTGCCTGCTCTTTAGGGAAGGCAAGCTGCATAGTGTTTGTGCTTTACTCCTGGAAACCATCAGATGAAAGCATGTTGGTCAGACAGAATGAAGGGACAGCACCCGTGATTCTGTGGGGTTTGAATCCGAGAGAACTTTGAAGAAATGGGATAAAGCTCCTGCCTGCTTTGTTGAGTGGCACATGATGCTAGCATTGCTGGGGAACACGAAGTCTTTGGAAACAATGCCCTTTCTGATGCCACTGAAGCCTCAAGAGACTTGCCATGTTTAATGGTCATGTGGTGTGTCTGCCCATATCCTCGATAGACCTACAAATTCAACCCTGAGTCCTAAGGAGCTTGCAGCCTGTGAATTATGTGTCAGACAAGAGCATCCTGGGAAGGCCATTGTCACCCCCTGCTGATGGGAATACAAAGGGAATATGTCTTAAGAGCAAATTTGTAACATAAATCAAGAACTTAAAATATGCGTGGCTTTTAACTTCTTATATTATTAGTAACTGAGTCTAAAGCAGTGATCAGAGAGGAAGTCACGGCTTTCTGCATGAGGCTGACATCTGAACACAGTGCAGTAGCACCGAACAATATAGACATATATAGACATAGCTAAATGAGTCATAGAACTGAATACTAACTAAGAATTTGGAAACCTGCCTACACATAATTTCTGTGATCTCAGATACCTTTTATTTTTTGTTACATAAACAGAGCATGCAGCTCCCATAAACATAGAACCAGGCCTTTATGAACAAGATGGACATCTTGACAAAGGAAATTTAGAACAGAATTTTAAAATAATTATGGGTAGCAGACTTTTTCCTGCGCAGGGAAGTCAGGGCTGTTTTCAAATTTCTTTTATATTTTTGTGTTTTCTAAGTTATGAACACACTTTTATTCATCAAAAGATTCATAACTATTTTTGCTTAAGGGCTCCTTTCTTAGTCTATAAACAGAAAACCACTTATCGAGCTTCAGTGAATGCATTTCAGGGTGGGGTGGCGCGTGTCAGTCTGCATATCTCAGAGGTGCCGTGTAACAGACGTGAAACCTCTGTGTCTTAGGACGGTAGACTGCGGGTGGCTGGAGAAACTCTCTTCCACATGTCTGTCATCTTGAAACAAATGTAGAAAAGCAAGCATCTCAGCTTTTGATAGCAGACACGAGAACAGAGTTAAACACGGATGGCCGCAAGCCCGGGGTGGGTACAGTTCTGCTCCCATGGCATCAGGAAGAAAAATGCGTCAAAAGATCTCCTGAGTAATTTGGGAGCATGGGGGTCACGGGAGAGGCTATAAGGGGAGTGGGGAGGAAGGGAGGGAGGGAGGGAGGGAGGGAGGGAGGGAGGGAGGGAGGGAGGGAGGGAGGGGAGCAGAGGAGAATGTATAGCTCAATAGAAACAATTTTTAAAAGGGAGTGTCAAGCCCAAAGTCAAGAGACAGACTCTGAAGGGCAGGATGAGAGGAGGGGATGGAGTCCCGAGTGGATATGAATGCTTTATTTTAGGAAAACCATAATTCAGATGTCAGTTGAGAAGCAAGAGTAGAGACTATTGCCTGAATTGTTTTAATTAACCCTGACATGCAGTCTGTTTCTAGTGGGTCCACAAGGAAGATGCCCTCACCGTTCTGAATGTCCTCTTCTGTCTCTTTAGATCCTGGCCAATGTGATCATATTCATCTGTGGGAACTTGGCAGGCGCCTACCATAAGCACCTCATGGAGCTTGCTCTGCAGCAGACCTACCGGGACACGTGCAATTGCATCAAGTCCCGGATCAAGCTGGAGTTTGAGAAACGGCAACAGGTAAAATGTGTTCTTAGCCCTGTACCTGTGCATACGGGGAGTTTCTAGGATACTAGCTATTATTTAACACTAGTGCAAGCATCTTTCTTGGTTTAAACGGGACTGGGACATCACAGCAGCGCGTGCAGGAGCTGTTTTCCACCCGGTTGATCATGGCCACCATCCAGAATCATTTTAGCATCAGGAAGGCCTTTCATTAGGGGCTGGTGGCTGCCGTTGTTTGCAGCTGTCCTGTGACGATTGTCAGAATAATGTCTAGAGATGTGCACAGGGGTTTACACATGGACCGTATGGAAATAGTACAAAGCATAATTGGTAGGACATTGGGAGGCCTGTGGGGACAAAGCATGCAGTGTCCTCCAGCTGTGTTTCCATGTTGATTCTATGTCCAGTCAAGCAGACAATAAAGATTCACCATCGCAAGGGCCACTGGACAATGGAAGTGACAATCATTAGTCTATTCTACACGTTTCGTCAAAATGTATTTTGGTGGTGGGAGGGAAAATGATCACTTGAGTGCTGGCACTGGATTTCTGTTTGTGTATAGATTTGAGAATAGTAATCGGGTTCTTTTTCAAATGGGAACATTGGTTCATTTGTTAGGCAAATATTTAGTGAACAGCGTTGGTGCTGGGCGTGGATCTAGGCATCTGGGTGCCTATGTCAGGGCATCAGTTTCTCACTGTTATTACCAACAGTCTTGTGGATTTTTAAATTATCTTTTAACCTCCTATACAACTAATGTTAAATTCATCTGTTAAATACATGATGAGATTCCCCCACCTCCATAGTCAATGTGATCTTTTTTGAAAGAATTCAGATGAGGTGCATCATAGCACACAAAGAGAGAGTTTATTGTAAACTGGAGAACTCTCAGTGCGTGAGAGTGGCCAGCGGGACTGTTGCAGGGCAGAGCACTCTCCCTGTGTGAGTGGATGTGGCGCAGAGAGCACCAGAACGGCCTCCACTGAGGGTAGGCTTTGCACTATTACTTCTGAAATTTCTAGAACTGGCAGCCTTACCGAGGAGTAGTTTCCTATCTAGGTAAGTGACAGGCCACTTGGATTGACGCTTTTGAGAGGGATGGTGAAATGCTCTTTTCCCTTAGCAGCAAATAGTCATCTAGCAAATAAATATTACAACCTTCTGGGAAATCCGGGAAGTCGTTTTCCCACCTGGGCCAGAGAAGGCCTCAGATCCGTTTAAGCAGTAATCAGAGCTCTGCCGTCTCCCTTCTTGGTTCTCTAAGCTGCTGACTGGGAAGAGTGGGTCCATTACTAACAACCTTCAAGTCTGCTAAGAGCTTACTTACCTATCTACTGGATCTGTCAATACCAGCTAACAACCAGTTTTCTTTAGATATTTGTACCCCGTTGTATTTAATTTCTGGATCCTGGAAAATTCCACCTTGTCAGTAAGCGGCCCTGCTCATTCACAGGTGGTGCTGCTATCACACGGCACATCGAGTTGTCCTGGGGAGAGATAAAGAACATGTGTTCACATGGATAGATCTCCAACAGACCAGGGAAATGATTCCATCCAATTTCAGATCACGGGAGGGTGAATCGATTGGGCTGTTTTCAGGACCGTGGATGACCCAGAAACAGCCTCATTACTGAGAAGCTCATCCAGCCTGGCTTTCCGGTCGTGCGAGCAGCCTCACTGGAGCCTAGCCCGGCTTTTCTTTATACCTTCTAGTATCCCCCAAGCAGTCAAGGGGTGAAGATGGAGTCTTGATCACCGCCCCCAGTGTTAGGCGGCTTAGCAGGTCCATCACCGTACACCTGAGGTCACTACATGGTGTTGCTTATTTCATTGCAATGGCTGTCAAGCCAGCACGTCTCAGAGGCCACCACAGTACTCCCTGGCTATCCAGTGGTCATGTCTACAACTGCGTAGTCCAGAATTCAAAGTACTTTAGAGCAGAAAGTTTCTCTTAGAAAATAAGAAAAGAAAATCAGCACAGTGGCTCAGCTGTTAGGAGCACTTACTGCTCTTGCGAGCACCTGAGTTCCATCCCAGCACCTACATAGAACATCTCACAACTGAGTACCGGTAACTCCAGCTCTGACACCCGTTTCAGGCCTCTGTGGGTAACCATGTCATGTTCACATACCTCACACATATACACGAACACATAACTTTAAAAGGTACAATTTTAAAAAAAAAATAGAGATACATCAGATTGGCCCCAATAGAATCAGCTAACTTATTTCTCATCACCCCCGGGCTCTATTTCAAAATAGTACTAAGGCTACAGGGAACTGCAGTTCCAGGGAGACGGATTATAGAACCTAATGTTTACAGTCACAGCTTTGACAAAAGCAGTGATTCAGGCTACTGACATCATCAACACATCATATTTCCTTGGCATGGCCCAGAGCTTTGGGAGAACACAGCATTCTTGTCTCTCTGAGCCAAGAAGTCTAAGTGTTCCTGGCAGTCCATGTGGTCACATCCGCCACACTCAGCTCCTGGGTCATGGATTCTCAGGGGCAGAGACTCTCGGACCCTCGTGGGAGGGAGCAGAAGGGGATGAGTTATTTTATGAGAGAAGCCAGAGATCATCCCTAGAATGAAGAGGAAAGACATGGGTAGCAGAAACAAGAATTCTATTCTTGATGTTTAATAAAACAGTGTTTGGTCCATCGATTGTTAATGGTCCCCAAAGCTGGAAGTCCATCTCCAGAGACTGATTCCTGGAATGCGCTTTTCCTACTGGGGATTCAGAAGGCGTGTTTCTAGATGAGAATATGTGGTAGGTTTATTTTCAGAACAGTTTATTAAAAAGACAAAAAAAATCATCTTGCTTAAAATAAAACTTGGTGTTGTGGAGATGGCTCAGTGGGTAAAAGCATTGCCTTTTAGCCATGAGGACCCGAGTTTGAATTTCTACAACCTCTGTGCAATCCAGACACACGGAGAAAGAATCCTTAATCTCAGTGCTTCTCTGGGGATGTGAGAAGTGGAGACAGGAGAAACCCTAAAAAGCTCATGGGCAGACAGCCTGGCTCAAACATCTAAAACACAGCAAACAAGAGACCCTCTCTGTGACAAGGTGGAAGGTGCGTTCTGATACTCGGGTTGTCCTCTTCCCTCCACATATGGCTGACATGTACATGCCCAAATTCACATACAAGCAGCCATACATCTCTACATGGACACACATACACACACACACACATACACACACACATGCACACACCTCTCAAGATGTTGATCTGATAGATTTGAGAATAATTAAGAGGAGAAAAAAATGGCAATATATGTGCCTTCATAGAATGGATTAATCCCAGAACATGAGGCCTACCTGGTACCACAAACCAAAATGATGTCTTAGGTTCCAAGTGTCCTTCCTTGGGTCCTGGTCACTTGCTGTCACCCAGTACCACTAGCTTCCCATTGTAGTAAATAGTAACACCTTCATGACCTCTTTGTCAAGGAAGATGCATACTGTATAGCTAGGAAGTTATTTTTGCAGCCATTACCTAGATAATAAATACTGTATCCCAATGTCACATGACAGGTACCTCAAAGTGAGCTGATACCCACAAGTTTGAGAGGCTGTAATCTTGATTAGCTTTGTGAATTCATCTTCTCATGCCTAAGAGAGAAAAGTAGAGAGCAGGACCCCATAAGACAACCCTCTCCAACCCTGAAGAGAGCTATAAACAGCTGTTGTTCCTGGGACATATGTAAAGAATTGCCTGATTCTAGAAGCATTTGGTTCATCTATCTGTGATGCTTTCCCTGGATGCCAATGAGAAGTCTGTCTAGATATTAATATTAATACATGATTAAAACATCGTGTAATATAAAAATGAGGAAAAAGAAAACCGAAAATTTTTATAGCAATATTCTTAGAGTTGCACTTTTGCCCCAAAAGTGCCCGCATGTGGGTGCAGCAGCAATCACTATGTTTCATGAGGGAGGAACACACGCTCGTCCCTAGAACTGAGGCTGCCTTGGGGGCTGCAGAGTTCACCTCTGTGTGTCGACTGTTGCCTTCTGCTTCAGCTTCTGCGGGAAAAGCCGCAGTCACACTTGAGCTTCACATGACATGGCAGATGCTTCTCTGTCAGCCCAGGGCACAGCGTCTCTCTGGAGTATGTAATGGACTCTTAGAAACTGTGGAGAGCTGGCTGCAGAGCCAACCAAGAGCCCTTTCTCTTAACTGCTATAGCAATTGAAATTGATGTTGCCTCTGTGGGAATAAAAACTGATTTCTTTTTCAGTGTAGAGAGAATAAGTCTACTGGGCAAAGTACCCCCCACCTGCAACCCAAGCAGTTTGGAAGGCAAAAGGGGAGGACTGCCGTAAATTCAAGGACAGACTGGGCTCCATCATGAGTTCCAGGAGATCCTGTCTCATGAAACCAGGAACAAAAAGAGAAACCAAGAGAATGGGGGAGACAGAAAGGAGAGAGAAAATAAATCCTTATTAGTTCGTATATTATCATCATTTTAAAGACATCAGAAGTGTTTTTACAGCCGGGTGTGGTAGTGCACACCTTTAATCCCAGCACTCCAGAGGCAGAGGCAAGAGAATTTCTGTGAGTTCGAGGCCAGCCTGGTCTACAAAGTGAGTTCCAGGACAGCCAAAGATACAAAGAGAAAACCTGTCTCAAGAAACAAACAAACAAAAGCATTTTTACAAAATTTATTTTGGTGTGGGTTCTGTAGACGATACACACATTCCGTAGGAAACCCTAGCCAAGTGAGGCCAAGACACCTGGAGCCAGAGCCCTGTCGGGAGGACAGCAGAATAGGGTTCTTTTCTGGTTTTGTGTTCAGGCTTGCTTTCCCCCTTCCAGAGTTCAAAGGATAAGCAAACAGCTTCCGTGTAACCCTGACTGGCCTGACCCTGGTTTTGGTTTATACCATTGTGCCGTGCACCATGGTCCCCGTCTGCGCTCTGTGCGCTAGAACCCAGTTCGCAAGCTTCGGACAATGGGCTGGAGGTTGAGAATACACACGCAGAGACAGACCGACACACAGACCTTCTGACACTGGTACCAAAAAAGCCTCTCTTTAATAGCACCTTGGAGGCTTAAATACCCTGCAGTCAATGGCCAACAGGTGAAAATCCCATCCTCTGATCCTCTAGGCAAAGCACAGCTTTTAGTCACTTCAATTAGAAGGCTCTAGACAGAGAAAAGCAGCTAAAGGCCAGGACTTAATTGGTCCCAACACCATTGCAAAAAAAAAAAAAAACCAAGAGGGAAACTAGTGTGTTCAAGGTCACATCCAGCTATAGAGCTAGTTCTAGGCCAGCCTGAAGCGCATGAGACCCCCTTTCCAAAACAAGCAGGAAGCTCCTCATCTGATACGTAACGTGACAGTGATGTGGATATGGAGGATGGTGTCTGGAATCCGACCGCGTTTCTGTTTACTCCCATAGCAACGCCACACACGGCTTATGCCCTGTGCCCACACATGTAGACACTGTCTGAGTGACTGGATATAAACTCACAGTTTGTGAGTATGCTTGCTGAGGCCTCTGTCTCTTGTGGTGGCTCAGTGCAGCTTTCCTGGAGCAGTCATTGGGAGTGTGTAAACAGAAGAGGTCCCTTGTCATGAAGGACTTCTAGATGGAAGCCCTACTCGCTCACTCGTCAATTGCCCTTCTAGTGACTGGAATATGCACAAAGCAGGAGAGAACCAGCCCTGTCCTTATCCCCCGTGTATCTGCACTAAGCGGTAGAAGTAAGCCGCCCCCTGGTCTGTGTTATGTTGTGTTTGTGTGCCTGCTGGTGAAGGGTGATACTTGATGGCACCCATCCTTGCATTGTATGTTAGGTTTTCACAGGACAAGCTTCATGTTTTGTTAAGACAAAGGGATTTTAACCAAGAATACTGTTTTTGTGGTGGGAATAATGGCTCAGCGGTGAAGAGCAGTGGCTGCTTTTGCAGAGGTCCTGGGTTTCATTCCCCACACCCGCAAGGCAGCTCACAACCATATATAGCTCCAGTTCCAGGAATCCGACACCCTCTTCTGGCCTCCATGGCAGAACACACATGTGGTACAAGTGTATACATGCAAGCAAAGCACCCATACACATAAAATAAAATTTAAGAAAAGAAGTATTTCTTCTGTTTCCTCTCTTGGAACTTACAGTTGGGAGTGGCTGCCAACAGTCTTTGACAGCCCCGTCTCTCCATGCTCAAGGGTGCTTTTAATCATCAGAATGGACACTGCAGGGGGAGGACACTCTGATGAGCAGACTCATTATTGCCCCCAAGTCTCTTTCTCGGCATTGACAGTTAGGAGCCAAGGTGGCATCTTGATAGTGGTCACCTCCCCAGGACGCCAAGTTGGACATAGAAAAGCAAAAAGAGCTGGAGCTGGAAAGACCTCCCACTGTAGCTCCTGGAGGACTGAAGTAGCAGATTTCCTTGCAAAGTCTTCCCATGAACTTGATCAGATGGTGCATCCTGCGGAGAGATCAGAATGTGAGCAGCCCAAGTCAGTTTGTGTCATCGTGATAGTCTGGCTCAGATGTGCTCATTCTGCTCAACTCCTGCTTCCTCAGAAACAAGGAGCTAAAGGCTCTCTGGTCCTGGGAACTGTTTGTGATGTGTCTGCTGCCTTCGATGTTAGAGAGTGTCCGCTGCTGTCTTTGGCGTCTCCTCCCTGACAAGGAGGTCTAACATCTGTCCTTGGTGCCACGGCTTTCTGTTTGTTTATGGCTTGAGAATGTTATACGTGAATATGTGTCTTGATCAAATGCACTCCCCTCAGATCCTCCCATAGTCTCCCGCCAGGATTCCCTCCCGACTTCCTTTATCCTGTTTGAAGCCCACGGAGTCCAGCACATGCTGCTCGTGTGTACTTGGCTGCATCCGTCATTCCAACCCGCCAGAATAGCATCAAGAACGGCTTGAGAGCTTTGTGCTACCGTACATGGGGTTGTGCTCCGAGGAAGCTGGGCTGGAATGAGCCATGGAGAAACCTCAGGAAGACTGTACTGAAATGATAAGCCATCTGGGTGGGTGCTTTCAGATGAGAAATAGGATCAGTTCTGGGAGAAATTAGTCAACAATCTTCAAAGCAATTCTTTAGTTAAAAGAACTGAGACATTACCCACTTTAATTTTTTTATTTTTATTTGTTTGTTTATTTGGTTTTTCAAGACAGGGTTTCTCTGTATAACAGCCTTAGCTATCCTGGAACTAGCTCTTGTAGACTAGGCTGGTCTTGAACTCACAGAGATCCACCAGCTTCTGCCTCCTGAGTGCTAGGATTAAAGACCTGTGCCACCAACACCCAGCAGCATTACTCGTTTTTGGAGATTGCAATAAAGGTTGTACTGTGAACATTCTTTTTTAAAAGGAATAGAAAACATCCGGTGAAAGAACAAGAAAAACAGAGAGAAGCTACCAAAAATCATCATCAAACTTGCTGTCTATGGAAAAGCAGAAGTGCAGAGGATTCTAGAAGGTCACAAAGGTCAACAATGTGTTTGTTCTTTATAAAGATGGATGCTCCTCTAAAGAAAAAAAAAACAGAAGAGAGCCTCTTAATGATCAAGGGTGCCCAAATGTCTTTCTACCATGGTCATACAAAAGTCTAATGGGAAAATAAAACTCCCAAAGTTTTCTCCATGTGAGAAACTTGAACAATACCTTCTGCCAGTCAAAACACCCCGATTAGCAAGAGAAACACTTGGAAGCAGTTGCATTACTCCAGACTGTGACAAGCTAACAATGTTGATTTCAGTAGAAAGGCTTAGAGCCCAGGATGCTGTCCTGGGAAGGACACGGGCTTTGCTGTTGCTGATGCCATGGAAGCTTCCAGTATTTTAGGGTGATGACATTTTATTTTTTAGGATGAGGCATCTTGACACGTTCAGGAATGTGTGGTAGGAAAAGCATAATCAAACAGGAAGGATCAAGCGTGTTCCGCATCAGTTGATGTGTGAGAAAAACAGGAACTATAATATAATTAATATTTAGAAAGCAGTTTGAAACTCTCCCATCCTGGTCTCATCATGCATCCTTCTGATGCTTGCCGCTTACAGGAGAAACTGCAGCCCCATTTCAGAGTCTTCTGAGACCACTATCATGTTTTTGTTTTGTTTTGCTTTTACTTTTCCCTGGGTATTGATGGCAGGTTTGATATTACAGCTTTTTACTAGGAAGGGGGGGCATTTGGGATTTATCATTCCAGACCCACTCTCTGTTGTGCAGCCACTAACCCCACAGGCACATGGAAGGGTCAGGTAGCATGAGCACAGACCCTCCCCTCTATCCCTTGTGTGCTCGCTGAGTCATTGCATTGTATTTCTGCAGACTGAGAGTTAGGACCAACGTAAATACTCTGTGGATGCTTCCATGCCTTTCCTCACAAACTCTTGTTGGGTATGACCAAGTGTCCTGTCATAGAAAGTGTGGTCCTCATCTATGGAAGGTCCCATGCGTTCCTATAAGATTGCGACTGTAGGAGACGTCTTACCGGGAAGGCAGGGAGGAGCTAATAACCAAACATACAAAGTAGCAGAGCAGCACTTCCTCATAGGTCCCGGAAGAGAGAGGATAGCACACAGGTTCTGGAGAGGGAATGAATCTCAGTGTTGTGAGTCTGAGAGCCGCTCAGGCAGCTTTCCTGAAGAGACACCTGCTTGGAGGCTTTAAAGCAAACAGGCACTGTCTCCAGTTGCTGAGACTGACTGACCGTGGTGTGATACATCTGTGTAGTCTATACCAGAATCTGGGCCGTGGAGGTGAATAGAATAGAATCTGTAAATGCAGGAGAGAAGGGTACCGAGGAGGACACACCAGGCACGTATCTGCATTAATCACATCAAGGAAAGGGATGGGCAAGTACATGCTGTGTCCAAGGTGAACCAGTCTTGCTTCTAAAATGAGAAGGGCAAGTTTACGTTTAAAACAGGGGCAGCATAAAATTATACACATTCAGTATCTGAAAGAAAATCCAGATTGTGTGTTTCAGTAAGAGCCAAGATAATAAGGCTCGTAGGGCATATCAGTCAGCTAACCAAAAGGCTAAAGGAGTCAGGATAGGAAGAATGGCTCGCAGTGGCCTCCTGTCATCACTGTGATTCTCAGGAGCCTGGACCAATCGTGTAAGACATGAACAGTTAATAAAACAGCTGAGATTTTGTGGACAGAAAAGGGTGGTTTAGAAGTCGCCATGAGCATGGCACTTCTCGCGCACAGAACTGGGACATGCAGACCATGGAGATAAATGGCATGAAGATACTTCTGAACCGCAGACAGCTTGTGCCCTAAAGGGAGCTGCTCTTTTGTTATACCTGGCACTAAATAAAAGCAAAGAATGCGGAGGAGTGTTTGCTACAGTCCTCTGCACCACATAGGATCCTGCCTGTGGTGTGTTTCATTATCTCTGGCATCACTGCTTAAATTATGCATTGACTGTTTCCAGTGTGTGTCATTACATTTTCTGATGGATTGTCGTCTTCTAGGTTATTTCCTTTTATTCAGAATCATTCATTTTATGGAAGGGGGAGAGAGTAATACTGATTTTTTTATGTATATTTTCCTATACTATAAAATACTACCATGTTTAATCTAGTCTATATTTTTGATTCATTCTGCCATTAGCTACTAACAAGGGTTGTAGGTCAGATAGAAACAATTAAAAAGTTATTTTAAACAAATAACATAGAACTGTGGAGGAAACAAAGAATTCATAAGACTCAGGGAAATAACGAGAAATGGTTAAGACAAAATCTCAAGCATCAATGAAGTTCAGAGCTTTAGTAACCAGGGAGGATACATCACAAAGGCCGTGCTGAAAACATCCATTCATGCCAGGCTTGGTAGGACACACCCTCAAACTCACCCGTTGGGAGGCAAGGCAGCTGGATCTCTGTGAATTGCAGAACTTCCTAGTCTACATAGTGAGTTCTAGACTGGCCAGGACTGCATGGTGAGACCCTTTACCCACATATAAAATTATCTGCACATATCACTGAATGTAGTATCTTGAGCTAACTACTCACTGAATTTCATATCTGTGCTGGTGAATGTCACTAAAGCAAAACATGGCAGTATAGGAGTGGGTGTCCCATGGGCACTCGGGGACACAAGGAGAAACGTGGACAGCTGATCTTCACCGTAAGAAAGGAAAGTGGGCCGGGGAAGACTGAGAACCTTGGCTCTAATGACAAGATGCTTTCTTAGGATTGTGTGTCCTGAAAATTAATGACTAAAATTTGAAGGCTTTGTTGAAAAACAGGGGAAAACCTTTCATTAAAGATTAATACATCATCAGCTGATATGAGAGAATAGTGAATGTAGATAGAATATCCCAGCCTGGAGAAAATTGATGGAGCTCTCAAAGTTGCAGATGAATAATGGGAAAAAGCTAAACTTGTCGTTAATTCAAGTTTGTGGTTTTATGTCCTCAAGAAAAATGTTCATTTCATGACAGCACATTAGCATTTTGTTTTCTGGGACCTCTCAATTTGATTTGATTTGTCCGGGACGGGACCATTATCAGAATGCTGACTGAAACCGACCAGATCAAGAATATTATTGTGCAGAGAAAGAGAAATATACAAATTTTATGGTAGTTTAGCTGTTTCCTGGATAAAATAGGTTTAGCCAGTCTATCTCTTGTTATCTTTCTTTTTCAACGAAATAGAGCAATCTGGGTCATGTTGTCCGAGTCTAAAGAAATCATAACTAATAAATGAGCTGAGGATGCCATGAGCTTGGGGAAATTTGCTTTTCTCGTAGGTCATAAAAAGTTTTGAACTTGTTGGATATTCTTCTCCTCAGTTGGGGTGACCATGGACAGCAAGATGAGAACTGTGAGCTTCGTCATTGGCTCGTGTCCTTCATCTATCCCTTTCTCAGTGAATTACCATGAAACTCACTCATCCCTTTGAAGTCACTGACTAGTACAGGTGTCCCAGTGAAGGTCAGCAGAGGATGGACTGAAGCAAAGGGTGTTTGTGTCACGTGGAATCAAGAGCCCCATTTCATCTGCTCCACGACTTTCAGACAGTATAAAGCTCCGCCTAAAGCTTTCTTTAACTTATGCTAAAACTGACGTTGTACAAAACGAAAACATAAAATACAAATTACCCAAAGTTCCCAATTCATGACTTGCATGAATGAGCATGGGGCTAGCTGTGAATCTGTTCTGTTGTCCCCTTTTGGTGCTATGCTAATGTGAAAAGTCCCAGGAGTCACGCCTTACTTTTAACCTCAAAAACTGAACTGTATGTGTGTATACATAAATAAATGGTTATCTGCACACTGGAGAGGCTGAGAACCCAGCAGTTGCTCTACCGACAAAGCTGGTGTGAAAATCCTATAAGATTCCTGAAGAGACATTGACCTTCAGTCCATGTTGGAAGTCTGAAGACGTGAGACTGGTGCCAGCCACAGCAGCAGCAAGCACGTTCCTCCAAAGGAAGTGAAGCAAACATGCATTCCTGCTTTTTTTTCTTGGACTTCTTTGTGTCCAGGCCTCAGCTGAGACGTGCCTCTGACTCTGAGAACAGGTCATTCTGCCCCAATTCATCCCCTATGACAACACCCAGGGGTGTGTCTTCTAGGTGTTTCCAGATCCCATCAAGTTGACAATCAAGATTAATTTTCATTTGCTTAGGTTACAGGTCATCATCAATCAAGTTCTTGTCTAGCAAGCTCCAGGCCTAAATTCAATCTCCAGTCAAAAAAAAAAAAGAAAGATTAGCCGTTATATTATCATAGGTTTAGATCAAAGATTTGTGCCACTGCTACGCTAATAAATGCTTTCTCAGAATACTTATAGCCTACAGTTGGGCAAAAATCCTCTAACATCAAACCTGACCTTGAGCTTCCCCTATTGTTGAAGGAGGCCACTAGTTAGTTCCAGGTCACTTAGCCCCAAAATAATTACGCAGAAGCTGTATTAATTAAATCACTGCTTGGCCCATTAGTTCTAGCTTCTTATTGGCTAACTCTTACATATTAATTTAACCCATTTCTATTAATCTGTGTATTGCCACGTGGCTGTAGCTTACCAGCTAAAGTTCTGGCATCTGTTTCTGGCAGGGCTACATGGCTTCTTTCTGACTCTGCCTCCTTTCTCCCAGCATTCAGTTCTGTCTTCACTGACTACCTAAGTTCTGCCCTGCTGTAGGTCCAAAGCAGCTTCTTTATCAATTAATGGTGGTCACAGCACACAGAGAGAAGCCCTCTATCACCCTATCCTGTGTAGTCTGTTGAATACTCTGCTAAAAGTGAAAAGCAGAGTGATTGCATGACTGTGGTTTCATACCTTCAGAAGGTCAAAAAAATCCCAAGTTGAACCAACATAAGTCAACATATACGTAAACCAATCACTTTCAAGCAACATTGTTAGTTCACCTTATTAGAGACGAAGGTTCCTTTGGAGTTGCCTGCATGAGAATGGATTGAGATTAAGCCCAATTTGTGCTGTCCATATATTCATGGGTGTGGGGCCTTCGGTTGGGGTATGTTCGGCCTATGAGTGGCAACATTCTTAAAGAAAATTGTTTGTCCTTTTCACAGCAATTATCAGCTGCCAATAGCTTCAGGGGTAGGACAACATGTCTACCTCCCCTCTCTCTGCTGGGATTTGGTCATGCATGAACTTTCCTGGGGCTTTTGCATGTTGTTATAACTGCTGTGAGTTCATATGGACAACTCCCCGGCTATATCTGGAGAACGCTGTCCCCTTGTCATGACTTCTGACTCTTGCAGTATTTCTATCCCCTTCTCTGCACTGAGCCCTGAGCCTCGGAAGGGGAGCATCCAGTAGGGATGTTCCATTTAGGGCTAAGCATTCTGCAGTCTCTTATTCTCTGCTCTCTGTCCACTTGATGATCTGTGTTGATCATCATCTACTGCAAAGAGAAGCTCCTCTGCCGTGAGGGCTGAATGATGTCTTCATCTCGGAATATAAAAATAAGCCATTAGAAGTCAGTTTAACATTACATCCACTTAGCACAACAGTAGCAGTAGATTCTCCCCTAGGCCCTATGGCCAGTCTAGTTACGGATTCTTAATCCATGAATGATTCCAGGTATGGGTTTCTCCTGTGGGCTGTAACTGAAATCCATCAGAAAGTGGTTGGTTATCCCGTGATTTTTATGCCACTCTTGTACCAGGTGACATGTCTTGCCAGGTCAGTCTTCACTATAGCTCACAGGACTCATGGCTGGTTACTTTCCTTCTCTGGTAACATACATAGTTCTTCCCAGCATGATGAAAACTAGCCAGTACAGATGAAACTTCCAAGGAAGTACCAAGTACGGTTTAACGTCATCATGTTACCTGATTCAAATGCCCAGTGTCTTCAGCAATGGGGTCTAAATTTCAAGTTTTAGAGCATCACTACCAGCATTGGTAATAGCTGGTAATGTATGGGGATCTGTGGGGCCACTGGTCAGCAACTCTAAAAGTACAAAGCTCTTCCTAGCACTGGGCTTTTTACTTGCTACATCTTAGAATATTCTTGCCAATTTTTGAATTGTAATTGGCATTTATCTCAGTGACCCCAATAATGCATGGTCCTTCTTGCTGCTTAAACATTGTAATTTGTTTTCTGTAACCATCAGTGAATAATGCCATAAAGGTGTTTTCTTTCTGGGCTTTCTGAGCAGCAGTGCTTTCCTTCTTGCTTCCTCCAGCTCACTGCTTTCCTTCTTGAAAAAGGTGACTGTTCCTTTTACTCAGGTCTCAGCACTTCCTAATGCCTGTGCTCAAATGAGATAGCACTCAAATAGACCTCTCAAATGACAACATTCCAGTCTGTCTGTCTGCGGCTTTGTTTCTGGGAGGTTGGTGGGCTCAGGGGAAGATTGTTTTTTATGACAATAGATTCTTCTTTCATACAAAACATCCTGACTACAGTTTCCCCTCCCTCCACTCTTTGCCTACCTTAGAGTGTCAAGGATACGGGTTTTTGTTTTTTGACCCTTTTGCCCTTGTACAAATCCTTGAGGGCATTCTTCCTATTCCTTCCCACACATTGCATGCATTCTTTAGGGCACACGCAGGGGTGTTTTTCCTCAATATCTGTGTTAGTAAGCTTTCCTAGGTCCCAACTTGCTAGGCATTCTGTTTAAATTTATTACTGGCTTTCAATCAGCTGTAATTCTGTACTGTATTTTGTTTGCTTTTTAGACATTTTGTCAGCAGTGCAATGGACATAAATGGCCCAAACCCCACCTCTGACTGTACCACGTGCGTCTGTCACTTTCCATTAATGCTCTGTTTTTACCTACCCCAACCCGAAACCTCCCTCCTTGTTCTCTAAACAACTAATTGCTGTGCTCATGGCTTCCTCTTTGTCATGGACACAGTGACCTGAGTTGTTTAGCTCTCATGCTCCCAGACTAGTCAGGTTCAGAACACATAGGAGCATCCTATTAATCCTCCCAAGGCACAGTTAATACCAGCGAGGCTCAGCCTGTTAACAGCTTGGCCTAGTTAATAATGCAGTGTCCCTAGCAGATGTCCCCTGACTTTTGATTGAGAAGTAATGTCATGTAATTGTTAGGAGCCTTGCCCTGGGTCCACACTGCTTAGGTGTGAGTCCATTGGCACCTTTTGGCACTGAAGTAACTGTGGGAAACTGTACTTCAACTTTTTAATCCGTAATTTCATAATCTATAAATAGCTCATTTGGGACTCTAGTATTTATTATACATACTATCATCACTAAAAGGATATATGTTCACCAAAGTATTATATGTGAATTCTGTGTGGCCAAAGTGAATGTGTGATGTTAAGTGTCTCTGGTGCTCCTCTCTTGCTGTAAAGGCATACCCTGACAAAAAGCCACTCAGGAAAGGGTTTATTTGTATCCCCATTTATGGCAGGGAGGTCAGGGCAGCAGGGACTTGAGGCAATTGGTGGCCTTGTACACAATCGGGGGGGGGGGGAGGAACAATGAATATCTCTGTTCAGCTCACATTCTCATTTTTATACAGTTTGGGGTTACAGCCTAGGAAATGATTCCAGCCACAGTGGGCAGACATTCCCATCTCATTTAACCTAATCAGCATAGCCCCTAACAGGAATGGCCAGAGTCCCCTCTCCCAGATAATTACAGGTCTCATTTAAGTTGACAACTGAGAATAACCATAACAGAATCATGCAGTGTGTTATGTCAAGACAGAAGCTGTCTTGGTCAGTTTTTGTCACTGAGATACAAACTGGAGTTATCCAAGAGGAGAGAATTCAGTTAAGAAAATGCCTGTATTGGATTCCTGTAGGCAAGTCTGTAGGGCATTTTCTCAGTTGATAATTGATGTAGGAAAGCCTAGGCCACTGTAGGTGGTACCATCCATGGACAGGTGGTTCTAGGTGATAAAATAAAGCAGCCTGAGCAAAACATTGGAAACAATCCAGCAGGATGCACTACTCCATGGTCTCTGCTTCTATTCCTGCCTCCAGGTTCCTGCTTAAGTTCCTGTCCTGACATCCCTTCATGATGGACTCTAATTGAGACGTACAATCCAAATAAACCATTTTCCTCCCAGGTCGCTTTTGGTCATGGTGTTTTATCAAAACAAACTTGGGTGGAGGCATAGCTGAGACCCTTATAATGTCCCACTGACTTCATGGGACAGTCTTCTAGAGTTATAATAAATATGAACAGCTTCTACATCTTCAAGCTAAATAACCTCTAAAGGCCAGAGTGGAATTCCTTGACAACCATCCCCTGAAGAAGGAAATGATCAAGACTAAAAGATGCTGTGCTCTCGTTACCAATGAGAAAGTCAACAAACTGTGTAAAGACCTTCTCAAGGAAGATGACACAATTGTGGACCAGGTTCTCTGTGAGTTAGCAGCCCCTAAATCTCAGTGTCTTTTTCTAGTAATAGGGAAATAAAAGTCATTACTGAAAGACATGTCTTCGCACTAGAAAAAAAAAGTCACAGGTAAATGCTAAGATGCCCTGGTGAAGAGCCTGAGTCTTCATTTATTCAACAGGCACCTAAACCCCCACAGCAGACTCAATTCATTTTAATATCAAGGTAAGAGAGATCATAAAACCTGAAAGGGCAGAGGAGGGAGGAAGAGACAGGATCTCTGCTGTGAGACAAGTCGGGCTGGCGTCTTTGATGAACACAGCAGATGTTAGAAACTGGCAAAGCAAGAGTCCTACACTACTGACATCCAGCGTTTCACCTTAACATCTGTCTGCTAAGCCAAATCAACATCTGTGAATAAGACTAAAGCCAAGACATAGGGATGCACATGGATTTAAGAAACCCACCATCCACAAGTCAAACAAACTGAGATTATTTTAAGATTTACTTCATTAAGACCAATATTAATTCAAATGAAAGAGTGGAAAAGTTGGGAAATAAGCATTGTATGGAAATATGCTATTAAAACTTAATAATCGAGGCTAAATTATTATTAATTAATGTAAAAATAGCACTAAAAATAAGAGAGATAAGTCTTTTTAATGGATAATTTCACCCTGGGAATTATTGAACTGATGGGTGTCCCATCCAGTAGACCTGACTATATATATGTACATACATATTTACATTTCAATAAATTTTTAACTGAAAAAATATATATATATAAAATTTATCCTACTGCTTCAAATATGAATACTGTGTCCATATAAGCACATACAAATCGCTTATTCGGTTGGTTTAAGTCATATTAAATATCTACCTCTTAATTTCATACAGCTTTAAAGAAGAAAATAGATTTTTATGTTCATAAAAGTGGACTATGAGTTCCTAAATTACCTGTGGTAATTCAGATTTCATTACAAAAGAGATCTGAGACTTTGTTTGTATAAGAGTAAGACATCCCTTGAGTTATAAGTCCAACATGTCAAGTCACTGATCTTTCCCTTCTGCCTGTGTGTGGTAACATCTCAGTTTCAGGCCAAATAGAGAATGTTTATTTTGCACGAACTATGAAACTGTCGAAGTTTAAATATTTACAGTTGCTGTGAATGGACTGTCCTTGATAGTTCCTCCTATTTCCTGATGTTGTCTATGTCCTTCTCCATTGAGGTAGTTCAGTTGTGAAGTACAAAGAAGTGGATCCCCCTTTCCATCCTCCTTCCTGGTAAAGGAGACAGGGGAAATGGCAGAATGCCAAGGCCAATGTAAACACTGCCTGGGTTCAGTTTCCTCGTGTGGACATGAGGCTTCCAGACTTTATCCTGAGTAGGTTTCTTCTGTCCAACCATCCATGAGTTTATATTTTTCTAATATTATTTTCAATTTCTCGTGAACCTTCAAAGAAAAGCATGTATGACTGGTGACTTTTTCTTCATATTTTCAACTGTAAATCAAATTCTGCTTTTGATGGCTCCTTTTTCCTCCCCCTTTCATCCATCTAACCTGTAGACATTTCTTCTAGCCTGATGGTCATATTGTCCATCTTTTAGGTCATCTTTTAGTTTTTATTTTATTTTTGTTTTTCTAGGCAGGGTTTTTCTGTGGCCTTGGCTCTCCTGAAACTCACTCTATAGACAAGACTGGCCTTGAACTCACAGAGGTCTGCCTGATTCTGCCTCCTGAGTGCTGGGACTCAAGCTGCGTACCATCATTGCCCAGCGTGGCCATTATTTCAATTGTAAATAATCTGCTTTGCTTACACCCACAGCACACAGGATTAGACGTGGGGTAGAAATGTACATGTTTCCCCAGACCCACAAGCACAGCATACCATCCTTCTCCCTCCGTTCTCCTGAGTTTGCTGGCTTACAAAGAGCAAATGCCTGCAACAACGGCTGTCTCCGTGAGGCCCTCAATAAATGGCAGCTGCCATCAATTCATCATCCTTAATTATTTGCACTGAATGCTAACGAAGCTGAGTTGATTAAGAAGAATTCTGAAATGATAATTGCATGAAACCCTCTCCACAGTCACAACTACAGAACTGAAAGCTAGATTCAAGCGGCAGAGAAGGCTCAAAAGGCATGGGATCTTCCCCTGTGCACCTCTTGAAAACACCCAAACTTTCTTAGCTCCTTCACCCTTGAGTTTAGCCCGGTGCTGCTGATGTTGTTGATAAGAATAATGGGTATGAGAATGTGATGGCTCTAAAAATAGTTCACTTCTGTGGAGTCTTATGGAATGAGGGCCAATTTAAAAAGAAAATAGAGCTGAAGAGAGATACTTTTAACCACATCCTAATAAAAGGGAGTTGAGCAAGATGCTGTGGTTCCTGGAACAGGATCATCTGTTTGTAGGACAGTTGCCTAGGGAGTATTGCTTGCATCAAAAGATGCTGAAGGACAAGTCTCTGATGAGATATTGCACAGTGGTTAAGTCACCACTCCTTGGTGATTTGGCAAAATAAAGTGTACAGAGAGAAATGTTGTGTGGATTGCCTATCGGCCATCCTGGATTATAAATTCCATGAATGGCTGGTGTTTCAGTCCAAGGCCTGGGGCTGTGGTTCAAAGCCCGTGATGAGAGGTTCTGCTTAAAGGCTGTTTACACAGCCAGGATATAGAGCCAAGAGTACAATGTGTTTAGTGATACTCTCTTCGAGTAGATAGATAAGATGCTCATTGGTAAATACTTCTCCACTACGTCCTTTAAAAGTCATTTTGAGCAACTGAGGTTCCAGCCCCTGGCAGGATACATACCAAACTTTATCATACATATAAAAGCTGATCAATGGAACTGTAAAAGGTGAGAGCTTTAAATCACTCTGTGATCACAGCTGTGGGCATTTCCTTTGCCTTTCTCATTAAGTCAGGACAGTCATACAATTACTGAGCTTTTTATACTATGGGAAAAGAACAAGAAAAAAATAAAACAGAAATAAATAGTTGGCAGGGGGATTGGTTTAAATTGCTATTTTTTTCTTGCCAAAAGAAAAACCTAGTTTCAAGTATTAACTGTAAAATGTGTTGCCATTTTCATTTTTAAAATGTGATGTGATGGACGTGTAAGGATGCATACAGATAGTCCTTTTACTGGCCTTGACGCTTCAGATTTGCCATTTTAAACTGTAATTTTATTTTCTATGAAATTATTTTCAGTGTTGATGGAAGAAAACCCTCAGACAGTGAAACTTAATAATTTGCCTTTCCTGTAAAACTTTTTTTCATTAGACCGATCTCACTTTATATATAATAAACAAAGATTTTAAAGATGTTGTGTGGCCAGCATGGCATGGGGGAACGTTGCTTTTGTTCTTAGATATGATTACTAAAGCAAGCTAGTGTTACTGGGAGTGGATTTTATTGTTATCGTATGTCATTTGCACAAAATGCTGGGTTTCCTTATGAGTCTTGGCATGCATGAGATTTCCTTTCTACCATTCTCCTCTCTGCTATCCTTTCTTTATTTTTTCGGTTGTGAGCCTAGTCTTTGATGGCTGAGCCATCTCTTATAGAAGCCTCCATGGAGTCACCTGTTCCCATTTTCTGGAGTGCTCTTCTCTCACCTGTATGGTCATCCTTCCCAATAATGAGCAGTGATCTTTCCTGTTTTGTGCAGTCCCCTTTTTCTTTCTTTGGACTGCCTTGCCCTTGGTATGTTTTTTATTGATATTTATTGAGCTATATATTTTTCTCCTCTCCCCTCCCTTCTTCTCCCCTCCCCTTCAGCCCTCTCTCATGGTCCCCATGCTCCCAGTTTACTCAGGAGATCTTGTCCTTTTCTACTTCCCATGTAAATTAAATCCGTGTATGTCTCTCTTAGAGCCTCTTTGTTGACTAGGTTCTCTGGGATTGTTAATTGTAGGCTGGTTTTTCTTTACTTTATGTCTAAAAGCTACTTATGAGTGAGTACACATGATGGTTGTCTTTCTGGGTCTGGGTTACCTCACTCAGTATGGTGTTTTCTTGCTCCATCCATTTGCCTGCAAATTTCAAGATGTCATTATTTTTTTTCTTCTGTTTAGTACTCCATTGTGTAAATGTACCACATATTCCTTATCCATTCTTTGGTCGAGGGGCATCTAGGTTGTTTCCAGGTTCTGGCTATGACAAACACTGCTGCTATGAACATAGCTGAGCATATGTCCTTGGGGGTGTGATTGGGTGTTCTCTGGGTATATACCCAAAAGTGGTATTGCTGGTTGACCTTGATATGTTAGTGATTAATTGTATGTGAGGTTTCTTTAGTGAACTCTGTAGAAAAGCAATAACATATTGCACACATAAAAGAAGAAAAATGTAAAAATAAAAAGATAAGTGAGGATCTTTGTATTTTGTATTTTGAAATCCTTCCTTTTGCATTTCTTTCCATTTCTCAGAGCAGCTCTTAGATTCAGATCTGAGGATGGTCGGTAGAGCCAGCAGAGGGTAGCTGGGGGTTGATGTGATTTGGACAAGTTTCTCCTTGACTAAGACAAAAAACAAAATGGCAATTTGAGGATAACAATCTCCTCCAAGCTGCAGCATTTCAAGAAAATTATATGTGGAAAATGGAAGGTGTTAACTATTTTCCTGGCAGCAGAATTCAATAGATATTTGATGGGCTATTAAACCCTTCTCTCGGCATTGCTGTTAGAGCACTGGGGTGGAACCCAAACAAAAACTTCGTTAAATAATCTTCCGAAAGTAAAACCATGTTTTCGATGTTCTGTGAGCATGTAATACTATTGCATGTCTGTCTCACTATCCCAAGAACTTGGAACTTCAAAATTCTTGTCAGCACTCATGACGAATGGATCTGGGATACTTGGAGTACAGTCATCTTGGGAGCAGAGGATAATTTCTGCTTCTGGGAGAGTTGGTTAGAGTTCCAAGGAGAATTGTTGAGAGTGGAATTAGAGATTGAAGTCTAGAGTTTATGAAGTTCTGGACAAGATCTACATGAAAGAGATAAAAAGAGGTGCAAAGGTTGCAACCCTCACATCTACAGACTGAGGAGAGAGGGAATCAGAGGAGATTCCCATGTAAGAGGAAGACAGCCAGTAAGGCTGGTGTTCAGACACCCTGTGGTTGTCATAGGAAGCAGAGGATGTGGGCCAAGGTAAGAGGATCACTCAATCCTGTGAGTTAAAGGGAAGCCTAGGCAACATATGCAGACCTGCCTATAATTCCTTTTTTAATTAAATATGGGAGATGAATAGCATGGACATATGCTATTGCGTGGCCCAAGGGAGAAGGACATGGACGTCTGTTTGAGAGTCAGAGAAAGTGCTGAAACCCTGGGCTTGAGCAGGAAAGAAGTGTTGGGCTTCTCTGCACATGGGAAGGAGTGGGACACAGAGGGAAGAGCAGACAGTCTGATCTTCCAGGTGGGGTGTAGGCGTGTACGTGGACGTACAGCTGGTAAGGATGGGGTCCTTCTTTTCTTTTCTTTTTACTGTGTGAGTCCTGCCTCACACACAAGTGGTTTCCTCCTGCTCTTTGATTTACTCCTTCTTTCATATGGTCATGCTCTATCTTCCTCACACTAGCACGGAGGGGCTGTGAGACGTGGCAGCACGCACTGGGCTCACTGGAATGAATATCCAGGCTCCCCTTGGTAGTCTGTGTGGGCTGTCTTGAAATGGTGGAAATGTGTAAGAGGGAAACACAGATAGTTATCCTTTGCTTGTTTGTGAACATGGCTTCTCAGTTCAGAAAGTGTTTCTTAGTCAGAAGTGTTTCAATCATTTTTCCAATGATTCTCAATCTTCCTTAGTGTTGGAAGTCAGGCTATTTAAGGGCATATATCTTGAGAGTAGAGATTAATACCTGCATTACCATAATGCCCCTTGGCTGCTTTCACAGCAGGATACCTGAGTGGGTGTCCCAGGGTCAGGACCAAGTGGCCCAAAAGTACTTCTAAACTGGCTGTATGGGAAAGGGACTCGGATATATGGTTTTTCTTTGGCTGTGGTTTTTTTTTTGTTGTTGTTGTTGCTTTTATTGCTATTCATGCCTGTTGGGGTGGAGGGAATGTATTAATCAGCGTTCCCCAGAGAAACAGACCTCAGAGGGTCCACACACATATACTACAGACTTCTGCATGGCATACATAAAATTGGCTCACCTGATCAGGAGGTTGAGATGTCTTAATCTGCATCTCAAAGAAGACCCACCAAAGCCTGTAGGGAACTGAGGAAGAGGGGGCAGAAAAAAATGTAAGAGCCGACAGATGGGAAGAAAGTAACGAAATGCTGCCCCTTAGACATGCCGTGGCTTCTGTACATATCACCTCATTGAAGCTGCAGTTGCTTGCACAAAACCAAGCCAGTTAAAATCCTAGCCTAGTTGGGGTAGGAGCCCCAATGGCCCACCCTTGATGGAGGAGCTCCTGGCAGCTCACCAGCTCATGGCTGCTGATGGAGGAGGAGTCACTCCTTTGGGGATGCGGGTGGTAGTAAGTTGCCCACACCCCAGTGAAAGGTTCTACACCCATGGACATGACCAGTCCTAATTGGACTTGGGATTATTAATAACACAAGAACAATATGTAAAGTTGAGAGATACAATGAGGAGTCCTAGGAAGAGCTAGGTGGAGGTAGTGGTAGACGGGTCATTATCAAAATCCATTGTATACGTGCATGAAATTTTCAAATAATAAAATATGGATGGACTGAAGAGATGACTCAGTAATTAAGAATACTGTTCTTCCAGGGGTTGTAGTTTGATTCCCAGCATCCACACAATGGCTCACAAGTGTCTGTAACATAACCCAAATGCTCTTCTGGCCTTTCTGGACACTTTATACTTTTGGTACACAGACATACATGCAGGTAAAACACCTTTATGCATACAATAAATAAGAAATGAATCTATAAAGACTTGTTTCAAAACTAAAATATTGTTTTTGAAAGAGTTTGCCAGATAAATCCCAATCCATGGACAAAAGATTAACGAATCCCAACTGTAACTAGCAGATCAGGTGTAGATTCTAGAAGACTAATGAGAGTGAGAAGCTGAAGAGATGGCAGTTAGAATGCCCAGTCGTGAGGACCAGAGGCCAAATCCTGGCATTCATATCGCAGATGTCTAGAATCCGTCTCTGAGGGACCCCACATCCTGTTCTGACATCCATATATTCACAGTTGCCTATGACTGCAGACACCCACACACACACACATACACACCCACATGCCCACAGACACACATACACATAGACCTAAATAAATAAAATTTTAATTGAAAGAAAAGTAAAGGGCACTATGTGTGCAGAATAATACTCCCTGAGCTGGAAGTACTAGGAGGGAAGAGGGTGGGATTGTGTAACGGAGGACTATGGCAGCAGCTCCCTGTCTCTGCCCAGTGCTCTGCCTGTCCCCTCCAGTGCTGATATGTGCTTTTCTCCATCTGAACGTTTTCTCACCACACACATGCACACATACAACTGCACCTTGTACATTTCTAACCTATAAGCCAAGCGATTAACAGGTTTACCAAAGCTCTCCAATCAACACCAAAACAATGCCCACCAATGCCTTCCCATGGGCTTATTGGCATGAAGTAACTAACTAGACAGTGTCCGTGAATGTTCAGGTTTGCACAGTCTGGCCTTTTCCTCTCTCGACTAAAGGTCAGAGGTCAAAATTCCCAGCTGTGAATCTTCCTGATGAACCATAAGACCCATGCAAAGGCAGCAATGCCTGAAATATAACAACTGCCTAGTTGCTGAAGACACCAGGAAGAACCACACTTTGAAAATCCATACTCAATAAGGCCGGGCGATGGTGGCGCACGCCTTTAATCCCAGCACTCGGGAGGCAGAGACAGGCGGATCTCTGTGAGTTCGAGACCAGCCTGGTCTACAGAGCTAGTTCCAGGACAGGCTCCAAAGCCACAGAGAAACCCTGTCTCGAAAAAACCAAAAAAAAATGCAGAAAATCCACACTCAAGGTGCACAGGGTCTCTGGTCTCTGTGTACAGTGACACCCTCCTTCCTCAGATTTTCAGCGGTGAAACTAGGAGTCTCTCCCATGCGTCCACATGACGGCTAGATTTCAAGGGGCTGGCTTTCAAGGCCAGCCAGAGAAATATTTTTCCTGTAAGTTCTTATCTTCACCTTTTATCAGTGTATAAATGGTATACAATGCACTGCTTCTTTGAAAACGCAAGGCTAAGGAGACAAGCTGTAGCTGTCATCTTCACTGTACAAATGAGCATTGACCAATGGGGATAGGATGGGAGAGACAGAACCAGTGGGATGGGAAGAAGGAAAGATTTAAGGAATTATTTCATGCAAATATGGAGTCTGGCAGATTCAAATCCCCAGGCTGAGTACAGGCTTGAGCCAGCACGGGAGTAAGCCAGTTCAAGTTAAGAGGCTGTGCATCATACACCTCCCCTTGCTTGGGGAATCTTGTCTTTTCCCTGTGGAGACCTTGAGCATTGTGCGTAGACAAACTGCTTTACTCAAAGTCCACCAAGTTAAATGTTTATCTGAAACAAACTTTGCAGGAAGATCCAGAAGAATATACAATCATGTATTGGACACTGAAGCCAAGCCAACTTGGCATTTGAATGCTTAGGTTTTAAACACTGAAATGGGGGCCAGGGTTGTAACTCAGTGGTAGAGCAGTTGTACAGGGCTTCAGTTTTGTCCTTGGCACTGTATTAAAAACACTAAACATGAAAATCTATTCCATTCTAAGTATTTGGAGAGCTATAAAATCCATCGTGCCAACTTTCAGACTCCAAGATCAAAGGGCTGCCATTGGCTGTGGCTTCTACCGACTTCGCTTTCAGCATAGGTAGCTCCTTATGCTGCAGCTGCTCACATGATTCAGTCCAGCTCTAGTTTAATGATGTGTCATTTAAAAAATTACACATGGCTTTCCAGGGCAGTGTACTTTGAGATGAGAGCTGGCATAAACTAAAGTGTCTTCTTCGTGTGTGTCATGGCGGTGGCAGGGGTGTGCTCATGTGTGTATTGTACTTCAGAACATCACAGCATCCAGACCACTGCTCTCTGTTGCCTGCCTCGTCATTTCTTGTCAGCACTGAGATGAAAATGAAAACAGCATGGTAAAGCTGATACCAAAACCATTGTCTGTCTCTCTGTAACCGTGCGGAAACCCACAACTCTGTGGTTTCTGAGTTATACTCACCCGTTAATCCTCAAGTATCCACAGCTTGTAACAGGACACTCGTGGGGCCAGGGCATTGACTCCCTAGGGACAGACAATGGCTCTGCTATGAGTAACATCTACAGCCATGGCCCAGATTACAGGAAAGAGTTTCATCAGTTTGAGGCAACTTGTATAAATAAGACTTCCCGGGAGAGGGTAGAAGTCAATTTCCAAACTGCCGCCATGGATCGGACATAGTCAGCAGGTCAGAGACACACAGAGAGCTGTTACTTATACAGACCCACATTTCCAAACTGCCATGTGATTTGTTGGCTGTCACATGAGGACCAGGTAAATACGGTCATCGAAAATGGAGCTGTTTATGTGAGAACATTTAACGTTCACGTCTTAGTGACCATGTAATTCTTCATGCTGATATTTCCAAATCCAGGTTAATCAGCTGTGAGAATGCAAACCCAGGCTGTGTGGACTTGTAAGAGGGACACAGATGCTGTGTGGAATTTGGTTTGTGTTCTGACAAATAAAGAGGGCAGAGTAAGACACTAGTTAACCACAAAGCTGGGCAGTGGGGGCCCACAACTTTAATCCCAGCAGAAATGCATTTGATAAAATTGACACACACAGTTCCAAAAGCCAGCAAGTCTGAACTCTATGAGGCAATGTAGTTGGTTGGAGATTCAGGCAAGAACTGTGGCCCTGAGTCAGAAGACCAGAAACCCAGACACATTTCTACTTTATAGGTTGGAGGTGGGATTCCTTCTTCAGAGAACTAAGTCTTTGCTCCAAAGTCCCCCCAGTGAGTAGATTGGGCCTGCCTACATAACGATTCCAAACAACTGGGCAGGATAGCCACACTGGTGGCTCATAGCAGTCACCATAGGGATGGAAAGGGTAGCTCTGAGGCAGGAGATGCCTTCTGCCTGTCTTTAGAGACACAGCTCACTGTCAGCACCAGAAATCTGGGTCACATACGTACACACACACACACACACACACACACACACACACATACACACACACACTGCATGGATTGCTTTTCTTGAGACCTATGGAAGAGATTTCTTAGCCTTGACTATTGTCTACTACTTTATGCTTTTCTTGATTACTTAGAGTCTTCATGGTTGATTTGGTCCAAGAGACAAAGCGTTAAGACATGAGCCATCCAAGTGCTTATGCCAGTTCACTTGGGGGTAAAGGTTGCTGAACTTCCATGCATTTATCTGTCTATTCTTAGAACATGCACACAGTGTTTTAGGGACAGTTGTCCCTTAGTGTTCATGAAGAACTGGGTCATGATAGATACCAAATTCTGTCATGTAAAATGAGAAAAGTATACATCCAGAAAACCATCCACATTTTCCTGTGTGCTTTAATACTTATAGAGTAATGTTAATTCTACATGAAGAGTTGTGTACTTTATTGTTTAGGAAATATTGGCACAAAACCCTCTACATGTTTAGTGTTTATTTGATCTAAAATCCGTTCAGTGAGATCATGAGACCCAGAGAGGTGCCAACTGTACATTATAAACCACAGCTTAGATAGGCTAGAAACCCTTCTAAATTATTTACTTTTGTTACATTTATTGGAGAGGGACACATGCCATGGGCAGAAGACAACATGTGGAAGTGAATTCTCTGCTCCCCACTGCGTGGGTCCCCAGGATCAAACTCAGGTCATTAGACTCATGGAGCCATCTGTGCAGACCCTAAATGACTTACATTTTAATCATGTAAATACGCCTTCTTTCTGAGGTTTCAGCAAGAGCATCATGATGAAATATGTATCATTAATGGGAAGGGAACACAGGCACTGACGGACCGTGATTCAGAACAGGACACAGTTAACACGACAGCAGGAGTGGCTCCTCCCGTGCCAGTAATGATGTTAAACATAAATGGATTAAACTCCTCGTCTCGAACACCTAAGAGATTATTGACGAAGCTGGCAAGAGAGTCTCTGCTGTAGTCTATTTTAGCTCCATGTACTTGGACACTTGATTTTCATGAACAAGTGATCCCTTGATTCAAAACAAAACAATCGAGGGTACTGACTTTACAGTCTGAACTTTTCATGGAATTCAGTTCTTTATTGGCATTTCCTCTCATGTTAATCAACTCTTAACAATTTAGCCACAGGGTACTGCATTTTTAAGATTTATTTTAGATTTTTACTGAAGATTTTTTTCTTTTAGATTTATTTTAGATTTTTGCTGAAATTCTGAGTTCTATTTTGGGGGCTAGGGAGATGACTCAGAGGTTCAGAGCTCTGGCTGCTGCTTTTCCAAAGGACCCAGGTTCAATTCCCAGCACCCACATGGTGACTCGCAACTGTCTGTAACTCCAGTTCTAGTGGATCTGACATCCACAGACAGGCAAAACACTAATGCACATAAAATAAATAAATAAATAAATCTTATGCAAAGAAAGTCTCTTAGAAACTTGTCCTGAACCTGATGGTGTAAAAAAAAAAAAAGCCTGCTGTGAGACATGGGTAAGAAGCCACCTCACTGATAGTGAGCCACACACGATCATCCACACACGCCACTGGGAGAGCAGCATGCATCGCCTTGATGAGTTCCTCATCTCACTGATGGTACCATCCTTCCCTGATAGAGAAATTTGTCTGTCTCTGTCTCCTGGCCCCATTGGACCAGTCCTGGATCATTTTCTCATCAAAGATACTTCTTTTGGTCATATTCGCGGGGCCACTTTTACTGTGGGACATGGCGTATTCACATCCTGGGAGTGGAGAACTAAGATGCCAATGAAAACTCCTGTGCTATTGGTCACATGTCCAATATGGACCCAATATATCCACCAACTTGTTTTCTTTACAAGAAATATTGGGTCCACTCGTACCATGGGCTTTTTTCTATAAAGAGACTATTCATTCCTAGGGATCCATAATAATTTCCCCAATATAAATTCTTCTTACCACAAACATACTTTCCTCCAGTTCTGAAAGCAAAACTTAAAATGGGTCCATGGTGGCCCTTCCTTCTGAGAATTCTAGAGGAAAATTTGTTCCCCTGCCTTTCCAAGATTCCAGAGGCTTCCCACATTCTGGGCTCATGCTCTATACTCCATCGCCAATGCCAAGAGCATAACATATTCATTTTCTGTGTGTGCCTCTCTGTCTGTCTCTGTCTCTCTCTGTGTGCCTCCCTGTGTCTCTTCGTGTATTTCTCCATCATCATCATCATCATCATCATCAATCATCATCATCAACATCAATCATTATCATCATCACTACCTTTTATCTTTTCCTCTTTGCTTCCCTCTTATGAAATCGTCTTTCTGTATTTCCTGGCCCCACTAGAGCAGTCCTGGATCATTTTCTCATCAAAGATACTTCTTTTGGTCATATCCGCGGGGCCACTTTTACTGTGGGACATGGCGTATTCACATCCTGGGAGTGGAGAATGGGGATGCCAATAAAAACCCCTGTGCCATTGGTCACATCAGTTTTGTGAATAGCCATCCATTTATTGACAACATAAAAGTTGTTTCCTGATGCACACAAACTCCAAATTGGAAGATATTGCTGATTCCAGATAGAATACAATAGGATTCAAAAGACAATGAACATCCTTAGGTCAAACAATTATTGAAAGTTTAGCACTGGTCAGTGTTTCAAAGGCAACAGATGGTTGGTAAATCTCTCCATGTCAAGCCCAGAGGCAGAAATGCAAAGATGGTTTCCACCTGTTCTTGTGAGTAGAGACAATGGCAGCTGCACATCCTTACTCCTCTCCTGCAAGCACAGATACACCACATGGCATAGTTACTATTGGTCTCCAAAAAATGGATGGACCTCCCTTGCTCTTGGATTGATTGGAAGGATCAACATAGTAAAAATGGCAATTCTACCAAAGGCAATTTATAGATTCAATGCAATCCCCATCAAGATCCCATCAAAATTCTTCACAGATCTGGAGAGGACAATAATCAACTTTATATGGAAAAACAAAAAACCCAGGATAGCCAAAACAATCCTATACAATAAAGGATCTTCTGGAGGCATTACCATCCCTGACTTCAAACTCTATTACAGAGCTACAGTAATGAAAACAGTGTGGTACTGGCATAAAAACAGAGAAGTCGACCAATGGAATCGTATAGAAGACCCAGATTTTAACCCACAAACCCATGAACACCTCATTTTTGATAAAGGAGCTAAAAGTATACAATGGAAGAAAGAAAGCATCTTCAACAAATGGTGCTGGCACAACTGGATGTCAACCTGTAGAAGAATGAAAATAGACCCATATCTATCACCGTGCACAAAACTCAAGTCCAAATGGATTAAAGACCTCAATATCAGCCCGAACACACTGAAAATGATAGAAGAGAAAGTGGGAAATACACTACAACAGATGGGCACAGGAGATCGCTTCTTAGGTATAACCCCAGAAGCACAGACATTAAGGGCAACATTGAATAAATGGGACCTACTAAAACTGAGAAGCTTCTGTAAAGCAAAGGACACTGTCACTAAGATACAAAGGCAACCTACTGACTGGGAGAAGATCTTCACCAACCCCGCAACAGACAAAGGTCTGATATCCAAAATATATAGAGAACTCAAGAAACTAGACTTTAAAATGCTAATTAACCCAATTAAAAGATGGGGCACTGAACTGAACAGAGAATTCTCAACAGAAGAAGTTCAAATGGCCAAAAGACACTTAAGGTCGTGCTCAACTTCCTTAGCAATCAGGGAAATGCAAATCAAAACAACTTTGAGATATCATCTTACACCTGTCAGAATGGCTAAAGTCAAAAACACCAAGGATAGCCTTTGCTGGAGAGGTTGTGGAGGAAGGGGTACCTTCATCCATTGCTGGTGGGAATGCAATCTTGTGCAACCACTGTGGACGTCAGTGTTTCGGTTTCTCAGGAAATTCAGGATCAACCTACCCCTGGACCCAGCAATACCACTCTTGGGAATATATCCAAGAGATGCCCTATCATACGACAAAAGCATTTGTTCAACTATCTTCATAGCAGTATTATTTGTAATAGCCAGAACCTGGAAACAACCTAGATGCCCTTCAATGGAAGAATGGATGAAGAAAGTATGGAATATATACACATTAGAGTACTAAGCTGCGGTAAAAAACAATGACTTCTCGAATATTGGTCTCAAAAGAGCCTAGCCAATGCTTCTCCAGCCCTGCAAGTCAGCAGACACCCTGTCTCTTGGTGCCCAGGGACTGTTGACCATTTTACATTGCTAATGGCTCCTCTTCTAATTTTAATTTGCATTACTGAATTGTAGATGTTTTACTAGCGAGCTCTAGAAAAAAATGTCTTATGAAGAAGGCTATTAGCTGATCTCCAAAGACACCATGGCTATAGAAGTTCCAGCTTCCACATACCAGAATGGCTTCACTCACAGGCCACTGAGTCTCTGGGTGGCAAAGATTACAGCCAGTGCTGTTCTATTCCCTTTGCTTCTTCCCAATGAATGTTTACACATTTATCCAAGTATTAGGAGATTTTTAATTATTAAGCATTGGAAGAATACAGATAAAGCCAGGGGCAACTGTGACTGAAGTGGTCACATTTAATACTTTGAATAGCAACAGGACACCATTCTGGACAGCAACGGCACACCATCCTGGATAACAACAGCACACCATCCTTATAACAACAGCACACCATCCTAGATAGCAACGGCACACCATCCTGGATAGCAACGGCACACCATCCTGGATAGCAACGGCACACCATCCTGGATAGCAACGGCACACCATCCTGGATAGCAACGGCACACCATCCTGGATAGCAACGGCACACCATCCTAGATAGCAACGGCACACCATCCTGGATAGCAACGGCACACCATCCTTATAACAACAGCACACCATCCTAGATAGCAACGGCACACCATCCTGGATAGCAACGGCACACCATCCTGGATAGCAACGGCACACCATCCTGGATAGCAACGGCACACCATCCTGGACAGCAACGGCACACCATCCTGGACAGCAACGGCACACCATCCTGGATAGCAACGGCACACCATCCTGGATAGCAACGGCACACCATCCTGGATAGCAACGGCACACCAGCCCCATTGTTAGCCCAGTGTTGCCTCACAACTTTTTACATCAGTGTATACAACTCTATAGGTTGGAAACCATTTTTACTCAACTCTTTTCCGGTGTGATTTTTTAATAACATTTATTTCTGTATTCCTCTAACAAGCCTCCACTCCCTAAAGGTTCCATAACTTGTTCAAATATCATCACTGGCTGGAGACCAAGTCTTCGATCCATATGTCTATTGGGACCTTTCCAGTTCAAAACCACCACACATCTGTATTCTCCAAGTTATCTCATTGACCCTGGTAAAAATAAATGTCATTAAAATTTCTGTAGCACATGAATATTTCTGTGATAATGGAGAAAATGCTAAAGCAATTCTTACTTTGTCCATTATTTTTGAGCATTTCAATGCTACGTGTTCTGGCTGCTTCCCGGGGGTGGAATGCCACACACAACTCAGTAGAAAGCGAGTGAAATCATTACCTTTCTTCCTTACTGACGCACTCCTGGAAGACAGCACTCCTGAGAGCAGTGGATGCCTGAGGAGGAATGGAGGAGGGCTTATGTTTAGTATTAATTACACAACTGAAGATCAGTTCCCTCTATGATCACAGAGCTGCCTCAAGAGCCTCTGACTCATTGTTGGCTGTGTGTCTTCTGGAGACATCCCTGACAGCTTATGAATCAAACTAATTGTAACTCTTACTTGGTTATGAAAAAAAATGACATGTGCGTTCTTCTAAATGAAGTCTTTCTCACACAAATTATAGGTTGCCACTGTAGATCAGGCAACGTGTATTCTGGATTCTCACTGCTGGAGAATTAGCTACCGAGTGGGGAAATGAGATACTTTGTTTTGCAGTTACACTGAGGTTGAAGACCCCTGTTTTCTGTGTCTAAACATAAGGGTTAGAGAAGTCTTGATTTGCCACAAGTATGGCAAGCAGTTTGCCCTGACCGGGCTCCTTCTTGTTAAGCTGGAGGAAATGAAACTGTAGCAGGTAGTAACAGTCTAAACTCCCATTCAAGTTAGTGGCTAATCTCAACTAGAACTTAGATTTGGTTGAATAAAGCAATCCTGCTGCCCTGCCTACCTTTGGTTATCTTGATGGCAGCCAGACACTTCAATCCCCCACATGGCAAACCCAAGAATACATGAGTGTCAAGCAGAGCTGGGATTCCCAGCAAGACTGGCTAACACCAGGGCTTAGTCTCTTGCTGCCACACTCAGAACTCCTGCTGCTTTGCACCTTTGCCCTGGTGGAGGAAAGTAAGATAAAGCCAGAGGAAGGACCATTCTATGGGTTCAGTCTTCACTACTAGAAACAAACCAAGAATAACCCTGGTTGGAAACAATGGAACCTACAATGTCAAGCAGTCCAGCACTGCGATTTCTTCATGCGAAAGGGGCATGGCGAGACCTAAGCCAGGCTGGGAGCACACTGGGACAGGAACTTCACTTGGATGTTATTCTAGCTCACATGATGGCTGCTTTTTTTCCCCCATTAACTGGGATCAAAATCACAGTCTTGCAGTTGTCTACTTTTAAAAGAATTGCACAAAGAACATGAAGGAAGAAGGGAAGGGTGTGGGCTGTTCCAGTCCACTGAGTTCCAGAAGAAAAAGAAGGGAAGATACTTAGAAACTAGGTAGGGAAGATGAACAGATTAGCATGAAGCTTCATCATGTGTAGGAGATTTATGGGGTATTGGTCCTTGGTGAGCTGGCTACCTCTGATAGAAAAACATACCTAGGACCTGTTCTGCCTCGCTGCAGGTGGCACAGGAGTGCCCCTTGGGATGGTCCAGCCAACTATCTCGCCTTGATCCCACTTCCTCTTTTTAATATGCACAGCCCATGAAAGCAAGCACTTAATATTTTCACTGAGGACAAATGAAGGTAAATTCCCTCCTCCACCTGGAGACTGGGGATGGGAGGGAGGACCTCCTTCCCAACCAAAGCAAGGGGTTCCCTTTGCTCCATTACTTGCTCCCTGTCTTTTCCCACCATCCAGGAAATTCCCTCATCCCTCAGTCAGAAGCTGAAAACCCCTTCTCATTTGTTTTCCTCCAGGTTTGTGGACGCTAGTGAGAACCCCCTGAGTTGGCTGGATCAGTGCCAGTTATGCCTGTTGTCTGTTTTATTGGGATTTCTTTGTTGCCTTTTGTAAATGTTGGCCTATTTGGTTAGATATTGGGAGAGTGGAATTCTACCTTATAGCTTTAATGTGACTTAAATTTGACCATCTATCTTGTTCATATCGTTATGGATACCAGGAAATTGAGCCATAATTATTGGCCATGAAATAGCTTTAGTAAACTCCAAGAATCCATAAGAATATATAAGGAAATGCATCATTCCTGCCTATTGTGGACAGTAACTGAGAGAATTGGTATGAGTGAAAAAGTTAGCATAGAGTGAAATGTCAGGTGGGTACTTTGGGTTATACGCTTGCCTTACTTCAGAGGATGCTGTGTGTGGACTCACAGTACTGAAGGGGGCTACACTGCAACTAACACATTCGAATTCCTTTGTGGTCGGCACTATCCTAAGGTCACAACAAGCAGCAATTCTTTGCATCATACTGTAGCCTTCTAGTAGGGCCCCCTTCATCTCCCTATATGTGAGGACCAAGCTTAGAACTGAGAAAATCCATAGGCATTTGTGAAAATCTTTTTAATCCATATAGATTCTTGCCTAAATAAACTTGTGATAAATTTAAAGTGACCCATCTCATCTATAGGCAACTGCTGAAGCTTACCCTGAGCCCCATTTATTTTAAGAATGACTTGCCAGGTATTAGGTTTTTGTAGGAGGAAACTGTAGAGAGAAACATCACAGTCACCCAGTTCCTGTGAGACCCAGGCCTTCTCTGTCTTATCCTGTGCAGTTTAAGCTTGGCCAAAAGCCAGGGTTCAGATGAAAATGCAGACAGCCTGTGAGTTTAGAATTAGAAACAAGAGGAACTCACAGGATCAAACTGGAGTCCAAGGGAACTCGGCACTTACAGCTGTGGTTTCTGTGTTCCTGGGATGGCTCACAAGTAAAGATGCCAGGCTCTCTGCGGAGGCAACCATCATGACTCTACTAACGTTTTAGAACCATGAAATTGGGAGACTGCTATCCCAGTACGGGAAGTCAAATGACGTGGCCAGTTAGTTTTCCGCTCTTGAAGATTGGTGTGTGTGTGTGTTTGTGCAGGAGGGGGGAGAAACGTGTTACTTGCTTTGACAATGGGAAGTGACAGCATGCAGCCCAAACTGCATGAGAACGTGACAGTCTCCTGACTTCTAAGTCTGCTACCTTGAGACAAGCAACGTGGAGGCTACGTGGCCTAGGGAAGGACACATCACATGATCAGACTTGGCAAACGGAATCAAAGCCTCTGAGATTGCCAGAAGTAACTGCTATCCAGACCTTCACTCGAGCCATTCTGTAGGGCCTGGCCAGGACGCTGATTGAATCCAGTCATCTGATTTAGCCACAACCAAAACAACACCCACCACACACCTGCCGCTTCCCGGATTATGAGAACAGAGGTTGCATTGTTTTCTTTCTATATTTTAGGGGATTGTTTTTTGCAGCAATAGCTGGTGGAAATGCATTCCCAAATGAAACAGGCTCTACGCTCAGCCAGTGTGGGTGCATAGTGTGAAAATCACACACTCTCCCTCAGAAACCACTGCAGAAGATTCAACATCTTATCATACTTCAGCCTAGCATATAGCAAGTCAATACTCTTAACATCTTTGGGGAGATTGATAGATATTTTGGTTGGAATGAGAATCATCAAATTTCTTTATTATGCTAAATGGTTATTCAAATTAATCAATAAATATGGTTTTTAATTGAATCTTCTCGCTAACCATGTCTTTCATCATTCCTATGCTGATCTGAATTTGTGTTTCCTGGCAGAAAATTTGCCTTCTTTTTGCCGTGGCAGGCTTGAGTTCATAAGCTATACATTCCCTCCCCATCCCTCTACACTGCATTCTGGGCTGTGCACACTCCATCCTGTCAGCAGCTGGAGGCTACCTCAGAGGATGCTTGGCCTGCACGCATGGTGGACATGAGCACTCAGGCCAGTGCTGCGTCTTTGGCTCTAGAAAGGTCAGACACCAGAAGCCCTTTAAGGAGACATTGAAAGAACATTAAATCTCTACAGGCCTACAGTTCCGCCACAAATTTACACATGCCGAACAACTAACATAATATCCAACACATGTTTTCAATATGAGTGTGAATATGGCCATGCATGGATGAAGGTTACATACATGCATGTGCAGAACATATTCTCCATGATTTCTTCCTTAGAGAAAAATCAGATGACTTCAAGAATGACTGAAGGTGAAACTCAGGGTATATTCCTATTTCTGTTGCCATATCCAAGGGTGTCTCCCCGTTTTCTCCTGACACGTTGATAACAAAAGACCCAGATCTGACTGCAGAGATTTATTTCACTAGCTCTTGGCTCCCAAGGACTCTGAGGATCAAGAGGGGGCTCTACCTTACATGCTGCATGATGTGTGACAGAGCAGAGGCCAGGAGAGTCTCCTGCCAGCTGCCATTAAAGAATTAGGCAGAGTAAGGAGAGTACACTGGAAATTCCGTTCAAAGTGTCATGAGGCCTGTGGCCCTTCACCCATGCATCCATTGCCGTGTTCGTTCAGCAAATACGTCACATGCCAGGTGCTGGCATCTGTTTTATGCTGGGCACATGATACTGAACAGACACAGTCTGGATGCATGTATACCAGTAAATAGGTGATTCCAGTAGGACTCGAGGGCCATTGATGGGCTGAACCAAAGCAGATGGGTGTGGGAAGAATGGAAGGTGGAGGAATGTTGTGAACTAGTCTGAACAATTGTTTAAAAATAGCTTTAACCGAGGAAGGCAGGTGGAAAGAACATGAAGGTGTCAGTCATTAGGACCCAGAGGAAGGAGGCTCTTCAGGGCAGGCATAGATAGCATGTGACCCAGAAGATCTGGAAAGAGGAGGAAGTAAAGGAGGTGAGATGCGTACAGAGAACCACACCTTAGAACATACTGGGGGTCTGTAGTTTCCTGAACACTAGAAGCATCCAGAGGTGGTGTTAACCAGTCTTGGCTGCTTTCTATCTCAGACAGACCTTCACTTTAAGGAGAAAAGGGGGCCAGAGAGGGACAAACAGGAGAAAATCCACTTGGGAAGTAACTCCTTCATCAGATACATTGCTGGTACCTGAAGAGGAGCATTAAGTCAGTGTCAAGGCAGTTCTGTCCTATGAAGACTCATAAGAAGGGAGCAGATGACTGCAGGTTTATATTTAGGCAACTGGCAGCATGCTCAGCCATTCCTTCAACTGTATTGACAAGAGCATAGCCTGAGCAGGAAGATAATGGCTTCTGCTTGAAAACGATGACAGGGAACCCAGAGAACCCTGGTTTGTCTCCAGCACCTACTCTTTCCTTCCATAAGAACAAGAGCATCTTTCTAGACAAGCATACCCCACCCAGAGTACAGGCGTGCCTCAGCCCTGCTTTGGCTGGGTATGTAGTCGTCTGGGCTCTTGTACGGTACCATGAGGAGAGAAGTAATGAAGTATTTCCCAGCAATGCTCTGGAGAGATGTGCTCTTCCACACTGGAATGAGGGGAAATAAAATTACAGCAGAAGACCATAAAACCCAGACTGGAAAGGAACTGAAGTAAAGAATGGGAAAGACCAAATGTGTCTGACATTCAGAGCAGTGATTGTCAGCTGTTTCGCCCCCCAGAAGACATGTGGCATTTGTCAGGAAGCCTATATTGTCTCCATATGGTGTAAGAGGTCCTTCTGTCTATGTGTTGCTTTTAATGGTTAATGAATAAAGAAACTGCCTTGGCCTGATGATAGGGCAGAACTTAGGTAGGCAAGAAAAACTAAATGGCATGCTCAGAGAAAGGAGGCAGAGTCAGAAAGACACCATGGAGCTGCAGCCAGAGTCAGACATGCTGAAACTTTGCCAGTAAGCCAGTGCCATGTGGCTATACACAGATTAATGGAGATGGGTTAAATTAATATGTAAGGGTTAGCCAATAAGAAGCTAGAGCTAATGAACCAAGCAGTGTTTTAAATAATATGGTGTCTATGTGATTATTTTGGGTCTAAGCTAGCCAGGAGACCAGGAAGTACAAGCTACCTCCTCCAACAAATAAATGTGTCTGATATTCAGAGCAGTGATTGTCAGCTGTTTCACCTCCAGAAGACATGTGGCAATTTGTCAGGCAGCCTATGTTGTCTCCATAGTCACTGGCATCTAGTGCCGTGAAGCCAGTATCGGGGACAGCCAGTGTAGGGGAACATCCAGTGCTAGAGATGATCAATGTTGAGAGACAGCCAGTGCTGGGAATAGCCAACCTCAAGGGACAGCCAGTGTCAGGGGGACAGACGGTGTAGGGAAACTGCCAGTGTCGGGGACAGCCAGTGTCGGGGGACAGCCAATGTCAGGGGACAGCCAGTGTCAGGGGGTCAGCCAGTGTCGGGGACGGCCATTGTCTCTGGCTTCAACATTCTTTAGTAGAAGCACCATTCTCCCATCAAAAATAGAGACTCCATTGTACCCAAGACAGGTGTATGGGATAGTTGGGCACTAGCTGAGGCTGGGTCCCCCACACCTGTACCTACGTACGCTTTGTTTCCTGAGCACTTGTGGGAAGCATTCAGCCACTCACTAACTCTGTGACTTCAGACAGCGACTCCACCCATTTGCTTCTCCTTTGCCTCTTACTAGACACAGGGAGAACAGCAGTACCAAGTTTCCCTGGGTTGTGGGGAGAACTAAACGGGGTAATACTTACAAATTGCTTAGGCCTGGAAGTGGTGCATGGAAAGTATCTATAAATTTTGTTGTATGGAGAATCTTAATCAAGAGTACAGCAACTGGCCTCAAGAAATATGGATCAGAAATCCACCAGGAACTGTAGGACTGCTTTCATAAAAACAGTCTTTCTGTCAATTTCCATTGCAGATACCCTCCATGTGAATTCACAGCTTCCCCCTACTTTTTTGAGCTTAGGTATGTGTGGAGTGGTGTGTGTGTGTGTGTGTGTGTGTGTGTGTGTGTGTGTGTGTGTATGCCAGTACACATGTGTATGGGAACCCACGGTTGGCATCTAGTATCTTCCTTCATCTCTTTCGCCTTACGGACTGAATTGGGGTCTCTTGGTGAACCATTGGACTAGTCTGGCTAACCAGCCTGTGGTGGATCCCTCGTCTCTGCCTTGAGCACTGTAGAAGTACAGGCAGCTGCCCTCCCTCCTGGCTTTCCTGTGGATTCTAGGGATCAAGCTTGTGACTGTCAAGCAGGTTAGCTACTGAGTTATCCCCTTGGACATCCCAGACATTTTTGTAACAGAAGTTAGTATTGGTCCTTAAAGACCTTGTCTTGTCCTAAGTTTCATGTTCTTCTGTTCCTTCATTGACTTTTAACTCCAAGACTTGGCAGCATGGTCCACTGTGGACAAGAATCTGAGCCTCCTGAGGATATGGAGACAGGCACCATGGTCTCAGAGGATATTGGGCAAGGGGCCCTATTGTACAGATGCTGCTGGTCCCTTTCTTTGCTTTGACTGGGCTTCCTTGAGGGCAGGATGCCTGCACTGCACTGTGAGGTCCACATTCAGAAGGATAGGGCTCAAGGCTGGCTGATTGCACACCTGTTGTGTGACTTTTCCTGGGAGGCGTGAGCCAATATCTGTTTACCTCAAATAGAGTACTGAGGACAGAACAGAGAAATGATTCTGCAGTGTGGCTTTAGTGAACCAGTGAGATTTTGGAGCTACTTAGAGGAATTTTGGTGACAGCCTACTCATAGGGATCATGAGCGACTCAGAGGCTGACATACCGCAGGAACACGGACCTCAGCTTGGGTGAGGACTAACGAAAGCTGCAGCCCTGGTGATCTCTGCACAGCTTGCATTCTGCTGGGCCTGTGCAAGAGTCTCCTCCCCTAACAGTTACTGCTACTTATGTAGCCGTGAGGTGGGGCCTTGCAAATCTCTGAGCTTTGTTTCCTGTCTGAGTCCTGTAAGATTCACTTACTTCCTGAGACTTATGAGTTTCCCTCCTTTTATGGAGGAGAAAGAGCTATTGGGAAACCCCTTTGCTTTGTTTACTGTGTAAATTAACACTAGCTGAGAACAATAGTCACTGAAAATCTGAATGTAGGATGACCTGTAAGATCAGGTAGAATGGGATAAATTCTCATGACTTCAGCTTTTCATTGGGGCAAATCTTATAAATCAATTATTCTTGCTTCTTAGTGTAATAGAAGGAGTGCAGATTAATACACCATCACTGCTATGATTGATGGAACCCATAGGGTTAAAAGGGCAGAACTTCAATGCCACCAAAAGCCTATAAGTCGGCAGAAGCAGGCAACTTTGATGAGCCTCAACTTCTGCTCTGAGTGAGGAAAAGAGAAAATGAGAATCTCAGAGAGGTCATACCAGACCTTCACCTTGAAGTCACAGTCACAGGGGGAGGTTCCCTACCTGACTAAGTACATGAAATCTCACCAAGAACAGCTGGGGACATCGTCTATCAAATGACATGGGTTAGCATGCACAGCCTTTACAGGATCATAAGCTTCTCTACAGCTCCATTATAGTGTGGCAGAATTGCCTTCAAATCAAAGTGATCTCCAGGAATCATGGTCTCCCACTCGTACTTGTTGGGCATAGGTAGATTAAAATTCTATATCATGCATGGCTGCAGGTTTACAAAGCCACTGTCTCTCACACTAATGGTCTCAGGAGGAGGCAAGCAAAAGCCTGGTGAGGCCTGCCAGCCCCAGATGCCCCACATGAAGGAGAAGTTTGATTGTTAACCTTCCATAATATAGCATCACCTACTAGCTCTCTGTCTTGGCTGTTAAGAAATTCCCAGATTGTGCTAACTGGAGTAGGAAGACTCGTCCTAAATGTGAACCTCGCCGTCCCTTCGGCTGGGATGTCAGACTGGACACAAAGGAGGGAATACTTGAGACACAGGCCTCATCTGTCTCTGCTTCCTGACTGAGGACACCATGAGACCAGCGGCCACACACTCCTGTTCCCATCTCTTCACCACCATGTTGGGCAGTACCCTCAAATAGGGAGACAAAATAAACCTTTCTTCCCTTACATTGCCTTTCTCGGGTAGTCTATTGCAGCCTTGCAGCAATGTAGGAAAAAGAGCTAACTGAAGCCCTTATCACAGACATCCATTCCATTGGTCCCATTGGTCGTGGCCTGATCAGTGGAGCATAGAGGAGGGTCTGAATGTTCCAGAGCAACTCAGTCTACTGCTAGAAGTTGTACGTCTATAACTACACTCATGTTAGTTAGCTACATCTTATTCGTTAATATATTCAGTTTTGCTTTTGGGAACCCTTCATCAAAGCCCACTTCCTTTTGTTTCTTCTCGAGTTGATGATACCGTGGGCATCCTCACCTGTCCTTTCTCCCAGAGGAAATCAGAACCCAGTGTCCTGACCTACCCGGCAACCCAGGTATCCTGCTTTGGATTTCACTGCCCAGTGTCCAGGAGTGTGGCCAGTCTGCACACATTTTCTCCACAGGGCTACTTAGCCGTCACAGATAGTCCATGGCTGGTGCGACATTGGTCTGCAGATAGGTGACCTTGAGTGATGAGTCACCAGAGTCGGCTTCCGTCTGGAGTGTTTCACTGCTGGCCTTTATGCTAAGTGAGATCTTGATTCTATGTGCAGTCCTTTATGCCGATATCATGTTCCATTATCTCAGACTCGGTGCAAGGCCCCACCCGAGACCTGCCTGCCATCTTCCTCTGAGTGCCGGAACTCAAGTAGTCTTTGTCCTGCTCTAGAGAACACAGCTGTGGCCTTCCCCAGGGGACCTCCACAGTCTCCCAGTAAGGACTGAGCATTTCTCCACCTGATGAGTGATTTCTGGTTCCCTAGGGGCTCTAATTTGGAGAATTGAATTGACAGTTGATGGTAAACAGTTCAAGCTTAGAAATACCAACTTCCCGTCATCAGTGACTATGGACATAATTTACAGTCTGACTTGATGGGTGCTTTCTTCTCTGACGTTATTTGTCTGGAGAGCGATTGCATGCATCCTTTCTCCCTCTTTTTCACAATGTGCTCTCCAGACAGCCTCTGGTCACCGCTTCACAAACCAGAGTGAGTGGAACAGCCACCCACGGTCCAGGTTGGAAGTCTCAGATTCTGCCTTGACATTAGGTTTTCCCTGAGCCACGGCTATGCTGATTTTTTTTTCTGTTGACATAATAGTTAAATTGAAATGAAATTGTGTGTAATTGGGGGTTTTAGTAAGAAAATATGTTATACATGCAAGGAAAAGGCTTAATGGTTGGTGGCAGAGACTTGTGGTTTGCTGAAGAGTACATTGATTTTAATTTGAACGAGGCACTCCAGTCCTCTAGACGATGAAATAAGCAAGCCTATTGTGCTAAATAAAAAATCCATTCTTCCCCAAGTTGTGTTTGGTCATGGAGTTTTATCATAACAATAGTAACCCTGAGTAAGAGCTCCACACACAGAAGTGGACATGCTGGCCAGAATGTCCTTGTCCTTCTCACACTTCTGGATCTGCTCCTCAAGGACCACACAAAAGCAAGATTGTGATTGCAACCTCTTGACTGGCAGCCATATTTAGGGAGGTTATGGAAATTAGGGGAAGTGGAACAAGAGCCTCGCTGGTGGAGAGAAGTTACTGGGGACACTTGTCAGGGAGCACTGGAGCAGCACACAGTTACTGGGGACACTCGTCAGGGAGCACTGGAGCAGCACATGGTCACTGGGGACACTCGTCAGGGAGCACTGGAGCAGCACACGGTCACTGGGGACACTCGTCAGGGAGTACTGGAGCAGCACACAGTTACTGGGGACACTCGTCAGGGAGCACTGGAGCAGCACATGGTCACTGGGGACACTCATCAGGGAGCACTGGAGCAGCACACAGTTACTGGGGACACTCGTCAGGGAGCACTGGAGCAGCACACAGTTACTGGGGACACTCGTCAGGGAGCACTGGAGCAGCACACAGTTACTGGGGACACTCGTCAGGGAGCACTGGAGCAGCACACAGTTACTGGGGACACTCGTCAGGGAGCACTGGAGCAGCACACAGTTACTGGGGACACTCGTCAGGGAGCACTGGAACAGCACACAGTTACTGGGGACACTCGTCACGGAGCACTGGAACAGCACACAGTTACTGGGGACACTCGTCAGGGAGCACTGGAGCAGCACACAGTTACTGGGGACACTCGTCAGGGAGCACTGGAGCAGCACACAGTTACTGGGGACACTCGTCAGGGAGCACTGGAACAGCACACAGTTACTGGGGACACTCGTCACGGAGCACTGGAACAGCACACAGTTACTGGGGACACTCGTCAGGGAGCACTGGAGCAGCACACAGTTACTGGGGACACTCGTCAGGGAGCACTGGAGCAGCACACAGTTACTGGGGACACTCGTCAGGGAGCACTGGAGCAGCACACAGTTACTGGGGACACTCGTCAGGGAGCACTGGAACAGCACACAGTTACTGGGGACACTCGTCACGGAGCACTGGAACAGCACACAGTTACTGGGGACACTCGTCAGGGAGCACTGGAGCAGCACACAGTTACTGGGGACACTCGTCAGGGAGCACTGGAGCAGCACACAGTTACTGGGGACACTCGTCAGGGAGCACTGGAGCAGCACACAGTTACTGGGGACACTCGTCAGGGAGCACTGGAGCAGCACACAGTTACTGGGGACACTCGTCAGGGAGCACTGGAACAGCACACGGTCACTGGGGACACTCGTCAGGGAGCACTGGAACAGCACACGGTCACTGGGGACACTCGTCAGGGAGCACTGGAACAGCACACGGTCACTGGGGACACTCGTCAGGGAGCACTGGAGCAGCACACGGTCACTGGGGACACTCGTCAGGGAGCACTGGAACAGCACACAGTTACTGGGGACACTCGTCAGGGAGCACTGGAACAGCACATGGTCACTGGGGACACTCGTCAGGGAGCACTGGAGCAGCACACAGTCACTGGGGACACTCGTCAGGGAGCACTGGAACAGCACACAGTTACTGGGGACACTCGTCACGGAGCACTGGAACAGCACACGGTCACTGGGGACACTCGTCAGGGAGCACTGGAACAGCACACGGTCACTGGGGACACTCGTCAGGGAGCACTGGAGCAGCACACAGTTACTGGGGACACTCGTCAGGGAGCACTGGAGCAGCACACAGTTACTGGGGACACTCGTCAGGGAGCGCATGGAGCAGCACACAGTTGTCTCCAGAGCTGGAAAAGGTAATTTCTACAAAGAGCCCACCACAGTGCTAGGGAAGTGTTTGCTTCCTGCAGGGCCATGGACAGTTCCACTGGTACAGTAGAATTGGTTTCTAGACGATGAAATCGAGGCTCAGGTGCCCATGCTTCTGTTAATGGCAGCAAAAAGGCTGGAACTCACACCTCCCCACATCTTCTCCCATCTCAGGGCTGCTTCTGCTCCAAAGGGCGTTCTCCATTGTATATAAAAACTGTAACTGCTTTACTAAAGTGGGCAATCAATAAGCATGCAACAAGACTTTTCAAATAATAAGTATTCAGTGTGATGTGCTTTAATGAACTGGTCTGAAGCAGTACTTACAAGGGCCCTGGGAGGCAAACTTTGCGAGACAACGGGAGAGAGCAGCAATAGCACCATGGCCAGAATGCAGCTCCAGGGATACACCGGTGATGGGAATCAGCAGAAGGCATCCATTCTCTCAGTTGTGCAGGCCTGACCCTGGCTGAAAGATGAGGTGTGCTCTAGTGTGAACTGGAAGCTCCTTTTCACACCCCCTGTGGGTGTCTTCTAAAGGCCAAGTCTGGGTGGGACCTGAGCTCTATTCATGTTACAGGGCAATGTTAGATGAGACAAGATCTCCCTTTACAAGTGTGCGATGGAGCCACCTATGGCTCTGCACCGCTCTAGAATCCAGGTTTCTGATAGGCCCTTTCAGTTGGGAAGAGGAGAGATATGGTACTTAACATCCCCCCTGCACGTTCACTGGCTTAGTGTCCTGATCGGATTCAGCTGCATTTAAAACAGTTGTTAGAAGAATTCTGAAGTAGAAAAGTTTAAAATTCCAACCATCCAGCATAGACAGAAGAGGGGCTCATGAGGTCTCATCCCTATCTGAGAGCTCTTAGCAGCTGACATCTCTTTCAGGAGAGAGAGTCCATTTCTGTGGGGGTGTGGCCCCTCAGAGGTTGTCCATGCTCCAGTGATGGCCCTACAGATGTGCACATACAGTTGTCCATGCTCCAGTGATGGCCCTACAGATGTGCACATACAGTTGTCCATGCTCCAGTGATGGCTCTACAGATGTGCACATACAGTTGTCCATGCTCCAGTGATGGCTCTACAGATGTGCACATACAGTTGTCCATGCTCCAGTGATGGCTCCACAGCTGTGCACATACAGTTGTCCATGCTCCAGTGATGGCTCTACAGATGTGCACATACAGTTGTCCATGCTCCAGTGATGGCCCTACAGATGTGCACATACAGTTGTCCATGCTCCAGTGATGGCTCTACAGATGTGCACATACAGTTGTCCATGCTCCAGTGATGGCTCTACAGATGTGCACATACAGTTGTCCATGCTCCAGTGATGGCCCTACAGATGTGCACATACAGTTGTCCATGCTCCAGTGATGGCTCTACAGATGTGCACATACAGTTGTCCATGCTCCAGTGATGGCTCCACAGCTGTGCACATACAGTTGTCCATGCTCCAGTGATGGCTCTACAGATGTGCGCATACAGTTGTCCATGCTCCAGTGATGGCCCTACAGATGTGCACATACAGTTGTCCATGCTCCAGTGATGGCTCTACAGATGTGCACATACAGTTGTCCATGCTCCAGTGATGGCCCTACAGATGTGCACATACAGTTGTCCATGCTCCAGTGATGGCCCTACAGATGTGCACATACAGTTGTCCATGCTCCAGTGATGGCTCTACAGATGTGCACATACAGTTGTCCATGCTCCAGTGATGGCCCTACAGATGTGCACATACAGTTGTCCATGCTCCAGTGATGGCCCTACAGATGTGCACATACAGGCCACACTATTTGGACTCAGGAGACCGTGAAAGGAAAATGAAGAGGTTATGAATTTGGGAGGAGGACATAGGAAGGTCTTTGAGGACTTGGAAGGGCAGAGTGGGATAGAAATAGTAAAAATATTGGTAGTAAAAATGTGTGAAATTCTCACATAGCACATGAAAATGTAAAAATTTTTATCCAAGTAGTTTATTGTTTGCTTGAAAAATGAGTTAGCTTTAAATGTTTACTGTCTTCCCAGTTCACTACACGCAAGCCCTTTACCCACCGAGAAACGGCACTGAACCCACTGTCTTTGAAGTATATTTTAACAGCATTCTTCAAATTGTATTTGGAAGAGGGAGGTGTGTCACCACCCAGCTGTGAAAACCAGAGAACCCGTTCCTTCCTTCCACCATGGTCTCAGGGACCAGACTGCCGTCGTCAGGCTCACAGAACCGTGTCAACGCCCCACTCCCGAACATTCCTCTGTGTTCTAAATCCACAGCGATTCTTTAATACAACAAAAGAGTCGGGTCTGTTTTACATAACATATGAATTTCATCTTCTGCAGTTTTTCAGTACATTTTTTAAAAAGTTGGTCATTCGTCTACATTTCGGATTTAAAATAGAGATTGTGACTTACATTTGGTTGTTAAATAAGGCTTGGAGTGGGAGAGAAAAGCCACTATATTTGATTCTCCATTTTTGCTCATGAAATCTGTGTCCCCAAGAGGGATTGGCTTGGGGTATAGCATGCTTCATTACAGAATATGGAACAAAGACTAAGCCAAGTGGGCCCCACATAGAGGATCTGAGTTCAGTCTGTAGGTGGTCTCAGAAAGTGGGATGAGGGACTGGGGTTGCCAATGAGTGAGAGAATGGGCGCTCCTGAGGCCCTTTAGAGGATCCCTGGAAACAGAAGCAGGTGAACATGGGAGATCACTGAGACCCGAGAGACTGAACATGGAAAGGAACGAGCTACAGTCACTACCAGGAAGGAGATGGGCCACTCTTGAGCAATTGTTGTGTACCGTTTGACCTTTAAAAGTGGAAAAAAGGCAAATTTAAAGGAAATTCCTGTGTTTTTAAACTCAAGCTTTTCTTAGAAACTCACTTTTACTAAGATCTAACACTGTGGCCACCAGAAGGGTCCTGTTAACTAAGAGCCGAGGGCCCACCCTGGAGCCTGCAAGGTACCAAGAAACATCAGTTTTCGAGAGCCATGGCTAGGAGATCATACTAACATAGGGGAGTCTACTGGTTGTTTTAAATGCAATAGTTTAACATTTAAATTATTCTATGTTGACTTTAAACTTTCCATGATTGCCCTTATGTGATTCTTTCCTTGCAGAGAGTGGGAAAATGCCCCCTGACTAAGATGGGTATATACGGAAATCAGAGTTGGCTCGCATGCTAGGGTTCACTTCTAGTGTGTTCACTAATGCAGAAACCAAAAACCCACAGAAAGCTCATGCGCTCTGGTGCTCTTAGCTTCTTCTGGATGGTGCTTCACAGAAACTCCCACTTCCGACTCCATTTTCACAGTAGTTGGTGATCACCAGAGGAGACAGTGTTTATCATAGAGGAAATGAAATATTGGAAAGTATTTGGCTTCCTCTTTCAGGGAGTGTGGAATATTAGCCGCCTTTCCCAAGTGCAATGAAGCTTGTGGTTTATCACACACATGAACGGAAAGGTGAAATGAATGTTTTTTTATCTCACGTTGTCTGTTGGTATTTTGGGTTTTTAATATTAGTCCTGCTTTTCTATTTTAGAATCAAAATAGATGAATAATATCCTTGGGGAAATAACTTTGTCTTCTTTTATTACCCATGTGGAAAACTTTTATTGAGAGTTCAGTAAATAAGAATATAATGATATGGCCCGACCTCTGGAAGAGTTACGGTTTTTTCCATCAGAGGAGCATGGCTTCCCAGCCAGGCAGCCTCTCCCATCACTGTCTGAAGTGTGCTGCCCTTTCTCCCCTTCCTCGCAGGAGCGCCTTCTGCTTTCCCTGCTGCCAGCTCACATAGCCATGGAGATGAAAGCTGAGATCATCCAGAGGTTGCAAGGTCCCAAAGCTGGCCAGATGGAAAACACTAACAACTTCCACAACCTGTACGTCAAGCGGCACACCAACGTGAGGTACGGTGCACCGGGCAGGCCCTCAGCGGCATGGGGAGTCGGGCGCCACATCACACAGTAACTGCCTGTCCTTTGATGGTACAGTGGGGCCCACTCCTCTTTCCCTTCTGATGTCCCTCGGAACCTTCGCATTGGGGTGATATAATTTAATCTGCTTCATTCATTGGGTTGATACATAGTTTGTAAACTTTCTGTCTGTGATGGAGAGGAACAGAGAAGAGGTGGATGGTGAGGTCTTTTTTTTTTTTTTGAGAACCCCCACAGTCAGACTGCAGTATAATCCTATGAGTGTCCATGAACTTTTTAGACACAATGGTCAACCCTCCCAGGTGTGTTTCCTGGCTACAGGGCCTCCATGAAGCCAGCACTCCAGGGAGGCTGGATTATTGGGTTGACCAACTAGTGGCAACGGCCACAGGGTCCTGATGCAAATCTTTATATTTTTTATGGCAATAGCTGCTTTATCAAGACAGACATTGTCGTAAGTATATCCCCTAGAGAGTCATCCCTAGAATTATAGTGCTCGGAAGCCAGCAAGCTAACACTATGGGATTCTAGGCAAGAGGGAAGATGTATGAAACATCTAATACCCCTGATGTAGAAGGTGACATATAAGGCCCCTCCCTTCAAGCTGGGAAGGAGACTCATTCCTTTATCCCCATCCACAAGCCACCGCATAGCTAGTGTTCCTCTCTTGTTCTCTCCATCCCAGGTACCTCCTTCAGAAATTTGTTCTCTCAGGCACTCATTGTGATGATGCCAGGCTTTCTGTTAGTCCCCATAGTCCTCTGCACATATACCCGGCTGTATCTGTGAAGCTTTGGTGGTAATCTTTAGTGTCAGGGAAGATTCTTGAATCATACTTCAGTATATCTGGGGTCACAGATATGTTTATCTGAACATCAGCTAGATGTGGGCCAAAGCCTCTTCCCCAAATCTTGACTCTCAACCCCGGCTGGGGAGCATCTGCTAGAACTGGAACCCAGTCTGTTCTCCAAATCTGGATTATCATCACAGGCTGCTGTCTCCCGGGCCAGCTGTTTTAAATCAAAGTTTTGAAATCCGAGATGAAACACACACTTTACTGAAACGTAGATGCATAGCTCATTTGGCACCAGATCTTACAAAAAGGTACCCAGAGCCGGCGACATGCCCGACCCAAGTATAGGTATAAATAAATAAACAATAAGAAACGCGTTTCACCAGACAGTACCTAAAGGAGAAACACTGGTGACAGGATGGGAATTGTGGTGAGAAACACTGAATGGGTGAGGGGAGAAACTAGGTCTATTTAAAGAAAGTTATGGCCCATTAAGCAATAAAATTGTTTAAAATCCCTGTTTGCCTGTGGCTGTGTAAGCATTTCATCTATAAAGTTAAGGAAGCAAGAAGTTAACACTTGTGGTGTCTGGGGGTGTGCCATTCAAATGCTTCCTCTCGCCAGCTTTCCGCCTCCCAAACTGCTGCAGTCCCCTCCCACTGCAGGAGCTGATTGCAAGGCATTCATTTGGGTAATCAAAGCCTGCAAAGGAAAGCATGGTGGCGTAGCAGTCACTGGACATCTTGATGGACAACATGGCACCCTCAAGCAATGAATGAACCCCTTATACCACCTGTGTTACATGTCATTTTTTGTTTACCAGAACACCCCAAATTTAGTGGCCTAACACAGACATTAGCATCTCACAGCATCCGTGGGCTAGAAGTTTAAGAGATGTTTGTCCAGATGTTTGAGGCTTGGACTCTGCTGTGAAACTCAGGCCAGGTGTTAGATACAGCCGCCAGAGGACCTGCCTTCTTTGTGGCTCCTGCCCTCCGTGGATGGTTCACATGGGGTGTTAGCTAGAGGCCTCAGCTCCTCTGGTCCTCACCATCAGATGCCCGGACATCCTCATAGCATGGCGGCCCAATTCTGCCAGCACAAGGAATCCGTTGCTGGGCATCCAGAGAAATCAACTGTTTGCCTCCTAGCTCTGCTTTGGTGTCCATTAGACATGGGGCTTATTCCTACTAGAAGCATTTCCTAGCACTAATGAAAATAATAATTTCTCTATTGAGGACAGCAACTGTTGGTGTCCTTCTGACCCTTGATCGCCTTTCTCTGGATCTTTCCCAGTCGTTCCTAAGCAAGCACAGACACAACATTGGAAAACAAATGAAAGCAAAATAAAAACAAGTGTATTTTTGCATAATCCTACCTATCAGCCAGTCTGAAACTACATCTTTCCTACATAGCTCAGGACACAAAGAATTTTTCCTCACTCTGATTGGTTTCCCTTGTCCTCAACTTCCTAACTCTGGTGTGAATCCCCACCAAGCCACAGACCTAATTAATACCAACTTCCCCAGGCCAGCTCTCCTGTCTCCAGATCTGTGTAATTCTTCTGTTCCTTGTTGCGTTGGCCATGCAGGCTGCAGGCCCTACTGAGAGAACACGTCAGTCTTCATACCGATACAATCTTGATGTTTCCTTTTCTTTCCTGAGTTTATCCTCATCTGTAAATGAGCGATATTGTTACTCTTGAGGCTCCTTGTGCTCTTTCCACTCTCCCAGGACGTCACTCTCTTTGTAAGACATGGAACCCAGCCTGTGCTCATTCACCTAGCGGGTGACTTAAGGTAACAACAAAACCAACAAAGATAAAGTGGTCTTCTTCCTGGGCAAGCTCACGATCCATCTGAACCTAGATTCCAAACACAGTTCATCCAGGAACTGCCCTTCAACTTCAGTTTCTTCTCTTGGATGCTCCCTGCCAAAATCTAATCAGCTGCAGTGTTTGGTTCATCTTCCGTCTGTGTCTAACCATGTCTCTCCACTGCTCCCCACCACAGACCTTGCTCAGGCTCCAATGGCCTGCCTGCTTCCATGGGGCACTGTCAGGATGACCTTTGTGATAATGATTCTTAGTTCGTCCTCCCCGGACCCCATCCCTGTGTGAGCCTTTAGAGCAGTGGTTCTCAACCTTTCTGATGCTGCAACCCTTTAATACAGTTCCTCATGTTGTGGTGATCCACCACCAACCATGAAATTATTTTCTTTACTACTTCACAATTGTAGTTTTACTGTTATGTATTGTAATGTAAACATCTGTGCTTTCTGTTGGTCTTAGATGACCACTGTGAAAGGATCATTTGACCCCCAAAGGTGTCGCAGCCCACAAGGTTGAGAACTGCTGGCTTAGAGCCTAACGATTCCTTTCACGCCGTTTCCAATACCGCGCCACAGTCTCTGCTTACTCTTTTCATTTCTCTATTGAAAAGCAAGCTCTGGGGTAGCCTATGATATCTCCGGGCAGCCTGCCTTGGGGCTGCTTTTCCCAGTTCAGGTTCTAATCATCAAAAAAGCTGATGTTACAGATGAGAAGGAAGTGGCTTCACCCACCTTCACCTGTTCCTTTCCCAGAGTTCTTTGTATCAGGTGCTCCTTCTCTGAGTGAGCAAACTCAATCCTTCCTCTTGGAACATGGCTCAGCCTCTGCCAGACGTTCCTCTAAAGGGATGGTGGAGGGAAGTAGGCATGGTTTGAGCGATCATGTGAACAGAACAGAAAGGCCAGCCTCTTCAGAAACCTGTGGAAGTCACCTGTCCCCCAACAGAGGAAAGCATCTCTCCTGTGCTTTGCTGCTCCAGAGTCCTGTCCTGATCTGGCTGTGATGAAGACGATTGGCACCACGTAGTTTTGTTTTTGATGTGGTGAAATGGGCACAGTGTTTCACAGTTCAACCACTTCTAAGGGAATAGTTCTGTGGGAGGAAGTGTTCACAGAGCTTTCCCACTGTCTTGATTATTTCCATAGCCTTTTCCTCATTGTACATGGGGTTCCCATCCCCATAAATCAACAAGCCCCGACTTCCTCCCCCAAACCAGCACCCACCATTTTGCCTTCTGCCTACAAGGGCTGCTTTAGTCTAAGGCAACATGGAATGTAATCACTTAACATTTGACATTTTGTGCCTTCAAGTCCAGCATTTCCTGGGATTTCATTTCTTTCCCAGGCTGACTAATATTACAGCGTATGTATAGATCGCAGTTTCTCTTCCCATATGTCCACAGATGGACTTTTGGGTTGTTTCCACCCCGCCGTGGGAATAAAGCAAATTCAGACATTCACGCATCAACATCTGCTTTAATGCCACATCTAAATCTTGTTGTTCTCAGGGTTAAATTTTCCAGGAGCTATCGTAGTGTATTTCATAGTGGCTGTGCCCGCCTACGCTTTCACCAGCAATGCACAATGGATCCAACTCTCCACATTGCTGCCAATTTCCACAGTTTGCTTTTTGGGATTCTGCATTTGTTTGTTTGTTTGTTTTAATAACCTTCCTCATGACTATTTCTATGGTACATCTCAAGCCATAACATCTTCACTAAGTGATTCACTAAGTGGCTGTTCAGACTCAAAGCAGGAGTGTAGGCCAATGTATAAAGCCTTCGTGACCATCTGGACTGTGCTCTTATATTTGAAAGGGTTGATGCACACACTGGCACACCTCACTGGTTATTCTTGGGGAACTCACAGTCACCCCAACTCGTCTGCACATATGCAAACGAAGCTGTCACATCCAAAGAGTGAAGTTCCCTGGACGCTCACCTCCCTGCCTGCCCGTGTCCCTCTCTCCTAACAGTCTGCCATTCCCCTTTTCAGTATTAAACACGAGTCACCTTTGAACACTCACCGGTGTCTTGATTTGTTTAACATGTCACCCCAAGTGAAGTCTAAGCCTAGAGTAAAGGATGCAGGATCAATCGATTATTAATCTTTTTTAGAAAGGAATATTATTGCTTTGAATTATTTTCATTTGAATTGGTGCACACGGGATTGGACTTTAGCAGCTGTTGCTTCTACTGTAGGAGTTTGTACAGCGTGAGTCACATGACAGTGCAAGTGGGACTGACATGCCACTGGTCACCTGGGTTGCATGAGTGGGAAGGCAGGCATGGGGGAAGACCAGGAGGAGAGGGGGAAGAAGAAACGAAAAGCCTGGAACTGGACCAGTATGATGAGGCAGCTTGTCTCTTCCCACTAAGTCCTCAGGGAATCTGCAGTTGGATATGATGTATGAGAGAGGAATAAAAAAATAAATTAAAAATAATTTTTAAATTCAGCACTAGAAAAATATTTAAATGGTGATGTATTTCAAGGTTTATGCATTTCCTGTCCAGGAAATAGCATGTTTCTCATGAAACTACTAAGTACGAAATATTTACACTGTTCTAATAGGAACTTGCCATGACTCATCTTTACAATGTAATGTAGACTTTTAAGTTCTCTTCCCCACCTGTTCCCACAGCATCTTATACGCTGACATCGTTGGGTTCACCCGACTTGCAAGTGACTGCTCCCCTGGGGAACTGGTCCACATGCTGAATGAGCTCTTCGGGAAATTTGACCAAATTGCAAAGGTGGGTTTCTCTCCTTCAAGAACGCTTGCAAAACCAGGAGGATGCCCTGGCATGCAAGTTCTGTGTGTTTTCACCTATTTTTAGCGGTCTGCTTACATACAATTCTACACTCAAAATAGTGAGATTCTCTTGGCAACCCTGTGCGCGTTGGGATGTTAGGGAGGCATTGCCATGTGAAGGTTTAATCATTCTCTCCTCGCAGAGTTAAGTAAGATTCTGGAAAACCCTAAGGTGTGCCCTGTGTACAAGCCTTTAATTCCTATTGGCTCACTTTCATCTTGTAGCTTCTGTGCCCCTTACACAGACACGTCAGTTCACAGTCGTGCTGTGAGTGTGTACATGGGAAATTTCACAAAAACCTGACCTCGAGCTGGTGAAATGTGGGTGGAAAACATTTCTTTTTTCCAGCTCTTTGCTTTTCATTACATGCTTCTTTCCAGCCTGATTTTGCCTCTGAATGGTTTCCCAGTACCCTTCATTTTATCTACTAGTATTCGTTCCTGAGCTGCAGAAGGGTTGCTCTGCGTGGGCCGGTCATTTTTAAACAACTGCCAACAGTGTCTACAGACGAGGGCATGGTCCTCTGTGGGCCCTCTCCCCGAGTATGCTATCTTATTGTGTGCCTCAGCTCCCACGGGGAAAGGAGGTGACATTTCAGTGAGAGAATAGCTCTGCCTCCCTCCTTTTCAAAGGAAAATGTTGAGTTTTGTAAGTTAACATTTAAAGAAAAAAAAGAAAGGGTGAAACTTAATGACTTGAATTCTCCCATTTTTATTGCATTGCCTGGTGATGTTAGGTAGAAGAAGGTCACACCGGAAGCAGCATCCCTCATGTCCACATGATCATCTCCCCATCCCACAGGGATCAGTCATGCTGGAATAGAACCTAGTCTTCAAGTGTGATTTCATTGTAACTAGTTATATGTGCAGTGATTCTATTGCATGTGACAGATACGGGCAACAGGAAGTGTGTCTACAGAAGAATCTGGAATGACACACTATTCCCCAGAATAGGTGGGTACAGTGTAACTTCCTCTCAGAATGTCTGGGCTTCATCTGAGTCCAGTCCAGCTGATGTGGTCAAAAACAGGATCCATTCTAGATAGTAGATCATGACACAGTTAAATAACATAAATGGAGCACCTTAAGCAAGCAGCCTGCCTAGCCCACTGAATGAATACTGGGCAAAGCAAGTCACTTAAGCCGAGCAGCTTAAGGTCATAGCTAAGCACTGTTGTGAAACACCAACATTCTGCAGTCATAAACTAGCCATTTAAGAAGTGTGCAAGGAGCCTGACTAATGAGTAATTTGCTTTTCTCTTGTTTATGACACTACACTGGAATTACTAAATACATCATCAATAGTGCTATAAATAAGCATGAAAGTATGTCCTGGCTTGTGAGCTATTAGTCAGGAAGAGACACATGCCGAAACGTCCAGTAACTGCACACATGCTTGCAGAGATGTCATATCCGCTCATTTATAAACCCATGCTATTCTCAGAGGAAATAGATTGTGTTTAGAACATTTTTTGGTTTTGTTTTATTTTGCTAAAGAGCTTGAAAGGTAAAATGGGAAGGTAGGATGGATGCATATGAATGAGATGACCTAAATATCGTAATGCAAATTACAACACTTAATGTGAATGTAATGTAAACAAGCAAATGAGTTGGCCAGACTTTTCTTGTTTTTAGTTTATTAGGATTACTTATTGAATCATATACACATGCGTGTCTCTGGATGCATAAGAGGAGAATCACGATCTGAAGCTGGAGTTACAGGGTTTGTGAGGGGCCAGGTACAGATGCTAGGAACTAACCCTGGGCCCTGTGCAAGAGCAGTGGTTGCTCTTAACCACCGAGCTGTCTCTCCATCCTTAATCTGGTCAGACTTTTTATTAGAAAAATTTATCCTAATAACAGAACTGGATTCTAAATGATTAATCATGTTTCATGGTAGCTTATTGGCAGGTGAAGACATTTATCAGACAATATATGTCCGTACATAGGAGTCTTCTGCAAGTTAAAAATAAAAAAGAAAGCCCCAACATAGTAGAATAGCAGTTTAAGTCTAACTGTCCCGTCCTGGTCTGGGTGATGCTAATCTCCACAAGTCCTCATTTGTCCTGCAGAGAACAATCCCCCTCTGCTTTTCAGGGGAAACTCTCCCACAACCCTCTCTGTATGCCCTTCCCCTCTCCATCATTCCTCCTGCTTTGGAAATGGGCATGTGGCATGTGGCATGTGGAGAGGGTTGTCCTGTTCTCACTGGGCAATGAAGGAAGCCCATCTTCTCATCCCTGTTTCCACACGCCCTGTCCTCGGGAGCTGAGTCAGCAGGGCCGGCAATGGGTGCCATTCAGCAAATGTGAATCACTGTGAGAGCAGCATGCAAATGAGGTCTTCCGCTTTCTTCTTCCAGGAGAATGAATGCATGAGAATTAAAATTTTAGGAGACTGCTATTACTGTGTTTCCGGACTCCCTATATCTCTCCCCAACCACGCCAAGAACTGTGTGAAAATGGGACTGGATATGTGCGAAGCCATAAAGTAAGTGCATCCCTCGGAAGCACTGCTCTCGTGCAAAACGGTTTGGAGTTGTATTTCTCTTCTGCAGCTATTTCTGTTTTCCATACATGAGCACTAACTGTACACCTAGGGTTAAATATGAGGAAACAGATCTCTTGGCGTGAGGGGTCCTCAGTCCAGAGAATGGCTGGCACCAGCGCTCAGGGGCATTGTTATCAACCACTGGTTTCAGAGAAACTGAGTTAATAATTTGTTGGTTTCTGAAGTGATTCAAACAGACTCCTCTCACGGGCTCCACATTGTGTTGTAAATTACCTGTTGGTCTCAGGTATGATGGATGAGGCGATAAAAGCAGTTTGCTTTTTTAGCCCCCCAAGAATGGGTGACAGCCTTAGTGTCTCTCATCCATTCTGGGAATTCTTTGTTCTCTTTCTCTCTGTTCCCATTATTGAAGCATGAGTCAGGAAGTCTAGTGAAGGGTGCAGTTTTGGCATGCCCTGGGACCATCATTATACCACGCCCCAGGCCACTGTGAGATGCTAATGCTTTGCTTTACTGTGACGAGTGATGGGAACCATCTGTTTTCTGCAAAGTGCTGCCTTCGATCTCTGTTCCCTTCCTCGTTTCCCCCGGGGGGTTCTACCCAGCTCTGGGATCATCTTCCTGGACACTTCTTTTGTAATAATATCTTAAGTAATGAATGATAGAAGCCAGCACTGCCCAACACTTCTGTCTCCACTTCAGGGGAGTTCTTCACTGGCCTCTGTCAACAGTCAGAAAATATCAGAGACAATCTTTAATTGCATTCCTCTTCATAATATATTATTAAAGCCTTTAAAATTATTTTCCTTTTTAATTAAAGAATATATTCGGTTGATAAGATTTAACCTTATGATTATTTCTTACATATCCATATTTGAGCTGAAGTTATTAAGTTCTCAAATAAGTTATTGTTCCTCTGCTAGCAGAATATGTTTATCAGGGGCATGCACGTTAGGAATTGAAGATGGTATTTGAAGTGGGGTCTGATGCTGCAAGACAGTGATATGCAGACATTTGGGTTTGAACACAGCAGGAAGTCACACACAGTGGATCAGTTCTGGATGCATGTTAACTGGGGACATGAAAACAGTGGCCCGAATGCCTTGTCACTACTGACCACTCCAAGCAGAGCCTGGAGTTTTGGGTCCACTCCTGGCGCGTTTAGAAGATGCTACCCTTCCTCTTGCTCCGAAACAGCAAATAGTGGTCCTCTGCCAAGGAAAGGTCTGTGGTACATTGCCCAAAGTCTGAGAGGTTGAATAATAACATGCAGAGAGATTGGCTGTTCGCCAAAGGAATAATATGGCACTAGTGAACTATGCACACTTCTCCTCTCTTTAGGAAAGTGAGGGATGCTACAGGGGTTGACATCAACATGCGTGTAGGAGTGCATTCTGGGAACGTCCTGTGTGGTGTGATTGGTCTCCAGAAGTGGCAGTACGATGTGTGGTCTCATGACGTCACTTTGGCCAACCACATGGAAGCTGGAGGAGTCCCTGGGTAAGACAAACCTTGAATTTCTCTCTTCAAGCTGGTGGCTCAACTAGACAGACCAGGTCAACCAGCTAATACCGGCTTGCTGAGTTTTAGATGGCTACTCTTGCCTGTGTTGGTATCATGATAATCTGTGTCCAGTGGCCTCTTGCGAAAATCTCTTGGCCTTGTTCTCAGGATAGTGCTAGAGGCTTACTTAGAATGTAAAAATATAAATAAATAAACCTCTAGGCGTCCTCCCTAGCAACACACACACACAAACTCAAACACCAATTCTACAAACCTCTGAAGGCTTTATCCAAGCATTGCAGATACCACATAGTACACTCTAAGCCTTTCTTTGTTTGCGGATTTACAGATGTTGATCTGAGCTGCCGTTGAATGATGCAGTGCAGGCTTGGTGTCGCTCTAGAACTGGTATATCTACCAGCAGTAAACTAAGTCCCATAAGCAGCCACAGAATCCACTTGTGGTTAAATGTCAGCCATGTGACTCCCACATGTGAGGGCCGTGATTCCGAGGCACACAAGAAGAAACACTGAGGAGGAAATCCACGCTTTCACACAGCCGACACTTCTACTCTCACAGCCCAGATGCAGATTTTGACAGATACTTCCATGAAAATGAGTTATCATCTAGTATTTTCTGCTGAGGTTCGCCACACCTGCTGTGCAGGTTTCTGTGAGCACAGAGGATCTACAAGTGTTGGTGTCTGAGGACCTCTAGGTGCCATTCTTTACACTAATGGCCAGTCCAGCACAAACTTCCATTAAAGTCAGTATTTCAGAGGACACACTGGTTTTCCTTCACTAGAAGAGAAATTATTTCCCAAGCTGCAAGCAAACAGAAAATCTTTCTTTACATCTATGTTTAAAATTCCATTTCAGACGCGTTCACATTTCTTCAGTCACCCTGGAGCACTTGAACGGGGCTTACAAAGTGGAGGAAGGAGATGGCGAAATAAGGGACCCGTATTTAAAACAGCACTTGGTGAAAACCTACTTTGTAATCAACCCCAAGGTCAGTACCACTCTACAGTGTAGATAATTAGCTCATTATTTCTGTGATTGGGGAACAGGTAGTGAAAACATCGTTGCAGGTGATGCTTTTAGCTAAGAACTGGCTAAATCTTCACCCTCAAAACCACTTTAAATGCAATCAATGGCTTGATTATAGAAGACGTTTTGCAAGGATGAATTCCAGTGCTTATTCAGAAGACAGTTGAAATGTATTGTCTCTCTCTATGTGCTGATGGGATGGATGAAGGGTGCCGGTCAGGATTATTATAGAGGTCTGTCATGTTGCACAGTGCCACCTGTAAAAGGCTCTCTGTGCACAGCCTTGAAACCTGTGAGTTGAGAAGAAACAGAGATTCTTAATGAAGTCATCAAACATTAAAATCTCATCAGGTGATAATGGTGTGGAATAAAAGGGAGAAAGTTTTTCAGGATTAGCAAGTAAATCTCACAATTCTTTTGTGTAAAAACGTAGATACATACAGACCTGCTTCCCTTGTGAGCCAAAAGAGCCCATCGCCTGGGAAATAATCAGCAGGGAGGTGTTGTCTGTCTCGTCTTGTGTTCATGCCGCCTGTTAGAGGAGATCCAGGGACTCGGAGCTTTCAGTGCTGTTCATCTCTCTCAAATTCCTGCCAGATGGGTATCATCATCCATCATAGGACCCTGATGCTCTGGGCAATGGTATAACTGTCTCCAGGCGACACCGCTGGTAAATGGTGAAGAATGCAGGGATATGGGCATCCGAGCCATGTCACCCAAGTTCACAAAATCAAGATCAGATCCATGGGCATTTGTCTGCGATGGCTTCCCTGTAGCCCACACTTGTAATTAGTTTCACTGTTGACCTAGAGGTCAACATGAGTATCATGAATGGCAAGCAGTGGATAAGTGACAGGAAGATGTGTTCAGGCCAAGAGCCACAAATTATAGGTACATGCAGCCACCATCAATATGACCAGCACAGCCAAACCTAGTTATAAAACCACCAAAACAAACTAGAGCGGATCCAAGTTGGGCTGAAGGGTTGGTTGACTTCATGAATTATCATCCACTAATATACCTACCACTTTCACTAATTGAGTTTTGCTATGTAGAGAGAAAGCAATTGACTTGGTCCAGTGAAACTGGAGCTGGACCAGGGAAAGAGGGCGAGGTTGGAATGTACCAGTCATGACGCTGTTTCTCCTCCCAAGGGAGAGCGACGGAGTCCCCAGCACCTCTTCAGACCCCGCCACACCCTAGATGGAGCCAAGATGAGGGCATCTGTTCGCATGACCCGGTACTTGGAGTCCTGGGGAGCAGCCAAGCCCTTCGCACATCTGCACCACAGGGATAGCATGACCACAGAGAACGGGAAGATTAGCACCACGGTAAGCCTGCCTCAGAGCCATAGGTATGGTAGGAGGACTGTGGGCTCCTCCTGCAGCAAAAGATTGGGCATTTCCAGCCAAAATGCTTGTCTGCAGTGATGGTGACCTCTGAGTCCGTGGGGCCTTTGAATCCAACACAGAGCAGCTTTGCTCTTTGACTCCATAGCCCAGCATGTCATTATTTATACAACTGGCTGTGACAAGACTGTTTAACCAAGTTCTTTTTTGTCTTATGAGGTAGAATACCATGAGCATTTTAACAGGAGTAGATATGAAGGCAGATGGCTACTCATGGGCATGGCCAGGACTGCTCCAATTCCAGATGTGCAGACCTGCCCCATCGCTGTGCGTCCCTGTTCTGGTTTCAGCCACAGATACCAAAGGTCTTCACCATGGGTATTTGTACAATAAGATGCAGAAAAGACTATGGAAAATAGATCTAGAGGGAGCAAGAAGAGTAAACACAGTTAGATGGTTAACATAGTCCCAACCGTTATTTCAGTCCTAAAACCACATCCAGTTCCATGTGTGGTGGCAGACTGATCAGGATGCAGTTGAGATAAAATGCAGTCCTTCATGATTCTCACTGGCTGAGAAGGAGCGTGGAGATGTCAGGGGGAAGGCAAATTCCCATCTGTCCTCTTCCCCAGGCCTCATAGTCTGGCAACAAACCCTTAAGTCCAGCAGGTGGAACCTATAGGCTAATCGCATCTGTTTCTACAACTTCTCTACAGCTCTTACATTGTTTCTTTCATTTTTGAGATTATCCTATAATTACATCATTCCCTCTTTCCTTGCTCTCTACCAAATCCATGGACTCTTTTGTCATTAATTGTTGTTCCATACTTAACTTAAAAATCGATGTAAAGCAGCAGAAGCTTGTGACTGGTCATTCAGCAGAGACAGTGTGGGGCAGGTCCCTAGAGTTTTCCTTCTAATGGGCAGGGGAGATCACAGTGGAGCAAGATAAATGAATAAGGTTACTTCAAGTACAATAAGCCCCGTGAGGAAGGTAAACTTAAGTGGATCGGGGAGTAAATGGTGTCTGCCCTAGACAGATGAGTGTGAAAGTCTAGGGGGAAAGAACAGAACAGACTGGAAGAGCAGGCAGGAGGGCAAAGTCAAGTCCCTCAGAGGACTGAGTGCGGTGTCTGCTGGGGATGGAGGGGAGGTGGGTGTGATTAGGAGTCATCAACCATGGCGAAAGGAAGCTGTCTAAGGTGGGATGACAGGGTGAAGAGATCACATGACCCTTTTGGGGTGTCTTAAACTAGCGAGGATTGCGACAAAGATGTATGCTTTGGAGTGACAGAGCAGGGCTGCAGAGTCCCCAAGGCAGAGCAGTGTCCTCTCCCGCTGAGACTGCAGCAGACACCGTGAGAAGCACACTCACGGCCATCCTGGAAGGGGGAGCAAAGGAGACTTGATGGTGGCTTGGGTCCGCGCCCCCAGTGCATCCCACAGCTGGAGAATGGTGATTCACTGAGGTGACCACTGCATGGGAAGTCGGGTTATTTAAGATGGAAAATTAAGACCTTTCTATAACCACCATCAAGTTGACGTTTCTTCTGCATACGTCCATCCAACAAGGAAGACCATGGGTGGTTGTGCAAGCCTGAAGCTGTCGGAACTGGAGGCTGCAGTTGGCATTGGGAGCTGACGTCAGGGTGAAATCATCAGGAGAGGGGTCCATTGTGGGAGGCCTGCAGCATCCTCTGTATTCCAGCCCTTAGGGCGCTTAGAACAGGCATCTCCGGACTCCTGTGTCCAGTTGCCAATTAAAATCAATGTTCCCAGTCACAAGAAGCGTGAAGCCAAGTTTCTTTGAATTCACTGTTCTAGCTTTTACATTAATTCCACAGTGTCCCTGGGGTCTTTTGGCTTTTGAACTCTTGCTGCTATTACGCAGTGAGGTATCTACCTGCCAGCCCTGACCCATGTCTCCCTTCCACTCTTTCTGGAACTTCCAATTGGTCATGTGATATTTCTTCCATCTGTCCCATTGTCCCTTGACTCCACACATTGAACCCGTGGTGCCCTTTCTTATGATTTGGTTCAGGGATCAGTCCCTGGATGGACAGCGAATGTTTGGAGCTCCTCTTGTGTTTTAAAGACCATCTATTATTTGTGTGATAGTTCCAGGTGACTGCAAGCTTACAACAACTTTTTTGAGGGCTTCTGGGGGGTCACCATTTAAAGCAAAATCTAAACATTTCAAGATTGCAAACTTTTAAAAAGCAAAATCATGTTATTACTCCCAGCACCCCAGTGTCCAATGTTTGTGCATTACATCAACATTTGAAGTGTTTATGATAAGCCCTGTTCCTCATATGGATTATCACGTAGTTACTTAAACCATACTCACCATGATAAAAGAAGAAACGCGTCCCATCTCAGGATCATGGCCCCCTTCTTCCTGAGAGACGCTTTCGACACTAATTGAGTTTCTTTGTTTTTAATTGCAGGATGTGCCAATGGGTCAACATAATTTTCAAAATCGCACCTTAAGGTAGGGCTTGTCATTGACAGTTTAATTTCTGAAGACATATTGCTTGTTATTTATCTGAGAGTAATTATCGTCAATTAGAGCTATTTCAAAGATGTCTTCCAAAAGAGCAGCTCCTATAAAGAGCCCTATCAAATTACTTCCAGCTTCTAAAAATAAGAATGTTAGTGTCTTATTAGGCTTGAGAGAGAGCGCGGGAGCGAAGGAAAACACCACCTGCTCAACTCTTTGTCTGCTGGGGATAGAGTGTTTTCGTGAAATCCCTCTTCCTAGTAGAGATAGAGTTTTTAAAAACCTGAATTGTTTTACATTTTTCAATTTCTACTTAGAATCTATGTGCTGAATCCCAAAGGTGACCCAAGCTGCCCACCCTGCTCAAAATGGAAAATCCTTTTAAGAATTTTCTCACACATCCTGCCACTATCCACAGTAAAATTGTATCGCTGTCTTTTTGTTTAACTTTATGTGTGTGAGCATTTAGATACATGTATTGAGGTGCACTACATATATATGTAGTGTCCACAGAGGCCAAAAGAGAATGATCGAGCCCCAGGTGGTTAGCTGGGAACACAGCCTGGGTCCTCTGCAGTGGAAACACGTGCTCTGAACCTCTGGGGCTCACTACATTTTTGACCTCACACCCTCTATCTTCCATTTTACTCTAAGACTAGAATAATCAATGTAAGATATTGGCACAACAGTTAAGGCAACTTTCCTTTTCCTACAAAAAGACTGCTTTTGACGTGTACAAAATGGAAGAAAAATGTAGGATTCAACATATTTCCCTGTAGAATATGCAATGTGTCCAAGTGCAAAGTAAACACACCTGTCAAGCCCATTTGTTTTCCCAGAACCCTTCCATATGACTATTGCAACTTACTCTAATTTGTATTTTTTCAAATTTGAAATTTTAGCATTGAAGTGTAATACTTTCTATCCTTATGTTCTGAAGCTGATAAAGCTCTTGTGATTTTTTAAAACATATTTTTCCATGATCTGTACCACGTTAAAGCAAACTTAAAGTAATCTTCAGAAGATTATACGGTACTTCTGTGTCTCTAAGGTACCTTGAGAAGGCATCGCCTGCCAGAAGCTAGTGGGGTGCTCACATGTGTATGAACAGCCCCACTGAGAAACTTCCACTCTCTGTATTCATCATGTTGGAGCTGAGCTTCAGTGGACAAGATAGAGTAGGAAATGCTTCATAGGAGCCCAGCACCGAGCAGGGAGGTGACTTCTGGGATGAGCGTAACCAGGAGTCTAGTGAAGGCCATGCTACCATTTTATCTCAAACACCAGAGAAAATTCAGTTTCATACCAGCTGTGTTTCCGTGGGGCAGATACTATTGCATAATTGTTATGAAGGGAAAGAACCTGAGACACAGGGGAACGGGAAGATGCCAAGAGTCTCATGACTACCTAAGCTGAAGCCAGGACTTGATTTTATATACAGCACCCAGTCACCATGCCCCAAAGCCCTGGTTGGTTAGGAATGTCCCCATAGTCCCCATTTGTCTGTGGTTCTTGACCTTTGCTGGCCTTTAAGCATGTGGGGAGAACACAGCTTTTGAGTCAAACTCGAAGGCCTTCCTCCCACAGCTGAGCTCTGAAACCTGGCCCCCTACAGACTTCTCTGAGGTTTTTACACTGACTTGTTCTGACATCTCCTATGCCTCTGTAAGTGGATTTGCTAAGGAAGTGCATTGGACAGATCTGAGAAGGAAAAACCCTAGATGAGTATTGACGCATTGGAAAGAGGGATTGGAGCACAGAGCCGTAGGGAAACTGAGCTCAGTGTCAGGGGTCAACGAAATGACGAGAAATCAGAACTGCCGAACCAAGGGGACAAAGTCGATCAATAAGTGTTGGTGAGTGAAACCACCAAGGTGTATAGGTGTTATAGGTGTATAGGTGTTATAGGTGTATAGGTGTTATAGGTGTACAGGTGTTATAGGTGAAGAGGTGTTATAGGTGAAGAGGTGTTATAGGTGTAGAGGTGTTATAGGTGTATAGGTGTTATAGGTGTACAGGTGTTATAGGTGTATAGGTGTATAGCTGTATGGGTGTTTTAGGTGTATAGGTGCCTTGTTCTCTCCACGGTGGAGGTCACACAAATGAGAAATCTGTGTCTACAACAGGATCATTATGCAGATAGTCAATTGAAATTACTCATCAGAACCTGTACTTGGTGGCTACTTCACATTGCATTTAACATGGTGAACCCTGCACAGGCATTATTCACTAGCCCTGAGCAGATTAACAGAGCTAATGCCTTAGCTCAACCGCTCAGGAAATAGGTACATTTGCCTGTGAGCCCCAAGTTAACAGTGCAATTTCCATAGACTTGGCCAGACTGTGAAAAAGAAAACCACCGAAGTAAAGTCCAGAAACTCCAGCCTCATCATGGAATTGGAAAATTTAAAAGAGGGTCTAAGTACATCATTGGGAGCCAGTTAATGAAGGTGCATGTCCCCACCAGGTGATTGCTAAAGACCTTTACTTTAAAAAAATATGCAGAAAGGATGGAGGTGAGACGTGGCAGTAGAACACAGGATGATCCTGCATATGACACTGTGAGATCCCAGTACCAAACCGAAATAAAATAGGACCAAAACCAATCTGCCTTCTACAAGTGGATTTGAAGTTGGTAAAATTAAACCTCATAATTGAATTGGCTTGATGTGTATAGTTGGATCACTTCATGACATTTTTGTTTTAGAATGAAATCTGCACTTGACCTTTTAGAGAGTGGCAGAGAGAGACACAAAGTCAAAATGTAGAGTGTGGGAATACACACATCACTGTGTCTCACTGATAGTTCTTTGAGATTTAATTACAGATAAACGATAAGTGTGACATGCCATATTTGTTAGTGTTCTTATCTATATATATGGGCAAATAGGACCTTAGAATAATGCCAGTGTTGTTCCAGATTAGATCTTCCCATTTAGTACTGAACCATCTTGATGCATGTGTCTTAAGACAGGCATGACCTCATTTAAACTGGCCAGCAAGGGCCAACCTATGCCTTTAATCTTTCCAGTAGATATTGAACTTTTAAAATAGATGCCAACCTCACCATCTCCTTTATACCATTCTCATGTGAATTATCTACCTCTCAGAGTAGGGCGGGCACTGTTAGTTAGCATAGTTCACTTAGTAACTCTTTTTATGGCTTAAGGTCACCTTACCCAAGACAAGTGTGGTAATCTTTAAGTCCACAAACAGAAGCAGGCTCTCTGTGGGTGTGACTTTTGCCAACCGCAGAATACTTACATCTAAGCACAACAATTATACTAAATATATTATATGAAGTGAATCTCTGAAATGTCTAAATAAAGACTAGCTTTGCAAATTCTTGGAAACTGGCCGAGAAATACTTCAAATACAGGAATGACTAACATAATCAAATTTCTCTAGGGTTATTTCTACAGCTGGTGTGATTTAATCCAACTGGGCTGTAAGTCAAGAGTTAGGACATCACTTAGGGAAGGAAGATCTTTTTGTATCAAACACCACATACTCTTGGTGGTGATTTGACAGTTCAGTGAGTGTCACAGAAAAGTAAGTCGATGTGCTTCCCATCATAAACATTGTGGTCAATATATTCAGTCCCTAGTGTGGATATATGCTTTGTTACCATGAAAACCAGCGTAATATTTACCTTCACACTGACATTCTCACTCGCAATGTTTCCTTTTCGTATAGAACTAAGTCACAGAAAAAGAGATTTGAAGAAGAACTGAATGAAAGGATGATCCAAGCCATTGATGGGATCAACGCACAAAAGTGAGTGTTTTTATTCTCAATCAGCTTATTCCAAAGTCTAATGTTTTAATGCAATGGAATATTTTCCTAGCGTCTTCAGCCCAACACTGCCATCCTTACAATAGCAAACCCAAATGTCTCAAACGGTTCATCAGTTTCCCCCAGTGCCCTTCGTATTAGGTTTTGTTAATAAGATTTCTGTCATGCTATAAAAAAATTAAGTTCTGCCTAAAAACTAGCCACCCAGTTACTTAGCAACAAACAGCATGGCAAGTAATCACACAGAGAAAGATCTGTGTCAGTTCGTATACTTTGCTTTTTTTTTTTTAATTACACGATTTCCCCCATACCTCCCTCCAGTTCTTCCCATGTATCCTCTTGCTCACTCTCTCAAATTCATGGCCTGTATATATTTGTTGTTACATATTTTAAAGTTAATAATTATGGAGAAACTTAGATTTGTCGTCAAACTCATCTATGTCATAAATGAACCCACCTGTGCCACAGAGGACTTTGCTGTGTCGTGTAAAGTCAGCTATGACACAGGCCCTCATCTATGTTACAGAGAACACTGCCTGATTCAGTCATGGGGACTCACCTTCCTCAGCCTCTTCTCCCTTGATCCCCATAAACAAATTTCTATTCTAATGAATCCAGTCACTATGGAAATCACTGTGGAGGTTGCTGAAAAAAAAACTAAAGATATGTCCATATATGACCCAATTATGCCATTCCTAGGAATATGCCCAAAGGACTCTTAACTCAACAGATGACAGCAATTCTTGCACATAAATCTTTATTTTTAGCATTTCTCTTGGAAAGTTCATCTGCCATGGTTTTTACTCTTTTGAGATGAGAAAGATGATAATAAAAGGATTTGGGGTGAATGTGAATGAAGCGCGGACATGGGCTTCTCCTCGGCTAACTTTAGTTAGAATTTAATATGACAATTATAATATGTGACTTTCCCCAGAATGGCCTTGTGTGACTATGCATGTTACTTTTATTGATCTGGCTACATGTGTAGCCATTTATAGTATCGGGACTAGTCATTGGCATTATACACCAAAATGATACTCAGTTTGGGAGAATTTACATTCAAGAAAGAATAGTGCTGGTATGTTATTTTTTGTGAGTATCTCCAGATGCTTGGTTGGATGTTTGATGTCTTTTGTCTTTCTCATTTCCAGGCAATGGCTCAAGTCTGAAGACATTCAGAGGATCTCCCTGCTTTTCTATAACAAAAACATAGAAAAAGAAGTAAGCCATGTTTTCTCTTAAAGCTATGATTTCCTTTCTGAAATAATAGTTTTGATTTCATTCATCAAACTGGGTGGATATTAATATAGTTTTTAATTAAATACTTTACTAATATCTGTCTTTGAAATTTTATTGAATTTGTTCTTTGATGGTTTCAGGCCAGTGATTTCAGACCTATACCTAAGGCATTCTGATTTCTGTACCCCTCAATCCGCACCACCTCTACCTGGGTCAGGACCACCTGGCTTGGCTCTACTACTCCCAGACACTCGTTTGCACCTTTCTTTTTGCCAAATTCTTTCTTCGGCCCTCTGGTAGTTTCTGCACATCTGGTAGTAAATGATGCATGGCTGAAATTCAGAAGGAACAGGGAATGTAATCGCTAATGCTTGACTATGCTGAGTGTGAAATTTTCTCAGAAAAACTTTTAAAACAGTGGTACTCAACCTTCTGGATATGCCGCAACCCTTTAATACAGTTCTCATGTTGTAGTGACCCCCCAACTATAAAATTAATTTCATTTCTACTTCATAGATGTAATTTTGCTACTGTTATGAAGTGTAATGCAAATATCAGTGTTTTCTGATGGTCTCAGATGACCCCTGTGAAAGGGATGTTCGGCCCTCAAAGGAGTCAAGGCCCACTGGTTGAGAACCATTGCTTTAATAGGGGTGGGGAGTCATTCCTAATAAATTGACAGCATCATTCCACAAACTGTTTGAAGGTTGATAGAAGTCTGGAGTTTACATCTAGCTACTGCATTAAGGAAACTAGAAAACTTAAACTTTTAACTTTGCTGCATCTAAATACTTCGGCACCATGACTCTTAATGAGCTGGTTTAGGCTCAGATAAGCAACAGATGTGTGAGACTTTTACAGATTTACAAAGCAATCACTCCCAGGAAGGATGTGTGGTTCTGTTAGGTCACCGGCACCCTGCTCACCTCTTGTTTGTGTTGATCCAAAGAAAAAGTAGGGTTCAGAGGTCATGTCCATCATCCAAACACATACTTACAAGCTCAGATTGAACAAAATGCTTAGATTAGTGGCAGCATGCTCGACTATTATGAAAACTCTGCCCAGAAGGCTCACATCATTGTTCCATAGAGACAGAAAGAAAACGTCAAACATTAAGTCCTTTCAAAGATCCATGAAAGTTGGATTTCACAGGCACACGCGTTTCCCCGTGTGCCTGATCAAGATCAGTAACATACTCTGTCGTCAGATTGTTGCCCAATTAATACTTATACCATCTTAACCCCTGAGTGATGCTAGCAGATCCTGAAGACTGTTTATTATTTAACTGTCGCACTGTCCCTTCCTGCTAGAATTCCATCTCTACACAAAGCCCTAAAGACGTTCAAACATAAAGAAGAACATAATGCATGGGATCTAATCACATTCCGGAAATTATGCTAATGTGGTGCCTTCATCAGCATGCAAATCGTCCTGGCTATTAAGTCACTAAATTAAATAGGAAAGGCATTCTAATAAGGAGAAGGCAATCGTCATTAAGAATGCAGCTTTTGAGTAATTGTGCACACCCCCCCCCCATGTGTACACATCTGCAGATGCCAATGCGAAGGCAAATTTCGGAGAACACTGGGATTTTGGCAATTTTCAATCTCTTACTTCTTGGAAAAGGGGAGAGAATACAGCAAGGTGTATGGACAAAGAATCGTCAAGAGACCTAGGGGAGATACGTCTTTCAACCAAAACCTGAATGGCTCAAATCCAAGGACTGCATCCATTTTTTCCTAACTTGGGAAACAGACTAGACCCGTACAGATAACAGAACCTTGGGGTATTTGTAAGAAGTCACGGTGCCGGTTCACAAAACTTTGTCTCCCTTAGTTTTGTTATGAGCTTCCTGTGTGGAGGGCTGCCTTCAGTCTTCCTGATGGAGGTCCTAGGGCTTCATACTAAATGAGTCCCTGAACATCATTCATCAATATTAATATGAACTCTGCTCTGCAGTTCCTTCAAGCAGAAACAGGGACAGAAGTGGTTTCTGCCTCAGTGTGGGTCTGTCATCAGGGTTGGGCATTCAGGACCTAAAGCACTCAGAGTTGTAAATTAGGAACAGATGCTGTCACAGCCACCCACCAGCATCATCATGGATGCAGTGGTGTCTGGCTTTGTGTTCCTAAGTCAACGGGGAGCAATCCTGGAGCAACTAGCATTGCCAGTCTGTCGTCCTGCGTGGTAGACAGGGCCCCTACTGATGGCGCTGGGCAAGAGAAAGGAAGCTCCCTCGGCCAGCCTCAGAACCTCCCACACACCTTGTCTCCTCTCTCCATCCAGCACTTTAAGTAGCATTGAGATAAGCAATGGAGAAAGACACTGACATGCAAGCATTGCATGTGTCTGCCATTTTGTTGGTGCCATTTAAAAGTGTTACTACTTGGAAAATCATTCCCTTTCCCCCACAGAATGCAGAGTAGGGAGATGGGGCACAGGCATGATCCACTGAGCCCCGCTGGGGTGCTTCCTTCCTTCCTGGCCTGACAAGTGGGTTTCCAGCATGTGCACTCATACACTGCAGCCTGTGTAAGCCTCTCAATGTTCATCTGGATGGAGGACGCCAACTGCCTGAGATGGCAGCCATAACTTGTTTTTGCCGACATCTGCAATTCACAAGCCTCCCCCTGTCCCAATACAGTGAAGTTGCTGTGTGCAGCTCTTCTCCGCAGTATCCATCAACCGTTTCTCACGGTGTCCTTTTCCTCCCCAGTACCGAGCCACTGCACTGCCGGCGTTCAAGTACTATGTGACCTGTGCCTGCCTCATCTTTCTCTGCATCTTCCTTGTCCAGATTCTTGTGCTGCCAAAGTAAGTCCGTAAGCCCCTCTGCTTGGGATTCCCAGCTGGTATGCCTCTCCATTGGAGCGTGGGTTTATTTAAAGGATATGCAAGAATGTTAGTTTACAGAGGGGCCGTTAACCATATCACAGTAGTGACGAGGTAACTACGGTGTTGTGATAATAATACTGGGTTTCCAATATGGCTGTTCTATTCTAACTTTCATTATAGAATTTTTTATAAGTACATTTGACCTTTACTTCTTGATCTTGGTATGATTCTGATGCCCAGTCTAGAAAATTTAGGCTAATGTATTTTATGTACAAAGAGCTCAAATGCAAGGTGTTCCGATTTCTTGCATTACCGGGGACCAAGCCCAGAGCCGCAAGCAAGCATGTGCATTGAGTGCTCTGCCAATATGCCCAATCCCCAGACCATTCGGTGTCATTTCTAATGTTGTTTATGCCATTGTTGGGGCTGAAGAGCTGGCTTGGTGTGAAAGGGCTTACTGAGCAAGCATGTGGAACTGACTTTGGAGCCCAAACACCCACATTAAATCTCACTCTGGTAGCATGTCCTGCAGCCCCTACACTAACTGGGAGTGACCCCAGACAAGGGCTTCCTGGGATCTTCAACCTCAGCACTGGTTGTGGGGATCAGAGACAGGTGAATTTTAGGATCTTCTGGTCAGCTATTCTAGCCACAGTGACAAGCTTCAGGTTCCATAGAGACTCTGTCTCAAAATGATAATGTGGAAAGCAGGAGGGGATGGTACCTGTCGACTTCTGGCGTCCACAGCACACATACACAAAAGAGCGCGCATGTGCCTGTGCATATGTGTGCACACACAGTGTCATTGCCAGACGAAAGGGCAATACCTGCTCCTGGCCTGTCGTCTCCTCCATTGTTTTGTACATTCTCTGAGTTGTGCACCCCTCTTTTGTCTTAAATCGGCCCTCTGTTATACGTCAGGGTACAGGTGGTCGTAAGAGAGAAGGAGACACAAAATGGGGCATCTGAGCCAAGCGGGGAATCTGTCCCATACGTTCAGTTGGGTCCATTCAGGCTCCACCCGCTCACAAGAAAGCATCTTATTGAAACTGGGGAGACTTGGTGGCCCATCTCAGAGTTACTAGTCTCGTTAATGAAAGAATTTAAGAGCAGATTTGGAAGAAAGCTTGCAGACAAGTTTATTAGAGTTTGAGAGAGAAAAGGAAGACAGGTAAGCATTAACTCTTGGAGAATTCCTGGAGGAAAATGCTGGAAAAGAAAAAGAGAGAAACCTGTGCCATTTGTAAGCCATTTGGGGGGTAGAAATGTTGGGGGATGGTACTTTAGGGGAAGACTGAGGATGCCCTAAGTGCCTGGGCTTTAGCCAGTGTCTGAAAGAGAGAGATGAAGAAAGGGAAAACTTACATTTTTTGAGTAATTCAGAAAATCAGGCTTACTTAACCCAGAGCTCTCTGAGTGACTGGTTATACTGAATGTTGAGCTTCTGAGAAGGAAAAGTATATTATTCACCCATCTCTTTAGTACAGTTAGTCAGATGAAGGGCAGACCATTACTCCTCCCATCCCTCTAGCACAGCTAGTCAGGTGATTGACAGGCCCAGCTGGATGAACGCATGTGGTGTTGGTAGCTTAAAATGTTAGGTCTCCATCCACAAAGAGGAACAGATTCCAGTCTCTTGGGAGGGAAATAACCATCCTTAATGAGCACCAACAGAACACCAATAAAGGTTTCTTTAGAAGTCTTCTATCTAAAGAGGTAGCATCATTTAGGAGCGGTGCTGAAACGGGGAAGGGGGACTAGATACAGTCCATGTCCACTGTGAAAACTAGAGGTCCTTCCAGAGCCGTTCAGCAGACAGGGGCAGTGTCTGAATTGGTCACATCCCCACACGGAGCCAAGGGAGAGTTGCACAGGGCCCAGATCTCCCTCCTGCTTGTGGGGTCTCTGCCCTGAGCTGCCCATCCAGTCTCTATCTGCCACTCTCACCATCCTGGTTCCTAAAGGACACTCTGTCCCACACTTTCTTAGCATGGCTGTCTTCCAAGACAATGACTCTTGCTTTGTACTGTCAATCAAGTTTTGAGAACTCATCATTCTTATAATAAATGGATATAGAGGAGATTTTCTGAGATAGGTTTTTCTCTTGTCACTGCCTATTTTGTAGGAGCCAAAAAAAGCCATTTTCAATCTACCAAGATTCAGCGGTGTGCTGCAGTTTATCCTGTGAAGTGCAGCTAGGACTTGTGGGCAGCTGGACTGCTGAGATTGAGTGGTGGTTTTTTACAGATGAAGATGCTTAGCAATTAGAATCAAATACTGTCTTCCCTTCTATACTGCAAAGGCTTTTGTCCTGGGCACCGAGCCAACACAATGGCATTTATAGGAGAAATAGCAAGGCAAGGCATTATTCATGTGTACAGTTCCTCAGCTGTCTCCCCAGTGTTGGAAGGGTTCCCACCAGATTTCCTCTTTTCCCACAAATTAACATCATCAGACATGAGCCAAAGGCACCCTTCTCTGCTTAAAAAAAAAATCCTCGGTGAAATTTCCCACTGTCAGCTGACCAGCCTTCCGTTCAGATATGCCAACAAATTAAATTCCTTTCTAGTACCAGGCCTGCAGCAGCTGGTACATGAGAGAAATGTTCGTTCTCAACGCAGACTGCCAGAGAGCAGAGGCACGCTGGTGGAATCACGATCACCCAGGGAGCTGGGCCCTCACTGCTACTGTTGAGTACCTAAGTTCATTTCCTGCATCTGTCCATTGCGTGAGCCTCTGTGTTAACCCACATCCTAAGTGACGCAGGGGCTGTCATCCTCTGGAAGGAGCTGGAAACATGAATGTCTGTTTTAAAAACATCCCTAAAGAAGACAAAGACTGAGCAGGAAAAATAAAAAAACACTTCATAGTTCTTAGTTTTAAGAAAGGCATTGCAAATAAGGGCGGTAGTGGCGCACGCCTTTAATCCCAGCACTTGGGAGGCAGAGGCAGGAGGATCTCTGTGAGTTAGAGACCAGCCTGGTCTACAAAGGGAGTTCCAGGACAGGATCCAAAGCTACAGAGAAACCCTGTCTCGAAAAACCAAAAAAAAAAAAGAATTCTTAAAAATTCAAAAAAAAGATGCCATATTGCAGTGTTGGTTTTGATTTTCTTCTCTCTTAGTCTGCTACATATTGATGTGCCCAAGGAAAGCCCATTCCCTCATCCCATATTTAACCATTGAGCATGAGCCCTGTGGAGTCCGCACAGGCCACCTTTCCAACTGGTATTGGCAGACACAAGCCAGGAGGAAGGCTCCTGTAGCCCAGACTCTGGCCCCTGCCTCCCTCGGGAATCATGCTGTATTGCCTTTCTTCCTTCAGTGTTCTTTGTAGTAGCCCTGTCTCTTTCTATTTAAATTGTGTTTACTTTGAACTGTTTCAAAGCCACAGCAAAAGACAGAAAGTGATGTCACAACACCGCAGTGTTCACAGCACAGACTTGCAAATGCTGTAGATGGGCTCCTTCCTCTGGCACTGTGTGGACTTAGGTGTGCTTCCTACATTGGCTTTTTAATTGGTGCAGTCTTCCTTCATGTGAACAATACTTTGTTCACGTTATATTTTTATTGTATTTGCTTATGAGTGCTTTCATCTCTTGTCTTGTGCTAAGTGCTACTATTTGGACCCATATCCCTAACTTCTAAAGCATCGCTCAGTTCTTTAATTCCTCTCCTGATTCTGAAGCGTGGACTCTACGGGGAATGCATTCCATTCCCTGTCATTGCTGTCTCATCCCGTGCATGTAGGAAATCTGCCTTCTCTGGGTCCTTCCAGGGCGTTCATCTCTTCCAGTTTTTTAGTGTAGATGGGCACCTGTTCCTATGCACCTAAGTGACAGGTGTGGCCTTTCCTGTCTTTGTTGAGCTGCCTGCTTTCATCTCTATGCCCATTGCTTCCCTTCCAGCCCACAGCTCCTAACTGTACATGGTGTTTCTGATTCCAGCTGCTGGCTGCCCAGTTTTTCCTTCAGGTTCCACTGCTTTGAATGGTTGTGCTTCTCTTAGATTGGTTCCATACCCATGTTAGATTTATAAAATTTCAATGTGTGTCTACTGGGTTCTCATAAAAATATGACTTTTGATATATGCAGTTCTATATTTTGCGTATGGATTTTGAACATTACTTTTACCTGCTGCAACAATATCGCTGCTTTCATTCTATTACTTATGGCTCATAAACAGATGGATTGCACCATTTGGCCTGTTGACTATCCCATGGTGGTGTTTCCTTTCATTGTTTCTAATTTAGACATGATTTCATCACAAGGGCTCCGGCTCACAGTCACCTCTTTCATTCTTGGCTATAATAGCATTATCATGAGGTGGGTTTTGATGCCAGGTACCTCTGGGATTCACCTGTTGGAGGTACCACCTTTGGCTACATCCCTAGGTGTAAATGGCTGCATAGTAAGTCGTGGAGATTGCATGTCCGTGGCCCGAAATGAGATTGGGGATCCTGAATATCTATGATGCCTTTTTCCACTTAGGGTCCTTGTAGGAGCGGTGGGCTGCGTTACTGCTGCCTAGCTCCTGGCCGCCTGGCTAGATTATGCCCCGAAATAACAACACACAAATTGTATTCTTTTAAACACTGCTTGACCCATTATATCTAGCATCTTCTTGGTAACTCTCACATCTTGACTAACCCATATCTAATAATATGTGTAGCACCACGAGGTGGTGGCTTACCAGGAAGATTCTAGCGTACGTCCATCTTGGGCTGGAGCTTCATTGTGTCTGACCCAGAAAGAAGAGGCATGGCAATTGCCTCACTTCCTCTTCCTCCCAGCATTCTGTTCTGTCTCCACCCACCTAAAGGATGGCCTATCAAATGGGCCAAGGCAGTTTCTTTATTAACCAATGACCTTCCTCCATCAGGTCCTGGAGATAGTATTCTTCTCTCAAGATCTCCAGACCTGCTTTCTACTTGCTGGTGGTACAGCATTTCATGGCCCCTGAGCTCCCTAAACCATATCTCAATTCCAGCTCACAATGAATCAAATTCCTGGATGCATCACTTACTATGGTAGATGTTAAATCTCAGACTAAATAGACTGCATCAGCTCCGGGTTCCCTTGGGTCTGTCAGGCTTCGATGACCCTCAGAGTTAATGCCATTCTTATGCCTAATAATTTTATTTCTTATCTAATCTATGTGAAGAATAATATGTTGTGCTGTATGAAGCATTTTCACTAAAATTCGTGCATCTTCCTTTTGCTTGGCATGCCCTTGCTTGTTTTCTGACTTCGTCGTGTTAGAGTAAGCTTGCTTCCTCATCAGCACTCCCTTTCATATGCGTGGATGGCTATGTGTTTGTAATTTTTGTATTTTAAGTGATAATTGTACAAACATGGGACATCGTGTGGTATTTTGATAATGATAGGTATGGGGTAAATTAGAAATGAAGGTAGTTATGTCTACTACCTGCTAAATCTTTTCTAAATCAAAAAAGGCAAGCATTGATTAGGATGAGTGGGTGAGCTAATGAATGACTAACAGGATTATTAATTGGAAATGGTCAGTGGAGGAAAGCATTTTCCAGAAAGAGGTTCTGGAACCTTCTTTACCCAGCCAAAATTTTGAAACCTGGCTCTAGTTTCAGGATTTAAGTAGAATTAATTAAATTATCAACTGACTCCTCTGTGCAGGGTTGCTCTGCCTGCACTGTATATGTATAATTTTACTTCAGATACACACTTATTTTAAGACCAAATAATATTCAAACACAGGGAACATTTTTGCATGTTTTAACTATTTTATTCAAATTATCTGTCAGATTCAATGATTATATTAAACCAAGCATTGTCAAAATTATTGAAGCAAGGGTAAGTTTTTCTAATAATGTTTAGTTAGATATCTTGTGTTTCATTATCCTAAGCTAAGCTAACAATAATGATACTTCACTTAAGATAATTTAATAGCAAAATTGCAACATCAGAATGATTATTTCTACTTAGACTCTGTCAATTTCCTTACTCATTTAAAGATATATTTTCAGTAATTCTTTAATAGTTTCTTCAAAAGGCCATTTTTAGAATTATCTCAAGAGAGGAAAATAAAAGACAACAATCTGAAAATAGCATCACTCACACCCAGTAGAAGTAGACTCGATTTCTTTGGCATCAGCAATGGGGAGTAACGACAGTAGAGGCCGTTTGCTTTGATGGGAAGTCAGAAGCTGGAGCACGCCTCAGGAAAGCAGGCTGTGATGAGCTAAGAGAAACAGTGTCTCAGCAGCTTATGGTGACACCCACCGTAAGAGCTATGTTGCTCTTGCCCAGTGCTTCAAGACACCGTGGAGGATTTGAACCAGAGGTCATGAGCTGGATGTGTTTTGGGTTGATGTGTTTGCTTTCCTGGAGCAGGAAAGAAACATGATCGAGTAAGATGCGGTGGTTTACGTGAATGGGATAAAAATGGTCCCATCCTGGGGCTGGAGAGATGGCTCAGAGGTTAAGAGCATTGCCTGCTCTTCCAAAGGTCCTGAGTTCAATTCCCAGCAACCACATGGTGGCTCACAACCTTCTGTAATGGGGTCTGGTGCCCTCTTCTGGCCTGCAGGCATACACACAGACAGAATATTATATACATTATAAATAAATAAATATTTTTTAAAAAAAAAACGGTCCCATCCTGAGCTGTATTATAAAGAGCTATGCAGATGGTTCTTGCTGCTTCATTAGATATGACAATTATCAGAGGGCTATTTTATGGATGCGAAAATTATCAGAGTTCTGTTTGTGCGCTTCATTTGAGAAGCTAGAAGAATACCCTACATTCTACAGAAGGAAAGCATCCCATGGAAGGGACAGATTTGAGGGAAAAATGTGGGTAGCAGGGCTCATTTTTCACACCAAGGATGTGCGCATATATTAAACACCAGGTGCCTGTGTTGTGGGAAGGAAGGAAGTCTGTGAGCTTTGGAATCCTGGAAGAAGTTACATTGAAATACAATCTGGAAAATTAATTTCTGGGGTAGACGTTAAGTCTCGAGAAAGGGTCAGCATCCATGGAAGGGAGTTAGCCAGTGAGAAAGCATGTGTGCTTTCCATGGGATAAACCGTGTTGGGAAATTCAAACCTTCGGTCTGTATGTTAGCCGTGAAGGGAAATTTTTGCAAGCCAACAGCACTCCTTTTTCTCTCCCACCCACACTTGAGGACCTTCACGTGGTGTGAAGACCTCAAAGCTGAGTCTAATCACCTGTGAGCTGGCATCTGGGGCAAAGACTATGTGAGTTCCTTTCCCTGTCCTGAGCTTCCACCTCTTCTCTGCTCGTGGTTGCTGCTGAAGTCCCTTCCCTTTTTTTTTTAAATATTTATTTATTTATTATGTACACAATATTCTGTCTGTGTGTATGCCTGCAGGCCAGAAGAGGGCACCAGACCCCATTATAGATGGTTGTGAGCCACCATGTGGTTGCTGGGAAATGAACTCAGAACCTTTGGAAGAGCAGGCAATGCTCTTAACCTCTGAGCCATCTCTCCAGCCCCTCCCTTCCCTTTTGAAGCTGTTCCACTTATTTCTGCAGGAGAGTTCCGGTTGTTTCATGGTAACTTGTCATCTGTCCCCTTCACTATTGCCCTTGATGAGTGCCATTCAGAAGTTCTGAATAGAGGTGGGATAGTCTTCCTGGGGGGGATACATCGGGTGGTGAGGTAGAGGAGGCCCGTGTCTTATCACCTTGAGTGAAGTTCCAGAGAAAGGCGTCCATGTTTATCCAGTGAAGTGGCTTATAATAAGGATGACTTTTAGGCGCTGAGGGAATATGCTTCTGCTGAGTTATTCTGCCCCCAGATGAGCGACTCCGTCTCTGTTAGGGCCACCTGTATTTCATGAAGGCAAAATCATAGAAGGAGAAAGGACTTGTCTCCAATCAGCCTGAAATTTCCATGAATGTAACAATATAACTGATTAAAGTGGCAAAGTCAAACATCATCACTAAAGGGTGTAATTTCTCTTCATGAGAAGGAAGAGTCAAACAAACTTTTCAGTAAGTATATAAATCAATTATATGCATGTGTTTAAAAGAAACAGTTTTGCAACAAGAATGTTAATTGAAATTGATTAAGTTGCCCAAACATCTTGGTACACTTCATGGGCCAGGGCATGCTTTTGAAAGAATGAGCTGGATAAATGGTAGTAATTAAGAGCTTTGGACCAACCACTGCCCTGACTCGTGGTATTTCTTGTTCCCTGGTGTCTTCTATTACAGAGGACCATTGAATTCATAGTTTGTAAACAACAGGAATTCATCTCAAAGGGTTTTAGAAAGCAGACATCTGTTCTCAGGGTGGCAGCCTGGATAGGCTCTGGTGAGGAACGTCTTATGGTTGGAGACTAACTCCATTCTGGCAATCTGCTCACATCCCCCACAAGCATTCAGTACCTAATAACCTTAGCAGAGACAAATGTCTACATAAATAGAAATGACATCTGAGACAAGGTTTCCTGCTATAGGAATTTAGAAAATGATATTAATAGGTTCCCCAATAGGGTCTGTGACCTCTCCAGCAAACTGGAAGCTGGCTCGGTTCAGTACTAGACATGAATTCCCTCCTATTGAGTGGACCTTAAGTCTAACTAGACAGCTATCTACTGGTTACCCCCGAGATGAATCTGCCACTATTGTAAAATTGAGGGTATCTTGCAAGGTTGGTCATTATTGTGACTGTAGACTTTCAAACTAGATAGGAAAATTGATTGTTTTCCTTCCATGGCAGCTTGCATAGCATCTTTGGTCTACTCCTTTCTCTACAAAGAAGGATGGGTATTGGAGTGAAATTATCAGCTTCCTGATAATTGTTTTATGGAACACTAAATCAAACTACAAACACATTTTCCCCAACTTTACATGAAATATCGATAAATAAATAAATTATACAAACTCAGAAAAGCCACTAAAGGGTCTGAAAAAGATTGAAATAAGTTATAAAAAGTCTTTATATAGACTTTTATATAGACTTTATAAAAGTCTGATATATAGAAATACCAAAATCAAATAATAAATAACCGACAGTATCTAAATATCTAAAATATCCCTGCGTGTTCTTATCCTAGGCTATTTGCCTCTGAATAAATCACAAGTCCACTGGGAAATCATAAGAGAAAATTTCAAATGTTTAAAGAGTAACAGATCATATATTAAAATATGTGAAATATGTCAAATAAAGTAGATGAAGGGTAGAGATTATGAATTTAAAGCATTAAGGGACTGAAGGAGAGGAGGGAGGAGAAACTGTGGTCAGGATATAAAATGAATAAATTAAATAAACAAATGAATAATATTTTTTTAAAAAATTTGTGGACACAAAGAAAATTCAAGAAACAGTTCTATACAAAGAATTTTCACATACAGTTTAATTAACCACTTATCTATAAAGGGCACAAGCGTGTTTATAAAATACAACGAATCCTATGTAAAGCATACTATGTACACATCAGACCCTAGATAGACTTTCAAAGGTAGAGGTGGCCAGTCCACACTAATATTCAGCACCCAAGTCTTTGGAATGTAGAGAGCTGTACTGTGTGTTGCTAGTTTTGTGGCCGTGTGCAGCAGAACACACATGGATACCAATAATGTATTTCTCACAGACAAGACTGATGTGATACTATCAAAAATATTAGACATAGTTATGCATTGAATTCTCAAGTCTATTTATCTTACCATATTTGCCTTACTGTATAATTTAAGTGCTCCTAAGCTCCTTTTCAAGTAAATCTTTGTGCACTGCAGTGTACTATGGTGCATTAAATAATGGAGTTTTATGAACTCTATTATTTTTGTCATATTTGTCCAGAATATATGAATCTTATTAATATTTTAGAATAAAAATGTTTGCATTAGAACAGAGGAAAACGTCTAATCATTTAACTGTTTCCAGTTTAGGGAGGCAGGAAGAGATGAACACATTAGACTCAAACAAGTAAAAGAAAATAAATAATATTTTTTGAAGTCAATAAAATAGAAAATAATTAAGAAAAAATTAATGAAACAAAATCTTGGCTTTAAAAAATGGTTTAAAAAATTCCTAAGCCAGTGGCAAGACTGATAAAAGGAAATAAATACAGAGGAGATTAACACAAAGCTCTCAAACAGTGAGGGAGAAAGTAACTCACTGTGTACTTACAGATACCACCTGAATACATTAGGAATTTTGTTATTTCCTGAGACTGAAAGTATTTATATAAGATAAAATAAGTATCCCTTATTTTTGTATCTACTTATTTGTATTTTTTAATCTATTGATTTACTTAAATTTGCTTTAAAAATCTTCCTACAAGAGAAAGTCTACACCCAAATGTTTTTATGTGAATCTCAACAAACATTTTAAGAAAACAAGAGGAAAGAATTACTCAAGTATTAACACATTTTATAAATGTGCATGGATAAAAACATCCCACCTTTAAAAAGAGCCTAGAAGCCCAAGGGTACAAATCCAAGGTCACATGGCACTGTGTCCTGGAGATCAGCAATGGTATGGCAAATGCAGGACAAAGAAGGCAAAGGACTGTTCCAGGAAGCAGACCACAGAAGAGGAGGCTGCAATAATATAAATTCTAGGCATGATCAAATTCAAATGAACGGCTTTATTTTCCGGTTGCCTTCGTGGAGGGCTGAGACACGTTTTCCCCGGTTCACATTAGCGTGTCGATTGTGGAGATTTGAGACACGTTTTCCCCGTCCACATTAGCGTGTCGATTGTGGAGGGCTGAGACACGTTTTCCCCGGTCTTCAGCTCATGCTTGGGCAGTCCTACTGGTGAGCCGTGATGGGTGTAGCTCCTAGTGTTACAGTGCTATACTACTGCTGCACCCTTAGGGTTATACTACACCGCTGGTCCTTGTGGTTCACAGGTGACAGCTGTGTGAGACGGTGTTTCACTTCCCTCCCTTGGAGCCTTGAGTTTTATGATGGAATCTCCAAGAGAATCAGCAATCATAACTTCCTGTGTACTCCAGTGTCTCTTTGAAAGACAAGAAGAAAGTGTTGGAAGGTCCAGAGTCTTAGAGGAAAATGCTATTATACTCTAACATTTGCCAGTCCGGTGCAAGTCTGACCCTCAGGCTCTCTCGGAGTTTTAGCTAACACACTTCGTTACCAACAATAAGTAAAATATATAGCGTTTTTAAAATGCATAAGACATAGTAGAAATGTGACATATTTATCACACACAGAGCAAAAATAAATTATCATAATGGGAAAAACAGGAGCTTCAGTTTCTGTTCCGATATAATGAAATTAGAGATAACGAGGGCCAACCAAAAATAGCCAGTCTGCACAATCCGATAATCGTGTTTTTAATTATTCTCATATTATAAGGAGATGGAAATTGAAATTATAAATTTTACAGGGAAGAGTAACTATGAGTAGCTATAGAACAAAAGCTATAGGATTTAATTAAAAGAATAATTGTTGGAATATTTATGACCTTTCTTAAATGCATTTATTAGAAAATATAAAATATTAGTTATAAATAACATTTAAGAAAAACAAACAGTATAAGTTTCAAATAAGTTATTTTCAGTTGAATTGGAAGCTAAAAATGTAGAAAATTAACACAAATCATAGTCTTAATACTGAAACAAAAACTCAATTTTGAGTTTGGCAAGATATGTGGTTTCAAGACTCATCCAGATTTTAGAAAAAATAAATTATTTCAAATATGTGAATTATTGAATTATAGGAAAATATTACCTAGGATTTTGTATTTATTTTTTAAATTATAATTACATGATTTTCCTTCTACCATTTTCTTCCTCCATCTCCTCCTGTGCATTCCCGCTCATTCTCAGTCAAAGTCATGGCTTCTTTTTCTTTAATTGCTGTTGTGCCTATAGATATATTCCTAAATACATAAAAACCTGCTCAACCCATATAATGTTATCTGTATGTATATGATCTTGGTCGACCATGTGGTATTGGATAACCTGGGGAAGACCGTTTCTCTGCCTCTCAGCCCTCCCCCATTGTCTAGCGTTGAGAACCCATGAGCTTTTCTTTCTGTTAGCATGTCGGCTGGTAGTATTGTTGTTCAGGTCTTGTGTAGGTATCCATGTTGATGAGACTTCTTGGGTGTGGTCTTTCTGACATTTCAAGGAAAGCAATCTCACAGCAAATTTCCCATTAATCTGGTTCTAACAATCTTGACACCCTCTTTGCCGCAATGATTCCTGCACCTTAGGTGTAAGAATTATACTGTAGATGTTACATGGAATTTTTAAATTTCAAAATCCAAATAAAATAATTTCCTAATGGCATTATCAAGAGTGATTCAAGAAACAGAACCAACAGACACAGCAGAATTATAAATGCTGATGAATAAAAACAGATCTCAGTCAAAAATATAATTTCACTGTGACTGAAGATTGCTCAGTGGTTAAGATCATTTATTGCACCTGCCGAATATCCAAGTACCCAGGAACAACATGGTAGCACACAACCATCCATAACTCCAATTTCACAGGATCCAATAGGGATACAAACATACATACATACATACATAATATATACATAAATACATACATACATACATACATGTTCTATGAGGGGATAATGTTCTGGATAAGGGAATTTAGGGAGCACATAGTTGTAGCACAAATAATAAAAACACAGAGACAGATATTGAGGTTTAACCTGAAAACCAGAAAAGCAAAGCAGCCAAGCCACTAGAGAAGTCACTCTCTCCTCTCATTTTATATTCCCTTTAGTGCTGGGATTAAAGGTGTGTGACTCCCTAGGACTGGGATTAAAGGTGTGAGCAACCACCACATGGATTTGTTTCTTCATTAATCTTGTATAGCCCAGGGTGGCCTTGAACTTACAGAGATCCATCTGCTTCTGTCTCTCAAATCCTGGGATTAAAGGTGTGTGCCACCACTGCCTGACCTCTAGTGGCTTAGCTTTGCTCTTCTGATCTTTATGCAAGATTTTTGTGTAATAGAAGCTTGATATGGGCCATGATGCCAGTCAACAATCTAGATTGGATACACATACACCAACTTATAAAAATCTTCTTTTAAAGCACCCTGACTCAATGCCCAAGTGTCGGTTTGAACTGAAGATTACAGCACTTGTTGGTCCCCATAATCATCTCTTGAAATAGCATAGGTGTGTGAGACAATGGATTGAAAGGTTGTGCCTCATCGTGAGGGCTTTAGGTGTTGCTCAGTACATTAACTGCTTGTTCCGTTGCTCTTCCTGGGGCTCAGGGAGTGTTCTTGCAGGGTGATTGTAGTTGTACTTTGTAACATGAGGAGCAGGCTTGTTGGGGTTTCTTTCCTGCCCAGTTCCCACAGCCAGCAAGGTCCCAAAGAATCACACAGAAGTCTACATAAGTTATAAATGATTGGCCCATTAGCTCAGGCTTCTTATTAACTCTTATAACTTATATTAGCCCATTATTCTTGTCTATGTTAGCCACATGGCTCGGTACCTTTCTCAGCGGGGTAGGTCACATCCTGCTTCTTTGGTGGTCTAGGCTAGACTGCGGAGGAATGGGCTTTCTCCTTCCCAGCATTCTCCTGTTTTCATTGCCCTGCCTCTACTTCCTGTCTGGTTGATCTGCCTATACTTCCTGCCTGGCCAATCAGCAGTTATTTAAAATATGATTGACAGAATACAGACAATTCTCCCACACCAGTACTTAATCATTTGTATCTGGTTCGAACTAGCTCTTGTAGACCAGGCTGGCCTCGAACTCTCAGAGATCAGCCTGCCTCTGCCTCCCGAGTGCTGGGATTAAAGGCGTGCGCCACCATCGCCCAGCTTTGTATCTGGTTCTTATATTCCCTTCCTTGCCATCTGGAGGGTTCTCTTCTCTTCAAAGCTGCTTTTATCTGTTTCTGCTCTATTTCTAGCCAATTGCATTGGCACCAGCTTCCACGGTGGCCTCAGATTACATCTGACCATTTATGGGTGTTCCATTTGAATTTCATCTGCAATTGTTCATGGTGTTTTTGCCCCTCTCTTAGTGCTGAACTCTTCTAGCATGGTATTAAATAGCATAGTTAAGACTGTGAATTCTTTAGTTATTGAAAGTACCACTCAGACATACATGAAATTCCTTCTCTTGTGTGGATTTGTGTATCGTATGAGTATGTGTGCTCACATGTGTGTGGATGACCTCACCTGTGGACACATGCATGTGTGTGTGCATATGAGGGTCATATGGTAACACTGGGTGTCTTCTGTCACTCTCTACTTTATTCACTGTGAAGGAATCTCTGCTTTGAACCTGATGCTCACTGATGCAGGTAGCCCAATGAGCCAATTTGTCCCGGGGATCCACTGTCTCTCCCTTCTGAATGCTAGGAACATGGCTTCCACACCCACCTGGTTTATTACTGGGTGCTGAGGATGAAAACTCTGGTCTTTGTCCTTACAAGTAAGTGCTTTTCTCCACCAAGCTTTCTCCACAGCCCTGACATACATTCTCCTATGTGAGCATGAAAGCTGTCTGGGCAGATTTAACTGGACATGCTTTTCATGTGATCGCAGGATGCTTCCACATGTTGGTTGACTCGATCACACATGTGCATGCCCCGCCCAGTGAAATCCTGAAAGAAATTTGGGAGACACCTAACAGTGTCTATGTGGAATAAAGTTGAATCTGGGTGGAAGGTATGGAGGAGACTGGAGACTCAGTGTCCCCAAGACACCAGTAGGATGCTCAAGGTGGTCATGGTGGCAGCCATAGAAACAGTAGCTTCTAGGGAACCAGGAGCAGGAAAGAGGCCACTCAGGAGATGCAATGGATAAACAGAGCATAAACAATACACATATTTATGTGTATACATGCATGCATTCATACATACATACATTCATGCATACATGCATTCATACATACATACATACTAATGGTTGCAGTCTGGTTTAGTCACATCCTAACTAAATGGAAAGTGTTGTTGCTGTTGCTTTCCAGAGTGACAGACATGACCTCCACACTAACCTGTTGCTTTTTGTTTCCCGGTAGAACGTCCATCCTTGGCTTCTCCTTTGGAGCTGCGTTTCTCTCCCTCACCTTCATCCTCTTTGTTTGCTTCGCTGGACAGCTTTTGGTAGGTGCTTCCAACATAGAACTTTTGGAGAGTGTGTTGATTGTATTGAAATGGCTTACTTCCGTTTTTCAGCAACAAAGGGATTGTTGACTGATATTTGAAGAGCTGTGGTTTCTAGCATCCTTCAGGCCACTGGGAAAGAGAGTCTCAGGTATAAACTGAAGTATCTCAGAGACAACAAAGACACTTGCTTAACAGCTATTACAATGTTAGGTGGCTTTTTTTATACCTGGAGATGGAGTCTGTAGCCCAGACTGGCTTCCAACTTAGAATCCTCTTGCCTCAGCTTTCCAAATAGCTGGGGATATAGATATGGACCACTGCACCCAGCAAAGATGAGTGTCACTTCCACAGACTCATGCTTTTGTTCATCTGTTTGTCAACTGTTTAGAAATCATCTCTGAGTTTCAGACTACTTGTAGTATTGAATGCAAGTGTCAGAAGGTTTTTATGAAAAGGATAATAATCAAAGTATTTTTAAACACACCTTTGAAATCCAATTTGAAGATATAAAAAGTTAGAAGCTAACAAAAAAGATACCATTTATTTGTGTTTGAAATCAACCATTGTACAGTTTCATGATTTACATATTAACTAAACATGAGTTTGGGAAATAAAAGTTATCTCTTCATTTATTTTTTTGCATATTAAACAAGTGTCACTAGCTGGCCAGAGAACTATGAGAGCTACCTTAGAAAGCCAGCAAGGAGACATGCAATAAGTCAATGTTTCATTTTCATGGGCACAGGTGAAAACATGAGAGGCTACCTAAACTGAGCCCCAGGCATGCATGTGGTGTACAGACACGTGTAGGCGAAACATCCATGCCCACAAAATACTTACTATAAGAATACACATGGTTTGCCATGATCCACAGTCTTACCTGTGTGGAAAAGCGCAGACCCACTCTTCCTTTCCTTGTCCCCCAGAGCCCTCTGCAGCCCACCTCTCTGGCCTCCAGTACTAGAACTATCACTGTGCTCCACTCCAAATCCGACCCTGTTCTAAAAATAACAGTTCACACCCCTGTACCTGAGAAGCTGTGCTTGCCATTGACATGGAGATGGGGCATGGAGGCTGTTGGGTCTGCTACTTTCAAAGAAATACTATGATCTTTCTTTTTTTTCTTTTTTTTTTTTATTGAGAAAAGGAAAAAAAGTGTCCGCTTCCTCCCAGCCTCCCCTTTCCCTCCCCCTCCTTCCACCCCTCTCCCCCTCCCCCAAACTCCTCTCCCCCTCCCTCTCCAGTCCATAGAGCAGTCAGGTTTCCCTGCCCTGTGGAAAGTCCAAGGTCCGCCCCACTCCGTCCATGTCTAGGAAGGTGAACAACCAGACTGGCTAGGCTCCCACAAAGCCAGAACATGAAGTAGGGTCAAAACCCCGTGCCAATGTCCTTGCCTTCTCATCAGCCCTCATTGTTCGCCATGTTCAGAGAGTCCGGTTTTATCCCATGCTTTTTCAGTCACAGTCCAGCTGGCCTTGGTGAGCTCCCAATAGATCAGCTCCACTGTCTCAGTGGGTGGGTGCGCCCCTCGTGGTCCTGACTTCCTTGCTCATCTTCTCCCTCCTTCCGCTCCTCATTGTGACCTTGGGAGCTCAGACCAGTGCTCCAGTGTGGGTCCCTGTCCCCATCTCCATCCATCACCAAATGAAGGTTCTACGGTGATATGCAAGATATTCATCAGTATTGCTATAGGATAGGGTCATTTCAGGTTGCCTGTCCTCAGCTGCCCAAGGGACTAACAGGGGACATCACCATGGGTTCCTGGGAGCCACTCTAGGGTCAAGTCTCTTGCCAACCCTAAAGTGGCTCCCTTAACTAAGAATTGTGGTTCCGTGCTCCCCTGTCCAACCTTCCTTTATCCCAATCCTCCTGTTTCCCCAAATCCCCCCCTCCTTCCCTTCTAACTTTTCTCTCCCCATCTCCCCTTACCCCCATCCCACCCCACCCCCAAGATCCCAATTTTCTCCCCGGCAATTTTGTCTACTTCCCATAGCCAAGAGGATAACTATATGTTTTTCCTTGGGTTCACCTTCTTATTTAGTTTCTTTAGGTTCACCTATTGTAGACTCCGTGACCCTTATTTATGGCTAGAAACCAATTATGAGTGAGTACATCCCATGTTCATCTTTTTGGGTCTGGGATACCTCACTCAGGATAGTGTTTTCTATTTCCATCCATTTGCATGCAAAATTCGAGAAGTCATTGGTTTTTACGGCAGCGTAGTACTCTAATGTGTATATATTCCATACTTTCTTCATCCATTCTTCCATTGAAGGGCATCTAGGTTGTTTCCAGGTTCTGGCTATTACAAATAATACTGCTATGAACATAGTTGAACAAATGCTTTTGTCATATGATAGGGCATCTCTTGGGTATATTCCCAAGAGTGGTATTGCTGGGTCCAGGGGTAGGTTGATCCCGAATTTCCTGAGAAACCGAAACACTGACTTCCACAGTGGTTGCACAAGATTGCATTCCCACCAGCAATGGATGAGGGTACCCCTTCCTCCACAGCCTCTCCAGCAAAGGCTATCCTTGGTGTTTTTGACTTTAGCCATTCTGACAGGTGTAAGATGATATCTCAAAGTTGTTTTGATTTGCATTTCCCTGATTGCTAAGGAAGTTGAGCACGACCTTAAGTGTCTTTTGGCCATTTGAACTTCTTCTGTTGAGAATTCTCTGTTCAGTTCAGTGCCCCATCTTTTAATTGGGTTAATTAGCATTTTAAAGTCTAGTTTCTTGAGTTCTCTATATATTTTGGAGATCAGACCTTTGTCTGTTGTGGGGTTGGTGAAGATCTTCTCCCAGTCAGTAGGTTGCCTTTGTGTCTTAGTGACAGTGTCCTTTGCTTTACAGAAGCTTCTCAGTTTTAGTAGGTCCCATTTATTCAATGTTGCCCTTAATGTCTGTGCTGCTGGGGTTATACGTAGGAAGTGGTCTCCTGTGCCCATGTACTGTAGAGTATTTCCCACTTTCTCTTCTATCAGGTTCAGTGTGTTTGGGCTGATATTGAGGTCTTTAATCCATTTGGACTTGAGTTTTGTGCACGGTGATAGATATGGATCTATTTTCATTCTTCTATAGGTTGACATCCAGTTGTGCCAGCACCGTTTGTTGAAGATGCTTTCTTTCTTCCATTGTATACTTTCTTATCCCTCCCTTTTGGCCTTGGAGACTCCAGCCTCTTTATTATTAAGAACACAGCTCTTTTATCCACCCTGTTCTTAGACTGTGGACCCCCAAGTTCTATTAAGATGAAATTAACCATTACCATCCCCCTTCCTGGGGGCTTCCAAAACCTGATACCTACTTGCCACTCAATAGCAAGTTCTTCATGACTCTCTGTTGTCTCAGAAGATTTCAAAGGTACAAAGGAACCGGTGTCTGCCTGCCCTTCAGAAGACTACAACATGCCAGGGTTTGCAAAGGCTAAACTTGAAGACATGTCCTTTTATTTACTTTTAAAATGAGCATACAGAAAGGGGCACGTTCCCTTTGTGCATTTTTATACGTGCATTGTTTGGGATTATCCTCCTCCCCGCTCACCTCCCCCGTCTCTCCCCTCACGTGAACCCTTCCGTCCCCAGTATCAATCAAATCAATCACCCTTTCCATTCTCATGTCTCATGTACTTTGCTACCTGCCCCAACCCATTCCTTAAAAGTCCCTTCCCCAACTCATGCTCCTTTCGTAGTGTCGAGGCCGATACCTGTGCTCACTCCCACATAAATACACACCAGCACTCCTAGCTTCTGAGAGGGAGAGAGATCACAAGTTCAAGGCCAGCTTGGTCAACATAGTGAGTTCCAGGACAGTTGAGGTTACATAATAAAACCCTGTCTCAAAAAGTAGATTAGGAGCTTTAATCCACACATGAGAGCCGTCATGTGGTATTTGTGTTTCTGTGTCTGGGATACCATCTTAAGATAATTTTCAGGTATATCCTATTTCCTTCAAATTTCATAATTTCTTTGTAGCTGAATTAGATGTCATTGTGTGTGTACCCCATTTTCACTGTTCCTTCCTACGTTTATGGATACCTGGGCTGATTTCATTCCCTCGCTGTTGTGAATACCACAGCAGCAAACATGGTTGCACAAATATCTCTGGGATATATGCCCCGAAGTAGTATATCTGAGTATATCATATAGTAGTTGTTATGATTCAATCACAATATAACTGACACTTCCGGGTTCCATAGCCACACATGTGCAGACAAGCCCTCAGGCATGACCCATGTGCAGCATGGTTGCATCACCTACATATGATGCTGCTGTGTGAGCGCTTGAATGCATGCATGAGCTCCATCATCTGCATATCTCCATATTATCCCCCATGCGCATGCACTAGGCAGCCTTTAAAAGCTGGACACGCCATCTTCAGCGCTCTCTCTCTCTCTCTCTCTCTCTCTCTCTCTCTCTCTCTGCACATCAACCTTCACCAGGCCTATACATGCCCCCCCAATAAACTCCTAGGTGGGTTAGTTGCGTGTTCCGTGTTTCCTTCCCACTCACACCAGGTAATTTCAGTAGTTCTATTTTTAGTGTTTTGGAAAGCCTCCATTCTGATTTCTGGGTTGGCTACAACAGCTCACAATCTCACCAGCAGTGAATGTTCTTTCCCAGCATCCTCTCTAACATGCGTTGTAATTCATTTTCTTCATATCCATTCCAACTCGAGTAAGATCTCTTGCTCCAGCTAGAGCAGAGGAAGATCTCTCACTTGACAAATATCAAGTCAAAATGGATCAGTGTTCCTAAGCCAAAAGCTGGAATAGTGAAACAGCTAGGGAAGAAAAACACGTCGAGCTAGGCATAGACACAACACACTTGGGAAACAGGGCTCCAGTAGTACAGGAAGTAACCCAAGAATTGACAAATGGCATCACAAAACTAGAAGAAAGCAAACTGTTGGCAGGAGGAAACAGCCTACAGAACGGGGTAAAATCCTTGTCAGGTGCAGTTCAGATAAGTTAATATTCAGAATGTATAAACAGGTACAAATTGAACACCAAAAAACATAAGCCTGCACATCAATAAACGAGCCAATGAATTGAACAGATAGTTCTCAGAAGAGGAAACACAATGGCTAATAAATAATTTCAAGGGTGTTCAACAGCCTCGCCTTCAGGAAAACACAAATTAGGACATTTCTCTTGAATGTGCAATAAAGGAATCTGTGAATAAGGCTCCCCAGTGGCCGGTTGTAACTTCAGGAAGAAATTCTCAACCCAGTAATGGGTTCTTTTGGTATTTGTAGGATTCTGTAATGGTTGTTTAACTGTCAACGGCAGGGTTATTGATGGATAATTGATCCAGAAAGTGTTAATGTGTGTTGTACGGTGCTGTGTGAATAGAATGGGAAATTGTGTATAGTCTATGGCGGTCATGGAAAGATGGTGCCGCCACCTGGCTGCTTGTTCTCTGGGCCCTGGAAAACCTACCAGTTGCGTAAGAGCTGGTGGGATTAGCATTTACTTGTTAATTAAATATCAAACTTACGAAAATGTGCAGGAAGCCGCCAACTGTTAACCTGCAAACATAAATGCCAAGGGCAGTATTGATGCTAAAGATGCCAGTGTGAAATTCTTGCTGTGAAGAATTAAAGTAAGCTGCTCTTTCCAAAGGGAGTCACACAGAAGCAAGGGTGGTTCGCTTTAGTTTTGACTTTCAACGTGATTGGAGGAAGAAACACTGAGGCACAGATCAGGTATAGATGGGTGTATCTATGAAGGTGTTTCCAGGGCTGCTTAGCAGAGGGAAACTCCATCTCAAATGTGGGTCATACCATCACAGGAGCTAGACTGAATTACAAGGTGGGGAGGGGAAAGGCCAGTTAGGTGTTTTCCCCTTTCTCAGCTTCCAGGCTGGTGGCTCCCACTGCCATGCCTCCCCTGTCATGATGGACAGACTGCATCTTACTAAGCTGTGATTCAGAATAAACCGCCTTAGGTTGCTTATGTCAGGCTCTTGGTCACAGCAATAAGAGAAGTTACTAACACTGTCGCTCTGGCCAATGCTTTTCCTTCAAGAGTATTGTCCTTGACATAGTCTTCTGTGCAAAATGGGCAGCCCCAGGAAGCCATGGCGGTTAGCATTTCACAGCTGGCTTGATGAAAGGTCGCAAAGCATGCCGCCTGTAGACAATTGAGTGACAATGGCACACAGCTCCGAGCTCCTTTCTGTCGACCCCCAAGTGTGAAGAGGCTTATTCAGTAACTTGTTGTGAACCTTGTCGGGGAATTTCTGCCCTTCCCTCCCACCTGCAGCTTGCCACTGCCTCCCCAAGGAGTGCTCCCTCCTACCTACCCACCCCCATGGCACTCCCTTCCAAGTTCTTGCACATGGAAGTGGGCTCCGCAGCCCATCCTATCCCAGAGACCTTAGGATCTCCTCCAGTTCTGTGATGAGCATCATGGGACTCCAGCCCTCTGCTGCATAGTTGAACCTCAATTTTATAATATGCATTTTGACCTTTTTATCGTGTCATTGCTTCCCCTGACATATAGTAAGTCCCTTAAGACAAGAATGGCTTCTCAATGCCCAGAGGCCTCCCACTAGACCCAGTATAACCCTGTCCACGTGAACATGCTTTGTAAGTAGGTGCTGCCTTGACACAGAGCTCTTTATCTCCCCTCTTCTGCTCCATGAAGCCCCTCCAACCCCTCACAGATGCTCAGAGCCAGTGAAGGGAAAATTACAGTGATGGCAGGCTCAATAATGAACACAGGTATTGTCAGACAGCTTCTGAGCGGTGTGGGAGGGACTTACCTCTCTATGGTACAAAACAGCACCTCTGACCAGAAATAGCACACAAAAAAAAAATCCCCCAAACAAAGCTTACCTTTGAAAAATGGTAGAAAATGTCAGAAGAAATTAGAAGTAGCCGGGTGCCACCCAGCCAGCCACCTTCTTCAGGACAATGATGAAAGCTCACTGTGCAGAGTTCATCCTAGGGGAGGAAAAGTAGGTCACATGCCAGCTAACACAAAGCTCCGGCCCCTTCAGGAGTGCTTGTCCATTGAAGTCTGCCTTCTCTAATGGCAATACGGCACTCACCTTCTAGGGCTGAGCGCGCTGGTGACCCTTTTCCCTCTCAGCTTCTCTTTGTCTGTTTGGAAAATCAGTGATAATTTGGAACTACGTCTGGTAACTAGCATGTGGCTGCATGCTGCTTTCTCTGATCCAGAAGCGCCCCTCCTTCATTTGACCAGCAGCATACATTTATTATAAGTGCTGCTACAGTGGATTTGATGTGTTTTCATTCACCATGTCTCCTCTTTGCTTCTGCTAATTTTTTCTTTCTTCTGTTTTTTTTTTAACAGTTATACTTTTTTCTCCCCAGTAACTTGGACATGATGCATTCCAACCTGATTATTTGGGGTTTGGTTTCCTTTTATTTTAAAATTTGTGCTGTGCACCTGATTCTCAAATTCTATTATAGCTGCATCCTGAACAATACAGGGGCCATAATCTAATCCCATCACCCATCCCATCATACAGGCTAGAACTGTTCAGTCTTTGTATATCTCATATTCTGCGATTAGTCACTTTATCATCATTCTAGTTGGTTAATGATTTATCTGACTATCCCTTCTGAACGTGATATCTTTCTCTGGGACTCAGCTTACTCAGTAAGCAATGCCTGTCTTCCTAACCCTTCCCATGAGAATACTGCATGATGGCCTTTTCACTTTACAAATCTGTGTGTCTTCATTGTGATCATTTATCATTTTTTAAAAGTTTGTGCTTACAATTTCACATTCTCCTGGCCTGTACAGTACTCAGAACTCTCTCTCTCCCCCTGCCTCTTCTTCCCCCTCCATTTCCCCTCCCTCTCCTCTTCCGTTCTCTTCCCTCTCTCTCTGTGTCCAAGTACAACATGCATATGGAAGTCAGAAAATAACTTTAGGTTTCCTCACCTTTCACCTTGTTTGAGATCAGGCTTCCTGCTTTTCTTTTATTTTTTCGTTGTTTTTATTGAGCTATACATTTTTCTCTGCTCCCCTCCCTTCTTTTCCCCTCCCCTTCTACCCTCTCCAAAGGTCCTCATGCTCTCAATTTACTCAGGAGATCTTGTCTTTTTCTAGTTCCCATGTAGATTAGACCCATTTTTGTCTCTCTTAGGGTCCCTTTGATGTCTAGGCTGGTTTTTTTTTTTTTTGCTTTATGTCTAAAAACCACTTATGAATGAGTTGAATGAGTACATGTAATATTTGTCTTTCTGAGTCTGGGTTGCCTCCCTCAATATGATGTTTTTTAGATCCATCCATTTGCCCTCAAATTTCAAGATATCATTAATTTTTTTTCTGCTGTGTTGTACTCCATTGTGTACATGCCACATTTTCCTTATCCATTCTTCAGTCCAGGGGCATTTAGGTTGTTTTCAGGTTCTGGCTGTGACAAATAATTCTGCTATGAACATAGTTGAGTCCTTGTGGTATGGAATGAGCATCTTTTGGATATATACCCGAAATTGGTGTTGCTGGGTCTTGGCTAACTGGCCCACTAGTTTTCAGAGATTCCTGTCTCTGTCTCCTATCTCAATATAAAAGCAATGGGATTGCAAACGTGTTCTGCCACACTGGGTTCTGTGTGGATCTGGGGATCTGGACTCAAGTCTTCACATTTGCATGCCTGGTGTTTTATTGACTGAGCCAAGTCCCCGCCTCTCTGATGGCAATGTGTTGGGTAGAGTTATCTTTTCAGCTTTTGGAAATCCAAGTGCACTGTGTCAGCACTGACTCTCCTGTGGAGAGTCCTGTCTGTTGGTTTGGCTTCCAGGACTTGAGTGTTCATCATGCACCTTTCTGTCACCCGGTCCATGGGTCTTGTGGATCCCAGCATAACATCTAGATCTTCCTTCCTGTAATTGTATGTTTTTCTTTCTGTATAAATCTCAATATAGTTAGTACCAGTCCTGTGTATTGGTGGTGAGTGTGGTCCTACCTATTTCAGTGTGAGGAAGAGCATGGCCCAGTGATGAACAAGAATGGGAAGAAGCAGATTTGGTAAAATGATGCTAGTTTCTAAGCACAGACTACACTACTCCGGACTCAGGAAGCATCTCCTCTTCAGTTGAATGATGCCTTCTGAGGACAGGTCAACGTACTGTTTGAAATGCTCTTATTTATAATGTTGAATCAGAATGGGACTGTTAATAAACCTCTTATTTTATCAGGGGTGATACTCAACAACTGAAAACCAAATACTCTGAGCTGTATAGGGAACTGCAAACAGAATCAGGGTTGACTCTTTCTATAATGAGTTAAAATACAAAGTTTCACTGTGGCATTTTCATACCCCAGTTTCTGTTCCAGGCAGGGTCTTTGTTATCCCAGAATGACCTTGAGCTTCTGGTCTCCCCACCTTCACCTCCAGAGTGCTGGGACTGCAGCATGGGTCACTCTACCCCTGCTTCTCCATTATCCTTTGATCATTTTTCTTTCATTTTAAAGTCATAGTCTTTTGGTTCTTCTTACTCCATCCTGGGTTTCTCTGTTAGCCCACAAAGCCTTTCTGCTTCCTCTTCCCAGATGCAAGCACTGATGACCAGCTATCACCATTTGCTTTTAACTCTGCCTCTTGTTGGCAATGTGGGGAGAAAACAGATACCCCTGCCTCCTTGACCCTTAAAACAATGTAGCCAGGCAGTGGTGGCTCACACCTTTAATCCCAACATTCAGAAGTCAGAGAAAGGCAGATCTCTGTGAGTTCATGGGCAGCCTGGTCTACAGAGTGAGTTCCAGGGCAGGCTCCAAAGCTACAGAGAAACCCTGTCTCCATAAACAAAACAAAACAAACAAAATAAAAGCAATGAACATTTTGCTTGCTGTTTATAAATGGTATCAAAGTACAGCCTTGAGGGTCCAGTGAAGACTGGGAGAAGGAAAGAAGCCAGGTGCATCCGAATCTGTGGTCCTGAGCCCACCAAACCCCTGTGTCTAAAGATATCTACACGTTCTGCCAGTCACTTGACTCTGCTGCATGACTAGAGACAAAGTTCCCATGGGTTTATCTACATCTATTTCAGTGAACATCTAGCCTAGGGGTGGAATATAACATACTCCTCCTGGAGAGTATATTGAAAATCAGTTCCCACAATTTGGTCTAAAACTTCAGAATTTTTAATTTTGTGATTTCAAAAGTGTCTTGTAGTAACTAGTTAACACTTCACCTAATTGGTTGTAATATGAACATCTGAGATTACTATGTGTTATCCTTGAAGTGATAAAGATTTGTGTTTTCTATTCTAAATCTTCAGTATCATGGGTATTTATTACTCCCAATACAAAGAGAAAAGAATTGATTAGAATCATTTTTATCTTTAGAAAAATACTGTTCCTACACCATAGACTTCAAACATAGACGTAATGTTTTAATTGACCAGAGCCCAGCCAAATATTATTGTCTGATAGAATCTGAGGTTGATAAGAACAATATTTTCTTGGATCTGGATCTTCCTACCCCATCTCTGTACAGAGCTCAGATCTGAGTGTGTTCTGTGTCAACACCACCACTAGATACAGTATTCCTTACACAATAGTGATACACTTCTTTTCACCCATGACCCTTGTATGTCCTAAGAGTTAAGGGCCACCATTTTGGGTAACAGATTCAAAGGCATTGCTAACCCCTCTGAAAGCCCTGTTGTTTCATCAGCATGGGAAATACAGGCCTGTCTCCCTGTGTGCTAGTGCGGGGCAGCCCTGCAGAGCCCAGTTAATGTGATTCCTGCTCCAGCCAGAGATTCAGCTCCTGGGGCCAGTCAACACTGACTCTACTCTGCACTGGCTTCTCAGTGCAGAGTGCCTGGGAAAAAAAAATCTGAGTCCTCGCCCACAGGAAAGGACTTGTGTGCTGCAGGTCAGGGGCTGTGGGTGGGGGTGGGGGCCAAAGTAAAGAGTAAGAGGGAAAAGAAAGATCTGATTACTGACATCATCTGAAGAAAACTGAACTAGACTCCGAGTCACAAAGATGCCGTGCCGTGCAGAAATACGAATGTTTTCTTCATTGAAATAATGAGAAAAGTCAACACTTGTGAGTTCCTTTCCTGTGCCTTAGGTTTACGTCTCTGAAAAGGCCAAGGAGGTGGGTGCGCAGACGGAGACAAGATAGCATAATTAACATACAGAAAGTCTCGCAGCTGTGGGGAATTGCATAGAAGTCGCTGATTGGACTTTTACCCTCAAACAGCCTCTCGTTCAGCATCAGCCTTATTTGATACTTGTGTTGACATTCAACATATTACACTGCTTATGTCAACAATATTTTAGGAGGAATTCAAAGAGAACATGTGAAATAGGTAAAAAAAAAAAAAGTAGGTGCTGTTTGCTAATGTTGCTGGGGACTGTCTCACATTGAGATTTAGGGAGATTGTGCCAGGTCTACCACGATAAAATTTGGGAGTAGTTTTGTGCTCTCTGGAATCCAGCGCCTTGGGACTAGTCTCTATTAGGAAGGTTGAAACCTCTCTCCCTAGATTCCCTGGAGAATTCTGCAGGTACTGCCTGTCATATCAGATAAAGGGCACAATCCTCGTGTGACCATGTGACTCACTGCTGTACTCTACCCTCAGACCTACACTGGGGAGACTCATGGTGCCTCCATTGTGAAGTGGAGTAAGAGCAGCCATGAGGCACCATAGTACACGGTAGAGCCCATGGAAAGCAGTGAGGAAATATGAGCTTCCATTCTATGACAATTGTGATTCTTGCTCGTAGCAAGAGAGCTTCAGTAGACATGCGTACTGGACCGTGGGCTGGAAGCATCCCACATCTACTTCAATAAAGAAACTAAACTCTGTGTTTACGTGGTCTATTCTTATGGCTAGCTGCTCCCGCAGTAAAAGAAATGGAAGTTATGTTGATCTCTTTTCTCCAAAAATTCACTGAACTTGTAGTTATTGTTTCAGATGACACATCCGGTCAATACATCCCCCAGAGTGACTTAATTAACTAAAATTTTCCCTCTGCCAGAACTACCTAAAATCATAATTTCAGGTCTGTCTGAAAAGACACGCAATCATATCATACCTTTGTCATAGATGCTTAATTTCTTCTTAACCTGACAGCCCAGCCAACATGATTTTAATAAGGTCGTGAGTTGTATGGGTCCTCAGGGAGGGATAGAACCGATTTGTTTAATCTCTGAGATGTGTCGGTGTTTCCTGCTGTTTTAAACACCATCATTTTATGCTCCAGAGAGTATACTACACAGCAGTATGCCTCTTCTTTCTCTTCCCGCACAGCAATGCAGCAAGAAAGCCTCTGCCTCCCTCATGTGGCTTCTGAAATCATCCGGCATCATCGCCAACCGCCCATGGCCAAGGATCTCCCTCACGGTTATCACCACTGCCATCATCCTCATCATGGCTGTGTTCAACATGGTGAGCTCCTGGGCTGGGTCAGGGTTGGCATGGGCAGAACCTTTCCTCTGTGATCTGCCTTGTGGGATGGGTTGATTGGTTTTCATCTGGCTTGGTTTGGTATGTGTGTGGATGTTTTTGCTTGTGTGTATCTACCCACCACATGCATGTCTGGTGCCTGCAGAGGGCAGAAGAGAGCATCTGATCCCCTGGACCTAAAGCTACGGAGGGATGGTTGGCAGCTAGCGGGTGGACTCTGGAGATCAAACCTGGATTCTAGAAGAACAATCAGTGCTCTTAACTGCTGAGCCATCTCTCCAACCCTGCGTCTTGCAGTTTGAGGTGTCCTTATGACACCAATCACTTCCTGCCTATTCAACCCTCTCACAGTTGCCGCCATCCATCTGAGGACAGAGAGGCTTTCCACAGGCCTTGTGTGAGGAAGATGGCTTTGTGGGATAGTTTTCCATGTCTTGTCTTTTGGTGTCTGCTCAGCAGACAATCGGGATAACCAAGCAGGCAAGCAGGATAGCACCAGGAGAGACAGCATCCAAGCCATGACAGCCAACCACAGGGGCTGCCCTGCAGTCTAAAGAGGCCTGGCTGCAAACCCCAGTTCTTCCTAGACTGAGATGGTAGGAGAGGTTTTCATTGCACATCAAGGTTCCATTTCCACTTCTCAGCACTGAGTACTAAAACCTCTGTCATGGTGGATCTAAGAACCAAATAAGCCCATGTTCTCACCATAGCTAACGTAGTGCCCTGGTTCTGTAACCGTGGAACCAATGGTCAGTCTTTTCATTTCTGTGTTATCATTACTTCTTCTTCCCACAAAAGAACACTTGGGCTATTATTGTGCTTGGGGTGCATCCTTATTAGTGCCCTCTTGCCGTCATCATCATCGTCATTGTCACCATCATCATCATCATCGTCATTGTCACCATCATCATCATTGTCATCACCATCATCATCATTGTCACCATCATCATCGTCATCATCATTGTCACCATCATCGTCGTCATCGTCTGAGCTAGGGTTACTATTGCTCCTATTAAACACCATGACCAAACCCAGCTTGGCAATGAAGGGGTTTATTTTACTTACATTCCCACATCACAATTCATCACAGAAGGAAGTCAGGGAAGAGACTCAAACAGGGCTGGAACCTGGAGGCAGGAGCTGATTCGGAGGCCCTGGACGGGTGTTGCTCACTGACTTGCTTCTCACTGCTTGCCCAGCCTGCTTTCTTATAGAACCCAGCACCACCACCTCAGAGACAGCACCACCCACAATGGGCTGGGCCCTCACCTGTCCCATTAGGAAAATGCATACATGTTTACCTATTTCCCAATCTTATGGAGGCATTTCTTTCTATTGAGGCTCCCTCCTGTCTGATGACTCTAGCTTGTTTCAAGTTATCTTAAAAACTAGCCAGGATAACCATCCTCAGAAGGTCCTTTGTCACAGTATATATTGCAGATGTCACTAGTGGCTGGGAACAAAACGGCAGTGTCTTGAAAAGCTCTTTCTTCCTAGAAGCATAGAGTGAGGATACAGTGACAGATTTGACATAAGGTATTAACAATAAATGGTTTAATGTCCCCACAAGGTGGGAAACATTCATTCTCAACAACAAACATGTATATAAATGTCAAAGTGCACCTCGAGCATTGTGAGATGCTGAGAACCCAAGGCCTGCTCTGACTCCCAGGAGTTCACAGTGGAAAGTGGGAGACTGCCAGCTGGATAAAGCAATCAGCAAATCATCCTAAAAACACGTTGGGGAGGGCAGGATGACATGGGGGTGAGGAGCAGGTGGGGAGACACTGGGGAGGTCAGGACAGCAAGGGGGTCAGGAGGAAGTGGGGAGACCCTGGAGAGGGTAGGATGACATGGGGGTCAGGAGGAAGTGGGGAGACCCTGGAGAGGGTAGGATGACATGGGGGTCAGGAGGAAGTGGGGAGACCCTGGGGAGGCAGGACAGCATGGGGGTCAGGAGGAAGTGGGGAGACCCTGGAGAGGGTAGGATGACATGGGGGTCAGGAGGAAGTGGGGAGACCCTGGAGAGGGTAGGATGACATGGGGGTCAGGAGGAAGTGGGGAGACACTGGGGAGGGTAGGATGACATGGGGGAACAGGCAAAACACACATGTAAAATAAAAATAAATCATTTTAAGATGTAGTTATTATTGAGTAAAATGTTACAGAGAATGTTTGATTTAATCCCTTGCCTTGTCCAATCCCATGGCAATAATTCTACTTGTAAGATAATGGAGTCCTCACTTCTGTCCACCCCCCACCCCTGCATGCATTTTCCCTTCCTGCTCACGGAGTGAGCTCCCACAGTAATGTCCTGTTGTGTCAGCATGCTGTCTTCACGACTCTTGTCTTCCTATTGGCACCATTTCCCTTCTGTCACAGAAAAGCTTCAGTTGGCCCTGTTTTCCCGGCCAATAGCCGGTGGTCCCTCTTAGCAGCTTCTCGAGGCTCAGCTGCCATTTGTCCTGTGCACTCAAGATGGCACAGATGTATTCAGGACAACCTGAGAGACCCGGGGGCTGTGGGGTAGCCCCGTGCCGCCGACTGCGGAGATGGGCAGGGTACATGGGAGCTTCCACAGATGTCACTTGTGGTTTTTCCGAGCCTGCATACAAGTGGGTCTGACACAGTCCCCGGGAGTCGTGTCTGAAATGACCTCAGATGTCACCAGGATTTTGAGTGTCCCACATTCATCTATGTGATGCTAAACATCTAGATGAAAAGTGAAGGAAAATATTAGTTCTCCATTTTTTCCAGTATAAGGTTTTGTTATCAAATTACAAATGCCCTTGTTTTGTCCTGCCTGCGTTTCCAGCTGGCTGTCTCGGGTCACAAGTAGGAGCTGGGTCATTAATGAAAAAAGAGGCCATGAATTTTGAAAGACACAAAGGAGGGGTACTTGGGGCGAGGAAAAAGGAGGATGAAGCAATGTTATTATATATGATAATCTCAAAAAAAAACAGAAGAAATGATGTTGAACAGAAAGCCGGAGCACCCTGCCACGGTTGGTGCCGGCCCTGTGGTGATGCCATCAGGTGCTCTCCCACATCATTTCCGGGAAACTTCCAGGAGATCTGGAACAAGTCAATCAAACACAAACTTGGGACTCACGCAGTCAAACAGTGAACAACCTAGATGAGTTCTAATGACATCACCAGGCACAAATCACCACGTCAGATCCTGTGTTCACAGCTAGCAGTGCTTGGAAAACATGTTTCTGATTGAGATTCGACTGCTGGGAAGTATAATTTGATTTTTTAAACAATCTTATTAACACTCAATGGGGCTATCTTATTCTAGGCAATATAAATTTTACAGTTGTCACCAAGACTTTAGGAACTAAAATGGCTCCAACAAGGACTGCCCTAAACAGTCATGACACTGGAAATTCATGCTATGAGGAGAAGTGAGGTAGCTTAGCGGTGGAAGAGTAGGGAAGAGGGACTGGGAAGGATCATGCTCTGGGGATGTATAAATTCTAGGAAGTTAGCAGAAGTGTGGTCGGAAAGCATTCTTGTGCACAGGGATTGGCAGTGTCTACTGATTTTTTTAAGATTTAATTTTATTTTATGTGTATGAGTGTCCACGTATGTGTGTGTACCACACGCATGCAGTGCCCCCTGAGGCCAGAAAAAGGTATCAGATCCCCTGGAACTGGAGTTATGGACCATTGTGTGTCTCCAGGAACCAAGCCTCGGTCCTCAGCAAGAGCAGCTAGTGCTCTTAACTGCCAAGCCAGCTCACATTGGCTACTGGTTTTCAGATTCATAGCACTGTGCTTATGTATGGCATCCTGGCAACGGCATGGCTTCACAGAGGCTGTTGCTACCCACACAACATGAGCATGGCACCTCATTCTTCTTCTTGGTCTCCATGGTGACATCATCAAGAAGTTTTTGTTAATTATTTTTTAAAGTCCTGGGTTCCTACAAGTAGACTTGGTGGTATCTCCCCAAGCCAAAAAGGCTCTGTTTTCTTCCTTTCTGCACTCTTCCGTGTTTAATTAATTGCACTTGGGATTGATTGAGTCAAGGTCTGTGGTGCTTTAGGGCATAGCATAGGCCTCGTAATTTCTTCATTCTATTTCCCTCCTGTTACAATTTTCCCAAAGAATTAAGAGAACTATAAGTTAACTGAAGATTGTATACCTTGCTACAAATTATTTAGCAGCAGGTAAAGACATCTATGTTTCACTGACTTTTAACTATATATTTTATTTTTAATGGATAAAAACACTCTGTCTAGTACCATTGTTGGGGGAGGAAAGAAATATCACTCAAATTATAATAAATAAACATCTTCTCTACTTGAGATAACTGACAAGAACCAAAACATATAAACACCAAAGAATATAAACTGGTAAACACAAACACAGCAACCATGGGAAAAGTGCAAGAAAGGTTTACATGTCAACCTTGAATGCTAATATTTAGCCCAGTACCAAACACACAGCCTAGATTTACAGATTAATTTCTTTCTGGAGAGAGAAGCTTGTGAGAGTCCTGATTTCCTAGTTTACCTTTCCAGAGTATGTCTATGATCCCCAGACACAGGACAGAAAACTGATCAGTGGTCACCGAAGCAGTCCGTTCCTCATCTTGTCTAGGGGAGGGGGTTGGGTTTGTCCTGCCTTTCAGACAAGTTGGTCCTTTGCCTCTGCATGCTGACCTGGATACCCATGGGTAATCCCACCTGTCTTTCCAGGAATCATGGGAACACCCATTTCCTCAAGTTTGTAACCCTTTCTTTACCCACCATCTGTGAAGCTCACAGATCATGTATGCAAATATGATCGTATGCAAATGTGACTGTAGGCAGATGTGCTTCACTGCATGCCTGAACCAAGATGGCAGAGACTGAAGACAGCTCTGTGTCTCTCATTTTGTGAGTGGCGGCTGAATATCTGTGTGGGGATGATGACAGCTTAGCAAGCCTTCCCGTGCTGCATGCATTTCAGTTTAACTCTTGATTCAGTTGCTTCTGTTTGCAATCTTAAAACCTTGGAGTTTCCGTACTGAAGGTGCAGTGTTGTGATGGTTGGTTACTTATTGTGTAGAACATCCCAAAATGTCAAAAGGAGAAATTAGAGCTGTAATCATTGGCAGTATAGGGACCCTCGACCATCCATGGACTGCACATAAGAAACGTAGTCATTCATGAATGCTGCTCCCACCTTCTCCTTATTCCATCGAATCTGCAACAATTCACTGAAGAAAACATCGTTTCTCTTTGCAGTTTTTCCTGAGTGACTCTGAGGAGACCACCCTTCCTACTGCCAATACAACAAATGCAAACTTTTCTGTCCCAGAAAACCAGGCAGCGATTCTCCATGCACGGAACTTGTTTTTCCTCCCGGTAAGAAAATTGCATCTACTGGTGTTTTGCTGTTTGCCTGTGATGTTTGCCTAAACAATGCAAGGTCCTCAGCCTCAGAGGTGACTTAAACTTAGCCCTCCATCCCAATCATAAGTCTTCAGAAAGCAGATTCTGCTCAAGGAGCCCCACATTGGAATGTCCCAGCTATACATAAACCACATGATGGACTCCGGAGCTCTGGAGCCCCTGAAAGTAGCATGGCTTAGCAGATCCACCCACTGGAGCAGCAGGGAAATTGTGTGGTGTTCACAAGACCACACATCTCTAACCCCATATTATAGGACATTTAAGACTGACAGGGAATGGGGCAGTATGGGAAAGAAGGTCCCACTTACCTCTGGTCATGACATAACTCTTGTTAATAATAAGTATAATAATTGTAAAAATTACAGTATAAAATTACTTTATTAAAAATTGGCTGTTTTAAATATAAAAGCACACCAACTCTTTACACTGAAAACTTCAATGTGGGAATTAATTTTAAAGATTGAACAGTTTTCCCCACAAAGGTTTTGGTCCAAGTGTTTACATACTAAAAGTAGATAAGCACAATGTTTAAAAATTCATTTTGTTACAAACAGCCTTTAAGTTAAACTCAGCCTTTGAATAAGATGTTTTAAAATATTCAATAAATAACATACATTCATAGTAACTTGCTAAAAAGTATTACTTAAAACCATTCTAAGGCACATGATCCCAATTTTGTAATAATGTGTATAGTAACATATATCGGAAGCATGGAGAGACACATAGAGATGATATTACTGGCCAACTGTGGATGCTGGGACCATTAGACTCTCCCCTTTCCATGTGTGTTGTTTTATGTACTTCTAATTCTAACATCAGATGCTGCTAGCTGTAAACTTTCATAAAACAGCAATAAACCCCTTTTTAAAATGACAACTTATGAACACTCCAAGTCCTTACAAACAATGACAAAATTGTAATATCCCTATGCCAAAATCATAAATTTTACTTAGCTTTGGTTGGGCTGGGTCCTGTTCTGAACTTTTGTTATTGTATATGATCTCCACGTGAGCCCTCTGTGTTACCATCTGTGATCTCCACGTGTGTTCTATCTCCACGTGAGCCCTTTGAGGTGGTTGGCATCATTTCCATCACCCTTTGAGGGGCAAAAGGGAGACACAGGACCCTTCCTTGCAGAAAGGAGCTCTCTGTGAGAATCAGATGGCCCAGGAGATGCAGGTAGATGCTCCACCATGTTCATCTCTTAGGACAACCTCACAGCTCTGAAGAACAGCTTGGGGTCCTTGTGTCCCCTGAGCAAGGAACCACCAGGCTGCAAGTCATAACCTCATGTACTCTTTTTGTAAAGATCGTATTTACATTTAATTTGCTTTATTAAAAATCTATCCTGCTTTAACACTTCGTAAAAAAAAAAATACACTGGTGGATTACCAAAACTAAAAAGAGCCAATTAAAAAGAAAAAAACACTCAATGCAAGCCTACATTCTGTGAGAGTCTAATGACACTAATTAGCTGTATCAAATTACTATCAACATTCTTATCAAGTCTCCTGGGGTTCCCCAGAGAGATGTTGGTCCACCCCGGAGCTATCCAAAGAAGGACAGTGCTAAAGTGTATTGTATCCATGGGTCTTCAGAAGCCCCCTGAGGTTCCCTAACTGCTCACCCAAGATGTAACGAGGGCTGATTTTGAGAAACACGCCGGGAGGAGACGAAGGCTTTGCTGCTTACGTGTCCACATTTCTCTTATTTCACCTGACCACACTGGCCTGAATAATCCCATCATGGCCCTTGGTCTCTTTCTATTTTCTGTGGTGGCTCAGAGCAGTGGAGAACCAACATGGAGTAGTCTTTCGTGAACAGTTTAGTATTACAACACTCACTGTCTCATAAGATGCTGCCACCCTCAGGAGGGACTGGCTGCCAGGCATCCACGCAAGGAAACTCTGACTTCTGCTAGAGTGACCCAGTGTATCATCCGATGGCAGTTGCTGTCTCCTCTGAAAACAGTAGTGTGAGATGCAAGTTCTCCAAAGTAAAGGGCTTGCGCTGATGCTGCACAATGCCTCCACTCAACTGAGCACCCCATCACAAAGCGGAACCTTGCTCTAAGGCCACTGCAACTTTTTCCAACTCTTCCTCTTCTGTGAGAACAGAACTCGTGAGCTGACATCTGTAGCCTTCTGTTGAGCCCCATGGGCGTGACTTAGAGTGAAGCCAGTTCATGAATGGTGCATCCCTGTGATGAAAACCCATCTGGATGCCTTATGGTGCATGCATCCATGTCACTGAACTAAGATGCTCGCCCTTTCTTCCATGTTCTTTCTGTCCTGGAAATGCTGGAGGTGAAGCCCAGCTCCTTGTTCTTCAGATCTCCGTGATGTAGCAACAGAAAGCCTTCAGAAATGGCAGGTGCCTGTCTTTGGCAAGTCTGTCTTCGCTGCAGGTCTTGGAAGCTGGACTTCCTGCATCTGTTCTTTGCAGGGAATCTATAAGAATGACGTCACAACTCTCATTGTACACTGAAGACGCTGAGATATTGACAGTTATGTCGCTAGCCAGACGTCACCGGGCTGATAATGAGTGATGGAAGCGGGCCTGAATCCATGGCTCTTCCACACCTGCCTCCGTGTGACAGACAGAGGGGAGGTGATCAAGGAAGTGGACACACCTTTCTGGGGTCTGAGGTGCAGTGTCCCAGCATCCTTATGGCACCTGTCCAAGAGCTTGACCTTGACCCTTGGATCAAATCCTCAGCCTAAATCCTGATTCAGAGAGGGTCTACTCTGAATTATGAATTCTCCTTTAATAAAATGCCTGGTAGCCTGGTGCTGTTAATGGAGATATCTGCAGGGATTTAAATCCTTGCGTGAATTAACAAGTTGACAAGGCCGAGAAAGATTCTACCTAATATCGTCTCTGAAAATCCCTTCAGTGTGCTCAGCGCCCTCTGTTTTCATCTTCAAGAAAAAAAAATGACATGTGTGGATGACATGTCTTCAGTCTGGGTAGTTTTGATTTTTTTCTGAAGTGTTTGACTAGTGTTTTTTATTATTTCTCTTTGCTATTCCAGATTATTTCAGAATCTCATGAAAAACACACTCAGGTGTGAACCATCAGGTCAGAGGATAGAGATGTGCACCTGCCTCCCCAGCCAGCTCTCATGTTGACCTTGTCTGTTCGATGGTACCCCCAGATGCAACAGCTCAGTGTTTCTTAGTGACCCTGAATGTGTGTCCTTTTCTCCTGTCCCAGTACTTCATATACAGTTGTATCCTGGGCCTGATCTCCTGCTCTGTGTTCCTGAGGGTGAACTATGAGTTAAAAATGCTGATCATGATGGTGGCGCTGGTGGGCTACAACACCATTCTGCTCCACACCCACGCCCATGTCTTGGATGCGTACAGCCAGGTCCTGTTTCAGAGGTGGGTAGACCTGCTCCGTTGGTTCTTATCACACTCGTGGCTGTTACGGTCTTATGATCTTATGTTCAGTGAAAATTCATCAAAGCTGCTGCTCTCAGTAATCGCAGTGAGTTTCTTTGAAATGATGGTTCAGGAATATGAGGTGTGTTTTCATTCTTGATAATAGAATATGTGTTGAGAGATGCGTGTCGAGAATATGCCAGAGTTAAGAGAAAGGATTTGTATAATATGAACCCTTCCTACCCTACCCCTGCCCCCTTAGGTGTCCCTGTGTTGCCCAGGCTGGATTGAGCTCCTGGGCTGCGATAATTCACACACTTCAGCCTTTCCAGAGGCCAGCACAGCATGACAGATGTGTAGCGCCATGCCCATCTTCATAAATACTGTGTGGTAGCAGCATTCTGGGATTGCCTGCCTCGGCCCTATTAGCATTTTTCCCTAGGCGGTTCTTGGCTGCAGAATTGTCCAATATATGGTGGGGTGTTTAAATATTGACATTTCAGCATTCTACATACCAGTCTTAACATAGCCACTCACAGCAGCCAAACCCGTACCCAGAAAATCACTCAGTCTCCCCAGGAGAGAGATTTGGAGACAAAATGTCATTCAGTTAAAAAGGAAAAGCACTAGACAGAATAAGTAGCTGCTTTCACAAGTCATGGTGTGAAGATTCCTTGTAGAGTTTTCTGAAATACCACTGTGCAGAAGCAAAAGGTCAAACCTAGAAACTTTCTTGCACTGTAAAAAATCTGACTGCCAAGAGAAATACAATCCTGTTGACTCTCCCCAGGACCGGATGCAGGACGGCATCCTACCAAAAGGATCTTATCACAGTCATCACACAAAAGCATTCATGGGTTGACAGTAGTGTTTGCACAAAGTTTTCAGTTACCAAACTACTTCCAGAAACTTCTAAAGAATGCTTGATCCGTACTTGAAAGAGGACATCTTAATTATCATATTATCCATTTCACGTCTCAGTAGCAAGGTGTTTCCTGCCAAGCCTTGGTTTCTAGGCCTATCGGGAATTTTCTGTGAATACTTCGCCTTTTCCTTCATATCATCCCTCTATTTTTGTGGGTTTTTTTAGTTTATTTTTCATCGCAGGACGGCCTTGTACATTCCAAGCAGGTTCTCTATCACTGGATTTTATCTCCAGTTTTTAATATTAAGAGTCCTCAAATAAGGCGCACAGAAATGTTGACCCGGAAAGATGGTTTGTGCTGATAACGTGTGACCTCTTCTCCAGGTGCGCAAGGTGACCCCTCACTGAGCGCTTCTTATCAATACAGAAACTTTCAGAAACATGGCATCAACAGTTATTGTCACCTAATTTAATTTTCCCCATCCTCTGTGCTGTGAAGCTTGATAGTCTGTAATCGTGCTGAGGGCACGAAGCTAGAGAAATGCATAACTGTATTAAAGGGAATGTTATTATTCCTTGATATTAATAATAATTATTAATTATTCCTTAGCCAAGATAAGATGAAACTAGAAGTTAATTTTCCTATAAATTCTTAAAATCCCCAGGCAAGCAAGCTTTATTATCTCTCCACTAAATCCAGCGAGCTTGTATCGCTTCCCTAGATAAATGTACCATTACTGGCTTTTGCATACCACTGATGGACCTATTAAATTTTCCTTTATTAAATTTAAAGTGCTGAGATATGTCACATGTTTGGCGCAAAGTGGGAAACTGGATTATAAAGCTTGGCATGAGGACATTATCGCTCCTGTGATGGGACTATGCACTGAAAAGACACCATCACCAAGAGGCTCAGCAGCGGCAAAGCGGCTGCTACGTATTTGTGGGGTGTCTTTGCACCCTTGCTTTGGAATTCCAGTGACCTCGCACCAGTGGCGATGACTGGTAGAAGCCAGCATCCTCTTCAGGGGCTACACCTGTCACTGTTCGGAATCTCCTTCAGAGAGCTCTGCCCTTCTCCAACAGACACCTGTAGGATCTGGGAATTCTTTCGTCCCTAAATGCATTCCTCTGCTGAAGGAGCAGTGATAGAAACAAGGGACGGAATAGCCCATCACCTCCAGTCGTACGGTCTCCCCAACACCAAGGGAACCCCGAATAGAAAGCCCTGAGAGTAGCTTAGTCACCCCAGATGCCCATGTTTCCTGTTTCCTGCACTTTCAAGGCTTGGTGTGAGTGATCAAGGTTTCTCCACGCTTGGCCTGTTTTATTGTGCTGAAGAGAAAGTGGAATGTGTTCGGAAGCTTGCCTTCTAGTCCAGATGCCAGAGTTCACTCCAGTCAGAGAGGGAGCGTCCTCAAATCCCAGAACCCCATATGCCCTTCCAGGGGGTAACTGGCTTAGAGATGACCAGAAAACATGGGCCTTCTGCTGGAGCCAGTGCGCTGCTGAAGCCTATCTGGTCATGTCCCTTCCCCTGCTCATTTCAGGCACTGTGTCCTCATCCCCTCCTTGATCCACATTTTCTTGACCCTATTGGCTTCCTACCAAAGCTCGGTTGTCATAGGTCAGCATTCTTCCTCTCCATAGGGGTTTCTGGAATTGTCCTTCATTGTTCTTGAATGTTCTCAGGGGGATGCCACCCAGTTCTAGCCCTCCCTCCAGAGGTATGCCAAAAACCAAGTCTCTTCTGTCTTGTTTCCATCCTGGAAATGAAGATTGACCATTTTCGTCCTCAATAAATTAAACATGACCTGTTTGAAGAGCCATACACACATATACGCACAGAGTCTTGAGTTTAATTCTCTCAAATTTAGTCAGACCCAGAAGTACTGCTATGCCTACAACTGTGCCTAGCATGTTCTTGGTGCTGAATGAATAAATAATACAATAAATAAATATGATCAGAATATGTTCCAAACAGTACAAAGGTCCCAAACACTGACAATAATGAACCCCTGCCCCATCTACTTCCTGCCTCTGCAGCTCCTTGAGGCCAGGTCACTCAAAAGAAAGTTTGAAGAAGGGCCATCTCTGTTTAATGACAGTGCCAACAAATGAACACAGTTGGCATGTAAGGCTCACCAGCATGCTTTGTCATGGTCTGGTAAGGGGCCTTCACTAAGGCAAACTTGGCATCCATCATGATAACTACACAAAGAAAGTCTGTACAGCTGTGCAAATGTTTGGCATCTTCACATCTTCTTCTGAGTTCTCTTTTTCCAAGAGGGCTAGCAAAGGAAGGAGAAGCCAGCACTAGAAAAGCTTTTGCTACTGAATAATTCATAAGATGACATCAAAGGTGTCATTACCAATTCATAAATGTGGCAAGATTTTTCAGGAGGAAACATCAGACTGCATGGGGCAAGCGTGCCGCTAACGGTCCATTTGTGGCGGGTCAGCAGCATCCCGGCACCAGATAAACACTTCTTCTGCGTCACTTCACAGGAAGGATATGTTTGGAAGGTGCAGAATGAGTTGTTCCCATATATCTGGGTTCATTCAACAGCTTTACATATTGTCTGTGAGACCATGTCCACACCAGTAGAAATGAGAAATTGAGGAAAAATAAAAATAAAAAAACTCCCAGAGTGGAAGAAAAAGCCATTGAAAAAGTCCGTTGTCTGGGGTTACAGGGCTGTGGTGGAACCTGGACAAAGGCTAAAGTGAGCTCTACTGAGGCTGCTTAGTTCTTGGGGCATCATGGGAAAAGAGAGCCCACGTGTCCTATGCTGACAACCCCTAGCCCCAGCAGCGAAATGTTCATGTCCTGTTCACCTGATACCCACCCAGTTAGGGGTGGTTGAAGCCTCTGTCCATCCATCTCTGATACATGTTTTGTTAGTGGCTGGCCTTGACTGTCACTAGCTGCTAGTCTCTTGGCCTCCAACCTTAATCCACTCTGATTTGCGTTTTGTTAGTGGCTGGCCTTGTCTACCAGCTAACTGCTGGTCACTTGTCACTGCCCTCCAACCTTACTCAAGTGCTGTCAAGTACTAATTTCTCCGTTCTCATTTGCACTTGATTAACTCATAGCTGCACCATGTCAGAGAGTTCACCTGGCCACCAAGATGTAACCACAGTCCTTCTGGGTGACCCCATATTTAGACCCTTGCCTATGGTGTGACTTCATAGGCGGAAGCTTCTGGCTAGAACCAGCTTTGCAGTTTATTCTGTTACAATCAGCTGTGTTAGAAGCAAGACTATCAAGACAATGGTGTCTTACACTTGTCGCTCAAGAATTTGGGGTAGAGGTAGCCAACTTGTGGTCACAGCCCCAGAACTGTGTCCCTCTTCTTAACCATCTTGTTCTCTTATCTCACACCCAGCAATAAGCTTTCTTATTCAGCTTCGGGACCCTGTCATGGTAACCCTTCATCTGCCCTTTGACCTCAGTCTCTGTTTTCATTGCCAGATCTGGAGCAGCTTCAGTCTTCAGCAAGGGCCCTTTTCCCTCAGTACCGAGGGAGCATCTTTGGCATCCGTGAGATCATATTTGTGTCCATTTGCCCAGGTTGCTTTTCCTCCCCAGAGTAATGAAAATGTCCTGTGTACCCCATCAGAGCAGTTTGCTCACAGGATAGAGACCGACTGTTCGCTGATTTCTCTATCGCTCTCACCCCATTTATCAGAGTGTTTTGTGCATTAGGATTCCTAAATCTTGAGGGTCAGGATGATTGCTCCTTAGCAGCCTCAGGCCGAGGGCTAGCCAGCTACATATTAGTGTGTGACTACAGGCGTGTGTGGGGCCCAATCCCCCAGAGTCCAGCCTATGCATGGAAAGAAGGCATTCATCCCCGTCCTGCTAGAAATCGCTGTCAGAAACATTTAAAATTACACTGGCTGCGTCTCCTGGCTTCACAATCAGTGATGTTGTGACCTGATATCCCACTGCCCAACCACAGGAGATCAAAGAAGATTAATCATTGTGTGCATTGTGTGTGTGTGTGTGTGTGTGTGAGAGAGAGAGAGAGAGAGAGAGAGAGAGAGAGAGAGAGAGAGAAATATTTGTAGAACAGAGAGAAATAATATTGGGTTAAAAGTATGAGAACTATCGTTTTATATAAATGGCTAAACCCATTCAATGATTCAAGTTATGACACTCCACACACCACCCCCAAAAAGATAAAGAATACATTGACATTTTAATTCCCAGGACTTTACAATGTGAGCTTATGAGAAAATCAGATAGTTGAAGATGAAAATTAAATTAAAATGAGATCAAAGGTGCCCCCCTTGCCAGAATGGCTGCAGTTTTCTAAGACTATGGCCTGGTGAAGAGACAAACACAAGCGCTTGAGGTCGCCCAGCGATGATGAAGTCGGACCCTGGTGTGACCCAGAAGCAAGCCCAAGAGAGCCCTAGAAGCTGGATGGAGACAAGGGTGCTCTAGTTTCCGAGGTGAATTGTTCTAAATGCAACTTGGCTTCAGACTCCCAGCCTCCAAGTCTACGAAAGAGCACTGTGGTTCTATTTGGAGCCACTCGGTGATGGGGCCTTTGTTGCTGCTGCGGTCGGAAGCTGACAGTGGTCAGAACAGTGGAGCAAACTCTCAGGAATGGATCCAGAGTTTGCTTTAGCTGCGCCTATTGCTGCCAGCCCCATCTACCTGCTCTTGAACAGCAACCCAAGAGTAACCCCAGAATGGATCTTCATGTGCGAATTTAGCTTTCAGATTTTGAACTGAATCCTATCTTTTTTTTAAATATTTATTTATTTATTAGGTATACAATATTCTGTCTGTGTGTATGCCTGCAGGCCAGAAGAGGGCACCAGACCCCATTACAGATGGTTGTGAGACACCATGTGGTTGCTGGGAATTGAACTCAGGACCTTTGGAAGAGCAGGCAATGCTCTTAACCTCTGAGCCATCTCTCCAGCCCTGAATCCTATCTTTTGTCTGCAAGTGTCCACCCCTTGGAGAGGCAGCCCACAGTTAACAGGTTGACCATTCATTTTACTTACTCGGTAAAAGATACTTTGGAGAGAACATTTTGAGAAAATTCGGTTCTTTGTGATGGACAGGAAGTTTCACAGCAGAGAGGGCCATCCACCTACTGGCCCCAGTGTTCTGCAGGCTGTGTGCGGCTTTTTGTAAGGTGGGTTGAAGTCTGGATTTTGTCCTCTCCAAGACAAATGAAGAAAGCCTCCCCCTTGCTGCTTTCCCTCCTCCAGCTCACTGCTGTCTTAAGTCGTTTGGAAGGTCTGAAAGACAGGAGGAACTATGGTGTCAACCCCTTCCCTTGCCAAGTTACTCATGAGGTGTCCCTGTGAGGCATCCCCAGACAACATCCCAATGGCTTGCTTACGCGCACTCTCCACGTGTTAAATGAAAACCTAGCCAGGTTCTGAATTCATAAGAAGACCCTGCCTGACTCTGACCCCTTGTCTCTGTATTTGAGGCCATGGGTCTCTTAATGAGAGATCAAAAGGGAATTAAGGGAATTGAATCTTTATTGTGTCTCTGAAAAAAAACTGCAAAATTCTGACCTGTGTGCTTAGCTTTTTATTCTTAGTTTGGTGTTGGAGGAGTGGTAGCAGGGAGGGGAACCTGTCATTTCTGTCTCTGTCCGGTGGCTTACAAAGCTAGGGAACATGCACTTGCAAAGCCCAGCCTGTACCTTCCGGGGATGGTGGCTGTGCTATTCTGCTCTTACTAACCAGTCCTCATGGTGTCCATGTGGTCGATGCGGAGGAACAGAAAACTGAGTTTAAAGCTCACTGATGTCACCGTTGTTGTTAGATACCTGCTTTCCCCAGCCATTTAAACTGTGCCATTAGGCACATTTGCCTGAGGCCAAGAAGAACTCCATGCCATAAAATCAGCTCCAGTGACAGAAAAGCAGCCCTGCACCCTCCTCCTGCTTCTTGGAGCAATTGAGACATCCTTGTGGTAAATGAGGTCGGCCTCCTGACAGCCACAGCAGGTGTCCCCCAGAGGGACAAGCACAAAATCACAGACTGCTCTTCTGGAGAGTTCTTCGGTCACCGGGAATGGGTGATTCCTGCAGAAATCCGCCCTCCCTTCCCTCCTCATGTTGCATTCTGCCTGTGAGATTTGCTGGTTTCCTGTTCCCCTGTCTTCTAGCCATTTCCTTCTATTGTCACCGTACACTGAATACTGAAATCAGCAGTGCCGTTTAGAAAGAATGCCGTGGGTCGGTCTGTGTCCCGGCGTATGCTAACCAATGTATCCAGAATGACCCCGTAAGGTTTTCATTGATATCACCTTTGATAGATGGGGATGACATTCACAAGGGTTTCTCCAAAGTCCCACAGCTCATAGTCCCAGTCCTGGCTCCCTTACTTCAGAGCCCACTGAGCTACGTCCAGTTCTCTTAGGATCTCACTCGCCCCTAACCTTATGTGAGGAAACTGGAAGCTCACAAAGCAAATGAAGAAAACGGTTGCCAGCCACCACGTTGTCCATGGGGCAGCATCTGTGCAAAGTACCCATTGTTTTCCAGCTCTTCCTTATACTTATGTGGGGAGGTTGCTTGCCAGAAAAATGCAGGCAGCTGCCAAGAATTGCAGTGGATGTCTCCTTGCATTACTGCAGATGCGCCAGGAGGCATTGCCTTGACTGCTGCACTGGGAAGGGAAGGCACAGCCCAGCTGACCGCAAATTGCCAGCGTTTGTCTAGATCAGCCATTCGATTAGCAATGAACAGGATTCCTATCTCTGTGGTGCAGAATTGCACAGACGTGTTAAGAGTGTGCTAGAATGTTATATAAACCACACTTGTCAGTCACAAGCAAGAGGGACTTGTAGAAGCTCACTTCCTTATTTCATTTTTATACCTTACACAGTCAACAATTTCAAACATACTCTCTCATCCTGAGAGGAATAATGGAAGCATCAAGAAACCATACATCCAATTATCAATCTCTATCTCACAAGCATTAATAGAATGGGTTGGTATTCTTCAGGTCCCTCCTGCAATATCTTTTAGAGCTCAGTGCAGAGTAAAGGTCTGTATTAATTCACACATGTTTTCCTTTATTGTGTCCTCAATATGTGGACTTCAGCCTTTTGCTGTTTTTATGCAAATTGGGATTTTGTGATATATTTGAAATGTGCATTTGACTGGGACGGAATTTGTAAATGACTGGGGACTCTAGAGTTTGTCAGTACTGGGATTCTAAGTTTTGTATGCATGTTGTGTTGTTGTGTTGATCTGTCTGCCCATCTGTCTGTCTGCCTGTTGGTTTGTTCTCTTCAATAGACCAGGCATTTGGAAAGACCTGAAGACCATGGGCTCCGTGTCCCTCTCTATATTCTTCATCACGCTGCTCGTCCTGGGTAGACAGGTAAGACGCTCTTTCTGTTGCCTCCTAAGGTGCAGATCTGCACTGTAGCCATGTTTCTGTTTTTTTTTAAAAAAAAAAAAGAATGTTTCAGATCATCTAATTACTTAGACAAGTGTAGCCACCCAAGGTGTGGGCCAGATACAAAGGAAAAGGTTGTTTATCCACGAGGGAGACTTCAGACCTTAGAGATGGGAATCAATTAATTTTGCAAACAGCTGAAACTACAGACCCTGGTGTGGGTCGGTCACAGTGAACAGCACACTTCTTCCCAGAGTTAGCATGCCACCTTGGCTTCAATTGCAGCCATTCCTCAAAACATGGTTCTCTGAAAAAAAAAAGAAAAAAAAAAAAACCTTTATTCTGTGGTGCAAATGAAACTATTCCTCATTCTTGGAACCTCTGCCTGCTCCTGGTCTCGCGGGAGAGGCTATAAAGAGTGGAGTTTAAAGATTACCATGTTTATGCCTGTGCACACAGTCAGCTGCTAGTGATTGTATTGGAAGCCAGGCAGCACCGTCCCCAATATCTGTTTTAAAGCCTAGGGTATCGGCATTGTGAAGCCATGAATGATTTGGGTTAAAAGGAACCGAACCTTTAACATGAGTAAACCAATAGAAAAGCACATGAACTCTGTGGTGAATACCCACAGACAAAGTGACTCTCAGTCTGGCTTCCAGGCTTTCTTCTAGGTAGCACAACTGCACAGCTGGGCAGAGTCTGTTTCATTGGCTAACATGCAACCTCTGGGACTGTCCTCTAACACCTAAGCAGGATGAACTGCATGCTTCCTGGGAGCTTGCAGAATGGCAGTCCCTGGGCTCAGCTAGTTGGGGCCCTCAAACCCTGTGTGAGCCTTTTTCTCCCACCTCAGCCCCCCTGTGTCTGCATTTCTTCATTCTGCCTTGTGGCTTGGCCTTGCCACACCCTGTCTGCTTTGGGGGCTCATTTCTTTCCCACTTCTCCTGTGACTTGATCATTTGTCTGTTGCTTGTTCTCACTACTGACCGGCTTGCTGCTCTCAGTCATGGAGCAGCCTTACCCCTGCGCTTCCTGGGTCACCCAGTAAATTACATAGAAAAGAATGAGCTTCAGTCATGGGGAAATAGCAACCCCTCGGCGAGCCGCCTGCTTCTCCGTGTCATACCATTGACGCCATGTCCAAAGTCTCTATAATCATCACCAGTCAGATCACCTCCCATCCCAGAGTATTCGAAGATGCTAGAACCAGATTGAATCCCACCCACCAACCCATTTTTTAATAGCCATGGGGAAGGCCAGCATTCAGTACCACTCTGTGATTGTGGTCATCCCTTTTTTCTCTTTACGATAGTGATACACGCACTTCATATCCCAGACACCTGGGAAAGGCATTGCTTCTCAAAGGGGTGGAGTAGCTCGTTGTGGTCACTTATGCACCTCAGGCTGTGACTCACAGGTCTGCATGAGGCGCATGGGAAACACCATGGCTGGCCAGGAATGAGGGCTAAGCCTCAGTCCATAGCCAGCACAGGGATGATTTGTTACAGAAGAGTCTTCTGGGATAAGAAAAGCTGTGTTCCCACACCCTTTCCAAATCACAGATATGTTACAAACAGCTGCCTGTGCTTACATGAGATCTCCAAGGGCTGTGGCATCCATGACCACTTCCTAGCTTGTTTATCACACAGAAGAACAGGCATTTTGCAAGCTACCTTTATGGGTGTGTGGTCTCCTTTACCCATGGCCACCTTCTCCTGAAGCAATAGAGATGGGTTTGCTTTCTGAGCAAATCAGCAGCCTAAGGCTCACTCTAGTTATATGAGCTTAAGGAAAGCATTGACCAGGCTGGGAAGTTGGCTCAGGAGTTAAGCATACTTTGGCTCCTACAAAAGATCCAGGTTTAGTTTCCAGCACATATGTGGTGACTCACAGCCATCTTTACCTCTGATTCCAGGGGATACAGTGCCCCTATTCTAGCTTCCACAGACAGTGGGCACACACATAGTACACAGACATTTCTGTAGACACACGCACATACACATAAAATAAATACATCTAAGAAAATTAAAGAAAACTTATCCAATCTCTGTACAAAACTCTACAGTAACACTTGCTATATTAAAAATTTAGTTTATGAGTCTGATTTAGCCAATGAAGGGCTAAATTAGGAATATGGAAGAAGCCCATATTACCTCTAGTTTAAACTGTAGCATGCCACATGTCAAGTCTGTGTAGCATTTGAGGTGCATTCCTAGCATGAAGCAGGGCAGTCTCCATGATCCCGCAGTGAGGCTGATGACATTTTTTTCGGGTGTCTGGACCCAAAGATGAGTCAAACCCCTTCATGATCCCTGATTTTGTCCGTGAAGGCAGACAGAAAGCTCTTTTATTCCTCGAGGTGGGTTTTGGAAATAGGGCAGAGCGTGAACCTGCTATGAGGCTGTGTTGATTGTAACACAGCACTGAGGGTCGCCAAACACTTGTGACGCGCTCCCTGCCTGACACAATTTGAGATATGGTAGCTATCTGAGGAACAGGAAGTTTACAGAGCTAAACTCTGGCTCAAAGAGGCTGAGCGGAACTCCCATTGTGCTCCACAAGGGGACCAAGTAGCTCTTTAGCTCTTCTCATCAGCTCTGCCCGCCCTACAGTCCCATGATTCTGTATCAAATCTCCATTCTCATGTAAAAGATAATGTTCTCGTGTTATCTTACAGAAATAACAGCCATTGAATTTAAGACCAAATTTAACTTCAAGATAAGTTCATCCCCAGATCCCCATCAAATATATCAACATATACACATGACCAAGTAGTAAGATAATAGTCACAACTCTCAGGATGCAGGGCTTGAACTGTTCAGTTCATTACTGGTTTGAGAGAGATACATTTGATTTCCTTTTGTGGCCTTCAGCATGAGTTTCTCTTGTGAACAGTGCTTATACACAGAAGAGAGAATCTAAAGCCATTTTTATTGCTTGAGAAACTGATACAGATGGACTGGTGAATGGATGAGAGAGATGCTAGAGAGTTTGTGGATGCAAAAATAGATATAAATGATTGACTGATATTGATACTATAGGTTGAGTACATAATTAACATATGCAAAAAGAGCTATGATATAATAAATTATAGATAGATATAGATAGATAGACAGACAGACAGGCTAAATTTGTAAACAAAAGAAGTTTATTATATTATGTCTCAAAGTTTTAGACATTCAAGGGCAAGCTCCTGGCACTCTCAGCAGTAGTGAAAACCATCTTGATTACATCACATTGTACTACAAGTGTGTGGCAAGAAAGATTTAATCACAAAATAGAAAGCTAGATAGTCTTCCAAATCTCACAGTCTCTTCAAAGGAGGTACCTCCAGTAACTAAAGGACCTCCCATCAAACTACCCCTCATGTCTTAAAGGTTCCATGCCATCATCACCACACTGAAGACCAAATTTCTAACACTTGAACCTGTCAGGGATTCATGTAAACCATATCCAAACTGTAGCAGGAAGGTATGTAGGTGGACACATAGGTAGATAGTAGATGATAGACTATATTATGACACATAGATACATAGAAAGATGAGCAAATAATCACTTAGCAGATATTTCCAAATTACTGATGTCCTTCCAATAGGAGACTGACAAAATATTGCCTGTGATGCCATAAAAACGCCTGAGCATCCTCTTGCTGTGGCTCATGGGAACCTTGAGACTTAGGTGCAGCAGGCTTACTACCTGAGTTGGCTGGGAGGTGGTCTCATTTACATTGCTTTCTTTTGTGCCTGACTTTGGATATTCCCCCGTGTCTTCTTGTTACCCCACCATGCCCTGCTCCTTCTAGTTAAAACCCAACTGCACTGCCCAGTTGCTTGCAGATTCCAAATAGATATTGCATTCTCCAAGATAGAGGACTTTTACAGTTGGTGAATGGCACAGTTTCTATTAATATGGTGTGTGAGAAATTTGACTTTAAATATACAACTTCTCATAGGTTCATTTTTGAAACTGCCTCACTGTGCAAAGTGAAAATAAATGCTACATCAAAGAAGGGAATGCTTCTTGATGTATCACGTGTAGTTTGGATCAAACTGATTAGTGAAGGATTGTTGTCTGTCAGGCTGAAGTGTGGGTTTTTTTCTAGAATCCCTCCTTGTGCTTGAGTGTGTGTGTGCTGTAATTTTTACAATTAATCAAACCAGTACAGCAGCCAATGCTTAGTTTCACTCTCCTTTGCATTTATGTGTTAATAACTTTTTCCCTGTGCTGAAAGTCGCCCTCTCCGTGAAGCCCGTCTTTGACAGAAGGTTTCCCTCAAGGCTGTTCCGTTACTCTCAGTGTATCACAGGAGACATGAAATGCTGGCAAGGACAGAGGGTCACTGTCAGCTAATCAGTTTCTCCATTTCTACAATATTAATCATAACTGGCTGATATACTTTTGTATTATATTTTGATACATTCTAAGTCATGAACACGTGTTTCTCCAATGGCCCTTTTCTAATTCAGTAACGTCAATGTACACTCTTATCTACAATATCCTGCCATTCTTAATACACAGTGCAGTGAGAAACAAAAAAATCCATACTGAATGAACAACTCTATAATTGTGGTAGGAGAGACTGCTTTGCAAATTCTAAGGACAAATTACCACAAATTTAAAGTGTTTCTTATGTGGCGCAAATCATTGTCTAGCAAGCACCATGAATTTCTTATTTATTCATTATTTTCATGCTACTAAGCTGCTTAAGGAGTAGCTCGAGCTGACTCTTGGCAGTCTAGAGGGGAGCTTACAGTCGTACTAACTTGTCAGCCTGCAGAGCCCCTAGGCCCCTGTTGCCGAGGCCCACACATCCCTCAGTCTGGTCTTTGCAAATCTGTTTTGTGTGGTGACTGACAGATACTTGGGTGGGAAGGCGGGCTCTGTGGGGAGGGCGACAGTTCCGTTTTGTGCCGCTTTGTTCTTCTTGTTTTGTTTTCTCTTTATGACCTCCACTCTGGCAGGACAAGATGCCTATTGTTTCTTCACCTCTGTGTCCTCTTGTAACAGAGTGAATATTACTGTAGGTTAGACTTCCTATGGAAGAACAAGTTCCAAAAAGAGCGGGAGGAGATAGAGACCATGGAGAACCTGAACCGAGTGCTGCTGGAGAACGTGCTTCCCGCACACGTGGCCGAACACTTCCTGGCCAGGAGCCTGAAAAACGAGGTCAGATGGGCAGACTGGGGTGGGTCGGGGTCAGGGTGGGTTTGGGGGCTGGTGGCCTCCAGAGGGGCCACCGTGCGCTATACACTGGATATGCAGCGTGTCCACGGTCGGCCTGACATGTTCCATTTCAAGAGGACGTTGACTATCCATAGAGACATCAGGGGAAGCGAAGAGGTGTGTCTTGGTTACTAGAATGCTTGCCTAGCATTCTTGGGGTCCTGAGTTTATAGATGGGATGACTCATACCTGTGATCTCTACATGAGAAGTAGAGGCAGGGGGATCAGAAGTTGAAAGCCATCTTCAGCTGCACAACAAATCCAAGGCTAGCCTTGAGTGAGGAAAGGACCATGTGAGACCACGGCTCAGAAAAATAGTCTTCTAATATCTAAGCAATACATAATTTGTTCTTAAGAATTTCTTCCAGGCTGGTGAGATGACTCATAGGTAAACGTGATTGCTACCAGGCCTGATGACTTGAGTTCAGTCTCTGGGGCCCACATGATGGATGGAGAGAGCCAGCTCCGCTAGTTCTCCTCTGACCTCAGTAGGCTCACACTGTGGCAAGAACAGAGGCACACGCATGTGCAATCAACTGCAATTTAGAATTTCTTCCTTAAGCATGGAAAGTTCTGAATGCATAATAAGAGGCTCAGCATTCCCAAATAAGCCCCCTAATTGACCACATCTCTCTCCCCAACCATGAAGGACACTTTCTTCACCAACACCCGTGTGATAGAGTCCAGGTCAGGAGGCCCAAATAAGCCAGAGCCGTGCTGTCGGGTTCCTTGGGAGACTCTCAAGGCCTTGGAATCTGAAGGACAATGAGCTAATTTATGAGACTGGCAGATATAAGAGCTTTCCGTAGAAGCAAGCGCCCACAGACCTGAGTCTGCCCACTTGAATGGAGAGAAGTGGGCATTTGAGGATGCTCAGCAGACTTGGATAGATTGTGTCACTGAAATGTGCGAGTGGCCTGGGCAATGAAATGTTCTGCTGTTTGCGCTTTTTTTTAAATATTGCTGAGAAGCAAGGGAAGGCAGACAGATCCACAATTGGACATCATTTCAAGTATTAGGTTAGCACCGCCAGCGTGATGCCCTGTGCTTTCCGAGACGGCTGAGCCGTCTTCTCCACAGGAGATTTGTGCTGAGGTTTGGGAGAGGATTATGAAGGCAGCAGAGGGAAACTGGACGGAGGAACTCATTACCGGATAAACTCAGCCTGAGTGAACAGGCTGCTGCGCATCCTCTCGTGAGGAGCCTGAGTGAACAGGCTGCTGCGCACCCTCTCGGGAGGAGCTTGGAGCCACTCACACCCAGGCGGAGATGGAGAGCGGGTTTCACTAACAGACATTTCGTGGCTCCCATCCACCGCTTTTTCCTTATGCCTTCCCCCCCCCCATACTATAATTCGTGTTGATTTTATTGCAGATTTAATGATGCTTAATGTATTGCATTTATGCCCCAGAGATGTATTCTTAGAAAATTGAACTTATAATTTACAGACAAAGTAAGTTTTGATGTGGAGAATTAAAAAAAAATAACCCTATGAGGGCAGCAGCTGAGACGTCCAGGGGTGCAGGGCGTAGTGGTCATGCCAAAGCATCAAAACATGCTCTCCTCCTCGTCACCTGTGTCCCCTGACCTAAGCAGCTTTCTCAGAAACCGCAAGGAATTAAGTCACTGCACAGATTAAGAAATTGTTTTAGGGGCTGGAGAGATGGCTCAGTGGTAAAGAGCATCGCCTGATCTTCCAAAGGTCCTGAGTTCAATTCCCAGCAACCACATGGTGGCTCACAACCATCTGTAATGAGGTCTGGTGCCCTCTTCTGGCCTGCAGACATACACACAGACAGAATATTGTATCCATAATAAATAAATATTATTTTAAAAAAAAGAAATTGTTTTAGTGGTATGGGAGTCTCTTATACCTCTGGCTGTCCCCAGGTTTGATTTATTTATCGTTGTGTGTCATGTGACTGGTGTGCGTGTGTCACGTGTGCATGTGGAGGTCAGAGGAGAGCTTTGGGGAGCTGGTTCTCTCTATCTACATGTGTTTTGCAGGCTTGCGCACCAAGCGCTGTTACCCACTGGCCATCTCACTGATCTTGCTCATTCAGTTCCTAAGTTTAGCCTGCTTCTGCTGTGGCCATCTGAGCCAGCTGGTGCTGCCCGAGATACAGATATGGACAGGACAGAATGTCCACGCAGGGGACAGCAGTCTGTCTGTCAACACGTATCAGGAGTGTGGCTTTCAGGCTCTGGGGAGGCCACTGTAAAGGAGGGATCCCTGAATCTGAAAAGAAAGTACTAGAAACTGGGAGATGGAAGCAGCAGGTGACAGAAGGACTGGAGGGAAACCCTGGACCCAGAGGGAAGCACCACAGCCCAGGGCTGTCTCTCCTTGTAGTATCCTGGGCCAGGGCAGCAGTACAGCCCCCTCCCTTTATCCTCTCTGTGTGTTGATTCCACGCAAGCCTCCAAGCACAGTTCCTCTTCTTCTTCAATAGCCCTGGTCCCTTTTGTATCTCTGTGGGCGAAATACCAGAGCACAAGTTAGAGGGGAGAAAGGTCCATTTTTGTTCATGGTTTTAAAAGATTCAGTCCATGACTGGGTAAAATGAAAAGCCAGAGCATGCGGTAGCCACAAGGAGATGCTCCCAGTGACATACCTCCTCTGGTGGCTCTGGTGGCCTTACCCCTCATGTCCACTACCTTCCGGGAATGACCAGAATGATCCACCCGGGGATTGATTCATCTGTGAGGTCAGAGCCCTCATGCTGCAATCATCCGAAAGCCTCTTCTCAGACATGGCCAACGGGGTGCCGCACAGCTTCACCAGGCGCTCCTCAACCCAGTCAGGTTGTTCTGAGGATCCAGGTGAAGGGGGTTATGTGTGAGTTTATCCAGGCAGCCTCGTTCAGGGAGCCAAGTCTTGATCAGCAGACATTCCGGGGATATACTTTGTAAGCAAGAGCCCTTCGAGGACTCCCAGCCCAATGCCCAGGGCATCCCTTATCTATGAGAACAATAGATTGGTTTGCCCTGCACTTTCAGGAGAAAGCACTGAAAAGTGGGCCAAGCCTGCGCATGCTCTAATTGAAACTCAGTTATAGGTTTTGACCTGTATGGAACTGACTAGGAGACCAGACACTGGAAGAGGAGAGAATATCGTGAAAATGAGACTTACTGTAAGGACAGAGTGGGGCCCCTCCCATAACCTAGGGCTTAGTACTGACTGATTTGGGGCTCTGAATGGTCCCAGGAAACTCAGGAAATAGATAGTGAGCCCTGACATTTGAAAATGCCAAGAAGAAGGTATGATTGAGTGACAAGGCCCACAGGGCTGGGACACTGGGACTAGAACTAGACAGACAGGATATTGGAAAGTCAAGAGGCTGGGTGTTTCTCAAGGACCGAGGATGAGAAGGAATACTGACAGGCCATGAGGAACAAGACCCGGTTTACATGAGTAATTGCAGCTTTGGACAGCTAATGCCATTGCTCTGTGCCTCAGTTTCCTTATCTGTAGGACGAAACCAATGGCATGGGCTTTGTAGGATCGCAGCCGTGTGTGTTAATATAGGTGTTGTGTTCACAGAGGTGAACATCCCATCATGAAATGGGTGCTCCGTATGTGATGGCTGTTAACCTACCTATGCCTGTCAGGGGAGGGGATCATGCACAGAAAAATGGTTCCTAGTGTTGCTAAATGTCCCCTTAGCCTTAAGCGGAGAGTTGGTGCATCTTTTAGGACTCGTATTAAATGGTCTTAACCAAACTGGGCTCCCAGCTGTTATCTCTTCTCTGGGGCCTTGATGCCCGAGCAGTAGCCAGCATTCCTGGAACCTGGCCTCAGGAGTCTCGTATACGTCAAGTCGTCTACACAGGATAGGAAGTTCAGTGCACACAATAGCTCTAAAGAGATCTGCGCTGCAGGCTGACTCAGCCACACTGAGTGCCGGGAAGACAGGAGAGCCTTGATACCATTGTTCTTGCAGCATTCACGGATGTGGAGACAGGAGCTAAAGTGCGACATGTGACAGGTCCTGGGAATAGGGTCTTGGCATGAATCTCCTTTTCCTTGAAGCTGTTGTGACCTTCCTTTGGGTTGCCATGCCCTGGAGTGTTTATTATGAGGCTGAGCTTGGTGTAAAAAAAAATTGTCCCTCTGAAGGTACCTGAACCTGGAATTATGATGCTCTTTAAGTGTGCACCCTGCCAAAGGATTGGCCTAGCTGCCAGGGGAGCAGAGCTCACTGGTGATGTGTGCAGAGTGGCGCCCTGTCCCCCACCCTGTCCCCCACCCCAGGCACATGAGCAGCACCAGCCTCTGGAGTGCTGCTCTCACTCCGAGGCTGGCTGTCTGGTTTAACTGACGTCTCCTCACTCTTTGAGGCCGAGTGAGACTTTCCTATGCTGCACTGTAAACCCCGGTGCCAGGCTACACTGCCTGTGCTGAGGACAGGCTCTCTGCACTTGGGATGAGCCCACCACAGCCCCCCGTTTCTGAAACCATTGAACTTGAGGGTTTCACTATACAACGAGGGAACAATGGAGATGTCTTGCAACCGTGAGAGCAGGATGCTGTGGTTTTGCTGCCCTTATACAAAGGACTGGAGTCTCTCTCTACTTGAAGTGGAAGGATTTTTCAACTAGATGCATCTGGGATTTCAGGCCTGTGAATAAGTGGCCTGAAGGGCTCCGTTCTTTCTTCCTGGTGCAATTGAAGGATTCACTTGAATAGTTTTATCTTCTTTGCAAGACCCAATAAAGAGGGGAAAACAGACTTACTTCCAAAGGATCAGGCCGTAGCACACTATTTTATTATAGTATTGTTCTTTGAGGAATGGCTCTTGCTTCCCTTCAGTTGGCTGAAGGGCATTTTGTCTAGCCCAGCCTCTGATAGATTACACCTGTCTGAAGTAGAGAGGCCAGGTTTTACTCAAGGACTCCAACCGATAGCTAGTGGCTGATGGAACTTGTACCTGCACTTGAGAGGTTTATCTGTCTCACTGGCAGCTGTGGGAGGGTCCAGGACTGGGCTATTGCAGGTAAACAGGGTATGCGTATCAACAGCATCTTCCGGGAAGAATGGTGAGGTTCTTGTAAAACAGATGGATATTCTTGAGTGGAAGCAGCACTCTAGTGGCTGTGCTGTCTGTGTGTCCGGCAGGAGGAGGGTCCCACTCTCCATGGGCATCACCATCTCCACAAGTCCTCCTCTGTGTGGAGGCCATGAATGCTCACATCCTCTCTGTCTCTCGGCAGGAGCTATACCACCAGTCCTATGACTGTGTCTGTGTCATGTTTGCCTCCATCCCGGACTTCAAGGAATTCTACACGGAATCAGACGTGAACAAGGAAGGCTTGGAATGCCTTCGGCTCCTAAATGAGATCATTGCTGACTTTGATGATGTAAGTGCTGAGGCTTACCTGAAGAGCAGGGATGCCCCATCCCCACAGCGTAAGCCTCTTAGACAGTTGAAATTAGTTCAGAATGGTGACATCATGCCTTCAGACTTGCCCTTCCAAATAACTTTCCTTTCTTTCAGTTTCTCCTCCCTCCTCTTCTTCCTCACCCTACCGCTACTACAACCCCAACCCCTATATTCTCACCCCAAATCCACTTCTCCTGCTTTCTGTTTAGGAAAGGGCAGGTCTCCCGTGACTATCACCAAAACATGGCATATCAAGTTGCAGTAAGACTAAACAACTCCCCAAGTATTGAGGCTGGACAAGGAAACCCAATGTGAGAAGTAACTGACCTGGGCTCATAGAGGCTCACAGAGATAGACCCAACAAACAGGGAGCCTAGGCTGACCTAGGCACTCTACATGAATGTTATCGTTCTGTAGCTTGTTCCTCTTATGGGTCTCCTAACAGTGGGAACAGGGGGTTGTCCCCAACTCTTTTACAAGCTTTTGGGAACACCTAACTTTTGGTAATTTGAGCTCAAGTCATATCCTGTACCTTGTTTACTGGATAATTTGGGGGGGGGGGGGATACATTTTATTTTAAAAGTAATGTAACTGCAGAGAACAGCTACTAAAATCTGCATTTAAGTCATTAGAAAGACTGTCTAGAAAGGCTTAGCCTCCAAGAAACATACTTAACCCAACCCTGTATATAAAACATAATCAATCTATTTATTGCAGTAGATTATCACTGCAATACGGCTTTACTGTCTATTTCAAGGCCTTTGGCAGACACCAAATTGAGCTATATGTGAATGGTGTGCATTGCTGTTGACAAAGCAATACATGTGTGGGTGTTATATCATTTTCCAGAGGGGACATGACATATTGTTAGACATCGAAATAGGTATCATTTTTCACCTTGTAATTTTCTATCTATTAGAGAATAATGTGTCCTATTTTCTGGTAAGAAAGAAAAACCCACACCTGTGACTTCAAGGCCACTGCAGCTGCTCTCCTCATATCAATATTAGACAAAATAGAAGACATTTGTCATCTGTGAGTGTGTGTTCATCCTGATTCATGGAGCTTTGGCATACGTGAGGACACTGTATAGCATGATGGTTTCAGAGCTGTGCAGTTCTGAGTGGCTTCTGGATCCTATGTCCTCCCTACCCCATCTCCACATGAGGTCCCTCCAGATGTTCATGGAGGAGTCATGACAATCAAAGCCTTCTGCTCCTATACCATCTGTACAGTGGGACGCAGTGGCATGTTAGCTCCAGCTTGCCTGCAGCAAGATGCAGGCTTTCCAGTCCTGACGAGTGAGTGCCAGTAGCTACGTGGATACATGACACAGGGTTTTCTTACATGCTTGAAGGTTTTTGTCAGTAAGGCTGGAAGAATAGTCTCTGACTAGCAGAGAGCAAGAAAGCAGCAAGAAATTGTTCCTGGTCTTTGGTGGGTGCTGTTCATTTGAGACTGCCCTCCAGAGTCTCCTCCCATCCCTATGCTTCCCACAGCCTTCCCACCGTACCAGAATGAGGGTGAATGCTGAAGCCTGTAACTGGTACTGAGGCCAGTTGAGATCGGGGCTGATGAAAGGGTGAGGTCTTTAGCTGGGGATCTCATTCTCCTCACTTCAAGTGCTCAGCTGTCAAAGCCTTGCAGGCCCTGCAGGGAAGACCTTACACACTGAATTGGTGTTGTATTTGTGCCTTTTACGCGTGGAACTGGAAATTTATTTGCAGCCTGTTTCCCACATTGTAATTTATCCTGGTTCCTTCCCTAAGTCTGACAGGCAATCTATGTGTATTACAAGCACATCCTTTTGTTCTCTTCCTGTCCAAGCTGATGTGCTTATGAAGATGTCTGCTCGCAGCATGCTCAGGTGGGAGAATGGCATGCCCTTTACTGTGGCCTAGGATCCAGAAACGGCTTGGTAGAGCCGGGGATTTAGGTCAGCGCCTGGCTGAGTAACAATGGTTGTCATTGCTCTGCAGCTGCTTTCCAAGCCAAAGTTCAGTGGTGTTGAAAAGATCAAGACCATCGGTAGTACATACATGGCGGCCACGGGTCTGAGTGCTGTGCCCAGCCAGGAGCACGCCCAGGTAGGTGCACACATGTCAACTGCCTAAGGATGCGTGTGTCCAGGAGCCACCCTGTAGCCAAACCCAGAACTCTACCGTGTGTATTGCCCAAAGTTGAATGTTCATAGTCCTAAGAGAATTTAAAAATAAAAAATAAAAAAAAGGAGCTCTGGAAACTTCTTAGAGTTCTCTGAAGTCTGATTCTAGAAGATAAAACAATCAATTGTTGATTGATACCAGGTAAATAGACAGGTGATGAAACAATTAATAGTTGATTGACCCCCGACAAATAGGCATGTTAAGGCTGAGTGCTCCAGAGATTCCCGCTCTCTGCGCAGTGCCCAGTTCTGGGTCTCTTCGCTGATTCCCATCTACTACAAAACGAAACTTCTCTGATAAGGGTTGAGAATGCTCTGCCTATGAGAATAGCGATATATCATTAAGAGTCATTTGACTGCTATGTTCCTTTAGCAGAAAAATAGTAATAGGTTTTCCCCTAGGCCAGTGACCTTTGAGTATTTTCAGTCAACTAGGAGTGGAGATTTTTTTCTTTTTTTAATTTTTTTTTTAATTTTATTTTGCATTCCAACCACAGTTCTCCCTCCCACCCCTCTTCCCCATCCTAGCCTCCCCCCAGCCCACCTCCCATCCACTCCTATCAAAAGGTAAGGCCTCCCATGGGGAGTCAACAAAGCCTGGCACATTAAGTTGGGGCAGGACCAGGTCCATCCCCACAGCATTAAGACTGAGCGTGGTATCCCTCCATAGGGAATGGACTTCAGAAAGCTAGCTCATGCACCAGGGATAGAGCCTGGTCCCACTGCCAGGGACCCCTCAGATAGACTAAGCTACACAACTGTCTCCCACTTGCAGGAGTGGAGGTCCCAGAGCTGCCAGTGTAGAATTCACGAGTTTCCATGAGCGTAGTTCAACTGTCTCTATAGATTTTTCCTTCCATGATCTTGGCCTCCCTTGCTCATATATTCCCTCCTCCCTCTCTTCAAGTGAATTCCCAGAGCTCGACTTAGCTGTGGATCTCTGCATCTGCTTCCATCAGTTACTTGATGAAGGTTCTTTGATGACAGTTAGGTAGTCACCAAGCTGATTACAGGAGATGGCCAGTTCAGGCACCCTCTCCACTATTGCTAGGAGTCTTAGCTAATTAGCTGGGGTCATCCTTGTGGATTCCTGGGAATTTCTCTAGCACCATGTTTCTCCCTAACCCCTTAATGGCTCCCTCTATCAAGATATCTCTTTCATTAGGATGGAGTGGGAGAGATTTTTCTCTTGCAGTGTTTTGTTTCTGTGTTAATGTAGACAAATTTGTGTGATTTGTTGGGTTCCCACCTTATCAGGAGAGTAGGCATGCTGAGTAGTATTCAGCATAGTTTCACACGCAGCCAGCTCTAGGACGGGTGTTACACAGAGGAATGGGACCCACCAAACCACAGTCTCCCTCCTAAAGTAGGGGTAATTCAGAGATAAGGAGGCATGAGTCCCACATTCTCGGTTCACACACACCTCCATTGGAGGAACTGAGAGACAACCCAGACCCCGATAAAACAAATTCCCATGAAGTATCAGGGAGGTCTGTTCCCATCCTAACCATCCTGAGTAGAGAGTGGAAGAGGGTTCCTGACTCAAGAGGAGGTATCCCAGGGTTTCTACTACTGAGATGAAACACCATGACTAAAAATAACTTGGAGGAAGAAATGGTTTATTTCATCTTAAAGTTTGTAACTCTTCACCCAAGGAAATCAGGTCGAAATCAAGGCAGGAACCTGGAAGAGTAGCTGATGCACAGGCCGGGGTGGAGTTCTGCTTACTGGCTTGCTTAGTCCACTTCCTTATACCATCTAGGCCCACCTGCTCGGGGGTGACACCACCCATAGTGGTCTGGATCTTCCCACAGCAATCATCAGTCAAGAAAATGCTGCTACATTCTTGTCTACAGGCCAATATGATGGAGGCATTTTCTTAATTGAGAGTTCCTCTTCCCAAATGGAAGAGTCACGTTGAAAAAAAAAAAAACACTAGAAACTAGCCAGCTGTATTAGTTTTAGTTTTCTTCTGTTGTGAATAGATGCTTTCTTATAAAAGAAAACATTCAACTAGGGGCTTGCTTACAGCTTTAGAGGGTAATTCCATGACCATCATGGCGGAGAGCTTGGCAGCAGGCCAGCAACCCTGGCTTGGAGCCGGAGCTGAGAGCTTCCATGTTGAAAAAGCAGCCATGAGGCAGAGAGAGGGAGGGAGGGAGAGAGAGAGAGAGAGAGAGAGAGAGAGAGAGAGAGAGAGAGAGAGAGAGAGAACGAGAACCAACTGGAATGGCATGGGCCTGTGAAACCTCGAGGTCTGCCCTCATTTGTACCCAGCAAGGCCTCACTCCTAGTCCCTCATACTTTCTTGGGGCCAGGCATTCAAGCATATGACTTGTAGAGTTATTCTCATTCAAACCACGACACCAGAGTAGAGACAACTCTCAAATTATTCTAAATGGGTCATGTGTCCTTGTCAGGTGATTTCTTTCAGAGACTTAGTCTAAAGACTGTACTAATTGATTAATTGGGAAAAGAAGGAGACAAAGTAAAAGAAACCTAATGGATTCTTACCCTTGGACTCTCGGTCGAAGCCACCCAAACTAGCCTAGAGCCTGGGGTGAAAGAACAGTGGAGCCCTGTGCACGGTCTTGCCCATTTTTAACAGGTTGTATTTTCCCACATACCAGTAATGTATTGAAGTAAAAAAAAATGTAAAATATAAAATACAGGTTTTTTTTAATGCAACATTGCTTAAATGTAAGTATCTCATGTATAACCAAAGTAGAACTCGTTTTAAGTTTTTACTTTCTGTTCTAATAGAAACAGATTTTGTCAATGCCTTCACTGTGTACGTGTTGGCGTGTTCAGTCGGTATGATAAATAACCAGACCAGCTCAAGAACAACAGATATAATTTAATAATTGAAAAAGGGGGAACCCACGCTACAAAAGTGGGAGGTCCAAAGTCCAAAATGGTCCGGTGAGCACCGCATAAGAGAGCACGCACCTACCTACCCCAGTTTTTCTACCTGGGCTCCCGGTGGCCACACCCTAACCAGATGTGATTGGTTAAGCTTCCCCATCATCTCCCCCTTTTGTCTAAACAAGATTGATCCAAACCCAATACAACTATATACAATAGGAACAGAAACCAAATGTAAAATTACAAGTAATAAATAATATTAAGCAAGAAATGCATAACAAAAGTTTTACTAAGCATTCTATTTCAAGGAGTCTAAATAATGTATTAAAATTAAGTTTAGCTAAATCATGAGGTGGGTAACTACAATTTTCTAATCTTCAACTCCATCAAAGATCTGCGAAGGGAAGTAATATTACTTGAGTAAACAGGAAGTACAATCAAAAAACTTCCAAAATGTGCAACAAATGACAGAGACAACTGACTACCTGGGCAATCACCCAAAGTCTTATTTGCAATGTTGAGGCAACCAACTTTGGGTAAGGCCTGACGTAACTGACAGACCATTTCAAGGGCAAGAAACTTTTCAAAACTATCTTACCCTGTCTTGGCAGGATATGACAGTCCTGTTTTATTCATTCACAGATACTCTGTATCTCTGTCAGTGGCTGAGGTATGGGCATTTTTTTGCCCAAAGGCCAGTTTGCCAAAAAGAAAGGCTCCGGGTGGAGTGTCTTTGGTGCTCAGCATTCTCTCGGGAGTAGATCAGTGTTGCCAGGAGTGATTGTGTCTCATTGCCACAGAACTCTAGGTTAGATTAAAGTTTTGATTCTGCTTCTGAGTCGGCATTGTGATTCACCAGTGATGGTTTTCAGCCCGGACAGAAACAGCTGGCTTCCTGCATCTGTCTCCTTACTTATAAAGCGAGAACATATTTCATAAGGCTCCTTATATCTAAACCTCTTTTCCTAAGACTCTTGGAAAGATGGCATTTACTATTCAGAATGTTTAAAGGACTCCATGGTCTCCATAGGCAATAAAAGTGCTAACAATGGCAGTACAGACTGTTTTCCACTAATGATATCATTGTCGTCTGGCAGAACTGAGATAAGAGCTTCTGGGGCATAAATGAAATATTATATGCCATCATATCCATGCAGGAGACTTCTACCCAATACAAGCCATTTGTGATTACAAATTTTAATTAGAATCTCAGCAGGTCATACAAAGATGGCTTTCTGTCTGAAAAGCAAAGTTCATTGCATTTTGTGAGGTAAAATATGGCTTTCTTGATAAATGTCAACACAAATGTTATTTTTCTTTAAAAAAAAAAAGAATGCCATGTCTCTAAAATGTGCTTCATACTGTTTCTAAAGTTATAAACAAAATATATTTATGTAACCAGATGTTTAGTTTTCATAGCCAAATATTCAATTTGCAAAATATGTGGACTTTTTAAAGAATTGGTTGGATTTTCTTAAATCCAAAAAGAAACAACATTATCAGAATTGTGGCCGTTTGGAATCTGGACTTTATTTAAGATTGCCTGGGCATTGTCTGTTTGCAGAACTACATCTGCCCACCAGTTACATGCAGAGGGGTGTCAGCGCTCAGCTGGGCCCAGCCTTGGTATCAGCCCCTGCTCGACTTTATTTGTGTTTTTAAAAGGAAATGGTGATTTCTAATTTAAATCACTAAGACAATGTGACTAGAAGCTTGTGTTACCTTTGAGAGCTGGTTGTAGTTTGTTAGAGAGGCAGGCATTTGTTAAGAGAGCAAACGCTCCAAAATCAGACTTGAAGTCCAGCCTGCTCCATCATCCTGTGACGGGTGCCCTGATGACCAAATGTCCCTTGAGGAAGTCTACAGCATGTCCAAACTGGGAGCTTGCCCGTCTCCTTGGCCCTTACTCCTACCCTGGTGACCTCAGTCTCCACCAAGTGCATCCTTGCAAGCCATGTTGATTCCTTTCCTTGGCTTTAAGACTTCAACCTGCAGTAGGCAGCTGACAGTTTGGGGATAATTGCCTTGACTTGCAGAGTGTTGCCTTTTTAAAGACCATTTTACTGCAGAGTGAGCTTTCCCACCCTTTGTGGCTTTTCTGGTGACAGTGAAGAGCAGGGAGCAGAGGTGGCTTATTCTCCCTGCCTCTGTCCCTCTGCTTCTCTGCACAGCCTCCCTGCTCTGCCTCTTACTGGCTCTGCAGGCCCCACTGACCGTACAGGAAGCTCCTGCTTTGTCCCTACCTGGTCAGTCACCCTCCGTGTTGCCACTGGTGGCAATTACTTGACCAGTTTTCATCTGTTCCCTCACTAATTCTAGCAGGAACTTAAGTCAAAGACAGTGCACACGGAAGAAGAAAACTCATTTAATGCCATGTCTGAGACCTCCATTGTAGTGAACAACGCCTCCACCTTTGGTGCATAATTACAAATAGCTCAGAAACCCTCTACCAGCAACATGTTTGGAAAGAGGTAACATCCGGCCGGGGCTGGAACAAATCCGGAGGGGAGAGCAGAGCAGGAGAGATAGGGACTTCCTGTTTGCTCGGCACCTGTTGCTTGTTTTGCATTTAACATTGGCATCCATGCTTTCTTCTTAATGATTTTAATTTTAAAATATGCAATTTGATAACCTTTAAAATAAATTCATTTGCTTACTGTGTGTGAACCAAACAGGCATCAGGGCTTGGTTAGGACCAATCTGTAGATGGACCGCTGGCTCCATCCAGCACCTGCCAGGAGCACACATCTTTCTGTTCTCCATCACCACTGCAATTCAGCCTCAGGGTCCATGTGAGCCAGGAAAAGCTCTGCACTCCCCCATCCAGGGCATCATTAGCAGGAGCTCGCTGATGGAGCAGGGACTGGAGACACTTCACTCAACCTCCACCGCTCCTTAAAAGCTCAGGTTAGGAGCCACCCAGCACGATCCCTGGGAATCTTAGGTACCTGTTGGTTACCCAGAGGATGAATTCTTTTCCACCATGACCAGCCCAAGGGCCTTTATTGATGGCTGTAGAAATGAAATTGGTGCAGCGGTTTCAAAGTGGGGTTCGAAGAGCACAGGAGATGCCAGCAGGAGTTCACTGGCAGAATGGAGAGGCATCCAGGTGTCTTCCCACTGCAGCTAATGGCCTGCTTCCCTGTAGATTAAGGCTCCATCTAGTCACCTCGCTCAATGACTTGTTCAAAGGTTTCTTTCCAACTATAAGAAGTCATATTCTGAGGAACAGAGGTTAGGAGTCCCACACAAGACTCAGCCTGCAGCATGCCTACCTCGCGTCCTGGAGAGACAAAAGTAAGGTGTGTGTTACCAGAGCCGGGGGAAGCTGCTGTGGGGTGATTGACAGCTGCCACGAGAAAAGGGTAGGCTTGCACTTCATGGTGAGAGCAGAACTCTATCATCTAAGTAGCCCTTCTCAGCTTCCATAGAGCTCCTGGTGGACAGTTCCAGCTGGGAGCCAGGGAGAGGAAAGGAAGGAGGGGCCCTTGGCTGGGTCAGACCAGATAAGGTTCAGTATGTGGGCAATGCGGAGCCAGCGCTGCTCAAAGCTGGCTGGCACTAGTGCCTGTGGGAAGAACAACGCAGAGCTAAGGTGGGCCACATCTCTGAGTCATAGTGCCTTCTCCTGAGGGTGCATGGGATGCTGGGACAGTGTGTCCACAGGTTTACATCATGCTCTGGTCCCAACAGTGGACTCAGATAAAATACATCCTGAGATGAGATTTAATTCTTCCACTGTGTCTCATAAAGGTGGGTCCTCCCTTCAGGATGGGGCCCGGCTCATGACTGGATAATGACATTGTTCTGTGATTCTAGCCCTATCTGGATATCTGTGCTCTCTTTCAGGAGCCTGAGCGCCAGTACATGCACATAGGCACCATGGTGGAATTTGCATATGCCCTAGTGGCAAAACTGGATGCCATCAACAAACACTCCTTCAATGACTTCAAACTGCGAGTTGGTATGTTGTGCCAGGGGATCTGAGCAAGCACCGAGGCCTGGGGTGGAGAATAAAGCTTCAGGACGCAGTGGAGAGCCTGGCATGAGGCTGGCTGTGTCTAGAAGGGCATAGGGAGGCCGTGAGCCCCAGAACTGCTTCTGTGCAATTTAAAAAGAGGCACTCCCTTTGGCTGAACTCAAGGAACAGAAGCATGGTTCAACAGGTGGAGCTGGAGCTATGTCTTAGTCCCTAGAACGTCCCCACAGCCAGCTGAGGATTTACCTAGCACATGGAAGCCACCATACTTGCTGTTAACAATGACCTGACATCAGCTAGCTTCCACACCAGTACCAGAGATAAGCAATGTCACTGAAGGGTGCATCTCAGCACTGAGGGTGGTGGCACGTCTTGTCATTTCACCACTGAGAGTTAGGAGCGGGAGGATTCAAGCATGAAGTTCAAGACTGTCCTCAGTCGCTATGTAACAGTTCAAGGACAGCCTAGGCTACTTGAGACTCTGTCTCAAAAAAATGCAAACAAACAAAGTATACACGTTAGGATTACTGGATTTGGATTCCACTTTCTTCAGGAGCACAAAACGTGTGACCCAGATAGCTCTTCCCATTCTCTTCAACCTTGTAGAAATTTTTAGTAGTTAAAAAACTTCTAATTGACTGAAAAAACAAAACTTGATTTCTGAAAAGTTTTTTTAACAAACTTTAAGTTGATATTTAGCATGTTCCGTGATGACTTGCCTTTTCCAAAGTCTTACTTTTAAAAAGCAGTGTTTGAAGCCATCAGCTTAGCACACAGCTGGCCTGTAATATATGCACGGTGTCTGCAGGAATTCGTGATTTCTAAGAGCCTCTTTGACAAATTTTTTTTTTGCTTTCTTGGCAACACATTTTGCTTCTTCCACTAGTCCACAGACAAGCAGTTCTTGTGTCAAGACCCATCTGTGTGGTTTATAACTTCACTTTGAATACAGATTTCTACTGGGGGGGGGGACATTTGGATACTTGAAGCTATTTTCTTCCTTCTCGGTACATGTGGCCTGAATTTTAAAACCTCCTGATGGCAAATGAGATACTTTTCATGACACATACTGCTGTCAGCATCTGAGCATGTTTTCCTTTGTCCCGTGTCACTTCTGTAAGCCTTTCCCTAGACTCTGCTAACACTAAAGTCGGGGGCAAGGGGACCAGGACGCTACCCTGTCGGCCAGCAGTCCACACCGAACATGTTTCTTGATCCCTGCATCAGAGCTTTCTCTGTGCATTTTCTTGACAGCCTGGAATGTGGTATCCTCGAGCGTCGATGTTGCTATAACAAAATCCCTGGATGCTTTGATAAAGAGAAAAGGGTTGTGCAGCTCCCAGTTTTGGAGGCTGACAGTGCAAGACCAGATGCTACCCCTTCATTTGGCCCAGACTGAGGCCGTGATGATGACATCACAGCATGGGACAATGACATCATAGTTATATATGTAAGAGAGATCGCATGACAAATCAGAAAAGCCAGGGAGAGACTGGACGATTAGATTTATTCTTTGTAGTAGCCCATGCTCAGGAGAGCTGAGTCAACACGCACAGTGACATATTCACTAAGTCTGTCCTCTTGAAGGCCCTACCACCTGAACACTGAGATTTCTATAGACAGAATACCTTTTCCAAACATACATGAACAAAAATAACCCAGTCATGTGACATGGGAACAGAATCACTCTGTGTCACATCCAGAATGGTCTCAGTGTTGAAAGGGGTAAGGTGGTGGATCAGAAATACACAAGACTTCTCTGCATCTCCACAGATCTAAAAAAACAAACAAGCCCAGCAGGTTCTTGGCTCTAATAAGATGTGGTCACACAGAAAGGACCACAGTAAGCAGGAGGCATCTACAGACTAGATGTAATCCACGGGTAATGAACCTCAGGGTCACAAAAGGAAAAGTCAACACAGAACTTTGAGCAAAATGGCCCGTGAGAGAGTGTCTCCCCAGTGGAGCCATGAGAGAGAAACAAGCTTAAGAAAACTCACAGGAGCAAAAGCTGAGCTCCACAGAAACAGCACTAGACCACAGGCCTGCACGCTGTGCTAAAGCAGATAAGTCAGGCAGGAGCCCAGTGCTTCCTGCGCTTATCCCCTGGTGTAGCCAAGCCATCTTGGCCCGTGCTTTGCAGCCAAGGGTCTCTGTGGGCAGAGCAGAAGACCCTGCATTGTTACATCTTCCAACCACACAGGCCTCTCTTCCCCTGATAAAGCTAGAAACAACCCAGTGAGCCAGTGTGGCCCCATGAGGTGGGTAAGGATGTAGCCTTTTGCTAGCCATAACCAGTTCAACCAGTTCAGGCCTCACCCTTTCCCGAGAGCTGTTGTCCAAGCAGAAGTCTATGGCAGCCAGAAGAGACGCTGATGGATGAGGGACTAGCATCTCAAGCCAGCACCCTGACCTGACTCCTGGGTGCTCTGACCCTTGTGACGGAGCTGGATGTATGATTTGAGCTGTCTATAGTATAAGGAAGTTTTGCTGAATACAGCACAGAAGCAAAGAGGAACATATTTCTCATTTCTCGGACACACAGGATTTAATAGAATAGTATTTGGATTTTGTTTCTGAGCCTAGATTCCCACTGCAATAATCTATCACTAAAAAAAAATCCCTCAGTAGGCAGGTCTGCAGTCAGAAGCTACATCTTTCAGAAGTGGCAAGGATGTTGGATGCAGGAGAAAATGTAAATGAGTGATCTTAGAAGCCTATCAGTCGTTCCAATGCCCCCTCCTACTCCACCCAAACACTTATGGGTCTATGTGTTTGAATTGAATTTCTTGGCAAGAAATAAGAAGTGGGCTTAGAAGATCACAGGGCTCCTGTCAGTCACAGACACTGGTCTGAGTCTTGCCCCACTGACTTCTGATAATAGGTGCCATCGCCTTGGCCCACCCCTAGCAACGACACTCTGACCCCAATCAAGCAGTAACCAGAGTTTATAATTGTAGGTGATCAAAAAGGGACCTCAGTAGAATCACTGTCACCTTCATTAACAGTGTGTCCCCGAATGCCGTATTATCTGGGAAGTAATAAATAAAGCCCATATACTCCAAGATTCCCACAAATCGTTTGTCCTTCAGCAAGATCTGGGCCAGCTGGATCAGAAAAAGAGCACTATGGAATTCTCCATATTGAGTTTTGTCTTTTTGGAGACTCAGTTAGAAGGGAGACTTCCTCCCAAGCAAGATGAAATTCCTCACTCTGATGAACAAGAAAGCTGAGGGTTTGGCTTCAACAGAACCAGACCCCAAAATTCTTGGAAGTTGGTCATTAGTGTCACAACCTCAACAGCCAGCTCTCCTACAATCTCGGAGATCACAGACTCACCCTTACTTCTGAATGCCAGTGTATATATAATCCACTTGTTTATATTAAATTCTATTAATATGTTTTGTTTTGTTTTTGAGACATGGTTTCTCTGTTTAACAGTTCTGATTGTTCTAGAATTTGCTTCTGAGACCAGGCTAGCCTCGAACTCACAGAAATTCACCTGCCTCTGCCTCCTGAATGCTAGAATTAAAGGTATGTACCGCCATTCCCTGGCTTAAATATCATTATTTAAATTGTATGATTTTTTTTTTGCCTGCAAGTATGTCTGTTTGCCATATGCCTGATCCCACAGAAAGGGCATCAGATTCCCTGGAACTGGAGTTAAGCAGCTGTGAGCCACTGTGTGGGTGCTGGGAATTGAACCTGTGTCCTCTGTGAGAGCAGGCAATGTTCTTAACCACTAAGCCATCTCTCCAGTCTCTTTCCAATAATTTTTAGAGATCCCCAAACTTGAGTCCAACCAACCTTTTTTATCACACATATTAGTTGTTTTGTTATTAGCACAGACCTGAGCGGAAGCTTTCTGCGCTCTCTAGAAGTAGTGCCGGTGAGAGGAATCCATTGGGAAACAGTGTAGCAAAATAAATCACCATCAAAAACATGTTCAGAAGCAATGAGCCCATGCAGGTAAAAATCACATGTAGCAGAGACAAAGAGATGTGCTGTTAGGAGCCCCAGAAGCCATGAGCCCATGCAGGTAAAAATCACATGTAGCAGAGACAAAGAGATGTGCTGTTAGGAGCCCCAGAAGCCATGAGCCCATGCAGGTAAAAATCACATGTAGCAGAGACAAAGAGATGTGCTGTTAGGGGCCCCAGAAGCCATGAGCCCATGCAGGTAAAAATCACATGTAGCAGAGACAAAGAGATGTGCTGTTAGGAGCCCCAGAAGCCATGAGCCCATGCAGGTAAAAATCGCATGTAGCAGAGACAAAGAGATGTGCTGTTAGGGGCCCCAGAAGCCATGAGCCCATGCAGGTAAAAATCACATGTAGCAGAGACAAAAGAGATGGCCCCAGAAGCCACAGCTGACTTGCATTCTTCCTTCTGCCTGAGTCATAGCACCTGCCTCTGCTTCCTCACTCACAAGACAGTCACGATAGTGGTCTGACCCACCTGCCAGGGTCGTGACGCCTGTTAGAGGATTTTGTGGTGGGGGAGCACTGAGGGTAGTTCATGGCCCTCAGAGATGCTGCATCAGTGTGGCTCCGGTGGCCGCTGTGATGGCCGTGTTGGCAAAAGGGTGGTAAAATACGCTGAGTTCATCCGCTCAGGGTACACAGTTAAAATGTGAGTATTTGGAAATTGATTATATTAATTATATTAGGCTTGGTAGCTCACACCTTTAATACAAGAACTTGACAGGAGGGTTTGAAATTTGAAGTCAGCCTGAGCTGCAAGACAAGACCCTGTCTCCAAAATGAAACCAAAAACAAGGCAAAACAGCGTTAGTTATAAACTCTGGAAAAGTCTTGTGGTGATCTCAGCCTAAGATGCTTTTGCGACATCAAGAAAAGCAGTTTGTCACAGTAATTCGTTTTCTGAAGCATGCCCTCCTATCACAGAGGAAGGACAGCAGCCCTGCAACATGGGCAAAGATCTAGAGGGAACGCCGACATCATGGGCACCGCAGCATCTTGAGCGGATAAAGCTGGAATTGCCCTGGACTCTGATGTGTAAAGTCTGTGGTTTGGTTAAGATTTGTTTAATAATGATGTCTCGAGCACATTGTAGACAGCTTTCTGACTTAGGACACTTGCTGCAATTAGAACCTTGCTAACCTAGCTCTGTCGTGTTGCAGGTATCAATCATGGGCCTGTGATAGCCGGTGTCATAGGAGCTCAGAAACCACAGTATGACATCTGGGGTAACACCGTCAACGTCGCGAGCAGAATGGACAGCACCGGGGTCCTGGACAAAATACAGGTGATTCCGTCTCTTCTCAGACACCCTTGGTGTCTACATCAGAGAGTAAAATAATAATTTAAAAATTTAAAATAGGTAAACTTTGAATTTACTTAAACCCTTTTTTAGGGAAAATGTTAGTTTTTGCATTTACTGTTAGGAATGACACCAACCAGATTCTAATGTTGCCAAGGCCATGGACCTTATAAAGACTTCTGGTCATCCTCTGACCAGAAGTGGCCTGCGTGGCAGGATGGTGGCCCAGGGCCCTGGGTGCCTAAAAGATGCCCTCCTGTACTGAGTGCCCCGGAGGTGCCTCCCTGAACTGCTGCCCTTTCTGACCCCATCACACATATAAAGACTTTGCAGGGAAGGCCTGCAGCTCAAGTGAAAACAAGACAGAAATCAGCCTCGCATGGCATTTCAAGAGCTCTAAATAACCCCCAATCTCCACAGTCCACCCCAGGGAGAGAAAGACGACATCTGACAAGGGAGAGCAACAACCTGAAAAGATAAAATCATACCATGTTAATATTCCCGCTGCTCATTAAATCCATTTTAGCCGTAAAGTAACTCTAATTAGAAGAACACTAATTATATTCTAGGAAAAAAAGGGGTATAAATTGCTAGATGGATAATGAGAAAAGGTCTGGTTTGGGAAATGTTATGAAATGTCTCCAGTTCTCTAACCGAGCGGCAGTTTGTGTGGGGTGGAAGGACAACCCAGTCAGGATAGAAAGTCCCAAGATGGGTGGAGGCAGCCAAGAAGAAGGCTATGTCCTCCTAGAGTTGGCAGTTTATCTCATTTAATTCCTGGCTCCACTCAAGTGCTGAGCTATGGACTATGGACTTGTTTGTCACCAAGTGCCCTCACACTGTGGAACAGTGTTGCATTGGAGACAACGGGCACACAGTGGTCATCACAGCCATCGGGTCTCAAGTATGACAGCATCATAAAAGAGGGCATGTTTCAAACCATGAACTTTACAGGGTGGAAAGTGAGTGGACAGGCCAGAAAGGGAACTTAGTCTGATTCCTAAATGATTTTACAGTGCCTCTTAGGAAGGGCTGGGATGCTGCAATAGCTTCTGGCTATAGGTGCTTGGACCTGCACTTCCTCTCTCCCAAGCAACACTAGGCATGTAAACATCATTCAAATTATGATATACAAAGGTTAAAGACTTTGTTCTAAATTCTAGCCTCGTGTGGAGACCTGGGTTCCCCCAAGCTACCCAAAGAGAGACGGTAGGGGTTCTTAGCCCTTTGATGAGACCGTGAGCTTTTCCCTCCCAGAAGCCTCTTGGAGCAGGTGCTCGCAGCCACTTGCAGAGAGCATGACTGCACCGGGCTGCCTGCTCTACCACGTACCTTTTAGTTCTTTTCTTTATCCCCTGTTTAGTTATTGGCCTCTAGTGAGAATGGGCGTTGCCCGCAGGACAGAGGCAGTGGAGAAAAGGTTTGGGGTCACTAAGGGGAAAGAAGGAAAGGTAGGTGTGGGCACAGTTAGAGAGTGACCCACGGAGGAGGGGAAAATTTTAACAGCACAGACCTGTGCAGAAGGGAGCACAGGGGGCTGCTGCTCATTCTACCATTTGAAATAAGAAAGATCTAAGACATAAAGAATAACAACAAAGGGAAACAAGTCCGCCTCTTTATGTATCTTTATTTAATTATATGCATGTGACTATTTGTTGTGGGGGCAGGAATGTGGATATGTGCTTGTAAGTGAGAGTTGCCTGCAGAGGCCATGATGCCTGACCCCTGGGGCCTGGAGCCATAGGTGATGGCAAGCCACGTGGTGTGGGCTCTGGGAATCAAAGGTGGGTTCTGTAAGAGCAGCGTGTGCCCTTAACCGTGGACCAATCTCGTCAGCCCTGGGCTTGTTCTTAACCTACACCCTTTTACACTTTCACACAATGTCTGTAGAATGAGACGCGTGTTCCCAAGGTTTAGATGTCGCTTTAGATGGATTTATAGGAAAATTACGGTTAATTTTGTGTCATGATATGGAAATGTTGTTTTAGATTGTACATGGAAACTATCTTCTTTATTCCCATCATCAACCCCATATCCAAATCACTTCATGTCTTTTGATTATTTTACCTATTTTTATACTGGAGAAAGCCTTTCTGAAGCCTGCCGTTACAATAGCATATTGCTCCCCACCACAGTTACTCTTTGTCCCTCAAAGAGGGACAGGGAGTTTTCCTGAAGGGTTGGGACACCTACGCTTATGGTTCTTACCTGCCTTCTTCAGAATTGGTTTCAGTACTAGAGATAAGCGAGAACCAATCTGATTTCTAGTGATGGAGCTAGTGAGCTGCTCATGAGTCCCCAGAACGCATGTGCCTGCTCAAGCGTAGTGTCCAGCATCTGCAATGAGGTGCTAAACTCCCCAGCTGAGAGAGAAGTGTGTGTGCACATGCGTGTGTGTTTGCATGTATGTGTATGTGTTCTTGCACATGAGTGCTTGCATGTGTTCATGCATGTGTATTTGTGTAAGTTTCCATGTGTATGTGTGTTTCCATAGGTATGCATGCATGTGTGCTCTAAATGTATGTATTGTATGCATACATGTGCATATGGGCTTGCATATGTGTGTTTAATATGAGTGTGCTTGCATGTGTATGCATCCATGTTTGTTTTTCATGTGTGTGTGTCCATACATGGGCATGTTTGTGCCAACTTCCCTTACCTCATTCTCAAAATTAAGTGTTTTCACATCTCATCCCAGCTATGTGTTGTTATGAAGGATAATTCCAGCTATGTGGCAAATTTGCATGAAAATCACTGGACATCCATTGTAGGCATTGTCATGTTTGTGCTTTGGAAGATGTGCTAACTCCCCACGCTGTGTGCCTCAGCTTGGATGAGGGTCTCAAATGACCAGAAGTTTATAGCGTTGCCTCACATGTGCAAAGCTCTAGATTTGAACTCAGCACTGCAAAAAAAGAAAAAAGTATATATTCTACTGTCATCAAGAGCAGGGTTTTAGTTCACCCTGTTCTCACCCAGCTGCCTGGCATAGCATTCTATCTTGTTCAGCCCAACTGGAGTCGATTTCAGTGGCCGTTCTGAAGGAGAGCTTTGACTTTGGTTGATAATACGGCTTTTCAGGGCTCACCACCTTCCACTTGAGTCAATCAGTCGGACCCTAGTTCTCGCCAGGTGAGCAGCAGTCCAACAGAGAAAAGGCAGACCTAAAGAAGGGAGGTGTGCAGATGACACAACCAAGTCCTCCAGGCCTGGCCAACCCAGCTGGCTGTTGCTATGGGAACAGAGGCAGCTGGCCGTGCTCACAGGATCCAACTCAAGTAACCTTGATCTGGTCACATCCCCTCTACCTGGTAAACTGAGATTTGGCTCCTCTGATGGGGGCTGAGGCTGGTCATTGGTGCTGAAGAGGACCCAGTAGAGTACCAAGAGATGAGTGGTCCAATATCTGACTCTAACCATGCTCAAGAGCATCAAGGCCTTCAGTTCTTTCTACGTGAGTGTTGTTTGCCAACAATCCCGGACAGCATGGAGTCTCCTTGTAGGAAGACAAAGAGCACCACACCCCTACCAAGGACACCCTTTTCCACTCCTGCAAAACCTGTGTTTCCTCTCCATACCCAGAATGTTCAGAACTTGATGGTTCTTTAGAATATGATTTACTAATTCCTGGCAAATTTAAATTCCTTGGTGTAGACATCAAAAACAGCAAGGCTGTAAGTCCCCACCAGTCACTGTGGACATGGCCGTGCCCTGTGTGACTCTGAGGGACTTTCTTATTGACACTCTGTGTGTTCCAGGATCTCAGGCAGGTGGAACATCTCCACAGATGACTGAGGAGGAACTAGAGCAGATCTCTGTAGAGACAGGGAACGTTTTCAGCCTGTGGCTTGTGCTGACTCAGAAACTGATGTGGGTGCCATGCAGGCTTCCTTCTGGGGACTCACCTTGCTCTCGTCCAAAAGCCGCTCATCTCTGCTTACATTCCAAATGTAACAGAGAGGAAAGTTGTGATTGAAAATTTCATACATTATTCTCTTCCAATTTCATGCTTTTTTAACTGATGGAATCCACTTCGTGACATTAGTGTGTGCATGAGTGTGTTGTAATCTCCTGGAGCACAGGTGGCCTCCTGGGGACCATATACCTGAAGGACTCTGACTCTCCTCTAGCAGCCGTCAGTCGCCAATATCTCCTCAGCTGAGGGATGGAGCACCCTATTTCCCTCCTCCATTCCAGGATGTTGTGTGGCTTGATGCTGTGCAGGTTTCAAAGATGCAGCCACAACACTCCCATGTTCATATGTGAAGCTGCCCTCTTGTGTCTCACTACTCATCCACGGCCTGTGACCAGTGCAGTCTTCCCATCTGTGGTGATCCCTGAGCCTTGGGGCAGGAGCTGTGGTACAGAGATGCCAGATAGAGCTGAGCAGTTCAGGATCTCTTACTCTCTGCATGTCTGCCAGTTGCAAGTCTCTGTGCTATTGCCATTCTGATGAAAGTGGAGAAATGCATTCATTCATAGGTATAGAATGAAAGAGCCTAGGAAGCAGTTTATGCTACATCCATTTAGCAGAGCGATGGTACTGGATTCTTCCCTAGAGCTAGGACCTAGCCAACCATAGGTATTTGGCACAGTTTAATGGTACCACACGTGAATTCTGCCTTGTTGTTCATGTAGGAGGCATATCTTGCCGGGTCAGTCACTGTAGGTTGCAGTGTTCATTGCTATGTAAGATGGTTAGTTGTTTTTCTCCAATAGCATCATGCCTAGCTATCCAGTCAAGATGACGCTTCCAGGTCTGTACCAAGTTCTGGAGGATAACCAGGAGAATTGGTGATAGCCTGTAATGGTTTCTACAGGACTCCACTGACCACTAGCTACAAAAGACACGTCCATCCCTAGCACCAGGCTTTCCCCTGATAGCCTGTGGTGTCTAGGAGAGGTACTGTTGCCTATCCCCTCATTAGAGAGTAATTCCATTTAAACTCCAAAGTATGCATACACTTTAGGCAGCGCCTACAGTGGTGTGTCTCCATGTGGTTTTTCCAGGTATTCAGTGTTGCTTATCCCTCCCGGATAAGCCACAAGTGTCTTAACTTTGGGCATTATTTGGCAGTTTAGGCTCTTTCCGTTTCCTTTTTTATACGAGCACTAAATTAAACATGACTGACTTTAACATTTTCTGGTAGATTGTTTTTCCTCTATTAATGTCTCAGGAATGGAGTTCTTGGGGTAGGGAACAGGACAACTCTTTGACTCCGTTTGAAGTGGTGGCACCGACTTGGGGAGTAACCCCTTTGTGTTCCTGTGGCCCGTAGGTGACTGAGGAGACCAGCCTCGTCCTGCAGACGCTTGGCTACACATGCACATGCCGTGGCATCATCAACGTGAAGGGGAAGGGGGATCTGAAGACATACTTCGTCAACACAGAGATGTCAAGGTCCCTTTCTCAGAGCAACTTGGCGTCCTGAGAATCTGCCCCTTCCTGGCAAGGAGAGCATATTTGCAGGAGCGAACCACACACTTTCTGACTGCAGCCGCCTTTGTGTCCGTCATGCTGATGTCCGTGCTCTGTCCCACCCTCTGGAGCCCTTGCAGAACTAGTTCCTGTGACCCAGTGGCGTACTGTTTGGTGTCTGCGTGCGCCCAGACTGTCCTGCCGCTTGCACTGTGCTTACTCCTAAGCAAAAGGAGAAGGGAGCGCGTCCTAGGAGAGCATTCAAAGAAGTGTTGAAGAGAGAGGCGAAATGAACACAAATTCTTAAGGCAATAAAACTGGGGGGTGTATCTTATCTTCCGGTGCATGCTCTTGTCTGGAAACTACGGTAGCTCGTAACTGCATCCCTAGTCTGATATTCAAACACACAGTATTTGTGAATTAAGTTGATCCTGTCACCCACCATGGAGTCTGTGCTCACCCATCCACCTGTGTCATTGCCAGAGGTCATCCGTGGGCCTCAGCTGGGACTCGTGGCCCTTGTCACCCTGCTGTGTCGTCTTGTGGAAGCGGCCCATTGCCGTCCATCAGCAGAAAGAGTCCTCAACAGCCTAGGACCAGTTTTGTACCAGACTCGTCGGAGGTTTTGATGCCATTTGTCTTTTGTAAGGTTAACTCATTAAAGATTTATGTACTTTGGTTTATAGTGCTGTATCCTTTCTTTCCTTTCCTTTTTTTCCTCCTCCTGTGATGTGGTCCAGAATGAAAGTTTGTTTTCCGTCTCTCAGCCTTTCAGAAGCGGCCTGGAAGCTAGGACGGATGGAGATGGCAACACAGTTTGTGATGCAGTGGATTGTGAAATGGTTTTCTGGGAGGAAAGAATCTGTGCCTGGTGTATCTGATGGCCGGGTTTCAATTATGCTGTCTTTTGAAGACCATTTAAACAGTAAAAAGTCAATGGACGGTAGGGTGCAGGCCTTTAATCCCAGCACTTGAGAGGCAGAGGCAGGTGTAACTTTGTGAGTTTGAGGACAGCTTGGTCTACAAGAGCTAGTTCCAGGACAGGCTCCAAAGCCACAGAGAAACCCTGTCTTGAAAAACCAAAAAAAAAAAAAATATAATAATAATAATAAAATAAAATAATAAACAAACATTAAAAGTCAGCACAAGCCTCGGAGCCCTGTATGCCTACTGACCTTCTGTAGGGAAATACCTTGCCAGGGCTTGCAGAGTCAAACAGAAGCATTCGGGACCAGCTGTGTAAATCAGGTGCCACAATAGCCTGAGCGGGCTGAGAAGCTTTACTGAGCTTACAAGCTGCCTGTGCTGTCTGAGGAGGCTTAAGAAGACCTGGACACAATGTCTGCGGCAAATCCAACTCTGAAGTTGCTTGAGCTTGGTTATTTTTTTTTCTTTTAACATAAGGAAATTACACTTTGCCAAATGAGAGAGAGAGAGAGAGAGAGAGAGAGAGAGAGAGAGAGAGAGAGAGAGAGCGCAATTGTGCATTTAAAAAATGTTTAAAAGAAGAAAAACACTGAAAATAACAGGCTGATTGGGCAAACTTGGTTTCATCTGTCAGTTCCGAGCAGACGTCTAGAGGCGGCGGAGGACTCAGATGGGCTAGCAGGAGACTATTAGTGGATACCCAGATGTGAAGCACAAGCCTCCAGTCCAACCCCTGGCTCTGGTTTTTACTAGCTGCACGTCTCAGGCACATGGCTTGACTCCTCCTAGGCGTATTTTCCTCCTTGCGTGCTCATGGGATCCAGCGATTAAAGGAGCTAATGACAAAGAGAGAGCTTGGCAGTACCCAGTGTGATCTCGCCAGCATGTTCACAGCAGGCCTGCAGCTGCGGTGCCAGGACTTTGACTCAGAACTGTCCTTCGCCACGTGTGTGTGTGTGTGTGTGTGTGTGTGTGTGTGTGTGTGTGTGTGTGTGTACCGCGTGGCCTTTCAGTTTTCTGCCTCAACCGGGCATTTTTGGATCCTGTAACCACATGTAATATTGGCTTTAATACGGTTAGATCACCAAATGGTAACTGCGGGGAGAGATGTGATGTTACGACATTCCTCTTCCCTCTAACCCAAACCTAGGCTAGTGTGCTGGGGGTGCCAGTGGGTCCAGTGTCTTTCCTCCTGTGCGGCTCACACCCCAGGTTGTTCTGGGCCGCTGTGCTCTGGTAAATAGCCGCTTGTGATTCTTCAGGTTTCCTCCAAGAGCCCCCCAGAGAGACAGAGGACAGGGCATTGTGAGAAGAACCTGGGAGGGTAGAAGCCGGAGCTAATTACCTGTCTGAAGCATCCATATAATTTTGACAGCACCTAAGGTCATTGTCAGTGTGTGCCTAGCACAGCTCTGGTCTCACACCAGCCTCTCAGGGTGGGATGTCTGCCTGCAGATTCTCAACCCAAACCTGAACCACTGAAAAAGAAATCTGGCCCAGCCCGCATTTACAGATTCCCAAGTGACTTTCTTCCCTTTGTTAGGTAAATAACTTCCCAGGGGATTCGGGCTACCTTCTGGTTTGAGACTCCCTCCTCTTCAACTACAAATGCAGAGACAGGCGCAGAGACGTCCAGTCTGCGGATCCCAGTCAGGCAGCTGCTCTGTGGCCATGGTGGCACTAAGGTAGAAAAAAATGCCTGTTTTATCCGATCGGAAGCAGCCACTCCTGATTCGAGCATCTTGATCTCTGAGGAACAAACAATACCCTTAGAAACATGCAAATCAGAGGAATTGTAGAGACCAGCTTCTCACGCACCTCCCCCCTCACCTTTTAGCCCTGTGGGAAAGCCCCTCCCACAAAACACCCCGCTAGTCCCCTAACTCCCACGCTTTGATGTGACTGGAGGTGGCTGAGGTGTGCGGTCTGTCAATCTTCCCATGTTCTCTTTGGCTCCTTAGTACCCTTCCCGGAGGCAGCAGCCCTCACATCTCCTCTGCCTTCCTTTCTTCTTTATCAGCACGCAGATGCAGGAAGCAGCATCAAACAGTGGTGGGGACTTGATAAGCGGACTCTCCAGGCTAGGGACATGGCTCAGCAGTCGCCGCCACTCACTGCTCCTGGAGAGCCCTCAAGTTCACTTTCCAGCGTCCATGTCTGGTGCTTACAGCTGCCTGTAGGTTCAGCATCAGGAGATGTGACATGCTCTTCTGTCCTCAGCAGGCACCAGCTGCTGTGCACATAACCACACACAGACATACACACATGCTCATAATTTAATAGAAATCTTTTTTAAAAATATCTTTCCTTAATATGTCTATAACTGGCATTCATATATTGGCTATAAATGTAGGGAAGCCAACAGAAATCCATTTAATTTTCCTTTACTACCTACTAAATGTGAGGTCTCTTGAAACCTCAATGGTTTCCATCCCTTTTTAAAAACAAGCAGCAAGCTGGGTGGGGTTGCATACTCCCTCGACCCCAGCACTTGAGAGAGGGAAGCACGTGAATCGGAAGCTCAAGGCCGCCTTCATCCTCACCAGAACCTCATCTTCAGATTCAACGCCAGCCTGAGCCCTATGAGACCCATCTCTAGTTCTAGAAAGGAAGATAGAGAGGGAGGGAGGGAGGGAGGGAGGGAGGGAGGGAGGGAGGGAGGGAGGGAGAGAGAAGACAGGAAGAAAGGAAGACAGGAAGGAATACAGGAAGACAGAAGAAAAGAGCAAACAGTAGATTCGGGGTGTAGGAGCCACCCTGAAGTAATGAAAATAATTTAGATTGACACTGATTTATTTCATATACTTATAGGTTCTACTTATAAGAATAAATGAAGAAAAGGTACTTCACACAAATTTCTATAACCCAGGTTTTTGTGGTTTTTGATTTTGTTACAACTCTGCTATGACGTGTCCAAGAGCACCTCATATGTGCTATTTCACTATTTGTTCAGGAGGAAAGAGCAACAGCACTGACGTTTTCAGAAGATAAATATTTAGGAGTTACTCAGCCTTGAAATTGCCAGCAATTCAGGATCATGTATCCTTAGAGAAATCACCTTGCAGTTCAAAACAACGAAACCAGTGATCGTGTACCAAGATTAATTAAATCAACTGCCCATTAACTGTGAAAAATTCAATCAGGGAAGATGAGAGATGATGGCTTCGGAAAGATCCATTCATTAAAAATATATCTTTGCGCACGAGTGTGCGTCAAGTTCTCTTGCAAAATAAACACTTCCAACATAGGTTAAAAATCAGCTGCTTCCAAAAGAGGAAAGGACCCAAGATGAACGCCTGGGGCTGGAGGTGGAGCTCAGGGGCACAGGGTGCAAGCCCTGGCTTCAGTCCTCGCCATCAGTAGCAACGACCCAGGAATGCATCATTTCAGGGTTCAGGACTGGGCACACTGCACATGGCCCATTCTGGTAGTGCTCTGATTCACCGGAAACCTTGTCTAAGTTACGAGATTTTACTTAAAGATGACAAAATAACAGATCCAATGGAAAGAGAGTGCCGCGGTCAGAGTTTTCGCTGTGCCAGTCCGATACCAGAGTCCAGCCTGTGCCCTGCGCCTGTGCCCTACAGCTTCTCCCTGAGGTGTGGCAGTGCCACCCACTCGGTTCTCAGTTGTGCAAAATCAATTTATCTGTGACCTCAAGAGAACAAAATGTCCTGTCTGGAGTTCTGTCGTGTCAAGGGTCATTTTTTTTTTACATTTCCTCCCAGAGAAACACAGAGGCAATGTTTGTATGGTGGCCAGGGAAGTTTCCCTACGTGACCAAGAAGAACCCAAATGATGCTCCCGTCAACCCCTCCCCAAAGAATGCGTGCAAAGTGGGAAGCCAGCGCACAAAACAAACACAGCTGCTACCAAAGGGAGGCAAGCTTTCCTTTTATTCAGGTGTTCAGAATGAACTGGTATGATGTCATTTTAAATAAACCCAGTGACAGTCCTTACACTGAGCTTTTGAGCATGAGGGAACGTACTCGGCCAAGTTCAGTGCCCAAGCCCCCTTAGTGCTTACCCCCACACACACACCATACACCGTGGTCAAAGAGTGCATCCCTGCAGCTGCAGAGAACATGGATATGAAAGTGAGGGTGGAGGGCACTCCCTAGCCAGTGCGCCTCAACGTGCCCTATAAACCACAAGACGGCTTCAGGCTGGAGTGATGTGCCCAAAGCCAGGCTCCTTGATGCTGGGGATGTCATTCTTCCTGTAGAAGTCGGTCTTTACGTGGTTCGCACGGCCGTAATCTCTGTTCAGGGGCTCGATGGGCTGATTGATACGTTTCCCGTACATAGAGGACGTCAGCACCGGCACGGTCCTTTCCTGTTCCTGGGAAGAAGAAATATGCAGTCACCATCGTGAGCACAGAAACCTTCCTGCCCACAGTATATCAGCACAGTGGCCCATCCTTTGGCTGCGTCTCACCCAGGTGACATCTCGGTGATTCCTGCATGCCTGCAGCGGCAAAGCCAGGGACCCTAGTCCCTCTACCGTCATCTGCTATCCATGGGTGACATGACACCCTGAACTAGATGTCAGTTGTGGTCTGATTTCAGGTGCTGTCCCTCCTCCTTCTGTCCCCTCCCCACCCTCTCCCAGCCCACCCCCTACCAGCCCCTCTTTGCCCCAGCACAGAGAGCAGCAGCCTTGAGCTTCCAGCTCTCTTCTTCCCACTGGCCCCGCTTGGCCGGTTTGCTGCCAAAGAGCTCCAACCACTCAAGTCTCCGGGGTCACAAGGAGTCTTTTCTGATTCCTCCTCATCCCCCTTCACTGTCGCTATGGGCTTTCTGTGCCTGCTGCCCATCAATGGGGAACCAGGTTGTTTCTTTGCTGCTTGCTCCTTGCTTTGCCAGAACTCAGCTCTGAGAGGACGGGAGCTTGCTTCTTCGTCATGAAGCATGTCTGTGATGTCACGGTGCCTTTGTCATTTAACTCCAGCCCAAATTAAGAGAATAAAGAGCGGCATGGTGGCAGGAGCCGCTGGCCTCACACATGCGAATTGAGCATTCTGCTCTTCTACCACATGGGCAGACTTGGCGATCTGAGTGACAGCCACGGGGGAAGCATCCAGTGACTCAATAGAAATCCCACCGGGAGCTTGGGTATCATAATGTCCATGTCATGAGCTGTCTAATCGTCTCTGAGTACTCAGCCCAACTGTTAAAAAGCCTGCCACCCTCATTCGGAACTGACAATCATGTCAAAAGGCAGACGTGTCTGACGCAGACCAGGAGAGGCCCAGCCTGGCCCAGGGGAGGAAGCGCCCGCAGCACCTGTCCTCTTGATGTGACCGTGACAGAGGAGCCACCTCTACCAGCCACCTCCCTCTGTAGCTGGTTCCAGATAATTCCTCCCTTTGGGGAACATGGGGGACATCAAAGGAAAGCATCCCACATGCTGGGGACTTGAGGAAAATAGAGATCAGTGAAGCTGTGGTAGCCGGGGCTCAGTGTGTAAGTGAGCAAGGACTCCTATCTGTTGGATAAAAAGCACTTCCTAGTTTTATTCTGTATAAGTTGTTCAGTTCCCTGGAACCAATCAGAAAAACTTAATGCGAGACTGGCATCACAGAGGATTTTAACTTCTCAGCACAGCAGAATAGATGCAAGCCACATAAATAAAGCTACACACAGCAATGGAACACATTGTCAAATGTTTGCATATGGCCACATATGCATGCACAACCCTGTATATCCACACAAATATAAACACACATGTTCATACATGTGCATAAACAATGTGCAAGTGTGTATTTGCATAGATATCTGTGTGTGAAAATGTGTGCACAGGAACACACACATATATATTCACATTTAATATAGACACATGTATGCACAAGATCACATACACATAATACAAGCATGTGTCCCAAACACATGTATGATGGAGGAAGGTCATTGGTTAAATTAAAAGAAGCTGCTTGGCTCTCATTGGTTAGGAGATAGGTGGGAGGAGTAAACAGAACAAAACGCTGGGAGGAAGAGGAAGTGAGGCCAGACTCCGCAGCTCTCCGCTGGGGAGCAGACGCCACAGCAGAGACACCATACCTTGCTCCCGGGCAGACACGCGCTATGAAGCTCCGACCCAGGATGGACTTAGGCTAGAATCTTCCCGGTAAGACCGGTGCCACAGATTATTAGAGATGGGTTGATTGGGATATCAGAATTAGCCAGTAAGGGCTAGAGCTAAGGGCCAAGCAGTGATTAAATGAATACAGTTTGTGTGTAATTATTTTGGGGCATAAGCTAGCCGGGCAGGCGGCTGGGGGTTGGGGACGCAGCCCCGCCGCCGCTCCTTATTACAACACATGTATGTGCATATATGCACATATTCACACTGTATGTGAGTACATGTTTATGCATGGGTACACACACATGCACATAGTTCTGTTGGTTTATTAGCATCATTAGTATATCTTACCTCCTCATTAATATGAAGTCCCAGGTTTTTGGCATGTTCTCTATCATCTCGATGTAATTTCTGGTTATAATCTAGTCTCCTCTTAAAAACACAGTCGTAGAGGGAGATGACTCCTGTCTGGGAATAAGCAGAGATGGTCACAGTGTGCTGGAAGGCTGAGCCACTGGTATCTGATACAGCTCTGAAACCAGCACTCAGTGGGGACCAGAGGGTGCAGACTTTCTGTCTGTGTGAGTAAGCACTGGGGAGGGTCAGCATATGGCAGACCGGGCTGTGACCTGGAGCAGAGAGGAGCTCAGGCCCCTCCAGCAAGAGCAGTGCTGTGAGGATGGAGTCTGAGTGTGGGGAGGGAGGTCCACAGCACCTCTCCTCTGCCCCCCCCCCAGTGTTCCTCCTCGAGACATTCCTCAGGGGCTGTCCCTGTTGACGCTTCTGCAGGAGCTCAAACCTAAGTCCATTTCATTGCTGTGTGAGAATTATGTCGACTGAGAGGTTCATAAAATGTGTTTTTCAGTTTAGAGACTGGGGGTTCAAGGTCAAGGTGGGCAGATTCACCCCCTGGGGAGGGTCGTTTTCTGCTTCTCACAGGGCCCCTTCTCTGCATCATCACAAGGAAGAAAGAGCACACAGGGTCGCTTAGGCCTCTTTGATGGAAGCACAAAACCCATTCATGAGGGCCCTACCCTCAAGACCTGATCTCCCAAAGACACACCTACTGACCACATGTCTGATGATTATGCTTCTTGCATGGGATGTAAATACTCAGACCAAGCCAGAATAAATCTTCTCCATCTATCTGAATAAGGAGGTGTGTTGACCGAGGTTTCCCACCCGGTCCCACAGTCATACAGTCCCAAAGAAAAGAAACACACAGAGGTCTACATTAATCATAAACTGATTGCCCTGTTAGCTCAGGCTTCTTATTAACTCTTTCTTACATCTTATATTAACCCATCATTCATGTCTGTGTTAGTCACGTGGCTTGGTACCTTTCATCAGTGAGGCAGTCATGTCTTGCTTCCTCTCTGTTTGGGTGACGACTCTTCCCAGAATTTTCCTGTTCTCATTGCCCTGCCTCTACTTCCTGCCTGGTCGCCCCACCTATACTTTCTGCCTGGCTACTGACCAATCAGCGTTTTTTTAAAAATAATACAAGTGACAACATAAAAGACTATTGTCCCACAACAGAGGTGTGTGTGTATGTGTGTGTTTGTGCATGTGTGTATGTGTGTATATGTGTTTGTGTATGTGTATACATGCATGTGTGTATGTGTATGTGTGTTTGTATATGTGTGTATGCATGTGTGTGTATATGTGTTTGTGTATGTGTGTAAGCATGTGTGTATATGCATGTGTGTGTATGTGTGTTTCCTTCATTTCTACTTTTCTTATTTCTCAGAGTGTCTAATACAACTTTATTCTGCTATAAAAGGTCATCATAACTAAAAAGGAATTACACTTCAAGCTGCTGGCCAATGGAGAAACAGTCTATATGTAAACCTCCCCTCTTGAGAGACAAAATTACTTTTCTTCAATCCCATGTATAGCTATAGCACTTGGTAACTGACATTCATGGATACATGTAATATGTCTGCATATATAATGTAAACATGCAATAGATATATATAGGTATAGATATATACACATACAGCTTAGATGTTCTGGGAGATGACTTGTTAATACGCTGATTTTCTACATATCTCTGACTTTCTTCTTCAAGTTTTTCTTAGTTAATCTTCTTGTGTGGTAAAATAAATAATTCATGGGTTGTATGGTATGTAATCTTCACCTCACATCAGACTTGGGTTGGTTGCCCTGATTCCTTTGGCAACAAAGCCAGACTTGGCTTCTCCGTGGGATTTGACCTGAGCACCAGCTGTCTCACACACACTGCGGTGGTTTGGTTTGGGTGTGCGTTTGTTGGTTTGCTCCTGATAATGATGTTAGGATAATTTCCTCCATGGGATAGTGGAAAAAAAGGATTCACACACACGTTGCGTGGCCTGGGAAACGCCGTGACCCTGTTTACAGAGCGCAGGAACCCAGGGATGCCGGCAGTGATGGGAAGGGCTGGCAATGCAGCTTCCAGCAATCAGGACATTCATGGATCATACGCAGGTAGATTTCAGGAGACAGCTCACACCTGGCAGTGCCCTGATGTGACCACCATCCAGTGAGGGAAACAATGTGGTTTTTAAGAATCGCTGTTCCAAGATTTGTAAGACTTTTGCCAGTAGTCTGATGTGCAGGGAGCTTTCACCTACTGGCAGAATCCTCCTGACTAAACTCAGAGACAGTCGTGTCTCTCACTGGAGGCTGTGACTTCTGTCTGCATGGCTGCTGGTCATTAGTGAGTCTCTGCCAACCACCCTGGGTGTGTGTCTCCTGAAAGAAACACATATCTGGGAAAGAGTTCCTTAAAGACTCACTCCATGGAGAATTGATGAATTATCAGCATTTAGTGCCATAAAATTGGCTAGTGCCTTGTGCCTTCACATCACATTGCAGACAAAAGTAAATTCTAGATGAAATAGGAAAATAAGAGAAAAAGAAAACCCATAAGGGGCCTCCTACACAGAAAAGCAATAAGGAAAATGTCACAAAGAAAACATCAATCACTTTGACTCTATAAAATTAGATATTTGCTTATCAAATCAATCTCGGTTTCTTTAAAAACCCATTTTAAGGCCTGACAGGAAAACTTCGGAGTCTTGAACACTCTGTGCAGATCTGTCACTGCAGAAGCTGGCGGGCCGTTATCCCTCACAGGCAAAGCAAAGATTTCTGGGAGAAACAGCGGGGGCCCTTCGGTAGGACAGAGGAAGTCAAACACGATGCCCACTCTGCAGGGCTGCGGGTGTAAATTCTCCCCCGGTCAGTCCCGGCCCAGATGCAGGACTTTCGAGGCACAAAGCTATTGGCCAAGCCTAGGTGAGGCTTGCAGCAAAACAAGAATAAAATAACCTGAGAGCCCATCACACTGTGCTAGTCTCACGTACACAGAACATGTTTTAATTTGGTTTTTATTTGTGTGTATGTGTGCGTGAGTGGTGTAGGAGGTTCTTCTGTTCATGATTGCTTTCATTGGTTAATGAATACAGAAACTGCTTTGAGCTTGATAGGGCAGAACTTAGGTAGGCGGAGAAGACAGAACTGAATTCTGGGAGGAAGAAAACAGAGAGAGAGAGAGAGAGAGAGAGAGAGAGAGAGAGAGAGAGAGAGAGAGAGAGAGAGAGAGAGAGAGCTGCCATGGAGCTGCCAGAGACAGACATGTAGAATCTTTCCCATATTACGCCACTGCTACGTGGTGATACACAGATTAATAGAAATGGGTTAAATCAAGATGTAAGAGTTAGCCAATAAGAAGTTAGAGCTAATGGCCAAGCAGTGTTTTAATTAATACAGTTTCTGTGTGGTTATTTTGGGTGTAAGCTAGCCCAGCAGCCGAGACAAACAAAGAGTGAAGCCAGATATGTAATGGTAGCTACAGAGGCCAGCAGAGGGCGCTGGATCCCCTGGAGTTGGAGCTACTCAGCTGTGAGCCATCTGATGTGGGTGGAGAAACTTAAATTCAGGTCCCTTGGAAGGAAGAGCAGCAAGGACTTTGTACTGCTGAGCTGTCTCTTGTGGTGACTTCAGCCATCAATGGTAGTCAGGCTGCTCTCTGCTTCTGTGGCTTCCCTGGAAGCTCTCCTCCACTGCTAACACCGTGCTGTCTGTAGGTTGAGAGAGCAGCCACAGTGATCAAGTAGTTTCCTTCTGCCCTCTGAAAACCATATATAAAAATGGGAGTGAATGGTGCTCCCCACGCCACGTCCGACAGTGCTCCCACTGGGTAACTAGCCGCTCAGGTGAGGGGAACCTGCATGGGAAGAAGGCAGCACCAACAGTAAGGGAACAGTTGCTGAGATTGACCGGGGCTGGATGTACTTTTTGCCCCATGCTCTCAACCAGGCTAACCTTCCTGGGTGGAGTGGGTCCTACCCGGGCCCTGAGCTGATCTGAGAAGACCAAAAGGCAGGACAGACTCAAGAAGAAAAGGAACGTGTAACCGCTGTTACCCAAATGCTCCACACCACAGAAACTTACCGCGATATGCAACCTCACTGGAAAAAGAGAGCAATAGTCTACTGCTTTTCATTGTAATGAGGTGATCTAAAACTGTAAAAAGGAGTAGCTGAGAGTCCATGCTGCCTCCCAATCCAGGGTGTTGCAAGCGCCTAGGGCATCTTGATCCCGATTAGGGATTTCACTGCTTCTGGGCATGGACTGATGAGAACTGTAGGCAGTGCTCCCTGGCCCCTTTCCACCCCTGCTGTGTGTGCGCTGCATATTCAGAACATTACAGAGTAGTAAATGAACTTTTCTTTCATTGAAGAATAGGCATAAGAAGGAAAAACATTCCTGGCGGACCTGCAGCCTCACTGAGTGATGTGCTGCCCACCGCCAGCATCTAGGCAGAACTGAAGTGTGTCTCCCATTGCTGATATTTCGTCTGTTGTTCTTTCGTTCCTTTGTGGCTTGAAGCAAAATGATTTTAATAAAAAACCAATTGGGACTGAGATTCTATCACAATACAGACTTGGTGCCATACAATTAAAATTACTCTCAGAATCACCTTTGTCTCTCTGATTTAGCTTTAAAAAAAAAAGAGCCAAACAGAAAATACTAGCTGTGACCTCTGTCTTTGTCTGCTTGTGTATTTAAGCCTTGCTTAAACGTGGTACCACCACGTGCTACTTGTGATGTCTGACATCCGACTCTCTGTTTACCTCCTGTGCCCCCAACTCCTGACACAGAGCAGTCTCCGGCCAGTTGTGTGTGTGGATGTTACCTGTGCAGTGGGGTCTTGTGTCTTCCTCTCCCATCATGGGTTAGGTCTACTCCTTCTGTATCATGGGAATGGGTCCAGGTTGGGAGATTTGATATCGATCGCTAGGTTTTAAGGGCTGAGACTTGATCTGAATATAGCGTAAGAGATGGTACCTTCTGAGATGATTGACATTAGGTGGGGTTGTCAGGGCAGTCTGGTGGCTATATTCTGAGTGAAGCCAAGGAAGTACATGTGTGCACACTCCTGGCCTCTCAGTGTGGCTTGCACTACGGCCGGAAGCATGTGTGTCACACTCCTGGCCTCTCAGTGTGGCTTGCACTACGGCCGGAAGCATGTGTGTCACACTCCTGGCCTCTCAGTGTGGCTTGCACTACCACAAGAACTGTGCACACTCCCAGACTGACAGCGCGCCCTGCACGGATCCTGGACATTCAGCCAATGAGACCACCAGCACATGTGGTTTCTGGAAAGCTCAGAACTGCGCCCTAAATAAACATTTTCTTTATAAGACACACAGTCTCAGGTGTTTTGTTGTAGTGGTGGAAAATTAGTTTAAAATAACTGAAGGTGCCATTTTAGTGTCCAGGAGAGAAACTTGAGGACCTTACTTTAAATGAGACTATAGTCTGAGCATGGGAACAGACCGCCACACTAAAATATATAAAATAAAATAAATACTAAAATTTTCCAAATAAATTTAGGGGACATGGGAAAGCAGAGCAGCACAGAAGAAGGATGGTAAATTCTCCTTCGCTCTCAGCTCGTGGGCAAACCTGGGCATCACAGGTGGTCCCACAACAATGCCGCAGCCAGAGCTCTGCAGAGCAGCCTCTCAGGTTTTGTGGACCGAGCTGTGTCATCCAGAAATTCACATGCTGATGTCTTCTACTGGGGATGCAGATTGCTGCCCTATTAAAGCAGGCTTGCTGAAGACGTACTTGGTTACGTACTAGCGGTAAGGCAGTCCTACACAGGGGCCTGGTTGCTCTTGCGAAGGACAAATTTGAACCTAGACTCATACATCAGGAAGGACAGTGTAACCAGAATAGGAACATGGCCATTAAGAGAAACAAGGGGATGAGAGCTGAGCTTTCCCTCTGAGCCCACACAAGGGACCAGACTTTGACCCTCCAAAACTCTGAAAAGTGAGTTTCCGTTGCTTTAAGCCACCAAGCCTGCGTGGCACTTCGTGCCATATTGCTGGCCAACGCCCTTGGTAAAAGCGCTATCTTTGGAACTGCCGGGAAGCCAGAGTGGGGTGCGAGCAGAGGCTATTGCAGCAGGGCTGGGAGCCTAAGGAGCACGCTCCTCTGGGTAAACTGAGATTGCTGACCACCTGAGCACACAACACTCAGATACAATCACACTCTACTGCAGAGGGTCCAGGGGTTTGCCTCTCCGGTCACGTGAGCAGTTCTAACCAATGGGCTGTGAGCTGAAGTGGCTGTTACTCCTTAGGCTGAGGTACTGAAGAGCCAGTACCCAGGGTCACAGGCAGCATGGAATGGGAGCAGCCTGTGAAGTGGCTGCTGAGGGACACACTGCCAACACCTCTGGAAATGTACCGTGAGAGGTGGCACGGCTCAGCTCTGTGGACTCATCTGTTGCTGCTGCATAACCAGCTGTATCCTGACCGGTGTGGTAGGTCACTGAGGAAGGTGGCTACCCCCTGTGGGCTACAAGGCCCGACCTCCACCCTGAGGTGGGGGGGGGGGGGTATTACATCCTGCGTCTCTTCCCCTACCTTGGAAGTGCTCCTATTCCCAGAAGTTACATACACTCTCACACAAACAATAGTTGTGAGGTTTAGAATAAACTGGGACTCTGCTCCTTTCTTTTTTTCCTCCTTTTCATCTGACACTAAATATAAAAATAGTCTTCTTTCTCAGATCAAATTGTTCAGTTGGGAGCTCTGCTTCAGCCCCACTTCTCCCTCTCCAACCCTGTCCTCCTCAGAAAGATCACCACAAGTCCAGGCTCCACTCCCCCACCCCTGAAGTTCACGACTGCGCCTACAGGATTTTTAAGCTCTGGGTATTTAAGCTCTGGTCCCTAGACCTGCTGTGTGATTTTCCTCCTCCCTCTCCGCTGTACTTCTGGGAGACTGGAAAGGTCACCCAAGAGCGCTTGGTTCATTAAACCTTTCCTTTTAATTCGACTTGATCTGGCTTATTGTGTCGGCGGAGAAACTTACTATCAGGATATCCAAAAGTACCTATCTTAAATTACTTAAATTCTGTGAGAAAGAAACAAGAAAGAGATGTGCATATTTTCATAAATCTTTTTGACAATTTGATACATGCTTGTAATATACACATATATTACAATGTGTTATGATCATATTCAGCCCGTATATGATCATATTCACTCTCTTATCTACCTCCCACTTCTGATTACCTGTGTGTGTGTGTGTGTGTGTGTGTGTGTGTGTGTGTGTGTGTGTGCGCGCGCGCACCATGGATAGGGAAAGAGCCTATGTGGTAGGGATATAAAAATTAGTAAATAAGTAAAATTTTAAAATAAATAGCTCTCATGTTATTTTAAAGAGAGAGGCAGTGCCTGGAGCTGTCCAGCACTCACGCTGGACGGAGATGAGAGAGGAATTCGTGTCTGCCGTGTTACACTTATTATCTTCAGCCCAGTTTTGCACTTACATGAAACCAGCCACTCACTGCAGAAAATTCTGCCTCGTTGTTAGTGATTGCTGATTCCGTCGGTGTAAATAATCCCACTGTGGGGTCTGGCGGGATGGCTCAGGGGTTACGAACTCTTATACTTGCAAAAGGATTTGAATTTGGGTCCCAGCAGCTTCATGGCTTTCACCTGCCTGTCATCTAGTTCCAGGGGATAGGATTAGGATACCCTTTTCTGGCCTCTGTGGGCACCAGGCATGCGCAGATATACATGCAAAAAAAAAATACCCATACACATAAAAAGTACATTTTAAATTTAAAAAAAGTTCCCACTGTGGACGTCTGAGGGCAGCCGACCAAGTGCAAAGTCCAGAAATAATGCTTAAAATGTGTTTTGTGAGTCAGAAGGAGCCTCTAAAGCTCATCCCGGCCCACACTGGCTTAAATGCCAATCACCTGTGAACGGTTGCTACTCCTCTCTTCAAAGCCACAGCGCCCAGACCTCCTCCTGCCCACAAACACCTGACCTGCTTCAAACGCAGAAAATCCCCAAGGTCACTGATTCCCTAAGGGCCTCTTTTGACTTCCAAAGAATTCAGAGTGTCTCCGTGTGGGTCAGGCAGTGTGCTGAGCTAAGAGAATTATAATAGCACTCAGTGCTGTAGTTTAGAGCTGCAGTTCCTCAGAGACGGGCATCAGAACCTTCAAAAGGACTGCTTAACTGTTCTCTGTGGCTTGCCTATGGAAAAGATCCCGTTCCCTCCCCTGGAACATCAGGATAAGAAGCTTCGGTGGCTTTTACAACTCCTCAAATAATCTGAGACTATTTTACTCTTGAACTGAAGTCAGCAGAATTCCTCTGAGCTGACACGCGTCTGTCAGACATTGGAAGAGTGCTCGGACTCCATTGCTTCTGCCTCCGTTCTCAGGCCTGCAGACATACATGCAGGGGAGACCCGGTGACTGCAGAGACAGCTGTGCCCCCTCTCCCCTGAAGCTAGCTCCTCACTGGCTAGGCATCCAGGAGTTCACGACACATGTCAGGTAAGGATGATCCCCAGAGGCTTAAAACTCAGTTGTTTTCTGCTTGCAATTATTCAAACTTCTGCTAGGGCTGGAACATGCTTCGTGATCCCTGGAAGCTCATGCGTTGGAACTTGGTTCCCAGGTGGCAGGAATGTAGGACGCTGGTGCGCTTTTAAGAGGCAGGGCCTGCCAGGGATTGACTGGGAGGATGTGAGGGCCTGGTTCCTGGCTGCAGACATGACGGTTTTCCCTGTGGTGGGCTCCCCCGGCACCCACGCCCTGAAATGGTGTGGACAAAGAGCACACTCGACACAGACCAAATGCTGCTGCTGAGAATGTTAGTCTTCCAGCGTTGGAGCTAAAGAAACTCTTCTTTTAGTTTTCACTCTTTTCCAAGCAGAAAATTAAAAAAAAAAAAATAAGCAAAAGACTTGAAACAGAAAAACTTACTTTCTTCATTAATCACGTGATTAATTGCCAAGAACCTTAGAACCTTATTAGAGTATGGAAAAGCTGGTTTAATATTACCTCATCAAACTGTGAAATAAAAAAATGCCAGAGTACACTGCTACGGGAACAGAGCGAGCTGAGCTGGGATTAGCAACGTGTACCTACGATGCTAGCACCTGAAGCAGGGGCACAGCACAAGTCTGGATTGGCCTTGTCTACTGACTGAGTTCCAGGCCAGCTTGGACGACATTAACAAATCCTATCTCAAAATCAGGAATAGAAAAAGGAAAAGAACAGGAGGGGGTTGGGGAAAGGAGAAGGAGGAGTTTAAGGCACAGAAGTGTTCTCCTTACAAACTTGAGAACTTGAACGCAACCCCCAGACCCCGCATTAAAAAAATAAATAACTAAAAAGCCAGGTGCAGTGGCTCCCACTTATCATTCCAGAATTAGGAGGCAGAGACAGGCAGAACCCTGAGGGCCAGCCACTCTAGCTTCCTCGGCAATCTCCAGATCATTGAGAGACCCTGTCAACACCCACGGCTGCCCTCTGGCCCACATATGCATGCACACACAGAGACCTGTGCTCCCTACATAACACACAGATGAAAAGTATGCCTATGTGTGAACATACGATCAGACTCACAGCATTGCGTGTAGAGGCACACAGAAAAGAAATGCCATGCCAGCTTGTGGGCAGTGCTGCCGCTGGTAGGCACACTCTCCCTGTGGGAAGACACATTGGCCTCCTCCCTCCCTCATTCCTCCCTCAGTGCTGAGTTCCCAAGAGGAGCTGGGTCCCTCCCTTAGAAGATTCCACCTGCCTAGGATGAAGACACTGTGCTCTGAACTCTTGGTAGAGCTTGCTGTTCCCAGGGACAGGTAACTGAACAACAGGCGTGCAGCTAGCACAGGCAAGAGGCACCTGTGATCCGCACCAACCACCGCAGGCATAGAGTACTAAACCACACCTAATCCAAACACAAACCCCTGGTGTTCTAAGTGCATCTTCAAAAAAAAAAGTTTTTTAAAACTTCCCGTTCCGTGTATTCATCTCTCCTTTATCCACCCATGTAGCAGGTGTGTATGGAGTTCCAAGAGCAAATCCCTGTTTTGATTGGTTAGGAGATAGCATGACAGAAATTAATCCTGGCCAGGAGACAGCTGATAATTCACCAGGGGGGAAACACAACAGTAGGTTAAGCAAGCTAAATGTTGAGTAGACAAGAATAGGTGCAGAGGAAAAAGAAGAGTAAGGAGCAAGAGAGGGAGTGGGCATGCAGAGAGGCACCCTGCCTTCTCCTAACGTGGCTGGGAGTGTAAGTGTCTATTGGAGGGCCAAACAAGACCCCTAGATCCTAGAGACATCAGCCTCAGCATGGTGGCTGCCTCTCCTGCTGCTTAAGAGCACTCAAAGACACATGGTCAAATATGACTAACGTCTAAAGGGCACCATACGGTGAGGGCTCAGGGGAGCACACCCTGGACACTGTCTGTACACCCCTGTGTACTGGACACTGGCTGTCCGCCCCTGTGTACTGGATACTGGCTGTACACCCCTGTGCACTGGACACTGGCTGTCCGCCCCTGCGTACTGGATACTGGCTGTACACCCCTGTGCACTGGACACTGGCTGTCCGCCCCTGCGTACTGGATACTGGCTGTCCACCCCTGTGTACTGGACACTGGCTGTCCGCCCCTGTGCACTGGACACTGGCTGTCCGCCCCTGCGTACTGGATACTGGCTGTCCGCCCCTGTGTACTGGACACTGGCTGTCCACCCCTGTGTACTGGACACTGGCTGTACGCCCCTGTGTACTGGACACTGGCTGTCCACCCCTGTGTACTGGACACTGGCTGTCTGCCCCTGTGTACTGGATACTGGCTGTCCACCCCTGTGTACTGGACACTGGCTGTGTCCTTGGGACTCTACTTTGCAGCTCTGGGCAGACTGCATGAGCTTTCATACACAGGAAGGTCTCGCCACCCTAGACCAAGGACATTCCACAGGGAGGGAGAGAGCACTCCTGGAACACAAGGATGCCATCAGCCCTGCCTCCACGTCTAAGAATCTGCACATGCAGAAGGGGTTCCCGCTAATCCCAGCAAAGCCAGCGTGGGGCCTGTGGAACAGAGCTTTCTTTTTTTTAATTTTTTTTAATTTTTTTTAAAATTTATTTATTTATTAAAGATGTCTGTCTCTTCCCCGCCACCGCCTCCCATTTCCCTCCCTCTCCCCCGATCCAGTCCCCCTTCCTCATCAGCTTGAAGAGCAATCAGGGTTCCCTGACCTGTGGGAAGCCCAAGGACCTCTATCCAGGTCTCCTAAGCTGAGCATCTAAACTGCCTAGGCTCCCACAAAGCCAGTACGTGCAGTAGGATCAAAAACCCATTGCCATTGTTCTTGAGTTCTCAGTAGTCCTCATTGTCCGCTATGTTCAGCGAGTCCGGTAATATCCCAGGCTTTTTCAGATCCAGGCCAACTGGCCTTGGTGAGTTCCCAGTAGAACATCCCCATTGTCTCAGTGTGTGGGTGCACCCCTCGCGGTCCTGAGTTCCTTGCTCGTGCTCTCTCATATTTGGTTTCTAGCCATAAACAAAGGACATTGAGCCTATAATTAGTGATCCTAGAGAAGCTAAATAAGGAGAACCCAAAGAAAAACATATAGGCATCCTCCTGAATATTAACCTTCATCAGGCGATGAAAGGAGACAGAGACAGAGACAGAGACCCACATTGGAGCACCGGACAGAAATCTCAAGGTCCAAATCAGGAGCAGGAGGAGAGAGAGCACGAGCAAGGAACTCAGGAACACAGCTTTCTACAATCTGCCCTAGCACACCGGAAAACACATTCCACTTAGGCGATTTCTTTTTAATGTAACTGTTAGACTTTGGGGGATTTAATCAAAACCTTCATAACAGGGCATTCTCTTCCAACTCGGCTTTTCCGTTCCAGGGGCAGAAGTGCTGTGCACAACAGCAGAAGAAAAAAGTAATTTAAAAATGTCATTGAACTGAATCTGCTTTGCTGCCTCTGGAACCGTAGCTCTTAGGGAAACACGGGCTGCTAGCGCCCCCTAGGGAGCAGTACCGGAGCTAGTCACATTTTAGACAGCCGCTTGAGAGGACAAACTGGTCATCCTATCCAGGGACAATAGCAGGGCTGTAAATAACTTGGCAGCCTGCAAAGCATGGATGTGGGGGGCTTCCTGGGGCAGATGAGGTAGAGGACGGGGCAGTGGGTGGATGCTCATCTTTCCTGCAGTTCTCTGAATTAATCTCTGACAATGACGGACGGTCGGGTACGTGAGCGATCGGCTGCTGGGAGTGGGCATGTAGTGAAAAGAATCATCAGTCCCTACAGCAAAGCAACAATAGGTGCGTTTACAAGGGCTTGCTGCATCTCATATCACACGGGCTAATTAAGTCAATTCTGTGTGTAGATGAGTGTGTGCGCGCATGTCTCTCCGTGTGTGCCTGTGTAGTCCAGAAGCTGATACACAGTGTCTTCCTCGAATGCTCTACACCTCATTTTTTTTTATTTTAATGAGGCAGTGTACCTCACTAAACCTGGAGCTCACTGATTCTGCTAGACTGGTTGGCCAGGGAACTCTGAGATCTTCCTGTCTCTGTCTTAAGGAATGTTCAACATCCTTAGTCATCGGAGAAATTCAAATCAAAACAACACTGAGATTCCATCTTACACCTGTAAGAATGGCCAAGACCAAAAACACTGATGACAACTTATGCTGGAGAGGATGTGGGGAAAAGGGAACACTTCTGCATTGCTGGTGGGAATGCAAGCTGGTACAACACCTTTGGATGTCAGTGTGGTGATTTCTCAGAAAATTAGGAAACAACCTTCCTCAAGACCCAGCAATACGATTTTTGGGTATATATCCAAAGGATGCTCAATCATACCACAAGGGCATGTGTTCAACTATGTTCATAACAGCATTGCTTTTCATAGCCAGAACCTGGAATCAACCTAAATGTCCCTCAACCAAAGAATGGATAAGGAAAATATAGTATATTCACACAATGGAGTACTACACAGCAGAAAAAAATAATGGCATCTTGAAATTTGCAGGCAAATGGATGGAGCTAGAAAACATCATATTGAGTGAGTTAACCCAGACCCAGAAAGACAAATATCAAATGTACTCACTCATAAGTGGCTTTTAAACATAAAACAAAGACAACCAGCCTACAAATCACAATCCTAGAGAACCTAGACAACAATGAGGACCCTAAGAGAGACTTACATGGATTTAATCTACATGGGAAGTAGAAAAAGACAAGATCCCCTGAATAAATGGGGAGCATGGGGACCATGGGAGAGGGTTGAAGGGGAGGAGAGAGGCAGGGAGGGGAGCAGAGAAAAAATGTATAGCTCAATAAAATAAAAGACTTTGTCGACCACACATTTGCACCAGGACATCCTGCACCACAGGACCAAGTGACTGTGCACTGAAACCGCCAGCCCGCGCCAGCTCTTTCTCCCTTTGGTTGGCTTAAAGCAAGTAAATTGTCTGGCAGAAAACTGACTGTCACACTGTTTAAAACACCCAAAGAGCATCCGTGGTCATCAACTCTCTCAGTCCAATCCAGCCATCGCTACAACATACCACAGAGCAGGTGGTTTTAAAACAACAGGCTTTTATTTCTTACTGTTTGAGCCTGGGATGCCCACTGGATGGTTCTTAGTGTCTGGTAAGGGCCTGATCCCAGCTTTGTAGCTGGTACCTTCTTGTGGTGTTTTCTCATGGCAGGAGGAGTGAGATGCCCCTGAGCCCTCTCAGGGTGTGATTCTATTTATAGAAGTTTCACCTCATGACCTAAGCACCTGCAGAAGCACCTACTCCTAAGGCCATCACCTTAGAGAAATAGGATTTCTGCATGCAGATTGTGGGGTTGGGAGCAGACGTTCAGAACAAGCACTGCCGTCAGAACTACGTAATACTGCTGTTCAGCTTGAGTCAACGCTGTAGATGTGTGCGCGGGTGACTCTCAGCAAACCTCATTCAAAACTCACCCTCGTTATTCTAAATAACCAAGAGATCAGGGAATTCACTTTTTCAGTCCTGCTACTGGCTAAAAAGTAGCCCACGCTCTCTTGAGGAGTATACATGGGTACCACAGGTAGATAGCTGGTCAGGAGAACTTGGAGATGTGTTTTGTTGCCTTCATTGCTCTTGACATTGGTGCCTGTGTTCGCATCCTTTCCTTTTGTGTACTAGGAAGGCTTCAGGCTTTAACCGTGTTTTAACTCTGGTTACTAAGATTGAGCTACATTAATGCAGTAGGACAGGCTGTAGGAATCCTTTTCTGTAAGGTGATGGACAGTAATTTTTAAGGTGTTGCAGGTTGCCTAGTTTCTGTGAAAACTACTCAACTCGGTGAGGTAGCCATGGACAATATGAGGTTAGTGGCGGTGAGGCTGTGTTCTAATTAAACTTTATTTAGAAGGGAGTGGGCAGAACGTGGCTAGAGCTGGAGGTGTAACGAAAACAATGAAAAATAAAAAAGTGGGAAAGGAACAAAATGGGGAGAAGAATAAGACCAAAGTTGCAGAGCCTGGAGAAGCTGCACTGGGGAAAGGGCTGGACCTGCATGGAATAGGTGAAGAGGTGGAGCCTTGGTGGGGTGGAAGAGTTGCACAGACACTGACAGTGTGTGGAAACCAGAAAATCATCTATGTCATCCAGAACAAACAGAAATGTTTCTTAACTCTGTTAAAGGAAAAGTTAATACAAAGAGAAAATGTCTGTCTGACAGTGAACCTGATGCTAACAAATCCAGGGGGAAAGGGGCATCGCTGACAAAGCAAGGTGCTGCTCCAGGGGTCCCAGTGCTCAAGGGAGGGGAGCCTCAGATGACACTGAGAAGTGATAATCTCACAAACAGAAGGGCTCCAAGGCAGGCACTGGCAGAAGAGGCAAGCGGGCATGAAGTATGCTCAGATTTAATTGTTTTTCATGGACAGGGACTGGCTTGGCATCCATGTCCAGAAGAAGAGGCTCAATGATTGTGGGGGGGGGGGAGGAAGGGAGAGAGGAAGAGAGAGAGAGAGAGAGAGAGAGAGAGAGAGAGAGAGATCTGAAACCTTAGTTTTGGAATTGCTAGTGTGAAAAAAACTAGTTCCATTTTAATGGAACTCGGAGATTTAGTAAGTGGGCTTTGACAATGTTAACGGTTGCTGGGATTTGTTTTTGCTTTGCATCAAAAGGTAACTCTGCTTTTCCATAAAGAAACGCTTCCCGGAGCTATCCCCTTATCCCCTGACAGCCTGCCTGACATCCCATTTCATTCATCTTCATTGGAGGACAGCTTTGTCTCAGTATTGGGAAGTTTTCTAGCCATTGCTCAATCAGAACTGACTTTTAACCAGTGTGAGAGAAACCGTGTGTAACTGCTATGATTTTTGTTCATGTGTGTTTGCATAAAGTATCTATATACGTAGTTTTCCTTCTTAAATATATACACTGAAACCAAGCCACAACCATGTTCCTTGGATTCCATCCTTCCAACCGACCGACCCAAGGAAGCACTTCAGTTCCTTTCAACAGGTACCTGAGGCGTAAACTTTCCAATTCAATCGCACTCAAACACAGCCATATCAGATTTCGTATCTGTTCATCACACATATGCAACTATTTCTTTACACAAGTCCTTAAAGACATGATTTTGCCGCTGCCAACGACTCCCCACCCAGACAAGAGAGGCAGTCAGATTCCGGGTTAGTAACCACTCCTTTGTGTACAGTTGAAATCTGCGTACTGAATAGCAGAGATTGTTCATGGAAACGCAGTCTGTGTGGTTAGATGAACTGCCAATTTAGGGTCCACTAGCATAAATGGGGGAACAAAATTTTACGCTGCTGTTATTCATCTCCATAATTTTTCTTTGCCCCAACTCATTCCATCACGGGAATCTTGCTCTGGTCTCCCTGCAGATATCTGGTCTTTGTGATCTCCACTGGAATAATCTGGACAAGGCACACGGTGTGCAGTGTAGGAGACAGGCAGGAGAGAGGAGAGCACATTCTTCTTGGGGCATGGGAACAGACAGTGGCCAGAAAAACATTGTACTGGTTTGCACTTTCGGAAGGCTTTGTACCCTTTCTAAAGTCTCTGGGACAAACACCTGTCCCAAAGGCTTTCTGTCCAAACAGTTGGCAGCCTGTCCAATTTGTCTTAGGGGTGGGGGGTGGGGTAAACCACCTGCTTTGTAGTAATTTTAGGACTTCTGTCATCAGGCTTAGGCCTTCCAGGCAGGCTGAAGATGTAGCGTCTCCTCTCAGGGCCAGACCGTTCCTCTCATCAGACGTCTGAATCCTGTAGTTGCAGTTATAGAGGCTGTTATGAGAGAAGGGTCCAGCTCTAGCGCCCTCTAGCCGTGCCATGTCTAAATGCCTCTCTAACAGTCCCTTCTGTGAAACCTAAGTTGTTGGATAGTGGGTTCGTAGTTCAGCGGGAGCTAGGAAAATCATTTTGTAGTAACCAGCCTGTTTTCTCGCTGGACATTACCTGCTTTATTATAAATAGTGGAGCAGCGGTCAATAAATAGTTTCAGATTCGTGTACCTAGATCCTGGAAGTCAGCCTCTGTCTCTGATACATATTTACCTCGCCCATCTGCTGACTTGTTAAATCCCAGTTCTCTGGGGACATCAGGATAGTATTCCACAGAACCTCTGAGATGATACGTTATGAAAGTTTCGTTTCATCAGCACAGACTTAGTGACTGTTTGCCACATTCTGTGCGCTAAGACTGCTGTCATCAAAAAATTGGCTATCATATAGGCATTGCACATGTATGAAAAGTTCATCCAATAAATAAAATTACTTACAGAGAAGAGTTTATTCATATGTCTGGTTATTATTGTAGACAGGGTCTCATGATGTAGCCCAAATTAGCCTTGAGTCCCAATCCTCCTGCCTCAGATTCATAAGTGCTGGGAACAAACATGCTCTACCGTGCCCGGTCAGCCAGTGTAAGGATATTGGTTATAGAAAGAAGAATGGGGCCCATGGCAGCAATGGCATTAGAAACTGTAGCTATCCACCCATCCCTTCTAAACATTCCAGCACATATTCAAGGCTGGGGAGACAGATCTGACAACAGTAGCTGCCCCTTGTTCCTTCCACATCGCTCAACCATAAACAGACCTGCTGCTGTTAGATGAGACCCTTCCGAGAGTGGGCTGGGGCTAAATAGCCACATGAACGAAGAGGTAGCTAACAGCATGAAATCAGTAGTTCTCGGGGTTGTTCCTACAGAGGCCTGTGAGGGAATGTTCCAGGCTGCACTCCTCAGCTGGCCCTGTGGTATATCCTCCCCGCAAGCCTTCGCTCTACATTTTCACATCTTCTACGCATGTCTGTCTCTGAAAGCTTCCCTCTGCAGGTATGTTGGGCTAGGAGCAACCCCGACAGTTCACTGATTGCCACCGCTTTAGACGTAGGCCTCTGGATAAGTTTGCATTCTGTAGTACTTGGAATCAGGACTCTACAACAGGAATTTTAAGAGTCCAGACACTGAAGTTGCCTACACCTGTGGCTGGGGTGCCTGAGCTACGCGATGTGAGCCTGACGCTTCATGTATGCTGGACTGTTGGGAAGGAAGAGGATTCATCTGAGCTCTGGGGTTGCCAGTGGCAGGATAGGAAGAACGCATTATTGCAGGAACACATCAGACACTGTGAAGGAACAAACGGCCTCCTTCATCTCAGACACTTGAGTCATCCACAACCCTCTTCTGGACAACTCATGCAGTGCCACAACAAAAACCTGGGGGATCAGGTCCTGCATTACTTCTTGGGACCAAGCATCCATATCTGGTATCTCTTTTCCACAATGCCACCCTGAATCTCGTGTCCTAAGTAAGATACACTGAGGATGTTTAGTCACAATAGTGAAAAGGAGGAACTAATGACCTCACACAGCCTAAATCTGCCTCTTCCATATCAGTGCCTGGTGGACAGTGCAAAGTGGCTGCCTCCGACTATGGAGGCATGCACAAGACCAGCCAGTGCCCAGTGTTCCCAACCCGAAGTCTGACCACAGCTCCCAGCCCAGCTCTCTCTGCACTCACCAGTCACACTCTGGTGAGTTTAATGTCAATTTGACACAAACTAAAGTCACTGGAGAAGAGGGAACCTCGATTAAGATAGTGTTTCCTTAGATCAGGCTGTAGGCAAACCTGCAAGGCATTTTCTTAATTAGTGATTGCTGGGGGAGGGCCCAGTCCATTGTGGGTGGTGCTATCCCTGGTCTACAAGAAAGCAGACTGAGCAAGCCAAGATGAGCAAGCCAGAAAGCAGCACCCCTCCATGGCCTCTGCATCAGCTTCGGCCCCCAGGTTCCTGCCCTGTTTGAGTTCCTGTTCTGATTTTCTTTAATGGTGAACAGTGGAAGGGTACGCCGAATAAACCCCTTCCTCCCAGCTTGCTCCTCCACAATAGCTCCTGAGCAGAAAGGGCAACCCAGCGTCCTGATAGTAGTCACTGAGCTTTTTAGGGAGCAGATGACTAGTAGCTTCTCTGCTGTTCCCAGAGGGGTTCCACTGGCCAGCTCCCCACTCTGGCTCTGATTGGGTGATCTCTTTATGCTCACACCTCCTCCCAGCTACTCACTCTCGGCACCTTGCGGTGACATCAGTATGTAACCGTCGCGCCTTAACTTCAACAATTGGCAGGTTGCCCCAGCACCTTCCTAAACGCTCGGTCCTAGCCCTCTGGTCAGACTATTTCACTACCCCTGAAGCCCTGTCCCATCACTATCTGAACAGACCCAGTCCTGCGGCCCCGCCCAGGCCTCGCCCTAGCACTGAAGCCCCACCTCCATCACATGCCTTGCAGCCTCTAGGCCCCTCCCTGATAGTGCGAGCCCTGCTCCTCCCCTCGCTCTGCTGGACCCGCTCACCTGGCTCTCGCGGCTGAAGTAGCTGAGCTCCTTGGGTTCCTGGTGCCGCGGCGGGATGTAGCTGAAAGCTGGCACCGCTGAGATGGGCAGAGATCGAGGCTTGCCCCGCAGAGTGGAGGCAGTGATTTCCTCCTCCTCTTCCCCGTCTTCCACTCCCCCCTCCTCCTCTTCCCCCTTTTCCTCTTTTTCTTTCGTATTGCCCGGGTCCATTGTCCGCTGTTCAGTCTTGGCTGGTCCCTCTGCCTAGGGAGCCCAGGCCTCAAGCATCAGCTTGTGGGGTTTCTGCGTCCCTCCGGGCGTTTGTGCTCAATCGTTGCCTGGCAACTGCGCCTTGCCCTCAGCATCCGCTGAGTGACGAAGTGTGTTCTTTGCCACCTCCTTCTAGGTCCTTCTCGCCACACCCTGGGAGAGACCTAGCAGCGGTTGGGTGTGGCTTTCCAGGTAGGAACAGCCTAAGGAACCACACCCATTCCGCTACATCTGCTTTCCTCGCGCAGTTTGTTCTAAGTTTCCGGGTGCTTCATAGCTTTGCAGATCACGACAGAAAGCTACCATGCCTCAGGATCCGATGGTACAGCCCCGAAACAAACAGCCCTGGGCCACAGGGAGCTTATAGCCTGCAGGAATCAGGTGACAAAGATGAGAAAGGCTGCGGAGGTTCAGGACAGAGCGATCCAGCAGAAACGAGAGGGCCACGTGTGTAACTCGCATAATGGAAGGTTAACGGCGCCGAAGAGTGGGCGGCACACATGGAGCCTCAACATGCGGTGGTAGCTGCTTTTCAAATGTGGGCTGGGCGGGTCTCAGGAGCAGAGGAGAATGACTGTCACTAGGGTTTAAGGCAGCTCTGGACCCTCTCCCTTCTCAGCTAAAGGAATCCCACTTCCTTCTTGCCCCTAGTCTCTCCTGGCAGATTGCCCGAGTAAAGCATGAGTCAGGAAAAAGGCCAGGAACTTTCCCACCATGAGCCGAAGTCTCAAGGGCCTTAGTTTTTCTGGGAACCACTTAGCGATGTGGACATCTCCCTGGAGCTTGGAGCTATGTAAAGAAAGGGGGCCATCTCCCTTCTCCCATGAGCAGAAGCTGTGAAAGCATGCCTGATAGTATTTCTGTCTACATGAAGATATTAGCAAAACAAAACAAACCCTGTAATTTACTCTCAACCTTTCCCAGTTCTCAACCTTTCCAAAAGCAGAGCAAGAGGGACCAGCTTGGGGCCATGAGACTTTGCACACCTGGGAAGGTGGAAGTGGCTGGTACTAATTAGGATGAGAACTCGGTTTAGCCAGCATAGCCCAGACTGAAATAATCCCGCTACAAACGGTCTATTCACGGCCATTCAAATGTAACTCTGCTAGCTGCCATTTTAGTGGTCACAAGGACTGAGAAGCAGGAGAGGCCATATCAGACCCATGTGTTGACATGGGACCTGGAAATTGCAAAACCCATAACACTGAGATTGGCATTTGAAATGCAAGCTGATCAGATCCACATCACCACTGCAAGCATGTGGAGCTTGGTCATGCCCAGAGAGCAATGCAGAGGTTGCATGTGATCAGCATAGACATGTGTTGTACCTGTATCTTTCCGTTCATGTGATCAGCACAGACATATGTTGTACCTGTATCTTTCTGTGCATGTGATCAGCACAGACATATGTTGTACCTGTATATTTCCATGGAATGAGGCAGCTCTTGAGTCCAATGTGAGGCTGAGGCTGTAAGAGACGCTGTGAGACATGGACAAACAGCAAGACAAACAGAACTTCCAACTATTGAGGTTTTAATTCCTTTAAAGATAAATTTTGTGTGACCTTTTGTGTATTCCAGGTACCTGAATAAAATTTAAGGGAAAGCAAGTTCAGATGTATCTATGTGTTTAAGACCTTTGACTCTTAACTTGCAAACCCCATGCCAAGAAGGAGGGAGCATAAAATCCCTCTTCTAAAAGCAAGTTACTAGAATAGAGGCAAACTGGGTATTTGGGAGTGCACAGGGATCAGATCAGCCTTCCTTTTACACCACTCTGGCCTACGTGGAAACTGTGCATGTTGATGGTTGTGTGCATGGTACGGAAGTGCTATGTACCGGGATCCAGCTGTCTGCAGGTCTCCAAAGAGAGGCGTGAGCCCGTATTTCACAGAGGCTCCGTGAATTCCGGGAAACGGACTGGTGAGAGGTCAGGGATGCAGCCCATACTGCAGTGGGAAGCCTGTGCTGTTTCTCCTGAGAGGCTCCGTTAGAAGCCATTCTGCTAACCCCGGGTGGGAAGGAGAAATGAGAGGAGATTGCTGTCTGGTCACATTAGCTGTAACTTCAGCACATCTTGCGCGGCAGACAGGCTATATTTATACTGATTTCTCATACACCCTCACTAAGGCTAGAAAAACCCACCTAGCTCAATAGATTGACGACCAAACCTAGATGTAGGGATGTAGGGAAGCTACATAACTGGGCACAGTTAATTACTGTTTTAAAATAGCAGCATAAACTCAGTTAAGCGGCCCCCTGTAATTGGGACTTTAATTCACAGCATCTAACATATCCTAAATTGGTGTAAGCATGCCTCTGCATTTGGTCTGTTTCCTGGCGGTCTTAAGGGGTGGGCCAATATGTACTCATGTTTGTGGCTCAGAGGAGGGCTGCCTGGCTGTGCTTCCCTGCAGATTAAGAGAGCCTCATGAAGTCAAGTATACAGGCACTATTAATAACGTGTTCGCACTGGCCTCTAAATCTGAGCCAAGGTCATGGAAAAAAATGAGGACTAATGAGTGAGAAGAAAGCCATTGTCCACCCAAACCATCTTATCTAAATCAGGACACAGGCCAGGGTCCATGGAGAGGATGAACAAGCTTTTACCTCACTAGATTTCCTGTCTTTGATGTTAAAAAAAAAAAGACATAAATAAAGCCGGGCGGTGGTGGCAGATGCCTTTAATCCCAGCACTTGGGAGGCAGAGGCAGACGGATCTCTGGGAGTTCGAGGCCAGCCTGGTCTACAAGAGCTAGTTCCGGGAGACAGGCACCAAAGCTACAGAGAAACCATGTCTCGAAAAAACCAAAAAAGACATAAATATTGATATTGTGAGGGGTGCAGAAGGCCTGATGCCCCTGGCTTTTATACTCGGCTGACTTACTGCCCTGATCAAGTCCTTATCGTAACCTTAAGCATCAAATTTCTTTGGGCTTTATAGGCAAATATAAGATATATAAGATAATCAAGAGGAATGATGGAATTAGAAAACCATTTTTGGATTATGTTTTGACAACAGTCAAGTAATGGAGCTAAGTCACACTCGATATAGGCTAAAACTATTAGGGAAAGGTCAATAGAGAGGAGAGAGAGAGAGAGAGAGAGAGAGAGAGAGAGAGAGATAGATATTGAGAGAGAGAGAGAGAGAGAGAGAGAGAGAGAGAGAGAGAGAGAGAAGAGAATGAACCGAAACTGGCCTTAATCTACACTCTGGGTGTCACCTTTAACTCAGTGAATTACAGCAGACACAGGAACAGGTTAGATGACAGTAAGCCAACAATTTTGACCATTCTGTAGGGTAACTGATTAATTTCTCCAGGTGAAGGAAGGGTAGTTGTGTTATCAAGACTTCAGAGCTTCGTAGCTGCAAAGAACCCGAGGACCTCACATCCTGACTTGAGCACAATAAAGCAGTGACGGCACAAGGAACGCGATATTGTCCTGATGTGAAGCTGTAGAAAGCAATTATTAATTTTGTTACTTGAAATAGTGGCTGAATGGTTAGAAAAATGGTTATAAATGTGCACTGAAGTATTTGGGGCAAAATGATATAATAGCTTGGGTTTTCTAGAAGCACTCCAATAAAAAATAGATGGAACATGACTGAAAAATTATGGTAATTTGTCACACTGAATAAAGGGACTCATGGTTCCATTATACAATTGTTTCAGCTCTTATAGGTGTTCAAAAATTTTCCATAATAACAGTTAAAAACAGTGGGGTTACCAAGAGATATTGTTTCTTGCAAACACAGAGCCCGAAATATCAGTTCAGCCCACAGACCGTGTGTGGTATGTGCCAGAGACTGGGGAGTCATTGGGAAGAGGTGTTTGTTTCTCTGAGACGTGAGATTCCAGGTTTATAAAGGCAAAACTTCTTTCGATGGACTCCAACAGCCAAAGGACATTAGTATAAAGTTAGATTTTTCTGATTAGGGGAGTGTTGGGGAATATTCTTTTAAGGTGTGTTGTTTTTGTTTATGCTGCATTTGTTTAACTCTGTGAAGCTGTGATTCTTTGCCTTTCTAAAACACCTGATGGTCTAATGAAGAACTGAACAGCCAATAGCAAGGCAGGAGCAAGGATAGTGGGGCTACCAGGAAGAGAGGATAAACAGGAGAAAAGAGGAAGAAGAGGAGCAAGAGAAGAAAGAGAAGAGAACATCAGGGGCCACCCAGCAAGCTATGGATAAAGTAAAGAAAAGTATACAGAAACAGAGAAAGCTAAAAGCCCAGAGGCAAAAGGTAGCTGGGATGATTTAAGAAAAGCAGGCAAGAAACAAGCAGAGCTAAGGTCAGGCATTCATAACTAAGAATAAACCTGTGTGTGTGATTTATCTGGGAGCTGGGTGGTGGACCCCCCAAAAAAGACAAAAGAGTAAAACATCACACAACAGGGGAGCAAGGGAAGCTACACACTGGAGGAGGCAGAGTCGCTGGCCAAGCAAGGAGGAGACGGTTCTTGTGAAACCTGGGAAAAGGCAGCAAGTCATCCAACCCAGTGAGGTTGGGTGGAACACACTGAAGCAGAACAACTTGTGAGCAAATGCTTAGCCTGCAGACACGATGCTACAGCTGTGGACGGTCTACCCTAGTCTTCCTAGCCAGTGTCTTCTCAGAAAATTGAGGCCACTTCTGTGTCAGAGTGACCCGTGTAGCTCAGGTCCTGCAGGCCACAGAGGGGTGTCCATAGAGGGATGTCCCACATGGCTCAGATCCTGCAGGCCACAGAGGGATGTCCACACAGGGATGTCCACACAGGGATGTCCACACAGGGATGTCCACACAGGGATGTCCCACATGGCTCAGATCCTGCAGGCGTCCACAGAGGGATGTCCCACATGGTTCCGGTTCTGGACGTCACAGAAGAATGTCTTACATGGCTCAGATCCTGCAGGTCACACAGGGATGTCCACAGAGGGATGTCCACAGAGGGATGTCCCACATGGCTCAGATCCTGCAGGTCACACAGGGATGTCCACAGAGGGATGTCCACAGAGGGATGTCCCACATGGCTCAGATCCTGCAGGTCACACAGGGATGTCCACAGAGGGATGTCCACGGAGGGATGTCCATGGAGGGATGTCCACACAGGGATGTCCACGGAGGGATGTCCACACAGGGATGTCCACAGAGGGATGTCCATGGAGGGATGTCCACGGAGAGATGTCCACACAGGGATGTCCACGGAGAGATGTCCACACAGGGATGTCCACACAGGGATGTCCACACAGGGATGTCCCACATGGCTCAGATCCTGCAGGTCACACAGGGATGTCCACACAGGGATGTCCACGAAGGGATGTCCCACGTGACGCAGCTCCTGCAGATTGCTGAAGATGTTGCACTTCATCATTTGGTTTCAGCAGCACATTGGCACTGCATCCTCCACGCTAATCACAACAGCAGTTACCACCGGTTTATAGTTGTAGCCCTGCATGTCGTAAGCAGCAAGCGGCTGTGTCCCCATTGAAACGCATTCCTTCGTGAGCCCTCACTATTAGCTGTGTGCAGCAGCTTATCTGATGAAGATGGCGTGTATACTGTTGACAGTAATAACCCCCAGTGTTCACTGCGCCCTGACTGCTTCTAATACGCAGGCCTCCTCACCCCACCACCTGTCCACTCTCCGTGAGTCTGAGAAATTCCCACTTGGGAAAATCTCGGCCTGTGTTCACTAAGTGAACTGATTTGCTAGTTCACTACCACAAAGCCAAGATCTTGATTTGCAATCCTCCAGCAAGTGAGCTGTAAGATTATCTTTTAAAATAGGAACCTGCAGAGGCGGGTGGATCTTTGTGAGTTCTAGACCAGCCTGGTCTACAAGAGCTAGTTCCAGGACAGGCTCCAAAACCACAGAGAAACCCTGTCTCGAAAAACCAAAAATAAATAAATAAATAAATAAAATAGGAACCTGGTTGCTCCTTTGTTTCCCTAAAATTCACCCAAATCTGAATTTTTCTGCTTCCTATTTTTTTCTTTCGTCTGAAAAACACTTGCCCACAATGCATCCACCAGCAAAGTTTGGAAGTAAGGATTCCTGTAATTCAAGGATCTCCCATCCATCAGAGACCACTTCATCCTGGTGTAGTTCCCGTTCCTGTCTGTCTAGGCCTGGTTCAGGCAAAAAGACAGCGGCAAACATAAGGAAAACTGACCTTAGTTGTCATTGCTCTTCCACTTCTGACACGCACAAACATGCATACTCTGCTCTCTCCCTTTCTCTCTCTCTCTCTCCCTCCCTCCCTCTCTCTCCTTCACACACACACACACACACACACACACACACACACACACACACACACACACACACACGTATTCGCTGCTGCTTTCATCCAGGTTACCCCGTACTCAGTCAATGCCATGAACTTTGCTGCCCCCTAGTGACAGCCCCAGAGACTATCCCTGCAGCTTCCAGAGTCACCTGCCCAACAACTTTCACCTATTTTCCTTTCTCACTCTCCTTTGCAAATATAGGAAGATTAGACCTTATTTAAAATTGTAAAAGATGTGGTACTTGTGTTATTGCCTGGATCTGGTTGCTGCCGCAGCAAACAGACACAGATCAGAGGCTTGGAGATTCAGATTATAGAGACCTAGCTACAGTTTGCCAAATTTATGCCTCTTGGTGAAGCCAAAAGTGTAACAACTAGCCTATTTTTATAACATATGCAAATACTTTCAAGATTAATTCTTTTTCAACAGAGCCATGGTTAATTCTAGCTTCCTTCCCTGTGGCTACCCCTTTTGCTTTGTACCAAGCACAGACGCAAGGGTCCCCGTGGCCTAGTTCCCTTTGAGACCTTTGCAGATGGGTTCTGCGTGTGCTCCCAGGGAGCCACTACTCACCCCTAGTACATGTGAATATTGTACTAGTGTAGTCTGTGCAGATTTAACTTTCTTAGGCTAAGCCTTAACACGACTGGAATCCTTATAAGAAAATGTGGACACAGTCACACAGGAAGGCCTCGTGAAAGGAAGACCAGAAGGCAGGGCTATGCATGGGAGCAGAAACACACAGACCTCAATGAGATGTCCATGTTAAGAGGCAAAGACCCAGATACACCCCAATGGGAAGACAGTCATGTGAAAAAACAACACTGCGTGTACACCACACACACACACAAACACGCACATGTACGCACGGGCACACACACACACACACCAATGGGAAGTAGGGCATGTGTAGATGCCAGTACAAACTAAGGCACTCTAGGGACACTAGAAATGGGATGGAGCAGTGAAGCATTCTCTCCTCAAAGCCTTCCAATGTTGGGAGCTACAGATCCCTGGCCCCCTGACTTTCTAAACTGCCTGCAGCTGCTCTGAGCAAGAGACCCTGATGGCAGGCTGATAAAGCCGGCAGCTGAAAGATCCCGAGAGCTGGGCGTGGCTAAGGATCCCTATATAAGCTGCCCCTGAGCACAACAAAGTGGGCATTGGCATTCTTATATCAGGGATGACCTGTGTGCATGTCTCGTCTGTTTATGTGTTTTTAAATCTCTCAGCCTGGTTCCCAGCTTGCGTATGGTCTTGTTGTGGCACGGGAGCTACTGGACCGTCAGTTTAAATAGGACAGTGCAGGACTGTTTGGGTTTTTAGCATTCCAAGGTGCCTATCTTGCTGACACCTTTTGGCCTCCAGGCTGCGAGGACCGATGCTTCCATGGCTGTGACCCACATACTTTGCAGTACCATTACAGTACCCCTAAGAGTATAAAGCAAAACTTGTCCAAATTTGTTTTCTATTGCAGTAATAAACTCACGACCAAAAGCAACTTGGTGTAAGAGAGTACATCTAAGTTTACAGGTTACAGTCCACAGTGGAGCCAGGACAGGAGCTCAAGCAGGAACCTAGAGGCAGGAACTGCAGCAGAGGCCGTGGACAGAGAGGCTCCCTGGTTCTCTGCTCGGCCAGCCTTTTTATATGGTGCAGGGAAAATATCACCTGCAGTGGGCTGGGCCCTTCTACGTCAACTAGTAATTAAGAAAATGCCAAACGGACACACCCACAGGAAGTCTGACCCGGGCCACTGAGGTTCCCTCTTCCCATGTAATTCCAGGTTTGTCCTTTGAGGTTACTTCTCTGTCAGTGCTCCATATGGCTCAGATCCTACAGGCCAGAGCGATGTCCCACAATCATGAACAAGCCCATGACGAGCAGGTGAGGACACTGAAATGAACCCAGGCTTCTGGATTCTTGACCCACGATTCTTTCTACACTGCTGCTTCTCAGGACAACGTTGACACAGTGTGCTCACCTCTAGGGCATCCTCTCTGAGCCAGGAAACTGCTCGGCAAAATGGAAAACTACCTAAACCCAAAGGCAGCAGAGACCCAGGAGTAAGGTGTCCAAGTGGTCGGCAGTGGTGAGCAGTCAGCGGCAGCTGTCCCTGTGCAAGGCCACAGACCCGCGTGGTAGAGCCCAGGCTTCTAGTTGCCCCCACAGCTGTCCCCTGAAGCTGCTCAGGATAATGCGGCTCATTCCTCATGCATCCAGGAACCCCCAAACCCACCTGGCCAGCTTGGCTTCTTCACTTCCATCCTTCTTACCAACTATCACCCCCACCAAAAAAGGAAGTGAGAGAGAAAATGTTTTCTGACCCTTAATGGAAAACACACACCTCTAGAGAACATCTTTATTAGCAGACAACGCTTAATAATAAGACATACAATTAACATTTGCTCATTACATTGCTTTATTGTATTTGATGATTCTGCTCGATGCAGTCGAGGCATCTACAACATTCGTGTAAGTTGATTTTAAATTTACCACTAGAGCACATATAAATAATAATTTACCACCAATACCTGTATACATGGTATAGAACAGCCACAGACCCTTTTCAGATCCCACGTCCGTAAACACTTTTCCAGGCAGCAGCAAGTCACAGACTCCTCTGTCTCTTACACTCTGAATCCCAAAGTCGGTTTCTTTGGTTACCAATGGACAGGAGAGTTTGAAGGAAACAGCTTGCTTTGTAAATATTCCACCAACTCAAGTCTTGAGGTGAGCAGCTCCAGCTCATGATAGGGGACCTGGAGGGGAGAGCAGCCATTTAAACCTGTCACCCCTGGACCCAGCAATACCACTCTTGGGAATATACCCAAGAGAGGCCTTATCATACAACAAAAGTATATGCTCAACTATGTTCATAGCAGCATTGTTTGCAATAGCCAGAACCTGGAAACAACCTAGATGCCCTTCAACGGAAGAATGGATGAAGAAAGTATGGAATATATACATATTAGAGTATTACTCAGCAGTAAAAAACCAGGACTTCTTGAATTTTGCATACAAATGGATGGAAATAGAAAACACTATCCTGAGTGAGGTAAGCCAGACCCAAAAAGAGGAACATGGGATGTACTCACTCATATTTGGTTTCTAGCCATAAATAAAGGACATTGAGCTTATAATTCATGTTCCTAGAGAAGCTAAGTAAGAAGGTGAATCCAAAGACAAACACATAGGCATCCTCCTGAATATTAACCTTCATCAGGCGATGAAAGGAGACAGAGACAGAGACCCACATTGGAGCACTGGACAGAAATCTCAAGGTCCAAATCAGGAGCAGAAGGAGACGAAGCACGAGCAAGGAACTCAGGACCGCGAGGGGTACACCCACACACTGAGACAATGGGGATGTTCTATCGGGTCACCAAGGCCAGCTGGCCTGGGTCTGAAAAAGCATGGGATAAAACCGGACTCACTGAACATAGCGGACAATGAGGAAGAATGGGAACTCAAGAACAATCGCAGTGGGTTTTTGATCCTACTGCAAGTACTGGCTTTGGGGGAGCCTAGGCAGTTTGGATGCTCACCTTAGGAGACCTGGATAGAGGTCCTTGGGCTTCCCACAGGTCAGGGAACCCTGATTGCTCTTCAAGCTGATGAGGAAGGGGGACTGGATCGGGGGAGAGGGAGGGAAATGGGAGGTGGTGGCGGGGAGGAGGCAGAAATCCTTAATAAATAAATAAATTTAAAAAAAAAAAACCTGTCACCATCCCAGGCAACTCTGCTCTTCCTCTGCCTTGGGTCCTACCCCTCCTCCAGCAGAAGGACCCTGACCCTGGAGTTCCCGGTACCTAGAGGGCAATGCTGGCACAGAGGGGCAGCTGAGCGGAAGCATGGGCGAACTGTGCTCGGAACTGAGGACTGACGGGGAGGGACGAGAAGAGAGCCCGAGCTCAGCGGCCGGAGTCCCACTAGAGCACACAGAGCCAGAGCCAGACCTGGCTGCAGAAACAAAAAGGGCAGAGGAAGAAGGAAAGTGGAGAGGGATGGGGCAGGGGAAGAGGAGAAAAGGATGGGGAAAGAGGGAATAAAGAGGAATGGGATCGGAACCAGAGCTGGGAGCGAGGGCTAGGGAGCAGGCCATGTGTCTGAAGGGCCAGCCTGTGTGCAGACTGGATGAATGGATGGTGCTGAATGCTAAGACAGACGTCTCTAGTTTAGGTTAAAGCACTGAAGAAACTGTTTCTGCATACTGCATGGCTAGCTGTTAGAAAATGAATTTGGGAACAAGCATGGTACCATGGAAAAGCACCAGAAAGCAGGCTAGAAGGGAGTTAATAACTACTAAAGACGATTGGGGACATGCTTGTCCATGTTTACCGCCACAGGGACATGCCTGTCCATGTTTACTGCCACGGGGACATGCCTGTCTGTGTTTACTATAATGGGGACATGCATGCTTGTCCGTGTTTACTGCCATGGGGACATGCTCGTCCATGTTTACTGCCACGGGGACATGCCTGTCTGTGTTTACTGTAATGGGGACATGCCTGTCCGTGTTTACTGTAATGGGGACATGCCTGTCCATGTTTACTGCCATGGGGACATGGCTGTCCGTGTTTACTGTAATGGGGACATGCCTGTCCATGTTTACTATAATGGGGACATGCCTGTCCGTGTTTACTATAATGGGGACATGCCTGTCCGTGTTTACTGTAATGGGGACATGCCTGTCCGTGTTTACTGTAATGGGGACATGCCTGTCCGTGTTTACTGCCATGGGGACATGGCTGTCCGTGTTTACTGTAATGGGGACATGCCTGTCCGTGTTTACTGCCATGGGGACATGCCTGTCCGTGTTTACTGTAATGGGGACATGCCTGTCCATGTTTACTGCGATCCCCCAGCAGACCTTACAAAGTCCCTATTGAGAACATAATGGTAGATGAAGACCCTGGAACCACCTTCCTTGATTTACCCACTAATCAGACAAAACCTGAAGCAAAGCTACTCCAGGAACTTAGCAATTCTAGGCAGAGTTAAGCACTGATAAGGAAATAGACATGTACCACTTTGGAAAACACCAAGTATTGAATATTCTAACTACAATTTGCAAGTCAAGTAATAAGTCTAAGATATAAACTAGACAGAGTGTGGTGGTCTGCCTGAGTGTCCGCCCACTGACTGTTAAAGCAGGTTAAAACAGGCTGGGCCTGTAAGATGCGTGAGCAGACAGTGACAGATGGGGCTCGGGAACTGATCCTAGGCTTGTGGGGACCACTTACATCAACTGACAGAACAGCACCTAAGCTAAACGCGCACAACATGAGCTAGGGGCGTTCAGATGAGGCTGTGCACAGACAACAGGCCGGCTGTCATGGGTGGACCACCCTGGCCACGCCCCTGTCCCCCGCGCTCATCTGGGTGTTCCCAATGGTTTCTGCTCTGCTCATGAGTTGCTGTTTGCTCCATTGAAGTCTTTACAGTTGTGCTGTATCAGCGTACGTAACTAAAAAAGCTAATCGATCGTGGACACTGCTTTTACCTGAACAACCTGGTAGCCGAGCAAGTGCAGGTGCCTCTGTTTAATGGCCTCTTTCCCAAGCAGGTACTTGCTGTCAGAGCAGAACCGCTGTGGGCCGTCAATGCACAGTGCCACCCTGCGAGAGCAAAAGAGCTGTAACTCGTGAACCAGCTAAGGTACTTGTCTTTAGCTGCCAGGGGTTATTTGAACTTGTCTGTTCGTATGTCAATATTATTTTTAAATGAATCATGAGTAGATTGTCCTTTAGTCTGCGGGAAAACATTTAGTGCTATTATTGTCTACCAAATGAAAGGATTTTCCAAAAATGGTAAGTTCAGTATTTTCCCCCTTTTTTGAAAATAAATTCTTTTCCCCCAGCATATCCTGATCAGCTTCCCTCCCCTATTCCTCTCAGCTGCTCCCCTCCCCCCTTTGCCTCCCACTCCCTTTCTGGTTCTCATTAGAGAGGAACAGGCTTCTAACAGATAACAACCAAACATGACAAAATAAAACACAAGATGGAGCAAAACCGACCATATCAAAGTTGGATACAGCAGCCCAACCAAAGGGAAAGAGTCCCAAGGCAGGCAAGAGAGCCAGAGATCCAGTTCTCATGGTTGGGAGTCTCATAAAAATCCTAAGCTAAGCTAAAAGCTGTAATGGATACACAGAGGAGCTGGTGCAGGCCAGTGTGGGCCCTGTGCTTGCTGCTTTGGTCTTGGGAAGCTCAGTGTTTTAATTTCCGGAATTGCTGTTGCCCATCTTGAGAAAAACATCAGTTAGCTAACTTAACTCCAACTTTAAACCGACAGCTTCTTTACCTTTTGTGGACATCCTCATCTACTGTAAATGGCAACACAAATCCATCTTCATCTAATTTAATTTCAACATCTGGCAAAAGAAGAAAGGAAAAATTCCTCGAGTGATACCCTCAACAACATTATCTTCCTGCGTTCCTTGTTCTGGTTTCACTTCTTCAGTATTGCCTTTCTCAGAGGGCCGAGGCTGCAAAGTAATGGCCACAACCGACAGTGAGAACAGTAATTTAGTGGACCCCACAGATAAGGCAAGCCAGCTTTGAAATAAGAAGTCTCAGTTACTCTGAAACAGAGTGGTGTTTCAAGCAATCTACAGCATGCCAAAAACCATGTCCACCCTCTCCTTTCTTGTGTAACAAAGGCCTGAACCCTTCAGCTCAGAGGGAGAACCCTCTAAGTGACGCTGACACCGGCCAGCTGCAGACCTCACCTCCTTACAGGTCTGCTCTCTCCCCATGTACACAAGCGCCCTGAACCCTGACAGGTGCCTCCCAAGTGTGTGCACATCCCTTCCTTCTCTTTCCGACACTACCATCCATTCTGTAAACAGAGCCCCGTAAAACAGACATGAGATACGTCCACAAACTACTGTCTTGTGTGTGATCGTTTTCTTTTCCTCAACAACCTGAAGAACAGCCAGGGCAGAGGGACAGGGACTCCTCCATCAGCCCTGCACCAGAGAACTATGGCAAATGATGATCTATGCCAGTGCCATCTATGTGAGCATCTAAAAAGCCATGTGTGTCTCCTGAGCACCTGAAACGTGGCTAGCATGACAGTGTGATGAGGAACCTGTGTTTAAATAGCTCCGTACACTAAAGGAACGGCACACAACAGATTACAACAGCAGCTACGAACATCACTGACACTATCTTACACAGTCTGTCAGTCTCAGAGGTCTCTGTTCCTTCTCTCGTTTTGCAGATGAGGGATCAAGTAGAAATAGCTTAAGATCCTCTGCCCAGGACATTCTGCTATTATGTGGCTAATGTGTGAAACTCGAACTCAGAGTCTTGGCTCTGCACAACTCTGATAACCCCTCCTCTTCTCCTTGCCTTCGGGTGAGGGAAGGTTCCCTCCTGCATCTCACACTCCTGGCTACTAAGTCCTGTCTACGGCTTAACAAGGACAGGATGCTCTGACCAAGACCCCTGAGCTACTTACCTATGGTGTAACAATAGGGTGTCAACACTTTTGATGCAAAATACAGTCTTGATCCTAAAAGATCAATTAGCCCCATCACCACGGACTTGTAAAGGTGGAGATCCACGGGTGTCTCCAGGGAGCAGCACGGAGTGAGGAACGACTTCACTTGATACTGCGGAAGAAGTTTGGGGCCCTAAAATTCATACATGCAAACACAAGAGAGAAAAATCAAAGGTAAAGAGCAATAGTGAGCTGAAGGCTACTAGGAGAAAAGACGGACACAAAACTACGTCATATACACAGCATGTTTCTAGGACATGGGCACCGGACGGGAAGGCTGCTCCAGCTCTCAGGTTTTACATGAGGAAAGGGCACAGAAGGCTCAGTTTAAAAGCTTCTTTGGATGTCTGGAGATGCTTCAAGGTCATAATCATTCTCAGCTACGGTTTTTGTTTGTGTGTTTTTCGAGACAGGGTTTCTCAGTGCCGGGGAGTCTGTGGTAGTGAACCTCTCTTGTTTGCTGGGGAGTCTGTGGTAGTGAACCTCTCGTGTTTGATGAAATCCAGGGAATTATGCAGTAGGACAGCCATGGGCAAAGACAAGAATACAGAGATGGGTCATTTGCCCACAAGGCCATACCACAGGGCCATGCCCGCTCAAGTCAAAGTTCTGCTGTTTGAGATGAAAATCACAGGACATTAACAACAGGCATCCCGCCAGGCATGTCTGTATCCTCACCTTATAGAAAGCACATTCTAGGACCGATGTCATGAAGAGCTGGGTCAGCTGCGCCAGGCTCACTCTATCCACACACGACTCTTCACCTGAAAAAACCAATTGTTCAACTTGGATTTTGGCATGCACAATGAGGGATTATGATCATAAAACAATTTTCCCTCCTAAGAGACGCACTTTTAAATGACACTGAATCATGAGCCAAGGTAAACGGCACCCGAGTACATCCCAAGTTACAAGGGTTAATTTTCTAACCGCCTCACCTTGCAGCCGTTGAAGGAAAAAGGGGCTGAATATTTTTGGCATAAAGTTGACGGGGTGACATCCAATCAGCGAGCAGGAATGGAGAAGCCTCAGTAGCATTCTTGGTGGAAAACAAGGTAAATGAGCCAAGAGCACATTTTCCAGCTTCCTAAATAAAGCAGGGGCATTTGGCGGCAAATAATTCAGTTTTCCAAACGGCTCGATTAATTCAGAAATCTGACTAGGTGAGAACTTTTCTGACTGGCAAACAAATGCCTCTGCAACAGCATCGAGGATGGGCTCGGAGCGAATCCGCTTTCTACTGCAATACGCCATCACGGCGCTGGTGACGTCGGGGTCCAGGGAGAGGCACAGGGCAGCTATGTGCCGCTCCAGCGCCTCCGTGAAGAACCTGTCACTGTATCCAAAATACACAAACGCCTCCAAGACCTTCCCCAACTCCTCACTGGTAAAGCGAGGAATGTATCTCACCATGTGCTTGCCCAATTTTATAACCAGCGGAACTGCGTGGGTCTGGTCCAGGGCCACTAGGGCGGTAAGCACGTGGCTTATGGATTTAGGACTCAGGAAGGAAACTATCAAAAGGGAAAAGTTGTTTATTGTGTTTAAAAATGTCTGGTGTTTGTCCACTTTTTCAGGACAGGCCTGCAGGATTCTATAAATGGCCACAATATCCTCCGGGGCAAATGTCTCCAAATTTTTACTCTGCAGTTGACAAAGAACTAGTTCCAGTGTCTCACAGCCTGCACCTTGAAGTCTAACCAGGCTTTCCCCGAGAATACACAGAAGGCGGGTTTCCAAAAGGCCTCTTTGGAGACGACTCCGGCATTCTGCCATCAGGGTCAGCATCAGGCTACTTTGAGGATCCACAGGCAACGTAACCAGAGATTGCAGAGCCGTCACCATGGCAGCATCGGTCAGACATGAGGGGTCCCGCCCACACTGAAGGCACAGAGCTCGGAAGATGCTGGTTTCTAGTACTCCTTGCGGCAGCCTTTGCTCATAATCTCTTTCCCCAACCTCGCAAATCCTGTGTAAGGCTGCTGACGCCAAAGTGACGGGCAGAGTGTCCTGCGTACTTAGGAAACTCAGCACTTCATCGGGCGAGGTGAAGCTGTTTAGTCTCTTGCAGAGTGTCTCTTCATCCTCCCGCGAAAGACTTTGATCCGGCTGGTTCCATTCCTGTGCTTGAGAGAACCACGGCTCAGCAACTGGATGAAGGTCATTTCCGTTTTGTGAGTGGAAGTTTTTACAGTAGGAATGATGGAATCTGACCCTGAACAGCCCAGGGTGTAGGGAACAGAACCAAACATGGAGACGATATTTGACTATCTTTTGGACATGATTGGCAGGATGAATTTTCAAAGCAGCCACAGCTCCAGGTATCCAAAAATCAGATATATGACAGAAGTTTCTCCGCAGGGTGACTAACGCCATGCCATCTGATTCACAACTCTGGACTTAGCATAAGAACAACAACAAAAAAATATGGTCAAATATATTGAGAAAGACGATTAACATCAATGTTACAAACTAAGAACTAGCATCCCATGACAAAGACTAAAATACAAGAATCTCGCTAATATATATAATATTGCAAGGCTTCCCTTCCTACAAGCCAGGAAATAGAAAGACGCCCCTCCCCACCCATTCTCCTGGCCCTGACCTCCATATCTCATTGGCTACACCCAACAAATTTCACCATAAGTAGCCAGGCTACCCGCGAAGGACCAGCACACCCTTCTAGGCAGAGTCACAAAGATTTCTTTTTAATGACCTATGCCCTAAATCTAAACTTCCTGTGTCACAGGCGTATTAAGGGTGTACTAAGCATGCCCTTCTCGGGCTGCAGGGCCACACAATGTACTTTCATAAATGTTTCCTTTTCAAGGACCAAGTTCTATGGATAAAAGGGAGTCCACCAACACACGCCTCCCTTGATAGGTAAAGTTGGCTGCTGAAGAAATAGTCCAGAGCCCCGACAATCACATCATCGTGGTTACTTGCCGAGGCTTTCAGACCCACGTGTCTCCTAACAGTCTTCAAGAGATCCTGTCTTTCTGTTTCATCAATGAACTCACTGAGTTCGCTTCATTCTGGCTTATCCCGAAATTCTTCTCAGTGGAGCCCCTTTGGAGCTCGGAGGACCCACAGGTGCACCGTAGCATCCTGGGGCTGACTTCCTGGAGCTTCACCCTCCTAATCCTAAGTGTGGTCGCTGCCCAGGCTCTGCAGTAAGTCCTATCTACGGACCAGCTTACAGGAATTCAGTTTGTTTGATTGACGCTTTTCCAGCTAAGAAATTGCAGCACGGAGGATCTACCGTGCCCAGTTATGCTGTAAGTGAAAGAAAGGGCTGGAATTCAAATTTTACCTCTAAACTTCGAGGCTCACGTGTTGGCAGAAGGAAAAAAAAAAGATAGATAGATGATAGACAGACAGACAGACAGACAGATTGCTTTTGTTGTTGTTTTGTTTTTTAAGAGAGGGGAGGAGCAGCCGGAAAATCAAACTCGGGGTGCGAAACGGGCAAAGGTGGGTCATCGACTGGGGCTGGGGCTCCGCACTTGTTAAAGCAATCATAGAAAAGCAAACGAACAGGGCAACGGCAGAGGAAGGAGCCCAAGGGAGAGCGACTGAAGGACCTGAGCGGCGATCGTGGCGGGAGCGCCGGGGAAACGCTCCCCCACGGTACTTACAGAGCGAATCTGAGCCGCGTCCGGACAGACGCGGAGCTTCGGAGCCCTGGGAACGTCCGCACCCTGACACCGTACCCTACCCGGAGGACATCCCGGGACAAGACAAGCGCGGCGGCACCAACGCACCGCCCACATCCGGCGCTCAGCGATTGGCCCAGGTCCGCCGGCGTTTCCACCGGTGGTGCGTGAGGAGCATGCGCAATCGGCTCCTGGGTGCGCGTGCGCTGTGTCCCCAGGCGGTGTCCCGCGCGGGAGTCAGCGGCTGGAGGTACGCGCGGCCCGGGGATGGCGGGGGAGCCGGGGCTCGCGCCTGCGCGCTGGGGATAGCGTCCTTGGGTCTCCGGGGTCGCTGGAGGCTGACAGGGTGCGGTGGAAGGAGGCTGCTTCGCCAGCCCCGCACGTGTCGCGTTGCGAGTCACGCATGGGTCATGTCAGCTCTGCGACCCAGCGGATGTCACCTGTAAGTTCCTGTGTCCTGGCTCGCAGGCAGATGAGCCCCAAGAGCACACAGCTATGGTGGGCTCCTTTCCTGCCAATTGACAGCCTTTCTGGGTTAGCCGCTAGATAGAATCCCACTCCCCTTTATGTTCTGTAATTTTGTTGTAGGTTATCTCCCAGATGGGGCGTGGCTTAGAAATACCGTCCCCGAGTGCAAATCCGTATACACTAATTGTTGATTTATTTTTAGCGGTGGGAACTCTGATGACGGTCAGTGATTTGATAGGATCCAGCAGGAAAGAGGAGTCTCCCAATTTTAGGGGAACACTGTGCAATTAGGGTTTTTGAAAAGGAAGAAATAAGACCTCTGTAAGTGACACTGTGTTTGAACTTTGCTCGGGCCCTACAGCTTGCCATTCTTAATCATGCAGGTTACGAGCGAGCAGAATTGAGGTTCAGATCACTCCCCTACAAGTATGCACCTCTGAAAGACACTTGCAAGGTCCAAACGTAGCTGGATATCGGGAGTGGATTTCTGAGCACCGCGATTAAGAGTCTCTCTTCTGTATGCTTCCTGTCTTAATTCTCTCAATGCCAAGAAACAAGTGTAAAGATTGCTGTAAAATGAATACCTGCCAGTTACCTGCTCCATTAAGTAGTATGCCCTTCTCCCCTCGGTGGTTTTTCAGTCTCACCCTAGATGACCTGAGGTGATGAGAAGGTTTCTGTTGCTGTACGCCACACAGCGAGGACAGGCGAAGGCCATTGCAGAAGAGATAAGTGAGCAGGCTGTGTCGCATGGGTTTGCTGCAGATCTTCACTGTGTTAGTGAGTCTGGAAAGGTAAGGGCAGCTGTGCCTGCAGATTTTCCTGTGCTTTGTGATGTGAGATGAAGCTCTGTATGCATTCCTCTCCATGTTTTTGTTAAGGGGACTCACCCAGGCCCGCCTTGAACTCACACTGTAGCCAAGGCTAAACTTGAACTTGGTAACATTCTACCAACTAGCTGAGATTAAACCTAGATGTATACATGTCGATGAGGTTGAAAAAAATCTGAAACAGATAGATACTATCTTAAACCTGGATGTAAACATTTGGATTAGCTTAGAAAATGTTAGAAACTGAAACAGATACTTGCTTCCTGTAAACAGTAACAGTGTATGGTCCATTCATTAGCGAAAGTGAACAAAAACAGCAGTGTCCTTTGCACCTGGTCACAGGTCTGGTCACTAGTGTTTATTGCAGTAACTCAGCATGAAGGAAGACAGGAAACTGGGCTGGTTGCTTCTGTTTGCTTTGTTTTGCTTTTGCCGGTGTGTTAAATCACAAGTTCATGCAATCCTGCATCCTGATTTGATCTCCTTGTTTTGTAGTATGATCTGAAAACAGAAACTGCTCCTCTGGTAATGGTCGTATCTACCACAGGAACTGGAGATCCACCCGACACAGCCCTCAAGTTTGTTAAAGAAATAAACGACAAGACGCTACCCACAGACTTTTTTGCTCACCTGCGGTATGGATTATTGGGTAATGAACTGTGCTTTTTTTTAATATTTGCAATTATTGCTTTGATATAGGAATATATCTTTCAAAACCATGAAATATAATTGCATGTGTCTTTTATTTTTACATAAGTATTATATCTATATAAAATTTAGACATGTCAATGATAGTCTAACTTATACTCCAAAGCAATGTTCTGATTCTCCCCCCCCCCCCCCCCCCCGTCCTGGGTGTATCTGGGCATAGAACCTAGGGCCTCACACCCTAGCAGAGCATGTTACCACTCAGCTACACCCCCAGCACTCTGCAGAACCTCTCCAGTAGCCATGGAATATTTTCAGAATATTAGTGTCTAGGCCTCACTGCAAACCTAAGGTAGAATTCTTGAAGGAGCAAACAGTTAGGATATTCAGTTATTTAAGATTAGCAGCAGGTCTCTAAAACCGAGCATGTTCCCTAGGAATGCAACTCCAGAACTGCGGTTTTCAGTACCTACCTAGTACGTTGGAACCAGCTGGAGAGTCTTAATTAATAAAATAATTCCTTTGTATTCACTTAGCCTGCTAGAAGTGACCCTGCGGTTCCGAGGTGAGACTCTGTTCTCTGTAGTTAGTAGCTCTTTGCCAGTGTTCAAATCCATCACATGTTAAGAAAATGGTCTAGAGCTTTGTAAAGCATAATTTAAACAGGTTATAGTAAGGATCAGAAGGGCCAGCAAGTTAAACAGCTTGCCACCAAGCATGACGGCCTGATTTCAAAGCCAGTTGAGCTATTTCTTTAGATTCCTGCATTGTTACATTAATTCATGGAAGCAGAAATGTTGAGTATGTGTATTTCCTTGACCGGGTGCCAGTTTGTTTTGTTGCTATCTGGTGCTTTCATGATGTACAGTAGAACACTGCATGCATGGCATTGCTAAAGAAAATAAGGAAATGTGGCTCTATACATTGTTTCTTCTATATGTGCCAGAGTACAGGATAGCATATAGATACTTTATTTCTCTGTCTGTTACGTTGTTGAGCCTTTGTATGCACTAAAGAAAATAAGGAAATGTGGCTCTATACATTGTTTCTTCTATATGTGCCAGAGTACAGGATAGCATATAGACACTTTATTTCTCTGTCTGTTACGTTGTTGAGCCTTTGTATGCACTAAAGAAAATAAGGAAGTGTGGATCTATACATTGTTTCTTCTATATGTGCCAGAGTACAGGATAGCATATAGACACTTTATTTCTCTGTCTGTTACGTTGTTGAGCCTTTGTATGCACTGAGTGTCTATTTGGGTTCTCTAGGTTTGGGTGACTCGGAATACACATACTTCTGCAACGGAGGGAAAGTAATTGATAAACGACTTCAGGAGCTTGGAGCCCAGCATTTCTACGACACTGGACATGCCGATGACTGTGTAGGGTAAGAACAGTGCGTGTCTGTTTCCAGTACACTTTCACATGGTGGAAGCTGGTGAGCTTATAGATGTTTGGCTCGGGTTAGCACTGACGGTCATCTGAGAGCCTCGTTATATCTCATCGTTTAGCTGGAACCCGGGAAGATCAAATGAGTGGAGCCTGATTAGCCCATGTTGTCACATCCCGCATCCCCGCCTCAACCCTCAGTATCTGTTAATGGAAAGAGGGAAGCATCCGGCAGGTTACATGTGTCTCAGAGTATGGAAGTATTTGTAAGAGCGAGCGTTTTTCTGGCAGCGTTGGTATTGCCTGCACGTCTTTTCTTTGCCCTGCTCACAGGCGCCCTGTTAGCATCTCCTCTAGTGGAAGGAGCCCTCAGGCCGAGCATCACTGACTACGGCATGTCTTGGCTGTCTCTTACCATCTTAATGGAGTGCACTGTTACCCTTTCTTCTTTCTGAAGCTCAGTATTTGAGCCTGTGCACAGCCTTCCAAATCCACCTAACGTGTTTCTGTCCAGGACTTCAGTACTGTTCTTTCTCAGTCTGCTGTTTAACCTTTGACGGTCATTATTGTAGCCAGATGAGAGTACACAGTTTTGGGTTTTGTTTTGTTTTGCTGTTAATTCTGTAAAAACACTGAGTGAATTTCCAGTCAGCGTGTCAGTAAATGAGCTGCTGTAGAAATAATGACGTCATTGATGGCCATCACTTTGCAGTGCTCCTTTGCTGGGTGTGCAGGGACTTCTCACGTTCCCCCTCATCCTGCTCCTTTGCTGGTGTGCAGGGACTTCTCACGTTCCCCCTCATCCTGCTCCTTTGCTGGGTGTGCAGAGACTTCTCACGTTCCCCCTCATCCTGCTCCTTTGCTGGTGTGCAGGGACTTCTCACGTTCCCCCTCATCCTGCTCCTTTGCTGGGTGTGCAGGGACTTCTCACGTTCCCCCTCATCCTGCTCCTTTGCTGGGTGTGCAGGGACTTCTCACGTTCCCCCTCATCCTGTTCCTTTGCTGGGTGTGCAGGGACTTCTCACGTTACCCCTCATCTTGCACGGTGCCCCGGCCTCCCGTGAGTTCCTTCAGCTTCAGTGCTAGGAAGGGTCCTGCCTCATGCACGGTTCCCTCACAGTGACAAAGTTCCGACATTTTCCACATTGCCTGCTCGTCCCGCGGCTTTATTTTGAGCTGTCTTTTTGTGAGCTTGGTTTATCTGTAGGATATAATGTTTGTATCAATCTTTAGGCCCATTTCCTGTAGTACCGCACATAGATCTCTATAACTGTTCGGGGTCGTGTACTTGATCGAGTATTAAAATTCCTGAGTGTGTTCAGTAGTTTGTGCATCTTAAATGCTCAGCCTGACGGCTTTGTGCGTCTGGAGTAAAGGTGTTTGGCTAAAGACTTTCTTGTCTGAAAAGCTGAGACCGCTCTTGCTCTCGTGTGCCTGGGTTGAAACCTTCCATTCCCACTTGACCAGGAGTCTTTGCTCACCCATCTCTCTAACCTGAGATGGATAATTGTGGGATGCACTGTGCAGGTTCAGGCCACGGTCAGAGACTGATGCTCATGGACCAGGACCATGCTTCTTCCCAGCACGCACTGAGTGGGCGCCAGCTCCCTTCACAGTTACTGGTAGCATTGTCTACCTCTTTCTCAGTTGTGAGAGTGACGCTTCACATGTAGCTTACTGTTGAACTTGCTCTTGTGAAGACTCCCCAGGGTAACTGCTGTCTGTAGCACTGTGAACTCAGTGGGCTCACAGTCTGGGAAGATGGTGCTCTGAGGTGAGCCTCCTGATGGCCGGCCACCTATCGCAGTGATGAGGAGTTGATGCTCTGAGGTGAGCCTCCTGATGGCCGGTCGCCTATCACAGTGATGAGGAGTTGATGCTGTCTTTGAGTTGAGATGAAAAGTGATCATTTCATTTCCTTCAGTGTCTGCCTCACACTGTCTTGTCCACACCCTCTCCTTAGCTACCTGTTCATGGCGTGTCAGGAACACTGTGGTCGTGTTGTGCTTTGTTAGTCCTAACTGAACCTCTGCAAGTTAGGAGTGAGTGATTCCACTTTCTGAAAGAAAGAGAGGGAGGGAGGGAGGGAGAAGGAAGGAATTCTTTTCCTGAGATTAACCTCCTGGAAATCTAAAGGGGGAGAGAGAGAAGGAGAAAGAGATCACATTTTAAAGGACACGTTCATAGATTGGAAGATGGGGAGGGAACTTATTTAGTTAGACATTTAGTCTTAATTTAGAATGATTTTTTGTTGATATCTATAGGAAAAAGATCAATAAATTATAGACAAAACGAGGTGGTACCTTCAACTGGTATAATGACCTTTTATAACACAGTGTTGCTAAGCTCGGTTCGTGTTATCAGGTTTGAACACACCTGTAAAATGTCAGCTCCCTGGAATGAAGACAGCCAGCTATGAGGGCCATTAGTTTCCCATTATCTGGGCCAAATAGCTTCATCTCTCAGCTCGTTTGCTTTGTATGCATGTTCAGTTGTACAGTGCTCATCAGTGCAATGCTGTGCTTTTGAAAACCATCGTTTGTGTATTTTTTGAATAGTCTCTTTAGTGCTTTTAGCAGTTGTGTGCAGTACTCTGCCGAGCGGACAGGCCACTTCTTATTTCACTGTTGTGCTCAAGTGCACAGCTTAGGCCTTTGGTTTCTTCCCTGTGTCACATACAGTTTAGAGCTCGTGGTAGAGCCGTGGATTGCCGGACTCTGGGCTGCCCTCACAAATCTCTTTAAGACGCTCGGAGAACAAGAGATGAGCGGTGCGCCCCCACGGCCAGCAGACACCCCCTCGGACACTGCTGTGGGGCCGGAGATGCTGCACGTCCAGTCGCAAGTCGAACATCTAAGATTAGAGGATGCGGACGACAAGGACCCTGGGGTTTGGGGACAGAATGAAGCGAACAGGAGTCAGAGGAGTGCTCTGATCGAAGACTTTGAGTCCTCTCTCGCCCGCTCAGCTCCCCCACTCTCACAGACCTCTCTGAGTATTCCAGCTTTGCCCCCTGAGTATTTGGAGGTGCATCTTCAGGAGTCGCCTGACCAGGTGAGAGATTTACTTCATGATGCCACTTACCGTGCGTTCTTGTTTGTGACATCAGGACAGGGGTCCAAGACTCACGGACCAAGTGCAGCATCTCCAGCTATAACAACAGTTCCACAGCGGCCGTGCCGTTGTGCTGCGCCCGTCTGTAGCTGCTTCTGTGAGGAGTGCTCACCAGAGGCCTGCAGAGAAGACCCTTCCAGCAAAGCTAGGCCCCTCTCTGTCACAAGGGGCTTGATGTTGCAAAAGCCTTATTTCCATCCCTGACGCAGCCTTGCACAGCGCCACTCCCGCTCTGTCCTCGCTTTCAGTGGCTGAGTCCTCGGCCTGCTCGTGTCAGCTCTCAGGAGCTCTGAGTTCGCCTGGTCCTGCAGGACAGAACCTCAGCATCCCTTCCCGCCTATACTCCCCCAGCTTTTGTTGTGGGGCTCCCCGGCTCTCTCTGCTGCACCTCTGCCTTCCGTCTGTCACAGTGCAGAGGTCTCATCACCTCCTGTCTTAGCAGCCTGCGGAAGCTTCTCTAGCACTAAATGTCACTGATGGCGAGAGTCAGACTGTGAGATGCTCTTCGTGGCAGCTGTGTGTGGCTGGAGCTGTGTGTGGCTGGAGGGGTAAAAGTGGGAGACACAGAAGCTGGTCCCAGAGCTCTGCTCGTCTCTGCTTCTTAGTGCTGGGATGACAGACGCATGCCTCCGTGTCTGGACTTCTAATGTGGTCCTGGGGGTTGCATCCCATTATATTTTATCCCGTTTGTTTCTCAAGGAGGAAAGCCGGGCTTCTGTGACTTTGGAGGACCCAGTTTTTCAAGTCCCAATTTCCAAAGCTGTTCAGCTGACTTCAAATGACGCCGTGAAGACCACACTGCTGTTGGAACTGGACATTTCAGTAAGTTGTTAGGGAGTTCATTCTCAACACAGCTGTATCGTGAAGACACATGGGCCCTTTGGGCGCTTGGTTACTACACCCAGGAGGAGGTGTCTCTGGCAGGGCCTGGCCACTTTATTCCTGACCTGTCATTTTCTCCAAGCCTCTCTGCTCTCTACTTCAGAGCAAAGGTGAGATGAGACGTGGCTGTCACTGGCAGAGCAGAGCGTAGCACCTTGACCACAAGCCAGGAGAAAACAGTGGGATCCAGGCAGCATTTCACCTGTGGCAGGCCAGCAGAAGGAAGCTGGTCACCTAGGATTAGCCCGCGAGGCAGAAATACAGACTAGATGGTCAAGAAAGCATCATAGCGGTCTTCCTGGTCTGTGGACTCTGGAAAGGTTAGGGAATCTCTCTCCAGAGAGCATTCGCCTGTGGTGTCGGGGCTGTATGTGGCATTTGACCCCATCTGAGGGTCCATCTGCATGTGCTTGCTGAGGGTTTTTTCAGTTAGTAAGTCAGCCCTTTATCTTGAAGAACGTCCCAAGAAGCAAAGTCCCAGGAAAATCAGAGCACTTCATGGTGTCTGTGAACATTTGGGAGAGGCTTCTGATAGAAACAGAAATGGCAGCCACCAAACCTACTGTATTGTGTCTGTGCGTGCGCACGCGTGTGTACATATGTGCGTGCATGCAGGCCTTCAAGAGCTAGAAGGTAATTCCAGGAATTTTTCCGGAACACTCTCCATCTCAGTCACTGAAGCAGCACATCTCAGTCAAACCCAGAGCTCTCAGGATGGCTGGGTGTGGGGTGTCCATACCCTGTCTCCACCTTCAAAGGCTAGATTTTCAGGTGGCACACACCCAGCCAGCGTTTATGGAATCCTGGGAATCTAAACTTTGCCAGCAAACTCACTGGCTAGAGCTTTCTGCCCCCACCCCACCCCATGCCCCCGCCATAGTTTTGTTTGCTTTGTTTAAGATGTCGCACTCTGACAACCAGGCTGGCCTATGGCTCCCCAGTGACGGGCTCAAGGGTGTGCACCAGCACACACAGCACACCGCCCCTCGTCTTTTCTAGAATAGTTCCTAGTAAAAGTGTGTTTGTTGGGTGAGTGGACTTACTCAGTTTCACCTTGGTCCTTCTCTAGAAAACTGAGTTTTCCCACCAACCGGGCGATTCCTTCAATGTGATCTGTCCAAACAGTGACTCTGAGGTCGCAGGTCTGCTGCACAGGCTGCAGCTGGCTGACAAGCGAGAGCACCGTGTCATCCTGACAGTTAAGACGGACACCAAGAAGAGAGGTGAGACAGCTGCTGCCTGTGACCGCACACACACATGCATGGCCACCATCAACTCTGGTGCTGGTCGCTTCTCGGTGCTGCCTGTGACCACACACACACATGCATGAGCACCAGCGACTCCAGTGCTGGCTGCTCCTTGATGCTGCTCTTATTTGGAGTGAGCAGTGTGGCAACGCTCACTAGTGGGTGTGGAAAGAGCCCAGAGCCTGTATGTGAAACTCCCCTTGTGTTTACTTCTCATGGTCACATGTTATTATGTAAAAATAATTTGCTGTAAATAAGATAACTTGTTTTATTACTTAAAATATTAATATTACTTGTACATAATCTTGAACTTATTCAGTGCTGAAGTTCCTGTTTTTTAAAAAAAAGTTATTTTTATTTTGGTGTGTGTGTGTGTGTGTGTGTGTGTGTGTGTGTGCGCGCGCGCGCGCACCACATTGTGCTGGTACCTGGTTGAGGCCAGAAAGGGGTGCTGGATCCCTGGAGCTAGAGTTACAGGCGTGTGGGTGCGGGAACTGAATTGGGGTCCTCTAGAACAGCTGGCATTCTTAATATCTGAGCCATCTCTCCAGCCACTGAGGTTACTTTTCATTTTCCTGGAACATGGTCATCTTTTTCCACTCCGTTTAGATAATTGTCTTTTATTTGGTACATTTTGAATTTATCAGTCTTTTACTTTTGTGAAGTGGCTGTTTCTTCCTAACGTATTTGTTTCTGCCAGTGTCTTCTTGATCATTGCCTCAACATCACACGGGGTATCTCTCTAAAGTGTCTCAGCTAGCTGTATTTTGGTGAATGCAGAGCTGTTCTGACAATGTTTTTGTGGCTGTGTCTTTTCTCTGCCCTGACCTTCTGCCTCATCTGCCAGGAGCTGCTGTGCCCCAGCATGTGCCCGAGGGCTGTTCCCTCCAGTTCATCCTCACCTGGTGTCTGGAAATACGGGCAGTTCCTAAAAAGGTATTTCTCTTTGTCCCTGAGTGACTCAGAAGAGGGCAGCGTGTGTTTAGGACTTTTGGATGATACCTGCCCCTTAGAGCTGTAAAGATAGTTCGGGTATCTTTCTAATGTCATGGAAACGGATCTCCTTCAGCTGCCCTATCACCTGCCAATAATGTCACACGGTAACAGGCGAAAGCCTGGGCTGCGCTGCCCCCTCTCCTCCTCCTCCATGACAGAACGCTTCTGAGAGTGCAGGGCTCTCACCCCTCTCCATCACCTGCTGTGTGCCTGCAGATCTGTGTGGTGCTGCTCGGGCTAGTGCGGTTACTGCAGAGTGGGGGGATTTGGGAGCTGTAGAGGGATTTTAGGATAGACTGAACCACTAGAGGTCAGTATTACACCAGGAACTGTATTTAAAATGCTGGCAGCTATTTTTTTCCTAACCTGCTGTGCTGGACTGGACCTGTCTGAGCAGGCGGACAGTGCTAATACAGGCAGGCTTCTGTCTCCTGGTGAGCGGGCGCCTACACACTGCCGGTCTTGGGAAGTAAACCGCCTTAGAGTCTTAGACACAGAATTCATTTTGATGAGAACTTCTTACGTTTAATTAATTCAGTTTGGCTTTAACTTGACCTGCTTTTTAAGTTTTAAAAAGTATATGTAAATATACTTTCTTTACTATACAAAATGTGCTGTGTTAAAAATATCTGTGTGGATGTGACATAGGATGTCAGAGTTTTGTGATCACACCCTTGGAGTTTAATTCTGGAATCTAATTCCTGTTCCACATCATGCCCATGTTCTGGTGTGGAAAGACTGAGGGTGTTTTTAATGTATGCATCATATTCATTGGCTTGATCATGAACATGTTTGGAGATTTTCCATGGTGGAGGAAATGTCTAAATAGAAATTTCAGTACTGTGATAGTCTTTGCACACATGTTTGGAACATATGTGTAAAATAATTTTTTTCGAGTATATTTGGTATTTCAAATTATTTATCCTTTAAAGCCTTGAAATGTTTTCTGCTGTTTCAGTGTGCTGTTTCTCTTCCATTTCTTAGTCATTCATTCATTCATTCGTTTGAGAGAAGGTCTTATCGTATAGTTGTGACTGGCTTGAATTCACAGAGCTAGCCCTGACCACAGAGCAGCTCACAGCCGGCCTCTCTCCTCAGGCGTTTCTGCGCGCCCTGGTGGACTGCACCAGCAACACAGCTGAAAAGCGGAGGCTGCAGGAGCTGTGCAGTAAACAGGGGGCAGCCGATTATAACCGCTTCGTCCGAGACGCCAGCATCTGCCTGCTGGACCTCCTCCTCGCCTTCCCGTCCTGCCACCCTCCGCTCAGCCTGCTGCTCGGTGAGTCGTCCCTGCCCCGGCGCCAGTTGGCCGTTCGTGTCTCGCTGTGGGTTTTGTGCAGATACAGGGTGACCACATCTAAAAGGGGGTGACTGGTTATAGTGACATCTGGGCTCCCTCCTGGAAGCCACAGTTCCTCCCCCTTTCACACTTTCTGATTTTTTTTTTCTGTAATTAATGTCACTGTCATTTTCTCTGTTAATTTATTCAATTGTGATTTTTTTTTCAAAGAATTTAGTGTCTTTTCTCGTTTCTTTCTTTTCAGTGAAGTAGTTTAGCTGGGTCTTATCTGGCAGTAGCTGTTCAGAGGGAGAGTGATTTCACCAATCAGAATGTGGTGTAATTGGGTGTAGCGTGAGCCCTGTGTAGAAGGCAGAAACACTTCCGTCCAGGTGCAGAAGTAAGGAGGTCAGGAGCAAGGGGGCCCTGGCAATACAGACTGACACTCCCGAGCCTGGTGACTGGCTCACAAGGGGCTGTAACTGTCCTGGAGTGATGGCCATGAGCAGTAGGCAGGATCCTGTAGCCTTTCTTACTAGCCTGCATTTGTTTGCCTGTAGTGGAGCAGGGCTGTTAACAGTCACATGTGTAGTGCTTGTGTTGAGCCAGCAGGGGGCGCCTGGAGGACTGTTCTAGCCAGACTTTCCGTTCCTTTTGTTTCTCAGTATTTTTTTCCCTTATTTTCCTCCCAAAAATTTTTTTGGGGAAAAAAATCGCTATGTGAGGCTAGTCTCCCCCATTCCAATGTCTAAGCCAGCTGGCTGGTACTTTTCGACTTCATGGCGTTGGAAAACTTAAGATGAATTCTTTACTGAACTTTATTTCCCTGCTTTATTAAGACTAAGCAGTTTTAGAAGGAATATTTCAAAGTTTTGCCCAAGTAAACTAAAAATAGAGCCTGTTATTCACAAAAATTACAAACTTTGTAAGCAGATAATTAAAATATGGGTCATTTATGTTGCTTTTCCACAAGTCCCTCTGCATCTTGAAGCGTCTGGCTTCTGAGGAAGTTGGTTTTTATCATGTATATAAACACAGGAAGTAAAAGGGCATCATGCTCCTATTTCCTAAAATTATGACTGTGATATTTTTGTGGCTTTAACTTTATTTCCCAAACTGGAAACTCCTGGACATGTCTATTCAGCTGCTCTCTAGACACATGAAAGCAGTGAGCCTGCTGGCTGTGGGCCGCTGGCGGCTCTGTTCTTCATGTCCTCGTCCCTGAGAGCAGTGTGGGAGGAGATATCACTGGACCATGTGCGATAAAATCCTTTAAAAGAGAACATCTTATTTTGGATATTGTACATAAGAAAGTTCAGTATAGGCTGGGTTCTGTTCTGTGCCTGTTTCAGGGGGTGTGAGTTAATTGCCTGTTTTTACTTTTTAGAACAGCTGCCCAGACTCCAGCCTCGGCCGTACTCATGTGCAAGGTAGGAACACTTACTAACATGGTACGCAGTTCCTAAGTCCTGTGACACGTGAACACTTACTAACATGGTACACAGTTCCTAAGTCCTGCGACACGTGAACACTAACATGGTACACAGTTCCTAAGTCCTGTGACACGTGAACACTTACTAACATGGTACACAGTTCCTAAGTCCTGTGACACGTGAACACTAACATGGTAGACAGTTCCTAAGTCCTGTGACACGTGAACACTAACATGGTAGACAGTTCCTAAGTCCTGTGACACGTGAACACTAACATGGTACACAGTTCCTAAGTCCTGTGACACGTGAACACTTACTAACATGGTACACAGTTCCTAAGTCCTGTGACACGTGAACACTAACATGGTAGACAGTTCCTAAGTCCTGTGACACGTGAACACTAACATGGTACACAGTTCCTAAGTCCTGTGACACGTGAACACTAACATGGTACACAGTTCCTAAGTCCTGTGACACGTGAACACTTACTAACATGGTACACAGTTCCTAAGTCCTGCGACACGTGAACACTAACATGGTAGACAGTTCCTAAGTCCTGTGACACGTGAACACTAACATGGTACACAGTTCCTAAGTCCTGCGACACGTGAACACTAACATGGTACACAGTTCCTAAGTCCTGTGACACGTGAACACTTACTAACATGGTACACAGTTCCTAAGTCCTGTGACACGTGAACACTTACTAACATGGTACACAGTTCCTAAGTCCTGTGACACGTGAACACTAACATGGTACACAGTTCCTAAGTCCTGTGACACGTGAACACTAACATGGTACACAGTTCCTAAGTCCTGTGACACGTGAACACTTACATGGTACACAGTTCCTAAGTCCTGTGACACGTGAACACTAACATGGTACACAGTTCCTAAGTCCTGCGACACGTGAACACTAACATGGTAGACAGTTCCTAAGTCCTGTGACACGTGAACACTAACATGGTACACAGTTCCTAAGTCCTGTGACACGTGAACACTAACATGATACACAGTTCCTAAGTCCTGTGAATACATGAACACTAACATGGTACACAGTTCCTAAGTCCTGTGACACGTGAACACTTACATGGTACACAGTTCCTAAGTCCTGCGACACGTGAACACTTACTAACATGGTACACAGTTCCTAAGTCCTGCGACACGTGAACACTTACTAACATGGTACAGAGTTCCTAAGTTGTGACACGTGAACACTAACATGGTACACAGTTCCTAAGTCCTGTGACACGTGAACACTTACATGGTACACAGTTCCTAAGTCCTGCAACACGTGAACACTTACATGGTACACAGTTCCTAAGTCCTGTGACAAGTGAACACTAACATGATACACAGTTCCTAAGTCCTGTGAATACATGAACACTAACATGGTACACAGTTCCTAAGTCCTGTGACACGTGAACACTTACATGGTACACAGTTCCTAAGTCCTGCGACACGTGAACACTTACTAACATGGTACACAGTTCCTAAGTCCTGTGACACGTGAACACTAACATGGTACACAGTTCCTAAGTCCTGTGACACGTGAACACTAACATGGTACACAGTTCCTAAGTCCTGCGACACGTGAACACTTACATGGTACACAGTTCCTAAGTCCTGTGACACGTGAACACTAACATGGTACACAGTTCCTAAGTCCTGTGACACGTGAACACTTACTAACATGGTACACAGTTCCTAAGTCCTGTGACACGTGAACACTAACATGGTACACAGTTCCTAAGTCCTGTGACACGTGAACACTAACATGGTACACAGTTCCTAAGTCCTGTGACACGTGAACACTAACATGGTACACAGTTCCTAAGACCTGTGACACGTGAACACTAACGTGGTACACAGTTCCTAAGTTCTGTGACACGTGAACACTAACATGGTACACAGTTCCTAAGACCTGTGACACGTGAACACTAACGTGGTACACAGTTCCTAAGACCTGTGACACGTGAACACTAACGTGGTACACAGTTCCTAAGTCCTGTGACACGTGAACACTAACATGGTACACAGTTCCTAAGACCTGTGACACGTGAACACTTACTAACATGGTACACAGTTCCTAAGTCCTGCGACACGTGAACACTTACATGGTACACAGTTCCTAAGTCCTGTGACACGTGAACACTAACGTGGTACACAGTTCCTAAGACCTGTGACACGTGAACACTAACGTGGTACACAGTTCCTAAGTCCTGTGACACGTGAACACTAACGTGGTACACAGTTCCTAAGACCTGTGACACGTGAACACTAACGTGGTACACAGTTCCTAAGTCCTGTGACACGTCAACACTAACATGGTACACAGTTCCTAAGACCTGTGACACGTGAACACTAACGTGGTACACAGTTCCTAAGACCTGTGACACGTGAACACTAACGTGGTACACAGTTCCTAAGTCCTGTGACACGTGAACACTAACGTGGTACACAGTTCCTAAGTCCTGTGACAAGTGAACACTAACATGGTACACAGTTCCTAAGTCCTGCGACACGTGAACACTTACTAACATGGTACACAGTTCCTAAGTCCTGTGACACGTGAACACTAACGTGGTACACAGTTCCTAAGTCCTGTGACACGTGAACACTTACTAACATGGTACACAGTTCCTAAGTCCTGTGACACGTGAACACTAACGTGGTACACAGTTCCTAAGTCCTGTGACACGTGAACACTAACATGGTACACAGTTCCTAAGTCCTGCGACACGTGAACACTAACATGGTACACAGTTCCTAAGTCCTGTGACACGTGAACACTAACATGGTACACAGTTCCTAAGTCCTGTGACACGTGAACACTAACATGGTACACAGTCCCTAAGTCCTGTGAATACATGAACACTAACATGGTACACAGTTCCTAAGTCCTGTGACACGTGAACACTTACTAACATGGTACACAGTTCCTAAGTCCTGTGACACGTGAACACTAACATGGTACACAGTTCCTAAGTCCTGTGAAACGTGAACACTAACATGGTACACAGTTCCTAAGTCCTGTGAATACATGAACACTAACATGGTACACAGTTCCTAAGTCCTGTGACACGTGAACACTTACATGGTACACAGTTCCTAAGTCCTGTGACACGTGAACACTTACTAACATGGTACACAGTTCCTAAGTCCTGTGACACGTGAACACTAACATGGTACACAGTTCCTAAGTCCTGTGACACGTGAACACTTACATGGTACACAGTTCCTAAGTCCTGTGACACGTGAACACTTACTAACATGGTACACAGTTCCTAAGTCCTGTGACACGTGAACACTAACATGGTAGACAGTTCCTAAGTCCTGTGACACGTGAACACTTACTAACATGGTACACAGTTCCTAAGTCCTGTGACACGTGAACACTTACTAACATGGTACACAGTTCCTAAGTCCTGCGACACGTTAACACTAACATGGTACACAGTTCCTAAGTCCTGCGACACGTGAACACTAACATGGTACACAGTTCCTAAGTCCTGTGAACACATGAACACTTACTAACATGGTACACAGTTCCTAAGTCCTGTGACACGTGAACACTAACATGATACACAGTTCCTAAGTCCTGCGACACGTGAACACTAACATGGTACACAGTTCCTAAGTCCTGTGACACGTGAACACTAACATGGTACACAGTTCCTAAGTCCTGTGACACGTGAACACTAACATGGTACACAGTTCCTAAGTCCTGCGACACGTGAACACTAACATGGTACACAGTTCCTAAGTCCTGTGACACGTGAACACTAACATGGTACACAGTTCCTAAGTCCTGTGACACGTGAACACTAACATGGTACACAGTTCCTAAGTCCTGTGACACGTGAACACTTACTAACATGGTACACAGTTCCTAAGTTGTGACACGTGAACACTAACATGGTACACAGTTCCTAAGTCCTGCGACACGTGAACACTAACATGATACACAGTTCCTAAGTCCTGTGACACGTGAACACTAACATGGTACACAGTTCCTAAGTCCTGTGACACGTGAACACTTACTAACATGGTACACAGTTCCTAAGTCCTGTGACACGTGAACACTAACATGGTACACAGTTCCTAAGTCCTGTGACACGTGAACACTAACATGGTACACAGTTCCTAAGTCCTGTGACACGTGAACACTTACTAACATGGTACACAGTTCCTAAGTCCTGTGACACGTGAACACTAACATGGTACACAGTTCCTAAGTCCTGTGAACACATGAACACTTACTAACATGGTACACAGTTCCTAAGTCCTGTGACACGTGAACACTAACATGGTACACAGTTCCTAAGTCCTGTGACACGTGAACTTCAGATCACTAGTGACCGGGCCAGGTGCTGCATACTCCCCTGTTCTGTAGAGCTCAGTGTAGAGCACAGTGTAGACACGGTGTAGGCATGGTGTAGAGCACAGTGTAGGCACGGTGTAGACACGGTGTAGGCATGGTGTAGAGCACAGTGTAGGCACGGTGTAGACACGGTGTAGGCATGGTGTAGAGCACAGTGTAGGCACGGTGTAGACACGGTGTAGGCATGGTGTAGATCACTGTGTAGACACAGTATAGACACAGTATACCCAGAGCACAGTGCAATCCGAAGAGCCCACGGCTTCTGTACCCTGGGAGTTCACAGTTTGTACCTGACGATCCATGTTCCCATTTAAGGCAGTAGACAGGTCTCGCCATTCCTGGGCAGCTGAAGAGCTGGCAGAGTGAGTACTGGCCTGGGCCTTCCAGTGCCCCTGCCCCTGCCCCTGCAGCAGGGGTGCCTGTGGGAGTGAGTTCACCCTCCCTTCTTACATAGTACAGCGTGGACTGAGGTTGGTGAACGTCTGCTGGTGGTTTCTTCACTTTCACACCTGTCGGCTTTATAAATAACACCCAGTACATTTGTCCCTGTCATTGGCATGGTAATAAACTCAGTCGGGTAAATACTGAGTAGGGAATCTTGAAAGAAGAGCCGTGGGGCATCTCGCTTCCTAGATAGAACTGGAGCCTTTCCTGAAAGACCTCACCATGCAGAAGCAAGGGTTAAGATGGCTCTTGTCTAGAGCGGCGTCATGGTGGATTGGAGCCCCGTTCTCCCAGCACAGTGAGACATCCGTCCCTGTGTCTTTGCAGCTCGAGCTTACTCCATCCCGACAAGCTTCACTTGGTGTTTAACATCGTGGAGTATCCGTCCCCCACCACAGCGGCCGCACCGCGGAAGGGGGTGTGCACAGGCTGGTTGGCCACATTGGTCGCGCCATTTCTTCAGCCAAACAGGGAAGCTCCGCACACAGACCATCCTGATGCCCTGGCTCCTGAGGTACTGGGATGGTGTGAGCTCAGCTCGGCCGGAGCTCAGCTCTCACCTGACTGGACGCTGTCTTGCATGTTAAACATGCAGCTGTTGTTGTCTGTTGTTGCGTCTTGTGTTTGTAGAAAAGAATGCATTTTCTGTGACTGCTCTTGTGGGGGCAGTGATGTCTCCTAGTGCTGTGTCCCAGCTGGGTAGTTTTATGATCTTACATGTATCTTGATCGTAGCTACTCTACACCCTACTCCAGCTTCCCCCGGGACACCCCATTCACACCCCATCCCAGCTCATGTCCTGATTCATTCATTTATTTTAAGTTTCTGAGTTCAGTTAGTGTTACCCATGTGCTCATGAGGATGGACCCGTCCAATAGGCACCGGGACTCGGAGAAAAGTGACCCCACCACCACCACCTCCAGCTCCAACAGGTCCTACCGTGGGGGCTGTTTGTGTTTACACTTCTTAGCCTGCCTTCCTGGTCACTTATTCCATGGCTTATGCTTTTAACTCACAGGTGAAAAAGTCTGCTAAGTGAAAGCACTTTTGATATGAGTAGAAAAGGAAATACTTAGAAAACAAACTGTTCCTTCTTTTTCGTATGAGACGTGTTCAAGGCTTTAGTTTGGTCTGGCACTGCTGTGTGACCGAGTGATGCTTCTCTGAGAGCAGTTGACACGTACGCACCCTCGCGAGCTCAGTTAAGTGCTCGTCCGTGCTCACCTGGGTTGTCTTTACTCACCAAAGCCGGTTCAATATTCCAGATACTGATCTCTCCTCGAGCAACACATTCTTTCCGCTTACCAGATGACCCTTCCGCCCCCGTCATAATGGTGGGCCCAGGAACTGGCGTAGCGCCCTTCATTGGCTTCCTCCAGCACAGGTGTGTGCTCCTTGTGGCGATGGATCGCGCATTTTGTCTTCAGTCATGTTAGAATAGTGGGTGTTGGTCGTAAAACTTTTACTTGAAAAGGTTTTCACCTACTGTCAGGTGCTGTAGTTATTTGTCCCCTGGGGAAGAATTTTTCAGTCTCTGCTCCAAGTCAGGAGCTTCCCTGTGTGTGGCGACAGTTCTAGCTGTCACTCTGCGTGTCCATCTGTGCTGTGGATAATAGCATACTCCTTGGGGAGGAATTGAAGGCACACCTTTGTGCTGTGATGGGTACAGCTGTTCCCTGTCCTGAGCTGGGTCGGTAGTCACAGGTACATCTGTAGCGGCTGTCTAAAGCGAGCCCAGACTAGAAGAGTGGCCGTGGGTATCTAGAAGAGTGGTGTGATAGAGCAGACTGATCTGGCTTCTCTCTTCTTCCTCATGCTCCACTGTAGACTCCATTGTAGACAGAAGTCTCTGTCCCACCTGGTCCCGCAGCCATTCAGTCACAAACACACAGATGCTTATCTCAGTTTAGAAACTGGCCTACTAGTTCAGGGTTATTATTAACTAACTCTTACAACTTAAATTAACCCATAATTCTTATTTATGTTTAGCCATGTGGCTTGGTACCTCAATCAGTTCAACATTCTCTCATCTTGCTTTCTCTGTGTCTCAGTGGCAACTGCAGACTGAGCATTTCCTCTTCCCAGAATTATCTTGTTCTGGTCGCCCCACCTCTACTTCCTGCCTGGCTACTGGCCAAAAAGTGCTTTATTAAACCAAAAAAAGTAACAAATTTTTACAGGGTACAAGGGCATTTATCCCATAGCACTTCGTGACCTGGAACCAAGGAGCGGGCATGGCAGGGGCCCCGTGACCTTCTTTGCGGTCACATCCCCGGTTAACTAGAGGCTGTCCAATGTGCTCTACCTCTTAAACATTCTGTCACCTACCAGGTCCCCTCTCAGAACCAAGCCTTTAGCACCTGAAGTTCCGAGAGTTACTCTCTAAAGTTACTGGTGTGTAATTTGTTAGGATGTCTGCTCAGTGTGAACAAGAGCCCAGGATAGTCCTGAGTGCTGTGGCATAAAATTCCAGATAATATCCAGACATAGCAAGTACTATTCCAGTGTAAAGGTGGATTTTACAGACCTGCTGGTTGGCAATATTTCCTGAAAGATATTAGTTCATGTGCTCACTATATCAAACATTCCCTTTTTGTCTTAGAGAGAAACTCCAAGAACAGCACCCAGATGGAAATTTTGGAGCAATGTGGCTGTTTTTTGGCTGCAGACATAAGGACAGAGACTATTTGTTCAGGTACACGCGCGTCTGTTGTATCTAGATGGTTGTAATGTGCAGACATGGTCATCTTTAAGCCACCACCTTTCTGTGACCGTGCTGTGTTATGTCGCAGAGAGGAGCTCAGGCGTTTCCTCAAGATCGGGGTCTTGACTCACCTGAAGGTCTCCTTCTCGAGAGATGCCCCCCCAGAGGAGGAGGAGGCCCCAGCAAAGTACGTGCAGGACAGCCTCCATTGCCACAGCCAGCAGGTGGCCAGGACCCTCCTCCAGGAGAACGGCTGTATTTACGTGTGTGGGTATGTGGTCAGGTGGAAAAGGCAGCTGTGCTGCTGTGGATGGGTCAAGGGACCAGGGAAGAGTGTGACAGTCACTGAGTTCACCGACCTCCCACATAAGCACACAGCAAACAGTCAAGTCTAGTGCACACTTAACAGCCAGCTTCTTTCCAGGGAAGCAGTGTGAGTGCTGGTGCTTGCCCTAGAGAATGCTTTACTCTGGGTGCATATTTGCAGCATCTGAAAATTCGTGTTAAAACCTAGTCACACCAGGAGGTGGTAGCGCACACCTTTAATCCCTACTTTTAGGAGGCAGAGGCAGGCGGCTACCTGAATTTGAGGCCAACCTGGTCTACAGAGCAGGTTCCAGGACAGCCAAAGTGGTTACATAGAGAAACCCTGTCTCAAAAGAAAACTTCAGTCACTTAAATTGAAATCTCACATAGATTTTGTTGTATCGAAAGCGTTTGTGATTTGCAGCACTAAGCCAGCAAGAGGAAAGTAGGATTTGACTCTGAGAACGCCCCTCAGATTAGCATCCTTTTTCTCTAGGGCGGTTTGTGGTGGTCAGGAGGCCAAAGACCTGGGTCACTCTTAGCACTAGCTTTACGTCCATCCTGTGGGGTGTCTGTCACACAAACTCGAAGGCGCCATGTAGAGACTACATTTCAGAATTTGACTCTAAAACTGTCAACTAGATAACAGGAAGTTTTGAAATAAGAAATTTTACTTTTATCCTAAGACACCCTGAGCCTTTGCCATCTTCAGTTAGCCAAGCTTTTATCGAACTTTTTAACTATGATGCGGAAGATGAGATCCTGACTGGATCAGCTTTTCAAGGCTGTGTTCTGCTGTCCAGATGATTTCATGACCCTGATAGTTTGTGGCTCTCACCTGCAGAACACTGCAGACTGCACACACTCTGGTTTGTTTTCATTTAGCTTTTGTTGCAGAGGGCATTTTGGTCTCATTGAGACTGAAGTGTTAACTTTATGTAGCAGAGTCAGCTAATCACACGGACGGGCCAGTTGTGGAGCTAACGTGGATGTCTCCAGACTCCTCAGTCCTCCCCTGCATAGCCCCTTCCAGTCACCCAGTCCTTCCTAGAGAACACGAGCGGCTTCAGAGACCAAGGCTGAGTCACTCATGAAGCAGGCAGGAGCAGAGAACTCTGAGGGAGGAAGAGCCTGTCGGAGCCAGTGGCCAGTCAAGTGGGGTGAAAGAGAGAGGCACTGTAGATGTGGCAGAGGCTCGGGCCATGGGCACCGATGCTCTGGAGTGGTTGAGGCAAAGATGAGGAACGGTCAACTGGCAGGACGGGCTGTATTCCAGACATCACGTCCTGGCTTATGTCTTCATCCAACATTGGAGCACCTGCTGAGTGCTTGCACTGTTCGGGCATGGGAGATACACGGAGAAGTGAGGCCCCTGCCTGACCTCGGCAGCCATTGTGGGAGATACACGGAGAAGTGAGGCCCCTGCCTGACCTCGGCAGCCATTGTGGGAGATACACGGAGAAGCGAGGCCCCTGCCTGACCTCGGCAGCCATTGTGGGAGAGGCCTGGAAGCAGTGCTTTATTAACATGGAGTTAGCAAGGGACAGTGATACACGAGATGGTGCCTCTTCTGCCTTCAGGAGCTAAGACCCGTTCTTGGTGAAGGGTCTCTTACTTCATGTGCATGAAGGCTTGGGAGGATGAGAGCGAGCAGGTCTGCTGTGCGCTGTGGGAGAGGGAAGGGGTCAGACAGGTGATCCAAGCCTGGGCTTCCCTCCCTGGGCTGCTCTAGGGGGGCGGTAAGCCGTGGAGCCATGTGGCCAGCTCTATTTAGAGTGGGCACCCTGAGTGAAGAGTTGGCCTGGGGTCGGTGAAGCTGGATATCTGTGGGAAACATTCTGAGAAATGAGGAAAAGCAAAGACGTCAGGGTCAGAGGGAGCTAGGTATGTGGTTAATTACTAAAGAGAGTTTGGTTTAAAAAGGAATTCCTGTTTGGTAAAGCATGCTCTTTCGTTTTCTAGAGATGCCAAGAACATGGCTAAAGACGTGAACGACGCCCTTGTGGAAATCATAAGCAAAGAGTCTGGAGTGAGCAAGCTGGAGGCAATGAAAACTCTGGCAGCGTTAAAGCAAGAGAAGCGATACCTCCAGGATATTTGGTCATAAAACCAGAAGACATTTTCCCCCATAAAATGCCAAAAGACAATTTTACTGAAGCTGAGTGTAAAATTTTTTGACTATTTCTTGAAGGAGGTTGGGTAGGGAACAGATCACTTACGAGTCTGGTGCAGTCTCCCACTCCTCCCCTGTGGCCCCACCCAGCACCGCACTGTAGGGGTGGAGACGTCGCTCTCATCGCACGTGGGCCCCACAGGAGGACAGGTAGCCGATGGCTCGCCTACACCTGTGCACATCATGGAAAACTGTGGATATATTAGCTCTCTGTGCAGAATACACAATATTCATGCTGGTAATATTTAAATTAAATGTAAAGCATACTTTTTGGGTGTTTATATAATTATTTAATTGTGGTTTATTATCAAAACTATATTTCTGATAAAATATTTTAATTTTATGGTCATCCTTATAAAATAAGGGTTTTTATGCTACTAGAAATCTATTTTGGAATATATTTGTACTCCGCCTTTCTCTTCCTGATGATGTGCAATGCTCTGTAGCTTGGGCGTTCCCCCCCCCAGGAGACATCATGTGCACATTGCTGTCAGGGCGTTCCTCCCCCCCTCCAGGAGACATCATGTGCACGTTGCTGTCAGGGTGTTCCCCTCAGGAGACATCATGTGCACGTTGCTGTCAGGGCGTCCCCCCTCAGGAGACATCATGTGCACGTTGCTGTCAGGGTGTCCCCCCCCCAGGGGACATCATGTGCACGTTGCTGTCAGGGCGTTCCTCCCCCCCCCCCCAGGAGACATCATGTGCACGTTGCTGTCAGGGTGTCCCCCTCAGGAGACATCATGTGCACGTTGCTGTCAGGGCGTCCCCCCCCTCAGGAGACATCATGTGCACGTTGCTGTCAGGGCGTCCCCCCCCTCAGGAGACATCATGTGCACGTTGCTGTCAGGGCGTACCCCCCCCTCAGGAGACATCATGTGCACTTTGCTGTCACGCTGCACCTTGTCCTCGCAGATTCCTTTTCAGTTGTGGTCTCCCAAAACTGATTTTATTTCTGTGATACACTCAGATTGTGTCTTAGCCTTAAAATACTCCAGTTAGATTTCTGATTCCAGATTCTCTCGAAAGTTAAGAAAATAAAGTGTATGAAAGGGCTCTGTAACACTTGTGTGTTGTTGCTGGGACTCAGCGACTTAAGGAGAGGTATGTTAGCTCAGTCTGGTGTGCGGTGCACGACGGTGGGGAGCTCATGGTGGCAGAGCTAGAGGCAGTGGTCACGTCACGTCCACAGTCAAGGGAAGACTGCCTGTGCCCAGCTGTTTCCTTTCATACACTCTGGAGCTCCACCCATGGCACAGTCTGCCAACATTTAGCGTGGGTCTTTCCACTGCAGTTAGCCCAACACAGGTAACCTCTCACAGGCATACCCGGGATGTGTCTCCCAACTGTCCTAGGTCCTGTCAGCTGACTCAGTATAACTGCGCAGGTTTGATAAACTTTCTCCGTCTGGTATATTGTCTTATTTAATAGTGCAACATTTGAAACCAATCCATACCTGATAACATGTTCTTTGGTCGTTGTGAGAAGATCTGAAAAGGCAATTCTAATAATCTCAACCTTGGTGAGAACTTGTGGCTTTTTCTTCTTTTCTCATCTTACATTGTGTATTTTCACTATTGTATATTTTATGTGCAATAAATAAAACAGGGGTTAGGGAAACGCCACCAAATACTGAGATCAATTCTGACGAACGTGCAGAAAGTGTGGGGTGAAGACAGTGAGATGTAGTTCACTGAGATGTAGTTCACTGAGATGTAGTTCACTGAGATGCAGTGGAAATTTGCCTCCTTTTAAACTGGCTAATGATTTTCAAGAATCAGCTACTTCTGGTCATTTTAAAATTTAGCATTTATTTGCCTTTTAGCTAGCATCGTTCTATAAACATGGATGAAGTTCAATAAAAGGAAATTCCCACTTTCTATGTTCCCATTATGCATGTATCTCATTATGCAGCTACACTGAAAGCCAGAGGATGGTGATTAACCAAGTGTGTTCAGGACCAGATGGGTTTTTTTTTATTTATTAAGGATTTCTGCCCCCTCCCCGCCACCGCCTCCCATTTCCCTCCCCCTCCCCCGATCCAGTCCCCCTTCCTCATCAGCTTGAAGAGCAATCAGGGTTCCCTGACCTGTGGGAAGCCCAAGGACCGCCCACCTCTATCCAGGTCTAGTAAGGTGAGCATCCAAACTGCCTAGGCTCCCACAAAGCCAGTACGTGCAGTAGGATCAAAAACCCACTGCCGTTGTTCTTGAGTTCTCAGTAGTCCTCATTGTCCGCTATGTTCAGCTAGTCCGGTTTTATCCCATGCTTTTTCAGATCCAGGCCAGCTGGCCTTGGTGAGTTCCCGATAGAACATCCCCATTGTCTCAGTGTGTGGGTGCACACCTCGCGGTCCTGAGTTCCTTGCTCGTGCTCCCTCTCCTTCTGCTCCTGATTTGGACCTTGAGATTTCTGTCCAGTGCTCCAATGTGGGTCTCTGTCTCTGTCTCATGTCATTGCCTGATGAAGGTTAATATTCAGGAGGATGCCTATATGTTTGTCTTTGGATTCACCTTCTTATTTAGCTTCTCTAGGAACGTGAATTATAAGCTCGATGTCCTTTATTTATGGCTAGAAACCAAATATGAGTGAGTACATCCCATGTTCCTCTTTTTGGGTCTGGCTTATCTCACTCAGGATAGTGTTTTCTATTTCCATCCATTTGTATGCAAAATTCAAGAAGTCCTTGTTTTTTACTGCTGAGTAATACTCTAATATGTATATATTCCATACTTTCTTCATCCATTCTTCCATTGAAGAGCATCTAGGTTGTTTCCAGGTTCTGGCTATTACAAACAATGCTGCTATGAACATAGTTGAGCATATACTTTTGTTGTATGATAGGGCCTCTCTTGGGTATATTCCCAAGAGTGGTATTGCTGGGTCCAGGGGTAGGTTGATCCCGAATTTCCTGAGAAGCCGCCACACTGCTTTCCAGAGTGGTTGCACAAGTTTGCATTCCCACCAGCAATGGGTGAGTGTACCCCTTTCTCCACAACCTCTCCAGCAAAGGCTATCATTGGTGTTTTTTATTTTAGCCATTCTGACAGGTGTAAGATGGTATCTTAAAGTTGTCTTGATTTGCATTTCCCTGATCGCTAAGGAAGTTGAGCATGACCTTAAGTGTCTTTTGGCCATTTGAACTTCTTCTGTTGAAAATTCTCTGTTCAGCTCAGTGCCCCACTTTATAATTGGGTTGATTAGCCTTTTACGGTCTAGTTTCTTGAGTTCTTTATATATTTTGGAGATCAGACCTTTGTCTGTTGCGGGGTTGGTGAAGATATCCCAGTAAGTGGGTTGCCTTTTTGTCTTAGTGACAGTGTCCTTTGCTTTACAGAAGCTTCTCGGTCTCAGGAGGTCCCATTTATTCAATGAGGCCCTTAATGTCTGTGCTGCTGGGGTTATACGTAGGAAGTGGTCTCCTGTGCCCATGTGTTGTAGAGTACTTCCCACTTTCTCTTCTATCAGGTTCAGTGTGTTCGGACTACAAAAGCCTGTATGCCACAAAACTGGAAAATACAAAAGAAATGGACATTTTTTTTAAATAAGTACCAGATACCAAAGCTAAACCAAGACCAGGTGAATGATCTAAATAGACCTGTTACTCGCGAAGAATTAGAAACGGTTATCAAAAATCTCCCTTCGAAAAAAAGCCCAGGACCAGATGGTTTCAATGCAGAATTCTACCAGAACTTCGAAGAAGAACTAATACCTATACTCCTTAATGTATTTCACAATATAGAAACAGAAGAGTCATTGCCAAATTCCTTTTATGAAGCTACAGTTACCCTGATACCAAAACCACACAAAGACCCAACCAAGAAAGAGAATTACAGGCCTATCTCACTCATGAATATCGACGCAAAAATTCTCAATAAAATACTGGCAAACCGAATCCAAGAACACATTAGAAAAATTATCCATTATGATCAAGTAGGCTTCATCCCAGAGATGCAGGGCTGGTTCAACATATGCAAATCTATCAATGTAATCCACCATATAAATAAACTGAAAGAAAAAAACCATATGATCATTTCATTAGATGCTGAAAAAGCATTCGACAAAATTCAACACCCCTTTATGATAAAGGTCTTGGACCAGATGTTTTGAGTCAAAGAGAGGACCCATGGGAGGTTCTGAAGGAAGAACCTTCCGCTAGACAGGAGGAGGGTTTAATTAAGAAAGAGCATTAGAAAAAAAGAACATTTAAAGATTTCATTATTGCCATCACCCACTGTTTCCTACGGTTAAGTACTGATGCTAGAAGGCAGCATATTCTTTTCACTGTTTCCGATTTTTCTTAAAGTGCCCCTCCTTAAATTCTCAGGATCTCACACTGCTTAGAAACGCTGTAGTGTGTTTCGTGGCTGACGGCACAGAACAATAAACAGAAAACAAAGGGGCTTTGGCTCACAGTATGATAGTCTACTTTTCAGAGATTGTTGAATATTTGTCAATAGTGGCAGTTTATTTGGCATTTTAACACAAATATGAATTCTTACTGTGGTTCGATCAATTAAGACGCATGATACACAAAAGAACAAATAATCCAGTAAAAAAAAAAATGGGGCATAGACCTAAACAGAGAAATCTCAATAGAGGAATCTAAAATGGCTTAAAGAGACTTAAGAAAACCTCAATATTCTTAGTCACCAGAGAAATGCAAATCAAAACGACTCTGAGATTCCATCTTACACCTGTAAGAATGGCCAAGATCAAAAACACTGATGACAACTTATGCTGGAGAAGTTGTGGGTAAAAGGAAACACTTCTGCATTGCTGGTGGGAATGCAAACTGGTACAGCCCCTTTGGACATCAGTTTGGCGATTTCTCAGAAAATTAGGAAACAACCTTCCTCAAGACCCAGTAATACTACTTTTGGATATATATCCAAAGGATGCTCAATCATGTCACAAGGATATGTGCTCAACTTTATAGCAGCATTGTTTGTCATAGCCAGAACCTGGAAACAACCTAAATGTCCCTCAACCCAAGAATGGATAAGGAAAATGTGGTACATTTACACAATGGAGTACTACACAGCAGAAAATAATAATGACATCTTTAAATTTGCGGGCAAATGGATGGATCTAGAAAACATCATATTGAGTGAGGTAAGCCAGACCCAGAAAGACAAATATCATATGTACTCACTCAAAGTGACTTTTAGACATAAAAAAGCAAAGAAAAATGAGTCCACAATTCACAATCCCAGAGAACCTAGACAACAATGAGGACACTAAGGGAAACATACATGGATCTAATATACATGGAAAGTAGAAAAAGACAGGATCTCCTGAGTAAATTGGGAGCATGGAGATCGTGGGAGAGGGTAGCAGGGGAGGAGAAAGGAAGGGAGGGGAGCAGAGAAAAAAATAAAAACATGAATAAAAATTTAAAAAAATATTGTCTTGGAGAATTAGCTAAGGGGGAAAGCCGTTCCCTATGGTAGGAGGCCACTTTCCCAGACACCCGAGACCCAAGAGGAGAGCTATGGCTTTATGCGGGTTCACCTTCACGCCTATCGAATGCCTCTGTCTTTTTGCTGTTGTGACTGCTATTGCTCCCACTACTGCCACAGCTGACACCATCCTCCACCTACTCTTACAAGAACCCAGACCTTTGCCCTTCCAACATGAAGACCATAGCTCTGGCAGAATCCACCAGGCTTTCAGTGCCAGGTCCAGACTGGAGTGTAGAAGGAAAAAAGTATTCATGTTCGTGTACGCACACATAAGTAAAAATAGAATAAATGTTTTATTTAAAAAGCCATACGGTACATCGAGCTGTTCACATCTGAGAAAACTAGTCAGCATGCTAGAGCTAATGGGCCAAGCAGCGATTTAATTAATACAGTTTCTGTGTGATTGTTTTGGGGCTAAGCAGCTGAGAACTAACAGCCTTCTTCCAACAGTCTAGAGCCAATAGTTACAAGCAGAAATGTATCCACAAACAATGCTTTAGGATGCTTAGGAAGAGACAAGGTAAATGTATTGTTTGTTGAGACAGCCATCAAATTTTGCATGGAATTTCTACCACGGGAGCCAAGTGTGGGATCTGCATTCCCAGCTTATGGCCAGTCTCTACAGAAAACGTTGTTCCCAGTGAAGAGTCACAATGCATGAATTCCAAAGAAATTGAACAGGCGCCATCCGCTCTGTAGAAAATGTGCTCCTATTGAGATCTTCCACCTTAGCTGTTCTTAGTTGTGTGACACACAAGGATGGAATGAAGATGCCAGCCGGCTGCAGCTTCCCTGGGCACCTACAGGAATACTTTATATGACTGTTGATGCCCATCTGCATATGGAGACCGCCGTGCATCTTCCACACGAAGCAGGAATTGTGAGTTATCAGTGCAGTAGGGAGGATTTTTATCAGTATATGGCACTGACTCGGGGAGTCCTCACAGCTAAAACAGAGGAAAACAGTGAGAGCCCACGAGAAATCAGCCTTGCTTTTCTTCACTACAGCCACGATCTCCAGTAAAAAACAACACAGTTCTCGTGACTGTTTGTGAAAGGGCTGTGGGGTGCTTTATAAAATGGGCATGGGATGAGGGCCCTTCCTATTCCACTACAGTCTCCCTGACAAAGCAGGAAACGCCCAAGGCTCCTGAACCCCCTTTATGGTCTTATATGCAATGAACGAGCTAAGAATAAGAACCAAGCCAATGTCAGAGAGTAGAACACACATGTGTGTGTGGACAGTTCTAGTGACCACCCCTGGATTGTCCAACCATGAGTGCAGAATGCCCTGGACTCCTGAGTTATAAATGCTCTGTTTGCAGTTCCAGTGTGGTAGGCATGTGTGCTGATTACTGCTGACCGAACCCAAGAGAAAGTAGCCTGGCTTCACTGTGCCAGCCCAGGAGGGAGGTCAGTCTCTGAGGGCAGTGGGTTCTCAGAATACCGTCTCCAGAAGCAGGAAGAAACACAGTCTAGGGAAAAGCTCAGGGTTGGGAGGCACGTGAAGGACCTCCAACATCGAATACATTGCAGGTTAAGTGCAGGCCCCAGGTGCAGGGGATAGACCTGCACACTGTGAGGTCCCAGAGCTACAGGAATCTTTGCTCTGCCCCCAACCCCTTTGCTGGTGCCCAGCAGTCATTCCACACCCCAGTGGCGCTGGCATCTCAGGGGAAAGTCTGTTCACCCTACTAGGCTGTGACACCCAGTGCTACACCCCTTATAACTGTTTTGTGTGTGCTGGAAACCAACCTAAGCCTCTCTCCTCATGTCTGTCTGTTATGTACCCAGGGCAGTGTTGCCCGCAGGAACAGGGGACAGAAAAGAGCACAGTGGGAACAAGAAAGAAGATGCTGACTGGATCTGGCACTCTCTGTCCTGTATGCTGGAGATCAACAGTTCCACATGGTGGCCGCAGGGCTCAACAGTTGCATCCTCCTTACCCTGCTACAGTACCAGCATCAATCCCATGATGCAACTGTCATCCATCCTGTCTTTCCCGCCACTCTCAACAGCAGCATAACCAACCATATAAGCAAACTGGATGAGTACAACTCAGTGAAGGCCCTCACGGAAAGTAATCAGCAGAGACAGCTTCTATAGTGATGTTTTATTTATGTTTGATCAAGAAAGCTTGACTGGAGATCAGAAAGTAAAACTAACCCACCAGAGGCCAGCCAGTGGTGGCACAGACCTTTCACCCCAGGATTTGGGTGACAGAGGCAATGGATCTCTGGGAGTTCAAGGCCATCCTGGGCTACACAAGATCAATGCAGAAACAGACCCAGGTGGTGGTGGCTCACACCTTTAATCCCAGCACTAGAGGGCAATATTGGGTGGAATGAGACAGAAGCTCATTCCCTTTCAATCTGAGGGTTTCTTAGAGGGAAGAGCTCTCTGGTGGCTTGGTTGCTTTGCTTTTCTGGTCTTCAGGTTGAACCCCAATATCTCTCTCTGGGTTTTTATTATTCATGCTACAAGCTTCAGCTAGGTGGGCCACAAAGGCAGGTGACGTTGGGGCTGCCAGCAAGGTTCCATGGTGGTGACACCGACGATAGAACTGGGCATAGGAAAAGGGAGCCATCCTGTGATGAACCACTTCTTGCTTTATAGTTGAGCATTGCCTGAGAAACGGTGGTGTGTCTCTTTGGGTACCTAGATCATAAAATAGGACAAAAGCAATGAATGAGGGCTGAATAGACGTCTAGTGTCCAGCTTTGTCTCACCTTCCAATGGACGGGCTTCATATACAATGCGGTTGAACAAGGCTGTCAACGTTCAGTAAAATGCCTCTAGATGGCAGCCTGGGACAACTTTTGCCTGATTTTCAATTGCACCGTTTTTCTTCTATTTTCCCCATGCATAGAAAATAATTCTCTTTTTAAAAAATATGTACTTATTTATTATGTATACAATATTCTGTCTGTGTGTATGCCTGCAGGCCAGAAGAGGGCACCAGACCCCATTACAGATGGTTGTGAGCCACCATGTGGTTGCTGGGAATTGAACTCAGGACCTTTGGAAGAGCAGGCTCTCTTAACCTCTGAGCCATCTCTCCAGCCTGAAAATAATACTCTTTTAGTGATAAATGTGGCATTTCATATTGCTCTTTGTGAGCTGGAGTGTTTTTATTTTTCCCATTGGTCACTTAAAGCACCAATTTTCAAAGTAGACATTTTATGTCCCCTAAATCCCTAGGATAAAAGAACGGAACAGGCATCAGGTTTGGACTCAGGGTCGGGGTTAACGGGGCCAGCTAGTCACCTCAGTACCCTGCATTTATTTCTTCATGAGCTGGAGCTAATGATGCCGCCAGGCCCTCCAGCCCTGGTGGTGGGAATGAAATGACGTCATCTCTGTAATGCAGCTAACAGCATGAGGCTCACAAGGGCTTGTTAAGCTGAAGTCTGTCTCTCTCTGGGGGATGGGTAGGGTAGAGCAGAAGTCTAAGAAGCAAGTCAGCCCGGAACTGCGATTAGCTGAGTAGCCGTGGTAACTGCTTAGTGTTTTTGTAGCTCAGCTTCTTCATGTGTACAGGGATATAACACCTTTGCTACAGTGCTCCACGCCTTATGCAGCTGGATAAAGCTTTAAGGGCGCATGAAGCCATGTCCAACAGAGTAGCTGGTACTGAGTTTTTGCCCACACAGGAGGGTGCAGAACCCCTGAAGAAGCATCCAATCTGCTTCCAGTCTTTCTACGATACAGCAAGACAGGGAAAGTGAAGTACAAAGAAATGTGTTGGATGATTTGTGTCTCTTAGATCCTTAGAGAATGCTTGGCTGCCCGCATCTTCATCACACACATTAGCGATTCTCCCGATATCTCTGCCTCTGTGTCTTGGGTCTGACTAAGCTTAGATCCAGAGTCCCAACTGCTGTCAGGGTCATGTGAAAGGAATGTTCTAGACAGGAGTAGGTGCAGCAGCGAGTGTACAAGTCACGGAGACACATGCAATACACAGAAAGGAATCTGATCATTTGAAATTTGGTGCATGTAACACACATACACACACACACACACAATGGACTTTGATCCAAATCTCACTAGACAACATCCTTCTTTTACTTTCCCCATTTTATCATTTCCATTTTTCTTCCCAAGTCCCCTCCTCCTTTTGTGTTTCTTCCCCTCTGTCTCTCTTTCCCTCCATTTGTCTCTCCTCCTCCCGTGTATGTGGGTTTGTGCACACTACATTGCATTCATTTAGGATTTCCTACACAAGCATGTGTGCTGGCTGGTTTTGTGTGTTGACTTGACACAAGTTAGAGTCATCAGAGGAAGGAGCCTCCACAGAAGATCCAGCTTAAGGCATTTTCTCAATTAGTGATCCATGAGGAAGAGCCCTGCTCATGGTGGGTGGAGCTGTCTCTGGGCTGGTGGTTCTGGTTCTACAAGAACGTGGGCTGAGCAAGTCATGGGAAGCAAACCAGTAAGCAGCTCTCCTCCACGGCCTCTGCATCAATTCTTGCCTCCAGTTTCCTGTCCTGTTTGAGTTCCTGCCTTCCTTCAGTGATGAGTAGCAATGTGGAAGTGTAAACCAAATAAACGCTTTTCTCCCCAGCTTGGTTTTTGGCTATGGTGTTTGCCACAGCCATAGAAACCCTAACCAGGACAGCATGGACGGGGTTGTGTGCATGGGTGAAGAGCAATTGGTGTAAAGTAAGCGAGCTGTGCCCTAACTGCCTCCACCATCTGTGCAATTACTTTTGCCCCGTTAGTGCACCACTGCTGCCCCCGTGTGCTGGCTGCTCCCATCCAGCCCTTCTCTGGTGACTTACACATCCGCAAATCCAATCTGCCATCCTCACCGGTCGTCTGTCACAGAGAGGCCCCGCTTCCTTACGATGTTTGAGATTCCTGCTGAGACCTCTGGGAGCACTAGTCGTAGCTTTAATTTCTGCACTGCTCTGATTTGTTGCATTTCCTCTTGCTAGCAGGAGGACAATTAAAGACTAATACTTCTAAGCTGCGTCAGGTAATTGAATTGCTCTGAGAGGAACACAGTGTTAAATGGCGTCGATTGCAGCTTAATTTCTGGTTACCATTGAAGTCTGCCAGGTTCACACTGGCTCTAGACTGGCATTTAAGATCTTCGTAACTGAATCTCCTGTGCTATTCAGGGTCGTTTCTTTCAGACTAGACTCACTGTTATGCAGTACAGCTCCTACAGAGCACGGCTACTTCTGTGGGAAGAGAGCTTCACGACAGGCTTTGATTGAAACCGAGGACCCAGTTGCAGCTAAATGGCAGGCGCTCGAAATTCTAAAGGATCCTGGGCAGTGAGGAGGGCCCTGCCTGAAAGAAGATCAGGTGTTAGCAGAACCCTGAGCTGCCCTTCAAGATTTCCCACAGTCCTCTGGGCCAGTGCACTGGAGATGAAATGTGAGTGAGATCAGCAATCTGTGGGTGTGGGGGAAAACAGCACCCCATAATGCAGTTTGTAAAATAAAGGCAGGAAGATTTGTTTTTGAGCAGAGGGGATGGGGGAAGAGTGCATATGGAGAGTTCCAGAAGCCCCTTTACAAAATCCAAGACCACATGAGAAGAGACTGGACTGATGGAGACCATCGGGGCAGACATTTGGAAGTGTGTGACTGGCGCTCCCTGAAAAATGCTACCTCCTTCCTTTCTCCTCTTCGTACCCATCACATCTTCTTGCCTTCTTAAAGCAGAAGTTATTTGTCCTATAATGTTGGCTGGTGGCATCCAAAGGGATCCCTGTGGAGGAACTGGTGAGTAGTTACTTAGATAAACATAATCTAGCAAAATAAACCCTTTCAGAGTCCTGACGCTATGTGTGGATCTTTAGATGGGTGACATCTAAGGAAGATGCGTTTCTGTTCATTCAAATGTTCCCCTAATAAGCCATATTTATCTAAAAGTCTTAGTCATCTGAAAGTAAGTACTTTCCCGTTTTGAACAAACTTATTGTCTGTTTGGGTACCACAGCCCTGTGCTGGTTGCAGCCCTGGGCTGGATGTCCTCAGACGTGCAGGGCGTGTTGAGTCAGAATGTGTTCAGAAGAACTGGCTCCTCTCTATGCAGCCTGGCAGGGACATCCAGGAGGCTATCCCAAGGCTCTGCTGTGCCCTTGCTGTGGATTATGACCATCCAGGAGATGGAAACAGTGGGTCACTCACCAGCAAAGGAAAGAACTGAGCATGTGCAGACGGGAAGATGTTCACACTTAGAAAAAGGAATGTGTAATTGGGATACTAATGCCATTTACAGAGAGGAAGGTAAAAAAGCGAGCGTGCGTACAGGAGCCGAGCATGTCCACGGAGAGAGTGAGAGAGCAGAAGCTGGAAGAGTCAAGGAAACCCTGTGAGTGCTTGGGCATCTCTGTGGCAGCAAACGTCCCTTACGCTGACTGCCCCATCCTTGTCATGTTGTGATCTCCCTTTCCTCACACTGGAAACTCCTGTGGAGCAGAGTTACCTGGAGCAGTCCTCGGGGAGCTGGGGTGGCTATGGCCTACAGAGATGAACTGTTTCGATGACCTGAAGGGGATTAACAGCATTCATGGAGCCTCCAAGTCCATTTGCATGCTTGGGGAGTCTGCATCCAACAAGGCACCGGTTGTGTCCACTCACAGGCCCAGAGAAGACACAAGGAAATTATGCCTTGTCCTTGTTAATGTCCCAAATTGAAAGAACAAATTAGATTTCTGGACACAATGGAGAAGAAAGGACGAAAGGGCTGGTTGGAGGACATGCGCACTCTTACTGTCACCCTGGCAGACCCAACAGTGATGCTTACAAACATTGCCAGTCTGAAGTGGGTACCGTGACCTTGTGCAACCTGAGACAGATAGATCAGGAATGGGATTGGCAGGATTGGTCGCGTTGGGGAAGATTATCGTAGCTGCTAAGTTACGTTGGATTTTCCCTTTTGTGCTCAGATGGGTTCCGAAGGGAGAGATTTGCACTGTGTTGCTGTCGTGTATCCTTCAAACTATTCTTCCTGCCTGGTTCACTCTGGTCACACCAAAGTACACACCCAGGGGATAAAAACATGGAAAAAGATATGGTCACATCTTCCTATCACTAAAAAAGCCTAAGTTCTTTCAGCAAAAGTTTTTATTAAAACAGGAAGTTTTGCTAATTGGAATTAATTTTGCTAATTGGAATAAAGGCAGAGGTCATGCTAAGGAAGCATTTTGTTTTCTGTGTTTAATGTGGTATGTTTTACTGACTTACATAATTAAATGAAGAGTGAGCCAAGATTAAAGAGGGTGACCTCTAGGGGGGTGGTAACTAACACTGAAGAACATGAGCTCTTTCCTTAAAAGACCTCAACCTTTATTGCTAGAGACCTAGGCTTGTTTTGCAAAGGGACAAGAACAAGGCACATTCAACTGATGCAACTCAGATGGAAAGCTGCGGCTAGAAGTTAGTCCCTGCGGCTCAGATGTCACCAGAGATCCCTGAAACAGGGCACAAGTGCATCCTAAAAAGAACCAGATGGAGCTGAAGTCACTTGACCAAGTGTTCAGCACTGTACAAAAACACCGCACCATCCAGCTTAAACCTCAGCTTCTGCAATGCATTCACTTCTGTTAAAATGACATTAAGTCAGAAAGCATGACCTGGACCAAGAAAAAAAGTGATAAGCATAAATGAAAGGCAATGGCATTAGCACATACAGATGCGTGTGTAGATAGTGAAAAGGTGTGTGTATTTTATATAAATAATCTGCATACATATCTATTTAATGATGTATGCATATATATGTAGGTAGATAGATGATAGGTAGATAGATAGATAGATAGATAGATAGATAGATAGATAGATAAATAGATAGACAGATAGATAGATGATAGGTAGGTAGACATATGATAGATAGATAGATAGATAGATAGATAGATAGATAGATAGATAGACAGATAGATGATAGGTAGGTAGACAGATGATAGGTAGATAGATAGATGATAGATAGATGATAGGTAGGTAGGTAGGTAGGTAGGTAGGTAGGTAGATAGATAGATAGATAGATAGATAGATAGATAGATAGATAGATAGATAGATTTTATTTGAAGAATGGCTGATATTCAAAGAATACACTGGCATTCAGTGCCCTTAGCCTCCGAGTCATCCCTCCAGGCCCTCCTCTCCCGTTATTGCTGTTTCTGCTCTGAAAATCAAATGCCTACAAGCAATCTCACTGTCCATCTGGAATCTTGAAACTAAACTGATGAAATGTGGACCTGGACTCTCAAAGATTCATACGATAGTCTTTGGACTATTTCCTTCCATTCTCTTGTTGGTTAGAATGGGTGGGATGCTGAATTTAATTTAGAAAAAAAAAGACGGTATTCAAATCTGTGTAAAGACATGCCCTTGATTCCCTTTGCACTCAGAGTGCCTTGTTCAGATTGTAGTCGTGGAAGCATGTTACTGTCTGATTTGGGTTGAATGGCCTTTCCCCCAAATTGTGCCCACCCTTAGAATTCTCATAGGAAAGTAGAATCTTTGAAGATAACAGTTAGATCTGGAGCTGAAATTAAGGATTAAGATTAAATTAGGGATTGAAGATTAAGGAGCAGCTGAAAACCAGCGTCTGGTGTCTCTGTGGGATGAGAAAAGGATACTCAATAACCCAGAGGCTAGAAAACCATCTGAAGGTTAGGATGGAGATGGAAGCTGTGCTTTCAAAGCCAACGAACATGGGAAATTGTTAGAAACTCTAAGAGCAGGAAGAACTCGGGGGCACTTCATACAGAATGTGGCCCTCGGGTGGGGGTGGGGTCACTGTGTCTCATACTCGAGATCTTTGTCACATCTGAGAATGAAGGACTGTCATCTTAAACATCCAGATTTATGACCACCTGTCAGAGGTCTCCTAAGACACAAACATCTCAGACATTTTCACGTTCCCATCCTATTCCTAAGTATTCAGTCAAACGCTCGGTACTGGTGTCAGAGTTATGACCACAAAATCCGAGGCAATGCATCCAGGTGAGAGCTCCTGTTCTCAGGAGAGATTCTGGAAGTCCATGGTCAGGACAGGCCAAGGGTCAGGAACAAGTGACCACGGCAGACAGAGCTAGCTGGGTGGTGGTCTCTCCATGTCTGGCTATGAATCTGAGCTGTGTTGTTTAGCGAGTTTTGTCCGGAGCTCAGCAAAGCAGAAGCAGGAAGAGCAGAAAGAAGACAAATGTGTAAGGACAGAAGGCCAGCGCCATGAGGCAGAAATCTGACACAAGGCCTTTAATCTGGAAGCTGTCACTGAGACAATCACACCACGACTCTGAACAACATGAGTAAAGGACCGGGGTGATTCTCCACCATCACAGGAAGAAGAGAGCAGTGGCAAACTGGGCTCGAGGATATTAACTGGAAGAGGAGAATTTACACAACCGTCATCCAGCATGCAGTGATGCACCTAAGAGTCTATACGTATTAAGAGGGGATATATTTAGTAACGTTTTATATGTGGCACATTTTCATAAACAGCCATTAAGTTTTCAATCAGAAAAACAAGGCCATTTCTTTTTTTAAAAAAATGAAAACTTAGAAAATAAAAGCAACGTTATTTTAGAAAACAAATCCATGGGTCGAAGAAAGATCATAAATGTTGTAAACTAAGAAGAGACATTACAAGTTTCAAGGTGTTGCCTAGAATATAAACGAGAATAATGGCTTTCCTTGTGGGGTTTAATAGACTGCTGTAGGGATTTATATCACTCTGAGAAAATTAGAGCCATTCAAATCATTTCATTAGATTCAAAATGTTCTCAGGTCTGACTGCTGGCGTTTCAAATCAAGCAGAAATATACAAGTTATTTGCTCATAACCCATTTGTTCAAACTTGCACTGATACCTGACAAACATTCATGAATCCCCCACTGGGTGCCTATAGCAGCTGCTGGCCACATCATTGCCCGTTATCCTAATGTCCCTCTCACATGCCTGGGCCAGCAGGCAAGCTGAGCGATAGACAGGCTGCAGCATGAACAGTTGGGCCATCCCCATGAACCCCATGTTAGCGACTTAGACATCCTAAGGGATGGGAGGGAGTCTATGGGGTCAGCTTTCCAAACAGGAAGGACTTAACTCCTCTATATGCCATGTTTGTGGCTGAGATCTAACAGTGCCTAGTTCAGGGACATTAGTAGAATCATCCGCCTATCCTTGGAACTCTGGGAGAGCTCCTGGGTACTTTGTCCGTTTCTATGTTGACATGTAACTTGTTTTCCGAAACAGGGAGAACAGAGCAAAGCTCTTACACCGAAAGTTTCCCTTTAGGGTCACTTAGGTCACCCTGGGTTTGGAACCGTGGACATAATTTTGCCGGTCAGTCCCATTCTCAAAGGACCTGTGTGCAGTGTTTTATTTGTGAATTTCTTCTCCCACATTAACGGCTTAAGCACGTCCATCTGTCATATCCCAGTAACAGATCACTTCTAACAAGAATATTACTGTCTCAAATGTTGCTGTCTCCCATTGCATGTTAAGAAGGAACACCAACCCCGTCCACACTCCCCCTCCAACTCACCCCTGTACACCTTGAAAGTTGTAGGATGTCTGGCTTAGACTGTGGGGGTGTAGAAGAGATTTATCAGCGCAGGAAGCCTCCACCCCACTCGTGGACACGCATTCAGGAAGCTCTTCTGGCCAGCCTGGCTCTCTCCACGTCCCTCTGCCTCACTTCTGCTCACTGTTACAGCCATCTGTCGCCTCCTTGGGGGACTCTAGAATTGTGCAGGGTCCTCACAGCTACTGTGTTATCAGCATAACTAAAGGAATATGCTCATTCCACCCCCAAACAGTCGAGCTGATCCCCGGTTTCTGCTGAATTGTCAGTGGGGAAATCAGCGCTAGTGTCAGGAAACAGGGAGGGCAGGAGCTGCATGACATGAAAACTACACACCTGCCACCCAGTAACTTCAGAGACTAGAGCAAGAGGATCTGGATTCTAAGAACAATGGGAAAATTTGACGTTAGCCTCAGCTACATGCCTAGGCCCTGTCTCAAAACAAACACAAAGAAATAAAAGGCTTGACTTTCCCAAATGCTCTCTGCTTCCTGAAGACACAACTCAGGTGCTTTTAGGTGGAAACTTCTCCTATGCTTCTGTTCCAAGCATGTGTATTGGGATTTGCCCTTGTTTTTGATTCATTTGCTGGGCATGAGGAACATGCATAAAGAAAGGAAAAGCAGAGAAGGCTGGAGTCACCCTACTTCACGTGTGCCCAGAGTTTCAGGTGGCATTGAGATCCTCATACGCCATTTTTTTTGCTAACTTTGAAATAACTTCCCAACTACCTGTTATAGTAGTATTATTTTTCCTTTTCTTTACATTCAAACAAACCAGTAAATAAAGCTACTTTGTTCCTAGAAGTCACAGAAATATAATAGAAATATTTCTGTCTGGTGACTGACCCCAAACTTCAAATAGACAAATATTTCTAAGAGTCTTTAGAATGTTGCCAGTGTCTTTTGTCTAATGGCTTCAGGCACAAGACATCTGTGGGCATGTATTGAAAAGTACATACCTGTAACACATGTAAACACACAGAAAGACAAGATTATTGTTTTCAAATATCATATTAATTATCTACTTGCCAATCATTTCTTGAAGTATTTGAAGAAGTCTGGGCAGCAGGCTGTTCAGAAATTCAAGAGTGAAGGAAGGCAAGGCTGAATCCCTACTAACTCCATGTGTTGAGAGATGGATAGGACAGATAAATGTGCTCGATTAACATGACCATGAAGTGATGGCATGTCTCTGGTCTGCAGGCTTCGTGGGCAAATGTAACTGTCTAAGCAACACTGTTGGGAGATGTAGCTGATGGGAGTATTTGGAGGCCAAGTCCTAGGTAAGCAGATTCCATGGCATCATAAAGGGGAGACAGAAGGGTTCAACTTCCCACCTTCCACTGGTTTAGGACCTAACAATCCTCAAGGGACACCAGTTGGCAGCGGAGTTCCCAGTCGCCATATCTGAGAAAAGCCAGCTCACAGACCTGCACTAATTACTCAGTCAAGGTTTTTCTGTTACAGCGCCACTCAGCAGACTAAGACCACATATGGGACAGAAAAGCAAACAATTTGGTTATCATGCGATCTATTTACTCAGTCCTCTTCATTCCAAACTGGGAGACAAATAAGAGAAAGCAAAACCCATCACAGAATGTGGCTTTCGTAGTGTTGATAAGTGGTTATAATTTACAGCTGTAATTTAATTAAGCTGTTGTTCTCACCAGCGGGTGATCTGGCACAGAGCTGCTCTGAGTGAAATTAATGTAGCCTATAAATCTGCAATTCATTTCAACTTGAAATGCTAGGTCCTAGCAGAGGGAGAAATGATATATCCCAGGCACCAGGAAAGGCACAGTTGTATTTCAGATGCATAAGGGGTATTGATGTTGTTTCTTTTCATAGGAAATACGGGTTAGGGGAGGAGGGAGAATGGGGCCCATTTCACTAGATTTAAGGTTCTTTAATGTGAAGAAAATAATATTGGAGGAGCAGTCCTGGAGGCACAGCGTGAATTTCTGTGTGAACCACTTACCCTTGGTGTGCCACTAAATTACCCCTGAAAGCCTGACATCGGCTCTCGATCGTGTCTGGAACACAGGCAGCTTTCTCACTGACATGGAAACATGCCTCGTCTGGGAGTCTCAGATATAATTAGTGTTTCTAGGTTGATATTGTAAAAGGAGAATAAATTGGCTCTAACAAATGGCTATGTGAGAGGGCCGGGAGGAAGCTGTGTCCATGCGACCAGAGGGATAGATAGAAAGAAAGCCGGGAGGGCTCCGCAGTGGGAAGCCAGGAATCTGCTGCACACTGGGGAAAGTGCCTTTCTGGACTTTCATTCTACACTTGCACACAGGACAGGATCGAGGTGCACTCTTCTCAGAACCTTCCAGAATGTCTCATGGAAGGACATTTTGTGTCATTAAAAACAAGCTGTATCTGATTTCCCGATATAAAGCCACAAAGTGGGACTTGGAACACCTTTCTAGAATCACGACCTTATTTTTTTTATGAATGAAACATGGGGCAACAGATGCCATGAAGAAGACATGAGTGGATTAATTTTACTTCTAACAGGGGTCATCATTCATATGTCTAAATGGAGACGTCAAATCCATGTGCAAACCAGGGCAGGGTGAGCCTCTTCTGCTGGAAGCCACAAGCCAGTGCTCTGCACAGGACACTTGTTACGGGAGTTACGCCTGACCTACTTTCCCCATACCAGAGGCGACGAGCAGACACATGAACGGTTTAAGGAGCACCGTGCGAAGGCACTTTATGAGCCAGGATGGCTGGTTGCCTGTGTGGTGACCATAGAGGAGGAGATGGATGGAGTTGAAAGGATCCTTCTTCAGACAGCATGTAGCTCAAGCTAGTGTGAGGTAGCAGAATGCACAGGCACAGCTGGGCACTGCAGCTCAGACCCTGTGGACCCCCATCCCCTCATCCCTCAGCTTCCATCTTTTTGGCGGGCATGGTGCTTCGGAACCCTGGCTCCAGGCTTCAGCTGGGTGTTCCTCTGCTGCCTGGAGACCCGCCCTTTGGGGTTAAGCAAGATGAAGCACCCAACACAACACACACTGCAGGCTGAGCTGAACTGATCTTTTGGCCTCTTTCCTCCTCTTGTTTGAAAGAGTGGAATACAGATGTGATGTTTGGAGGTGAAGCAGCCACACTGCCAGGAGAAGATGGAAGCCATACTGCCAAAGGACAATAATGCATAGCTGAATGGTGAGCTTTCTTTCTTGGGCGTTTGGAATCACTCTCCAAGAGAGAAAAGGAGCTGCTCTTCTCTATAATCAGTTTTGTTCATGTGGAAGCATCTTCTAGAAGTCCAGCACCTCACCGGCGGTTCCTCCCAGTTTATGTAGGTGTCTGTGTCCCAGGAGAATTCAATTAAGCACACTTACCAGCAGCAAAGACTCCAATTATCAGTGAGGGCATTTCCCCAGCTACCAAGGTCTTGTCCTTACTCAGAGAGCTGTGACAGTCTGCACTCAGGGCTGATGCTGAGGAAATACTGGGACTCTCGCTAGCTGCCTGGCTTGTGGAACATTGAGGAAATGTTTGGTTTGCAGTTCTGAGGAGCAGGCTTGCGAAGAGCAGAATTCAGTGGCTTCATCTAAGTGTGAAGCACAACACCAACTCACGTTCTTTTCTAGTTAATCCTATACCGGCTAGGCCAGAACTAGTGGTAGAAGCACCCTCATAAAGCAGCGACTGAATTATGCTAACACATCTTTTTCCTCTTCGTGACCAGTGTGAATAGGGTCACTCACAGGTGGAACTATACCCCCAGGAGTTTGTTCCCACAACAGTGCAGGGCTTGGTGTCCCAGTAAAAATTTTGCCAGATCTCCTAGGAACCTGGAAACATCATCCCTCTTCCAACCTCACAGGGATTCCTGCATCACTTGCTGCGTTACTGAGTCAGTCTTAATTATTGCCTTAGCCACATCTCGTGTCTGCAGAAGAGAGCTACAGCAGCGGTATGACGCCACTCCTATTGTGACATCTGCCATTTCAAATGGATTTAGTGCAAACAGTCTCACCACTGTGTGTGTGGGCTAAAGATGCATTTTGAAATGAGCCAGTCACCCTATGAGTTTACAGAAATGATTGCTGTTGTTAAAACACTTAAAGGAGGGGAAAATGTAGGAGGCAAATGTGTCCTGAGAGAAGAGGCATCTTCTTTTGTTCCCCAACTCCCAAACTCATAGAATCCGGTGTTGCTAAGAGCAGACAAAACTGGAGGAATATGTCAGTTTGAAGCCAGCCTGGTCTACAGAGTTAGTTCTAGGGAAGCCAAGGCTAAACAAGGAAACCCTGTTTCAGCCGGGTGTTGGTGGCACACACTTTTAATCCCAGCACCCGGGAGGCAGGGGCAGCCGGATCTCTGTGAGTTCAAGGCCAGCCTGGTCTACAAGAGCTAGTTTCAGGACAGGAACCAAAAAGCTACGGAGAAACCCTGTCTCGAAAAATAAAAAAAAAAAAAATAAAAAAAGAAGAAAAGAAAAGAAACTCTGTTTCAAAAAACCAAACAAACAAAAAATCTGGAGGAAAATCTAGAGGCGTTGATGATGGGAAGGAGGTGACATGTTGAAATTAATGACCCAGACCACAAAGCACCCACACTCGGCATTCTGATGTCGGGTCTTTCATGTGGAACGCTGTCTTGTTTTATTGCTGTGCCCACCATGTAACGACGTGGTAGTAACTGCCGTCCTTGAAGAATGCTATCTTTACTGGGCTGGCATTATGGAAACTTGTCAGCTCCTGACACTGAGTAATGTGCTTCTTATAAAGACAAAGTAGAAGAAAACAAAGCCGGCTTTAAAATAAGAGCCGCATAAAAGTAAAATAATTACTGCTACTTCAATAGAAAGGAAAAGATAGAAATCATTTTAGGCATGAGAACCTCAGGCAAATACCAACAACAGCAAGGAGGGATACCTGATAATGATGTTTAAATGTAATCACATGACCTTGTCAGGTTGTGTGAATAGGACAGGAGCCCACATGGTGAGCAAACTGAATAAAAGCAAGTAAAATAATAAATAATATTCTCTATTATCCCCAAGCAATGCCCTCATTAGTTGCTATGAAATCAGAGGACTGTGTCACTCCCGCTGTGGAAGGAAAGAACTACCAGAACATTTCAGATCAGCCTTGGCCAACAATTTAAAAAACGGCCACAGTAGCAAAAATTTTATTGGATTGCTTTGTCATATTTCCTGCTGCAGACACCTTTTCCCTCTCCCACATGGGGAGGTGACACAGCTAGCTGCCTGTCAAGTACGTAGAGCTACACCGCTATGCTGATAGTTCCTGGGAACTTAGATGAGGCTTTGTACACCTGCTACTTTCTCTAAGCTATCTTATGAGTAGGCTTCAAGTGAGTGAGAGCTGCCCTCCCCTCCCTGCTCAGCGGTGAGATGCCTCCCTCTCCCACATCTCACCCTGTTGAGAAGGATGAGTAGTGTCTAATCTCCTGAGGAACATGCTGAGCCACCTCTTCCCTTAGCTATAATATATTGTTTAATTTTTTAATGGAGGGGTTGATTTTAGGGCTATGCCTGTTAGTTTTACATCACTGCAACCAAACTCCTGGAAAAACCACTTGAAGAAGGAAGGGGTTGTATCGACTCATGGTTTGGAGGGGGTTCTGTTCTTCACTCTGAGGGAGGCATGGTCGCATGCCTGCCTTCACGCTGGCAGGGATGTGAGGTGGAGTCTATTCTCGCAGTAGGAGACCAGAAGACAGAGTGGTAGAAAGCAGGGAGTAGGCTATCGCCTTCCAAGCTCTACCTTGATGATCCGCTCTGTCAGCCCTGCCCCATCTCACAAAGGGGCTCCCAAAATAACACAACAACCCAGAGAAACAGTCACTGAGGATGTGAGCCTGCAGAGGCTCTCCAGGTTCAAACCACAACTTTCTACTTCTGGTCCCCAAACTCCCACGACCATCTCATAATGCAAAATGCACTAAGTCCAATGTCATGAGTGCCCAATGTCTTAAAGGTTCCAACATTGTTTGAAAGTCCAAAGGCTCATCAAACTCAAGGCTCACTCTTAGCTGGGAGCTCCTGTAAAATACAATAGAAACTTGCTTGTAATATATACTTGCATGGCACAAGTATTACTCTCTGTTGGGGCTGCAGACCCCTGGCCCCTTGACTTTTTTTGCCTGCCTCAGACCCCTTGCCTGCTGGAGTGAACTGAGCAAAACAACTTGTTTTTCTGTGCCTGCAGCTGCTCTGAGCACGAGCCCCTCATGAGTTCCTGGTGGCAGGGGAGTGGTTTCTGGTGTGTTTTACTGCTAAAAATCCTAAGAGCTGGGGCATGGCTATCAGTTAAGGATCCCTATATAAGCTTCCCTGGAGCACAATAAAGTTGGTGTTCTTGTTTCGAGGATGACCCAGGTCCCCATGTCTGTGTGTATACGTTTAAATCTTCATTCCTTTTCCTGGCACCACACTACAGGCATAGCACCATAGTATATGTAGCACAGGCGGACAGTACAACTATTCCCCAAATAGAGATATAAAGGCAGATAACAAAGACAGTTTCAACCAAAGCAAGACCAAAACCCACACTGAAAATATTAACTTCTGTATTTAGTTTCCAACATGTAGGGCATGCAGTACCACAATGTTCTTTCTAGTGGGCTTGCCCAGTTCCATGCCTAGGACACCGTAAACCATGGTATACGTACCCTCTCTCTCGGGTTAGCTACATGCACTGCCTGCAGTTTTCTTCAGTAGACACTCTACATGGTTTGTTTGGTTTATTTTTTTACAAACTTTTAGCGATGATAAAGTCACTAACACATCCTTTCCGTGTTGACGTGTGTTATTAACATTCTGGCTCTTGCAGTGCATCTGCGTTCCCTGTGGGCTAAGAGTAGGATGAGAAAAATCGAGAAGATTTTGCTCTCACCTAAATATGAAGAGACACAACACTTCTGCTAGACTGTTCCATAGAAATCGTGTTTATCTGATGTTACTTACTATGTGAACTTGACATCTTTGGCCCTACCTTGCCCTGTCTTGTTGCTTTTGAATGTTTTCCAAGGTTATAAACATTTTTCCATCTGTTTTACCATGTTACTTCTCAATTTCAATACATGTTGTTCCCAAGGAAAAAATGATAAAAAAAAAAAGCACCCGACTTGCATCCAGGGACAACCCTCAGTCTGCTGGCTCTTGATATCTTCTGCACAGGAGGTGACAGATGCAGGATGAGCTTTCTGCTGCCACTGTGGTCATTCTCATACTCAGCAGAGAACTTTGTCACATGTGAACCAGAGAGAAAAGGACTAAATAGTTGTGCTATAAATGGCAGAGCAGTAGACAGGGCATTTCTCTAGAGAGGACACTTATGACTTTACAATGACCATGTCCAGGACGACATCAGTCAGGCAACACCCCAAGGGTGATCTTTGGCTCTCCATAAAGGGTGGAAGAACCCCCAGTTCTGACTCAACAACTCAGGTAACTTCAGAGACTCTTTCATTTTATCCATCTTTGTTTATCCCCCATCTAGTTGATGGCTGCCATATCTCTGGACTTTTATACCAGCCTTCTTTGTTAGTAATGAATTTTTGTTATCAGACTACTTTGCTGTCTTAAATTTTTATATATTCTTTTGCATTTTACCCCAGTCATCTGCCTTGTTCATTGCTATACATGTTGACCAAACAAAAACCTTGACTACAAACCACTGAACTTAATGCTATACAATCCTCAGAATGTCAGGTGTCTTCTTTTTATGAACCTCCTCCTTGAATTCTCCCCTTCGAGCCTAATTCAGCAACCATTGAATTGCAAAATCAGTTCTCATCCCAGATCTGTAGACTACCAATCTAAGGTCATATTTCTAAAAGAATCTAATAATGTTGGCAGTTCTCAGGCTCAAAACTGGAAAATCAGGAACACATGGAAATCTCTAAATCACAGTGACTAAGTAAGGTCATAAACAAGCTTAGAGTTGTCATATATTAAAATCCCTTCTTCATAAATCAAGCATGCTTATCCCTGCAGAGTCACCACTACCATCATCATGTGTGGTCCTAAATTACCCTCAGTCAGGCTCAAACCACGAGATGCTTTCAGGAGTTGACAGTCTGTATCAGGGAGAATGCTTTAGGAGTCACTACACCTTTCACCTAGAGAGATGGCTCAGTGGTTAAGAGCATAGTCTGCTCTCCCAAAGGTCCTGAGTTCAATTTCCAGCAACCACTCTGTATTGAGATCTAGTGCCCTCTTGAGGGAGAGACCTGGTCAATCACTCTCATCAACTTAGATCATAAAATCCAATATGGACAAGTTCAACAGAACCGCCATATACGGGCTGCCCATGCCTGCTTCAGCATTGCAGGGCATAAATTTCGTTTCATTTCATACCTCAATGCAGGAGCTTTGAGGGGTATGGAGCTGCTGGCACTGCCAAGGAGAAAGGGTATAATTATATGATAATCTCAAAAAACAATGTTTTTTTTCCAGACAAGATTTCTCTGTGTAACAGCTTTGGCTGTCCTAGAACTCACTCTGTAGACCAGACAGGCCTTGAACTCACAGAGATCTGCCTACCTCTGCCTTCCAAGTGCTGGGATTAAAAGCATGCACTACCATCACCTGACTCAACAATTTCTAAAAGTTTTTATGAAGTAGTTATATTTCACCAAAGGATGAAGCTGTCCAATTCCCTTTTTAAAGCTCCTTTAGATAAAGCATTAACGTTTAACGTTTACATTGCATTTTTGAGAATTTATTTTCCAATTTTATTAAAGACACTCTGACTTTGATCAGTTGTCTAGGCACTAATTTATAAATTGGGTTGTTATGGTAACAAGATGCAGTCTCCGGCAGGGCAAAGGCGGCATTAGTTTTGTTCCTATTCTCTCTGAAAGTTGCAGGATTTAGCCCTAGAACGTGACCTGAGACGCTATTCTTCTATTAGGACTTGGATATTCCAAGGAGATGAGTAAATTCATTCACCAAAATATGTAATAGAGAGGTTATAGTCTTTCCTATAACCCCCCCCGAGGTTACAGGGAACTGAAGTCACAATCTGTAATGGAATCTGTGTTTAAATGGTGGCACATTCTTATTTCTGAGCAGTGTACAGTATAAGACTTTGGTGGCCAGTTTTCATGGTTGAAATACAGAAATTCATTAAAAAAATGTTACCAGATCTTTTTTCCTTTTTCAGTATTATTACCAGACCATGGTAACTCTCCTACTGTGGCCGTTTTGCATGAACTCTGCCTAGTTCCCTGAGCTGGTGGGTTCCTATGCGGTGTGAAGACTAGGCAAGGAGATCTTGTTTGCTGTGTTGCTTCACTGTGAAATCTTTGCTTTGGAATATGAAGAACACTGCTGACCCAAGGTCTATTTGCTAACTCCTGGCAGCACACAATGATGTGGCACATCTGGATGGGACTTCCTTGCTGTCTGGTGAGTTCCTGGAACCCTTTCCACCTCATCCATGCTCTAAAAGTCACTGTGAGAGTTGGGCAGATCTGGCGCAGCAGAGACTGAGCAAGCTCAAGGTGTTCAGGTGTCAGGAAGGAATGCAGGCTAGCTGATGCTGCTGTCCGCTTCCTGCTGGCTCGTGTTCAGCTTACCTTGTGTTGGGTTTTATGAAGACAATTGCTTAAGATATAAAGCGTATTTTGAGTTTTTTATTTTTACTTTTAATATTTTCTATGGTTCTTTTTTCCTTTCAGAAAAAAATTGAAATTTTAACTATGTATAATAGAAAGGCACAGCTAAATAAAACAAAATGCTTTGCATTTTAATGTTCCAGCAAAAACATCTTGATCATAAAGAAAGAGATCCAATGTACCCTCCCTCCTCGCTCTTCCCTTCTCCCTCCTTCCTCATCCACTCCATCCTCTCATCTCCTCTTCTCTCTCCTCCTCCGTTGCTCTATTTCCTAAGCCCTATATTTTTCAAGCTCATAGAAAGGACACTAAATTGTTTGTTATTGCTATTATTTTTCAGGAGAGTTTCATTTTGATGGGAGCTGTTTCTGTAGACATGCTGCCGACACCTGTTCTGGGATAAATGGCCTTCAGGACAGGACAGCAGGTAAACCTGGAAGCCCCTGCTGTGTTTTGCCAGTGCCATCAGCCACACCAGTTGTCTCAATCACGCGCACCCCCTTCCGCAGCGGCTGGAGCTCATTTCTCTCTGTCAGTTGTTCGGTATTCATCACTCCACCTGTGGCAGTAATAACTCCAGTGCAGTTGGGTTAGCAGCAGCACAATTTAATTTTATGAAAGACAAGACAACACTAACAAATTAAAATTTCGTTCAATTATCTTGGAATGAAAAAAGTGAACTTCTATATGAAGTTAATCTTCTTGAGGCAAAAGTCCATTTTCATCAAGTGTAAATTTACACATTTTATAGCCTTTTAAAAATGCTATTATAGCAAATACACAATTCTTGTGAGTTGCACAGAAGCTAGATACTCAAAACTACTTTCTCAACAAAAGAAAAATATGAGAAACATTTTAAAGAACTTCTATAATTCTATTTTCAACTGGGACAGAAGAAGAAAAAAATAGACCTATACTGCAAAAGAAGGGTTTTTAGAACTTGACCAAGAAATACAAGATATTAATGGACTCGCTTTCTCATTTAAATGTCTAAGGAGGTGGGTGTGAGCTGAGCAGCAAGCAGAGTTGCGGTGAGGTCTCTCTAGTGAGCCTTCAATAGCAACCACATTTTCAAAGAAGCATTAACTGCTTCAGCGGACACTGGTGATCTTGTAACGGCATGAACTAGGATGTAATGACAGAAATCCAAGGATGTGGCAGCAAACCGTTTTTCTCAAAATACTTTGACAGTTTCGGTTTTCTCCCATCTGCACACGTGTAGACACGGCCAGTGGAGGCACCACTTTTTTTCTTTTTTTTTTCTTTTTGCAAACAGATTTGGAATTGATGAAGCCTTTATTGCTAACTTACTGACTCACTGCACAATGTTAATCTAATACATTTTGTCTTTTTTTTCCATGTATGCAATTTTTTGATAGACTTGTAGGGGCAGAAAGGAAATGCTGGTTGATCTCAGGTCTTAGCAATTTCGGGTCCAGCCGATAAATTCATGAGCTTGCTATCACAGTTTAGATGTTTGGCTAATTACAAGTCCTCATCTCGTTTAGGAAACAGGCCGATGCAACCTTAGCTGTTAGCATAATTTCAGCATTCTTCATCCATTTTCACTGTATATTAAGTTTTGGAACCAAATCAACAAGCGCGATGTGGCAGAGTCCATCAAAATCTTCCTTCAGCTGGAAACCATCTCAGATTATGCATGCCCACCGAGCCTGGCTTCCATACAGAAAATTCTAATTGGAATGCAAACCTCAATAGTGGGTAATTCTAATTGAATATATCATGAATTTTCAGTAAAAAAAATTAATGAAACATGTAAGACTGAACAAAGAAGAATCCCTCAGAATGAGATATCCCTAAAGATTGCAATGTAGTAACATTCAATTCATATTATAATGCCTGGGATAGATCCCCAGGAAATGGTGAGTTCGTGGAAGGCCTAATGGAAACACAAGGGGAGCGCGTGTGGACTCTGTTATTCACCTCTCACTGACTCTGTTGTCGGTTGGATAAGCCACACCTGTAGAAAGATGTCTACAATTTTGAAGCATTTTAGGTAATTCATCTAGGTAGCATTACTAACAGAAACAAGCAGTTGCAATCGCTGTTTGATGCTTAGTCTCCATGAACAAATACTGTGCAGAACAATGTAGGTTTCTCTCTGACCTCTAACTTGAAGGTCTGCAAACTCTGATAGTCACAGTAGAGAAGCTGCATGCTGAGGCTCTGGGGGTCATTCGGCGTCACGGATAACACGAGATCCTCACACATGAGCTTAATCCCAGCCGCTTTGACGCTGGCCGGGTAATTGTCCTCAGGGGAGACTTAAGTTCTTGAGCTGTCTCTGAAAGGTTGTGTGTATTAAAGCACAAATTCTAATGTGAGTTGCTATGGTTATGGCCTCTCTTTCATAGTAATAAAAACCCTAACCAAGACAACATTCAAGGAAAATACACAGCTTTCTGGGAAAAATCCAAACTTAGTGAAATCTACCCTGGGTGCACATAGCATGTGAGTCTGTTTTCTAAAAGATCAGCTGGCTGATACCTTTACAAAAGACCGATATGAGGGCAGCACCAGCGATCTGACACTGGATCAATACACAAACATTTCATTTATTATTCTTCACGGGAAAGAGACGTCTCTCTATGAGAACTGTGCTTTTTGTAAAGCATATGTTCAGGTGAATGAGTGGATGGAGACAGGGAGGAGGCGGTCCTTGGAAAGGACTTGATCACCTCCCCTTGTGCCTCGACTGTGATGAAGTCCTCACAGAAGGCCTCTCTTGGACGGTCCCTCTAGAAGGCAAAAGCCCATTAATCTATGAGGCTTCCTTCTCCCTGCTGAAAATAAGGCTAAAAACTTACTGTGTCGTCTTTGTTATTGAGTTTGCTTTAGAAGACATAGGTTATTTTCTCTCTTTGATGCATTTGTAACTCTTTTGAAAAAGTAAAGAAACTTCTCCACAGCTTTGAAGTGTTGAAAAGTCTTTCCGCAGCACTTCAGGGTCATGAAGTTGTCTGTTTGAGATGAAATCATCAAAGAAGCTAGCCCAGCCTCCTGCAATCATCTTCAGGAGAATGGAATCTTGACTTTAGTGGGCACCTTGCTCCCAAACTTTCTTTTGTCATAAAGATATGAGAAGATTATTTTTCATTTGGGTAAAGCCAATTAGCTTACACAGATGGCCAGCCCAATTACTGAGCATGTTTATAGGACATTACACATGATAAATGGTGTTGTCAGATCTTCTTACTTGAGAACTAATTATTGTTTATTTTGGGACCATGTAAGAAATGGGAGTCTGCTTGAATGCATGAAAGTGTGGGATTTCATTCTGTCTTTGCAGTTGTTTTAGCCGATTGCTTGTGATGCTAGTCATTCTGATTTAATGTGTATTCATTAATGTGTATTCTGTGAGGAAGTTTTTCTGGGCTGACAACGAGATACTGCTTTAAGTGATATTTGTTATATTGCTGCAATATTTCCAGACCTCCATCAGATGCCTGGCCACGAGGCAGGGTTTTCCATGGCAAGAGAGCAAGTGATGACAAGAGGGGTGGGGAAGAAAGAACAAGTCTGGCCTTTTGCTGCTTCTTATGAGCAGCACAATAGTTTAAGTACATTAAAGGGAAGCCCTCAAAGACATGATGATGTCTTGACTCCTAGAACCTTATTTGTTAATAGGGTCACTGCATATGGCATTGGCTGGTCCAGATGCCGTACTGGAGCAGGGAAAGCTCACAGTTTCATACCGCTGGTGAAAAAAATTAATTAATTAATTAAAAAAACAATGTTAAATGAATATTCTTCACTATGCTATGTTATCGAAATCTGATTTGCCATGTAATGCAAACACTCCTAGGCCAGCACGCTGTCAAAGGTGTTGTGGAGGAGAGGTCCCTTTCCTTGCCGATGACATTTACTCATGAGTTTTCACGCCGCAGCAAAGAGCCGTGTTTGGAGAGTTCACCAAAGCACAGTATCTGCTGCCTTGTCGTCTTGCACATCACCCATCCAAACATAAAGACAGACAGGAAAAGAGGTCATACGGAGTTTGTATATGTATTCATCTCACCTAGATAGCCACTTTCCTAAATAAAGTCTATTTGGTTGCTGAAATTCGTATAAAATGTGATTGACTTAGTATACGTTTTTAGCAATCGCTCTTGTACGCCATGCTTATGTTTTCTGTCTTTCTGCTGTTCTTTTACACACTGTGGTGGTTAATATTTTATTGGCATGTACTCATTGTACACATTACTAGGTTGTATAAGGAGGTGTTCACACATGTGTATAATGTTCTTTGGCCATGTTTTCCTGTGTCTCTCACCCCCCTTTCGTTAGTCTCTGTGTTGTTCTACAGACATGTTTCCATTTTTGTGTCTCACACACACACGCGATTACATGTGTGACTCTGGTAAGATTTCCATAAATGAGAGGAATCATGTAATATTTCTCTTCCTGAGTTGGACTTAATTTGATTAACGCAGTCATCTCTGGTTGTATCCATTTCCCTGGAAAGGACATAACTTCCAGTTCCTTTATTCATAAATAAAATTCTATTGCGCCTCCACTGCAGTTTCTCTCTCCACTCTTGCTGGTGGACACCTGCGTGGGTTCTAAGCGTCCGGTGCTGTGAGTGATGCCATATTAAACACGGGCACGCAGGCGTCTCTGCTGCACGGCGGATGCTGTGGAAGCCACAGCCACACGTTTATATTTCCATAAACATTATGCAAGGATGTCTAAGTGCGTGTCACCAGCGGGATTTCAATATGTATTTATAGATTCATGAGATGTTTAATTCAGTCAAATGCATCAATCTTGAATATATATTTGCAGAATTTTGACACATGATTGCAATGGGGGAAATGTTAATTATGTGTGATGAGGTACTCCACTCATTCGTTACCAACGAATGACATTAAGTCACAAATAAATATACAAACATAAGGGATACCAGCAGGGGGCGCTCAATCAACACGTAAGGGAAATACTGCTCTAATTCAATGCTTAAAGAGTTATCAAGTGTTAACAGACTTCATCTGTTTCCTCACTCTGATTTAAAAAGTAATAACCTTTATTATAGCTAGATCTACATATGGAAAGATACAGTTATTAATCTGATTTATCTATCAGTATGCTTAGTCTGCACAAGTATTATTAAAAACCAACTTAATGAGGCATGATTCAGGGATCTAAAAATAGTCAATAGTTTTGTGTGTATATGTGTGTGTTCGTGGGGGGGGGGGCGTGAGTGACGTATATGTCCTCCCACGCATGCATGTGCAAAGGCCAGAAGCTGACTTCTAGTGTCTGTCCCTATTGTTCTCCACCTTATTTCCTAAGATAGGCTCTCTCAAAATCACTGTTTGGGGTGAGCTGGCTGGCCAGTGAGGCCCAGGATCCAACTGTCTCCTTTTCCCGGTCCTGTGGTTACAGCCATACACAACTAGGCCCAGATTTTACACGGATGCTGAGATTCAAACTCAGGTCCTCATGTTTACTCAGTAATGCCTTATCTTCTGAGCTGTCTCCCTAGCCCACAGCCGTTTGGACTAAACTTGATCGTTTAAGTCATAATTGCAATATTAGCCCTGTAGAGACGATATATAAACTATTCCAAAATATTATCAACTATCAAATAACCCAGTTATGGCACTAAAAACCATGGGTTAACTCCTTGGTTGCTTCTACCGTTGAAGGGTTGGACTACATTCCTGAGGGCTCTCTGGGTGTGGTGGACACTTCAGGAGGTAAGGACCAGATAGTAAACTCAGGCACCATGCCATGTCCTTGAAGGGGATATTGACCGACCATTCTCTCTGTCCGTCCACTTCCCAGCCTCCAGTCATTCTCTCTAATCACAGGACCAGTGTGACAGGATGAGATGACCATGGACTGAATTTCTGAAAACATGACCCAAAATAATCTTTTCTTCCCTCTAAACTAATTACCCAGATAATCTGCCATGGTAATAAAAACCCAGTATTATAACGAAAATTTGAAGTTATAATTAATTTTGAAAGTGTACCTAATTAAAGTAATTCTATAAAAATATTCAATACTATTTCTCTTTAACAAATAGCTCCCCAGAAGTTTCTCACACTACTTGAAGGTCACTGTTGCTGGTTCTGTCTGTTGCAGGCAGAGATTAGCAGTCCGTCATTTTTCATGAGCGTGAGCTAAGAAATATGAAAATGGATAAAACTTAAGCCTAGTGTGACTGCCACGTATTGTCAACTCCTAGAGAGAGCAAGGTCATTTTACTTCTTGAGAAGATGTTTTTCTTGGCTTTGGGTCTAATAGAAGGAGTTCATTATGAGTGAGGCAAGGTGTTGAAGTGACGCCGAAGCTGGAGAAATTAGTCCTCAGTCAATAGATTGGCAGGTCTGTTGTCTCTTTGGCTAGGTTTCTTTCGAGACATTCCTGAGGCTGCCTTAGATGGGATTGTTTCCCTGATCTCCTGGTGGCTGTGCCTTCCCAGCTTTGGCCACTGTCCCCTGTATGTTCCTGAGTGTGTCACGTCTGTGTGTGTGCATCATCTTGGTGATGAAGACTTCTAAGAAGGGCAAGCACACCTTGGTCCTGTGACCTAGTCATTGCGCTCCTCCCACCTCGAGACAGTCTCCCACCACACTCTCCAGCCACTTCTTTCATTCACAGCTCCTTCCTTTTCTACCGCCACCACCAGAATCCAATGAACTCACCCCACACAGTGAAGTTTAACCTCTCTTTGCTCTTCAGCCAGTGTTGCGAATTAGGTAGGTACGATAAATAACCAGGCCAGCTCAAGAGTAACAATTATACATTAATGGTTATGAGGGGAAACTCACACCACAGGATTGGGAGGTCCAACTTCCTCTCCGGCAGGTCTGACCGCACAAAGAGAGCACGCGCACCTGGATTCTCCCAGTGTTTCTATCTGGGCCCCAGGTAGCCACACCCTAATTAGATGTGATTGGTTGGTTAATAGAGTTTTCCCATCAAGTCAGTGTTTCTGGTTTCTTCTTTTCAGGCACTTAGTACACCACAAAACCTCTGTGACCGGTTAATGCAAGCACAATAAAATTTGCCTTTCGAGACATCTGTGACTCTGAACTGCTGAAGAGCAGGATTTTGCAACTTGGTCTCAGGGTTTGGGGATGCCAGCCAGCCTGTGACATAGACAAAAGTGGACTGAATGACCATGGACAGATGTACCCAGAGGCAGTAATGGATGATGGGGCATCCAGAGGCTGCCGGAAAAGGTACATGGAATACACAGGTTTGTGTGTCTGCTGAAGGTGGTCATCCGGGAGACAGAGAGCCATGGCAATGCCTTCTAAAGGAAGCAAACAGCCTGACACATAAACCTGTCTTCCTAGCCTGCTTAACTGTGCAGGTTCCAGCTTTAGAACCTGGGGCAGATAAGAAACTTCTTAGTGAGTCTTGTATTCTAATATAACATTGTATTGTATTTTTCCTCGATGAAATGGTTTTTGGATGTTTTCAAAAGTTTTGCAAACTCTGCATTCATCTTTTAGTGAAAGTTCCTTCAAGCAGCTCTCCCTGGAAACTCTCTTTCCTGAATCATTTAGCGAAAGGGAAGCACATAAAACTTACAGTGTTTGATTTATGGCACTCCCTGGTTCTAAATTCGCATTCCCAATGGAGAATTGTCCGACGCTTAAGTATTATGCTCACTTTTTCTCCCTGATGCCACGCAGGAAAAATTGCTGTGTTGCTATCATTTGGTACATGTTATGAAGACTCTACAGAGTTATTGGGCTCTGAAGCTTTTCTTTTTGAAGATATAATAGTTTATTAAATACTACAAATGCTTTTCACCTTCCCCAAGATTCTTTTAGTGCCAGTAAGAGCCAACAACACACACACAGGACGGCTCACCTTTTCTGTCCTCTAAACCACAGCTCAAATGCCCTGGACCCAGCTTCTAGAGGACCAGAATGAAAACATGTCAGTGATCTTATCCAGCATTCAACTTTTCATACCTCCCAGGTTATACACACTGCTGCCATAGTGCATGACTCTCATGGGGCAACTAACAGCTTCTGATTGGTGTTTGAGGGAATGTCATGCCTGCCACTGCACTGCTGGTCTGAAGTTCGTGGCTGTGAAGCTCCTAGGTCCTAGGTTAGTACTTGCTAGTTTTATTGTGCGCAAGGGTCGTGCTCTCCAGCTGTCTTTTAAATACTTATGTTTACACCCATAGACCTGGACTGCACTCAGCCTTGGTGGGAGAACTGGCTTTGTTCAGTAGGCAGCAATGGAGAGAGGTAGGTGCTGAGTCATGTGGTAACTGTGTATCTACCTCACTCTCGGTTACAGAGGCAGAGGAACAAATGGTAAGTGTGTATCTACCTCCCTTTCGGTTACAGAGGCAGAGGAACAAATGGTAACTGTGTATCTAACTCCCTCTCAGTTACAGAGGCAGAGGAACAAATGGTAACTGTGTCTCTATCTCACTCTCGGTTACAGAGGCAGATGTGAGGACGCTCCACAAAGAAGAGCTAATACTGCTTTCTCTTCCACACACAGGAACTGTAAATGTGCATGTCAGCTTATGGAGGTTCTAGCTCAATAGAAACATAGCAACCATAAATGTGTGAGTTTATGGGTTCTAGCTCAATAGAAACAATGGAGCATCATAGATATTGTTGGACGTTATCACAGTGGTTTCTCTGGGGAACTCTCCACCATGGCATGTTCTTGCCAAGTTCCCTCTAAGAAATATAAATGCATCGAATTATCCCGGATTTGGAAATGTCTTCACCACTGGAGACTAGGCCATTCTGAGGGCCAAAGCTAGTGGGGGCTGTACAAACACCAGGAGAACCCATGTCCTGCTTCTTCAAGTTGAGTTCAGCTTCCTTCTGTCTATGGGGTGAACGTTTGTGCGAGAATAAGCATCTGAGAATCATCTGAGATGAACCAACCTCTCCTCTCCTCTTCCACCTCTCCCCTCCTCTCCTCTCCTTCCCTCTCCTCTCCCCTCCCCTCTTCTCCTCCCCTCTCCTTTTCTCTCTTCCTCTCATAAAATCATTTTTCTAACAAACATGCTCTTTCCCATAATGTATCTGATTTTAATCGCATGCGCTCCCAATCATGTGTAGACATAAGATAGTAAACAGAATTCTACCTATATATTTATCGGAGGACAGTTTGCCTTACTGAAAATGCATTTCAAACCAGTTCAGACTGGATCAGCCTTTCTGCTCTTCACACTCAGATATATTGGGAATATGCTTGGATAGGAAATATCCAAATGTGAGTGTTACTAGGGACAGGGAATTGTATACTATTGTTCAGAGACTGGTGTATTTTTAGCCTGATTCGTGGCCTAGTCTGAGGTTGGGAGGTGCATTGTTTGCAGCGGGGTATACATGCAGGGGAGGGCACTGGGCTGCCAAGGGCATCACTAGAGGGGGGTATGCATAACCACATGGGGTCCTGTGTGAAACTGCCTGTGTCACTATTGCAGGAGATTAGGAACCTTCCACTATGACTGGGGAATTCCCTCAGACACGTTAAAGTCATACATTCTAAAAGCAGTCAGCTTTTATTTCATAAAAGCCAGATCACTTTACTACACTTCCCAGCATGCATTGTACAGGGGCTTTTGTATATTACCCTACATTCATTGCACCCCAACAGTCTTCAAAAAAGAGGTCAACCCTCAAGGGCTGACTGCAGTGTGGTTTTCAGAGTCAGGAATCCAAATGCGATGGATCTTGAGAAACTTGAGCGTCCGCGGTCATTACTACAGGTGGGGATAATTAGCTCGCTTTGCGATTTGTTCAGAGGGCTTTTGCCCTGCACAGTGCTCGCATGGCATTTAGATCAGCATTTCTCTTTAAGATTCAGTATAAAAATTTTATATTTATCTCGAGTGCCCAGGATTGTTTGAAATACACCCTTTTAAATATGATTGTTTATGTTCACTTTTAACTAGAAATGTTACCTCTTTAAGAAGTCATGCAAATGGTTAGTTCAAAAAAATAAATGTCACCGCCACTGGTCAGGATCACACTGGACTCCTGAAAACTGTAAGGAGTAGACATTCCAAGCTCAATGGTGACCATGTAAGGTAACACTTTGCTCATTCGCTAGATTCAGTTGCTCAGATGTCAGGCTGTCCACAACAAAAGCACATAAGATTATCAGTTATAACAGGATTTAAAGTACTGGGAAACATTAAGAATGAATAAATTTGGTTTGTTTGTTTGTTTTTTTTGTTTTTTTTTTTGGTTTTTTTTTTTTTTTTTTGGTTTTTCGAGACAGGGTTTCTCTGTAACTTTGGAGCCTGTCCTGGAACTCCCTTTGTAGACCAGGCTGGCCTCAAACTCACAGAGATCCGCCTGCCTCTGCCTCCCGAGTGCTGGGATTAAAGGCGTGCACCACCACTGCCCGGCAATGAATAAATTTGGACTACACCAGATTTTTTTGAAAAATCAAGAGTAAAGGCTGATGTTGCTCTCACCACAAGAATGTCCATTTGCAGTCTTCCTTCCCTATTTTATTGTAATTTCCTATTTGTAGAATCAACATCTGGGTTTGGCTTAGGTGAAAAAATAGTTTATGAAACAAATAAATGATCTCACACCTTTTAAAAAAAATCCAACATTGACTATATATAATATCTTCAAACAGACTACCTTTTCTAAAGCCTGAAAGCCACGCTTCTGATAAAATAGTCTCAGTGGTTGCCAGTCCTCTGATTGTTCCAGCCGAATGTCCTGGCACTTGTTCCCTAGCCGTCCCTTCTCAGGTCAGAGGTGGGGTGTTGAGGAACCTACAGATGGCAGGAGGGTGGACGTGCCTTGCATGGTGTGTGGCTGCTCCTGCAATGCTCCCGGTCCCTTTCCTCTTCAGCTTGACTGTAGCCTCCCCACACCCCAGGTCCTGCTGCTGCACTGGGTCCTCTAGTCCCCCATGCCTCCATCTCTTGGGGCTGTGGCTGGCTTTGGCCTGTCAGTGCGTTTCAGCCCTTCGGCCTGTTGAACTTCCTCTCTAAGAGAGGTTGGGACTGAGCTAAGGTTCAGAGTAACACCCAAGAGAGGTGGTAGCCCTCACAAACAAATATGGAGTCAAGGACAGGGTGCTGCTGGGAAGGAAACGGCTGTAGGTGCCTTGTGTGGGCAGTACTGACATCTGCTCCATGCTGAGACCACAGGGCATCTGCACAAACCAGGCCAGCAACAAGGGCCTCCCAACGGCCCCACCCAACAGCTCCTGTCAGCCTTGCTTATAGACTCTGCAGGCACACTCGGAGAAAGGAGGGAGGCTGGATGGCGGCAGGAGCTTTCCTCACCCCTACAGGCCCAGAGGTTTACAAGTTTCTAAGTTTTTGATAATGTGAAGCTCCAGGTAGAGGATGCTGGTGAGCAGACTGCAGCTGTTATTCCTGCTGTATGTGTGTAATATTTAAGGTTGGGAAAATAATCTCAGAAGCAAAGATACTAACTCTTACTAGAAAAAAGACAAATAAAAAGCAAAACAGACAAAAAAAAAGTCTCAGTGGTTAAAACATATGCACATAAGTGTAAGCTTGTTCTTTTATTCCCGGCTTCACTTGCCACCCTTTCCAGATTAGCTTGGGTAAATTAATTACACCCACTCCCTGCTGGGCTGTGTCCTTCCCTCGTTACACTGCTTCCATCCCCTCTCTTCTCACGCTGACAGACCAAAGACCTAAAATAGATACTAATTCTTTTCCACCGTTACCCCTCACTGTTCAAAGCCTTGCATGGCTGTTTTGACTGTGAGACCTCATTAACACCAAGCTCATTAAAACCATAGAGGATGAATGAATTCACAGGAACCAAACTTCGGTTGAGTTCAAGGTGGGTGGATCCAGCTGGACCTCTCGGTGGCTCCTAGGGACTGTGCTAAGGACATGGAAATTCCGGAAAGGAAAATTATAGGATCTCCTGAAAGAGTGAACTATTCTGCCTTTTGTTTGTTTTTGTTTTTGTTTTTTGTTTTTGTTTTTTGTTAGTATGGCTTAAGGTAGGTCTGCCTTCACAGAAGTGGTCGCTTGACCAGATGATTGACTTAGATCCACTGGAGTGTTTGATCTCCATCCAGGACAGAGGCTCTAATCTCTTGACCACAAGCAGGATTTCCTCAATGGATCTTGGTTGCAACTGTAACGACTGCTTCCCAACACAATGACTCAGCGCCTCGTTCGCTAGGCATTACAAGATTCTTTTAGAAATCGCCTCTAGCCGGGCGGTGGTGGCGCACGCCTTTAATCCCAGCACTCAGGAGGCAGAGGCTGGTGGATCTCTGGGAGTTCGAGGCCAGTCTGGTCTACAAGAGCTAGTTCCGGGACAGGCACCAAAGCTACAGAGAAACCCTGTCTCAAAAAAAAACAAAAACAAAAAAGAAATCGCCTCTGCTTCGTGTGGTCTGGGACAGACTGAGCCCATGCATTCTTCCTGTACCATCTTTCTTGCAGGGCATTTTGAAGGGAGGGGGAGGGACTCATTAGCTTCCCAGCACAGTGGAAGCAGCATTGCTAGTGTCTGGAAGCCTAAAGTCTATGAAGCATTTCTTTGTTTGCTTGTTTTTCAAGACAGGGTTTCTCTGTGTAGCTCTGGCTAGTCCTGGAACTAGCTTTGTAGACCAGGTTTGCTTTGAACTCACAGAGATCTAGCTGCCTCTGTCTTCTAAGTGCTTGGATTAAAGGCCTATGCCATCACTACCAGGCAGAAGCGTTTCTTTTGTATAAGCATTAATTTAGTCAGGTGCCTCTTGGCTCGCTGGCATGTTTCAGAACCGTGCCCCACACCCCATCTCCTCCAAAACCATCACTGTCCTGCCCACAACACTGCGTCCTCTCATTCCAGCTCCACCATGGGGAGCCCCACCTGACCCACGCATCCTCTGTCTACTGGTGAAAGACAGAGTCTGAGATGTAATTCCTTTTAGGGATCCTTCTCCACCTTTCTTTCAAGGTCCTGCTAGGGCATCCTAAGTATCCCACACTTTCTTCTCCTCCTCTCTGCTTGGGCTTCGTTCTCTGCTCCTGAGGCACATCCCCCCACAGCCTGCCACACCTTCCCTGGTTCCCACAGGCCTCTGGTATTATGCCTGCCTTTGTTCTGCACACTCCACACATGACCAACTTCCCACTGGGGAAATAGGATCGACTACTTCAATAAGACTGAACTTTATTCCAACGAGCTCTGTGCTCAGGTCCTGAAGGGTGTGAAGAAGCCACTCCCACAATGGAAAACACTTATGCCTCGGATAGAAAATATTCTGAGCTGTGCTGTGTCTGTTTCACAAGGAAAGATGAGCGTGTTTCCATGAGAAACATCAGGAAGGCTGATTTAAACACGAAGAACTTGATGGAAGGCTAGTGGCCTCATCTTAACCAATTATGTCTGCAATGGTCCTATTTTCAAATAAGGAAATAGGCACCTGCTGAAACACTGGGTTCACATTTATGAAAGATTCAATTAACCCATCACGTTTGCTGTCCCGCCATGCTGCCACATGGAGAAAGCTCTCCAGGTGTTTCCCACGGACAACATGATCACAGCTGCTACCAGACCTCAAGATGGCACTGTGGAGCAGCTGAAGACGGTCCTAAACCAGACACAGTGAAGATCCTCTCTAGTATACATCAAATTGCAGAAAAATTTAAATAATTCAACTTGAATTAGGTGGACTTACAATACCAAAGTTTTAAATTTTACTTGTTTGAGGCTTCTGGTTTATTGCAAGCTCCCAAAGTTAAGAGGACATGGTTCACATACCCACAGATATGTAGGGAAACTTACTTTCCATGCTTTTGCAAAGACCCTCCCTGATGCCCCCAGCTTCACAATTACTGCAAGCGATTAATTCCTATTATTTCTCAGTGGTAAATAGGGGCCCCTCCTTAGCGGAAAACAGCCATCTGCCAATGGTGGTGGCACATCTTCACCACCTTCAGCACTCCAGAGGCAAAGGCAGGGAAATGTCTGTTCAAGGTCAACCTAGAGTACCAAGCAAGTCCCAAGACAGCCAGGGATACACAGGGAAACCCTATGTCGAAAAACAAAAAAGAAAGAAAAAAGAGAAAGTAATAAACAAACAAAATAGCAATGTAATCATAACTCTCCCCAACTCCACATACCTTTAGCTCCCTAACTGTCTCATACTATATGAGTGAACAACTATCTTAAACACTTATTCATGCTTCATATGCAGTTCAAGAGGGTCATTACGAGGGTCATTCCGTCGTGGTGTAAAGTCACAGCAGCAGGCGGGGAAGGCATGGTGGCAGGAGCAGGAGACTGGCTGGTCACCTCACACTCCATAAACAGAGTGTAAACAGAAAGGAACCAGACTATAAATGTGCATTCACTGCGACCCTCAGTCACCCCCTTTCACCAGTAAGGCTCTCTTTCTTAAAGGTTTCCCCGGCCTTCCCATTATAATTCAGCCAGCTGGGGACAAAGACTCAAAGAACCAAGCCTAGGGGTGACAATGCAGCCCTAAGGCACAATAAAGTATTGGAACTTGGGTAGTGTGAGTGAGGCCAGCCGAAAGCAATGGAAGAAAACAAAAGTGGCCTTTGATACCTATGTCCCTGCCCCAGCTCGCTCGCTCCTCCAGCACCCTCTCCTCTCCCCACTTTCTCCTTCTTCCTTTCTCTTCCTTCACTCTTCTCTCACATTCCATTTTGCTCTTTCAAACAGCAAAAGAAATTCCCTAAAGTTGAGTGGTAAGTAGCATGTTATAGGGAAATAATATGTGTACAGATGATCAGTAAAAGCAGAACAGGCACAGATAGGTTGAAAATATGCTTGATATGCAGAACAAGTTGTAATTAGTTCAATCCAGTTTTTTTTAAAAAATGTAGGCGTCAAGCCCTTAGAAAATACAAAGTTTATTTATGCTATTTATTATCAAAACAAAATATTGCTGGTGTCTTGCTGACTGCAAGTTACCATGCTGAGAAAAAATAAATACAGCAGTGGCATATGGCTAATAGTCTCTACACTTTGACCAATTTGCCTCTGTGTATTATTCTCCATCTACTACACAATTAAGATTTTCTGGTGGGTGTAGAGAGGTGCCTTACCCTGTGGGTATAAAGATGAGAACTTGGGTTCATTTAGTTACTGTCCACTTATTATAATAACAGCATTAAATTCTTCCTAGGGCTTATAACCTGGCCAGGCCCAAAAAAAAAATACATCACCAAATTAACATCACATGAGTTACCATTTATGGAATGAGCTTTGTATCCAGTCAGAAAACGATTGGCTGCTCCACACCTTTCCTGCATCGTTGCTCTGTGGGCACTGCTGCTTTTGTCTGAGGCACAGCAGCAGCTGCACCTGATACTAAAGCTGCCTCAGCTGACGACTGCACCTCTGCAGCACCGCTGCTGCCTTGCGTCTGAGGTTTTAGACTGGAGGAGCCTTCATGCTCTCTCAGCTCTGTCTCTGTCCTTCATTTACCAGTAAGGATTCCAGAGCCAGACGCTGGGTGGACACCTGCTAGCTCAGAGAGGCGGAGCTTCTTACACACCCAGGGGATGTTACAGGAGCTCAGATGACTCCACTGGGAAAAACAACAGTAACTATGCCACAGCCCAGATCTCAGATTCCGGGTGACCAATGGACAAAGCTAGGACATGGGAAAGGTTTCATGGAGCATTTATGGTTACAGAAGATGGAGACTTATTAATAAAGGCAAGCTTTAAACACATTGCTTGAACAAACTGTTGCGAGTTACAGCAAAGAGAACTCTGCTGTTCTCTGATGATACTCTTAGTACCTGAGCTGTTCTATGTTAGTGTTCATGCTGACATTGCAAAGTGATTAACTTGACATTCTCCACCATGGATTCATTAGGGTTGGATAAGATCTAAATTGTTAGCAAAGATTTTTACCATACTTCACACACGCATGGACTTTGTAGTCAGAATGAATCATTTGATGTGATTTAAGGGCTGATGAAGTAAACTTTTAAGGCATTTGTAGGATTTCTCTTCCGTATGAACTATATCATGTGTTGAGTAAGGCTATAAAGATTCGTGAAGTCTTTGCCACATTCCCCACACTTTTAGGGATTGTCTTCAAATTGAATTTTCTTTTTTTCCCCCTTTTTAAAAAAAGATTTATTTATTATTTATACAGTATTCTGTCTGTCTGTATGCTTGCAGGCCAGAAGATGGCACCAGATCTCACTAGAAATGGCTGTGAGCCACCATGTGGTTGCTGGGAATTGAACTCAGGACCTCTGGAAGAGCAGTCAGTGCCCTTAACCTCTGAGCCATCTCTCCAGCCCCCTTGAATTTTCTTTTTTCTTTTATGTTGTCTAAGGGATGAAGAACAGGAAAAACATCTGTTGCATGCTTCACACTTGTAGGGTTTCTCTCCAGTGTGAACTCTCTTGTGTTTTCTAAGGGATGACTGATAATGAAAGGCTTTGCCACAGTCCTTGCACTTGTAGGGTTTCTCTCCAGTGTGAGTTGTTTGATGCTCTAGAAGACTCCTAGAATAGGAAAACTGTTTGCCACATTCTACACACTTATAGGGACTGTCTTCAGAATGGATTGTTTGATGCTCTCTAAGGGATAACGAGGAGTAAAAACATCTGCCACAGTCCCCACACCTGTAGGGATTGTCTTCACAGTGAATTGTTTGATGTCGCTGAAGAGATAAAGGTAAGTAAAAACATTTGCCACACTCTTCACACTTGTATGATTTCTCTCCAGTATGAATTGTCTGATGTTCTTTAAGTCTTTTAAAACTGGAAAGAGTTTTGCCACACTCTGCACACTTGTAGGGATAGTCTTCAGAATGGATTGGTTGATGCCGTCTAAGCGATGAAGATGAGCAAAAACATTTGCCACACTCCTTACACTTGTATGGTTTCTTTTCAGTGTGGACTCTCTGATGTTTCTGAAGGTGTGCAAAGGAGGAGAACCCTTTGCCACATTCTACACACTTGTAGGGATAGTCTTTGGAGTGAATTACTTGATGTTGTCTAAGGTATGAAACTGAAGAAAATCTTTTGCCACACTCTTCACACTTGTATGGTTTCTCACCAAAATGATATCTTTGATGTTTATTTAGGTTTGAAGGATCATAAAAAGCTCTGCCACATTCTTCACACTTGTAGGGTTTCTCTCCAGAATGAATTTTTTGATGTTGCTTTAGCATTGAAGAATAGTAAAATGATCTGCCACAATCTCCACACTTGTACGTTTTTTCATCAGTATGATTTTTCTGGTGTATAAACAGTGATTGGCGAGTATTGAAGGCCTTGTGACATTCTTTACACATGTAGGGTTTTTCTCCAGTGTGAAGTCTCTGGTGTATAGAAAGTGCTTTAGAAGAACTAAGGCCCTTACCACATTCTTCACACTTGAAGGGTTTCTCCCTTGTACGAATTCTTTGGTGTTGAATGTGTTGTGAGTTACAGTCAATGGCTTTGTTGTAAACATTATAATCACTGGGTGTTTTTCCTGTTGAACAGAAGTTGAGATATGAATAAAGGCCAGGAAATATTCTTACAATGCTCACTTACAATGCTTACCTTTTAAAAATAAAGTATTTGCTCATGCATACTGAAGCATCAATAAGAAAACACAGTACATTTCAAAACCTATAGGCACTAAGAATAAATGATAAAATAATGTAGGGAGAAATAATTTCTACTTCAACTAGAATAAGGGCACAACCAAATAGAATATAGACATAATGGCATATAATTCAAAATTTAATAGCTAAGTAACATGTGAGGGCATTTTACTAACAGAAATAAACCCATTAAACAATAGAGATATTATAGGTCTAGACACCCATGAAAGTATAAAGTAACCAAGCCTGGAAAGAGAAGGTTAATTGTGATTGTATGGATTTGAGCTATTGTCTAAATGTGAAATTTTTATCCTGCACATATAATTATATTTTCAAAGATATGAATGATAAGCTGCACAAGTAGATGTTCCCCAAAATATTAAATTCATAGGTCAAAAATTCAGGACAGTATTTTATGTTTTGTTTGGATAGCAAGAAAATATATATCTGAACCATATCACATCATGATAAGAAAAAACCTTCAGGTTCGCCTATGCATTACATAAAGTATGCTGAGACAACATATTTGTCAGTGAATAAATGACAAGACTACTATTTCCTTTTTTGTTTTTGCTGTTCAAGACAAGGTTTCTCTGTGTAGAACTTACTGTCCTGGAGCTCACTATTTAGAGCAGGCTGGTCACAAACTTAGAAATCCACTTACCTCTGCCTACCAAGGGCTGGGATTCGTGAAGTAGGGCCCTATACCCAGGCAATAAGATTATGTATTTTTAGGACTTATTAATTTATAAGACTAAGTAGCTATTAAACACAAAATAGAGAGACAATGAACCAAGCATGAAAACAAGAAACCTATGTTTACCCATGAAGTAGAAATTCACAGAACAGAGCTCATAGATATTTCTTTCTTTTTTATTTATTTATTTTTTATTTTTTTGTTGCTGTTGAAAAAAATTTCCACCTCCTCCCTGCCTCCCATTTCCCTCCCCCTCCTCTCCCCTCCCCCCACTCCTTTCCTCCTCCCTTCACTCCTGTCCCCCTCTCCCCACTCCATTCCCCCTCCCTCTCGAGTCTGAAGAGCAGTCCGGATTCCCTGCCCTGTGGGAAGTCTCATAGATATTTCATAATCCTACATTGTCTGTATATACTTCATCAATGTGCTGTGCTGAGCCACCAAAATATATGGGGAATGTATAAGGAATAATTATAGGCTATATATACCTTTGAAATGATAATAGAGAATATAAAATTGCAAAGCAAAGAAAAAATTTTGAAGCCACAAAACTTTGAAAGCTTAGTGGTGATCTATTAAACATATTCTTCTAGCTATGGATGGGTTTAATCTTTGAATACATATTCACAAAGGGCATGCATTTTACATCCTCATTACTGAGCGTGTGATGAAGAAAAACTCTGGAAGATGTCTTCATCGAGAACCAAGAGCTCTGATGGGGTCACTTTCCTCGATATGTAAGCGATACGAGAGGAAGTCATGTGTGAGCTTCCTTTCTTACCGCGGATTCAACCTAGGTGTTTAGAAATGTGTGCAACATTTCCGATGCATAGAACACAGTACAGAGTCTGTTGTTACCGAACTGCCCAAAATGACTCTACTTTGTGTGAGTTTTACACAACCGTCCTCTAACTACACAATCCTGCTGAGAAAATGTTCTCAGGCAGCCTCCCTGGCAGCTGTGGAAGATCCACTGTTTTACATCACAGAACAAATTGTTTGAATCAATGAAATTAAAAGGTTTGGATTTTAAGCCCCAGCCCGTGTCTGGTATGATGTAAATGTGCATTTGGCTTTATAAACCCAATTAAACTAGTGTTAAAGAGTGCTGGGATGACCAATGTATTGCCTTCCTGACACAAATCCAACCTGTCCTTCTGGTCCTCCGATGGGGCAGGTGTGGGTATTTTTGGCTGGTCCAGATTCTGGTAAAAATCCCAACAGGGATTCCTTCTCTGGTCTCCTTCTAAGAGGAAAGATGTAGACGGAAAAGGTAATGGATGAAATTTTCAGTCAAGTCCACATCTTACGTCATTTCTGTGGATGCTGAGGGTTAGCGGAGTCCCCTCCATCTATGCTCTCTCAGCTTCTGATCAGTGCCTTACTTTTGTTGCTTTCCCTGACCCTCCTAATGGAACAGAGAGTCAGCTGCTCTCTGAGCTCATACTGGATTCAAGACTAATGGGTTGTGGGTTCCGCTGTCCTCCTGCCTGTCCGCATGAGTGGTGGCAAAAATCCATTCTGAGGTTGTATCCATGGGATTGGGAAACTCCACGTCTATATTCCCTTCAACCTTCATATCCCTGGCACTGAGCTCTCCATGATGATACTCTCTATGATGAAACAAGTTACTGAATGGAGAAGGTCTGCAGAACTGACCAAAATTTAAACATAAACACGATCCATGGAACTGGGGGATGTCAGGCTCCTAATCCCTTTATAGAGTATGTTTAAATTTCATTTCAGTATGAAAGATTTTTCAATTCATCAGTCATAATTTTAGAGTGTGAAATTATTAACAGACAAAAATCACTTTCATTTATTAAGTCCTAATCTGATGAGAGTCACTAATTTATTGTAAGCTGTTACAACAAAGGTAATTAAGACATAACAGTTAGTGATGAGTCACCTATGAATGATGAAATAAACTTAGTGTGTCCAAAGTTGTGTTTATATTCATGCTAAATACAGATCTATACATTCGTGCTATATACAAATATAATTCATGGACAGACACAATACTAGAGGTAGAGAAAAATTTCTACCTTCCATTATCCAGTCCTCTGTACCTTAAAGCAGGAAACTGAATGAATGTAAGTTCCACTTTCTTTTCTTTAGTATGGAATAATATTAAAATTAGAGATACTTAAAGTAAGTGGTTCTTGGGCCAGGAGTGGTGATACACACCTTTAATCCCAGCACTCTGCAGCAGAGGCAGAACAATCTTTTTGAGTTCACTGCCAACCTGGTCCACACAGTCAGCTCCAGGACTGCCAGGGCTACAGAGAAACTGTCTTAAAAAACAAACAAAAAAAAATAAGAACCACAAAAGAAAAGAAAAACATAGAAAGCCGGTTATTGAAATTGAATGCTTGGGTTAAAAGGATTAAATCTACACTACACTTGCATGGATCAAATGCATCACTTACCCTCAGATGGGACAGAGATCTATGAGACTAAATGGCATTCTAGTCTCAACGCAGGAGAAGGATGCATGGGGAATAGGACTCCTCAGTGCCTGCAGCTCCTGTCTCCCTGTGGCCTGTAAGCCAGACCAGAAAATCCTATTCTGTATCTGAGGGAAAGATGAATCACTCCTCATGCCCACAGCACAGGAGGTAGATTCTCTCATGCTGAGGAGGATCTCAGATTCTGCACCACACTCCAAATGTGTCAGGCAATGGAGACCTCATTGCAATTTCTCTGTAGTCCATGTCTCGTGAACTGATAGCAAAAGATACCGAGGAGAACCTTATACCTATGCCTGCTACCCAGCTGTTACAGGAACTACATGCTAGCTCAACTGGCCTTGCCCTGTCCCCTGGTTTTGAATTTTCCTTCTCTTAACAAAGCTAATTTCAGAGCTGAGATGTAGTGCCTGATTGTGTAGGGAGTCCTCAGCAAAGCGGTAGACAATACACGACAAGGCTCTGCCACAGGACCAGTGAGCACAGCAGGCTGAACTCTGGGCACTCATGTGAACTAAGCTGCATGTGCCATGTGGCAGAGGGCATAAGAAATATGGGTTCCTAAGAAGGACATGCATGGAGGGCCCCAGGAAGGGGAAATAGTTAAGATCTCCCATGTAAACTGGGAGGGGAGAAGGGAAGAAATGTGGGAATGGGAACATGAGAGATCAAGATGACTGAGTTGGGGGAGAGAAGGCGAGCAACGAAACAGGTGTCTTGATGGGGGAGCCATTCTAGGATTACGGAAAAACCTGGTGCTAGGGAAATTCCTAAGAATCCACAAGGATGACCCCAGCTAAGATTCAGAGCAATAGTCGGGAGGGTGCCTGAACTAGCCTTCCCCTATAATCAGATTAGAGACTATCTTAATCATCGTAGAACCTACATCCAGTAACTGATGGAGGCAGATGCAGAGATCCACAGCCGAGCACTGAGCTGAGCTCTGGTAGTGCAGTTGGAGGGAGGAAGGATCATATGAACAAGGGAGGTCAAAATCATGATGGTGAATAACACAGCAGAGACAGCTGACCCAAGCCAGTGGGAGTTCATAAACCCTAGAATGACAGCTGGGGAGCCTGCATGGGACCAAACTACACCCTCTGAATGTGGGTGACAGTTATGTAGCTAGGTCTGTTTGGGCAGCCCCAGCAGTGGGACCAGGACTTATTCCAGGTGCAAGAGCTGGTTTTTAAAAACCCATTCCCTGTGATGGGATACCTTGCTCAGCCTACGGGGTAGGGGGGATGGTCCTGCAAGGCCTTGTATCTCATTCTGTCCTATCCTTCTAGGTCTAATGGTCAGACCCTGCTGAACCAACTAGTGTTGAAAAGTGTTGAAAAAAATCCAACGGCCTCTGCTAAATTAATGTACCTAATGGCCCAATACAACCCCTTCTAAAATACACCAATGCTTTGACTCTTCCCTAAGATCAGCAGGGAAGGCACTGCCCAAAGTGACTCCGCTTTGTCTGAGTTTTATCCAACAGCTCCCACCCCCAAGTTGCTCTCATCAACAGAACTGACATTGTTCGGCCTCTGTCACTGCCTGCCCTTCTCGGGTGGAATTGTGGGTTTGGCTTTATAAACTCAATATTCTCACTTTGATGTACAGATCTTTCTGGCATGGTCTGTTCTCGATGTCTGTATATGACTCTCAATCTGACCAACACAGACTTCTCCTTCACTGAGTCTTACATGACAATAATTCACCAAAAAGAAAAACCTTGGAAGTCACTGTAAATAGAAGCACAGCTCGCTGTTGGAAAGATACATAGCTTAAGAGACTTAAAGCATCTAAGCCATGTGCTTTGACAACAAAGACCCGAAGGAGAGACCTGAAGAATGATTCCCAGAGTATCATGTTTCAAGGCACATGGGAAAGCCTGCCTTTCTATTGGATACTTGGATCTCAACTTTACCCCCATCCCCTCATTCCTACACACCTGGGTGCATGGTGGCTGCTGCTTGTCTCTCCCCATCTGAAGGCTCTGGTCTTTGCTCCAGAAATGTCACCAGGTGTGGCTTAGGAACAGCAAGACCTGTTTGTAGAAAAAGAGAAGAAGATTTTTTATGTGTGCTTTTTTTTTTAACTTGGAATTGACATGTCACTTCCTGTACAGGACTTGTAAGGACAGAGATGAGGTGACAAATGATTGCAGACAATCAGTTCCTTAGGTGTTTTCAGACAGGATCACTACAACATGTGAAGGAGCCTACAGCACCCAGAGTCTGAGTTTCATTTAAAAAACATTAAATCTGAATCGTGAAACACTTTCATTACAAGTGTGCTCCATGTCTCAGGCCACTGAATTTCTGACAATCCCAATAGAGTGAAGGAAACACATATCCAACACAAAAGGTTAAACACAAAAAGAGAAAAACAGTGAAGAGATTTTTTAAATAATTTATTTTTGTTTTTCATAGATGTTTTGACTGCATGTATGTCTGTGTGAGGATGAAGATTAATATAATTGATCTTTATCAATAAAAATCAGGTGTCAGGTATTAGGGTAAGAATCTGAATGATCAGAGAAGCAGCAGAGCAGCCAACTTCCTACCTCTCCCATTCCTCTGTCCAAATGGGATAAGTACCCATCTCAGCCCAACCTTACCACTTCCTCTAGTAACATTTCATTTGTATTTTAATAGATAAAGCTTGTCTGAAGACCAGAGTGCAAAACAGTCACATTAGTCAACCAAACAGGCTGGGCAGTGGTGACACACCTTTAATCCCAGCAGCCACTCAGTTAGCCATAGAGGCTAGGCAGTGGTGGTGCATGCCTTTAAACTGAACACTAAAGAGGAATGGTGTAGGAGGTCCTTCTGTCTATGTGTTGCTTTCATTGGTTAATAAAGAACTGCTTCGAGCCTGTTCAAGCCTATGGCAGGGAAGAAGAGAACTAGGAGGCTGCATTCTGGGAGGAAGAAAGCAGAGACAGGGAGCCGCTAGAGACGGACATGATGAATATTTCTTAGTAAGCCACTGCCATGTGGCAATACACAGATTAATATAAATGGGTTAAACTAAGATGTAAGAGTTAGCCAATAAGAAGTTAGAGCTAATGGGCCAAGCAGTGTTTTAATTAATACAGTTTCTGTATGGTTGTTTCAGGTGTAAGCTAGCCGGGCGGCCGGGATGAACAAGCGGGCCCTCCTCTTGTTACAGAGGAATACAAGGCAGAATGAGACAAAAACTTGATCACTTTTAGTCTGATGATTTCATACAGCCAAGAACTCTCTAGTGACCTGGCAGCTTTGCTTTTCAGATCTTCAGGTTGAAGCCTAATATCTGTCACTGGGTTTTTATTATGCATGCCAAAACTTTCTGTCCCTCTCTCTACAGTCCTCCAAACCTCTAGGGTCAGCAAGCTCCACCCTCTGATTCCAAACAAACTTTATTTGTCAGAACACAATCAAAATACTGCACAACATGAGGGTGTCAGATCTTGACATTACAGACAGTTGTGAGCAGCCATGTGGGTGCTGGGAATTGAACCCCAGTCCCCTAGAAGAGCAGTCAGTGCTCTTAACAACTGAGCCATCTCACCAGCCCCCAGATGATTTTTAATATAGCAATCTCCATAATTTTTCTGAAAATGAAGGATATGAAAATCACTGTTGAAATGCTCCCATGAGATACCATACAATGCGAGGAAGCTACATGTTGATGGTGAAATAAGAAGTCACTATAGGTGAGATCCTCACCCAGGAAATCCAGGTGGCTGTAATTCTCCAACATCACATCCCTGTACAGATTCCACTGAGCGGGCTCCAGGCATTTCCTCTCTTCTGGAGAAAACTCAATGGCCACATCTGAGAAGGACAGCATTTCCTGAAATAAAGATTAACAAATGATACCACACATTAATTTAATTAAAACCATCAATAATATAAACATCAAGATGCACTGGACTGGATAGTTCTGTCAACTAGACATTAGCTAGGGTCATCTGAGAAGAGAGAAACATAATAAAAGAAAATGCCTCCCAAAGACTGTCCTATAGGGAAGAATATGGCATTTGTTAATTCGTGACTCATATGACACATCACAGCCCTTTTATGGGTGGTCCCCAATAGGCAGGCAGTCCTGTCTGGTATAGGAAGGCTGGCTGGGCAAGTCAGTAAGCAGTGTTCTTAGTGACTTCTGTTCCAGTTCTTGCCTCAGGTTCCCGTCTTGACTTCCCTCAGTGATGGACTGTTACCTGGAGTTGGAGTCTAAAATAAACTCTTTCTTCTCCAAGCTGTCTCTCATCACGGGCTTTAGCACAATAGGAACCCTCAGACAGGCACCATGGATTTGTCCAGGATGAAAGAGAACTAGAAATGTTCTTACACAGGTAGTAATATCCTCAGACATGCCTGAAGTGGTCACATGATCCCACACTGACCCATCAAAAGGAAAGACAAAGTAAACAATTCTATAGGCCCAATTTGACACAATCCATTTAAGGCAGAAATGTAAAATGAATGCATCCACAGAGCATGTATTTAGTGTCATGTGCTACTGCACACCACACACGTATGCATTCCTCACAGGAGAAAGTCACGGTGAGGGAGAAGGGATTTCTCAACAGTTCATGCGCACAATCATGACAGTGAAGTGGAATGAAAATACAGAGTCTGCTGCAGCAAGGCCCTGAAGTACAAGTAGCTATAAGAATCACTCCCCAAATTACCTACCACAGTTACCACACAGGGAAGTGTCTGCTGTACCAGCGCCAATCCTCTGTGAGACGCTGTGGATGGGGAGCAGTACACCTATGAATATCATTTAGGAGGGATTTTACCCAATAGTATTAATGGCAAAATTTTCAGGGGAATTTGATTCTGGAAAAATTCATTTCTATAGTGAAGAAATTAAAATAGTGTCTGTCCTAAGGGGGACACATTGCCACTCACTAGAGACTGTTATGCGTTCTTGGTATAATTTGGAGTTGGATATCGTACTCCACATGAATGGTGCCTGGTTCCACAGACAACAAGGAACAACTAAATGGACAGAGTAGTTGTAATAAGAATTCTTGTGTCTCTTGTCAGTGTCCCTCAGAGATATCTTTTCAGAGAGTCAAACAAACCAGAAGACTAGACATTTCAGCTGGTTGTTTTGACAGGGGCTAGATAGAATCTAGCAGAGGGTACTTGGTAGTGTACTATGTTTACACAGTCCTTCTCACTCTGTGGACACATCTGTATTTATTCTGTCAACATTTTTCTTGGTAAATATGAGGTGGTTTAAGAGTTGATTGCAGGGGGCTGGAGAGATAGCTCAGTGGTTAAGAGCACTGCCTGCTCTTCCAGAGGTCCTGAGTTCAATTCCCAGCAACCACATGGTGGCTCACAGCCATCTGTAATGAGATCTGGTGCCCCTTCTGGCCAGAAAGCATACAGACAGACAGAACACTGTATACATAATAAATAAATAAATCTTTAAAAAAAAAAAGAGTTGATTGCAGGAGGCCCGACGGACTGAACCACCTGGGAGCAGCAATCAACCTCCCCTGCCCCAGTGGAAATTGACCCACTGGGGAGCGACGAGCAATCGGGACCATGGCACCATGGCAAGCCTCCACCTCTAGGAGTAACCATCTGAGCCTTGGGCCTGCTTGCACCTGGAGGAGATAACCAGGGGCTCTACTCTGCCTGCACCTTAAGTGGCGTCCAACTGAGCCACAGCCACCAACTACACCAGCTGGAGGAAGAGGAACTCCTTGAAGCACAGGCTCCACTTATACCACCTGGAGGAACAGACGGGTAGACAACAAGGTAAGAACACACTCAGCAACACAAAGAGCAAAACGACACCAAAAACTAGTGGCTCAACAACAGCAGGAGCTGAACACCCCACACAGATGAAGCAGAAGAAAACAACATTAAAAGTAACTTTATGAAAATGATTGAGGTATTTAAGGAGAAATGAAAAGTTCTCTTAAAGAAGGGGAGGAAAGGACAAACAAAAAGTTGGAAGAAATCCACAAATCCCTTAAAGAAAACCAAGAAAAAGCAATCAAGCAGGTGAAAGAAATGATTCAAGACTTGAAAACTGAAATAGAGACAATAAAGAAACCAAGGAAATTCTGGAAATGGAAAATTTGAGTAAATGATCAAAAATCACAAATGCAAACATAAACAACAGAATATAAGAGATGAAAGAAAGAATCCCAGGTGTTGAAGATACTATAGAGGAAATAGATTCATCAGTCAAAGAAAATGTAAAAATCCAACAGAAGCTTAAGGCAAACTATCCAGGAAATATGGGACACCATGAAAAGACCAAATGTAAGAATAATAGGGATAGAAGTCCAACTCAAAGGCACAGAAAATATATTCAATAAAATCACAGAAGAAAACTTTCCCAACCTAAGGAAAGACATGGCTATGAAAATACAAAAAGGTTACAGAACACCAAATAAACTGAACCCAAAAAAAAGTTTCCTCTCCACAAAATAATCAAAACACTAAAATACAGAATAAATAAAGAATGTTAAGAACTGCAAAGGGAAAAGGCCAAGTAAAGGCAGACCTATCAGAATTACACCTGACTTCTCAGTAGAAACAATGAAAGCCAGAAGGTTCTGGTCAGGTGTTAGGCAGACACTAAAAGTTCATGGATGCCAACCCAGACTACTGTACCCAGCAAAACTTTAAATTATCATAGGTGGAAAAAACAAGATATTCCATGACGAAACCAGATTTAAACAATACCTATCCACGAATCCAGCACTACAGAAAGTACTAGAAGGAAAACTCCAACCCAAGGAAGTCAGCTGTAGCCACAAAAACACAGACAATAGATGATCTCACAACAGCAAATCCCAAAGAAGGGAAACACACACACAATACCACCAACAATACAAAAGAAAAACTGCAGGAACTAGCAATCAGTGGTCATTAATATTGCTTAATATAAATAGATTCAATTTGCCAAGAAAAAGACACAGGCTAACACATTATATACAAAAACAGAATCCATTTTTCTGCTGCATACAGGAAGCATACTTCAACCGCAATGACAGACATTGTCTCCAAGTAAAGGGTTAGGGGGAAAGTTTCCAATCAAATGGACCTATGAAACAAGCTGGTGTAGCTAATATCTAATAAGATAGACTTCAAAATAAAATCAATCAAAAAAGACAAAGAAAGGATATTTCATATTCATCACAGAAAAAATTCTTCAAGAGGAAATCTCAATTGTGAACATCTCTGCCCCAAGGAACATCTCTGGAAGCATCATTATCCCTGACTTCAAGCTTTATTATAGAGCTACAGTAATGACAACAGTTTGGTATTGGCATAAAAACAGACAGGTTGACCAATGGAATTGAATCAAAGATCCTGATATTAGCCCATACACCTTCAAACACCTGATTTTTGACAAAGAAACTAAAAATATAAACTGGAAAAAGAAAAGCATCTTCAACAAATGGTGCTAGTATAACTGGAAGTAGACATGTAGAAGAATGCAAATATATCTATCTATTGCCATGCACAAAACTCAAGTCCAAATGGATCAAAGACTTCATGAACCCCATGAAGAGAAAGTGGGAGGTACACTTGAACACATTGACATAGGAGACCACTTCCTAAATATAACCCCAGTAGCACAGACACTGAGGGAAACAATTGATAAATAGGACCCCTTGAAACTGAGAAGCTTCTGTAAAGCAATGGACATGGTCAACAAGACAAAACAGCTGCCTACAGAATGGGAAAAGATCTTCACCAACTCCACATCTGACAGAGGGCTGATCTCCAAAATATATAAAGAATCCAAGAAATTAGACATCAAACTACCAAATAATTCAATTTAAAATGGGTACAGATCTAAACAGAGAATTCTCAACAGAAGAATCTCAAATGGCTGAAAGACACTTAAGGAAATGTTCAACATACTTAGTCATCAGGAAAATGCAAATCAAAGCAACCCTGAGATTCCATCTTACATCTGTCAGAATATCCAAGATCAAAAACACCGATGACAGCTTATGTTGGAGAAGATGTGGAGTAAGGGGAACACTCCTCCAGTGCTGGTGAGAGTGCAAACTGGTATAGCTGCTTTGGAAATCAGTACGGTGATTTCTCTGAAAATTAGGAATCAATCTACCCCAGGACCCGCAATACCACTTTTGAGCCTATACCCAAAAAGGTTAAATCACACCACAAAAACATTTGCTTAAACTATGTTCATAACAGCATTATTCATAATAACCAGAACCTGCAAACAACCTAAATGCCCCTTAACAAAGAATGGATAAAGAAAAAGTGGTACATTTACACAATGGAGTACTATTTGGCAGAAAAAAAAAACCAATGACATCTTTAATTGCAGGCAAATGAATGGAACTAGAAAAAAAATCCTGAGTGAGGTAACCCAGACCCAGAAAGACAAACATAGTATGTAATCACTCATAATTGGATATCAGACATAAAGCAAGGATAACCAGCCTATAGTTCACAGACCCAGAGAAGCTAGAGCCCTCTTCCAAAAACTGATAGAAGCCGGGCGGTGGTGGCGCACGCCCTTAATCCCAGCACTCGGGAGGCAGAGGCAGGCGGATCTCTGTGAGTTTGAGACCAGCCTGATTTACAGAGCTAGTTCCAGGACAGGCACCAAAAACTACAGAGAAACCCTGTCTCGAAAAAATCCAAAAAAATAAAAATAAAAAAAAATTGATAGAAGCAGATGCAGAGATCCACAACTAACCACTAGGTCAAGTTCCAGGCGAAGAGAGGGACTAGGGATAATACAAACAATATTATTATTCAATAATAAATAATACCATGATGAAGAAAACCACAGAATCAGCTGACCCAAGCTAGTGTGAGGTCACCGATTCCAGACTGACAACTGGGGAACCTGCATATGATGAACAAAGCCCCCTGAATACAGGTGACAATGATGTGTCTTGGGAAATATATGGGGCCACTGACAGTGGGACCAGTATCTACCTCTAATGCGTGAACTGACTTCGTGTAGCCCATTCTATAGACAGACAGACAGACAGACAGACAGTTACATAGGTAGATAGATACATACATAGGTACATAGGTAGATAGGTAAACTGAAGAGTAGCAGGATATTGACAGGAAGTCATATGCAAAGAAAGGACTGAATTCCAGGTCAGGTTCCAAAACAACAGTGACCCTCCATTCAAAACAGCAGATCTACAGGCGACATAAGAGTGCACACACATCATGGAGTACCAACCCTAGATCTTTGTCCCAGAGCTTTAATCACATAGCTGTGGCCTGAAACAATCACTAGCATTTGCTTCAAACCACCAAGTTATGCACTTGTATGACTCAGAAAGTAGATTAAACTATGAAAAATATGAGAGACAAAATATAGTACCTGATTTGGAAACATGAATTATATAATTACGATTTTAGTTTCAAAATAAGTATCACATGTTTTGCTCTGTACATTAGATGTCTAGATGGTTTTGCAGATTTTAATAGTCTACACATTGTTTCTGAGTCTTCTTAAAGCAACACTGTGTGGAGTATGTCCAATACAGATTAGGGCCATGCACTCTCATAGACCTGACTAAATTTCATATAGAGACTGCAGAATGGAGAGAACAATAGAATGCAGATATCAAAGAGGTGGTCATGCAACCACACACACCTTTTATCTCAAAATATGTTTTTTCATTTGATAATGGCTATGGAGGATACTATGGCAGACAATTTTATAATCCGAATTAACAACATAATGAAAATCAGTGCTGCTCAGATTTATTCCTTTCATGTGTTTGGTGCCTGTTTAAAAAATATTTGCAAGTTCTCTCTATGGCCTCTGACATAATCATATAGATTGATCTGCAGGAACTGAATGTCATCACCCAGCACCTCCGCTCCAGGGTTTCCCAGAGATGACATGTCTAACTAACACAGCACGGTCATGCATGAGCTGTAAACACAGGTAACTCCTTCCCTCACACTGACACAGAGCACAGTGAAAGAAGCCTGGGAGGAAAGACACAGGACTGTCAGCAAGGGGAACTGGACTGGACCTGTGGAAGAGCAGGACCCACCGTTAGCAGTTTGCTTTACTGTTGGCTATGCAGTGCCCCATGTGGAGGACAGTGCAGGAAGTGGTTTTGTTCTGGCTCACTGTAAGAAGCATCTGCTCACAGAGGAACCTCTGCTGTAAGGACAGGGGAAGACATCCCAGCTGCAGCTGCAGAAAAAGATCCAGGAATATAACCACAGTAGCCGCATTAGCCAAGAACTAGAGAATACAAATGAAGAAATAATGGAGTCTCAGATTAGATATGAAAGGAACAAACTGGAAGAAACCAGAGAAAACCGGAAGAAAGCTGCACAGGTCATGAGAGCAGCTAACACAGATTAACATGCAAAACGAATGAAGCACTTTTTGTTGTTGCTGCATATAAGCAGAACTATTCAAACAAAGCAAAGAGAATTCTTCCTCACAGAGGAATGCAAACGACTGGCCGAATACCAAAAGCAAAGTCTCTAACAAGAACATGTTGGGGACAAAGTTTAAATTACATGTGGGATAAGTCAGCACAGTTTTAACATAGCTAAACTATGTTAAACACACATAGTTTGTAAATCAACAAAGTGTTGACTGCATCGATTTATCAAGGTGTTCACTGTAAGAAATAGGAAATGAACCATAGAAAGTATTTATCACACCATTAAAGTTGAAATGCTGTCAGACTTAGGTAGAATAGGCTGGCCTGGAATTTGCTATGAAGCAGGGGAGGACCAGAGGGCCCTGCCTCCCCCTCACAAACGCAGAGATGACAGGGATGTGCCTCAGAGGAGACTGACGTTTCTTTTCTATCACAGGTCTGGTTACTAAAATCCCAGGAATACACACAGGTCTGGGAGTTCTCCTCACCTGCTGACCTGACAGTGAAAGATCCCCAGAGCATGGAGACTCTGACTCAAGTCTCCGGATAACACGACCCCCCAGGAACTCACGAGAGACCGTCCTTGCTACAATCACGCGAGGTTTATAGACAGGGCAGGAACCAGTGCACTTATTCCCCACGCAGGGGTAAAGAGTTTGACCCCGAGTAGCTGGGAGAAGGAGTATTTAAGGGAAGAAACCATAACACAATAATCCAAAGGAGGTAGGGAGAGCGTCATTGGAAAATTCTGAAAATACCAGTGATAATCACAAGGGGGTACCTCCCTGTTTCTCAAGATTATAATCTAACTTTGTCTTCAGCTAGTTCCTGAAACAGAGTCACTGAACCGGCTAATCTAGATTTTTGATTCTTCCCTCCCTGCTTAGATTTTTGGCTCTATTTTTTTTCTGCTAGAGGGGTATGGATTTATCCTGGTCTTTCAACACAAAAGTCTGGCATGTAACACAAGACCATGAGAGCTTTTCACCTGTTCCTAGGGACCCTGCTTCTGGACCAGCTCAACAAGCTCAAGGCCTCATCAAGACGTTGACACAACCATTGTGGGCCAAGCAGACATCCTGTCGTTTTCACAGTTAGTCTGCCCTACATTAGGGATGGGGGAGCTTTCAAGGCTTTAAGGGAACCCAGACCTCAAGGTGAGGCCTGGAATCAGCTTCTCCAGTTCCTTATTTCCTGTGTGTGGGCTGTATGTGTGTTCTCTCCACCCTAGTCACAGTTTTCTATAGCAGCTGATCCTGGCAGATCTGTCTGCTGTGTTTCAGAATTTCTCACATGCGACCCGTTGCACCTCAGACTTTCCCTCTCTTAATTCTTTAACTGGAGACAAAATGAACACAATCAAAACCTCAAGACCGTTACACTAGGCTGGCTACAGAGCACAGGAAGGACCAGAAACCCCAAGTTACTGAGAAATCTCACAGCATCCCTGTGACAATGGGTCAGAAGTGAAGGACAAAATCTCACAGCATCCCTGTGACAATGGGTCGGAAGTGAGGGACACTTCCCCACCAAAGCTGCTCAGTGAAGTGAGCTCCCAGCTCCCCCTCAGGAACAGGCAGTCAGCTGACCATCCTTAGCCTGCAACCCTGGACCCAGTACTGTCATCTACTCCGCGCTCCCAGGCTGCTCTCCTGTCCCAGAAGCCCAAGGCAGACTCGGGCTGCACGCGGCGTCACTCAGGACACAGTCCCTGTCGCCGTCACCCCAGCCCTGACCTGCAACCTCAGGCGTCTCAACCAGTTGAGCACAGCACCTCCAAGGCAGCTTCTCCCGCCCTCCCACCCAGCTCAGGTCCGCTCCCTCCAAGACGGACCCGCACCCCGCACAGTGCCTCAGGCTGCGCTGCACCCTGGACCAACCTCCAAGTCAGAGACGCAACAGGAAGGCACAGCAGGGGGACTCTCGCCCAACTTTGAGGAAGACACCCCCGTGGAGACCAAAACCTTGAATGCGGATTTCCTGCTTGTCTCCCTGCGATGTCACATTCCCTGAGACTACATTTCCCAGAAGTCTGTGGGAAGGAAATCCCCGGACCCCATTGGGGATTTCTTCAGTTCCTGGATTTGTGCCTATTAGAGTCCTGGAGAAGTCCCTCAAAAGACCACCATCCACGTTTGCAATCAGCAACAGGGTTGTTAATTTCCAGCATGCTGGTGAAAGATTCCCGGAGTAGGGAGACCCTCACTCAAGTCTCGGGATAACACGACCCTCCAAGAACTCACGATAGACGGTCCTTGCTGCAATCACCGGAGGTTTACTGACAGGAACCAGTGCCCTGAGGCGGAGACTCATTTCCCACGCCTGGGTAGAGAGGAGTTCCACCCCGAGTAGCTGGGAGAAGGGGTATTTAAGGGAAGAAACCATAACCCAAAGCGGGTAGGGAGGACGTCATTGGAAAATTCCGAAAATACCAGTGATAATCACAAGGGGGTAACTCCCGGTTTCTCAAGATTGTTCTCAAGATTATAATCTAACTTTGTGGTCAGCCAGTTCTTGGAACAGAGTCACTGAACCGGCTAACCTAGATTCTTGGCTCTACTCTTCCTGCTAGGGATTTTTGGCTCTACTCTTCCTACTAGGGATTTTTGGCTCTACTCTTCCTGCTAGGGATTTTTGGCTCTACTCTTCCTACTAGGGATTTTTGGCTCTATCCTGGTCCTTCACTGGGACCATCCATTCCATGATGTCAACTCTGAGAGAAGCTGGCAGACCTCTTTTAAGCACAACTGAAGTTCCTAGGCAGCGAGGTCATTTTATCTACAGGTGTCTTTAAGCAAGTGGCAATCATATTAATACTTCCTAACTGGCCAGGGCTAGTTAGGGACTGGTCAGAGCTACGGTTTTCCATTTGTGACCAGGCCTGGACAAATCCCAGGCTTTGTCCTTGTTTGGTTATCTGCTGACTGTGCCTCAGACCTAGCCTGGCCTAGTACTGCATGTACCAGGTCCCCTTGTCCTTACTTTCACGGATGGTGGAGATTATTTGACCTTTGTGACTTTCCTCAGGAACTGCTTGTTCAGTCTCAGGATACTGAAATTGAGGCCTAATCTCTGAGAGAAGACCAAGAACCCTGTTACAGCGTCTGCTGGATCCTCTCATCCCCCACCCCTTTGAGTACTGGATCATCTCAAATCTGGAGATGCTTCTTTTTGGCTCATTGGCTCATACTGTTGTTTAAACCATTAGTTGGACTGTGAAGATCCACTCCTTAATAAATCTGATAAAAGCATTGATTATACATGGTTCATAGATGAGAGCCAACAGTAAGATGATTGAGGGTTCAGCTAAGGCTGACAAGAGAGTAGTGAACCAGGGTGACCACTTGTACAGAGATCCACACCCTCCTTCATTTTGTTCTCTCTCCAGCTGTCTATCATGTAGCTTCTTCCTTAGCAGTGCCATTTAGTCCCTGAAAACCCCAGAATGGGTCATATGAAAGCAGCATTGCTCTCCTAGGGCCTCCCATCGGCCCCTCCTACTTTGGAGAACTATTTCCGTTAGAGAGGGGAGCGATTTCTCTAAATCTGCAACAGATTTTTCTCTAGGATTGTGACACTTATATCTATGGCCTTTTCAAGGCCCTGTTGTTCTGATCTTGTTATACCAAGGCTGAAGCTCCGGTACCTATGGCCCCAGGGAAGCCAACCACTGGAGGGCAGACACAAGGACGGTGTGATGACTTCTCATTTTTCAGGACTCCTGGTCATTTGGAGCAGGTTGCTGTCATCAGTTGATATTTGGATTTGTCTGTCAGCCAAGTGGAAACCTGTAGAGACACACTCAACTAGGAACAGAAGTAAAAACTTACAAACTTCCTTGGAAGTTTTAGAGCCATAATTGAGTCTAAATTGACTCATAGTCGGGTCAGTAATTGAAGAAGGGAAGGGGTTCCAAGACCAGGAGAGAGTGAGGTGACTGGGGAATAGGCGAGTAGGGGAACTTAGGCTGGATATTTCTGGAATCCTTTGGATCTGTGAGAAGTGGATCCAAGTGTTATGACTATCTCCATTTTCTGAAGTTTCTATGAATTTCTATTTTGTTGAATGACATAGAAGTTTCAGATATATTAGCAATATCAATCTGGACTGAAATCCGTATTGAAGAAAAAGCAGGTAACAAGTGTCTGTAAACCAGCAGGAGTAGACTCACATCCCTGAGTCTTAACAAAAGCTATAGATGTGAGTTAAAAAGCGTGTACACTGGACATTTTCTTCTATCCAGAGAACTGGGTATAAAGTGAACTGAAATGCCCAATGAAACGCATCTACGGGGCTGGAGAGATGGCTCAGTGGTTAAGAGCATCGCCTGCTCTTCCAAAGGTCCTGAGTTCAATACCCGGCAACCACATGGTGGCTCACAACCATCTGTAATTAGGTCTGGTGCCCTCTTCTGGCCTGCAGACACACACACACACACACACACACAGACAGAATATTGTATACATAATAAATAAATAAATATTAAAAAAAAAACGCATCTACAAGTCTATATTTAGAAGACAACCAAGTCAAGAAGAGTCTGTAATGAGGGGGAGAGAGTGGAAAGGATAATGGAAGGCGGATACTATGAAAGTAGAAGGGGAACTCTCACGGAGGAGGGAGCCCACAGGGCACCCTGGCACTGGGGACAACGGAGAAGAGGGCAGATAATGGCAAAGCAGTATGAACGCGGCCAAATGAGGGACTGTGGCTGTGCTGGTCAAGGCATTGCATCACTGTGATCCGAGGGACCGGTACTAAATGTCAGATACGGAGTCCCAGAGCTCCTGCGGTGAGGTGTGAGGTGGAGATGAGAGAACTGTTGGAAGCTCTCAGGCTCACTAGCCGAGAGTGCACAGCTCACCTGCAGAGACAGAGAGACTCTGCTCCAGTGAGGTAAAGAGAGAACCAACTTCCAAAACTCATCCTCTGATTTTCACACACACCATCACATAAGAACCCCCCAACACACAATTAAAAAAGAATATGCCATAATAAAGACCATTAATACCTGGAAATATTCAAAATTAATAAGAAAAATAAAGTGGCTATGCCCAGTTCACGAAGTCCCCCAAAAACCCACAACAAGACCAAGTCCTATGTGTAAAAGCAAAGAGACTTTATTCTTATTCAAGTTTGAACTTGGACCTCTCTGTGAGTCCAACATATTGTCATGATCAGAACCCTGAGCTCAGTTGGGGTGTTTTTTTTCTTTTGGTTGTTGTTGTTGTTGTTTTTGTTTTATTATAGCAGAGGTTAAGGTGAGGGATTTCTAAGAGTCAGAACCCCTGATTAGCTGACATATGTCTAGGGATATCCTGGTGAAAGGGGATGGGTGTGTTGGGCTGAGGGATATCAGGTGATCCTATCTACAATGGTTGGAACATTAGGAATTTCCTTTGGATGGTCTGTTCCAGTTGGAGCCTGAGTGGTTTCAGTTCGTGGTCTTTCTTGGAACCAAGTATTGCCTTAGGGTAACTGAGACTCAGGCCTACATTTTAGTTGGTCTCTATAGAGTTCTACTAAGGTGCATGCAAAAAATAGATTAAAAATGGAAAATTGACCGGCGAACTACTTCTAGTCAGCGACTGCAAAATTTGAAATGAGCCTCAACTTAGTTTAGGGACATTTTTGTATGAGCACATCTTACATTTCTGTAAGAGTGATTCCTATAGCCTGAATCCACCAAGGCCTGATTTCCCAGGTGAGGGTGGCGCAGGGCCTTCATGGTAAGGAGAACCCGTGTGAGAAACCATCACATATACTGAAGAACACGTGTAGTGAAAATAGATAGTCCGTTTCTATTTGCAGAAATTAATGAAGTCGTCTGAAACTTGGCCTACTTAATAGCATATACTTTTAAATGTATTTATTTATTCACTATTTTCACAGTTTTAGGAATGAAACCTGCCAAAGATAGCAGAGGTCCGCTTACAAAATGAGACCGAGTCTGCAACATGAATTTCCAGCCAGGGACGCTGGAGACCCCAAGAGCACGCAGGAATCTAAACTGCTGAGCTTTTAATAGAGGCAATTGCATGGGAAGATACTATATAATCATTAAGCCATGTTTACAAGGAAAGAGAGTGTTTTTGTTAATAGATCACTGGGGAGAACAAAGACAATAAAGCACGGATAGAAAATACATGGGAACATGACAAGCCCATACTGTTGCCATCTATTTTCATGCATGAACCTGGGAGAGTGGGGCCTAAAAGTGAGGCAGAATAAAGTCTAACGCAATAGCCAACTTTATTCAGCGCATCACACAATTTTTTATATTCTGAGGGTTAAGCAAGGTCCTGAGAGCAAAGTTCACTGGAGTTTGCAGTGTGGACAGTCACAAGGGCAAGGTCACATGTGTTTAGGCCTGCAGTCTGGAGGACAAGGTCACCTTAGCCTGTGCTGTCCACAGTCACAGGACAACTCGCACTTGGAAGCACCATTCTGAATATTGATGGGTGGGATGATGGGCAACCTAAAGTAAAACCCACTCCTATTTACAGCTGGGAGGGGCACGAAAGCGCACTCCAAGAACAACCCATGTTACAGAGGAGCAGAAGTTACCAGACGCTTGTCTTGTTTCCCTGAAGTTTTCTCACAAGCTCTCAGAAATCTCCTCACACAGCTTTGTTCATGGACTGTCTTCTGACACCGTACATCATAAGAAACAGCTTTTTCTTGTACGGGTCATCTCCTTCTGCGCTTAGTTTGGAAAGTGTCAGGATCTCTTTGATACAAGCATGCTGCTTTCACAGACAAGACTGTTGGTAACAGAGGCCCAGGGCTTTCAGTGTGGTGGACTGAAGCTCTCTACTGCCTAGCTGCATATGTGTATTTTTATATTAAAGAAAATCTAATTTTTCTCCAGTGCTGTATATGCCTGAAACTTACAATTCTCTTTAGTTGTGTCCTTTTCAACAAAAAGATTTGTGTTTATTATTTTTAAATTATGTGTATGTCTGTGTTTGAGTGTGGACTTGCGATGTGAGTGTGGGTGCCTACGGAGGCCAGAGGGACAGGACATGCCTGATGGTGAGAGTCACAGTCTTCTGCTATGGCTGCTGAGCCAATCTCCAGCCCCACGTTCTGCTTTGTGGATGTTTCTGTTGGCATTTGCTGTTGCTTGTTTTTATAAAATGAAGATGTAGTCACGGAGTTAGCCCCCTGGAACTCAAGTCCACTCTTGCACTTCTCCCACTTACACTCTTTTTAAATAAAAGATGTATTTATTTATTTATTATTATGTATACAGTGTTCTTCCTGCCTGTGTGCTTGTGCACCAGATCTTATCACAGATGGCTGTGAGCCACCACGTGTGTGCTGGGAATTGAACTCGGGTCCTCTGGGAGAAGAGTCAGTGCTCTTACAATCTGAGCCATCTCTCCAGCCCCCTACTTACATTCTCACACAATGTGAGGTTTATGAAGACAAAGGAGGCTTTGTTATGGAGTTTGAAACCACTTGGGAAAAGACCCACAGACTCAGTTCAGATTGTAATTAACCAAATTTCTTTCTTTCTTTCCTCCGTCCATCTGTCCATCTGTCTGTCCGTCTGTCCATCTGTCTTGGTTTTCTGAGACAGGGTTTCTCTGTAGCTTTGGAGCCTGTCCTGGAACTCACTCTGTAGACCAGGCTGGTCTTAAACTCACAGAGATCCACCTGCCTCCGCCTCCTGAGTGCTGGGAAGGCTTGTGTTATCACCGCCCAACGGAAAGACTGTGAAAAACTTACCCTTAAAATGAGTATCAAGTACCCCCTTAATATATAAATGTCTAATAGTTTTCATGCAGTAATAAAAAGGAAATAATAATATTATTGCTCTCATAAATTGTGTGGTGATTTGAAAGAAAATGGCCCCTAGTGGGAGTGGCACTAGTTGGAGGAAGTGTGTCTGTGTAGGGGCGGGCTTTGGGGGTCTCTTGCTCAAGCTTCCCTCAGTGGGAGTCAGTTGACTTCCTACTGCTGATGCACTGTGTCAGATATTCAAAGATTACTTCAAGATATTGCCAGCACATTTGTGCCTCTCTGAGAAAAAGTGTAAAAGGGAAATGAAAGTAAGATCAGAGCAATAGCTGGTGTATTTTAAATATTCACAAAATATTGCTATTTCTATAACTGCTGGTTATTAAATTATCTAGGTATAAATTTTCTCTATGAATCCTTTATTTGTGAACCCCTTTGCTTCTTCCATCTCATGTCCCTTGGTTCACTGCCATTTGCTTCTCTCTGGACTCTGAATTTCTATTCAGATGCCCAGACCTCAGCGGGGCTTCTCCATCAGAATCGCATTTTCATTGCATTTCACACTCACGATTGTGCACATGGAGCATTGGTCAGTACCTTCTCCTTCCCATGACTTTTGTGGTGTATACTACAAGCGTGTGACACCAAATGCATGTTCTTCTGAGATGTACTCATTTTATGTTTCATTTTCCTTAAAAGGATAGACTCCACGTGGGCTCATAGCATCTTCTCTGCCTTCTCTTTCTTTGAAGATGGGTACTGTACGGATCATGTGACCACTTCCCGAAGGTCAGAGGAACATGACTCACCTCTGTTAGAAGCATTTCCAGCTCCCTTTCATCCTTAGGCAAAATCTAGATTTGTGTCCACAAGTAAATATTGCCTGAGTTAGGGTTTCTATTGCCTGATAAAGATCTTGGCCAAGAGCAACTGGGAGAAGAAAGGGTTTTGTTTCACAGTCTGTCACTAAGGGAAGTCTAAGCAGGAACCTGGAGGTAGGAACTGGAGCAGAGACTACTGGCTTCCAGATTTGTTCTCCTTGCTTTGCTCAGCCTACTTTCTTAACCTTCTCAGACCACCTGTCCAGTCTGGCCCTACCCACAATGGGCTGGGTTGTTTCATATCAATCACCAATTGAAAAAAATTAAATCACAAGGAGCTGTTTTCTCAATTATGCTTCTTTCTTCTCAAATAGCCAGGGTCAAATTGAAAGGAGAACTATCCAGCCCAATGCATCTTACTATTTATATTACTAATTTATATTACAATAATAATTATATTATTGGTGGTTTTAATTTATTCAATGTGCGGTCTCATTCATTGTTCTATATACTTCAGGAAATGCTGTCCTTTTGGGATGTGGCCGTTGAGTTCTCTCCAGAAGAGAGGGAATGTCTGGAGCCTGCTCCGTGGAATCTGTACAGGGATGTGATGTTGGAGAATTACAGCCACCTTGACTCCCTGGGTGAGCATCTCCTCTATAGTAACTTCTTATTTCACCATCAACATGTATCTCCCCTACTTTGTGTGGTATCTCTTGGAAATTTGTGCTTTCCAACAGAGAATTTCATATTCTTCATTTTAAGAAAGATGAGGGATGTTGCACTATAGCTAGGAAACATTTCATTATTTTTCTTTGTCCTTGTTTAACCTCTTGGTAATGGAAGCATGCATCCTTCACTCTAGTGAGACAGGGACAAATTCAGTGGCAGGAGGCGTAGAGCGTTCATGTTAATGAAGATGTTTCACAGTTCAGTTTTAATGTTATTCCCTTTAAACAAAGCTTAGAATCTGCAGATTGTAAATTCCTCATCAATATTCTAATACATCTATCAGAAAACATTTCAGGAACTGATTTCCTGCAATCATTTATTACACCATTTCTTTTCTCATAAGCAGTGTCCTGGAAGGGACCATTCAGCTCCCAGTAGAAGAACACCCAAGCCATCTTGTTCCTCTTTCCTACAAACAGACCTTGCTGTCTCTAAGCCATACCTGGTAACATTTCTGAAGCAAAGACAAGGACCTTGGGATGTGGGGAAACAAGCACCAGCCCCTGTGCATTCAGGTGTGTAGGAAAGAGGGAGTCGGGGGTGGGGGCGAGTTGAAGTCCAAAGATCCAGCAGAAAGGCAGGCTTTCCCCATCCTTATCCTTTGACGAGGCTCTCATCCTATTTAGGGAATGTGTCAGCTTGGAGGGTAAGTGTGCTGTTTGATTCTGGGTGTGTCCTGAATGCAAGTGCAATTTAGATTTAACCCATCTCAATAACTAGTGTTTTGGTTTTGGTTTTTTGATTTTGTGAGTCAGGGTTTCACTGTAGCTTTGGAGCCTGTCCTGGAACTAGCTCTTGTAGACCAGCCTGGCCTCAAACTCACAGAGATCCACCTGTCTCTACCTAATGAGTGCTGGGATTAAATGACAATAACCACATTTTTTTTTCTTTTTCGAGACAGGGTTTCTCTGTGGCTTTGGAGCCTGTCCTGGAACTAGCTCTGTAAATCAGGCTGGTCTCGAACTCACAGAGATCCGCCTGCCTCTGCCTTCCGAGTGCTGGGATTAAAGGCGTGGCCACCATCGCCCGGCTCAATAACCACATTTTTAAAAGAATACTTCATATTTAGATATTATTGTGTATTAAACAAGCTAAGTTAATCTTTATTTGAGATAACTACTTTAGGCTTTAGTCTGATAACCTGCACGGAGGACTGCAGAATGGAAGGTAGGAATTAGTGTCACCCTCTAATATTGTCTGGGACAATGAATTACATGTGTATGTAGCAGGACTACAAACACAATTTGGGGCACAATAAGGATTTTAATCATGAATAGGGGGTGGCTCATAAATAACTTATATCTTAATTACCTTTTGTAACAGGTTTCAATAAATTAATAACTGTCATAAGATTGGAATTTTATAAATGAAAATAAGTTACCTTATTAAAATTTTGAGCCTTAAAAAGTCACAATTTAAAAAATGAACAAATAAAAGCAAAAAACAGCTGGGCAGTGGTAGTACAGGCCTTTAATCCCAGTACTCAGGAGGCAGGTGAATCCCTGTGAGTTTGAGGCCAGCGTGGTCTACAGAGCAAGTTCTGTGACAGGCAGAGCTACACAGAGAAACCCTGTCTCAAAAAAAATTATACGGAAGTTCTCATATGCAAAATAAACTTTAAACCATAAATACAGTCCATGGAGAGATTGGGAGCTTTAGTTTCTTAATTCCTTTATAGTGAACCTTTACAAAATCTAAGTCAGTCCTAGAGATACTCTACATTCGTATCTTACATTATCATAAAAAATGTATTTGCCGGCAGTGGTGGTACATGCCTTTGATCCCAGCATGTGGGAGGCAGAAGCAGATAGATCTTGGAGTTCCAGGCCAGCTGCTGGTCTACAGAGTGAGTTCCACGTTAGCCAAGAACACAGAAACAAACAAACAAATTAACAGATGAAAAACAAAACCAAGAAAGAATCCATCTGAAGGAAAGGAGAGTAAAGTTAATCTTTATAAGACACCTGGAAGAATAGAAAGACATTCATTTCCACCACAGTTCTTGTTGTGACTCAGTTTCTCCAAATGGTTTACGTTTAACAAAGTAATCAAAAGTGACTAGAGGGCTGGAGAGATGGCTCAGCAGTTAAGAGCACTGACTGTTCTTCCAGAGGTCCTGAGTTCAATTCCCAGCAACCACATGGTGGCTCACAACCATCTGTAATGAGATCTGGTGCCCTCTTCTAACCTACAGGTAGGATACTAAATAAATAAATAAATAAATATCTTTTTTTTTAAAAGTAACTAGATACCTTTATGCTAGGTTTTGTTAGCAATGATAGTCATTATAACCCTAGGACATTAGCATCTTTTAAGCATTAGGTATGTTACTTTAGAGTCTCATCTTCCATTGTTCCCATTTAGCATATTCAGACCTGCTGTGACTTCTCTTGAAGCTTTTGTGGGTTTAGCCTCTTCTCATATAATTTATCTCATCTAAAACAATTTAACCCACTTTTAATGATGTAACTTCATATTTATGTCTTTTGTAACTTTTTCAAATGGTTTCACTGGTCCTGAGAAAAGGATTATATCCCAGTAAGAGCTTTAGTGATATGAATAACCTTGGTTGAGAGAGCATTTTTTGTAAGCAAGAATCCTGAAAGGGAAATTACAGAACCTGAGTTCAGTTGGTAACTGATTGTAAAGTATCAACTGAGATCATTTACTGTCTTCGGAACAGCCATTTGAACCTTTAGATATTTCCTCCTTGATTAAGCAATTGCAAACGAGACATAATAACCCTAACAAGTAAGTTTGTTGTTGGTGGTGTTTTTTTTCTTTCAAGACAAGGTTTCTCTGTAGCTTTGGAGCTTGTCCTGGAACTAGCTCTGTAGACCAAGCTGGCCTCGAACTCACAGAAATCCGCCTGCCTCTGCCTCCCAAGTACTGGGATTAAAGGCGTGCGCCACCACCACCTGGCCTAACAAGTAAACTTACCACCTGATATAAGAAGATGTCCCAGCGGGGAGGGTGTTAGACAATATCTATGTTCAGGGGGTCATTACCCAGTGCATATGACAGCTTTCCCACACAGAAGTGGACTCTCAACCCAGCTTTAGTTTTTCTTGCCTAGATACCCTAGTGTCTCCAGAAAACCTTGGAACCTCATGCGATTGAGTCCTAGTTCCATGCAGCTAGCTGGGAGGCCAGGTGGATCCTCAGGTGAGAGGTCAATGACCTTGCCTATCTCCTCCGTTTTTGAAGGAATAACATTTAACAAGCCCGGCTGTGGTTGCCATTAGCAGACACAGCTAGAGTTATGAAGATGGTGTTCATGGTGTTCAGCTTAGAGGATACTGTGCAACATCCGTTAAATAAAAGAAGGTTGAATCCAAACTGCACAGTGTGGGTCATGTGACGCATTAATATTATTACCTATGTGCATACTGTTAAAGCGTTATGCCATGGAAGCTTCCAGGTCAGCCTTATAGTAAACATAACACAGTCTTTATTACTTAGATAATAAATAGACTTTTCATAATCATCTTTAAATTGATGTTGACATCATCTAACAAAATTTATCTGACTATGATTTTGGAGTTATTATTGATTGATTTTTAGGCAGAGCGTCCCTTTTACTCTTTTTAAAGACAAGGATCCCATTAGTTGCTTTTATTCTACACATCTTTTTCCTATAAGGTAAATAGTAGTAGCCTTTCTCGGAAGGAGTTCACCCCTTAGCTCTTCTCAAGTGCACACGGTCTTTTCTTGAGCTGTCCTATTATCCTCCTTTTGCCTGTCACAGGGTCAGGGAGCCAACCTGACCCAGGCCAGGGCACTGGAAGAAACTCTGAGACAATTATCCTTGGCTTTGAAGTGGGTGGTGCACATTTTATCTCTGGACCAGGTTTTCAGTGAGCAAAAACAGCATATGAAAATTTCAAAATATATTATCTATATTTAAAGGCATTTGTTTCTCTATAAAACTGAAGCCAGTGATTTATATGCCCATAAATGTACTGTGTGTCTGGAGATCTGAGCAGCCAACCTGAATAGTACTTTATATATTTTCTCTTTTACATTTTTAAGCTAATACAATGATCTTATGAGATAGGGACACATTGGCTTGGGGGGGGGGTCAAACCCTGAGTATGCATGGGTAAATCTCTCTATTTTAAAAGTAATCATCAGCCGGGCGGTGGTGGCACACGCCTTTAATCCCAGCACTCGGGAGGCAGAGGCAGGTGGATCTCTGTGAGTTCGAGACCAGCCTGGTCTACAAGAGCTAGTTCCAGGACAGGCTCCAAAACCACAGAGAAACCCTCTCTCGAAAAAACAAAAATAAAATAAAATAAAAGTAATCATCATAAATATAGATAATATCACTTAACTTTTGATCACTTCTCAACTTTTGCTCTATAGGAACAACACACAGTGGCTGTAACAATTATAGCAAAGCTACTGATTATAACTCACTCCTTATTCAATACCAGAGAATTCATACAGGGAAGAAACCCTACAAGTGTGAAGAATGTGGTAAGGCTCTTAGTTCTCACTCAACACTTTCTATACACCAGAGACTTCATACTGGAGACAAATCCTACACCTGTGAAGAATGTCACAAGGCTATAAACACTTGCTCATCACTTTTTATTTGCCAGAAAAATCATACTGATGAAAAAACCTACAGCCGGGCGGTGGTGGCACATGCCTTTAATCCCAGCACTCGGGAGGCAGAGGCGGGCAGATCTCTGTGAGTTCAAGGCCAGCCTGGTCTACAAGAGCTAGTTCCAGGACAGGAACCAAAAGCTATGGAGAAACCGCCTCGAAAAATCAAAAAAAAAAAAAAAAAAGAAAGAAAGAAAGAGAAAAAAACCTACAAGTGTGGAGACTGTGGCAAAGCTTTTTACTATCCTTCAGTGCTGAAGCAACATCAAAGGATTCATTCTGGAGAGAAACCCTACAAGTGTGAAGAATGTGGGAAAACTTTTTACTATCCTTCAGTGCTGAAGCAACATCAAAGGATTCATTCTGCAGAGAAACCTACAAGTGTGAAGAGTGTTGCAAAGGTTTTTCCTCTTCAGCTCTTTGAAGACATCAAAGAATTCACTCTGAAGACAGTCCCTGCAAGTGTGGGGAATGTGGCAGAGCCTCTGTTAATCATTATACCCCTTCTCGACACAAGAAGGTTCATACTAGAGAGAAATCTACAAATGTAATAAAACGTTTACACTTCTTTAGCCCTTCAAAGACATCAAGTAACTCATTCTGAATAGGCATTCCACAGGCATGTGAAGTGTGGTAAAACCCTTGCTGAAGATCCAGACCTTATGCAGCAACAATGAATGCATAGAGTCGGGAAGCCATGCACATGTGAGGGATAGCAAGGGCTTTACCACCCAGTCAACACTACCTACCATCAGCAGCATCCATTCTGCAGTGAGACAAAGCATTGAAGGCTGTGGTGAAGGTGTCTGTTGTCATTCAGTCCTGGTTCAACCTCAGTAATTCTCACCGCAGAGAAACCGTACTCATGAGCAGAAACGGACCAGGGCTTATCTGCTCCTCGTGTCTATATAAACTTTGGAGAATTCATTGTGATGAGGCAGCCAACAAAACAATCACTGTGGCAAGTTCTTCACACTGTAAGTATCTGCAGATACTTCCTATTGCAGAGACACTCTACACACTCAAGCTGTGCCTAAGCCTTGAATAATAATTGAAGTCTTCCTCAGCAACAAAGGTTCGTCAAAGATGAGAAATTCTGCAGGTGCAGACGTCTCTGTTATCCAGCTACAGATACCCACACCACACAAGCCAGCATTATGTGAAGGGCTCTCAGCTAGCTATTTGCTTCTATCTGATTAGCTTGTAAGCTTGTGTTCTGTTTTCTTGATTTCTACCTGATGTACTAGAAGCTAGCCAGAATAACCAGCACCACCCTGTACAGGAATTCCTTGGCTGCCTAAAAATTGCCGTGAACACAAACTAGAATGGGCAAGTCCCAAAGCAGTATTTACCCCATGTTTCCCGCATGGCTTCCTGTCCTAAAGTCCCTGAATGAGGAACAGTTACTCATAACTTGAAATAAACTGGTTATTCCACCTTGTTGGTTTTAGCCCAGCCATTTATTATCAGATGGACAGAAATCAATCTAGGACAGCAACAAATATGGGAGGCCTTTCAACCTTCTTTGTAACTCTGCTGTTCCCATCCAGTGGCATACTAGACACAATGTCACAAAACCTGTTGATGCGTCCACTCTCTCTCCCACACCTGAGCGTTCACACTGCAGAGAAGTCCTAGTGATAAAGAATATTACAAAGAATTTTACAATATTTCCCTAACTCAACACCAATTAATTCATGAGAAAAGCATTCTGTTGTTTAGGCAGTGAACCCACCCTAGACTAAGAATCCTGAAGGCAGTTACTCCCTAGGTCAAACCAATTAATTCAAAAGAATGAACAGGGTGGTGGCGGTGGCTAAGCACGCCTTTAATCCCACTTGGGAGGGAGGCAGACGTGGGTGAATATCTGTGAGTTCAAGGCCAGCCTGGTCTACAAGAGCTCGTTCCAGGGGGCTGGAGAGATGACTCCGTGGTTAAGAGCACTGACTGCTCTTCCAGAGGTCCTGAGTTCAATTCCCAGCAACCACATGGTGGCTCACAAACATCTGTAATGAGATCTGGTGCCCTCTTCTGGCATACAAGCTAAAAAAAATCTAAAAATCTAAAATCTAAATCTAAAAAAAAAAAAAAAAGAGCAGGGCGGTGGTGGTGCACGCCTTTAATCCCAGCACTCGGGAGGCAGAGGCAGGCGGATCTCTGTGAGTTCGAGACCAGCCTGGTCTACAGAGCTCGTTCCAGGACAGGCTCCAAAGCCACAGAGAAACCCTGTCTTGAAAAAAAAAAAGAAGGAGTAGAAGTATACTTGATTCCTCTGACCTTTGGTCAGGGTGGAGAGGATCTACCTGTACACAGCCTACTGTCTAGGACATCTAAACACCAAGTAATCACGCCCTCTGTCAGGGCGTGTGGGCACACTTGTCAACAACTTTGAACAAGCTAAAACCCTCTGGCCTTCAAGGTGGAAATAGGCTCACATTCTGGGGCCTCCACAGTCACCTGGGTGCTTAGAGAGCAGCCCCACCTGCACTGACATCTGAGGCCACTAAACTCAATTCCTCCAGTGGATAGGCGGGCGGCACTCTTTAGTGTTTGTGCCCTGTATACCCTTGCTTCTACAGTAAACCCTAAGGCCTCGTGCATTTATGGGCCAGCTGCATATTCCAAGCTGGGAAGAATGATTGGATACTCAGGTTATTTTTCAATGATTTGTGCATCTTTCCTTTCTGAAGCATGCAAACATTGGGGGAGGCCAGATGTGATTATTTTGAATGGGCACAGCTGGTGTTCTGAAGATGGCAGTTGTTTCATTATGAAGTTACTGTACAGTATTATTTTAATAAAAGAACCCGAATTACACAGGTAGGGTGATGTAATTAGTGTGCATTCCCTGTGTATACGCTGTTAACTTTCTTGCGCTGTCAGATTCCAATACAGTTTTTATGGTTTATACAGCACATAGAGTTATTTGTCAGAATCCTTATTAAATATAAATCTATAGTGAAAGACCCCTGGAGTGGGGAAAGTCTCACTCAAGTCTCAGGATAACAGGACCCCCCAGGAACTCATGAGAGACCATCCTTGCTGCAATCACACAAGGTTTTTGACAGGAACCAGTGCACTGGGGCGAAACTTATTGCCATGCAGGGGTAGAGAGTTCGACCCCAAGTAGCCGGGAGAAGGGGTATTAAAGGGAAGAAACCATAACACAATAATCCAAAAGGGATAGGGAGGGCATCATTGGAAAATTCTGAAAATACCAGTGATAATCACAAGGGGGTTACTCCCTGTTTCTCAAGATTATAATCTAACTTTATCTTCAGCTAGTTCCTGAAGCAGAGTCACTGAACCGGCTAATCTAAATTTCTGATTCTCTTTTCCCTGCTTAGATTTTTGGCTCTATCTTTTTCTGCTAGAAGGGTCTGGATTTATCCAGGTCTTTCAACAGCATCTAACAGAAGTTTGCTGAGGGAGACCTGGTAACCTACAATGCTGGAATTGTTACTGAGAGATTTTAGACGGTCTCTCTTACTCTCATTATGTATTACCTGCTTTTACTACAAACACCTTTATTCCAGGAGATGAAAGCGAGTAAGTAGCCTGCACTCCACATATGTACCTGCCGGGTGTTCTGAAACACACATGATCTTTGTCTTGGCTGCTGGTTGATCTTTTCTTCCCTGTCTCGGTGTCAGGGGACTGACTCGGGACAGGAGATTTAGACCTTACAGATGCACATGCCTGCGTCTGATGTAGGGATGCCGGTCCTAGCTTCAGAATCAATTTTTTCAGTTTGATAAGACAGCATACGTTCATAGGTTTGTAATATTGCCCATGCCCAAAAGACAATTGTTTTCTATATTAGAAAAGTTGGAACAAAACCAAGAGTAGCCAGGCTTGTTGGGACAGAAAGCAAGGCAGACCATAGTCATAAAGCAAGGGAATCTCAGGGGCAAAGGGAATAAATATCCTATCTCAGCTAGAGGAAGCCCACTTAGAGACCTAGTGGAAAAAGCTGGCATTAGGACCCAGAAGAGCTTTTCTACCATGAGAACCACACAGGTAACCCACACTCTAGCACTGAAAAGGTGGCCCCACATTCGCTGGCTGCAGTTTCTTGGCCCCTGGCCTCCCTGGCTGGTGAGGTTTTGTGATGTTTGAATGTAATTGGCCCCTGTGAGATCATTGTGAGTGGCACTATTAGGAGGTGTGGCTTTGTTGTAGGTGTGGACTTTTTGGAGAAAGTGTGCCACGGTGGTGGTGGGCTTTGAGGTCTCCTGTGCTCAAGATATGCCCAGTGTCTCAATTTACTTATTTTTGTCTGCACAAGATATAAAATTCTCAGCTAACTCTCCAGCATCTTGTCTGCCTGCACACTGCCATGACACACCATGATAAGGGACCAAGCCTCTGAAATTGTAAGCCAAGCAATTAAATGTATTAGAGATGCCGTGGTCATGGTGTCTCTTGACAGCAATAGAAACCCTTAGTAAAATAGGCTTTCTGATGCCCCTGGTCTCAGAAGGGAAAAAAGTATAGAGAGGATGGTCCAAGCTTGCCAACACTGCAGCTTCTGCCTCCAGCACAGGTGGCCCTTCCTGCCTCCACCAGGGGTGGTCGTGAGCACTAGAAAGCGACCCACTTCCTGCCTCCACCAGGGGTGGTCGTGAGCACTAGAAAGCGACCCACTTCCTGCCTCCACCAGGGGTGGTCGTGAGCACTAGAAAGCGACCCACTTCCTGTCTCCACCAGGGGTGGTCGTGAGCACTAGAAAGCGACCCACTTCCTGTCTCCACCAGGGGTGGTCGTGAGCACTAGAAAGCGACCCACTTCCTGTCTCCACCAGGGGTGGTCGTGAGCACTAGAAAGCGACCCACTTCCTGTCTCCACCAGGGGTGGTCGTGAGCACTAGAAAGCGACCCACTTCCTGTCTCCTCACCTTGCACTTGTTTGTCAGGGTTGGTGCCATCTCAGGCTGAGACTATAGTAGGGGAGGAGGCAGTTTGAAACTGACTGGTAAGTTGATAAGACCTGAAATCATTTAGGAGCCAAGCTTCTGTTAACGGCTCTTAGGGAGCTGCTGTGGCCGATAACTGAGGCCAGGAGACCCCGTGGAAACATGCCCTGGCTCTATACTTTGGATGTCAGCCCTTGACAGTATAAGCAGTACAGACAGAAGCATTCATCATTCCCCCCATCAGGACTGTGTACGCAATCTGACCAACAGCAATCTCCTCTGAAGAGACACAATTCATTCTGGAGGGGAGCCTCATTACCCTTGGGGAAATGAACACATGATAGGCATGGGGAATTCACAGTTATTTGCATGATTCACTAGACCCTTGCTGCTAATGGCTATATAAACAGTAAGGACTATAGGAGAGGAGACCCCTCATCAGCGGAGCTGCCTGCAAGTCATGCAACTTTCCTGAGTTCTCACTCTTGAGTACAGTCAGAGTTTTAGTACTGTTGAGTTGCTGCCTTGAGCCGATTGTGTTCCTGTTCCTCATCTCTACTCCTGTCTGCACTCCCAGTGATTGTTATGCCCAGATCATGGAGTCCCCCCCCCCCCCCCCCCCCCCGCAAAACCAGCTAGGAGACCGAGTCCTGTATGTAAGCGTGTAAAGTGGGGGCGAGGGATTTCTAAGGTTAAGGAACCCTGATTATCTGGCATTTGTGTAGGGGTGTCCTGGTGAAAAGCTGTGTGTGCTGGAAGGTGATCCTATCTACAACGGTTGGAATGTTACGAATTTCCTTTGGATGGTACCTGGGTGGTGCCTGGGTAGTCTCAGTTTGTCTTAGTGTAGACTACTAAGATTTCGGCCTCTACTGAGCTTGTCCTGGCTGGGCCCTACAATTATAAACTAATTGCTTCATGAAGATAGGGAAGTAGGTGTAATTGTTGCTGTGCCTGTCTGATCTGAGGTGAGCTGACATTCTTCCTATTCTCCATTGAAAAACCACAGAAAAGAGCTTTTAATTCCTGTGAGACAGCATATAAAGAAGTTGCTTTTTTTTTTAAGACAGGCTTTCTCTGTAGCTTTGGAGCTTGTCCTGGAACTCACTCTGTTGACCAGGCTGACCTCAAACTCACGAGATCTGCCTGCCTCTGCCTCCCGAGTCAGGGATTAAAGGCGTGCACCGCCACCACCCGGCACTGCTGTAATTGTTAGATAGATTAACTCCGAAATGGGCAGTCCTGCTCCTTTGCACAGAGCCTACAACTTCTATGAATGTCTTTACCTTGTGGAAGTGCAACTTCATTTGAAAGGCGAGATACTGTTGCACAGGGAGGGCAAAAATCCAACGGAAGAAATCGCCAAACCCAGGTTCCTAAAATTTCTTCGCGCAGATTTCTGGGAAATGTAATCCCTAAAACTGTGACGTCACAAGAAGCCGTCCAGGAAATCCCATTCCAGCTTTAATCTCCACACGTGCGTCTTCCTCAAAGTTGTGCGAGAGTCCCGCCTCCCGTACATTCCTGTTGCGTCTCTCTGACTTGGAGGTTGGTGGAGGGTGCAGCGCTGCCTGAGGCACTGTGCAGGGTGCCCAGCGGTCTTGGAGGGAGCGGACCTAGGCTGGCTGAAGAAGTTCAGGGAGAAGCTGCCTTGGAGGTACTGGGCTCAACTGGCTGGGACGCCTGAGATTGCAGGTCAGGGCTGGGGTGAGGGCGACAGGGACTGTGGCCTGAGTAGGACTCCGCGTGCAGCCCGAGTCAGCCTTGGCTTCTGGGACAGAAGAGCAGCCTGGGAGCGTGGAGTAGATGACAGTGCTGGGTCCAGGGTTGCAGGTTAACGATGGTCAGCTGACTGCCTGCTCCTGAGGGGGAGCTGGGAGCTCACTGAGCAGCTTTGGTGGGGAAGCCTGCTTCACATCTGACCGATTCTGTTATGGATGCTGTGAGATTTCTCAGTCTCTGAAGAGTACACGGGGAGTCTGACTGCTCCTGTACTCGGTAACGGGCCTAGTGTAGCGGTCTTGAGGTCTTGATTGTGTCCATTTTTTTCTGTCAGTTAAAGAATTAAGAGAGGGAAAATCTGAGGCCCCAACAGGTCGCATGTGGAAAATTCTGGAACACAGCAGATCTTCCAGAATTAGCTGCTGCAGAAAAGTTTTGGCTAGGGGTAAGAGAACACACGTACAGCCCACACACAGAGGGACCCTCATCAGGAAGAAGGAACTGGAGAAGCTGACTCCAGGCCTCATCTCGTTTTCTTAAAGCCTTGAAAGGTCCCCCATCCCTAATGTAAGGCGGACTAACTGTGAAAACGACAGGATGTCTGCTTGGCCCACAATGGTTGTGTCAACTTCTATTTATTTATTTATTTATTTATTTATTTATTTAGTATTCTGTGTGTGTGTGTCTGCAGGCCAGAAGAGGGCACCAAACCTCACTACAGATGGTTGTGAGCCACCATGTGGTTGCTGGGAATTGAACCCACGACCTTTGGAAGAGCAGGCAATGCTCTTAACCACTGAGCCATTCCTCCAGCCCCATGTGTCAACTTCTTGATGTGGCCTTGAGCTTGTTGAGCTGGTCCAGAAGCAGGGTCCCTAGGAACAGGTGAAAAGCTCTCATGGCCTTGTGTTACAGTGCCAGGCTTTTGTGTCAGGTCAGCAGGTGAGGAGAACTCCCAGACCTGTGTGTATTCCTGGGATTTTAGTAACCAGACTTGTGATAGAAAAGAAACGTCAGTCTCCTCTGAGGCACATCCCTGTCATCTCTGCATTTGTGAGGGGGAGGCAGGGCCCTCTGGTCCTCCCCTGCTTCATAGCAAATTCAAGGCCACCCTAGGCTACCCGAGTCTGAGATAGAAAACCCTTGAACACACTTTATGGACATGGAATACTTTATGGTTCCTTTCATGTAGTTGCATTGAGCGCCGTGACAAACCCATGCAGCCAGCACTTTGCTGACTTAAGAACTCCTTGTGCTTAACTTCTCTTGACACGTTTCACGTGTAACTTACACTAAGATATTTCAGTTAAAGACATTAGATTTTAGGGATTACATACTTATTTGCATTTACCCTGTGAGCGAGTATTCACTTTGTCTTGTTTGAATATTTCTTCATTTTGTAACATATTTATTCCTTTTTTTGAGATTTATTTATATATTTGTATACTGTGTTCTGTCTGGACATATGTGCGCAGGCCAGAAGAGGGCAGCAGACCTCATTACGTATGGTAGTGAGCCACCAGATGCTTGCTGGGAATTGAACTCAGAACATCTGGAAGAGCAGCCAGTGCTCTTAAAGGCTGAGCCATCTCTCCAGCCACAGAATGTTTATTCTTTCTGGATATTAATCTGTGTTAGCTGCTGTCATGACCTGATGCAGCTTTCTTCTGGTTTTCTCAGGTTTCTTCCAGTTTGCTCCTTCCATTATTTCTTCATTTCCCTTCTGCACTTCTTGGCTAATGCGGCTACTGTGGTTATATTCCTGGGTCTTTTTCTGCAGCTGCAGCTGGGATGTCTTCCCCTGTCCTTACAGCAGAGGTTCCTCTGTGAGCAGATGCTTCTTACAGTGAGCCAGAACAAAACCACTTCCTGCACTGTCCTCCACATGGGGCACTGCATAGCCAACAGTAAAGCAAACTGCTAACGGTGGGTCCTGCTCTTCCACAGGTCCAGTCCAGTTCCCCTTGCTGACAGTCCTGTGTCTTTCCTCCCAGGCTTCTTTCACTGTGCTCTGTGTCAGTGTGAGGGAAGGAGTTACCTGTGTTTACAGCTCATGCATGACCGTGCTGTGTTAGTTAGACATGTCATCTCTGGGAAACCCTGGAGCGGAGGTGCTGAGTGCTGATCGATCTATATGATTATGCCAGAGGCCATGGAGAGAGACATTGCAAAAGATTTGAACAGGGGCAAACACATGCAAAGAACATAACTGAGCAGCACAGGTTTTTATTACATTGTCAATCCTGGTTATAAAAGTGTCTGTGGGTGGAGGCACACGCCTTTAATCCCAGAAATTGGGAGGCAGAGGCAGGCAGATCTCTGTGAGATTGAGGCCAGCCTGGTCTACAAGAGCTAGTTCCAGGACAGGCTCCAAAGCTGCAGAGAAATCCTGTCTCAAACAAAACAAAACAAACAAAAGAGTGTCTGCTATAGTGTCCTCCATAGACATTATGGAATGAAGCAACATTTCTGAGATGAAAGGTGTGTCTGGTTGCATGGCCACCTCTTTTCCTATCTGCGTTCCGTTAGCTCCTTTGTGGTCTCTAGATGGAATTAAGTCAGATCTGTGAGAGTCCATGACCCAAATCTGTATTGGATAATCTCCATACACTATTGCTTTAAGAAGACTCAGAAACAATGTATGGACAGACTATTAAAATCCGCAAATACATCTAGACATCTAATGTGTATAGCAAAGCATATGATTTTTATTTTGAGACTAAAACTGTAACTGCATAATTCATGTTTCCATGGCAGGTCCTACATGGCAGACGCTTCCCTACGTAGAATGGTGGCAGCTGTGCTGGGCAATATGGTGAGTGATCCTTACAGTTACTTCTGCTTTGGGGAGCTGGTCAGTTTCTCTCGGAGGTTAATGTTTCCATCTTTATCTTCTCTGGGCTCTTGCCTTTCTCCGCGCTTTCTCCCTCCCTCCCTCCCTCCCTCCCTCCCTCCCTCCCTCCCTCCCTCCCTCCTCCTTTTCTTTCTTTCTTTCTTTCTTTCTTTCTTTCTTTCTTTCTTTCTTTCTTTCTTGTTGTGGGTTTTTTTTTTTTTTGGTTTTTCGAGACAGGGTTTCTCTGTGGTTTTGGAGCCTGTCCGGGAACTAGCTCTGTAGACCAGGCTGGTCTCGAACTCACAGAGATCCGCCTGCCTCTGCCTCCCGAGTGCTGGGATTAAAGGTGTATGTCACCATCGCCCGGCCTCTTGTTGTTTTTTGAGACAGGGTTTCTCTGTAGTTTTGGAGCCTGTCCTGGAGCTAGCTCTTGTAGACCAGGCTGGCCTCGAACTCACAGTGCTAAGATTAAAGGCGTGTGCCACCACCTCCCGGCATTTTTTTCCTCTTTTCTGTAACACTGTAGTTCTGCAGTCTTACCTTTCCTAATGCTGTGACCCTTTAATACAGTTCCTATAGAAATGTCTTAGAGAGGCATTTTCTCCATTAGGTTTTGTTCCCCTCAAATGACCCCAGCTAGTGTCAAGTTGACAGGAGAACTATCAAGCTCAATGCATCTCGGTATTTATTTATATTATCAATGGCTTTAATTAAAGCCTGGTACCATTCACTGATCTTTATTTCAGGAAATGTTGTCCTTCTGGGATGTGGCCATCGAGTTCTCTCCAGAAGAGAGGGAATGTCTGGAGCCTGCTCAGTGGAATCTGTACAGGGATGTGATGTTGGAGAATTACAGCCACCTTGAGTTCCTGGGTGAGCATCTCCTCTATAGTGACTTCTTATTTCACCATCAACATGTAGCTTACTCCATCTGTACAGTATCTATTGGGAGCATCTCAACAGCAGGAATCATATCCTTTGTTTTCTGAAGAATTTGGGAGATTGCTGTATTAAGAATAGTAAAACCAAAAAAAAAAAGAAAAAAAGAATAGTTTCGGGGCTGAAGAGATGAGCCAGTGGTTAAGAGCTCTGGCTGCTCTTCTAGAGGACTGGGATTCAATTCCCAGCATTCAACTGAGAGATCTACAGTCTGTAATTTTAAGATCTGACACACTCAAACGTATATATGCAGGCCAAAGACTAATGCACACAAAAAATACAAATAAATAATTAAAAAAAGAATCATTTTACTGCTTTTCTCCTTTTTTAACTATTTATTATGTATTATATATACAATATTCTGTCTGTGTGTATGTCTGCAGGCCAGAAGAGGGCACAGACCTCATTACAGATGGTTGTGAGCCACCATGTGGTTGCCGGCAATTGAACTCAGGACCTTTGGGAGAGCAGGCAATGCTCTTAACCACTGAGCCATCTCTCCAGCCCCGTTTTTCTCCTTTTTCATTTAACCTTTCTGTGTTGGATATGTTTCCTTCACTTGAGTGAAACTGCTAGAAATTCAATGGCCTGAGACATTGAGTACTCTTGTTAATTAAAATGTTTCACAATTCAGAATTAATTTTTTCCCATTAAATAAAACATAGAATCTGAATGTTGTGGGTTTATTTTTACATATTGTAATGATGAACCTGTTAGAAAACATTTAAGGAACTGAAATTCTGCAAACATTTATTACATAATATCTTTTTTTATATGCCATGTCAATTCCAACCAAAAGAACACTCACTCTTGTTCCCTTTTTACTACAAACAGGTCTTGCTGTCTCTAAGCCACACCTGGTGACATTTCTGGAGCAAAGACCAGAGCCTTCAGATGGGGAGAGACAAGCAGCAGCCACCGGGCACCCAGGTGTGTAAAAATGACAGATTCAGGGGCAGAGTTGAGACCCAAAGATCCAGCAGAAAGACAGGCTTTCCCATGTGCCTTGAAACATGATACTCCATTCTTTAGGATCTTTCTGGCATGAGTCTGCTCTCAACCTCTGCAAATAAATGACTCTCAGTCTGACCAACATATTGGCTTCTCCTTCCATGAGTCTTCCATGGCAATGGAAACTCAACAAAAAGGAAAACCTTGAAAGTCACTGTAAATAGAAGCACAGCTCGCTGTTGGGAAAACACAGAGGTTAAGAGACTTAAACCCTCATAAACCTCTGAGACATGTGTTTTCCTCTTGTTGTCCTTGCTGTTTTCTTTTTTTTTTTTAAATTAACTTTTTTATTGAGTCTTTGGAAGTTTCACATCATGCACCCCAATTCTGCTCATCTCCCAGTCCCTCCATATCCCCCCATCTCTGCTGTGCCCCCTTACAAAAGAAAACAAAACAAAGTGAGCAAGAAAATAAAATAAAAAACAACCCCCCTCCAAACAAACCAAAACAACAACAGAAAAATCTCTTTGCTTCCCCTTCTTTCCTGCCTCTCCAACACCTCTCCATTCATCCTGGTGGCATTGTATATCTCTTTGTCCCGTCAGCTTTATCGGCACATTCGGCACATGCATAGCAATGATTCACTTACTGGTCTGGTTCAAGGCCTCTGATTCCTGGGGTACCATCCTCACTAGATCCTCACCAGAGCTCCTCTGGGCTATCTTCTTCTTTTTTTTTTTTTTGGATTTTTTTTTTAATTTATGTATTTATTAAAGATTTCTGTCTCTTCCCCGCCACCGCCTCCCATTACCCTCCCCCTCCCCCAATTAAGTGCCCCCCCCCCCAGCCCGAAAAGCAATCAGGGTTTGCTGTTTTCAAGACAGGGTTTCTCTGTGCGGCCCTGGCTACGTAGATCAGGCTGGCCTTGAACTCACAAAGATCTTTCTGCTCCTGAGTACTGGATTAAAGGTGTGCGTCACCACTTCCAGCCCAATTACCAGTTTCTTCAACCACATCTGATTTTAATATTACTCTTTATTATGCAAAAAAAGTTGAGCCCTCTTTTGTTTTAGTTACCTGCTTTAGGCTTTGTTGTTGGATTTTCTTTTTTTCTGACACTATGTTGGGACGCCGCCGAAGTGTTGTCTGTTGCTTTTCACTCTTGCTCTTTTGTTCCTTACTCTCTTGGAGGCTCCGCCACCCAGCTCCCAAATAAACCTCACACAGCCTTTTGTGATGCGCGGCATGAACTTGGCTTGTCAAACCAGCTTTTCTTAAATTAACACATCTACCTTTTGCCTTTGGGCTTTTATCTTTCTTGCTTTCACTCTTACTCCCTGTCTGGCTGGGTAGCTGGGTGACTGGCCCCTGACATCCTTGTTCTCCCCAGATTTCTTCTCCTCTTTATTCTCTCTGCCTGCCAGCCTCTCCTATCCTTTTTCCTGCCTTGCTATTGGCTGTTCAGAGCTTTATTAGACCATCAGGTGTTTTAGACAGGCAAAGAGTCACAGATTCACAGAGTTAAACAAATATGGGACAAACAAAAGCAACACATCTTTACTGTTAAGCAAATGATCCGGCACATAAACAAAAGAAGCACGATTAATAAAAACTCAGAGACAGAAATTAGGCTTCACCATGAAGGTCTGAAAAGCAAAACAGCTAGCCACTGGCACTTAGATCTATGCCAGTCTGCAATGGCGATCCTGAGCCCAAATATCTCGGAATGAGACTGAGAGCTGTCTCATGTTTTACAGTCCTCTAGTTCTGGGATTAAGGGCATGCAGCACTACTCCCTGGTTTCTACGGCAACGTAGTGTGGCTACTGGGTTAAAGGTGTGTGTCATTGCTGCCTGATCTGTAAGGCTGGCCAGTGTGGCTGTTTTACTTTTCTGATCTTCCAGCAAGCTTTATTTATTGAAATACAAATGAAATACCACTACAAACAAATATAACACACCTTAAAATAATTTTCCACAGCAAGGCTTGACTTTCTTGGCATGTACAGAGGACAGTATAATGGAAGGTAGAAATTTTATTCTCCCTCTAATATTGTGTCTGCTGATGAATTAGATTTGTATATGGTGTGAATGTGTACATCTGTATTTAGCATGAATAGAAAGACAACTTTAGGCACACCAAGTGTATTTCATCTCCTCACTTAACTGTTCTCTCTTAATTACCTTTGTTGTAACAGCTTGCAATAAATTAGTGATTTTCATCAGATTAGGACTTGATAAATGAAAGTAATTCATCTTTGTTAAAAAATTTCACACTTACTGGGCAGAGACTGGTGGATCGCTGTGAGTTTGAGGCCAGCATGGTCTAGAGGAAGAGTTTCAGTACTAATGAGTTCCCTTAGTACTGAAACTAATGCAGCCTCAGAGAGGATGCTGGCACCTCTCATGGAGCACAGGCCGGACGACAGCAGAACCCACAGCCTCCAGTAGCTTTGAGAGTGACCGACTCTCTGTTCCACAGAGATGACAAAAGACATGGATTTACTGAAGATTTTATCATTACTTCTTCAGTTAACATCTTTACTCTTAGAAGGAGACCCCAGGGAAGGAGTCGCTGTCAGGTGTTTTACCAGAATCTGGACCAGACAAAAAATACCCACGCCGCCAGTGCGGTGGTGGCATACATCATTAATCCCAGCACTCAGGAGGCTGAGACGATTAGATTGCTGTGAGTTTGAGACCAACGTAGTCTACAGAGAGAGTTTTAGGACAGGCATCAAATCTACAGAAAAACCCTGTCTCACAAAAAAAAAAAAAAAAAAAAAAACAAAAACCTGAACCTACCTCATTGGAGGACAAGAAGGACAAGGTTGGGTTTGTGTCAGAAATATATTGGTTGTCCCAGCACTCTCTAACACTAGTTTAATTGGGTTTAGAAAGCCACAATTTCATCATACTAGACACAGGGGTGGAGGGAGGGACCAATTTGAATGGAAAACCTTTAGTTCCTTTGAGTCAAACAATTTGCTTTGTGATGTAAAACAGTTGATCTTCCACGGTTGCCAGGGAGGCTGCCTGAGAACATTTTCTCAGCAGGATTTAGTTGGGGGAACAGGTGTGTAAAACTCAGGGGAAACTGAGTCACTTTGGGTAATTCACTAACAGATTCCATACTGTTTTCTGCACATTTGAAAAATTGCTCACATTTTTAAACATCTAGGGATGAAACTAACTTCACGCGTGAGTTTCTTTCATGTCGCCTACACTCACCTTGAGGAAAGTCACCCCACCAGAGTTCTTTGTCTTTGAAGAAATATTCTAACTTTTTTCTTTATCATACACTAAGTAATAAGGATATAAAATTTATGCCCTTAGTGGCTGCATATTCAAGGATTTAAACTGTTTGTAGCTGGGAGTATCTGTTTAATAATTTCCCAGTAAGCTTTCTAAACTTTGTGGGTTCAAATTTCTTTTCTTCACTTTGCAATTTGATCTTCTTTGGTATTATTTGGAGGTGTGTATAATCTATAATATAAGCATCTGTTATGCATTCTCTGTGTATACTGGTAGATGGAAAACACATATTGATAAAGTATATAAGGATAATATAAGATTAAAAACTACATACGACCTCTGCTTTGAATTTCTACTTCATTGGAAAACACAAGTTTGTTTCTGTGCCATGTTCATTCTCTCTCTATATTTAGGACTCAGTAGTTGTTTATAATCTCACATTCACACAATCACATTTAACTTTCTCTTTTCCAGGTTTGACTGCTTTATAGTTTAAATGGGTGTCTGGCCACAGAAGATCTCTGTTCTTTAATGGGTTTATTTCTGTTAGTAAAATGCCCTTACAATGCACTTAGCTATTTAACATTGAACACTATGCCATTATGTCTGTTCCATTTGGTTGTGCCCTGATTTTAGCGGAAGGATACATTATTTCTTCCTCCAATACTTTGTCATTTATGCTCAGTGCCTATATGTTTTGAAATATATACTTTCTCATTGATGCTTCAAACTGTATGAGTATTTCCTTTTAAAAATATAAGAGTGGGAAATATGAAGAACATTTCCTTACTTTTGTTCATATCTCAACTTTTGCTCAACAGGGAAAACACCCAATGATTATAACATTTACAACAAGGCTACTGCTTGTGACTTAGTATGTATTCACCGCCAGAGAATTCGCAAAAGGGAGAAACGGTACAAGTGTGAAGAATGTGGTAAGGGCCTTAGTTCTCATCGAAATCTTTCCATACACCAGAGGCTTCATACAGGAGGAAAACCCTTCACCTGTGAAGAATGTCACAAGGCCTTCAATACTCGCTCATCACTTTTTATACATCAGAAAAATCATACTGATGAAAAAACCTACAAGTGTGGAGACTGTGGCAGATCATTTTACTATCCTTCAATGCTGAAACAACATCAAAGAATTCATTCTGGGGAGAAACCCTACAAGTGTGAAGAATGCGGCAAATCCTTTACCTCATTTCCATACCTTAGAGAACATCGAGTAACTCACTCCAAAGACAGCCCCAACAAGTGTGACAAGTGTGGCAAATCATTGTCCTCTAAGGGAGCACTGAAGAGACATCAAATGGTTCATTCTAGAGAGATACCCTACAAGTGTGATGAATTGGTGAGCATTTAACTATTCTGTAGGGCTGCAGAAACAGCAACAAGTTCCTTCTAGAAAGAGATCATACAAATGTGAAGTATGTCAGAAACCCTTTCCTTATCGCTCATCCCTTCTGAGACACAAGACAGTTCATACTGGAAAGAAACCCTACAAGTGTGAAGAGTGTGGCAGAGGTTTTTACTCCTCTTCATCCCTTCAGAGACTTAATAAAAGAATTGTCCTTAAAAGACAGTTCCTCCAGTTCCTACATAATCTCACTGCCTTGGCTCACATGCACACAATCTGTGTGAAATCTGTGACAGCTGTTATCTTTATCCCTTGGACGACATCAAAAAAGTCCATTATGAAGGCATTCCCTATAAGTGTAGAATGTGGCAAACAGCATTCCCATTATAAAGATCTTCTGTTGCATTAATGAACTCACACTAGAGAGAAACCATACAAGTGTGAGGAATGTCGCAAAGCCCTTCTTTATCGTGCATCCCTTCGTGACCACAGGAAAGTTCATGCTGGAGAGAAACCCTAGCAGTGTGAAGAGTGACACATGTTTTTGCTGCTCTTCAGACCTTAGTGACATAAAAAGCAAAAATTCACTCTGAAGACAATTCATGGAAGTGTGTGGAATGTGGGAAATAGTGTGTTGATCTTTATGTTCATACGGGAGAGAATCCTACAAATGTCTTTAAAAGTTTACCTCTTCCAGTCCCAGTCCAGCTAGCCTTGGTGAGCTTCCATTAGATCAGTCACACCGTTTCAGTGTGACCCCTTGCAGTCCTGACTTCTTGCTCATCTTCTCCCTCCTTCTGCTCTTCATCTGGACCTTGGGAGCTCAGTCCAGTGCTCCAGTGTGGGTCTCTGTCTCTATCTCCATCCATCTCTGGATGGAGGTTCTATGGTGATATTCAAAATATTCATGTGATCAAACCAGATTCTCTGAATGTGGCTGACAAGGGGGACAGACTGAGAAGCCAATGATAATGGCAGTGGGATTTGATTCTACTGCATGTACTGGCTTTTTGCAATCCTAGTCTGTTTGGATGCTCACCTTCCTAGGCCTGCATGGAGGGGGGAGGGCCTTGGACTTCCCACAAGGCAGGATACCCTGCCTTCTCTTAGGACTGGAGGGGGAGTGAGGAGGGTGAGTAGGAGGGAAATAGGAGGGAAGGAGGTGGAAATTTTGAATGGTATTATTTATAAAGCAATAAAAAAAAAAGAAAATGCCAAGAGGAAATTGTCAGAGTTCTCACTGGAAATAAATACCTCTTCAACCCTTGAAACATGTCCAATGATTCATTCTGACTATAAACTCCACGAGTGTGAGAAGTGTCGTGAAATCTTTGTCAACAATTCAAATCTTATCCAACCTAAATGAATCCATTAATTATTTGCAATGACAACACAAATGCCTAACTTATAAGAGCATGAATGCTAAGAATGTCATCAGAGAACAGCAGAGACTTTTCTTTGCTCACAACAGTTTGTTCAAGCAATGTGTTTAAAGCTTGCCTTTATTAATAAGTCTCCATCTTCTGTAACCATAAATGCTCCATGAAACCTTTCCCATGTCCTAGCTTTGTCCATTGGTCACCCGGAATCTGAGATCTGGGCTGTGGCATAGTTACTGTTGTTTTTCCTAGTGGAGTCATCTGAGCTCCTGTAACACCCCTTGGTGTGTAAGAAGCTCTGCCTCTCTGAGCTAGCAGGTGTCCACCCAGCGTCTGGCTCTGGAATCCTCACTGGTAAATAAAGGACAGAGACAGAGCTGAGAGAGCATGAAGGCTCCTCCAGTCTAAAACCTCAGACGCAAGGCAGCAGCGGTGCTGCAGAGGTGCAGTCGTCAGCTGAGGCAGCTTTAGTATCAGGTGCAGCTGCTGCTGTGCCTCAGACAAAAGCAGCAGTGCCCACAGAGCAACGATGCAGGAAAGGTGTGGAGCAGCCAATCGTTTTCTGACTGGATACAAAGCCCATTCCATAAACGGTAACTGGTGTGATGTTAATTTGTGATAAACTTGTGCCTGGCTAGGTGATAAGCCCTAGGGAGAATTTCATGCCATTATTCTAATGAGCGGACAGTAACTAAATGAACCCAAGTTCCCAACTTTATACCCACAGTCAGGCACCTCTCTACCATCTGGAAATACTGTGATAGATGTATACACAGGTGCTAACTGGTCAATGTATGGAGAATATTAACTTTTGGAGGACCCTAATCTGAAAGTGACATCTGTGTCACACATTGTGAGGAAGGTCTTTTGAACACATCTAAAGCCAAAAGTCAGGGCGAAGAGGGAGAAAGAATGTCAGAGGCAGGTACAGTAGATGTCTGGAGTAACAGTAGAAACACTGAAATGTTTCTAGAACAGTAAAACATTGCTAGAAATGTCAGTACCATTTTATGCACGAACATATTGTGGCCATGACTATCTGGAGAGCACTTACACAAGATAAACCTTGCCATCCAGCAAGCATAGCTGCCTAAGTGTCTCACTATCTGATTGGAGGAGCTATTGGTAATGGATGACTCCTAAGGGAGACAGTCAAGGTGGGAGGCTTCCAGGGTCCACTCGGCTGTCCTACACCACTACACATGGAGGGGGCACTCAGTGGAAAGAAGAAATAACAACCCCCAAGTTATGAGAGGAAACTGATTTTAATAGAAGTGATAAGTGGAGGAATGTGGAGATTTGAAGATGCATGCAATATCCATGTATTAAATTCTCCCAAAATTCATATCATTTTAAAGTTTGTTTGTTGGGGCTGGAGAGATGGCTCAGTGGTTAAGGGCACTGACTGCTCTTCCAGAGGACCCGGGTTCAATTCCCAGCACCCACATGGCAGCTCACAACTGTCTGTAACTCTAAGATCTGACACTTCACACCAATGCACATGAAATAAAGTTAAATAAACCATAAAAATATTTAAAAAATAAAAATAAAGTTTGTTTGTTCTGGACATGTCCAAACTTGACGTGTTTTAGCAGTGATTAGAGCACATGAATTTGGCTGTCATAAAGTATATATAGGGTCAGCATCCTACTGGGAAGGCATCATGAGGGATCAAGTGAGAGGACTCCCAGAAGAGCCCAGATGCTGAGGACTAAGGAGCCCTGTGTCAGTGTAACCTCGTGGAAAAGATGGATGGCTTTGCAGAGCTGCAAAGTGGCCAGATTCACCTTGTATCTTCCACATGGCTCCAGCATGCGTACAACAGAGGAACTGTGAACAGTGTTCTCTCCACCTCGCTCCCCTCCCTCCTCCATCCACAGTGATCACAAGTGCTTTAGTTCCTGCTCATCCATCATTGTTAAACTTAGGAAAGCAGCGCAGCAGTGAGCTGAACTTGGGGAGTAGAAAGTTACAACTCATCATATACTTTCTACCATTGATTTTTGTTAAAAGTAGTTTATTGTTAATGTATTGTAAATTTCCCGGGCACTTTAGAAAGAACACAGAGGAATGTGCCTCTGCCTTCAATTTCTATCACAGTTAATACCAAAGGCTGCTGTGTGGAAAGGTTCTGTTTTAAAAAAGAAATTGTCTAAAGATAGGATCAGCAGTAAACCTAGAACAAAGGTTGGGTTTGCTACGTGTATGCGAGTCAGGGTTTTCTTCCTGCTTGGAGTCTCTGCAGACCTAGGTATCAATTTTCTCAGAACACAGAGGGAGATTTCCTTATGGATGGAAATAGCCTTAATGGATATACATTTGTTCTACAAGAGAATGGTATTTTCAGAGCTACCATCTCTGAGGAAAGTTTCTCAAGGATCAGCTCATGTGAGAAGTAGACAGAGACACACTCTCAGGAGTCGATAGTGTAGTGGAGACTCACAAGCTCAGGAGTGAATACAGCAAAGGCTCACACTGTCCCGAGTAGACAGTATAGAGAATTCAGACACACTCAGGAGTAGATAGTGTAGCAGAGACTCAGAATCTCAGCGGGAATTTCTTATTTGTCTATCTTTAATTTAAAACCCAATTATTTTGGAAGTAAAAGAATTCACATGTGAAAGTTAACAAAACCTGAAAACTGCAATGTTGTAGAATATTTTAACTAGGCAAAGGTGTGTTACATTTGTTTCTGCTGCCTTTGTTTACAATTTTAAGATGTGTTGCATTTGTTCTACCTTGTCTGTCTAATGCACCTGATTGGTCTAATTAAAAGTTGAATGGCCAATAGCTAGGCAGGAAAGGAATGGATGGGACTGGCAAGCAGAGAGAATAAATAGAAGGAGTAATCTAGGCTAGAGAAGAGGGGGAAAAAACAAGGGGAAAAAAGAGGGACAAGCAAGGGTCAGAAGCCAGGGAGTGTGTAGATAGCCAGGGAGACAGCACGGAACTAATATATACAGAAAAATATAGAGGTAAAGAGCCCCGCGGCAAAATATACTTGAGCAGAAACAGGTTAAGTTATAACAGCTAACAAGAAACAAGCCTAAGGGAAGGCCGAGCATCCATCAGTACTAAGTCCCCTGCCATGATTTGGGAGCTGGTTGGTGGCCCAAGAGAAAGTCTCTTGTACAACAGAAATCCTGAACTCTGTACAATTAGAATGGACATTCAGAACAGAACCTGGTCGTTCACATTGGATTTGACACTGTCTGCACTGAATTGAATGTATTTTATGCCTTTGTACCCCATGAAACGTAAAATCCACGGCAGAGGTGGAACCTGAAAATCAGTTGCCAGTGTCCACGGTCACAACCCACGTTCACAACTCACGTTAATTTGCTTTCAATCCTTCCTCATCCCCTGTATAACCTGTATTCTTTACACACCGTAATCATATACGTATGTCTTCTCTCTCTCTCTCTCTCTCTCTCTCTCTCTCTCTCTCTCTCTCTCTCTCTCTCTCTCACACACACACACACACACACATACACACACACATTTACTGTTCAGATTAATCACATGAGGGAGAAAAGGCAGTGCATTCCTTTATATGACTGGGTGACTTCAACTGGTACACATTTGACACCCATCTATTTTTCTGTTAATTTTGTGATTACCTTTTGTAGAACTAAAGAGCTTTTCCTCTGTGTGTGTAGTAAACACATTTATTATTCTTAAATTATTTTCCATTAATATACCCATGGACACCAAGTTTTGTCAGGTTATTTACAATTGAGAATAAAGAAGCAATCAACATGGGGTACAAAGATATTTATAATGAGGTATGCAGTTCCCCAAGCATAAACCAGGATTGAAATAGCAGAGACAGTGCAGAGACGAGAACCCTGGTTCCAGCGACGTGAGGTCATTACAGGTGTGAGATGCTGACTTGGGAGGTTCCAGGAGTCACCGCAGCACCATAGTCAATGCTGTTGTGGTCTCAGAGGCTCCTTTGGTCTGTGGCTCTAACCACAGCCTATAGATAGTAGACTGCACTGCATCTGACATTTAGTGTTTTGCTCTGAGAGACCCTCAGAGAGAGGTGGCTATCAAAGAGTCCTCCACCCAAGAACCAGGCGCCTGTGGATGCTGCAGCAACTAAGTTACAATTAAGTTACTGAGCATCCCAGGCTGATGGCATATCATGTATTTAGAGGGGTTTAAGAGTTACATAAGAGGCTGCCTAGCAACAGCATTTCATTGGTTCTCAAATTGGAGGGCTTAGCTCACCCTGGGGACGGCCCCATGTCTATTCTTGAATTTCCCTGAAAAACCATAAAGCCACCCTGCAGCGAGTTGACAGTTTAGACAGGATATCTTGGGGGGTGGAGTTTTCCCTCTCCTTAGTCCCGAAAAACCACAAAGCTAGATATAGCACTCTGCAGCAAGATGAAAATTTAGATAGAATGCCTTGGGGGGTGGGGTATTCTCTTTTCTTAGCCTAGTCAGTGAGTCTGCAACCCATATTATCCAGTTTTAGCATCGGCTGAGCCCGGGGGGCCCAGATAAATTTTCAGCAGAGTTTAACATAGTATGTGGGCACGGGGGTCTTTCAAGTATAGGGGTCTTTCAAGTATGGGGGTCTTTCAGCTCCTGCAGGCTCTCAGGGGCCAAGGGGTGGCCAAGGATTCGACTCCATATAGTCACCTAGTGAACATCTGGTCCTACCTGCACTCACATCTGAAGCCAGTGGACTCAATTCCTGGTTGGAGGATGTCCTTTTATGGTTGTGAGGGTGGGAACCTTTTAAATATTTCTACCCTGTACAACCTTGCTTCCACAGGAAAGGTGAGGTCTCATGCATTTATGCCGGAACTACATACTCCAGGCTGGAAAAAGGAATAGATATGTTACCTGTGTTTTAGCAGACAGCTTTTTACCAGGAGACAAACAATGGTAGTCTTGGTTGGAATTAGGCAGCCTGCTAGCTGTTGTTAATCACACAATGCCTTCTTAGGCTGTTTGTTGATCTCCTTTTCCCTGTCTCAGAGTCAGGGGCAGGAGATTAGGAGGACCCTTAGAGATGCCCATGCTGGGGCTTATGCAGTGACCCTAAACCCTAGGTTCAACAGCTTATGTTCATATATGTGTAATATGAGTAATGTTCCAAAACAGTTATTTCTATATATTTGTAAAGTTGAAACATAAAGAAGAGGAGCCAGGCTTGTCACAGCAGAAACCCAGGCAGACCACAGTCACAGGACAAAGGAATCTTAAGGGCAGGGAATGCCCTATCACAGTTACAGGAAGCAGACTTCAAGACCCATTAGAAAGAGCGGGCATTAGAGAGGAATGTGGCTTCTCTAGCTGGACAGCCACACAGCTAAGGAGCCCCCCCTTCATAGAAAAAGTGGCCCACACCCCATAGCCACTGTGGGTTGGGCCTGGCATACCTAGAAGGGCAAAGAAGAGGAGGGTGGATGCTCAGCTACTGCCAACATGGCAGCTGCAGCTCGGGAGCCTCCTGTGGCCCCACAGGCTGTGAGCACAGCAAAGCAGCCCAGTTTCCAGTCTGTACATCTGGCTCTGGGCTCCTTGAAGGTAACTGCACACTTCGTAAAGCATCATCCTTGTGACCTCATCGTTAGCAGTATCTGAGATAACGAATTGCCTACTGGCAAACTTTCAGCAATAGGAGCTGTTATCTGGTCGACAAGATGGATAGTGAGTTTCAAGAGAGTGTCAGATGTGTTAAAACTGAAACACTAGATATCGGGCTGGATAAATACCTTAAATGTGTGTCATTCTGGGGCCCATTTCAGGCTGAGAGGTTAGTGCTGGAGAGGTGTTGTGGAATGGTCTTTTTCTACACTGTGAAGATGTGTCTTTGCTAAGCCACCTCCTGATTTGTTTAAGAAAAAGCTAAACAGTCAACAGCCTGGACTTCTAGATGAAAGGAACTCTGGGAAGAAAGTCAGAGTTGCCAGGGAGACTCCAAGGGAGAAAGACTCGCAGTAGAGATAAAAGCCACGAGTCACTTAGCAACCTGTTGTATGCTGGTGGCGGAAAGAATAATCTTTCTAGGCAAATGAGTCAGCACATTCTGAGTGACCAGGACAACTGAGAGAGTCCTTTGAGTACCACTCTGAGAACCTGGAAGTTAGAACAAGTTAACAAACACATGGACTTTCCCCAAAACTAATAAGTTATATTACAAATTGAAGAGGAATGATTGTCATATGACCATTTGACAATATATGACTTATATATGACTAAGGAAATAATTTGTCTTTAAAAAAATCAGACAATGACATGACCTTATAAGAATATAGGTCATGTTACACCCTCATGCATAACAGTAATATATATATATATGCTGTTAAGTCTTTTCTTTGACTGACTGACAAGCCTCGTTGATGATGCAATAAGCCAATCAGACCAAATCAAACCAAATTAAAAGAAACCCAGGTTTAATGGATGCTAGCACTCCTGGGTGGCCCCCGAGAAAACACAGAGAGGGGGAAAGAGAACCAAAATGACCACTGGGGAGGGAATGACCACGTGTTCATTCCCTGAGGGGCAATTTAAATAGCCTGTGGGAGTGGTCTAGTTTCTCCCTGGGGAGAGATCACTGTTGTTGGTCTTTCTCAGAGGTGGAGTTTGGACTGAGGCAACTCCCAGGGGAGGGAGCTTTGAAAAGGAACTTTCCACCTAACATTTCAAAATGGATGCCAGGGGGCCTGGGCTGAAGTCCCCAGCCAAACAGGTACAACATGCCAAAATTAAATCAATACCAGATAAACAATTTAAATAGACCTGTAACCCACAAGGAAAGAGAAACTTTCATCAAAAGTTTTCCAATTATAAATAAAAAGCCCAGAGCCAGATAGTTTAACCACAGAATTCTACGAAAATTTTAAAGAAAAGCTAATACTTATATCACACATATTGTTCCAAATAATAGAATCAGAAGGAACATTGCCAAATTCTTTTTACAGGTCTACAGTTACCCTAATACCTGAACCACGCAAAGACTCTACTAACAAAGAGAATTACAGTCCAATTTCCCTCATGAACACTGATGCAGAAATTCTGAATTAACCACTGGCAAACAGAATCAACAACAGACATAAAAAAATCATCCAGCATGATCAAACAGGCTTTAGTCCAGAGATGGAGGAACGGTTCAACATAGGAGAATTTGTCAATGTAATCTACAATATAAATAAACTGAAAAAAAATGCCACATGATCATCCCATTAGATTTTGAAAAGGGGCTTCTACAAAATTCAACATGATTTTTTTTCTTTCTTTTTTGGGGGGGGTGGGTGGGGGTGGGTAGTTTTTGAGACAGGGTTTCTCTGTAGTTTTGGGGCCTAACCTGGAACTAGCTGTTGTAGATGAGGCTGTGCTCGAACTCACAGAGACTCTCCTTCCTCTGCCTCCCAAGTGCTGGGATTAAAGGGATATGCCGCCACCACACAGCTCAACGTGATTTTTTAAAAAATATTTATTTATTATGTATTCACTATTCTGTCTGTATGTAGGCCAGAAGAGGGCACCAGACCTCATTACAGATGGTTGTGAGCCACCATGTGGTTGCCAGGAATTGAACTCAGGACCTTTGGAAGAACAGGCAATGCTCTTAACCACTGAGCCATCTCTCCAGCCCTCAATGTGATTTTTTTAATGCCATAGTAAGACTGAAATCAGAACATGTGGACCAGAAGTGACCTGTGAGCCCAATATTTCTGTCAAAATCTTGACTCACGTTTACACATTGTCTTGCTGTGGATCTGGGGGTGAGCACCAGACTGACTCTCCACAGCTGCTTGGAACCCAAACAGTAGTCACATTGTTGTTAGGAAACCACATTTTATACAGTGTTAGTCAGATCACACTTTTAGACATTGTTAGTAAGTCTCCATACCTAACAAGAACAAGGTTCTGTTTCCTAAGCCTAATGTACCTTGCTAAAAGTGTTTCAACCTGTTGTGAGTTTATGACCCATGATGTCTGCACAGTTTGCGTTACAAAAATAGCCTGTAAACCGGGCAATGGTGGCGCACGCCTTTAATCCCAGCACTCGGGAGGCAGAGGCAGGCGGATCTCTGTGAGTTCGAGACCAGCCTGGTCTACAGAGCTAGTTCCAGGACAGGCTCCAAAGCCACAGAGAAACCCTGTCTCGAAAAACGGAAAAAAAAAAAAAAGAGCCTGTGATATGATTGCGATTTTGCCTTACGAAAATGTGTCTTCAGATTCCTTAATGAGCCCCTCCCCACATGCTGTATTTTTTATTTCTGCTTCTTCTTCTCCCCCCCCCCCACGTAATCTTTTGTTTATAATTTCATTCTTCCTATGGGTCATTTTTCTTTCGCGCAGATTTCTGGGAAATGTAGTCCCCGCAACTGTGACATCACAGACTGCCTTCCAGGAAACCCCACACTCTAGATCTCTACTTGTACGCGTGCCCCAAAGTTGTGCGAGAGTCCCGCCTGCTGTGCATTCCCGTTGCGTCTCTGACACGGAGGTTGGTCCAGGGTGCAGCGCAGCCTGAGGCTCTGTGCGGGCTGCGGGGCCGTCTTGGAGGGAGCGGACCCGGGCTGGCTGAAGAAGCTCAGGGAGCAGCAGCCTTGTAGGTGCTGTGCGCAACTGACTGGGACGAGGGAGGCAGGGACTGTGCCCTGAGTGATGGTTTCCTTAGGACGCCACGTGCAACCTGAGCCCGCCTTGGGCTTCTGGGACAGGAGAGCTGCCTGGGAGCGCGGAGTAGATGATAGTGCAAGGTCCAGGGTTGCAAGCTAAGGATGATCAGCTGACTGCCTGCTCCTGACGGGGAGCTGGGAGCTCACGGAGCAGCTTTGGTGGGGAAGCCTGCTTCACTTCTGACCCATTCTCGTATGGATGCTGTCGGATTTCTCCTTATTTTTTAGAGCAAACGGGTTTCTGGTCCTTTCTGTACTCTGTAGCCAGACTAGTGTAACGGTCTTGAGGTCTTGATTATGTCCATTTTCTCTGCCAGTTAAAGAATTCACAGATGAAAAACCTTTGGCGCAACAGGTCGCTGGTGGGAAATTCTGAAATGCAGACTGCCAGAATCAGCTGCTGTAGAAAAGCTTTGGCTAGGGTGAGAGAGCACACAGGCTGCAGTTGCGTGGAGTGAGGGACCCGGTGCAAAGCAGAATGCGGAACAGGAAACTGAACTGCAACTTTACCTTGGGGGCTGGGTTTTCTAACCCTTGATAGGGCTTCCATCTGTAATGTAGGATGGACTAACTGTAAAACAGGGGGATGTCTGCTTGTCCCACAATGGTTGTCCGTGTCCAGCACTCCTGTCCCTTTGCTCTTGCTGCTTCGTAACTAATTTTGCTAAGTCATTTGATGTGAAGAAGTTTGGAGATGAAGGTTTTCCAAAGGGTCATGACCCACACGTTGAGAACCACTGTCCTGGTTTAAAGACTGGGATCTGTTTTTTTCACTCACTTCTTCTAAAGGTGGTAACATTCTGTACTAGCTACGAAGAAGCTTCTAAAATAGTTCAGCTTCTGTTCCCTTGAGAAATCACTGGGTGTTCTATTCACCAAATTGCTTCATTCTGCCTGGTTCTTGAACATCTGCAGGCCTCTTTGCTATTCAACTCTGCCCTTTATTTAAAGACATTTTCAATGTCATCATTTTTTTTTCTGGAGGCTATATTTCAGTTGTCCCTAAAGTTTTGTGATGTTAAGTTTCTCCCTCTTCCCAATGGTGAAAGCACATTGGCCTTCAGAGACAAGACCCGGGATTGGAGCCGGAGCTGACCTGAAGGTCTCCTCCTGCCTAAGAGTGAATTTTCTTACTGCTGGAAGGTGCTTTGCAAGGGACAGAAGCAATAAATAGCCCTGCTTAGCTGTTGTATCTGTGAAACACAGCTATGACCAGTGCGGCCTCGTCCGTAAAGGTGCCCCAGTGCCTCCCACATCTCGGCATTAGCAGCAGTTGTCTCTGATGACTCCTTAGTTCTTAAGTTACAGAGGAGAGCATACTGGAGCACTAAAGCATCACAGTTGCTAACTGCATTCCAGATGCTTTTCCCTAGACCTACACCAAAGTGTAGCTGTCACTGCCTGTTAAAGACACTGCTCACTGCAGCACAGAGAGCATTACGGAAAACTAAAATGTTCAGATCCAGAGAACTATTGTCTTGTGATGCCCTGATCCAGTAGATACACCACACCACAATTCCTGTGCAGAAGGTCAGGGAATATGTCTGCAGAGGGTCCATATTGATCATGAGAGCCAGGGTCCAGGAAGTCTGTTGTAGGTGGTGCTTTCCAGAAAGGGAAGGGAAGCTGCGCCCATGACACCCCAACAATATGACTGCTTGAACAAGCCCTGAACAATGGCAGTGGCACAAGATCCCCTGCAGGGGGCAGTCTGCTGGCTAACAGAGAAGTATAGGCACATAGGACTGCTAAGAGAGGAGAATTAGTCTTCCCCAGGGCTGAGCCCACTCACTATTCATCCAGTAACAAGTGGTCAATCCCCAAAACATACATACAGAATAGGCCACTCATATTTTTGCACTTATGTGTAGTGTGTGTGTGTATGTGCGCATATATATATATATAGAGAGAGAGAGAGAGAGAAAGAGAGAGAGCTATATTTTTGTGCTGTGTCTGTGCATGTGTGTAACAATAATAATTAGAGAAGAATATACCATATATTTGAGACAGTTGGGGGACATGAGAGAAGTTGCATTGAGGAGATAGAGGGGTATATCATACACACACACACAAACGCACGCACACACACATATATACACACACATCCTCTTTTTGGTTTTCTGAGACAGGGTTTCTCTGTGTGATAGCCCTACCTGTCCTAGAAGTAGCTCTGCCTGCCTCTGCCTCCCAAGTGCTGGGATTAAAGGCATGCACTACCATTGCCCAGTTACATACTTATATTTTAGTAATTTTTCAGAAAAAAAGATAGTCTTACTAATTGTGACAGTTGGTAAAACTGGAAGCTATTTCAGGTAGATACATGTAAATTACACATGATCTCATCAATATGTTAAATATAATGAACTGAAGCTCATATAAAAGAGAAATATGTTAAACATCGAGAATTGTAAAGCTGGACCCGTATCATTCCCATCAACACAGTGGACTTTTCTAAGATCCCCCGTATGTTCTGCAAGAAATGTTGCCAGGACCAACCCCATGTAAAATGATACAGTACAAGAAGATCAAGGATTCTTTGTATGCCCAGGGAAAGCAGTGCTGGGGCAGGAAACAGAGTGGCTATGATGGGTAGACAGCCTATTTTCCAGAAAAATGCTAAAACCACAACAGAGATGGTGCTGAGGCTGGAGTGTGTTGAGCCAAACTGCAGATTAATAGGGTGCTGGGAGGCATTTAGAAGAGAAATGGGACAGGTGATCCATTTTTAAGCTGATCTTGTTATGAAGACAATAAAATCATAAGCTTAAAAAAATAAAAAAAATCATAAAGCACAGGAGTTGGAGATGTAATGATTTCTTCAATGGACCAGTGGCATCAGGAAGCCAACACCTGGGGACTTCCTTGTTGTGGAATAATAGTTTAGCTATGTAAAGATGTGTTGCATTTGTTTACCTTGCCTGCCTAAGGGGCCTGATTGGTCTGAGATAAAACTAAATGGCCAATAGCTAATGAGGAGATATAGGTAAGACTTCCCATCAGAGAAGAAGAGGAAGAGGAGACAGAGACAGAGGGGCCACCCAGCCAGACCAACAAGACGTAGAAAAGCAGGACGGGCAGAAGGAAAGAAAAGTTAAAGTTCTGAAGCAAAACAGATGCTTAGAAATGGGTTAAATTAAATTCTAAGAGCTAGTGGAACAAGGATAAGCTAAAGACCAGCTTTCATAATTAATGATAAGTCTCTGTTTCAGTACTTGGGAGCTAGTTGGTGGCCCAAAGAAAATTGCCTACTATACTTGTGAACAGTGACTCTGGAACAGGGTAAAGGGAGTGAGAAGTCCCAGTACCTTTTCCCGGATGCTGGATGTCTGTAGGCATTATGAAGGCTATTTTTTTACAGACAGAGTTTCTCTGTAGCTTTGGAGCCTGTCCTGGAACTAACTCTGTAGACCAGCCTGGCCTCGAACTCACAGAGATCCGGCTGCCTCTGCCTCCTGAGTGCTGGAATTAAAGGCGTGCGCCACCACCACCTAGCTTGAAGAGTACATTTTACAAACCTGGAAGATAGTGTTTGAAGTGACCATTCAAAATTGAGAGACAGGATCTTAACCATGAAATTATTCCAAAATATCTCATTATTACATAAATTGCTGGCATTTTCTGTATTGATGTAAAGGAAAACTAATGTGTGACTTTTTTATAGATCATCCTGGGACTTTACTCAATAAAATATGAAGAGCATAAATTCTAAAATTAGGAAATTTTGAAATGTGAAAATAGCATCAGCAATTATTTTTCTCAGCTATGCACACTGATGCTCAGGTGTCGTGTGTACAAACATGCTTAGGAATACCGCAGCCCACTTCAGTACCTGCCAGAGAAAAGATAGGAAGGGAAAATGACAAAAACATCAAGTGATGTGTATTCTATTCTAAATATCAAGCAGTGTTGTTAGTCTTATTTTTGCCCATTTTCCCATATGATCAGATACTTAAATGATATTTACTCTGTGAGTTCCTCCCCTTGCCTGCTCTTCTAATGTCCCGTGTCCCTGTCATCTGCATCATTACTGAACTCTGTAGAAATCCTGAGCCCACAGCACAGCCAGAGCTGCTGCAGCAGACTCTGTATTTTCATTCCACTTCACTGCCATGATTGTGCGCATGAACTGTTGAGAAATCCCTTCTCCCTCACCGTGACTTTCTCCTGTGAGGAATGCATACGTGTGTGGTGTGCAGTAGCACATGGGACTAAGTGCATGTGCTGTGGATGCATTCATTTTATATTTGTGTCTGAAATGTATCATGTCCAGCTGGGCTTATGGGATTGTTTACCTTGTTTTTCCTTCTGGCGGGTCCAGTGTGAGATCATGTGACCACTTCAGATGTGTCTGAGGAACATTAATACCCAATGTAAGAAGCATTTCTAACTGTCTTTCATCCTGGGAAAAATCTAGATTTGTGTCCACAGACACATGATACCTGTGTTAGGTTTTCTATTGTTGTGATAAAGACCATGACAAAATACAGCTCAGAGAAGAAAGCATTTATTTTGGACTACACCCTCAGATAACAGGCCATCACTGAGGTAAGTCAAGGCAGGAACCTGAGGTAAGAATTGGAGCCGAGGCCACTTGCCCAGCGAGCATTCCTATACTGGATAGAACTGCGTGCTCAGGGGAGTGGCACCGCCCATAGTGGGCTGTGCTGTGTTCTAGCAATCATTAGTTAAGAAAATGCTATAGGCCTCCCTACAAAACAGTCTTAGGGAGACATTTTCTCAATTATGCTTTTCTCTTCTCAAATGGCCCCAGCTAGTGTTCAGTTCACAAGAAAACTATCCAGCCCAATGTATCTTAGTATTTCTATTATTAATGGTTTTAATTAAAGTGTGATATCATTCACTGATCTTTATTTCAGGAAATGCTGTCCTTCTCAGATGTGGCCATCGAGTTCTCTCCAGAAGAGAGGGAATGCCTGGAGCCTGCTCAATGGAATCTGTACAGGGATGTGATGTTGGAGAATTACAGCCACCTTGAGTTCCTGGGTGAGCATCTCCTCTATAGTGACTTCTTATTTCACCATCAACATATAGCTTACTCCTTCTGTACATTATCTCTTGAGAACATTTCAACAGTGGGAGTCCTATCCCTCAATTTCAGAAAATTAGGGAGATTTCTGTGTTTAGTATCACTTTGGGACTGGAGAGATTGCTCAGTAGTTAAGAGCACTGACTGCTCTTTTAGAGGACCAGAGTTCAATTCCTAGCATGGCAGCTTATTACTGTCTATAATTCTAAGATGTGACATCCTTACAAAGACATACATGCAGGCAAAACACCAAAAAAAATTAAATTAAATTACTAAAAAAACCATTTCACTTTTCTCTTTTCGTGTCTAGCCTTTCTGTGTTGGTTAGTTGTTCCCTTTAGTCTAGTGGTACTGTTAAAAATTCAATGGCATGGCACACGGAGCATACTTTTTAGTTAAAGTGTTACAGAATTCTGCTTTATTACTTGTTTCCATTAAATGAAACTCAGAATCTGGATGTTATAAATTAATTTATGTACTGTACTGATCTTGTCAGAGAACATTTTAGAATCTGATTATCTGTAACCATTTATTACTTCACCTCTTTCCTTATAAATGGTGTATTGGAAGGGGCATGCCAATTCCCAGTAGAAGGACACTCAAACAGTCTTGTTTCCTTTTTCTATAATCAGGTCTTGCTGTTTCTAAGCCACACCTGGTGACATTTCTGGAGCAAAGACAAGGGCCTTCAAGCGGGAAGAGACAAGCAGCAGCTAGCGTGCACCCAGGTGTGTGGGACTGAGGGGTTTAGTGGCAGAGTTGAGGTCCAAGTATCCAACAGAAAGTGAGGCTTTGCCATGTGCCTTGAAACATGATACCATGGGAAGCATTCTTTAGGTCTCTCCTTCAGGTCTTTGTTGTCAAAGCACACCTCTCAGACGCTTATGATGGTTTAAGTCTCTTAAGCTTTGTATCTCCCCAAAAGCAAGGTGTGCTTTTATTTAAAGTGACCTCCAAGGTTTTTCTTTTTGTTGATTCCCCATTGTCATGTAAGACTCAGGGAACAACTCAGTTCTGGTTAGACTGAGAGTCATTTATTTGTAGAGGCTGAGAGCAGACTCATGTGAGCATGATTGGGTTTATAAAGCTGAACCTACAATTCCATCATAGAGAGGCAGGCAGTGACAGAGGGCCATTAAGTACAATAACTTAACAGAAGCTGTTTGGTTGTTTTTTTAAAAAACCTTTTTACTACCAGTTACTTCAGCATTACCTGATCATTAGACCTAGGAAGAGTAGGACAGGATGACCTACAAGGTCTTACACTGTTGATTCAGGGACACCCATCAAACCAGTCTGGGCACAGTGATTATGTGCCTCTTTTATGGCAGTTAGTGAGTTGTAATTCTCCATTTGGGGGGATATATATATATTTTTTCAAGTTAATATGTTTATCATATGTTACGTCTGCTTTTGTTTTGTTTGGTTTTGGTTTTTATTTTTCAAGACAAGGTTTCTCTGTATATTTCTAACTGTCCTGGAACTAGCTCTCTATTCCAGGCTGGCCTCCACCTCACAGAGAACCACCTGCCTCTGCCTCCCACTTGTTGGGATTAAAGGCATACACCTCCACCACTCGGCTTCTTATTGTTATTTGGATATATTCTAGTCACAAGTTGTGAAAGAAATTAAAGACTTTTGTGTATAAACCCAATATTCTCAGATATGTCAGAGCTAGTAAAATGTTTTGTTTCATATCTTGTCAGGATAACCACTTTTGTTAGCCCTATAGGAAGTATCATGGCTAATATTACCATGAGTTCAATTGGACAGAGGTCTTGTGTTCCCTTCTTTCGAGGTCTTCTGTTGATTCTCAAACTCTTGCAAGTGTTTATTTTCATTGGCTTGAAGATTTGTAATGGAAGCAGTGCTGAGGAGTGTGCACAAAGCTTTTTGTTGGGACCATGATCACCTTTGTCCCACCAGCCATTCCCAAATAACTACTCAGAGACTCAATATTAATTATAAATATTCAGCTGATAGCTAAGGGTTATTATTAACTAGTGCTTGCATTTTAAATTAACCTATATGTCTTTTTTACACTGTGCCATGTGGTGGTACCTTTTCTCCATATGGCATGTTTTTCTTTTCTCTGCATCCTTTTTACTCCTCTGCCTCAGCCCTTCCTCTTCCCAGCAGTCTGCCTTGAAATTCTTGCCTATCTTTGGGGTAATCAGCTTTTTATTAACAATGAAAGCAACACATCTTCACAGTGTGCAGAAGGATTATTCCACAGCATTTACCCCTTTCTGTTTAACTAAAAAGGAAGGTTTTAATTTTCACACAGTAAAACTTTATATAACAAGACCAGTTGTCAAGTAATCATTATAGTTACAATAGCCAGTTCTTTTTTTATTTGGCAAATTTAGAGGAAATATTTTATTATCTATTTTATCTTTGTGAGTCAAAAATGTTTTTTAATCTAATTTTCTTTTTATCATAACTAAGGAAAACTTTAAGTCTAATTATTTAGTCTTAAATTCTATCAAGGACCCAGAAGGGTGAAATGTTACCTAACAACGGTTACATCTGGCTGCCTGGACAGTTAATCAAAGTTCTTCTGTAACATTGGGGCATTCATCTTTGGCCTAAAAAACTAGTAAAAGTAGTAGACTGTTTTTAAACTTTATTTTTTTAAAGATTTTTTAAATTCTTTTTTATTGAGCTATAGATTTAACCCCCTCTCACCTTCCTTCCTCCGCCTCTCCCAATAAACCCTCCCCCTTGTGCCCACTCCACACTCAGGAGATCTTGAAAATACTTCCTTTTGTTTTGTTTTTTGTTTGTTTGTTGAGATAGGGTTTCTCTGTGTACTTTTGGCTGTCCTGCATCTTACTCTGTGTACCAGGTTGGCCTTGAACCTACAGAGATCCACCTGCTTCTGCCTTCCAAGTTCTGGGATTAAAGGTGTATGCTACTATACCTGGCTTCCACCAGGCATTTTTGAGAAGGAGGGAATTTTAAGGACTATCCTTCCTTGTCTTGGCAAAGTTTGACAGTCACTTTCTTTTGTGTCCTGCTGGTCTAGTTTGGACACTATGCTGTTATCCATTGAGGCAAGGGCAGGTAGCATGAATTCTAATTGATCTTCATAATAAAAATCCCAAATCAGATATTGGGAGTAAATGATGCAAGATCAAAGAAGTAAATAAGCCAGCCATTAGACTTCTTACTTCTACCAAATCCTCAGACTGAAAGGGACCAAACTCTTGTGTCCATCTACCTTATCTCTCTCTGCCCAGGTAAATCACTTTCTGTTTCTTCCCCCCCAAGGTCTGGGATTAAAGGTGTGTGCCACTACTGTCTGGTCACTCTGGTTAATTAGTGGCTGATCTTTATGATGATACAAACTTTATTTGTTAAAGCACAAACAAAATATCACATTTCCCACTTTTTGTCTGAAATAAAAAAGGTTATAACTTACATAAGAAAAAATATATACAATAAGTACAATAACTATATACAATATATACAGTCAATAATTACATCAACAATGTCCATAAACAATGGACAAATTCAGAGAAAATACTCTATTATCTATTCTGTCTTTGTGATTCCAAAATGATATACCTAATTCACTTTCTATTAAAACTTTCATTACTAAAATTATCTTTTAATACTCTCTCCCCCATACACTTTAAACTTCTTTAGTGCATCTCTTTTCTGAATCTGGTAACAAGGAAAACTGTAACTATCAACTCCATCAGAGATTTGACAAGGAAATAATATTACCTGAGTAAACAGGAAGTGCAAGCAAGTGACTTCCAAAAAATGCGAGAAATGATGGAAACAACTGACTGCCTGGACAATCAACCAAGGTTCCTCTGCAAGGTGGATGATTCTGTCTTCAGCCTAGCATATCTGACCAACTTTTCTGTGAATCAGGATATTCTGAAAGGCTGTCCCACCTTGTGTTGGCAAAATTTGGCAGTCTTTTCTTTTGTGTCCTACATACCTACAATACTGCAGACGTACATTAAGTAGCTTGTATCATCATAAAGAATGCTTTAAGGGGAGCTCAGCGCCAGGGATGAGGAGGTTATAGAGTAGTAGACATGGAGAGATTCCCAGGCCCACTAATACAGCCTGAGAAACGATATTGGCACTGCTCATGGAGGACAGACAGAAGGACAGAGGAACTCACAGCTTCCAGTTGTCTTGAATCCAAAGTGAGCTAAGAGATGGGCTGACTCTCAGTTCCACAAGGGTCATCAGGGAAAGCAAGAAATAAGGCACAGAACAATAGCTGAGACAACATAATGGAAGGGAGGGGAGTATGCAAAATCACTCATTCAGCATCCACAGAAATGACAAAGGATGTGGATTTAACTGAAAATTTTTATCTGTTACATCTTCAGTCAACATCTTTACTCTTAGAAGAATGCTAGGGAAGGAGTCTTTGTCAGGATTTTTTACCAGAATCTGGACCAGACAAAAATACCCACACCTGCCCCATTGGAGGATCAGAACAAGGTTGGGTTTGTGTCAGGAAGGAAATACATTGGTCATCCCAGCACTGTCTAATCCTAGTTTAATTGGGTTTATAAAGCCAAGCCTACAATTACATCATACCAGACACAGGCTGGGAGTCTAAAATCGAAACGTTTAGTTCCATTGACTCAAACAATTTGTTCTAGGAATAGATAGGACACATTGATAAAGTCCATAATGACAGTGTAAGATTATAAACTATCTATGAGTTGTGCTCTGTACATTTCCACTTTATTGGTAAACACAAGCTTCTTGTTTTCATGCCTTGTTCATTGTTTCTCTGTTTAGTGCACAATAGCTGTTTTGTCTTAGAAATATGTAATTTTATTGTCTGGCATGGTGGCTTTCTTCACCGATCCCAGCCTTTGGGAGGCAGAGGTAGGTGAATCTCTAAATTTGTGACCAGCCTGGTCTAGATTGTGAGCTCCAGGACATGGAGAATCCTTGTCTTCAAACAGCAAAAACAAAAAAAGAAATAAGTAATTTTTAATCTACTCATTGACAAATATGCTGTCTTAGCAAAATTTGTGTAATATCCAGGTGAACTTGAAGTTTTTTTTTTTTTTGTGGTTTTTTCGAGACAGGGTTTCTCTGTGGTTTTGGAGCCTGTCCTGGAACTAGCTTTTGTAGACCAGGCTAGTCTCAAACTCACAGAGATGCGCCTGCCTCTGCCTCCCGAGTGCTGGGATTAAAGGCGTGCGCCACCACCGCCCGGCTTGAAGTTTTTTTTAAATTGTGACTTGATATGTTTGAGGTATATACTTTCTTGTTGTCCAAAAAAACATAAAAATACTGACCTGACTTTTTGATCTATAAATTTAATCTCTTCTTGAACCATCTACTTCTTGTACAACTTATCTTTTGTGCCTTTCAAAATAAAATTATATGTGGAGATAAAGTTTGTATTTAGATGGTGCTGACATTCACACAGCCACAGTTAACTATCTCCTTTCCCGGATTGGCTAATTTATAATTTCATGAGTGTCCAGACATAGAATTCCTCTATTGTTTAATGGGTTTATTTCTGTCAGTAAAATGCCCAATGCCCTTACAAATTACTTTGCTATTAAACTTCGAATAATATGCCATTATGTCTATGTTCTATTTGGATATGCCCTTATTCTAGTAGAAGGATAGATTATTTCTACCTCCAATATTTTATCATCTATACTTAGTGCCTAGAGATTTTAAAATATACTGTAGTTTCTTGTGGTGATATTTTGTTTATAATCTAACAAATGAAGCTTGCCTTAAAATCAGGGTGTAGAGCTAGCCACACTAGTTAGCCATAGAGGCTAGGTAGTGGTGGCATAGACCATTAATGCTAGCACTTGGGAAACAGAGGCAGATGGATCTCTTTTAGTTCAAGGCTACATAAAATTGATTCAGTCTAAAAGAGAAACAGAGCCAAGCGGTGGTGGCTCACACCTTCAATCCCAGTATTTGGGAGCCATACACCTTTAATCCTAACACTAAGCAGGTGGAGATAGGAAGAGATATGGCTGGACCAAGAGAGGAATATAAGACAGGAGGCTACAGGAGCTCATTGCAGACTTAGGAGCAGCGAGTCTCAGGATGAAGTCTGAGGAGGCAATCTAGGAACATTTTGTCTAATGCCCTTTGTCTGGGCATTAGTAGAGGTAAGGACTCTAGTGGCTGGCCGCTCTGCTTCTCTGACCCTTCAGCTTGCACCCCCGATAGCTGACTCCAAGTTTTTATTGTTGAGAACAATTAGAATTCCTGCTACAGTTTATCACTGATGCTTCAATATGTTTGAGTAAATGTTTCCTTTTAAATAGATAAAGTATGAAGAATATTTTCTAGCCTTTGTTCATGTCTCAACTTGGCTCAACAGGAACAAGACTCAGTGAGTATCACGTTTACAATAAGGCCATTGACTGTAACTCACTACACATTCAACACCGGAGAATTCATAGAAGGGAGAAACGCTACAAGTGTGAAGAATGTGGTAAGGCCCTTAGTTCTTATAAAACACTTTCTATACACAAGAGACTTCACACTGGAGAAAAACCCTTCACCTGTAAAGAATGTCACAAGGCCTTCTGTACTCGCTCATCACTTTTTATACATCAGAAAGATCATACTGATGAAAAAACCTACAAGTGTGAAGACTGTGGCAGATCATTTTACTATCTTTCAATGCTGAAGCAACATCAGAGAATTCATTCTGGGGAGAAACCCTACAAGTGTGAAGAATGTGGCAGGGCTTTTTATGACCCTTCCTTACTGAAAAAGCATCAAAGCACTCCTTGTGGAGGGAAACCATACCAGTGTGAAGAGTGTCAGCAGACGTTTCTTTATCACTCATCCCTTAAGAACCACAAGGCAGTTCACACTGGAGAGAAACTCCGCAGGCGGAAAGTGCGAGGGAAAGGATTTATTAGGCCTGCCTTCCTCTTTGAGGACAAGGCAGCTCATACTGCAGAGAAAACGTACACATGTGCAGAGTGTGGCAAGTATTTTTACTCTGGTTCATCCCTTAAAAAACATCAAATCATCCATTCTGAAGACAGTCGTCCCTACTCGTGTGCAGTGTGTGGCAAAAGGTTCTCCTCCTTTGCACACCTTCATCAACACAAGACAGTCCACACTGGAGAGAAGCCATACAAGTGTGAGGAGTGTGGCAAATATTTTACCAAACGTTCATCCCTTAGGCGACATCAACCAATTCACTGTGAAGACAATCCATACAAGTGTAAAGTGTGTGGCAAAAGGTTTTCCTACTTTTCACGACTTCATCAACATCAGAGAGTCCACACTGGAGAGAAGCCATATAAGTGTGAGGAGTGTGGCAAATGTTTTTCTACATGTTCAACCCTTAGGCGACATCAAACAATCCATTCTGAAGACAATCCCTACAAGTGTGCAGAGTGTGGCAAACGGTATTACCGTTCTAGGGATTTTCAGGAACATCAATCAATTCATACTGGAAAGAAACCCTACAAGTGTGAGGAATGTCACAAAGCCTTTCGTTATCATGCCTCCCTTAGGAAACACAAGAGACTTCATACTGGAGAGAACCTCTAGAAGTGTAAAGACTGTGACAGAAGGTTTTCCTCATCTTCAACACTTAGATGACATAAAACAAAAACAAAAATTTATTCTGAAGACAATTCGTAAAAGTGTGGGGAATGTAGCAAAGACTTTGCGAATCTTTATAGCCTTACTCAACACATGATATAGTTCATACAGAAGAGAAATCCTACAAATGCCTTAAAAGTTTACTTCATCAACCCTTAAAACACATCAAATGAGTCATAATCACTCCATGATTGTGTAAAGTGTAGTAAAAATCTTCGCTAACAATTCAGATCTTACCCAACTCTAATGAATCCATGGTGGAGAATATTAAGTTAATCATTTTGGATGTCAACATGAACATCTAACATAGAACAACTCAAATGCTAAGAATGTCATCAGAGAACAGCAGAGACTTCTCTTTGCTCACAACAGTTTGTTCAAGCAATGTGTTTAAAGCTTGCCTTTATTAATAAGTCTCCATCTTCTGTAACCATAAATGCTCCATGAAACCTTTCCCATGTCCTAGCTTTGTCCATTGGTCACCCGGAATCTGAGATCTGGGCTGTGGCATAGTTACTGTTGTTTTTCCCAGTGGAGTCATCTGAGCTCCTGTAACATCCCCTTGGTGTGTAAGAAGCTCTGCCTCTCTGAGCTAGCAGGTGTCCACCCAGCGTCTGGCTCTGGAATCCTTACTGGTAAATAAAGGACAGAGACAGAGCTGTAAAGGAAAAAGGCCAAGTAACACACAAAGGTCTATCAGGATTACACCCAGCTTCTCAATGGAAACTCTGAAAGTCAGAAGGTCCTCGATAGATATTCTGCAGACATTAAGAGACCATGGATGCCAGTCCAGACTACTATACACAGCAAAGCTTTTAATCACCATAGATGGAGAAAACAAGATATTCCATGATAAAATCAGCTTTAAACAATACTTATCTACAAATCTAGTCCCACAGAAAGTACTAGAAGGAATACACCAATCAAAGGAGGTTAGCTGTATCCACAAAAAACACAGGCAACAGATAACCTAACACCAACAAACCCCAAAGAATGGAAACACACACACACACACACACACACACACACACACACACACACATCACCACCAACAAAACAAAAAATAGGAGGAATTAACAATCACTGGTCATTAATATCTCTTAATATCTAATGGACTCAATTCACTTAGACAAAGGTTAATAGAATGGATATGAAAATGGGACCCATTCTGCTGCATTCAATAAACACAACTCAACTTCAAAGACAGACATTACCTCACAGTAATGGATTAGGAAAAGACTTTTCAATCAAATGGGCCTGAGAAACAAGATGGTGTAGCTATCCTAATAGCTAACAAAATGGGCTTCAAACTGAAATTATTCGAAAGAGATGGAGGACATTCATATTCATCACAGGAAAAATCCATCAAGATGAAGTCTCAGTTCGGAACATCTATACCCCAAGTACAAGGGCACCCACAGTTATAAAATAAATGTTACTAAAGTGTGTTCCTATTCTAATCCCTCATCCATACTTCTGCCTGCAATCTCAGTAATAAACTCATTGATTCCTGAACATAGGTGTGGTGATATCTTGTTTATACTCTAACAAATGAAGCTTGCCTGAAGATCAGGGTGTGGAGACATCCACTAGCTAACCAGAGAGGTCTGGAAGTCTGGACAGACAGACAGAAACTGAGATGACTGTGTAGGGAGAAGTAAATAGGTGGTAATTGGGAATTCTTAAAGGGGGGATTAGTTTTAAAAAGAGAGGAAGTTTTTTTCCCACATTAAAAATGGGAACCACTACTACAGTGGAGGGACTTAGGTCTCTGTATGATAATAAGCTGAACGGTTTGAAAATAGAACAATTAAATGAGAGGAAAACTAATTTTGATGGGATTTATGTAATGTCAATTATAAATATTATCAGTTTTATCATTTTTTTAAGAATATTTATTTATTATGTATATTATATTTTGTCTGTGTGTATGCCTGCAGGCCAGAAGAGGGCACCAGATTCCACCACAGATGGTTGTGAGCCACCATGTGGTTGCTGGGAATTGAACTCAGGACCTCTGGAAGAGCAGGCAATGCTCTTAACCTCTGAGCCAACTCTCCAGCCCCAGTTTTATCATTTTTATGTTATCACTAAAGAAGTTGGTTAATATGAGTGCTAAGATACAAGTTTTAGAAAAATTTAATAAAACAGATAATAGATATTCTGATCAGACAGAGGGATTTCATGGAGAAAAAATTTCAGTGTTGCATTATAAGATTAGAGAGAAACAGCCTGAAGTTTTCAAACAACCAACTTTAATTTTTCCAGTCATCTTACAAGAACAACTGCCAAAAGACATCCCTATGGCTGTGTAAGAGTTAATTGGACTCCTGTGGAAATGTTACCTTTAAGGAGATTCAAGGAAGTGACAGTTTCATATGGCATGTATTTACTTTTTGTGAAGCAAATGTTAAACTCATTGTCAACTTGTAGTACAATTATCCTGAAAGACTACAAAGACTTGGTTAAAGCAGTCTTGGAGCCAAGCCCTCAATTACAATGGAAGATCTTGTGGGAAGATGAGGCTAAGACCATTGAGCAATGAAGTACTGCTAGAGGTATGGAAACCTCCCTAGACCAATTTTTTGAAAAGGGAGATTATGCCGATTTACAAAAATAATCTCTATAGGATGACCACACCCTGGATTTAAGCCACACAGCAGCTTTGAATGCTTGGGATAGAAATGGAGAAGTAGGAAAGAAAATTGAGTCATTTACTAAAGTTATACAGGCCCAAAGGAAGCCTTTATGGATTTCTTACAAAGACTGACTTCATTAGTAAATAGAATAATAACAAATTCAGAAGCTAGACAAATAATAATTGAAACTCTGGCTTTTCATTACCTGAAATGATAATGCACAATGCAAAAGGGTAATTGGGCTGGTAAAGGCAAGATCAGCACCCTTGAAGGAATAAATCTGAGATACAATCAATATTGAATCTCATGACCACAATGATGTATGGATAAGAGGTGATTTCCAGAGGTTTGAAAAAAATTAAACTATCAAGTATTTCAATTACGGTAACCACAATCACCTAAAAAGGGATTGTAAACAAAGTATTCCAAGAAACAATTTTTTTCTAAGCATAATTCAAACAGAATGTCCCTTCCTTCTGGATTATGCAGAAGGTGTGACAAAGGCAGACGTTAGACAAATGAATGTAGGTCATCAAGGGACAGTCAAGGTAACCCTTTGCCATTGGGAAACTCCTTGAGGGGTCCTTCTCAGGCCCCTATGTCAAATTTGGTTCAGTCATTCCTATAACCATGGAGGAAACAGCTTCCCAGTGCAATTAAAGAACCTAGTGTCTATTATCAGAAACCATACTGCTCTCGATGATATAAAAGCTATAGAGGAGAGAAATATTTAAGGAGAAATCATAAATCAAATATTTTTTCAGACTTCTATAAATGAAAAAAGACCAAAATTAAAGGTACAAACAAATGATATTGTCATCGAAGATCTTATAGAACAGGTGCAGATGTCACGATAATTGTACCAGAATCTTGGCATCCAAATTGGCCTCTTCAGGAGGTAAATATTCAGCGTTTAGTTAGCCCAAACCATAAATTATTTTTTTGGACCAGCCGAGGAGACATGGGAAATATTGACACAACTCACATGGCTTTGTCGGGAGGGATTTTTTTAGTGATCCCTCATGAAATCCTGAGTTTACATCCTGGAAATTTTATGTGTTTATACTCCAAACAGCCTTTATACCAAAACATAAATTGAGGGTAAATTTATTAATATTCCATTTCCTAGGTAACCAGGTGAATGACTTTAGTCATGTTCACATCTTTCTATGCCCTCTCTTGGTCCCATCTTCCTGCTCTGTCTGCCAGCTCTGTCAGATAGGCCGAACTAGCATCTCTACCTCAGGCATCCTCCAAATCACAACGAAGGAGCAGAACAACTCTAGTATATCCTGACCCTGGTGACAGCCTGTCTGTGCAGCAGGTGCAAACTGTGGCCTGAGAGTTTGGTCGCCATACCATGTAAATATATGGGCCTATACACAGATCATGAGATGGGTTGGATGCTTATGGCCAGAATGACAGAGAGGACCCCAAACCTAGTCCTATAGCCCCCAAAGGGCTCCTTTTGTTGCTGGGTTCAAGCCATATAATCTCACTGGCACATTCACGCGCAATAAGATCCCAGTAGGGTCAGGACAACCTCCGTGTCAGAGACGCAACTGGAAAGCACAGCAGGGGGCTCTCGCCCATCTTTGAGCAAAACGCACCTGTAGCTAAAACGAAAGCCCAATTGGAATTTCCTGGAGGGCTTCTTGTGATGTCACAAGCACACGGACTACATATCCCAAAATTCTGTGCAAGCATCTTCTCGGAAGCCTAGTATGTAGTATGTGATCCCCGCATTCCCCCCACCCCCACCCCCGCCGCCATTCTTCTTGAATTTGTACCTGGTACTTGCTGTTTTCGTTACTTCAGTAGTGAGCCAACGTTAACGCACTCGACTGTAATGTAGACTTTGTTTTAATACGCACTACTAGAAAAAAAAATAATCCTGGTTCCTCTGTATTGAATCTCTGTGTGGGTCATACATGGAACAGACTCTGCAGCTTGAAAAATAGTTTTTGTGAGAACTTTGGAACCCAAATACTGAAGTATATGGTCAGGGGCACAGAGCGAATATAAAGCCCTGAAGAAAGTTAAACATAACTCCATAACGTTTATTGACAAAGAACTCCCATTGGCCATCGCAGGAGTTCCCACCCACCATTAAGTCCTTTGTAAAACTCAGATGTTAACATATATAAGAAATTCAGCTTTAGTGTGAGCCCTACCAGGATCTTATCAGGATCCACCTGGTTTTTCACAAACTCAGGTTCATATACACTGCTGTGAGCTCATGCTTGCCGCCCTGCTCCCATTCCAACGGGAGGGAAACAGCTCCTGGCTCAAACTGGTGTGTGTAATGACAGCTCACCCGTCATCCACTGTTGGAATTCCGTCTGCAGGTTTGGTCTGTTGTATGTTCACTTTCCGTTCCTTCTCTAATACTGAAATTCTCACGTGAGAGAATTTTGAAAGTCAGGGCATCTGCCTCGAAGTTACCTCAGCTTCTCAAAATCAGGACACAGAAATGATTTATAAAATACAAAGATATTAGAAGTATCAAATAATCTTATTGAAATTTGGCAACCAAATACCTTCCTATACACAATAACCTCTCCTCTGGAAGCCTCGGAGAGTTCCACGTTCATCTCTTCCTAGGAAAAGAAATCCACTCTCTATGTCCCTTCGACTCTAACTGATGCCAGTATGCACTCAGTTATCCCAGATACTTCTAGGCATGAGGTCACAAGGCTTTGCTGAACCTTTTAAAGTCTCTGGTTATCCTTCTGAAACCTCAATCATCCAGCAGACTGAGCAGCCAGGGATGCCAGGCCCAACTCACAGTGGCTGTGGGGTGTGGGACCCCTTTTGCTATGCTGGAGGGCTCCTTAGCGATGTGGCTCTCCAGCTAGAGAAGCCACACTGGTCCCCAGTGTCAGCTCTTTCTAGTAGGTCCCCAAGTCTTCTTCCTCTAACAGTGGGAGGATATTCCCTCTGTCCTTGAGATTCCTTTGCCCTATCACTGTGATCTGCTGGGCTTTCTGCCCCAACGAGCCTGACGACTACTCTTGCTTATGTTTCTGCCTTTACACTATAGAAAACAATTGTCTTCTGTGTGTGGGCAACATCACAAATTGATTTCCCTGTAGAGGCTCCAGAGCAGACGCAGTATAGCCAGGATGGCCCGACAAGGCCTAAGTTCCTTCATGTACCACGTCTTTTAGTGCCTTTCAACTCTGACTTTTATGGAAGGGCAGATACTGGGCCCGTAGAATTATTTATCTTGAGGCAGCCCATCATTTGACCAAGCTTAACACCCTGCAGGGCCTGGTTACTCAAGCAGACATAGCAGGAGAGATAGAAGCAGCAGACAGTCTTACATCCTTGTGATGTCACGGGGTGAACATGTAAATTGCTCCAGTAGGGCCTGTGGCCTATACAAGGGGATGGTGCTGCTCGAGCCTGGGGCGCTGTCATCTAAGAGTGTTGTAAAAGGAGGGCCTCTAGTACTAGTATTCTATTTCCCACAGCAGGAGTTTTTAAAGTATAATTATACTTGGTTTTTAATTGTATGTTATATTAAACAAACTGTTTAAATTTGTTTCGAGGTACATGCTTTGGAATATACAGTAGCATAAGCAGAAGGCTAGAGAATGAGAGACATAAATTAGCCTCTTCCAATCTCATATCTGTAAATAAATTTCATCTGGACTTAGTATGACTAGAAACACAATTCTGGGCACACTACAGACATTTATTCATTCAGAAGGTGAGTTCCTATTATCTTCAAGGTTTTAATTGCCCGTAACAGTTTACAGTAACTTAGTAAACTCAAGACTGAGATGACTTTTCGGGTCTGCCTCAACAGCAAAGCAAGATCTGCACCTACAGTGTCTCATACTTGATGATCCCTTAGCCAGTAATCAAACGCATCCTTTCTGCTGAGTGAGTGCAATTGACTTTGGTCCTTATTTCAATATGGGTCAAGGTTTCTTTGACATGACAGTTGGAGTCACATGAGAAATGGTGTTAGGAACTTAAAGAAAATAAGGAATTCTTTATCCTAGAATCAAATATGATTGATAATGTGTTCTGTTAGCATTTCCTGGGAAGACAAATGGAAATGCCCATTCAGCCCAGATCGGCATCAATGTAGACCATCTCACCAGATTCCAACTTAGTGAGAAATATGGGTCTATGGAGATTCTTACACACCCTGGGGAGACGTTATTACAGGAGCTTGTGTGACTCCCCACTTCCCCGGGAAACATAACAGTAACTCTGCCACAGCCCACATCTCAGATTTAGGGCACCTGACAGACAAAGTTATGACATGGTAACAGTTTCATGGCACATTTATAGATACAGAAGAAAGAAACTCATCAAGGCAAGTTTCAAACACACTGCTTGAATAAACTGGTGTGGAGATCACAGCAAAGGGAAGTCTGTACTGTCGTCTGATGACATGCTTAACATTTGTGCTCCTGGAAATTAGATGCTCATGTCGATATTCAAAATGATTAACCTAATATTCTCCACTATGAATTCGTTAGAGTTGGATAAGATCTAAATGATTAGCAAAGATTTTATCACACCCCACGCACTCACAGAGTTTTACTCAGAATAAGTCACTTGATGTGTCTTAAGGTCTGAAGAAGTAAATTTTTTAAGACATTTGTAGGATTTCTCTCCCGTATGAACTATCATGTGTCGAGTAAGGCTATAAAGATTAACAAAAACCTTGCCACACTGCACACACTTATAGGGGTTGTCTGCAGTGTGAATTGCTTGATGTCGTCCAAGGCATGAAGACGAGGAGAAACATTTGCCACACTCTTCACACCGGTAGGACTTCTCTCTAGTATGAACTCTCTTGTGTCTCCTAAGAGCTGAGTGATAACGAAAGGCTTTGTGACATTCTTCACACTGGTACGGTTTCTCTCCAGTGTGAATTGTTTGATGTTCCTGAAGGCTTGCAGAACAGGAAAACCTTTTGCCACACTCTACACACTTATAGGGATTATCTTCAGAATGGAATGTTTGATGTCGTCTAAGGGAAGAAGACGAGCAAAAACATCTGCCACACACTTCACACTTGTAGGGATTGTCTTCAGAGTGAATTGTTTGATGTCGTCTAAGGCATGAAGGTGAGGAAAAACCTTTGCCACACTCTTTACACTTGTAGGGTTTCTCTCCAGTGTGAACTGTCTTATGTATCCTAAGAGCAGAGTGATAACGAAAGACTTTGTGACATTCTTCACACTTGTAGGGTTCCTCTGCAGTGTGAATTGTTTGATATTCCCGAAAGCGTGCAGAACTGGAAAATCTTTTGCCACATTCTTCATTCTTGTAGGGATTTTCTCCACAATGAGTTCTTTGATGTTGCTTAAGGAATGAAGGATAGCAAAAGGATTTGCCACATTCTTCACACTTGTAGGGTTTCTCTCCAGAATGAATTCTCTGATGCTGTTTCAGCATTGAAGGATAGTAAAAGGATTTGCCACATTCTTCACACTTGTAGGTTTTTTCATCAGTATGATTTTTCTGGTGTATAAAAAGTGATGAGCGAGTATTGAAAGCCTTGTGACATTCTTTACATGTGTAGGGTTTTTGTCCAGTGTGAAGTCTCTGGTGCATGGAAAGGGTTTTATGAGAACTAAGGGCCTTACCACATTCTTCACATTTGTAGGGTTTCTCCCCTGTATGAATTCTCTGGCGTTGAATAAGGAGTGACTTACAATCAATGGCCCTGTTGTAACTGTTACAATCATTGGGTATTGTTCCTGTTGAGCAAAAGTTGAGATATGAACAAAAGCTAGGAAATATTCTTCATACTTGCATGACTTATATTTAAATTAGAGATATCTACATTTACATATTGAAGCATCAACGAGAAACTATAGTATATTTTAACACTTACCAACACTGAGCATAATTCACAAAACAGAGTAGGTGGAACAGTCTATACTTCTACTGAAGTAAGAGAACAAGCAAACAGGGCATAGATATATGCCATATTATTCAAAGTTAAATAGCTACATACATTGTAAGGGTATTTTACTAACAGAAATAAGCCCATTAATCAATATAGATGTTAAATGCCTAAACATCTATGAAATTATAAAGTAGCCAGGCCTGGAAAAGAGAAAGCTAACTGTGATTGTGTGAGACTGGATCAACATCAAAACATACAATTGTTTTTTACTGTAAGTATAGAGTTTTATTTTGGAAGATACAAAAGATATATTGCATACTCATAGACTGCCCACAACAAGATTAAATAATATAGCCTAAAGATTTATGACAATATTTTATGTTTTATTATTGATGTCTAGAAAATAAACACCTGAAAGATAGCAACAGAAAACTTCAGGTTCACTGGTGGAGAACAGAAATTTGTTGAGGATTTTGTCAATGAACAGGTAATAAAATTACCTATTTCTTTGGTTTTGGTTTTTTCGAGACAGGGTTTCTCTGTGGCTTTGGAGCCTGTCCTGGAACTAGCTCTTGTAGTCCAGGCTGGCCTTGAACTCACAGAGATCCGCCTGCCTCTGCCTCCCGAGTGCTGGGATTAAAGGCGTGAGCCACCAATGCCTGGCTTGGTTTTGTTTTTTTTTGAGACAGGATTTCTCTGTGTACCCACGCCTATCAAGGAAATTGTTATGTAGATGAGGCTAGCCTTGAACTCAGAGATCCACCTGGCTCTGCCTCCCATGTGCTGGGAATAATGGAGCGGGACACCAGGTCTGGTAACAAAATTACCTCTTTTTAAGATCCATTCATTTATAAGACTAAATAACCACATAGCAGTGAGTGGAGAGAGACAATGAACAAGGCATAAAAAAGGAAATCCTTGTTTCCCTGGGAAAAGAAAGTTCACAACCAGAGCACTAGATATTTTTATCTTACACTGTCCTGGTGTGTTTGATCAATGTGCTTCATCCTCCTACCAAAATCCATAGTGTACAGAAAACAAATAATTAGACACAACACACACTTCTAAGTAACAAAACAGCGTATCAGGTTACAAAGTAAAAAAACAAAAACAAAAACAAAAAAACTGCAAACCCAGAAAATTCTGAAAGCTTATTGGTGAGCTACTAAACCCATTCTTCTAGTTGCAGACAGTTTTATTCTTTGAATATATATCCACATGGCATGCATTTTAAATCCTTACTGTTGACGATGTAACAGGAAAAACTTTAGAAAACTCTCATCACTCACAAAGAACTCTGATGAGACACCACTCATTAAAATGGGTGCAAGTGATCGAAAAGAAACTTCTGTGTGGACCTACTGGACTACAACGGCTCCTCCACACCTCAGACTGTAGGACAGTGTACAGGCGTTCAGGCATTGTTAACGTTACAGTGTAGACTCAACACCAACAAAAACAAAAAACCACGAAAGTCTCTGGAAATACACAGCTCGTCACTGGGGAGTTACAAAGCTTCAGAGTCTGAAAACCTCAAAAATGTCGGAGAGACGTCCTTTGACAACAAAACCAAGGAGAGACCAAAAGAATTATCTCCACGCCAGGCAATGGTGGCGCACGCCTTCAATCCCAGCACTCTGGAGACAGAGCCAGGTGGATCTCTGTGAGTTCGAGACCAGGCTGGTCTACAGAGCTAGTTCCAGGACAGGCTCCAAAGCCACAGAGAAACCCTGTCTCGAAAAAGCAAAAAAAAAAAAAAAAAAAAAAGAATTATCTCCACAACAACATAGGTTTCAATGCACATGCGAAAGCCTGCCTTTTTGTTGAAATATTTAGACCTCAATGCTACCCCTGACCCCCTCTTCCCTACCCACCTGAATGCACGGGGGCTGCTGCTTGTATCTTTACATCCCAAGGCCCTTGTCTTTGCTCCAGAAATGTCACCAGGAAGGGCTTAGAACTGGCAAGACCTGTTTGCATGAAAAGGGAACAAGATTAAGTGTTCTTCTACGGGGAACTGACATGGCCCTTCCAGTACATTGTTTATAAGAAAAGAGATGATGAAAGAAATTACTGCAGACTGTCAGCTCCTAACATGTTTCCTGCCAGGACCACTACAGCACATGAAGGAATGTACAATGTCCAGATTCTGAGTCTCATTGTAAGGGAACACCATTAAATCTGAGTTGTGAAACACTTTCATTAAGAAGTGTGTTCCATGCTTCACACCACTGAATCTCTAACAATCCCACCAGAGTAACTGCTGGATGAAATACAATTCACACCACTGAATTTCTAACAATCCCACCAGAGTGACTGCTGGATGAAATACAATTCACACCACTGAATTTCTAACAGTCCCACCAGAGTGACTGCTGGATGAAACACACATTCACACCACTGAATCTCTAACAATCCCACCACAATGACTGCTGGATGAAATACAATTCACACCACTGAATCTCTAACAGTCCCACTACAGTGACTGCTGGATGAAATACAATTCACACCACTGAATCTCTAACAGTCCCACCAGAGTGACTGCTGGATGAAATACACATTCAACGCTGACAGTTCAAATATTGGAATGCAGTGGCATTTCATTTTTATTTTAATAAATAAATCATGCCTGAAGATCAGAAAAGTAAGACAGCCACACTGGCCCGCCTTACAGATGAGGCAGCAATGACACACACCTTTAATCCCAGTGGCTACACTAGATTGCCATAGAAACCAGGAAGTAGTGGTGCATGCCCTTAATCCCAGAACGAGAGAGGATTATAAAACAGGGAGACAGCTCTTGGTCTCATTCTGAGGTTTCCTGGAGGCAGGATCACCATTTTCAGACTGACATCAAGGTAAGAGCCAGTGGCTGGCTGCTTTGCTTTTCTAGTCTTCAGGCAGGTTTTATTTATTAAAATACAAATGAAATGCCTCTACAGTGGAATGCTTTTAGCTATGGAGCAACCTCCCTAATTTTTCTGAAATCGAAGGATGTGAAAATCACTGTTGAAATGCTTCCATGAGATACCATACAAAGTGAATAAGTTACACAATGAGGTGAAATAAGAAGTCACTATAGAGGAGATGCTCACCCAGGAACTCAAGGTGGCTGTAATTCTCCAACATCACATCCCTGTACAGATTCCACTGAGCAGGCTGCAGGCATTCCCACTCTTCTGGAGAGAAATCAATGGCCACATCCCAGAAGGACAGCATTTCCTGAAATACAGACAAATAAATGATATCACACTTTAAATTAATTAAAATCATTAATTATAATATAAATATCAAGAGTCATTGGGATGGATACTTCTCCTGTCAACTTGACATGGGCCATTTGAGAAGAGAGAAACAATAGAGAAAATGCCTCCTTAAGACTGTCCTGTAGTCAAATTTCGGGGGCATTTTCTTAACTAGTGATTGATGAGACAGCACAGTCCACTAGGGGTGGTGCCCACCCTGAGCAGGCAGTCCTTTATGGTAAAGGGGAGCAGGCATGGCAAGTCAGTAAGCAGTGTTCTTCTGTGGCCTCTGCTCCAGTACTTGCCTCAGGTTCCTGCCTTGACTGTCCTCAGAGATGGACTGTGACCTGAAGTTGGAGTCTAAAATAAACCTTGTAAATGGACATTTCCTGTCCCAACCGCCCAGTCTACAGAACCAACTTAGAGGCTGAATATGAATTATAAGTGATCAGCCGACAGCTCAGGCTTATTACTAACTAGCGCTCACATTTTAATTTAACCCACATTCCATATTAGCAGCATGACACATCCATCTCCTGCTCCCTCTGCGTCTACTGGCGGCTCCTCAGCCTCCGCCCTTCTCCTTCCCATCATCCTTATTTTGGTCATCCTGCCTATACTTTCTGCCTGACTACTGGCCATTCAATACTTTATTATACCAATTCAAGTGACAAATCTTTACAGTGTACAAAAGGTTATCCCACAGCAAAACTCTTTCTTATCCAAGATGTCTTTCATCATGGTCTTTATGACAACAACAGAAACCCTAACACAGATATCACACGTCTGCAGATTTGTCCCAGGATGAAAGAGAGCTAGAAATGTCTCTTACATAGGTAGTAATATCCTCAGACATGTCTGAAGTGGTCACATGATCTCACACTAACCATCAAAAGGAAAGACAAGGAAAAAGATCCTATAAGCTCAGTTGGACATGATCTATTTGAGACAGATGAAATGCAAAATGAATGCACCCACAGCACATGCATGTAGTGCCATGTGCTGCTACACACCACACACATATGCATTCCTCACAGGAGAAAGTCACGGTGAGGGAGAAGGGATTTCTCAACAGTTCATGCGCACAATCATGGCAGTGAAGTGGAATGAAAATACAGAGTCTGCTGCTGCAGCTCTGGCTGTGCTGTGGGCTCAGGATTTCTACAGAGTTCAGTAATGATGCAGATGACAGGGACACGGGACATGAGAAGAGCAGGCAAAAGGTAGAACAATAAGAAAGACCTCCTGGACTAAATACCATCTAAGTTGTTGAACTTTGTTTTCTAAACTGCAAGAAAAGGACCAACAACTGAGAATTTAAAATAGAATACACGCCACTGGATCTTCTCATCATTTTCCCTTTTTACCTTTTCTCTGACAGGTACAGATGAAGAAGGTTTGTGGTATTCATAAAGCAAGTTTTTGCACATATGACACCTGAGCATCAGTGTGCATAGCTGAGAAATACAACTGATGCTATTTTCACATTTCAAATATTCTAAATTAAGAATTTATGTTGTTAATATCTTATTGAGTAAAGTCCCAGAATGACCTATAAAAATAGTCATCCTTTATTTTACCTTTTTACTGACACACTAAAATTATCGGCAATACGTGCATTGACGTGTTATTGTCTAGTAAATTCATAGGTAGGATTTGGATTGTTTTTCTCAGTTACGGTATGGTCACCTCCTCAAACGCATCTTCAACGCTCCTGAAAAGTGCACTACATAACGCTCACACACACCCGTAGTCAGGGCAACAGTACCTGGGGCTTCTCCTATCTCACTGTACCACAGCACCCACTTTCTTAGAAAGTCCCTAAGCCTTGGTTTATTGATGAACAACTAATAAGTCTCCAACTTGTGTGAGATACAGTTTTTTATAGTTAATATATCGATGAGATCATATATTATTTAGGCTTGTCTGCCTGAAAATAATTTCTAGTGTCACCAACATTGTCACAGTTGACAAGACTTTATTTTCCCTGAAAATTATTGAATTAAACTATATAAGTGCATCATTTTCCTTTCTGCCTCCTCACTGCAACTTCTCTTATGTCCCCCAAAAGTCCATCTTGAATGTATGAAGTATTGTTTTCTAATTATTATTGTTACACAGAGTGCACGCACACACACACAATATATATATACATATATATACATATTATATACATACATACATACATACATACATACATATAGCTATATCAATATGAATGGCCAATTCTGTTCAGTATTACTTGTGCGCATGTTTTGAGGACAGATTGTAGTAATATGGGCGGCGGGGCTGTGTCCCCAGCACCCCGGCTGTCTGGCTAGCTTATGCCCGAAATAACAACACACAAACTGTATTCATTTAATCACTGCTTGGCCCATTTCTATCTAGCCTCTTCTAGGCTAATTCTCACATATTAATTTAGCCCATTTCTAATCATCTGTGTAGTGCCCCTAGGTGCGCTTACCGGGAAGATTCTAGCCTATGTCCATCCTGGGTCGGAGCTTCATCGCGTGCGTCTGCCTGGGAGCTGGGAGCATGGCGTCTCTCTGAGGCGTCTGCTCCGGAGAGGAGAGCTGTGGAGTCTGAGCTCACTTCCTCTTCCTCCCAGCGTTCTGTTCTGTTTACTCCTCCCACCTATCTTCTAACCAATGAGGGCCAAGCAGTGTCTTTTCATTTAATCAATGACCTTCCTCCATCATTTCCCCTTTTTCGGTTTAAACAAATAAACAAAAAAAAGGCTTTAACTTTAACATAGCAAAATTACATATAACGAAACAGTTATCAAGTAAAAGTTACAATAATCTTTATCATAACTAAGGAAAACTATAACTATAACTAACTATTCTTAACTCCATCAAAGACTCCAGAAAGATACAATACTATATAAGCAAACAAGAAAAAAGCAACTTTTAAAACTCTAGAAATGACAGAGACACCTCGCTGCCTGGACAGTCACCCAAAGTTCCTCTGAACCGTTGGGGCATCCATCTTCAGCCTTCAGGCCCATGGTATCCAGCAGACATTTCCATAAAGCAGGAAAGTTCAAAGTCAGTTCAGTCACTATCTGTTGTGTCCTGCAGAATGTCTCGCAGACTCTTTCATGAATCAGGAACCCCGAAAGATCATCTCACCTTAGGCAAGTTCAGTAGTCCTCTCTCTGTGGGTTCTCTGTGTCCAGTTTATGCAATAGTCCAGGCAAGAGCAGTTTCTTGCCCAAATGGCTATCAAACTCCATAACGAGCCTCTTCGATACCCATCTTCCGCTTGAAGTAGATTGGTGCTGTCAGGAGCAGAGTGTCTCATTGTCATGAAAAGTCGTAAGTTATTAAAACATTTAAAATGCCATATTCTATAATCTTTGAAAATATGAAGAATGCCTATTTAAAATATATCTATGCACATCTAGAAAATCTTAACTAACATGACTACAAACTTGACTATTATTTATGATTATCCATCAACAACCTATATTTCCTAATTATACATTACATTTTAATAATGAACTACACAATCACTATACCTTAATCAATATCAGAAATACATATATATAACAATATTGACCGTAAATCTCTATCAATAAAGCAAAATCTATACTAATACAAATTATTCATACCTATATCATATCCCCCTTTAAATGTAAAAGAACATTTATAAACATTTTTTGGGAATATGGGCGCAGTTATTTCTCTCCAAACTGCTTCCTGCTGAATGGGGGTGTCATTAATTAGGTCTTTCATGGTATAACCTGTGTGCTAGTTTCATCTCAGTTGGCAGTTGAGCGAAGCAATTTTCTGAAGGTGTTCACACCAACCCTTCAGGAGGGCGTGGTCCATCATACCAAATTAGAATCGAAGAAATGAACAGGGTCTCATCCTCTGTGAAAACAAAATAAGAAACTCCTTTCCAAAGCATCATGTCCTTAAATCCAAATTTCAAAGTCAAGGCATCAAAATATCTATGTTGGATTAGTTCAGCAGCATTTATAAATAAATATCTTTAAGCAGCTGTTGCTCTTTCCTCAGCATTCAAATAATTCAAAGAGAGCATAATAGCATACAGTATCAAAATTCTCTGTTTATTTTCCATCTTTGTACAGCTTTGTTTTAACCTCTATTTCTTTTCTTTTTACTTCTATTTTATATTCTCTGTATATCTTTGACCTGGAATAACTCTGTGGACCAGGCTGTCCTCGAACTCTCAGAGATCTGCCTGTCTCTGCCTCCCAGGCATTGGGATTAAAGGTGTACGCTACTACACCTTGAATTCACAGAGATCTATTTGTCTCTGCCTTTTAGGCACTGGGATTAAAGGGGTGTACTACCACACCTTGAAGTCACAGAGGTCTATCTCCCTCTGCCTCCCAAGTGTTGGGATTAAAGATGTGTACTACCACACACAACAACTCTCTTCCTTTTTTTGTTTTTTACTTTAAGAACTTCAACTTTTAGTCTGCATATATTTTTAACACACTGTAAATCATTTAAACATTTTCTTTGACTTTGAATCTTTCTTTACTGTATATCTCTCTTTTTCTGACCACACGAGCCTTTAATTTACCAAGCAATCTGTAGGACTAAAGGTGTGGCTTTGCCGGCTAGATGTAGCCCATTCCTTAGCTTTCCAGCCTCATGGCTGAGGTACTGGCTGTAGCCATGTTTACTGCCACAACTCTAGGGCATTTCAAGGTCCCTGCCAGCAAGCGAGCTTCAGCAGCCTGTGCTTGCAAACCCCATGAACCGCCTGCGTAAAAGAGTCAGAGTTTGCCCTGGCAGGACAGCCCAGAAAGCTGGCATTTTTAAACGGCACAGCTTTTTTCCTGCTATGGCTGAAAACCGAAAAGCATGCGTTCAGCTTTTCGTCAACACTGTTTAAGTGTTTTGTGGCAGGACCTCTTAAAAGAGCTGCAAGCTTTGCAGCTAAAGCTGAGTCAGGAAGCTTCTCTTAGATGAGAGCGCTTGCTTGCCTCTAGCAAGCAGAGTGCCACAAATGCTTTAAAGCCAGAGTTCACGCTGGCAGCACAGCCCCAAGAAGCTGCGCTTTAAAATGACACAGCTTTTTTTCTGCTGCTGTTGCCGAATCAGGAAATCTCTCTACAGCACGCCACCAACAAACAGCAAAAATCTGTGTTAAACTTTCTCTCCCTTATTTTTAAGCCTTCTCAGGTTTTTTAAGTGGGTTTAGTCCATCACGTCAGGCTCCATTTGTAGTAATATGGGCGGCGGGGCTGCATCCCCAGCACCCCGGCTGCCTGGCTAGCTTATGCCCGAAATAACAACACACAAACTGTATTCATTTAATCACTGCTTGGCCTATTTCTATCTAGCCTCTTCTAGGCTAATTCTCACATATTAATTTAGCCCATTTCTAATCATCTGTGTAGCGCCCCTAGGTGCACTTACCGGGAAGATTCTAGCCTATGTCCATCCTGGGTCGGAGCTTCATCGCGTGCGTCTGCCTGGGAACTGGGAGCATGGCGTCTCTCTGAGGCGTCTCCTCTGGAGAGGAGAGCTGTGGAGTCTGAGCTCACTTCCTCTTCCTCCCAGCGTTCTGTTCTGTTTACTCCTCCCACCTATCTTCTAACCAATGAGGGCCAAGCAGTGTCTTTTTATTTAACCAATGACTTTCCTCCATCAACAGATCACTTGTTACTGGATGAATAGTGAGTGGGCTCATTGCTGTGGGAGACTAATTCTCCCTCTCTTAGTGATTCTTATGTGCCTATACTTTTCTGTTAGCCAGCAGATTGTGCCCTGCATAGGATCGAGAGCCAATGCCACTGTTCAGGGCTTGTTCAAGCAATCATATTGTTGGGGTGTCATGGGTGCAGCTTCCCTTCCCTTTCTGGAAGGCACAACCTCACAACAGAGTTCCGGAGCTCCTGACTCTCATAATCAATATGACCCTTCTCCAGAGATATTCCCTGAGCCTTCTGTACAGGAATTGTGGTGTGGTGTATCTACTGGGTCAGGGCATCACAAGACAATAGTTCTCTGGATCTGAACGTTTTAGTTTTCTGTAAAGCTCTCTGTGCTGCAGTGAGCAGTGTCTTTAACAGGCAGTGACAGCTACACTTTGGTGTAGGTCTAAGGAAAAGCATCTGGAATGCAGTTAGCAACTGTGATGCTTTAGTGCTCCAGTATGCTCTCCTCTGTAACTTAAGAACTAAGGAGTCATCAGAGACAACTGCTGCTAATGCCGAGATGTGGGAGACACTGGGGCACCTTTAGGGATTCAATGTCATACTGCTCATGGATGTGGTTCACGGGCATAACAGCTAAGCAGGACTAAAGCTCACCCTTAGGCAGGAGACCTTGGGGCCAGGCCCAGCTCCAATCCTCTGTGTCTTGTGTCTCATTCCTACCAGAGCACATTCCTGTCTTTGCAAAGAAAGGGGAGGAAATCACGGATGCCACCCTTTCTAACTGTATGATAACCAAGAGCAAGGGATCGCCACGGGGAGTGGAAAGAGCCAAGAGCTGAGTGCAGATGCAAACATGTTTCTGTGAGAGAAATAGAGCAGGTCCTCAAGGAAGAACTAACTGCAAGGACCACTCCCTAAGTCGCCAAGGCCTGGCTCCCCCTATTCCACATGAGAGGCATATCGGCTGTCATGAAGCCAATCTATGAGATGCTGTAGGTGGAGGGCAGTGTGTCTGGAAACACGATAGCATTTAAGAAAAATCTTAGCCAATACAATTAATGGCAACTGTTTCAAGGGAATTTCAGCCTGGTGAAATGAACTTTCTATGGGGAAGAAATGCAAATGTCTCACCTGTGTTGGCCAAACTGTCATTCATTAACATTGCTACATATTCGCACTATTATCGGGAGGTCAATATACTCCACATGAGTGGAGGCTCCTCTTAGATTCAAGCCTAGAACAACAGAATGGACAGGGTAGATATGTTAAGAACTCTTTCATCTCCTGCTGGTGTCCCTCAGAGATATCTTTTCAGAGAGTCAGACAAGACTGAAGACTAGCAGATTGGTGGGAAGTCAAAGCCAGATGCACAGAGAGGACTGGATTTCTGGTCAGGATCCTAACAGTAGTGAACCACCAATCAAAACAACCTAACTACTGATTACATGCCACAAGGCTTAAAATACACACTACATACATCATGAAGGAACAGTTCCTGGGTCTTTGTCTCAGCTCTATACCGTAAGTGAGGAATGAAAGAGCCATTTACTTTTGTTTTAAGCCACCCCGCATGACTCAGAAAGTGAAATAAACCATGAAAAAATATGGAAGGCCAAATGCAGTATCTGCTTTGGAAACACTAATTGCAATAATTATAATTTTAATTTCAAAAGATTATCACTTTGCATTTTACATTAGATGTCTAGATATATTTGTGGATTTTAATAGTTCATACATTGTTTCTGAGTCTTTTTAAAGCAACACTGTGTGGAGTATGTCCAATACAGATTTGGGCCATGCACTCTCATAGACCTGACTTAATTTCATATAGAGACTGTAGAATGGAGAGAACAACAGAAGGCAGATATTGAAGAAGGTATCCATGCAACCACATGCACCTTTCAACTCAAAATATGTCGCTGCATTTGATAATGACTAGGGAGGACACCATGGCAGACTCTCCTATAATCAGAGTTGACAACGTGATGAAAATCTGTGCTGCTCAGGTTTATTCCTTGCATGTGTTTGACCCTGCTCAGGTCATTTGCAATTTCTCTCCACGGCCTCTGACATAATCACATAGATCAATTGGCAGGAATTGAATGTCATCACCCAGCACCTCCGCTCCAGGGTTTCCCAGAGATGACACGTCTAACTAACACAGCACGGTCATGCATGAGCTGTAAACACAGGTAACTTTTTCCCTCACACTGACACAGAGCACAGTGAAAGAAGCCTGGGAGGAAAGACACAGGACTGTCAGCAAGGGGAACTGGACTGGACCTGTGGAAGAGCAGGACCCACCGTTAGCAGTTTGCTTTACTGTTGGCTATGCAGTGCCCCATGTGGAGGACAGTGCAGGAAGTGGTTTTGTTCTGGCTCACTGTAAGAAGCATCTGCTCACAGAGGAACCTCTGCTGTAAGGACAGGGGAAGACATCCCAGCTGCAGCTGCAGAAAAAGACCCAGGAATGAAATCATAGCAGCCCAGTCTCAGACTGAACTGAAAGAAGCAAACTGTAAGAAACCAGAGAAAACCAGAAGAAAGCTGCATCGGGTCATGACAGCAACTAACTCAGATTAATATGCAAAAATAATTGAACATTCACTGCACATAGGAATCTTCAAGCAAAGCAAAGAGAATTCTTCTTCATAGAGTAAACTCAAATGTCTGAACACCAAAATTTAATGTCTTTAACAAAAGTATATTAGTAAAAATATTTAAATTACACCCAGAATGGGTTAACAGAAGTTAAGGAGAAATAGCTCTTAAGTCGGCAAAGTGGGGGATTACATGGATTTGCCCTGGTGTTCACTGTAAGAAACAAGAAATGAGCCATACAAAGTATCATATCCATGAAATATGTTCAGATGTTTTCTGTCACAGACTCGAGTAGCCTACAAGGCCTTGAATTTGCTGTGAAGCAGGGGAGGACCAGAGGGCCCTGCCTCCCCCTCACAAACGCAGAGATGACAGGGATGTGCCTCAGAGGAGACTGACGTTTCTTTTCTATCACAGGTCTGGTTACTAAAATCCCAGGAATACACACAGGTCTGGGAGTTCTCCTCACCTGCTGACCTGACACAAAAGCCTGGCACTGTAACACAAGGCCATGAGGGCTTTTCACCTGTTCCTAGGGACCCTGCTTCTGGACCAGCTCAACAAGCTCAAGGCCTCATCAAGAAGTTGACACAACCATTGTGGGCCAAGCAGACATCCTGTCGTTTTCACAGTTAGTCCGCCCTACATTAGGGATGGGGGAGCTTTCAAGGCTTTAAGGGAACCCAGACCTCAAGGTGAGACCTGGAGTCAGTTTCTCCAGTTCCTTCTTCCTGCAGAGAGTCCTCTGTGTGGGGGCTGTATGTGTGTTCTCTCCACCCTAGTCACAGCTTTCTATAGCAGCTGGTCCTGGCAGATCTGTCTGCTGTGTTCCAGAATTTCCCAACTGAGACTTTTGTTTTGCCTCAGATTTTTCCTCTTTTAATTCTTTAACTGGCTGACAAAAAGAACACAATCAAGGCCTCAAGACCAGTACCCTAGGCCAGTTAAAGAGGAAGGACCAGAAATCCGTTTGCTCTGCAGATACTGAGAAATCTGATATCATCCCTGTGAGAATGGGTCAGAAGTGAAGCAGGCTTCCCCACCGAAGCTGCTCAGTGAAGTGAGCTCCCAGCTCCCCCTCAGGAGCAGGCAGTCAGCTGACCATCCTTAGCTTGATCCTGGACCCAGCACTGTTATCTACTCCGCGCAGCTCTCCTGTCCCAGAAGCCCAAGGAGGACTGGGGCTGCACGCGGCAACCTAAGGAAACCATTGCTCAGGGAACAGTCCCTATCGCCCTCACCCCAGCCCTGACCTGCAACCTCAGGCGTGCCAGCCAGTTGAGCACAGCACCTCCAAGGCAGCTTCTCCCGCCCTCTCACCCAGCCCAGGTCCGCTCCCTCCAAGACGGACCCACACTCCGCAGTGTGTCTAAGGCAGCACTGTACCCTGGACCAACCTTCATGACAGAGACGCACCTGGAAACCACAATAGGACCGGACTGTCGCCCAACTTTGGGGAAGACGCACTTGTAAGAGACCAAAAGCCGGAAAGGGGTTTCCTGGACTGCTCCCAGCGGTGTTACAGCGCTGCAAACTACATTTCCCAGAAGTCTGTGCGAAAGAATCCCCGGAACCCAGGCTGGGAGAGTTTTATGGTCTTGGATGTGTGTCTGGCTGCAGTAGAGGGTGGGAGGAAGAAGCACAGTGAGCAGGACCGCTATGTGCAATGACGCTGGTGTTCATCTCCAGATCCTCAACGCGAGATTGTGAATGTGAGTCGAGTCTTTGACAGAAATATTCGCCTTGTGAGTTTTCTGGTCCATATATTGTGATTTTAATCTTTCTAGAGCGTTTAAATATCACGTTGACTCAGTTTTACTTTAAAATAACGAAGCAATACACTATTGTGAGACTGAGAAGTATCTTTTAAAGATGATTTTGAAGCCAGCCGTGGTATGTCTGACCGTGCTCCTAGCTGCTCAGAGGTTACGGGACAAATGGACCTGGGAAGAAGGCTGGACTGAAAATTTCAAAGAGACCTTGTATCTAAGTAAAAAGGAAATGGCAACGCAAAACAGAATGAAACAAACACGGGTTGAAGAGGTTGAGTATAATGTAGACTTTGACTTAATATGCAGCCCCACAAATAAACAAATAAATAATCCTCATTCCTCTGTGCTGACACTCTGTGTGAGCCTTACATGGATCTGACTCCACAGTTGTAAAACAGTGTTGTGTGAACACTGCTATCTCTGCAGCGTAGAGGGCTGGTGAGGGAGAGAGCCGGAATAACCACTGAACAAAGTTAAACGTCTGACTCTCTGACAATTACTTGCAAAGATCTCCCATAATCCATCTCAGGAATTTGCCACCTGTCCTTCTGTCCCTTGAAAATTTCAACTAATAATCTATGTAAGCAATTTCGTTTTTGTGAGAGTGCTACTAGAATTTTCCCATAGTCTCCACTGTTGTTCACAAAGTCAAATCAATATTCACCACCCGATGCGCTAGGAGCTCGTGCTCACCTTCCAAGTGAAGGGACCCTGGTCCTGGATCACGGACTCGGGACTGAGACACGGACAGCCCCAGTCTAGAATTTTCTATATTTCTGCCATGGGTATATGCTTCAGTTCCAATTCCACTTAGCTGTCACAGGCATGTTCCATGAAGTGTGACCCTACGGGGACTGTTAGGAAGAACACTGAACATCTGACCAGTGATATGGTGGAGCGGTTCTCTTTACGGTTCTTTAACAGTGTGGCACATGGCACTGCACATCCGACCTTGGTGTGGCAGTGCCGTCACGTTCCACTTCCATCTTGGGACAGTGTCCGGCCCCATAGCACATTTTCCTTCTTTTGGGGGCTTTCCTAGAAGTATAGTTTGGAGCACCAAGCCGCTACAATGGGCCTCCGCCTTTCCAATGAAATTCCACTTCCACAAGACAGAGATGTCCATGGATGTGCTCTTGGCTCAGAGCAAATTAATGTACGCTCTGTACAAAGTGCCAGGATTCCCGATATTCGAGTTAATCTCTCATACAGTTCCTGGAGATTTTACATTGTCTATTACTTTAAAGTCAGTGTGGTTTAGAATGATATTGGCATCTAACAGAGAGAGCCAAGATTCCACTAACATCCCTATCTTCATGAGTCAGTGAGTTTACTACTGAGATGGCAGGCAGAAGTGTGGATGAGGGATTAGAATAGGAGCACACACGATTCAAAGGAGAAACGTCAGCAGTACCGAACATCTGAGTGGACTCTGGGTAAGAACTCGGGAAAGTTGAATGCCTTCAGCTCAGTGTATGGCTTCCAGGGAGCCCCTCTGATGAGGAAGCCTTGTGCTTTCCTGCCTGCTTTACATACTAAACTCAGGGTATCTGGCTCACACCCAAACATTGCCCTGGCTATGATCAGTGTGACTTTTTCAAGCCTGAAAGAAAAAAAACATTTGTGATTTCTTATGTGTTTATAGACTGGCACTTCCTCTGCTGTTGTTTAAGAAATATATGCAGCTCTTATATAAGCTAGAGTTTTTTTCATCCTGTGTGAGAGTATTTTTCAGGTTGCAGCAATAAAGAAAATTACCTTCAGAGCATATGAGACTGGATTTCTTCTTAAAGACATTTTTAGAGACACAAGAAAGTTTTCCTAAGCCCTCGCTACTCTGAGGAATATTTACTACCCTCGAGCAAATCTGGGAGCTGGTCTCTCAGTCTGCGGTGAATATTACATGTTTTACTCAAATCTCCACATCCCTTAACCTATTACTTCTTACCCTTAAAACGGCGCATGTCCTTAATCCCAGCACTCAGGAGGCAGAGGCAAGTGGATCTCTGAGTTTGAGACTAGCCTGGTCTACAAGAGCTAGTTCCAGGACAAGCTCCAAGGCTACAGAGAAACCCTGTCTCAAAAAAACCAAAAACCAAAATAAAAACAAAAAAACTATGTGACTCTGCCAACTTTGTGAGCTTCTTTCTTAGTTTCTTCATTCCACTTAGTGCCCCCTCCATGTGTGGGGGTGTAGGGCAGCCAACTGGACCCTGGAAGACTCTCAGATTGACTGTTTCCCTCAGGAGCCATTGCTTCTCCACTCAGGGTGAGACATAATGAGACCCTTATGCAGCCATGCTTGTTGCAAGGCTGGGTTTAGCTTGTGTAAGGGTTGTCCAGGTAGTATTAGCCACAGCATGTCCATGCATGAGCTGGTACTGACGTTTCTAGCAGATACTATATCTGACTTGGACGTTCTTTCCACTTCTTCTCCCTCATGCATCCTTGACTTTTGGAGTTAGAAGTGTGTAAGGGACTCCCTTACAATGTGTGATGTAGGTGTCACCTTTGGATTAGGGCCTCCACAGGCTATTATTCTCTGCATTCTGACCAACTGTGAGTCTGTGAGTTATTCTCTACCTACCACACAGTATTTCCAGGGGGGCGTGGAGAGGTGCTACTTCATAATTGTAACTTTGCTACTGTTATAAATTGTAATGTAAATATTTTTGAAGATAGAGGTTAGTCAAAGGGGTCCCAACCCACAGGCTGAGAATCACTGATTGAGGTCCTCTTCCAGTGCTGAAGAATCCTTTTTATGAACAACGGAGATGCAATTTACTTGAATGAAGTTTCCAGAGTGGAGGAGGTGCAGTGTCAGACTAACCTAGCCTCTTCTAAGCCATTTTATTCCCTATTTGTTTTATTTACTTTAAAATCTCCGATTTCAATGGAGGTGTAGTTTCTTGCCCTCAAAATTTAACAACCAGTTAATTATACAGGGCCTGACCATTAGGCCAGGGCTAGTAAACTTTTCATTCAGAGGTCGGTCCAGCGAGCTGTCATGGCCAGTCTTGTTAAAAGCCATGATGGCTAGTTTTATGTCAACCTGAAGCAGGCTACAGTCATTTAAGAGATGGGAACCTCAATTTGGGAGAATGTTTCTGTAAGATCTGGTTGTAGACAAGACTACGGGGCAACTTCTTAATGATTGATGTGGGATGGCCCAGTCCATTTGGCATGCCGTAAGAAAGCCGCCCGAGCACTCCCAGAGAACAAACCAGTTAGCAGCACCCCCAGTCTCTACAGCAGTTCTGGCCTCCAAGTTCCTACCCAGTTTAGACTCCTGTTCTGACTCCCTTGGATGATGAAAAGCATTGTGGGACCCTCTGCCAATTAAAGCTTTTTCTCCCCAAACTTGTCACGGTGTGAAACGTGATCCTCTCAAGAAAAACCTGGAGTCAGATATCAGGGCAAAAGCTGAAAGATCAGAGAGGCGAAAGAGCGGCCACACTTCTTACCTCTCCGAATCCCCAGACCGAAAGGGGGTGATCCTTACACTGAATGGAAGGGGTGATCCTTACACTGAATGGGGGAATCCTGTCTCACCAAATCCTAAGACTGAAAATAGGGGGGATGGTCCTGTCTCTGTGAAAACTCACAATGAATGGGCCTAAGATCCCGTCTCCACTGTGTTGTCGGAGGTTGCTCATTCATTCCTAGCCACCCTGACCTGAAATATTCAAACACAAACCCTATTAATTACAACACTGCTTGGCCAATGACTCTAGTGTATTCCTAGAAAGCTCTTACATTTTAAATTAACCCATTTCTATTATTTTCTATTTTACTATGAGGCTTGTGGCCTACCAGCAAGATTCTGGCTGCCGGCTCATGTCTTTCTCCTTTGGTGGCTACATAGCATCTCAATGACTCATCCAACTTTCTCCCAGCATTCTGTTTAGTTTTCCCACCTAGCTCTATTCTGCTCTATCATGGGCCAAAGCAGCTTCTTTATTCATTACCTAAAAAAGCAAAACATATATAGAAGGAATTCCCACACCACCACAGGCCTTATATTCCTGTCACCACTTCCCTAGTGCTGGGATTAAAGGCATGTGCCTCTCAAGTGCTGAGATCAAAGGCATGAGTCTCCCATGTGTTAGGATCAAAGACATAAGATCCTAAGTGATGGGATCAAAGGTCTATGTACCACTGCCTGGCCTCTGTGGTTAAATAGTGGCTAGCTCAACCCTCTGATCTCAAGGTGAGCTTTACTTGTCAGGACACCAACAATATATAGAACATTTTTACATTTTCATCTAAACAAAAAGCAAAGGTTTTATTTAACATAGAAAAACTATATACAATAAGTACAATAACTATACACAAATATGTATATATATATATATATATATATATATATATATATATATATATAGGCAGTAATCACATTAACAATGTGAATCCATTAGCATTTGACAAATTCAGAGAAAATACTCCATTATGTATCTTATCTTGGTGAGTCCAACTACTGCTAATATTTTTAGAACTGCCCCAGCACCTTCAGCTCCCTTGAGGACTAAGGAAGTATTTTCTCCAGTAATGTATAAATCTTCCCTATCTTCTGTTGATATGGGATTCAATGAAACAGTAAAATAGGCACAATAAGCTTAAGATTTTCTCTCCTGTTTTCAAGTAATGTATGATTTGGGAAATGATTTTTTTAAATTCAATTACCTCTTTTTAACTATAAAACATTTTTGGACATTTATCATTAATTTGGTTGTTGCTCTTGGTTTATTTTTTTATTTTAATCATTCTCTTTCCAGTCCTCTGCATAAATTAAGACTTGCCTGTCTCATAGTCCTTCGTGATGTTCATGAGCTTCAATTTAAAAACAAAAAAGATGCTGGGAGCCATGTGGATTTCTTGGGGGTTCTTGAGAACAGCCTGAACAAACTCTCCTTGTTGCAAGGCGCTCGAGAATCTGACCCATTTTTGGCAAGGCCCATGGCTATGACCCCAGGAGCACTCTTCTTGCTTCTTTTATACAAATTATTGCTGGTTAATTTGAGCTTCACTTTCTTAGAGCTATGGATGAAATGGCTATTTACAAAAGGAAAACCTTCCCCCTGAAGACTCTCCTCTGGGTGAACCAGAAGGGATGTTGTTAAAAATACAGAGTGCATTTGAGTTAGCCCCTAAAGTCTTTGATGTTTCAGGTGTGAACATGAATTCAGGCTTCTTAAGAACAGGATGTTAAATGCACCTTGTGACTATCCTGAAAGCGTCACAGGAGTTCAGGACAATATTACAAATTTGCATAACTGTTGTAGATAGAATGATTTTAACCACAAGAATCTTAGAGAAATGTTAATAAATAGATGATATCAAGGGTTAATGGAGCAGTCTAGGAACAGGGAATGAGGCAGAATCACAGAAACCCACAATGCTCTCATCTTTAATAGCTGTGCCAATACTGTAGAAAGTTGGGAGGAGAAACACATGAGAATAAGAGATAAGCGGTGCCAGCTATAAAGAGTAAGCTTTTTAGTTATGTAGGTTACAAGATGATAGGAAAACTCCTGGTATATTCCCTATAGGAGATATTAGAGTACAGAATGAAGAACGAATTGGTCCAACCTTAGCTGATGAGTTGATTATGATGAGTATAGATTTGACCAGAGTGAAACATAACCGCTAGGGGCAAAATTATCTTTCTGTAACCACAAATGCAGCCAGCTAAACACACTGTTCTATCAGTATGTGTGCCTAGTTAGAAAACGTCCTCTGTTGTTTGCTAGATCGCTTGTGCTTCTAATATTAAAGCTATGAATCATATAGGTAATGATTAGCAGTGGGAAGGTTGGGGCTGGAAAGGGAATGAGGTGAGGGAAAAAGTTGGCAGGTATTGTAATTATTATTAGAAACTTAAGAGAATAAATAAGATTGAAAAAATGTTTAGGCAAACTATTGAAACTGTAAAAATAAAAATGGCTCAGGCTATCTGGGCCACTTGTTTGAAACAGAAGGTCAGAGTTTTGTCACTGAGCTGACTTTACACACCCGTTCCAGGTCATCAGACCCGCTGGGAATTAGGAGATAGTCCCCCAGAACTCTTGCTTTTAAATCAACCCATATTCCTTATCTATGCTTTGTCATGTGGCTCATGGCTTATTATCTCATTTTCTACACATCCTGCTTCCTTGTTGGCTGGCTGGCCTCTCCTCATGACTCCTCTTTCCGCCCTTGTTTCTCCCGGCACTCACAGAATTTCTAGTCAGAATGATTCATTTTATGTGTTTTATGGGCTGAAGAAGGGTAAACTTTTAAGACATTTGTAGGATTTCTCTCCAGTATGAACTATCATGTGTCCAATGAGCTTATAAAGATTAACAGTCTTTGCCACATTCCCCATACTTTTAGAGACTGCGCTCAGAATTCTCTCTCTCTCTCTCTCTCTCTCTCTCTCTCTCTCTCTCTCTCTCTCTCGCCTAAGGGATGAAGATGAGTAAAATCATTTACCAGCTCTTCACCCTTGATGGTTTCTCTCCAGTGTGCTGTCTGAAGTTCTTGAAGGTGTGCAAAGTAGAAAAGCATTTCCACACTCAGCACACTTGGAGGGGTTATCTTCAGAATGGAGTGTTTGATGTCATCTAAGGCATGAAAAGGAAGAAAAACATTTGCCACAATGCTATGATTTCTCTGCAGTATGAACTTTCTTGTGTCTCCAAAGGGATGAGCTATTACGAAAGGCTTCATGACACTGTTCACACTTGTAAGGTTTCTCTCCAGTGTGAATTGCTTGATGTCCCCGAAGACTCCTGGAACAGGAAAAGCGTTTTCCACATTCTCCGCATTTATAAGGACTGTCTTCAGAATGGATTATTTGATGGCGTCTGAAGAACAAGGATGAGTAAAAACAGCTGCCACACTCTTCACACTTGTAGGGATAGTCTTCCGAGTGAACTGCCTGATGCCGTCTGAGGGTTGAAGATGAGAAAAAACAGCTCCCACACTTTTTACACTCGTAGGATTTCTCTGCAGTATGAACTCTCTTGTGTTTCCAAAAGGTTGAGTATTTCCGAAAGGTTTTGTGACATTCTTCACATTTGTATGGTTTCTCTCCAGTATGAATTGCATGATGTTCCCGAAGACTCCTGGAACAGGAAAACCATTTGCCACATTCTACACACTTATAGGGACTGTCTTCAGAATGGATTGTTTGATGTCGTCTAAGGGATGAAGATGAGGAAAAACATTTGCCACACTCCTCACACTTGTATGGTTTCTCTCTAGTATGAACTGTCTGATGTTCTTGAAGGTGTGCAAAGTAGGAAAACTTTTTGCCACACTCTGCACACTTGTAGGGATTGTCTTCAGAATGGATTGTTTGATGTCGTCTAAGGGATGAAGATGAACAAAAATACTTGCCACACTCTTCACACTTGTAGGCTTTCTTTGCAGTATGAGCTGCCTTGTTCCCAAAGAGAAAGGCAGGCTTAGTAAATCCTTTTCCATTCAGTTCACACTGGTATGACTTCTCTGCAAGATGAACTTTCATGTGTCTCCAATAGGATGAGTGATAACGAAAGGCTTTGTGACATTCTTCACACTTGTATGTTTTTTCTCCAGAATGAATTATTTGATGCACCTGAAGTCGTAGAGAACAAGAAAAACTTCTTCCACAATCTTCACATTTGTAGGGATTTTCTCCACAATGAGTTCTTTGATGTTGCTTAAGGAATGAGGGATAGCAAAAGGATTTGCCACATTCTTCACACTTGTAGGGTTTCTCCCCAGAATGAATTCTCTGATGCTGTTTCAGCATTGAAAGATAGTAAAATGATCTGCCACATTCTCCACACTTGTAGGATTTTTCATCAGTATGATTTTTCTGGTGTATAAAAAGTGATGAGTGAGTATTGAAGGCCTTGTGACATTCTTTACAGGTGAAGGGTTTTTCTCCAGTGTGAAGTCTCTGGTGTATGGAAAGTGCTTTATAAGAACTAAGGGCCTTACCACATTCTTCACACTTGTAGGGTTTCTCCCTTGTATGAAGTCTCTGGCAGTGACTATGTAGTGAGTTATAATCAACATTGAATGTTGTTCCTGTTAAGCAAAGTTGAGATATGAAGAAAAGCTAGGAAATATTCATCATACTTACAGTACTTTTATATGGAGAGATTTATTCATACATATTGAAACATCAGTGACAAACTACAGTATATTTCAAACCAATAGGCAGTGAGGATGAAGGATAAAATATTGTAGCTAGAAATAATTTATACTCATAGTAGGATAATAGGCACAACAAAATAGAGCACAGGCATAATAGCTAACTAAGTTGTAAGAGCATTTTACTAGCATAAATAAGCCTATTAAACAATAGAGATCTTATCTGTTTATGAAATTATAAAGTATTCAAGCCTTAAACAAAGTTAATTGTGATTGTGTGATTCTGAGTCATCATCAAAATACAAAATTTTTATCATCTACATAGAGTTTTATTTTGAAAGGATATGCTGTACAAAAAGTCCACTGCTGGGAGCTGCAGACCCACAGACCCTGAACTTTCTATGACCTTTTTGCCTGCTGGAGGTAAACATCTTGTTTTTTTATGCTTATAGCTGCTCTGAGCACAGAACCCTCATGAGTTCCTGATAACAAGGATGTGGTTTCCGGTGGACTTGCAGTGGAAAATCCTGAGAGCTAGGGTGTGGCTACTAGTCAAGGAGAGCACTATATAAGCTGCCTTGGAACATAATAAAACTGGCATTCTTGCTTCAAGAGTGACCCATGTTCCTGGTGTTCTTTAATCCCCAGGCCCTTGCCAACTCTGGTTCCAGGTGGTACAGGCACCACAGTCCACAACAAGATGAAATAATATAGCTCAAAAATTCAGGACAAGATTTTATGTTTTATTTGGAGGACAGGAAAATATATATCTGAAACATATCAAGTCATGATAAAAAGAAAAAAAAAGCTTCAGGCTCACCTGTGAATTAGAATAGTTTTGCTGAGACAATATATTTGTCAACTAATAGATGAAAAAAAATGAGTTATTTCCTCTTTTGTTTAAATTTGCTTTTTCAACATAAGGTTTCTTTGTGTAGATCTTGTTATCCTGGAACTGATTTTCTAAACCAGGCTGGCTCAAACTCAGAGATTCATCTTCCTCTGGCTGCAAGTTCTGGGACCAGTGGAGTAGACCACCATGCCCAAGCAATAAATTTATGTATTTGTAAGATTTATTCATTTACAAGAATGAACAGATATTAGGCTCTAAGTGAGAGAGACAATGAACAATGTATGAAAACAGGAGACTTGTGTTTACCCATGAAGTAGAAATTCACAAAGCAGAGATCATGGATACTTTATAATCCTACACTGTCCTTCACCCTGTGCTTTATCAATGTGTTTTATCCATCCACCAAAATATATAGGGAATGTATAACAAATGATATTAGGCTATACACACCTCCAAAATAATACAAAAAAAAATCAAACTGCAAAGTAAAGAAAAATTTTGAACCCACAAAAGTTTGAAAGCTTAGATCCTCCTGGCTACAGACAGTTTTAATCTTCAAATATATTTCTACAAAGGGCATACATTCTAAATCCTTATTACTGAATGTATGATAAAGAACAATTTAGAAAATATCTTCATCAAAGACTAAGAACTCTGACGGGAATCACTTTCCTCAACATGAGTGTGACTTGAAAGAAATATGTGAACTTAGTTTTTTACAATGGTTTCACACCTAGACATTTAGAAAGGCGTGCATTTTTTCTGATGTTTAGAAAATAGTACAGAGTCTGTTATTGAAATTCCCAAAGGGACTGCGTGGATCAGTGAAATCATTTAAAAAGATACCGAAGATATAACTGAGGTTATATCTCTGATAAATGGGTTAAATTATTTAGATTAATTATATAAATAAAAGGCAAAACCTTTAAAGCTTGAAGGAAGTCACTTTAGGCCTGTCTATGTAAGACAGTTATGGAGAAGAGACTTAAAGATAATATACTTAGTGATTGAAATTTATCATCCCTAAGGTTATAAAGTTTTATTCATGTTGAAGAAAAACACTGAATTAAAGAATACTATCTAGTCACTTATGTCTTTGCTAACTTTGTTAAACTGCACCCACTTGGAGAAACTGAGTCACGACAAGAACAACTAATTGTCCATCTTTTTATTCTTACAGGTTTCCCTTAAAAAGGCCAGGCTTCCCCATCTCCTCTAACTGTATTCCTTCTGATTTATCAAGCTTCTGAATGTAGGTCAGGGGCACTGATTTAGCTTTTATGCAGCGACGATATAAAGAGCTGGGGAGAGTGAAGTTCCCAGAGCCTCCACGGACTGTATTTATATTTAAAGTTTATTTCAGTATAAGACAGCTTCAGTTCAGCAACTGGAAATTCTAGGGCTGAAATTTTTTTTTTTTTTTTTTTTTTTTTGGTTTTTCGAGACAGGGTTTCTCTTGTGGTTTTGGAGCCTGTCCTGGAACTAGCTCTTGTAGACCAGGCTGGTCTCGAACTCACAGAGATCCGCCTGTCTCTGCCTCCCGAGTGCTGGGATTAATAGGGCTGAAATTTTTAACAGAGATAAGTTATTTCCATTTAGCATATCCTAATCTGATAAAATTCACTAATTTACAGTAAGATGTTAGAACGAAGACAATTGAGAACTAAGAGTTATTGAGTCACCTACTGAGAGATTAAACATATTTAGTCTTCCCAAAATTGTGTTTATAGTCATGGTCAGTACAAATGTAATTCATGTTCAGAGACAATATTAGAGGGAGAGAAAAATTTATACAGCCTTCAATTATACAGTCCTCTGTACATGTTGTCAAAGTTAAGCAGGGAACGGACTGTCCAAATTGACTCCTGCGTGTCTGAGTTTTATCCAATTGCTCCGCACCCCCAACGTGTTCTAATCAACAGAACTGATACTATCCAGCCTCTGTCACTGCCTGCCTCTGTTTGATGGAATTGTGGGTTTGACTTTAAAAACTCAATCGTGCTCACTTTGGTGTAGACATCTTTCTGTATTTCATGTATTTCCAGCAAATACATGAGTCTTCTGCATAGAACAGCATTTCCCTGAGTCTTCATTACAATGTAGATTTAAAAAATAAAAAACCTTGGAGATTTGCAGAAAAACATACACAGCCCACGATGGGGGAATTACAAAGCTTAGGAGAACTAAACCACCATGAATGTCTGAGACATCTTCCTTTGATAACAAAGACGTGATGGAGAGATTATCTCCACAACAACACCTTCTTTCAACACACATGGGAAAACCTGCTCTTTAGCCCCCTGAACCCCTCATTCCTACACACCTGGGTGCACAGTGGCTGTTGCTTGGATCTTCCCATCCCCAGGTCCTTGTGTTTGCTCCAGAAATGTCACCAGGTGTGGCTTAGAGAGGACAAGACCTGTTTGTAGAAAAGGGAACAAAGATTGTTGGAGTGTCCTTGTACTGGAAACTGACATGGCCCTTCCAGTACATTCTATAAGGAAAGAGATATGAAATAAATGACTACAGACAATCAGTTCCATACACGTTTCCTCCCAGGACCACTACAGCACACGAAGGAATGTACAATGTCCAGATTTTGAGTCTCATTGAAAGGGGAAAAGATTAAAATTTGTAGGAATTTTGCAGAGTCACTATATCTGGGGTAGACATTAGGATGAATACTTTTCACTGCATGTAGGGTAAACTTTAGAATGAATATTTGCTTTCTAGATGTACTTTGATCATGGAGAATCAATGCGGAAAACAGTAAGGGGATCTTTGTGGAATACAGCGATTGTTTCTGTGATTTGTACACTTGTTTCCTGAAGGGACACTGCGCCTTCGCATGACTGTGGTCACGTGATGCCTCTGGCACATCTGAGGCTCTTAGATTAGTCCATATTACAAATGTCGTAGAGTAACGGATTAAAGACATAAAGCATGTGATGTTTTCCTTTAGAGAGACAAATACATTAGGTTAGGAACCTTGGTGTGAGGAAGTACTTTAGCCAAAAAACAACATTGTGTAAGAATAAGTAGCGAGAATAAGTAGCGAGGGCCGGGCGATGGTGGCGCACGCCTTTAATCCCAGCACTAGGGAGGCAGAGGTAGGCGGATCTCTGTGAGTTCGAGACCAGCCTGGTCTACAGAGCTAGTTCCAGGACAGGCTCCAAAGCCACAGAGAAACCCTGTCTCGAAAAACCAAAAAAAAAAAAAAGAATAAGTAGCGAGGTGGTGGTGGCGCACACCTTTAGTCCCAGCACTCGGGAGTCAGAGGCAGGCGGATCTCTGTGAGTTCAAGGCCAGCCTGGTCTACAACAGCTAGTTCCAGGACAGGAACCAAAAAAGCTATGGAGAAACCCTGTCTTGAAAAATCCAAAGGAAAAAAAAAAGTAAATATGCCTTTGTATGCCGGCTGTTCAGCATTAAGTTCATCACAGGCGGGACCTTCCTGCTGCCAGACAGGCCTTAAACTTTCATTTTGGCGTGACCTCTTATTTTAACCAACCCATGCAGCACAGAACACCCCAACTAAAACTGGGTTGTGAAATATTTTAATCAACAAGTACGCTCCGTGCCTCATGGCATTGAATTTCTAGCAGTCCCAGGAGACATACTATTGGGTGAAATACACGTTTAACACTGACAGTTCAAACACACAGAGAAAAACACTGGAAAGCTTTGAGCTACGGATCGACCACTCTAATTTTTCTGAAAATGAAGGATATGAAACTGACTGTTGAAATGCTCCCATGAGAAACCACACAAAGAGAGGAAGCTACATGTTGATGGTGAAATAAGAAGTCACTATAGAGGAGATGCTCACCCAGGAAATCAAGGTGGCTGTAATTCTCCAACATCACATCCCTGTACAGATTCCACTGAGCAGGCTCCAGACATTCCCTCTCTTGGGGAGAGAACTCGATGGCCACATCCCAGAAGGACAGCATTTCCTGCAAGAAAAACCAGTGAATGATAATTAATTAAAACCACAAATAATAATATAAATACCAAGATGCATTGGGCTGGATAGTTTACCTGTCAACTTGACACTAGCTAGGGTCATTTGAGAAGAGAGAAACATAACTGAGAGGGTGCCTCCCTATGACCGCCCTGTAGGGAAGCCTAAGGCATTGTCTTAATTAGTGACTGACATTAGACAGCACAACCCATCATGGATGATGCCGCCACGGGCAGGTGACCCTATATGCTATAAGAAAGCAGAATAATGTGGAATCGTGTGATATGCTTGTATTCTACACACTGAATGAACAGAGAGTGGGCTCATCCTTGGGGAAGACCAGTTCCCCCTCTCTCAGCAATTTTTTTGGCACATATTGTATTGGTCAGTTTGGTGTGTCAACTTGACACAAGCCAGAGCCATCAGAGGAAGGAGCCTCAGCTGAGGACAGTCCTCCATGAGATCCAGCTGTAAGGCATTTCTCAATTAGAGGTCAATGGGGGAGGGCCCAGCCCTCGGTTGGTGGTGCCATCTCTGGGCTTCTGGTCCTGGGTTCTGTAAGAAAGAGGCAGAGCAAGCCAGAAGAAGCAAGCCAGTAAGTAGTTCCCCTCCATGGCCTCTGCATCATCTCCTGCCCCCCAGGACCCTGTCCTGACTTCCTTCAGTGATAAACAGTTTAAGTTAATACTCTCTCCCCCCACAACTTGCTTTTTGGTCATGATGTTTTGTCACAGCAATGTAAACCCAGGATACATACACTTTATTTGTTAGCTTTTTTTTTTTTTGCTTTGTTTTTTCAAACAGGGTTTTTCTGTGTAGCCCTGGCTGTCCTGGAATTCACTCTGCAGACTAGGCTGGCCTTGAACTCAGAAATCTGCCTACCTCTGCCTCTGGTGCCTTTAGTGCTGGGACTAAAGGCATAAGCCATCACTGCTGGGTGGTTTTATATACATCTTTAGGGGTAGTACCACATGAAATTCTCATCTACAGGATATCACGGATATTAATGTTATCAGTGTTCAGGCACTCCTACTATTGGGGTATCACGTCTCTCCCTTGGAGGCTAGCAAAGCATCTTCTAGTACTATGAACACTTGTCCGTAGGCCGGAGGTTCTCTTCTCTGGTCAGACGGAGGATTGGTCTAAAGTGCATGGTGTTTTCAGCACTAGGAGGAGGGAGGAGCCATGCTCAAGACTTTGGGTGCAAGGGAAAGGTCTACTCTGTAAGGAATGATTACACTAACAATGTCTGTTAACAAAGGGCAGGGTTAAGCAACAATGAGGACGTTGCCAGTACATCTTCAAATCAAAGCAGACTGGAGACATTTGGGGAGTAGAACACTTATTTCTAAGGGAAAAGCAACTGACACGCAGTGCAAGTGTCTTTTACCTCATGGAGCACGTTCCAAAATCTACAAGGGAGAAAACAAAAACCAGAGTTTCTACTCCTTTTTTTTTTTTTTTTAAAGAATGATATTGCCTACAGCAGGGCAACTTGGTCACTAGGGAAACGGCAAACATCGGGACAGAGGGAAGACGAAGAGGCTGTTCTCTGAGAGAACTAGAGCAGGTCCCCAACAGAGAACTCACTAAAAGACCACTCCCTGATAGAGCCTAGCAGAAGGGGACACCGTTCCACACGGGGAAGTGTCTGCTGTCCTGGGACTAGCCTCCCGTGAGACGCTGTGAGCAGGATAGCACCAGAAGGGTTTGTTCCCGATACTGTTAATAGCAAGCATTCCAGAGGACTATGAAACTGGCAAAATTCATTTTTTTTTTTGGAGAAGAAATGTAAATGATGTCTGGTCGGAGACGAACAATCTGTCATTCATTAAAAACTGCTACACATTCTTACTACCGTTGGGAGGTTGACATCTGCCCTCCACGTGAATAGAGGCTGTCCCTAGAACAACAGAATGGGCAGAGTCCTTGTTCTGAGAACTCTGGTATCACCTCTCGTTGTCCCTAAGAGATGTCTTTTCAGAGAGCCAGACAAAACCAAACATTTGCAGGGCACTGGTGGGAAGTCCAAGTCAGATGCCAAGAGAGGACCGGCTACCTGGTCAGGTTCTTAAGCACCAACAGTGACCCTCCATTCGCAGCAGCCTGTGGACCGATGAAAGCACCTAGGGCTAAAATGCAACGCACACGCCATTCAGTAGCAGCTCCTAGATCTCTGTCCCAGTTCTTTATCCAACAAACGCGGTATGCAACATTATTAATTTTTCGCTTTAAGCTACCACTTTTTGGAATACTATGGCTCAAAGAATGGAATTGGAACCATGAAAAAAGCACTGGGGACTAAATGCAATGTCCTTTATGGAAAACATGGATGATAGAATGAGAATTTAGTTTAAAAATAAATGTCACATGCTCTGTACATTCGCTGTGCAAATGTTGTTGTGAATTTTAACAGCCTGCATATTGTTTCTGAGTCTTCAGAAAGCAACAGCAAGAGGAGTGACTTGTGTTTAAAATAGATTCTGCAAAGAAGAGGACAATGGGGTGCAGTTTTTAAGAGAATAGGCAGGACAAACAGGCACAACTTTGAACTCAGCATATGTAACTGATATGTTACTACTTGTAAAACGACTAGGGAGGACACCATGGCAGACACTTCTATAACCCGAACTGACAACGTAATGAAAACATGTGCTGCTCAGGTTTATTCCTTGCATGTGTTTGACCCCTGCTCAAATCTTTTGCAAGGTCTCTCCATGGCCTCTGACATAATCATATAGATCGATCGGCAGGAACTGAACGTCATCACTCAGCACCTCCGCTCCAGGGTTTTCCAGAGATGACATGTCTAACTAACACAGTTAGTTACATGCATGAGCTGTAAACACAGGTAACTCCTTCCCTCACACTGACACAGAGCACAGTGAAAGAAGCCTGGGAGGAAAGACACAGGACTGTCAGCAAGGGGAACTGGACTGGACCTGTGGAAGAGCAGGACCCGCCGTTAGCAGTTTGCTTTACTGTTGGCTATGCAGTGCCCCATGTGGAGGACAGTGCAGGAAGTGGTTTTGTTCTGGCTCACTGTAAGAAGCATCTGCTCACAGAGGAACCTCTGCTGTAAGGACAGGGAAAGGCATCCCAGCTGCAGACAAAGACCCAAGAATATAACCGCAGTAGCCGCATCAGTCAAGTACTACAGAATGGAAATGAAAAAATAATGGAGTCTCAGATTAGCTATGAAAGGAACAAACTGGAAGAAACCAGAGAAAACCGGAAGAAAGCTGCATCAGGTCATGAGAGCAGCTAACACAGATTAATATGCAAAAAGAATGAACATTCATTGCGTATAGGAATATTCAAGCAAGGCAAAGAATTGTTCTTTACAGAGTAAATGGAAACAATTGTCTAATCACCAAAACTTAATGTCTTTAACAAAAGCATGTTAGTGACAAAAGTTGAAATTACACCTGGACTAGGTCAGCAGAAGTTAAGCAGAAATAGTTCTTAAGTCAGCAAAGTGCTGACTGCACAGATGTGTCAAGGTGCTCACTGTAATAAACAGGAAATTAACGACAGAAACTATTTATCCCACACATGAAGTATGTTTAAATGTTTTCTGACACAGACTCAGGTAGCCTAGGCTAGCCTGGAATTTGCTATGAGGCAGGGGAGGACCAGAGGGCCCTGCCTCCCCCTCACAAATACAGAGATGACAGGGATGTGCCTCAGAGGAGACTGACGTTTCTTTTCTATCACAGGTCTTGTTACTGAAATCCCAGGAATACACACAGGTCTGCTGACCTGACACAAAAGTTTTCCTAGTCTTCATTCTGCTTTGCACGGGGTCCTTCACTCCGAGCGTCTGCGGAATGTGTGTTCTCTCACCCTAGCCAAACTTTTCTATAGCAGCTGATTCTGGAAGATCTGTCCATGTTTTGGATTTTCCTACCCGTGATTTCTGGAGCCTCGGGTTTTTCCTCTCTTAATTCTTTACTGGCAGAAAAAAATGGACACAATCAAGACCTCAAGACTGTTACAGCAGACCGGCTACTGAGTACAGGAGGAGCCAGAAACCATTTGCTCTATAGATACTGAGAAATCTCACAGCATCCCCCTGAGAATGAGTCAGAAGTGAGGCCGGCTTCACCCACCAAAGCTGCTCAGGGAGCTCCCAGCTTCCCCTCAGGAGCAGGCAGTCAGCTGACCATCCTTAGCTTGCAACCCTGGACCTTGCACTATCATCTACTCCGCGCTCCCAGGCTGCTCTCCTGTCCCAGAAGCCCAAGGAGCACTGGGGCTGCACGCGGCATACTAAGGAAACCATCACTTAGGGCAGAGTTCCTGTCGCCCTCTCTCCAGCCCTGACCTGCAACCTCAGGCGTCCCAGCCAGTTGAGCACAGCACCTCCAAGGCAGCTTCTCCCGCCCTCCCACCCAGCCCAGGTCCGCTCCCTCCAAGACGGCCCCGAACCCCGCACAGTGCCTCAGGCTGCGCTACACCCGGGACCGACCTCCATGTCAGAGACGCAACGGGAATGGGCAGTAGGCGGGACTCTCGCCCAACTTTGAGCAAGACGCGTGTGTGGAGACCAAAAGCCGGAAAAAGCTATCCTGGACGTCTTTGGGTGATGTCACAGTGGGGTGGACTACATTTCCCAGAAGTCTGCGCGAAAGAATCCCTGCAATCCTTGAGGGATGATATTTACTTTTCCTACCCGCAGTTAGGCCTGAGAATCACGAATTGCTCGAATGTCTGATTAAAGCAAGCTTAGTTTTCAGGAGCACCAGGAAGAGGCCAGTAGACGTTTTCTCCCAGCGTCGGTATTTCAGAGAGCAGCCCTCATTGCCTTTTTAGGTGCCTTTTTGGGGAAGGATTGGAGTTACTAAAACAAAAAACATAAAAACATGCTGTTCAGATTATTGGCAGTTAGAAATGAGGAAATAAAAGAAAAAACAAGTTCAACAATACATTGTGTGGAGCGGGGGTCATCATCAAGGTATCTGGAAAAATGTTTTCCTAAAGCAAAAGCGCAATCATATCAACAGGTTATTTTTATGAGGCAAACAGTGGGCATACCTCATGGGGGCACAAGTTCAGCATAGCTGAAACCTGTTTTTTTTGTTTGTTTGTTTTTTTTGTTTTTCGAGACAGGGTTTCTCTGTGGTTTTGGAGCCTGTCCTGGAACTAGCTCTTGTAGACCAGACTAGTCTCGAACTCACAGAGATCCGCCTGCCTCTGCCTCCCGAGTGCTGGGATTAAAGTCGTGCGCCACCACCGCCCGGCTAAAACCTGTTTTGTTAGGTACATTAGGCACTGAAAACAGAAACAAGGTATGGAGATTTAATGTATACAATGTGGTTTCTTAACAAGGTGGCTACTGATTTGGTTTCAAACAGCCACGGGGAAGCAGTTTGATAGTGCACTTTCAGATCCACAGCCCAACGTGTGTGAATGGGAGTCGTGACTTTGACAGAAATACTAGAAATATTACTGCAGTGTTAAAAATCATGTTGAATCGTTGTACTTGAAAACGACCAGGCAATACTGTGTAGGGTAATCTTTTTGTACACTGCGAAGATCTGTCTTATTCAGGGCACTTTCTGGTTGCTTTAATAAAGAGCTGAATGGCACATAACTCGGCAGGAGAAGACAGGCGGTATTTCTGGGAAGGGAGAGGAAGAGATGAATCTAGCTGCCCAGAGAAGTCAGCAAGGTGCAGACCAAGCCAGGGATACAAAATGGTGGAAAGGTTAAAAAAAAAAAGAAGAAGAAGCCAGGCCACAGAATATAGATTAATAAGTTATGAGAGCAAGTTGGGGGGAAGCCTAGGCTAAAGCTCGGCTTTGATAATTAATAATAAGTCTCTCTGTCATTATTTGTGGGCTAGCAGTCCAGACAAGGAAGTAAGAATACACAATACACTAACTTGGTAACAAAAAGTATCTTTTAAAGATAATTTTGAGACCAGTCCTAGTGAGCCTAAATATGATTCCAAATGCAGAAGCTCATGACAATGTGACATGATCCGTACCTGGTCTGGAAATTCAGAGACATTCTCTGTAAAGAAAAAGAAAAAAACTAAAAGCAGACAAAAGGAAAAAACAGAAATAAAAACAAGAATTACAAAATACTTTTAAAACTAACAATGTAAATAAGACATTCTTCGTAAAGAAGTTAGAGTATGACTAAGGCTTTGTCTCAATATGCAGTCCTGCATATAAATAATCCATGTTTCTCTGTACTGACTCAGATTGGTTCATACATGCATCCGACTTCACAGCTTGTAAAACAGTTTTCCTGGGAACACTGGAATCTCTTCAGTGCAGGAGGTTTTTCAGGGACACAAGGACAATCACTGAACAAGGTTAAAGTTCAACCCTCTGACATTTACTTCCAAAGAACTCCATAATCCGTCTCAGGGTTTGCCACCTGTCCTTAAGTCCCTTGAAACTTTCAACTGTTAATCTATGTAATTAATTCAGTTTTTATGAGAGTTCAACTAGAATTTTAACAATATTACCCTGCTATTTTTGTTTGTTTTATTTTGTTGTATGTGTGTGTGTTCTTTTTCACAAACCCAGATGTAGATTGGGTATCAGGTGTGCTGAGTTCATGCTTACATTCCCTTCTCCTCTCCAGAGTGGTAGGATACAGTTCCTGGCTTAAACTGATATGTGGAAGGACAGCTCACCCATTATCCGTGGTTAGAATTCCCTCTGCAGAGGTTTGATCTATTGTGCTCAATTTCCTTTACTTTAAAGTTCCATATTCCTTTACCTATTACTTCTTAACCTTGAAAACACGTTGCTCTCACAACTTGGTGGGCCTTTTCCTTGTTATTTCTTCAATGCACTTAGTGTTTATGGGTGTATGAGAGTTGAGTGGAACCTGGAAGGTAACCAGGTTGATTGTCTTCCTTAGGAGTCAGCAATATCCAACATCTCAACTGAGGTCACACAGGGAGGACCTTATGCTGTAGTAAGGAAGACGGACTGCATCCTGCCAGGCGGCTTAACTTACCCTGAAATAACCACAAAGAAATTGTATTCATTTAATTACTGCCTGGCCTATTATATCTAGCCTCTCCTTGGCCAACTCTCACATCCTGATCTAATCCATTACCATTAATCTGTGTATTACCACGAGGTTGTGGCTTACTGAGAAAGATTCAGAGTCTCTGACCTGGAGATTTCATGGCAGCTCTCCCTGTCTGCCTTCCTCCTCCCAGCATTCAGTTCTGTCTTCCCACCTATCTAAGTACTGTCCTATCAAAAGGCCAAGGCAGCTTCTTTATTTAACCAAGGAAAGCAACACAAATACAGAAGGACCTCCTATACCATTATATAACCATGCTTGTTGTATGCTGTGGTTCAGTCATAATCACAGGGTGTTCATGCATTAATTGGTATTAACATTTCTATCAATGTTTCACTGTTTTAGAAATGTCTCAACATTTCTACTGCTTCAGGGCACACATCTACTGTACCTGGCTCTGACATTCTTTCCAACTCTTCTCCATGACTTTTGGCTTTAGATGTGTGCAAGGGAAAACACTTACAATGTATGATGTCACCTATGGATTGGGGCCCTCTAAAGAGGAATATTCTTCACACTTTGATCATTTTGCATCTCTGTAGTCTTTTCCATCTACCACACAATTAATACATTCTGGTGAAGGTTGAGAGGTGCCTGACTGTGGGTATAAAGTTGAGAACTTGGGTTGATTTAGTTACTGTCCCCTCATTAGAATAACTGCATTAAATCCTTCCTAGGATTTATCACCACAAATTTATCACCAAATCAACATCACATGAGTTACAGTTTGTAGAAGGAACTTCAAATGCAGTCAGAAAATGATTGGTTACCCCAGAGCTTTAATGCCATTGTTGCTCTATGGGCACTGCTGTTTTTCTCTGAGGCACAGCTGCTTCACCTGAAACTATCACTACCTCAGCTGATGACGGCAACTCTGGCGCCACAGCTGCTGCCTTGCTGTGGATGTCTTACATGGCAAGAGTATTTATACAGTTTTAACTCTGTCTCTGTCCTTTTATTTTACCAATAAGGATTATCAATATAGATTCAAATGCTGGGTGAAAATCTGGTAGCTCAGAGAGGCAGAGTTTCTTACACCAAGGAGGAATTACAACAGCTTGGATGAGTCCACTGGGAAAAACAACAGTAATGATGCCATAGCCCAGATCTCATATTCTGGGCAACCAATGAACAAAGCTATGACATGGGCAAGGTTTCATGGAGCATTTATAGTTACAGAAGATAGAGACTTATTAATAAAGGCAAGTTTCAAACACACTGCTTGAACAAACTGTTGGGAGTTACAGCAAAGAGAACTCTCTGCTGTTCTCTGATGACATTCTTAGCATTTGTGCTCTTGTTAAGTTACATGTTGATGTTGACATCCCAAAATGATGAACTTATTTCAGGTGGATAATACCTGATTTGTTGGCAAAGATTTTATCACATTTCACACACTCATGAAGTTTGCTGTCTGAATGAATAATCTGATGTGGTTTCAGGTTTGAAGAAGTAAACTTTTTAAGACGTTTGATGGATTTATCCCCTGTATTAACTATGACATGCATTGAATAAGGATATTAAGATTAATAAAGTCTTTGCTAAATTCCCCACAATTTTAGGGTTTCTATACAAAATGATTTATTTTATGCTGTAGAAAGGATGAAGATGAAGAAAAGCATCTGTCACAGTCTTCACACTTGCAGGGTTTCTCTCCAGTACGAAGTCTTTTGTGTCTACTAAGAGATGAGTTAAGATGAAAGGTTTTGTGACATTCTCAACACATGTAGGGTTTCTCTCCAGTGTGAAGTTTCTTGTGTCTCCTAAGGGAAGACTGATAATGAAAGGATTTGTGACATTCTTCACACTTGTAGGGTTTCTCTCCAGTATGAACTCTTTGGTGATCCTGAAGATATCTTGAATTTGAAAACCTCTTGCTGCAGTGTACACAGGTATAACAAGTTTCTTCAGAATGGATTGTTTGGTGTTCTCTAAGGGATACAGATGAGTTAAAACATCTGTCACATTCTGTACATTTGTTGGGTTTCATTCCATTATGAACTTTCTTGTGTCTCCAAAGGGATGAGTGATAATGAAAGGCTTTGTCACACTCCTCACACTTGTAGGGTTTCTCTTCCATATGAACTTTCTTGTGTGTCTTAAGGGATGAGTGATAATGAAAGGCTTTGTGACATTCGTCACACTTGTAGGGTTTCTCTCCAGTGTGAACTGTTTGATGATCCTGAAGATCCCTAGAATAGAAAAACCATTTGCCGCAGTGTACACAGGTATAAGGACTGTGTGCTGAATGGATTGTTTGATGTCGTCTAAGGTATATAAGAGAGTTAAAGCTTTTACCACAGTCCATACAATTATAGTGTCTGTCTTCACAGTGAATTGCTTGATGTTGCCGAAGGAATGAAGTGAAGCAAAAACACTTGCCGCACTTCTCACACTTGTATGGTTTCTCTCCAGTATGTTTTCTTTGATGTCGTCTAAGGTATGAAGATGAGCAAAAATACTTGCCGCATTCTTCGCATTTGTAGGTTTTCTCTCTAGAATGAATCCTTTGATGTTGCTTCAGCACTGAAGGATAGTAAAATGATCTGCCACAGTCTCCACACTTGTAGGTTTTTTCATCAGTATGATTTTTCTGGTGTATAAAAAGTGATGAGCGAGTATTGAAGGCCTTGTGACATTCTTTACACGTGTAGGGTTTTTGTCCAGTGTGAAGTCTCTGGTGTGTGGAAAGTGCTTTATAAGAACTAAGGGCCTTACCACATTCTTCACACTTGTAGGGTTTCTCCCTTGTATGAATTCTCCGGCATTGAATATATTGTGAGTTATAATCAATGGCCTTGGAGCAAATGATATAATCTTCAGGCATTGACCCTGTGGAGCAAATGTTGAGATATGAACAAAGGTTAGAAAATATTCTTCATACTTACAATGCTTATCTTTTAGAAGAAAACATTTATTAATACATCTTGAAGCAGTGAAAAAAGAGAGTCATTTCAAAACTTAGAGGCACGAAGTATAAATGATAAAATACAGTAGGTAGAAATGATCTATACTTTAAGTAGAATAATAAAACATCCAAATAGAACATAGACATAATGGCATATAATTCAAAGTTAAGTAAGTTGCAAGGGCATTTTACTAACAGAAATAACTCTATCAAATCCATAGAGATTTTATATTGCAGGACACCCATGAAATTAGAAAGCAGCTGAGTCCGGGAAAGAGAAAGTTAATTTTGACTTTGTGAATTTGAGACAGAGTCTAATACAAACATTTTATCCTGCACATATAGTTGTACTTTGGGAATACAAAAGATATGCTGCACACATAGATACTCTACATAAAGATGAAATTTATAGTTCAAATTCAGGACAGTATTTTACATTTTATTTGAAAGACCAGAAAATATACACCTAAAACATATTGAGTCATGGTAAAACAAAACAAAAAAAAAAAATCTTCAGATCCACCTGTGCATAAAGTAAATTTGGTTGAGACAATATATTTGTCAATAAAGAGATGACAAATTACTTCTTTCCCTTTTTGTTTGTTTTTGTTTTAGAAGATAAGGTTTTTCGATGAAGATCTTGCTCTCCTATAACTCACTATCTAGACCAGGCTGGCCTTAAACACTATATTAGAGGAAGAAAAACATTTCTACCTTCCATTATCCAGCCCTCTGCAGTTTCTCTGTATTCCATGTCTCCCAATATGATAGTTTAGCATACTGAGGGGACCCTTATACCTATGCCTACCACCCAGCTTGTTAAGGAAATTTCATGGTGGTTCAAATGCCCTGTACCCTGGCTTTGAATATCCTTCCCTCAACAAAGGTAATCCCACAGGTGAGATGTCAAGGGCAGATTTTGTAAGCAGTCCTCAGCAAAGTGGTAGATGTGACCGAGGCTCTGCCAGAGGGAAAGTCAGCACAACAGGATAAACTCTGGGCACTCATTTAAACGAAGTTGTGTCTGCCACCTGTGGACCCACCACATCAGGTGATACAACACAGCCCGAGGAGGAGGTGAGGTGGACTGTGAAAGCTCACTCAGAGCAGCCATTCTGAGTCACCTGCCAGAGACATCTGGACCAGCTCCTCTGCTATGGATCATCTTTTTGTACAATATGAATATTTATTACTCTCATCATTAAAACACTGATGGGTCAATGGCTAGGCAGAATTTTGGGAAGAAAGATTGCAAGGAAGGAGAATGGCAGAGTGAAAGAAATTGCCAGAAGATGCAGAGAAAAAAGGTGAACATATTGTATTGAAAGAAGGAACTGCAATGTGATAGAGGGTAAATAAAAATGTGGGCTCATTTAAAAAGTAAGAGCCAGCTAAAAATAAGCCCAAGCTATCGGCTGAGCATTTACAACTAATAAGTATCTGCATTTCAGTTATTTTGGTAGGGCTGTTGGGACAGAAACTTCTGCCTACAAATGGCATTCCAACCCGACACACCCTTGACTACTAAGGCATGAGGAAGCTCAAAAAAACTTCACACTACACAAAAGGAGAGCCAAATGCATCTTGCTAGTCTTCTGTCTCTCATGTCGGCTGCAGTACAAACAAGCATCTCCTGACAGCTGCCTGCGGATTTGAGCCACCAGCTTGAGCTCCACCCATGCAATGGGTGGCAGAGTTTGGGGTTTTGCTCATGTGGACAGAAAAGGTTACAGATGTTCAGGAAAGACAGATCCAGATGGTTAAAAAAAAAATATTTAAATGGGTTACAGTGTTACGTACAAAGTCTTGTGGGAGAAGAGAAAAATACTACAGATGGTCACAATATACACACAAATATATATATATATATATATATATATATATATATATATATACACAAAAACATATATACATACTTTTAAAATAAAGCAAACATTCTTTAAAAGGGAATAAAGTAATATGAAAGTTAAGACACACAAAAAGTAAGATACACAGAGTGTCTGGAATCCATGTGTTGTCTGTAGATTTTCTGACTGCTAAAGAAGGAATGAGAGCAGCTGAGACTCACTGGATTGTGAAAACTGCTGGATTAAAACAACAGACATAATTTTTAACATGTCTTGACCTTAAAAGGAAAAAAGAAGGGAGAGAGGTTATGATTTCGTTTCCAACAAGAGAGGCTATTTTTGTTACATATACTTTTACTATGTTAAATTTAAAACCATCCTTTTTAAGTAGACAAAAAGTGGGAAATGCTGTAGAATAATCTTTCTCTACACTGTGAAGATGTGTTGCTTTTATTGTTAATAAAAAACTGGTATGTCTATGGTTAAACAGGATTTTTGGGGCTGATGAAATCCCGGCTTTAGAAAAACAGAGTCAGAGCAGAGACCAGGATTCTGAGAAGCAAGAGAAAAACATACAATATGAAGAAAAGGTACTGCCATGTGTAAGAGTGTAGAAGACATAGGGGTTAATGAAAATGTAAGACCTAATTTGCAATAAGCCTGAGCTGTTGTCAAGCACTTATCATTAATATAAAGTCACTGTATGGTTATTTGGTATAGGATGCCAGCACAGAGCTGATCCATCAATTGCTGATGCTATAAACTGATGCTATACACTGCCTAAACTCATCAGTACTGATCCCATTAAAAAGCTAGACTAATGAAAATATACACTGAAGACGTTTGAGAATCAACAGGAGACCTTGAGAAGAAGTGATCACAAGATATTTTCGTCCATTTGAACTCATGGGAACATTAGCCAAAAAGCTTCCTATACTTCTAGCCACAGTGGCTACCATGAATATATCTGAAATAAAATGTTTTACCAGTACTGATGTACCTGAAAACCAAAGATTGACACATATAAGTTTATAATTTCTTTACCAAGTTGTTACTGCTTATATATCCAAATACCAGTCCTTGTACATGATAAATTAACTTGAAAAAAAAAAGCCCTAAAAAAATCCATGGAGCCTTACAATTCACTAAAAGGCTTAAATCTACTAACTGTCAGGAAAGAGAACACACAAACACTGAACCCATAACTGGTTTGATGGGCTTCCTGAATCAAAAGTGTAAGGCCTTGCAAATTGTCCTGTCATAATCTTCCTATGTCTAATTGTCATGACCTGCTGAAGCAATTGGGGGTAAAGTATTGAAAAACCCAAAGTGCCTCTGTTAAATTAGCATACCTAGAGGCCCACACATCCCCTTTATACGATATGCTAATGCTTTGATTCTTCCCTAAGATCAGTGGGGAATGCACTGCCCAAAGTGCATCTAGTTTTATCCAACTGCTTCCAACCCCCCAATTGTTCTGACCAGCAGAACTGACACTGTTGAGCCTTCTGTCCCTGCCTGCCTCTGTGATAGAATTGTGGGTTTCACTTTATTAACCCATTATGGTCACTTTTATGTAGAGATCTTTCTTGCTTGAGTCTGCTCTCAACCTCTGTAAATAAAAGACTCTTGGTCTTTACAATTCTGACTTCTATTTCCCTGAGTCTTACAGTACAATGGAGGATCAACAAAAGGAAAAACCTTGGAGGTCACTGTAAGTAGAAGCATAGCTTGTAATTGGGGAAATCCAAAGCTTAAGAGACTTAAACCCTCATAAAACTGAGACACCAGCTTTGACAACAAATACAAGGAGAGACCTATAGGATGGTTCCCATGGTATTATGTTTCAAGGCACATGGGAAAGCCTCACTTTCTGTTGGATCTCAGGATATCAAGTCTGCCCCTGAACCCCTCATTCCTACACACCTGGGTGCACGGTGGCTGCTGCTTGTCTCTCCCCATCTGAAGGCTCTGGTCTTTGCTCCAGAAATGTCACCAGGTGTGGCTTAGGAACAGCAAGACCTGTGTATAGATAAAGAGAAGAAGTTGTTAAGTGTTCTTTTACTCAGAATTGACATGTCCCTTCCTGTACATGACTTGTAAGGACAGAGATGAGGTGACAAATGATTGCAGACAATCAGTTCCTTAAGTGTTTTCAGACATGATCACTGCAACATGTGAAGGAGACAACAGCACCCAGGGTCTGAGTTTCGTTTCAGGGAAAAAAACAGTAACTTAGAATTGTAACACTGTTCACATAAAAAGTGAGCTCCACCTCTCACGCCACTGAATTTCTAAAAGTCCCTCTAGAGTCAGGGAAAGACACACCCATCTCGGAGAGGTTAAACACAGAAAGAAGCAAACACTGTAAGCAATCTTCCTGTTTTCATTTTTCATTTTAAATTTTCATATTTTTTAGTGTTTTCTATTGATATATTTCTGTGTGAGGTTGATTTGATAATCTAATTAATCTTCATCAATAAAAAATCAGGAGTCAGATATCGGCTAAGAAACTGAAAGATCAGAGAAGCACCAGTGATGTCCGACCTCTTCCATCCCACCATCCAAAGGGCAGAGATCCTGTCTCAGCCCAGCTTTCCACGTCCTGTTCCCCTCTCTACAGTCTTCCATATCTCTATGGTCAGCTGGTGGCTAGTTCTACCCTCTGACTCCAATCAAGCTTTATTTGTAAGAACACAACACAATTAAAACATCACACAGCAGGAGGTTGTCAGACCTTGGGTTTACAAACAATTGTGAGCTGCCATAGGAGTGCCGGTGATGTGGGATTTCCTGCCTGGGCTCACAGGCCAAACAGTGCTGTAATTAATATAGTTTCTATCTGGTTATTCGGGTCTGGGCGGCAGGAAGGAAAGTGTAGTAGTTTCCTTTTACTTAACGATCTTCTAGAAGAGCAGTCAATGTTCTTAACAACTGAGTCATCACTTCAGCCCTGAAATAATATTTAACATAGCGATGTCCTTAATATTTTTGAAAACGAAGGATATGAAACTGACTTTTGAAATGTTCCCATGAGAAACCACACAAAGTGAGGAAGCTACATGTTGATGGTGAAATAAGAAGTCACTATAGAGGAGATGCTCACCCAGGAATTCAAGGTGGCTGTAATTCTCCAACATCACATCCCTGTACAGATTCCACTGAGCAGGCTCCAGACATTCTCTCTCTTCCGGAGAGAACTCGATGGCCACATCAGAGAAGGACAGCATTTCCTGAAATAAAGATCAGTGAATGATACATTAATTTAATTAAAACCATTAGTAATTTAAATACCAACATGCATGGAGCTTGATAGTTATCCTATGAACTGAACCTAGCTAGGGCCAATTTGCAAAGAGAGAAATAATTGAAAAAATTCCTACCAAGACTGCCCTGTAGCCAAGTCTAGGGGCATTTTCTGAACTAGTGATTCCTATGAGACAGCACTGCCCACTATGGGTGGTGCCTGCACTGGGCACGCAGTTCTACATGGCACAGGGAAGCAGTCTCAGGGAGTCAGTAAGCAGTGTTCTTCTGTGGCCTGTTCTCCACCTCACGCCTCACGTTCCTGCCTTGAATTCTCTCAGTGATGGACCTGGAGTTGGAGTCTAAAATAACCCTTTCTTCTCCAAGCTGTCTCTCATCACGGGCTTTAGCACAATAGGAACCCTCAGACAGGCACCACGGATTTGTCCAGGATGAAAGAGAACTAGAAATGTTCTTACACAGGTAGTAATATCCTCAGACATGACTGAAGTGGTCACATGAGCTCACACTGACCATCGATATAAAGACAAGGTAAACGAGCCCATAGCCCCAGTTGGACACGATACATTTGAGAAAGACATGTAAAATGAATGTATCCACAGAGCATGTATTTAGTGTCATGTGCTACTGCACACCACACACGTATGCATTCCTCACAGGAGAAAGTCACGGTGAGGGAGAAGGGATTTCTCAACAGTTCATGCGCACAATCATGACAGTGAAGTGGAATGAAAATACAGAGTCTGCTGCAGCAGCTCTGGCTGTGCTGTGGGCTCAGGATTTCTACAGAGTTCAGTAATGATGCAGATGACAGGGACATGGGACATGAGAAGAGCAGGCAAGGGGAGGAACTCACAGAGTAAATATCATTTAAGTATCTGATCATATGGGAAAATGGGCAAAAATAAGACTAACAACACTGCTTGATATTTAGAATAGAATACACATCACTTGATGTTTTTGTCATTTTCCCTTCCTATTTTTTCTCTGGCAGGTACTGAAGTGGGCTGCGGTATTCCTAAGCATGTTTGTACACACGACACCTGAGCATCAGTGTGCATAGCTAAGACATAGAATTGCTGATGCTATTTTCACATGTCAAAATTTCCTAATTTTAGAATTTATGTTTTTTATATTGTTTGGGTAATGTCCCAGAATGATCTATAAAAATAATAACACATCATTTTTCCTTTTATCCCTACAGGATGTTTCAGCAATTAATTAATAATGAAGTATTGTGTAATCATTTCATGGTTAAGCTTTGGATTCTCAGTTATGGTATGTTAACCCCTCAAAACTTCCTTCCAGACTTCCGGAATATACCCTACATAAGGCACATCCAGCATTTAGGAAACTGTCATGGGGCTTCTCCCTCCCATCATGCTGTCCCAGAACACTCAGTCTTCAGGAAGCGCAGTTAACATTTTTATTTGGGCCGTCAACAGCTCCCAAGTAATGACACAGAGACTTCTCTTTAATCACGGAAGCTTGGCCGTTACCTTATGCTTGTCCCTCTACCTCTTCTAACTCAATTCAACCTCTTCCTAGTCATCTGCATTTTCCCTTGGGGCTTTGCTTATATTCCACTCTGTATGTCCTGCTTTCCTGCCTCCTCTGTCTCTGCCTCCATGAGTCCTCCTCTTCCTTACTCTCTCTGCACGGAAGTCCCGCTTATCCCTCCCATCTAGGTGTTGGTCATTTAGCTATGAGATGAATCAGGTGCCTTATGCAGACAAGGTAAACAGACGCAGCACATCTTTCCTTAGTGAAACCAATATTCCACAAGCAAACGGAAACCTCTTTACATAGTTAAGATGATAATCCACAAAAGGAAGTCCAAGTATTTGCTTCCTGATATCACCGGTAAATGGAAAAACAAAAACAAAAAACATTACCTCTCCAACACCTATTGACTTACAATGCTTTATGTTTAACAAACCTCTATTTTATGTGAGTTTCAATTCATTACATTTAACATGTTGATGAGATCATGTGTTATTAACCTCTATCTTCCCAAAATAACTTCAGTTTTACCGATATTGTCATGATTGGCAAGAGTGTAATTTTCCTGTCAAAAATTATTGTAATAAAATTTGTCATTTCCCCTCTATCTCCTCATTGCAGCTTCTCTCATGTACCCCAATAATCCGTCTCAGATACATGGTTTTCTCTCCTCTAATTAACATTGTTACACACAGCACATAACTGTACATATCTACACTGTACATACCCACTACATAAATATAAAGGGTCTAGTCTGTTCACTGTTACCTGTGTGTGTTTTGGGGACTGACCACTTGTTACTGGGTGAAGAGTGAGTGGGCTCAGCCCTGAGGAAGGCCAATTCTCCCTCTCTTAGCAGTCCTTATATGCTTATACTTCTCTGTTAGCCAGCAGATTGCCCCCCCCCCCCGCAGGGGATCTTGTGCCACTGCCATTGTTCAGGGCTTGTTCAAGCAGTCATACTGTTGGGGTGTCATGGGCGCAGCTTCCCTTCCCTTTCTGGAAGGCACAACCTCACGCCAGACTTCCCAGACCCCGGCTCTCATGATCAATATGGACCCTCTGCAGACATATTCCCTGACCTTCTGCACAGGAATTGTGGTGTGGTGTATCTACTGGGTCAGGGCATCACAAGACAATAGTTCTCTGGATCTGAACATTTTAGTTTTCCGTAATGCTCTCTGTGCTGCAGTGAGCAGTGTCTTTAACAGGCAGTGACAGCTACACTTTGGTGCAGGTCTAGGGAAAAGCATCTGGAATGCAGTTAGCAACTGTGATGCTTTAGTGCTCCAGTATGCTCTCCTCTGTAACTTAAGAACTAAGAAGTCATCAGAGACAACTGCTGCTAATGCTGAGATGTGGGAGACACTGGGGCACCTTTAGGGATTTAATGTCATACTGCTCATGGGTGTGGTTCACGGGCATTACAGCTAAGCAGGGCTATTTATTGCTTCTCTGCCTTGGAGCTCACAAAGCACCTTCCAGTGTTAAGAAAATTCACCCTTAGGCAGGAGACCTTCAGGTCAGGTCCAGCTCCAATCTCCCTAGTCTTGTGTCTGCAAGGGTAAAATCATAAAAAAAAAAAAGTAAGAAAGAGAGTAGCTGAGTGTGGTGGCACACACCTTTAATTCAAACACTTCAGAAGCAGAGGCAGGCAGATCTCTCTGAGTTGTAGAATAACTTTGTCTGCAGAGTGAGTTCCAGGAAAGCCAAAGATACACAGAGAAATCTAGTCTGAAAAAAAAAAAGCAAAAATTGAAAGTAAATAAAAAAGAAATGGAGTTTAAAATAAAGCCATATAAAGATGGAAAATACACACACAGTCCGGATACTGCTTGTTTTTTTGTTTTTGTTGTTGTCTTTGAATTGTTTGATGTCTGAGAAGGGAGCACCAGCTGCTAAAAGACATTTGATTACAAATGCTGCTGGATTACTACAACATATATATATATATATATACTGAACATGCTTTGACTTCAAAATTGAAGTCTAAAGATATGGTACTTTATAGAAGAGGTTTTGTTTTGTTTTCCATAGGAAAGGAGAGGCTGTAGATTTGTTCTTGGTTAAGAAAAATTTGGTTTGATCAAGGAAGATCCCCTGAGAAATGTCCGATAGGAGCAAGTGGGACAGATGTCTGAGTTCTACATCTAGAACAGCTTCGCGGCTGCTGGATGAGATGATCAAGCCTCACAGAATATTCTAGTCAGGACTTGACCATAAATATCAATTTTCTTTAGGTCCCCATAAGATTACCAGGGCCCCCAATCAGCAGGAAGTAGCCTAGAAAGGTACATTTACATTAGCAAAAAAATGGATTATGAATGTTTGTCTGTTTAGAGTGTTGGTTACAAGTTGTTATGAAAAATGGTCAGGAAGAAAGCTAAACAAAGGAGACTTGATTGACAGTTCAGGAGTAGTGGAGGCTGGTCCTAGAAGCAAGCCTAGAGCAACAAAATGGACAGAGTAAGTATAACAAGAATTCTTTTTTTATATATTTTATTTATTTATTATGTATACAATAGTCTGTCTACATGTATGCCTGCAGGCCAGAAGAGGGCACCAGACCTCATTACAGATGGTTGTGAGCCACCATGTGGTTGCTGGGAATTGAACTCAGGACCTTTGGAAGAGCAGGCAATGCTCCCAATCACTGAGCCATCTCTCCAGCCCCCATAACAAGAATTCTTGCATTTCCTCTTGGTGTCCCTCAGAGACACCTTTCAGAGAGAGACAGACAAAACTGAAGTCTAGGTGGGACTGGTGGGAACTCAAAACGATATTCAAAGATGGGATGGGATTGCAGGTCAGAATCTAGAAGTTAGGGAGCCTCCATTCAAAGCAGACAACCTACGGACCACAGACATAGTGCCTAAAACACGCACCACATACACCATGAAGAAGCAACTCCTAGGTCTTTGTTCCAGGACTCTACACACATAACTGTGGCATGAAACAGTCACTAGTTTTTGCTGCAAGCCACCAAGTTTTACAATTTTATGACTCAGAAAGTGAATTAAACCATGAAAAATATGGAAGAAATATAGTACTTGCTTTGGAAACCTGAATTATATACTGTAATTTTTGTTTCAAAATATCTATCAAATGCTTTGCTGTATATGTTAGCTGTCTATATGTATTTGAGGATATTAATAGTCCATACATTGTTTCTGAGTCTCTTTAGAGCAAAACACTGACATTAGAGTTCAGTCAAAGAAGCCTGGGAGGAAAGACACAGGACTGTCAGCAAGGGGAACTGGACTGGACCTGTGGAAGAGCAGGACCCACCGTTAGCAGTTTGCTTTACTGTTGGCTACGCAGTGCCCCATGTGGAGGACAGTGCAGGAAGTGGTTTTGTTCTGGCTCACTGTAAGAAGCATCTGCTCACAGAGGAACCTCTGCTGTAAGGACAGGGAAGGTATCCCAGCTGCAGCTGCAGAAAAAGACCCAGGAATGAAATCACAGCAGCCGAGTCTCAGACTGAACTGAAAGAAGCAAACTGTAAGAAACCAGAAAAAATCAGAAGAAAGTCACATCGGATTATGACAGTAACTAACACAGATTAAAAAGGAAAAAAGAATGAATGTTTGTTGACTATAGGCAGAACTATTCAAAGGAGGCAAAGAGAATTCTTTCTCACAGAGTAAATGCTAACAGGTATGCAATCATCACTTTAACAAGAACATGTTTGATATAAAGTTTAAATTACATGTGGGCTGAGTCAGCAGAAGGTAAGCACACATAGTTTGTACAACAGTGTGGGCTGGGTGCTCACTATAAGAAATGGGAAAGAAACCATGGACAGTATTTCTCACATCATTAAAGTTGAAATGCTCCCTGTCACAGACTTGGGTAAAATAGGCAGGCCTGGAATTTGCTGTGAAGCAGGGGAGGACCAGAGGGCCCTGCCTCCCCCTCACAAACGCAGAGATGACAGGGATGTGCCTCAGAGGAGACTGACGTTTCTTTTCTATCACAGGTCTGGTTACTAAAATCCCAGGTATACACACAGGTCTGGGAGTTCTCCTCACCTGCTGACCTGACACAAAAGCCTGGCACTGTAACACAAGGCCATGAGGGCTTTTCACCTGTTCCTAGGGACCCTGCTTCTGGACCAGCTCAACAAGCTCAAGGCCTCATCAAGACGTTGACACAACCATTGTGGGCCAAGCAGACATCCTGTCGTTTTCACAGTTAGTCCACCCTACATTAGGGATGGGGAGCTTTCAAGGCTTTAAGGGAACCCAGACCTCAATGTGCAGCCTGGAGTCAGCTTCTCCAGTTCCTTCTTCCTGCAGAGGGTCCTCTGTGTGTGGGCTGTATGTGTGTTCTCTCCACCCTAGTCACAGCTTTCTATTGCAGACCTTACCGCTTCATTCCAGAATTTACTGCCAGAGACCTGAGGCCCCTCAGATATTTTTCCTTTCTTAGTTCTTTAGCCGTCAGAGCAAATGAACACAGGGTAACTGTCTCCCTCACTCACCCTGCCTCTCCTGTGCCAGGGCTTCTCCATCCCACTCCTGGCAGTTTCCCGTGGCAGGCCCCAACCATAGGGTCGATAATAACAATTTATTTTTCTCCTAGCAACCTGCTTTCTCATTTCCTTTAAGGGACAGATGCCTGAGGTCTCCAGGATGGCAGTGAACCGGATGCCTCTCCAGCCACACCTCCCGCTGACTGTGAGCCCACCAACTCTTGACTGTCTCTTCCCCCATATCAACCAATGCCCAAACGAAGAAGACAGACTGGAGCAGGAGCACCTATACCAAAGATGTTTGGGTGGAAGCTTCACCTCAGCCCCCAGCATCCATATAGCCAGAATCTGGAATGTTTGAAGTTCCATCCCAATTCCCTTCCTCTGGGAGTTGCCTCAGTCCAGACTCCACTTCAGAGAACAGCTCCCAAAAAATGTCCTCTCCCCAGAGATGCTCAATACCACTCCCACAGGGTATTTAAACAACACCCTAAAGAACAAATACATGGTTTTCCAGTCTTCCCCATGTCCTCTCTCTGTGGGGCTGGAAAGCCATCTGGGAGCATTGATTTCCATTAACCCTGGGCTTTTTCTAATTCCATTTAATTTGGTCTGATTCGTATTACTGCATTGGCAGAGAAGCTTATCAGACAGTAAAATCTTTTCACAAACCTCGAGACCATAAATAAGGCCAGTTACAAAGTAAAGGACAGATCAGAAACCAAGACTGTTCTAAAGATACTAAGAAATCTCAGCTGGGCAATACTGGCGCATGCGTTTAATCCCAGTACGCCTTTAATCCAGGACTCAGGAGGCAGAGGCAAGCGGATCTCGATGAGTTTGAATCCAGCCTGGTCTACAAGAGCCAGCTAGTTCCAAGACAGGCTCCAAAGCTAGAGAGACACAGTCTCGAACAAATCAAATAAATAAATAAATAAATAAATAAATAATAAATAAATAAATAAATAAATAAATAAATAAATAAATAAAATAAGAGACGGAGAAATCTCAAAGCATCCATAATAGAATGGGTCAGAAGTGAAGCAGGCTTCTCCACCAAAGCTCCCAGCTCCCCCTCAGGAGCAGGCAGTCAGCTGACCATCCTTAGCCTGCAACCCTGGACCTTGCACTGTCATCTACTCCACGCAGTTCTCCTGTCCCAGAAGCCCAAGGAGCACTCGGGCTGCACGCGGCGTCCTAAGGAAACCATTGCTCAGGGCACAGTCCCTGTCGCCCTCACCTTCCCTGACCAGCAATCTCAGGCGTCCCAGCCAGTTGAGCACAGCACCTCCAAGGCAGCTTCTCCCGCCCTCCCACCCAACCCGGGTCCGCTCCCTCCAAGACGGACCCCGCACCCCGCACAGTGCCTCAGGCTGCGCTGCACCCTGAACCAACCTCCGTGTCAGACCGGCAACAGCAAAGCAAGACAGGCGGGTCTCTCCTCCAACTTTGGGAAAGTCGCCCAGGTGGAGATCAAAGCAGGAAATGTGATTTCCTAGATGGCTAATTATGACGTCACAGACGCGGGGACTACATTTCCCAGAAATCTGCGCGAAGCATAAATCCCTAGGAGGTATGACACTAGAAACAAAAATAAACTAAATAAAACAAAAATAAAATGTATACCCAAGTTAATTATCCTCCCACAATGTAACTCCACGCACAGAATTCCAATGCAAAGCACAAGAGTGTTTTAAATATGCAATATGGAGTTTGAACTACATTTCAAAGGAGTAGGTGAGGCAAAGTGCAGCCTGTAGCCCATGAAAAAGTAGAACTTCTAAAGAGGAAACGCCGTAATCAGAAGAGTTAACCTATAATTTTTATCTCCGTTAGCCACGTGGCTTGGTACCTTCCTTCCTCTTGGTCGGCTTGATGACTTGTGTGATTAAGAACAGCTAACAGGCTTCCTAACTGCAACCGAGACTACCATTGTTTATCTTCTGGAGAGAAGCTGTCTGACAAAACACAGATAACGTATCCATTCCTTTTTCCAGCCTGGAGTATGTAGTTCCGGCATAAATGCATGATGCTTCACCTTTCCTGTGGAAACAAGGTTGTACACTGGGCAGATATGGTTAAAGGGTTCCCACCGTCACAGCCAGAGGACATCCTCCAACCAGGAATTGAGTCCAGTGGCCTCATGTCAGTGCAGTTGGGACTGAATGCTCACTATGGAGTCAAATCCTTGGCCACCCCTTGGCCCCTGAGAGCCTGCAGGAGCAAAGCACTAAACGTCAGATGCAGTGCAGTCTACTATCTATAGGCTGTGGTTAGAGCCACAGACCAAAGGAGCCTCTGAGACCACAACAGCATAGAACTATGGTGCAGCGGTGACCCCTGGAACCTCCCAAGTCAGCAACTCACACGGGCAATGACCTCACCCCACTAGAACCAGGGTTCTCATCTCTGCACTGCCCCCACTATTTCAATCCTGGGTTATGCTCAGGGAACTGCACACCTTATAGAGATCTTTGTGTCCCATGTTGATTGCTTCTTTATTCTCAACTGCAAATAACCTGAATAAACATGTGTCCATGAACATATTATTAGAAAAAAATTTCATGATTATAAATGTGTTCATTACACACACGGGGGGGGGGTGCTTTTACCTCTACAATAGTATAGCCACAAAATGAACAGAAAAATGGATAGACATCAACTGTAGTTGAAGTCATGCAATCATGATGATATACACTGCATATTCTACCTAATATGTTGAATCTTGAAAGTAAAACATACATGTGAAGAAATGCACATGTGGGTTCAGTGTGTAAAGTAGAAAAGAGGATGCAGATTAACTTTTTGGGGATGAAGATGGATTTAAAGCAAATAACGAGCGTGGGTTGTGAACGAGGACTTAAGGCAACTGATTTTCAGGTTCCACCTTGGCCATGGATTTTAGTTTTCATGGGGTGGTACAAAGGCATAAAATACATTCAGTGCAGACAGTGCCAAATCCAATGTGAGTGCCTCAGGTTCTGTTCTGAATGTCCGTTCTAACTGTACAGAGTTCAGGATTTCGTGGTGCAAGAGACTTTCTCTTGGGCCAACAATCAGCTCCCAAATCATGACAGGGGACTTAGTATTGATGAATGATTGGTCATACCTTAGGCTCATTTCTTGCTAGCTTTTATTATTTCACCATTTCTGCTCATCTATGTTTTGATACAGCGTTATTTACTCTTCTCTTTTTCTGTATTTATTTCCTGCTGTCTCCATAACTGTCTGCATGCTGCTCAACTTCTGACCCCTGCATGCCCTCCTCTTTCTTCCTTATCCTCTTCTCTTCTCTAGCCTAGACTTCTCCTCCTATTTATTCTCTGTGCTTGTCAGCCCTGCCCATTGCTCTCCTGACTAGCTATTGGCCATTCAACTTTTATAAAACCAATCCCGTATCTTAAACAGGCAGCAGAAACAAATGTTTACAAAACAAATGCATTGTAAACAAAGACACCAGACACAAATGTCACACATTTGTTTTACACAGTTCAAATAATCTTGCACAGCATAAACACCTTTGTAACACACCTTTGGCTAGTTAAAATAATATTCCACAACAAAGTAGTTTTCAGGTCTTGTTAATTTTCACATGCAAATGTTTATTTCAAACTCTAGGGTTTTTTTTTTTCCAGGTTCTGGTATCACCCTGGACCATAAATTATTTCTTAACCTGAGGAGGTGTGGGAATAATTAAGACACAACTCAACAATCTTACAGGAGACAGATTTCAGGGATCCTTCATGAAATCCTGAATTCACATCCAGAACAATCTTACCCACATTTGTCCTCCTAATAGTTTACCAAAACGTAAAGTGAGGGGGAAATTCATTAGCATTCTGTTTCCTAGGTAGCCGGGGGAATGACTGTGGTCACATCCACACCCTTCTATGCCCATTTTGTCACATCTACCTATCGATCTTCCTGCTATGTCTACTCTGTCACACAGACTGAATTAATACCTCTTTCCCAGGTGACCTCCCAAATTACAAAGAAGGAGCAGAATATCAGCATATCCTGACCACTCGCTTTGGATGGAGTCAGTTTGTCTCACTATTAAAGAGCTAGGTGACCACTAAAGCATGGCTTCTTGGTAGCAGCAACTTCTTGGGTCTGCTCTGCTTGCTAGAGGCAAGCAAGCGCTCTCGTTTAAGGGAGACTTCCTAACTCAGCTTTAGCTGTAAACCTTACAGCTCTTTTAAAAGGTCCTGCCATGAAACACTTAAACGGTGTTGATGAAAAGCTGAATGCATGCTTTTTGATCTTCAGCTGTAGCAGGAAAAGCTGTGCCGTGGAGAAGCCGCTGTTCAACTTTCCTCTGTTGTACCCATGGCAAAGCCTAGAGGAAACAAGGTGAGTCTGGCCGCATCTCATCTCTGCAAAGCCATCCCAGTCTCTTTCCTGAGGTTACACTGATGCAGGGCTTTTTAGTCCTCAGCATCTGAGCCCTTCTGGGAGTCCTCTCATTTGCTCCGTCGTGAGGCCTTCCCAGTAGGATGCTGACCCTCTGGAAATGACAGCCAAATTCATGTGCTGTAATCACTGCTGAAACAGGTTTGGGCATGTACAAAACCAACAAGCTTTACAATCATATTTTTTTGGAGAATTTAATACATGGATGTTGCATCGTTTATTTAAAAATCCACATTCCTTCACCTCTTATTTCTTACCCTTGAAAACATGTTACACTCACAACTCACTGGGCTTTTTCTTTGTTATTTCTTCAATGCACTTACTGTTTACTCAATGTTTGAGGGTATAGGTGAGTTGACTGGAACCTGGAAGGTAACCAGATTGTCTCCCTCAGAACTCAGCAACTGCTAACAGCTTCTCCACTGAGGTCAGACAATGAGGGGCTTATATAACCATGCTTGTTGTATGCTGTGGTTCAGCTTATATTAGTGTTATCCACGAAGTCATAGTCATAGGGTGTTCATGCATTAATTGGTATTAACATTTCTATCAATGTTTCACTGTTTTAGAAATGTCTCAACATTTCTACTGCTTCAGGGCACACATCTACTGTACCTGGCTCTGACATTCTTTCCAACTCTTCTCCATGACTTTTGGCTTTAGATGTGCAAGGGAACTCACTTACAATGTGTGACGCAGGTGTCACCTTTGGATTGGGGCCTCCACAGAGGAATATTCTTCACACTTTGATCATTTTGCATCTCTGTAGTCTTCTCCATCTACCACACAATTAATACATTCTGGTGAGGGTTGAGAGGTGCCTGACTGTGGGTATAAAGTTGAGAACTTGGGTTCATTTAGTTACTGTCCCCTCATTAGAAGGACAGCATCAAATCTTCCCTAGGACTTATCACCTAGCCAGGCACAAGTTTATCACCAAAATAACATCACATGAGTTACAGTTTGTAGAAGGAACTTCAAATGCAGTCAGAAAATGATTGGTTACCCCCATAACTTTCCTGCTATTATTGCTCTATGGGCACTGCTGTTTTTCTCTGAGGCACAGCTGCTTCACCTGAAACTATCACTACCTCAGCCGATGGCTGCACCTCGGCAGCCACAGCTGCTGCCTTGCTGCAGAGGCCTTATAATTGCAAGAGCATTCATGCTGTTTTATCTCTGTCTCTGTCCTTTTATATAAGCAACAAGGATTCCAGAGTCACACATGGGATGAAAAACTGCTAGCTCAGCTATATTTTAATTTTACACCAAGGGGAGATATTGCAGGAGCATGAATGATTCCACTGGGAAAAACAATAGTAAATATTCAGATCTCAGATTCTGGGCAACCAATGGACAAAGCTCTGACATGGTAAAGATTTAATGGAGCATTTATAATTACCGAAGATAGAGATTATTAATAAAGGCAAGTTCCAAACACATTGCTTGAATAAACTGTTGGGAGTTACAGCAAAGAGAAGTCTCTATTCTTCTCTGATGACATTCTGATACGATTAACTTAATATTATCCATATGTATTTATTTCAGTTGGATAATACCTGATTTGTTGACAAAGACTTTCCCAACAAACACTTCGTACACTCACGAAGTTTGCAGTCAGAATGAAACATCTGATGTGTTTTAAGGTTTGAAGAAGTAAACTTTTTAAGACATTTGTTTGACTTCTCCCCTGCATTAGCTATATCATGTGTTGAATAAGGATATCGAGATTAATAAAGGCTTTGCTACATTCCCCACAATTTTAGGGGTCCTCTTCAGAATGAAGTTTTCTTTTATGTCGTAGAAAGGATGAAGGCGAAGAAAAGCATCTGTCACAGTATTCACACTTGTAGGGTTTCTCTCCAGTATGAACTCTCTTGTGTATCCTAAGGGATGAGTTAAGATGAAAGGCTTTGTCACACTCTTCACACTTGTACGGTTTCTCTCCAGAATGAATTCTCATGTGTCTCCTAAGGGATGAGTTACAATGAAAGGCCTTGTGACATTCTTCACAATTGTATGGTTTCTCTCCAGTATGAATTCTTTGGTGAACCCGAAGATCCCTAGAATTTAAAAACCTTTTGCTGCAGTGTACACAGGTATGATTACAGTCTTCAGAATGGATTCTCTGATGGCGTCTGAGGATTACAGATGAGCAAAAGCACTTGTCACACTCTGAACACTTGTAGGGTATCTTTCCATTGTGAACTCTCTTGTGTCTCCTAAGGGACGAGTTACAACGAAAGGCTTTGCCACACTCCTCACACTTGTAGGGTTTCTCTTCCATATGAACTCTCCTGTGTGTCTTAAGGGATGAGTGATAATGAAAGGCTTTGTCACACTCCTCACACTTGTAGGGTTTCTCTCCAGTGTGAACTCTTTGATGATCCTGAAGATCCCTAGAATAGGAAAACGATTTGCCGCAATGTACACAGGTGTAAGGACTGTCTGCTGAATGGGTTGTTTGATGTCGTCTAAAGGATAAAGAAGAGCTAAAGCTTCTGCCACAGTCTTCACAGTCGTAGATCTTGTCTTCAGAATGTATTGTTTGATGTCGCCGAAGGGATGAAAGCAAGTAAAAACACTTGCCACACACTTCACACTTGTAAGATTTCTGTCCAGTATGAAATAATTGATGCTCCTGAAGGTAGGTAAAAGAGGAAAAAGTTTTGCCACACTCAACACACTTATGGGGATGCTCTTCTGAATGTAGAGCTTGATGTCGCCGAAGGGATGAAGTGAAGCAAAAACACTTGCCGCACTGCTCACACTTGAATGGTTTCTCTCCAGAATGTTTTCTTTGATGTTGTCTAAGGTATGAAAAAGAGAAAAAACATCTGCCGCATTCTTCGCATTTGTAGGGTTTCTCTCTAGAATGAATCCTTTGATGTTGCTTCAGCATTGAAAGATAGTAAAATGATCTGCCACAGTCTCCACACTTGTAGGTTTTCTCATCAGTATGATCTTTCTGGTGTATGAAAAGTGCTCCAGCAGTATTGAAGGCCTTGTGACATTCTGTACACGCGTAGGGTTTTTGTCCAGTGTGAAGTCTCTGGTGTGTGGAAAGCGCTTTATAAGAACTAAGGGCCTTACCACATTCTTCACACTTGTAGGTTTTAATTCTTTTATGAATTCTCTGGCATTGAATCTGTAGTGAGTTATGATCAGTGGCCTCGGAGAAAATGCTATCATCTTCGGGTGTTGTTCCTGTTGAGCAAAAGTTGAGATATGAACAAAAGTTAGAAAATATTCTTCATACTTACAATGCCTATCATTTAAAAAGAATACATTTATTAATACATAATGAAGCAGTGAAAAACTAGAGTCATTTCACAACTTAGAGGCACTAAGTATAAATGATAAAATATTGTAGGTAGAAATGATCTATACCTTTAGTAGAATAATAAAACATCCAAATAGAACATAGACATAATGGCATATAATTCAAAGTTAAATAGCTAAGTAAGTTGCAAACGCATTTAACTAAGAGAAATTAAGCCATTAAAAAAATAGAGATTGTATATTGCAGGATACCCATGAAATTATAACGCAGCTGAGTCCAGGAAAAAAAAAAACTTCATTTTGACTTTGTGAATTTGAGACATAGTGCAATACAAACTTTTTATCCTTCATTTATAATTTTACTTTGGGAGTACAAAAGATATGCTGCACACGTAGACAGTCTACATAAAGACGAAATTTATAGTTCAAATTCAGGACAGTATTTTACATTTTATTTGAAAGACCAGAAAATATACACCTGAAACATGATGAGTCATGCAAAAACAAAACAAAAAAAAAACCTTCAGATTCACCTGTGCTTAATGTAAATTTGGTTGAGACAATATATTTGTCAATAAAGAGATGACAAAATTACTTGTTTCCTTTTTTGTTTGTTTTGGTTTTAGAAGACAAGGTTTTTTGATGAAGACCTTGGTCTCCTGTAACTCACTATCTAGACCAGGCTGGACTCAAACACAATATTAGAAGGAGAAAAACATTTCTACCTTCCATTATCCAGTCCTCTGTACCTGTCATCAGATCTCTTTTTATACAATATGAATATGTATTACGCTCATCATTAAAACTGATGGGTCAATGGCTACGCAGAATTTTCTGAGAAGAGAGAATGTTAGGAGGAAGAATGGCAGAGTGAGAGGAGTCGCTAGAAGATGCAGGAAAAAAAAAAGGAAAACATACTATATTAGAAGAAGGAACTGTCACGTGACAGAGGGTAGATAATAAATATGGGTTCATTTAAAAAAAGTAAGAGCTACCTAAAAATGAACTCAAGCTATTGGCTGAGCATTTACAATTAATAAGTATCTCCATTTCGGGTATTTGGGTGGGGTTGTTGGGACAGAAACCTCCGCTCATAAATGGCATTCCAATCTGGGGCACACAGGACTACATAAGGCATGAGGAAGCTCAAAAGAACTTCTCACAACACAAAAGCAGAGCCAAATGCATCTTGTTAGTCTTCTGTCTCTCATGTGAGCTGCAGTACAGATGTGCATTTCCTGACAGCTGCCTACAGATTTTAGCCACCAGCTTGAGGTTTGAGATTTTGCTCATGTAGACAGAAAGGGTTACAGATACTCAAGAAAGATAGACCCAGACGTAAAAAAAAAAAATCTTTAAATGGGTTACAGTGTTTAATAATGTACAAACGCTTGTGAGAGTAAAGAAAAATAGTATAGATGGTCAGAAAAAATATATATACATACTTTTAAAATAAAGTAAAAGTCCTTAAAAAGGGAATAAAGTAATATGAAAGTTAAAGACACACAAAGAAGTAAAATACACAGAGTGTCTGGAATCCATGTGGTACTGTGTTGTCTGTAGATTTTCTGACTGCTAATGAAGGAATGAGAGCTGCTGAGACTGACTGGATTGTGAAAACTGCTGGATTAAAGCAACCAATGTAGTTTTATCATGTCTTGACTTTAAAAGGAAAAAAGAAGTGAGAGAGGTTATGATTTTTTCCAACAACATGAGTATACTTTTACTACAATAAAGTTAAAACCATTCTTTTTAATTAGACAAAAATGGGGAAATGCTGTGGAATAATATTTCCGTACACTGTGAAGATGTGTTGATGTTATTGTTAATAAAGAGCTATTGGTTTATGGCTAGGCAGGATTCTTGTGGTTGACCAAATCCTGCCATTAGAAAGGCAGAGTCAGAGCAGTGACCTGGACACCCAGAAGCAAGAGGTAAACATGCCATATGAAGAAAAGGAACTGCCATGTGGCAGAGTGTAAAAAAGACATATGGGTTAATTAAAATATAAGACCTAATTGATAATAAGCCTGAGCTGTCATATGATAGTTTATAATTAATATAAATTCTCTATATGGTTATTCGGGATTGGCTGCCAGCACAGAGCTGATCCATCAAGTTGCCTAAGAAAAACACTGCCTAACCTCATCAGTACTGATCCCATTAAAAACCTAGACTAATGAAAATATACACTGAAGACGTTTGAAAATAAACAGAAGACGTTGAGAAGAAGTGACCACAAGATATTTTCATCCAACTGGAGTCATGGTAATATTAGTCATAATGCTTCTTATAGGTCTAGAGATAGTGGCAAACCTGATAGTATCTGAAATTAAACATTTTACCGCTACTGATGTACCTGAAAACATCAGATTAGACACATATAAGTTTATAATTTCTTTACCAAGTTGTTACTGCTTATATATCCAAATACCAGTCCTTGTACATGATAAATTGACTTGAAAAAAAAAAAGCCCTAAATAACCCATGGAGCCTTACAATTCACTAAAAGGCTTAAATCTACTAACTGTCAGGAAAGAGAACACACAAACACTGAACCCATAACTGGTTTGATGGGCTTCCTGAATCAAAAGTGTAAGGCCTTGCAAATTGTCCTGTCATAATCTTCCTATGTCTAATTATCATGACCTGCTGAAGCAATTGGGGGTAAAAGTATTGAAAAACCCAAAGTGCCTCTGTTAAATTAGCATACCTAGAGGCCCACACATCCCCTTTATACGATATGCTAATGCTTTGATTCTTCCCTAAGATTAGTGGGGAATGCACTGCCCAAAGTGCATCTAGTTCGTCTGAGTTTTATCCAACTGCTTCCAACCCCCCAATTGTTCTGACCAACAGAACTGACACTGTTGAGCCTTCTGTCCCTGCCTGCCTCTGTGATAGAATTGTGGGTTTCAATTTATTAACCCATTATGGTCACTTTTATGTAGAGATCTTTCTTGCTTGAGTCTGCTCTCAACTCTGTAAATAAAAGACTCTCGGTCTTTACAGTTCTCAGTTCTATTTCCCTGAGTCTTAAACAACAATGGAGATTCAACAAAAGGAAAAACCTTGGAGGTCACTGTAAGTAGAAGCATAACTTGTAATTGGGGAAATCCAAAGCTTAAGAGACTTAAACCCTCATAAAACTGAGACACCAGCTTTGACAACAAATACAAGGAGAGACCTATAGGATGATTCCCATGGTATTATGTTTCAAGGCACATGGGAAAGCCTCACTTTCTGTTGGATCTCAGGATATCAAGTCTGTCCCTGAACCCCTCATTCCTACACACCTGGGTGCACGGTGGCTGCTGCTTGTCTCTCCCCATCTGAAGGCTCTGGTCTTTGTTCCAGAAATGTCACCAGGTGTGGCTTAGGGACAGCAAGACCTGTGTATAGATAAAGAGAAGAAGTTGTTAAGTGTTCTTTTACTCAGAATTGACATGTCCCTTCCTGTACATGACTTGTAAGGACAGAGATGAGGTGACAAATGATTGCAGACAATCAGTTCCTTAAGTGTTTTCAGACATGATCACTGCAACATGTGAAGGAGACAACAGCACCCAGGGTCTGAGTTTCCTTTCAGGGGAAAAAACAGTAACTTAGAATTGTAACACTGTTCACATAAAAAGTGAGCTCCACCTCTCACGCCACTGAATTTCTAAAAGTCCCTCTAGAGTCAGGGAAAGACACACCCATCTCGGAGAGGTTAGACACAGAAAGAAGCAAACAGTGTAAGCAATCTTCCTGTTTTCATTTTTTATTTTAAATTTTCATATGATTTAGTGTTTTCTATTGATATATTTCTGTGTGAGGTTAATTTGTTTAATTAATCTTCATCAATAAAACACCAGGAGTGAGATACCGGCTAAGGAAATGAAAGATCAAAGAAGCACCAGTGATGTCCTACCTCTTCCATCCCACCATCCAAAGGGCAGAGTTCCTGTCTCAGCCCCGCCTTTCCACGTCCTGTTCCCCTCTCTACAGTCTTCCATATCTCTATGGTCAACTAGTGGCTAGTTCTACACGCTGATCAGCTGTATTTGTCAGAACACAACACAATCAAAACATCACACAGCAGGAGGTTGTCAGACCTTGGGTTTACAAACAATTGTGAGCTGCCATAGGAGTGCCGGTGATGTGGGATTTCCTGCCTGGGCTCACAGGCCAAACAGTGCTGTAATTAATATAGTTTCTGTGTGATAATTTGTGTCTGGGCGGCCAGGAACAAAAGGGCAGTTTCCTATGACTTAATGATCCTCTAGAAGAACAGTAAATGTTCTTAACAACTGAGTCATCACTCCAGCCCAGAAATGATTTTTAATATAGTGTTCTTATTTTTTTAAAATCAAAAGATATGAAACTGTTGAAATGTTCCCATGAGAAACCACACAAAGTGAGGAAGCTACATGTTGATGGTGAAATAAGAAGTCACTATAGAGGAGATCCTCACCCAGGAATTCAAGGTGGCTGTAATTCTCCAACATCACATCCCTGTACAGATTCCACTGAGCAGGCTCCAGACATTCTCTCTCTTCTGGAGAGAACTCGATGGCCACATCTGAGAAGGACAGCATTTCCTGAAATAAAGATCAGTGAAGGATACATTAATTTAATTAAAACCATTAGTAATTTAAATACCAACATGCATGGAGCTTGATAGTTATCCTAACAACTAGGAACTAGCTAGGGCCAATTTGCAAAGAGAGAAATAATTGAAAAAATTCCTACCAAGACTGCCCTGTAGCCAAGTCTAGGGGCATTTCCTGAACTAGTGATTCCTATGAGACAGCACTGCCCACTATGGGTGGTGCCTGCACTGGGCACGTAGTTCTACATGGCACAGGAAAGCAGTCTCGGGGAGTCAGTAAGCAGTGTTCTTCTGTGGCCTGTTCTCCACCTCACGCCTCACGTTCCTGCCTTGAATTCTCTCAGTGATGGACCTGGAGTTGGAGTCTAAAATAACCCTTTCTTCTCCAAGCTGTCTCTCATCACGGGCTTTAGCACAATAGGAACCCTCAGTCAGGCACCATGGATTTGTCCAGGATGAAAGAGAACTAGAAATGTTCTTACACAGGTAGTAATATCCTCAGACATGCCTGAAGTGGTCACATGAGCTCACACTGAACATCGATAGTAAAGACAAGGTAAACGAGCCCATAGCCCCAGTTGGACACGATACATTTGAGAAAGACATGTAAAATGAATGCAGCCACAAAACATGCATTTATTGCCATGTGTTACTACATACTACACATATATGCATTTCTGAATTGAAATATATCATTTAACCATGTATCACCTCATTGCAACTTCTCTCATGTACCCCAATAATCTTTCTCAGATACTTGGTTCATTTTTCTCTATTATTATTGTTACACACAGCCCATAAGTGTAGATATCTACACTGTAAATACCTACTATATAAATATGAATGTTCAGTGTTACCTTTGTGTATGTTTTGGGGACTGACCACTTGTTACTGGATGAATGTTGAGTGGGCTCAGCCCTGTGGAAGACTAATTCTCCTCTCTTAGCAGTCCTTATGTGCCTATACTTCTCTGTTAGCTAGCAGACTGCCCCCTGCAGGGGATCTTGTGCCACTGCCATTGTTCAGGGCTTGTTCAAGCAGTCATACTGTTGGGGTGTCATGGGCGCAGCTTCCCTTCCCTTTCTGGAAGGCACAACCTCACGCCAGACTTCCCAGACCCCGGCTCTCATGATCAATATGGACCCTCTGCAGACATATTCCCTGACCTTCTGCACAGGAATTGTGATGTGGTGTATCTACTGGGTCAGGGCATCACAAGACAATAGTTCTCTGGATCTGAACGTTTTAGTTTTCTGTAATGCTCTCTGTGCTGCAGTGAGCAGTGTCTTTAACAGGCAGTGACAGCTACACTTTGGTGCAGGTCTAGGGAAAAGCATCTGGAATGCAGTTAGCAACTGTGATGCTTTAGTGCTCCAGTATGCTCTCCTCTGTAACTTAAGAACTAAGAAGTCATCAGAGACAACTGCTGCTAATGCTGAGATGTGGGAGGCACTGGGGCACCTTTAGGGATTCAATGTCATACTGCTCATGGGTGTGGTTCACGGGCATTACAGCTAAGCAGGGCTATTTATTGCTTCTCTGCCTTGGAGCTCACAAAGCCCCTTCTGGCAGTAAGAAAAGTCACCCTTAGGCAGAAGACCTTCAGGCCAGTCCCAGCTCCAATTTCCTGAGTCTTGTGTCTGAAAGGCATGGCGTTTTCAGCATTGGGAGGGGGCAGTAGCTTTATCATGACAAGACTTTCAGGACAACTGAAATATATCTGCAGTAAAGAATGACTACATGGGGGCTGGGGAGATGGCTTAGACATTAAGAGTGCTGGCTGCTTTCCCAGAGAACTGAGTTCAATTCCCTCTAACCATGTGGTGGCTCACAACCATTGGAAATGCATTTCAGTGGCCTCTCTGGCCTGCAAGCATACGTGCAGGCAGAACACTGTATACATAATAAATAAGTAAATGAATAAATAATAAATTTTTACAAAGACTCAGAATAACTACATAGAAAAATGTCTTTAAATAAAGTGCAGAGTTGAGCATCAATGAGGGAGCCACCAAATCTTGAAGAAACAGGCAAAATGAAGCAATTTGGTGAACAGAACACCCAGTAATTTCTCATGAAAAAACAAACAGAACTGTTTTGAAAGCTTCTTTGTAGCTTGTACAGAATGTTACCACCTTTAGAAGTGAAAATAAATAGATCCTATGCTTTTATTAACCAGGTCACTAGGTCACTAGTTCCTCACATGAGGGTCATGACCCCTTGGAGAAACCTTCAACTAAAAAAGTATTTACAACAAATAACTTTGGTAAAATCACAGATATGATGTAGCAAAGAAAATAATTTTATGGTTAGGGGTCATCACAATATGAGGAACTGTATTGAAGGGTCACAGCATTAGGAAAGGTGAGGCAAGTAAACTAGGGGGTCACCAAGAAGAGGCAAAAATTACCAGCATGGAGAAAGGCAAGAGCCCAGAGAAGATGAAGATGGAAACATTAACCTCTGAGCAAGTCCCCAAAGCAGAAGTAACTGTGAGGATCACTGCCCATATTGGCCAGCCCAGCTACCATCATTCTACATGGGCAAGTGTCTGCTATCTTGCGGCCAATCCTGTGAGACGCTGTGAGTGGAGGGCAGTGTGCCTATAACAGGGTATCAGGAGGAGGGGTTTTAGCCGATAAGATTAACAGCAAACATTTCAGGCAATTTAAGACTGGCAAACAAAAACAAAACCTGGGGAAGTGCTATGGGAAAGAGTGCTCACTGCTGGACAAAGCATGCATGTCATTGAAGGAAGCTTTATTTCCTTCTCCAGGCTGAACTGGTATTACTAAAAGTTCATTCGTGTGGTCGAGATTCATTTTTTCACAATAAGCCTGTTGAGATAATAAGTTGTCTAAGTATAATTTGCATTGCAATGTCAAACACCTCCTAAACTATTGGTATAACTTGTAATTATACGTCATTATTTCTTCTAGTAATTTAATAAACCTTCTTAAAGTTCTTACTTTATTAACCAGATCAAGATAGTTTTCTCCTGATACTGCTTCATTATTTCTTCCCAATCTCAATGACTAGCATATTCAGCCTGTACTTTTCGCCACCAATAGGAACAGCTATATCCACTTAAAATCTGAGAGAGTTTGGGAAGTAATTCTAGAAACAAAAGGACAGAGTTAAGCCCGGCTTTTTGGTAGCAGCATTTTCTTGGGTGGGCTGTTAGCTAGAGGTAAACACAACTCATTAAGAGAGGATTCCTGACTCAGCTTTAGCTGCAAAAAGCTTGCAGCTGTTTTAAGAGGACCTACCACCAAACACTTAAATGGTGTTTGTGAGTAGCATGCTTCTTGGTGGTGGCATGGCCCTTGAAACTCCATAGAGTTGTGGCAATAAACATGGCTCTAGCTATTACCTTCGCCACGAGGATGGACACTCTAAGAAAAGCTAAGGAATGGACTGAATTCAGCCATCAAAAGCACGGCTTTAATCCTAGTCATATCACTAAGCGAATTAAAGACTCATGTGGTCAGAAAAAGAGAGATATAGTATAAAAGATAGATTCAGATTTAAAAAAAAAACCTCTAAATGTTTAAATATATAAGAGGGCTTGGGATTGAAAAGAAAAAGGAGAAAATCATGAAAAAAAGAGAGTATTTGGGTGTGGTGGCACACACCTTTAATCCCAATACCTGGGAGGCAGAGGCAGACAAATCTCTACAAGTTCAAGGCATGGTGGCACACAGCTTTAATCACAAAATTGGGGAAACAGAGGCAGGCAGATCTCTGTGAGGTCAAGGATAGCCTAGTCTATAGAGTGAGAGCCAGGACAACCAAAGAAACACAGAGAAATCTGGTCTCAAAAAAAAAATTAAAAATATAAAAGAAATAGAATTTAAAATACAGTCACATAAAGATGAAAACCACACAGAGAGTCTGGATACTGTATGTTATTGTGTTGTCTTTGGATTGTTTGATGGCTGAGGAGGGAGCTACAGCTGCTAAAAGACATTTGATTACAAATGCTGATGGATTAATACAACATATATATTTTGAAAATGCTTTGACTTCAATTTTTTTTTTTTTTTTGATTTTTCGAGACAGGGTTTCTCTGTAGCTTTTGGTTCCTGTCCTGGAACTAGCTCTTATAGACTAGGCTGGCCTCGAACTCACATATCATAAGTCAAAAGATATGTTACTTTGGAGAAGAGGTTTTGTTTTTGTTTCCACAGGAAATGAGAGGCTGTGGATTCATTCCAGGTTAAGAAAAATCTGGTATGATCAAGGAAGACCCCCTGGGAAATGTCCGAGAGGAGCAAGAGCCCTAGAAATCTGAGTTCTACATCCTGAATAACCTCAAGACTGCTGGCTGATAAGATCAAGCTTCACAGAATATTCCAGTCAAGAAATGACCATAAATCTAAATTTTCTTTAGGTCCCCATAAGATTACCAGCACTCTGAAGCAGCAGGGAGTAGCCTAGAAAACTATGCCCACATTCCCCAAAAAATGGATTATGGATGCTTGCCTTTGTTTAGAGTGTTGATTACAAGTTGTTATGGATAATGGTCAGGAATAAAGCTAAACAAAGGAGACTTGATTGACAGTTCAGGAGTAGTGGAGGCTGGTCCTAGAAGCAAGCCTAGAGCAACAAAATGGACAGAGTATATACAATAAGAATTCTTGCATTTCCTCTTGGTGTCCCTCAGAAACAGCTTTCAGAGAGACAGACAAAACTAAAGACTAGGTGGGATTGGTGGGAACTCAAAATGAGGTTCAAAGAAATGACAAGATTGAAGGTCAGGATCTAAAAATTAGAGACCCTCCTTTCAAAGTAAGCAACCTACAGATAACAAAGCATAGTGCTTAAAACATGTACCACAGACACCATGAAATAGTAACTCCTAGGTCTTTGTTCCATAACTGTGGCAAGAAAAAAATCATTAGCTTTTGCTTCAAGGCACCAAGTTCGCAATTTTATGACTCAGAAAGTGAATTAAACCATGAAAAGTATGGAAGAAATATAGTACCTGCTTTGGAAACCTGAATTATATACTGAAACTTTGTTTCAAAATAACTATCACATGTTTTGCTGTGTACGTTAGCTGTCTAGATGTATTTGAGGATATTAATAGTCCATACATTGTTTCTGAGTCTTCTTAAAGCAACACACTGACATTAGAATAAGGTGAAAGAAGCCTGGGAGGAAAGACACAGGACTGTCAGCAAGGGGAACTGGACTGGACCTGTGGAAGAGCAGGACCCACCGTTAGCAGTTTGCTTTACTGTTGGCTATGCAGTGCCCCATGTGGAGGACAGTGCAGGAAGTGGTTTTGTTCTGGCTCACTGTAAGAAGCATCTGCTCACAGAGGAACCTCTGCTGTAAGGACAGGGGAAGACATCCCAGCAGCAGCACATAGTTTGCAAATCAACAAAGTGTTGACTGCATGAATTTGTTAAAGTGCTCACTGTAAGAAACATGAAAAGCACCATAGAAAGTATTTATCACATCATTAAAGTTGAAATGCTGTCAGACTCAGGTAGAATAGGCTGGCCTGGAATTTGCTATGAAGCAGGGGAGGACCAGAGGGCCCTGCCTCCCCCTCACAAACGCAGAGATGACAGGGATGTGCCTCAGAGGAGACTGACGTTTCTTTTCTATCACAGGTCTGGTTACTAAAATCCCAGGTATACACACAGGTCTGGGAGTTCTCCTCACCTGCTGACCTGACACAAAAGCCTGGCACTGTAACACAAGGCCATGAGGGCTTTTCACCTGTTCCTAGGGACCCTGCTTCTGGACCAGCTCAACAAGCTCAAGGCCTCATCAAGACGTTGACACAACCATTGTGGGCCAAGCAGACATCCTGTCGTTTTCACAGTTAGTCTGCCCTACATTAGGGATGGGGAGCTTTCAAGGCTTTAAGGGAACCCAGACCTCAATGTGAGACCTGGAGTCAGTTTCTCCAGTTCCTTCTTCCTGCAGAGGGTCCTCTGTGTGTGGGCTGTATGTGTGTTCTCTCCACCCTAGTCACAGCTTTCTATAGCAGCTGGTCCTGGCAGACCTTGCTGCTTCATTCCAGGATTTACTGCCAGAGACCTGAGGCCCCTCAGATATTTTTCCTTTCTTAGTTCTTTAGCCGTCAGAGCAAATGAACACAAGGTTAACTGTCTCCCTCACTCACCCTGCCTCTCCTGTGCCAGGGCTTCTCCATCCCTCTCCTGGCAGTTTCCCGTGGCAGGCCCCAAAAGTAGGGTCGATAACAACAATCTATTTTTTTTCTCCTAGCAACCTGCCTTCCCATCTCCTTTAACAGACAGATGTCTAAGGTCTCCAGGATGGCAGTGAACCAGATGCCTCTCCAGCCACAGCTCTAGCTGAGTGTGAGCTCACCAACTCCTGACTCTCCTCTCCCCTATTCAACCAATGCCTAAAGGAAGAAGACAGACTTTAGTCAGCATCCCTATACCAAAGAGTCTGGGATGCTTGGGTGGAACTTCCATCTCAGCCCCTGGCATCCATATATCTGGAATATTTCAGTTAAGGCTTCACCTCAGCCCCTGGCATTCATATAGTCAGAGTCTGGAATGTTTGGTGGAAGATCCATCCCAAGCCCCCTCCTGTGGAAGTTGCCTCAGTTCAGACTCCACCTCCGAGAAAGCACAGCAAACGATGACCCCTCCCCAGAGATGCTCAATACCACATCTACATAGTATTTAAACAGCACCCTAGAGGACAAACACATCGTTTTCCAGTGGTTCTTCCCTATCTCTTCTCTTTGGGGGGCTGGAAATCCATCAGGGAGCATTGGTATACATTAAACCTGGGCTTTGCCTAATTCGGTTTGATTTGGTCTGATTCAGATTATTGCATAGGCAGAGAGGCTTATTGAAGAATAAAAACTTTTCATAAACCTCAAGACCATACATTTAGGCCAGTTACAAAGTAAAGGAAAGATCAGAAACCACGACTGTTCGAAAGATACTGAGAAATCTCAGATGGGCGGTGGTGGTACACTTCTTTAATCCCAGCACTCGGAAGGCAGAAGCAGGTGGATCTTGGTGAGTTGGAAGCCAGCCTGGTCTACAAGAGATAGTTCCAGGATAGGCTCCGAAGCTACAGAGGTTTCTGTCTCGAAAAACCATATATAAAAGATACTGAGAAATCTCATAGCATCCATAGGAGAATGGGTCAGCTAGTGATGCATGCCTCCCCACCATAGCGGCTCAGTGAACTCCCAGCTCCCCCTCAGGAGCAGGCAGTCAGCTGAACATCCTTAGCTTGCAATCCTGGACCTCCTGGACCTCGCACTACTCCGCGCTACCAAGCAGTCTCGGGCTGCACGGGCGTCCTAAGAAAACCATCACTCAAAGCACGGTCCCTATTTCCTCTCCCCAGCCCTGACCTGCAACCTCAGGTTGCACTTGAGCATAGCACTTCCAAGGCAGCTTCTCCCGCCCTCCCACCCAGCCCAGGACCGCTCCCACCCAGCCCAGAACCGCTCCCTCCAAGACGGCCCCGCACCACGCACAGTGCTTCAGGCTGAGCTACACCCTGGACCAACCTCCATGTCAGAGATGCAACCGGAATGCGCAACAGACGGGCCTCTTGAGGAAGACGCGCACGTGGACACCGAAGCAGGAATGAGATTGCCTGGCTTTTTGTGACGTCACAGACGCGGAGACTACATTTCCCAGAAATCTGCGCGAAGCACAAATGGCCTCTATGAGGTATGAAATTATACACGAAACTAAACTAAATAAAACAAAAAGAAGTGCTATCCCCACATTAATCATTTCCCAACATGTAACTCCACGGTACCTGATTCCGAGATTTTTAATATTCAATGTCGAGCTTGGACTTCATTTCCACCACATCAAAGGAGTGTGTGAGGCTAAGTGCAGCTTGGAGCCCAGGGAAGAAAAAAAAATGTTTAAAGAGGAAATGACAAAATCAGAGGAGCTCATATCCTGTCGTCTAGGGATTGGCCAAGGAGGGCACAGGGTAAGGTAGCTTCTGAAACCATTGGTCAGTTTTGGGGCGTGAAAACCCTAACCAAGGACCATTAATAACTGACGAGGTTTCAGGGACAGGATGCCTCTTAGGAACATCCGGGCCTCTTTAAATTTAATAGCCCTGCTCCCTGCTCCGTAGTTAGCTATTTCCCGGGTATCTGTTCAAATTCTGCTCTCGCAGCACATTTCTGGGGCCGTTCGTTATACGGCTTAAGATGAAGCTCCTTTAAAACTGAGTTTGCAAAGTCAGGTCCTCACAGAAGCAAAAAATTCAATAAGATATTATCTGTGTCGGGGGCCAGCCTTGAGAAAAATACCTTTCTCCAGGGTAGGAGGCATGGGAATTCAGAAATACAGTAAAGAATATGAGGATGTGAATGAAAATAATAAAACGCAGAAACATGTAGTATAGTATCGGGAGGGAATTTTTCAGTGAGTACTGAAAATTTGCCTGTGTTTAACTTACAACTGCTTGATATACCCCTGGCCCCCCAAGGCAGGAGTAAGGCAAAAGTCTGCATTAACCTGATATAAGGAAATGAACATAGTAATTGAAAGTCAGGGGCTATATTCATCAGGCTCACACACAAGACCAAACCACTACCTGGGTAGAATCGCAAGTTATTTCCATAAAGAGAATGGAACTTGGTGGGACCTTCGGAACAAACTACTTCACTGTTTCAGGAGCACAAGGTCTGGCAATTAGCCAGACCTGTTGACAACAGCCTTGAGAGAGCAGAACTCTCTGATTTACAACTAGGTGGGACCTTTGAGGTAGCAACACAATAACGTAGAATGACCTAGAAACAAGACCCAAACTCTCTGACCTTTGGCTTCTTCGGGTCTCCACACATGTGGGGAAGGATCACCAAGGCATCTGGAAAAACATTTTCCTGAGCAAATGGTGTGCATACTGTTGTGCCCCCCAGAGATCATGACCCCCAGAGAAACCACCAGAAATCAGAGAAATACAGACTGCAAAAAGCAAGGTTTTATTGCAAGCTAGCTCGGAACCCCATCACAGTGAGGTAGAGATAGAAGTAGAAGTTCCTAGGTTGGGTTACCTGACTTCTTGAGAACGATTTTACAATACTTCACACACTCAAGTGTAACTGGAGACTGTTCTTATGATTCCTGGCCTCCCAGACCCATATAATCACACAGAAACCATATTAATTAAAACACTCCATTGCCAATTAGCTCAAGCTTCTTATTAAGTAACTCTTACATCTTAAATTAACACATTTCTATTAATCTGAGTATCTCCCTGAGACTGTGGCTTAGCAGTAGGTTCTGGCATCTGTCTCCTTTGACAACTACATGGCATCTCTCTGACTCTTCATACTCTCTCTATATATCTCTGTTTGTATTTCCTGCCTGACTTTACTCTGCAAAGCTATTGGCTGATGCAGCTTCTTTATTAACCAATGGTAATAAAACATACTCACAGCTTACAGAGGGGAATCCTACATCACACATGACATTTGCAGTCAGAATGAATCATATGATGTGTTTTAAAGTTTGAGGAAGGGGGCTGGAGAGATGGCTCAGTGGTTAAGAGCATTGCCTGCTCTTCCAAAGGTCCTGAGTTCAATTCCCAGCAACCACATGGTGGCTCACAACCATCTGTAATGAGGTCTGGCACCCTCTTCTGGCCTGCAGGCATACAGACAGAACATTGTATACATAATAAATAAATAAATATTAAAAAAAAGTTTGAGGAAGAGAACTTTTAAAGACATTTGTTGGATTTCTCTCTTGTGTTAAATATATCATGTTGAATAAGGATATTAAGAATTACAACATCCTCCACAATTTTATGGGGTCTCTTCAGAATGAATTTTTCCTTTTTTATGTCGTCTAAGGTTTGAAGATGAGGAAAAGCACCTGCCACATTCTTCACACTTATAGGGTTTCTCTCCAGTGTGAACTCTCTTGTGTGTCCTAAAAGCTGAGGGACAATTAAAGGCTTTGTGACACTCTTCACACTTGAAGGGTTTCTCTCCAGTGTGAACTCTCCTGTGTGTCTTAAGGGATGAGTGATAACGAAAGGCTTTGTGACATTCTTCACACTTGTAGGGATTCTCTCCAGTATGAACTCTCTTGTGTCTACTAAGGGATGAGGGACAAAGAAAGGCTTGGTGACATTCTTCACACTTGTAGGGTTTCTCTCCAGTATGTACTCTCTTGTGTCTACTAAGGGATAAGGGACATTGAAAGGCCTTGTGACATTCTCCACACTTGAAGGGTTTCTCTCCAGTATGAACTGTTTGGTGATCCTGAAGATCCCCAGAATAGGAAAACCATTTGCTACAATGGACAGGGGCAGAAGGACTGTCTGCTGAATGGATTGTTTGATGTTGTTTAAGGGATAAAGAAGAGCTAAACCTTCTGCCACAGTCCTCACAATTGTAGGGATTGTCTTTACGGTGAATTGTTTGATGTCGCCGAAGGGATGAAGATAAGTGGAAACATCTGCCACACTCTTCACACTTGTATGCTTTCTCTCCAGTATGAATTGTCTGATGATCTTGAAAGTATGCAAAACTGGAGAACGTTTTGCCACACTCTGCACACTTAAAGGGACTGTCTTCAGAATGAATTGCTTTATGTCGCCGAAGGGATGAGCATAAATAAAAACATTTGCCACACTCTTCACACATGTATGATTTCTTTCCAGTATGAATTGTCTGATGATCTTGAAAGTATGTAAAACTGGAGAATGTTTTGCCACACTCTGCACACTTATAGGGACTGTCTTCAGAATGAATTGCTTTATGTCGCCGAAGGGATGAACGGGAGTAAAAACATTTGCCACACTTCTCACACTTGTATGATTTCTTTCCAGTATGAACTGTCTGATGTTTTTGTAGTAATTTAAAACTGGAAAGAGTTTTGCCACACTCTGCACACTTATAGGGACTGTCTTCAGAATGAATTGCTTGATGTTGCCGAAGGGATGAAAGGGAGTAAAAACATTTGCCACACTCTTCACACTTGTATGATTTCTTTCTAGTATAGCTTGCTTGATGTTGTCTAAGGCATGACAATGAGAAAAAACACTTGCCACATTCTTTGCACTTGTGTTGGCTATCTCTCAAATGAATCCTTTGATGTTGCTTAAGCATTGAAGAATAATAAAATGATCTGCCACAGTCTTCACACTTGTAGGATTTCTCATTAGTATGACTTTTCTGGTGTATAAAAAGGGATGAGCGAGTATTGAAGGCCTTGTGACATTCTTTGCAGGGGTAGGGTTTTTCTCCAGTGTGAAGTCTGTGGTGTATAGAAAGTGTCTTATAAGAACTAAGGCCCTTACCACATTCTTCACACTTGTAGGGTTTCTCCTTTGTATGAATTCTCTGACACTGAATCTGTAGTGAGTTACAATCAATGGCCTTGTTGTAACTGCTGTGATCATTGGGTTTTGTTCCTGTTCATCAAAAGTTGAGATATGAACAAAGGTTAGGAAATATTCTTCATACTTACAATGCTTATCTTTTTTTAAAAAAAAAACAAACTTATTTGTACATATTGAAGCATCAGTGAAAAACTACAGTCATTTCAAAACATATACAATATAAATAAGAATAAATGATAAAATATTGTAGGTAGAAATGACCTATACTAGAATAAGAGAACATAGACATAATGGCATATAATTCTAAGTTAAGTAGCTAAGTAAGTTGCAAGGGCATTTTACTAGCAGAAGTAAACCCATTAAATGAATAGAGATTTTATATCACAGGATACCCAGAAAATTAGAAAGCAGCTGAGTCTGTGAAAAACAAAGGTAATTTTGACTTTGTGAATTTGAGACATCATCTAATACAAATGTTTTATCCTGCACATATAGCTTTATTTTGGGAGTACCAAAGATATGCTACACAAGTAGACAGTCTACATAAAGATGAAATTTATAGTTCAAATTCAGGACATTATTTTACGTTTTATTTGAATGACAGAAAAATACATGCTTGAAACATGTCGAATCATGAAAAAAACCAAAAACAAAAAAATATTTTAGGTTCTTCTGCATATCATACAAATTTTGCATAGACAATATATTTATCAAAGAGATGGCAAAATTACTTCTTTCATTTTTTCCCTGAAGCCAAGGTTTTTTCGGTGTAGACCTTGCTGAACTTGAACAAATGATCGAGACCAGGCTGGCCTCAAACACTATCATGGAGAAAGAGAAAAATTTCTAAATTCCATTATCCAGTCCTCTGTCCATGTATCCAAAGTTAAGCTAATTTTAACTAAGTTTCATGTGCCAAGTGAGGACCCACCACATCAGGTAATGAAAGCAACACAGCCTGAGGAGGAGGCGAGGTGGACTGTGAAAGCTCACCCAGAGCAGCCATCGAGTTACATGCCAGAGTCATCTGGACCAGCTCCTCTGCTGTGAAACTCTGTTTTGTACAATATGAGTATGTAGTACTCCCATTGTTAATAAAAGCAGATTGACTGATGATTAGGCAAGATTTTCTGGGCAGAGAAAATACTGGGAAGAAGGGAATAGTGAGAGGAGTGGCTAACTGTCAGAAACCAGCTTCAAGTAGTATACCACCTACCAGGGTATGGGCACAGGAACTGGAAAATAAGTGAAGGGAATGAAGACACGAATGAAAATAATGAAACAGAAAACATAGGCTGGTACCCAGGGGAGAGTTCCAGGAAATGCTGAAATCAGCCTGTGTTTAATTTTCCATCCACGTTTATTCCCCAATACCACAGGGAGAGAGGAAACCGGATACACAGGGCAAATAGAATAGTTTTTATTTCATTACTTTGAGGCATCAAGACTTAAGCATTCTGTTCTTTAGGCAGTAAACCCACCCAAGACCAAGTATCCAGAAGACAGTTACTCACAAGGACAAACCTCTTATTTCAAAAGAAGGAACAGACAAATGCTTCGATATCCTGAACATTGGTCGGGTTGGAGTATGTCTACCTGTATGGACCATCTTAATATCAAAAACACCAAGTGACCACACCCTAGGTCAGGATGTGTGGCCACACTTGTTCTCAACAACGCTGAACAAGTTAAAACTCTATGACCTTCAGGCAAGGTGGATAAAAGTGCACTTATATGGGCCTCCACAGTTGGCAGACACAGACAGAAAAAAGATGAACATACTGTGTTAAAAGAAGGAACTGCCAGGCGACAGAGGGTAGATAAGAACAATGGTTTTATTTACAGAGTAAGAGCTACTTAAAAATGAACCCAAGCTGGGGGCTGGAGAGATGGCTCAGCAGTTAAGAGCATTGCCTGCTCTTCCAGAGGTCCTGAGTTCAATTCCCAGCAACCACATGGTGGCTCACAACCATCTGTAATGAGGTCTGGTGGCCTCTTCTGGCCTGCAGACATACACACACAGAATACATAATAAATAAATATTAAAAAAAAATGAACCCAAGCTACTGACTATTTACAACCAATAAAAAGCCCCTGGTTTGGTTATTCTGGAGCATCTCTTGGAACAGAAAACTCCACCTACAAATGGCAATCAAACCTGGCCCACCCTGCCGTGTTCCTACCACCAGTAGCCTTCAAGTTACCCACCCCCTTGGGCGTGACCTATTCAGGTTTTCAATGGGCTTTAAGCTCAGAAAAGGCTGATTCAGTAATCACACATTTATGAGAAGTTATGGCCATCATGGGTATACCTATGTAGGGCCCTGGTCTCCCTTATTCCTGTGGTGCATTTGTGGGGACAGTTTATGATCTACTAAGCTTCCTGTGTGTTTCTGTGCTATGCCTGCCCCCCTGGTGGTTAGCTGCAGGGCATTCTCTCCATTGTTAATATGGTAATTTCCCACCTGCCTGGGCGGAGATCCTTGTGCTGCAGTCAGGTAGATAAGGACTCCCCCAATGCTGAATAAAGGGGCATTCGGCTGATCTCCTTTCGAATGACCCTGGTCTCTCTGTGTCTTCTTTTCAATCTCCAGGCCCTTGCCCGACTCGCGTTCGGTACAGTGGCGCGCGAACTGTACCGAGGGTGTAACACCAAATCGGGTATTACAATTGGAGGCCCCGCTGGGATAATCATTGGCAACTAGACCCATCTGCGAGATCGGGAAGTAGGGATCCCTGAGAGGTCGCCCTCGGGAAGGCTGGCCAGCAGGTAAGAAATTGTGTGGCGAGGGTGAATTGGTTATGGGTGCAAGTTATTCTGTTCCTGTGTTAAAGGGCCGGTTAACAGGCCAGTTGTTAGGTCTTTTGGAAAATAAAGGCACCGGTATTAAAGTTGAGACAGCACAAGAGATCATTAAGACAGTTTTAGAGTTTAGTCCCTGGTTCCTACATGCAGGGGGTTTTAATATTACTGATTGGGAGCAGGTAAAGGCTGATCTTCAAAATGCACTGAAAGAGCGAGGGCCACAAGAATTCCCCATGGCGATATTTTCACTATGGCGCTTGGTCAGAGATGCTCTTCTCAGTGATGATGTTAAAGTGAAAGAGCAATTAGAGTGTTTAAACAAAACCCTTGAGGAGATTCAGGAAGTAGAATCTGTGAGTTCTATTAAGAGTTTTGAGGATCAGGAAGTTTTAGGAACAGGAAGTAATAGAAAGGATATAGAAGAAGAAGAAGAAGAAATTTTAGAAAAGGAGATCGCACTGATAAAAAAGAAGTTAGAAAAAGAGGAAAGGAAGGAAGCAAACGGAGATGTCTCCATGAGACCCCCTCCACATAATCCTTGCACTACTGCTTCTGCCCCTATGGACTTAGAGGCAGAAATCCGAGAGATCCGGGACAGGTTAAATAATCTAAGTGGAGAGAAGCAGATTTATCCTGTTGTGGAAAAGATTGATCAGCAGGGACAGAGGGCCAGGCAACATAACCCTCTGGCCTTTAAGGATATCAAGCAGTTAAAAGAAGCAGTTGTGGACTATGGAGCTCATGCTCCTTTCACTGTAGCTTTATTGGAATCCTTTGCAGAACTCAACCTTATACCCAGTGACTGGATGCAGCTTTGCAGGGCTTGTCTTTCAGGGGGAGATTATTTGTTATGGAGAGGTGAAATGCAGGAAAATTGCAAAAAAAAAGACTGCAGGCAAAAATGCTGAAGCAGGTTTCCGCCAGAATAACCTTGACATGTTAACTGGTGAAGGACAATATGCTAGCTTAGAAGCACAGATTGCTTATGATCCTGCAATTTATGCTCAGATAGCTGCAGCAGCCGTTAAAGCTTGGAAAACTTTACCTAACAAAGGATCACGAGAACAGCTTTCTAAGATCCTTCAAGGATCTTCAGAACCTTATTCTGAGTTCATTGACCACTTTCTACAGGTGGGAAGCCGCATTTTTGGGGATGTGGATTCAGCTATGCCAGTCGTTAAACATTTGGCCTTCGAAAATGCAAACAAGTTCTGTCAGCAAGTCTTACGCCCCCATAGAGATGGAGATTTGAATGACTTTATCCAATTATGCAGAGACATTGATGGCACCCACGTGATGGGCCAGGTCATTGTTTCTGCCCTCAAGGAAGGCCAAGGTGGAGCTAGGCCTAGGAATTGTTTTCAATGCGGAAGGTCAGGAAACCTCAAAAAGAACTGCCCTGCTGGTAAAGGAGCAATTAATCAGCCTAGAGGAAATCCAGGTGTTTGCCCAAAATGCCAAAAGGGAGTTCACTGGGCCAATGACTGTCACTCTAAGACGGACAGTCAAGGAAATCTTATCCCCAGGTCAAAAAACGGGGGCAGGGGCCTGCCCCGGGCCCCCAAAACACAAGTGTACGGGGCCATGAGCGGAGCAGCAGCTCCCATCAGATTCATTCCTCAGAGAAATGCCTCACTGTCAACGACCTTGTACGAGGCACCTCAGGAAGTGCAGGACTAGATCTCTGTACCTCCGCCCGAGTAGTATTGATCCCACAAATGGGTGTGCAAGCGTTGGGGACTGGAGTATTTGGACCTATCCCAGAGGGTTCAGTAGGTATAGTTTTGGGTAGAAGTAGTTCTGCTCTCAAGGGAATCAAAATTTTACCAGGAATTATAGACTGTGATTTTACTGGAGAAATTAAAATTATGATTGAAGCTGGTATGGGAGTCCTTGTCATCCCTCAAGGAGCGAGAATAGCTCAGTTAGTGCTTTTGCCCATGTTTCGCTCTACTAATCCTTTCTTTAAACAAGAACGAGGGGACAAGGGATTTGGCTCCACAGGATCCTCTGGAGCTTATTGGGTTTCTAGTTTAGAGAATCGCCCCACTCTTACTTTAACAGTCAATGGGAAAAGGTTCCAAGGCTTTCCTGATACAGGGGCTGATTCTTCAGTGATTGCTAAAAGGCACTGGCCTGCAGCCTGGCCTCTACAGCCAGCCTCTACTACCTTGCAGGGAGTAGGAACGGCCAGTTCTCCAGAGTGCAGTACTCAATATTTAGATTGGGAGGACGAAGAAGGCCATAAAGGCATTTTTAAACCATTTATCCTGGAACACCTTCCTCTTAATTTGTGGGGAAGAGATGTTTTGCAAGCTATGGGAGCAGTTCTGACCACTGAACCTGTGCAGCGTATGCTATTGAAGCAGGGCTTTGTCCCTGGTCAGGGTTTGGGCAAAAATCTGCAGAGGGATGTGCAGATTTTAGCAGACAAGAAAATAATACAACAGTCACCTGGACAGCGTGCAGGGTTAGGAAATTTTTCCTAGGGGCCATTGCAGAGCAGCCAGAAAGCATTCCTATAAAATGGAAAACTGAAAAACCTGTTTGGATAGAGCAATGGCCCCTGAGTAAGGTGAAATTACAGGCTGCTGGTACTCTAGTCCAGGAACAGCTAGAAGCAGGACACATAGTGCCATCCACTTCTCCCTGGAATACCCCTATCTTTGTTATTAAGAAAAAGTCTGGTAAATGGAGGTTATTGCAAGATCTTAGAGCAGTAAATGATTGCATGGAAATTATGGGGGCAACTCAACCTGGGTTGCCTCAGCCTGTAGGTATTCCTGCAGGATATTATCTTTTAGTTATTGACCTAAAGGATTGTTTTTTCACCATTCCCTTGCATCCAAAAGACTCTGATAAATTTGCTTTCAGTGTACCTTCTATAAATTTCAAAGAACCATACAAGCGCTACCAAGGGGTAACACTGCCCCAGGGTATGGCCAATAGTTCTGTAATTTGCCAAATGTTTGTGGCACGGGTTATTGCCCCTATTAGGTATAAATATTCTCAACTGTATATAAGTCATTATTTGGATGATATCCTATTAGCTGGACAGGACCCAGAAATAGTTCTTGAGGCTTTTGCTGACTTGCAAGAATGCCTAGCACATGCTGGGTTAGTTATTGCTTCTGAGAAAGTACAACAACAGTTTCCATATCAATACTTGGGGCATCAGCTGTTGCAGACAGGAGTAAAACCGCAGAAAGTTACTCTTCGCCTAGATAAACTACAAACTTTGAATGATTTTCAAAAGTTGCTTGGAGACCTAAATTGGGTCCGGCCCAGTCTGGGAATTCCTACTGGAGACTTAAAACCACTTTTTGACATTCTGCAGGGGAATCCAGACCCAACCTCCTTTCGTGAGTTAACACCTCAAGCAAGGCAATGTATTACTCTAATTGAAGAAAAGCTTGCCTCTGCTCATATTAATTATATTGACTATAGTCAGCCACTGCTGTTGATAATTTCTCCCTCCAAGCATAGTCCTACTGGAGTTTTTTGGCAGCAAGGACCCATCCTGTGGGTGCATGAACATGTGTCGCCTGTAAAAATTGTTATCTCTTATCCATCAGCTGTGCTACGTGTTATTCAGAAAGGATATAAGCTTAGTTTGCAAACTTTTGGAATGTTACCTGATAAGGTTATTATACCTTATACCCAGGCAGAAATAACTTGGTTACAAAATTTTGCTGAAGATTGGACTTCATTTTTATGCACTAATCCCTGCAAGTTAGATAATCATTAAACTTCTGATAAGTTAGTCACCTTCTTTAAAAATCATCCGGTATGTTTCCCTGAAATTATTTCTTTGCAGCCTCTGGCAGGGGCATGAAATGTGTTTACTAATGGATCTTCCACCGGGAGAGCTGTGGTAGCCTCCCCTCCTGATTTTGATATTCAGTCTGTTAATACTAACTCTGCTCAGGTGGCTGAATTGGTTGCTGTCCAGTTGGCTCTAGAGAAATATGCTGATATTCCATTTAACCTTTTTACTGACAGTCAGTATATAAGCAAAATTCTTGCACCGTTGGAAACTGCAGCTTATATTGCCTCTGTATCTCGAGTCCAGATGCAGTTATTGGCCATTCAAACTTTGCTTTGGGTACGATCTGTACCCATTTACGTAGGGCATTTGGGGGCTCATACTGACCTCCCTGGTCCTTTGAGTGAGGGAAACGCTTAGGCTGATCAGCTTACTCGTCAAATTTATGTAGTTAGTCAGGAATCTTATGAAGCTGCAGAAAAAGCTCATAATCGTTTTCATCTCAATGCTGGATCTTTAAGATTTCATTTTAAGATATCTCGAGAGCAAGCCACTAATATTGTTAAAAAGTGCTCTCTGTGTACAGAACTTTTAACTGTTCCCCATTTGGGAGTTAATCCTCGTGGGCTTGCCCCTAATCATTTATGGCAAATGGATATCACCCATGTTCCTTCTTTTGGGCGCATGCAATATGTTCACGTAACCGTGGATACATATTCTCATCTCATTTTTGCCTCAGCTCACACAGGAGAAAGATTACGAGATGTTAAAAGTCATTGTCTCCAGGCTTTTGCCTACATGGGAGTTCCTAATACTGTAAAAACTGATAATGGACCAGCCTATACTAGCACTGGCTTTGCTAAATTTTGTTCTGAGTTTTCAATTTCTCACAAAACGGGTATACCTTATAATCCTCAAGGACAAGCTATAGTGGAGCGAGCGCATCGTAAGCTCAAAGCCTATTTGCATAAAACTAAAAAGGGGGAATATGGTTCCACCCCCAGAGATCATTTATCTTTTATTTTATACATTTTAAATTTTTTGACTGTTGATGCTCAATCTCATACTGCCGCTGACAGGCATTGGCGGCCAGATTCTTCCGGGATGCCTCATGTCAAATGGAAGAATCTATCAGATGGCACCTGGCATGGTCCAGATCCCGTACTGGTGTGGGGAAGAGGGGCTGTTTGTGTTTTTCCGCAGGATGCTGACAATCCAATATGGGTACCTGAGCGGCTGGTGCGTGCTGTGGATTTTCCTGTCCAGAAGCCTGAAGACAGGACAGAGCCGAGAGATCAAAGAGATTCTGGCTTGTCAACTGAAGAGTTGCGGGTTTCCTGAGGAGCTGGCTGTGTTGGTCCGAGTGCCAAGGATTGTTCCTCGCCCGTCTACCCATCTACCCATCCCATGATATCGGCAGCCACAGCTGTTGCTGCCACAGCAGCTAAAGCTGCTGGATTTTTCATTAGTCAGTCAGTTGCTTCCTGCTAGCACAAAGGATACCTTCTCAGGGCAGGTTGCAAATGCCGTAGCCATTCAAATTGAGCTAAATTTACAAATGAATATTGCAGTTAATTTTGCTTTTGGTTGTGGTTAAAGACCACTGCTAGATGTTACAGTAATAAGCTTATTGCTGTTGTTCACGGACCCTGAGGTGTACAATTTACAAATTGGCTCTTAAAATTATTCTAGTTAGCTATACCAGAGTTATTTTCACCAGCGCTGAGACCTTACTTAAAGGGCTCCAATTTGGGCAGAATTATTAAGGATTGAGCAGGCACAGTCTCCTTAAGGGATGCTTACATGTGCTGGAGCATCATCTTCATGGTTATGATGCCAGACCCAAAGGCAAGCTCAGGTCAATGTTGCCACGTGGCAAGTCCTCTTACCTATTGCGCCAGAGAATCTTTCAGCACAAATCTGGCTGAACTCGGTAATGGATGACTAGTGAGCCAAAGACGGGAAAGGCTTTTGGGGGGCTGCCTCAACCTAAGACAGGAAATGTGTTTTGACCTGGATGCTTTCCCATGATGGGTAAGGGGTATTGCCTGACGTCCAATGCCACCCAAGACAGGCCTAGTCATAATTTATACAAAAGGGGGACCTATAGGGCCCTGGTCTCCCTTATTCCTGTGGTGCATTTGTGGGGACAGTTTATGATCTACTAAGCTTCCTGTGTGTTTCTGTGCTATGCCTGCCCCCCTGGTGGTTAGCTGCAGGGCATTCTCTCCATTGTTAATATGGTAATTTCCCACCTGCCTGGGCGGAGATCCTTGTGCTGCAGTCAGGTAGATAAGGACTCCCCCAATGCTGAATAAAGGGGCATTCGGCTGATCTCCTTTCGAATGACCCTGGTCTCTCTGTGTCTTCTTTTCAATCTCCAGGCCCTTGCCCGACTCGCGTTCGGTACAGTGGCGCGCGAACTGTACCGAGGGTGTAACACCAAATCGGGTGTTACATACCTACACAAATAAAGACAGATGATGGTCCAGCATATGTCTCTAAGAAAACGAAACAGTTTTTTGCTCATCATAATATTAAGCATATTATAGGTATATCACACAATCCTACAGGTCAGGCAGTTATAGAAAGACCAAATCGAAATATAAAGGATATGTTAAACCAACAGAAAGGGATGGAAAATAGCCCCAGAAATAGATTGCATAATGCTTTACTAAGCTTAAATTTTCTTAACGCTAATGAGAAAGGGACAACAGCAGCAGAGACATTGGATAATAGAAAAGTCTTCTGAATTAAATCAGCTCGTGGATATTAAGGATGTGTTGACTTCACAATGGAAACCAGGGGATGTGCTATGTTGGGGAAGGGGTTTAGCTCTTGTTTCCACAGGAGAAGAAAAACTATGGATACCATCGAAATTAATAAAGATTCACTTTGAAAAGGAACAACCTCTTAAAAAAGAGAAATGACATCTCATCCACAATGGTGACAGCCATACAGGTGGTGAGGAAACCTCATGAGGTTTGGGGCAGGGTTCTGTTCTTGTTTTTGCAGGAAAATACTCATCTTTAAAAGGTAAAGAGACCCTCAACATCTAGATGCCTAAAGAGGAAAATATAATTCTCCAGATAGGCTCATCAAGCAGAGAGAATTATGACTTATGAGGACATGTCATCTGAGGGTAAGAATCTCAAAACATAAACTAAGATAATAATCATGATTCACTTAAAAATTCAAAGCTGGCTTTGGAGTTGGATACTGGCTCTGCCCTTCTCTAAATCTTAGCATGTTGTTAAAATAGAAATTCAGAGTTTCTGTCTTATGACAGGAGCCATGATATGGGACAGAAAGAAAAAATTTAGAAAAAAATTTAGTTTTCTTCATACCTATTTTTGTCTCTATCGTACTTTTCACTAAATATATATGTCTGCATATGTCTATATAAATAATATTTAAGTTTTCCACAATGAACAATGAATTTACCTGCAGTAATCTTTGAGGTTTTCAAGAAGAACATGGGGCCCCACAGCAATAACTCCACCTGGTTGATATGACACCATGATGCTACTATAAGATCTGTTTTGGGTACCGGCTGCTCAAGATGGTTCCAACTTGGTTAGTGAAATGGTGTACTTTTTAAAAAAATGTTCTGGCCAGAACTCCAAATAGGAACCCCAGAAAAACCCTACCAATGCACCTTCCTGGTATTGTGTCTCTCATGCGGCCTGTAGTACAGAGATGCTCCCCCTGGTGGCTGTCTAAAGATTTGAGCCACCGACTTGAGCTCCACCACTTCAGTGGGTGGCAGGTTTAGGGTTTTGCTCATGTGGACAGAAAAGGTTACAGATGCTCAGGAAAATAGATTTAGATAGAAAAAAAATCTGTAAATGGGTACAGTGTGTTTAAAAATGTGCAAAGTCGCCAGGCGATGGGGGCACACACCTTTTATCCCAGCACTCGGGAGGCAGAGGCAGGTGGATCTCTGTGAGTTCGAGACCAGCCTGGTCTACAGAACTAGTTCCAGGACAGGCTCCAAAGCCACAAAGAAACCCTGTCTCGAAAAAATAAAAATAAAAAAAATAAAAAAAATAAAAATGTGCAAAGTCTCATGAAAGAAAAAATGGTAGACAGTTACAATAAATATATACATACTTTTAAAATAAAGTAAAAGTCCTTAAAAAGGGAATAAATATAAAAGAAAAAAGACACACAAAGAAGTAAAATACAGAGTGTCTGGAATCCATGTGTTACTGTGTTGTCTGTAGATTTTCTGACTGCTAATGAAGGAATGAGAGCTGCTGAGACTGACTGGATTGAGAAAACTGCTGGATTAAAGCAACCGATGTAGTTTTCACATGTCTTGACTTTAAAAGGAAAACAGAAGTTTGTTACTTTGGGAGAGAGGTTATGTTTTTATTTCCAAGAACATGAGAGGCTATTTTTATATGTATACTTTTGTTATATATTTGTTATATATTTTCCATGTGGAAAATGCTATGGAATAATCTTTCGGTACACTGTGAAGATGTGTTGTTTTATTGTTAATAAAAAGCTGGTTGGTCTATAGCTAGGCAGGATTTTGGGGGCTGACCAAATCCTGGCATTAGCAAGCCAGAGTCAGAGTAGGGGCCAGGATTCTGAGAAGCCAGCAATAAACATGCTGTATGAAGAAAAGGTCCTGCCACGTGGCAGAGTGTAAATAAGACATATGGGTTAATTTAAAATGCAAGACCTAATTTCTCATAAGCATGAGCTGTCAGTTGAGCACTTACAATTAATATAAAGTCTCTGTGTGGTTATTGGGGAGCAGATGGCCGCAAAGGCCTGATCCATCGAGTTGCTGATGAAAAACATTGCCTAAATTCATCAGTCATGATCCCATTAAAAACAGAAGCTAATGAAAATATACACTAAGGACATTTGAGAACCAACAGGAGACCTGAAGAAGAAGTGACCACAAGATCTTTTTGTTCAATTGGACTCATGGTAATATTAGCCATAATGTTTCCTCTAGATCTAGCACAGTGCATACCCTGAATGTATCTGAAATAAAATATATTACTAGTACTGATGTATCTGGAAAAAACAGATTCACGTATAAAAGTTTATGATTTCTTTAACAAGTTGTGACTGGGTATATATCCAAATAACATCTTTGTACATGATAAAGAGATTAACTTGAAAGAGAAAAACAAATGAAACCTTATAACTTACTAATAGGCCTAAATCTACTAACTGCCATACGAGAAGCACACAAACACTGTACCCATAACCGATTCGATGGCATCTCTGAATCAACAGTCCAAGGCCTTGCAGGTCATCCTGTCCTACTCTTTCTACATCTAATGGTCAGGACCTGCTGAATCAACTGGTGGTAAAGTTGTTTTAAAAAAAAGGGCAAACAGTCAATGTTAAATTAATGTCCCTAATGGCCAAATAAATCCCCTTTACACAATGTGTGAATACTTTGACTCTTCCCTAAGACCGGTTGGAACTGGACTGTCCAAATTACATTTGGTTGCTCTGAGTTTTACCCAATGCTTCCAACTCCCAATTGTTCTGACCAACAGAACTGACACCATCACCATTGAGCCTCTGTCCCTGCCTGCCTCTCTGTGAAGGAATTGTGGGTTTGCCTTTATTAACCCACTGTGGTTGCTTTTGTGTAGAGATCTTTCTGCCATGAGTCTGCTCTCAGCATCTCTAAATAAATGACTCTCGTTCATAGCAGGACTGATTTCTATTTCCATGAGTCTTACATTACAATGGAGACTCAACAAAAAGGAAAACCTTGGAGATCACTGTAAACAGAAGCACAGCTTGTTACTGGGAAATCCAAAGAGACTTAAACCCTCATAAACCTCTGAGACATGTACTCTGACAACAAAGGCCTGAATGAGAGACCTAAAGAATGATTCCCATGGTATCACGTTTCCAGGCACATGGGAAAGCCTCACTTTCTATTGGATCTTTGGATCTCAGCTGTAGCGAGCAGCATAGAGCCACACCTGATGGAGATGTATAATCAACTCCTATGGCTAAAGTCTGACTTACGCCTAATCACGCAATGATCATCAGCTGCTTGCACATGCGTGGGCCTATGGGCAGTGCCCACCTGGCAATCCAGGATTGGCAGCCCATGCCTACTTAAGGGCTGGGAGAGGTTTGCCCGAGGAGAAAGAGAGAGAGGAAAAGGAGAGAGAGAGAGAGAGAGAGAGAGAGAGAGAGAGAGAGAGAGAGAGAGAGAGAGAGAGAGAGAGAGAGAGAGAGGTCAAAAAAGAAGGAGAAGAGATAGATTGCTGTGAATAAAATCCTGAAAACTGCTGCGAGAAGAGCTCCGGGTGTTGCGTTTTCCTTGCTGGTCGAGGGTGGACGTGACACTCAGCTCTGCCCCTGAACCCCTCATTCCTACACACCTGGGTGCATGGTGGCTGCTGCTTGTCTCTTCCCATCTGAAGGCTCTGGTCTTTGCTCCAGAAATGTCACCAGGTGTGGCTTAGGGACAGCAAGACCTGTGTATAGAATAAGACAAGAAGTTTATGTGTTCTTGCACACGGAATTGACATGTCCCTCCCTGTACATGACTTGTAAGGACAGAGATGAGGTGACAAATGATTGCAGACAATCAGTTCCTTAAGTGTTTTCAGACAGGATCACTACAACATATGAAGGAACCGGATGGTGGAGGCTCACGACTTTAATGCCAGCACTGGGGAGGCAGAGGCAGGTGGATCTCTGTGAATTTGAGGCCAGTCTGGTCTACAAGATTTAGATCCAGGATAGGCTCTAAAACCAGAGAGAAACCCTGCCTCAAAAAACCAAAGGGGGGGAAAAAACAGAAAAGAAAAAAGATAAAAAATATGAATTTTACTTCCAGGGGGAAAACAGTAAAACTGAATGGTAAAACACTTCAATTAAAGAGTGTGCTCCATGTCTCATGCCACCAAATTCCTAAAAGTCCCACTAGAGTGAAGGAAACGTACATTTAACAGAGAAAGATCAAACACAGAATGAAGCAAACCGTAAAATGATTATTTTTTAAATCATAATTTATTTTAATTTTTCATATACACTGGTGTTTCGCCTTCATGTATGTCTATGTGAGGGTGATATGTTTATCTTAGTAATTTTTATCAATGAGAAATGCAGAGTCAGATATCGGCTAAGGAAATGAATGATCAGAGAAGCAGCAGTGACATCCTACCTCTTCCATCCCACCATCCAAAGGGCAGAGATCCTGTCTCAGCCCAGCTTTCCACATCCTGTTCCCCTCTCTACAGTCTTCCATATCTCTATGGTCAGCTGGTGGCTAGTTCTACCCTCTGACTCCAATCAAGCTTTATTTGTAAGAACACAACACAATTAAAACATCACACAGCAGGAGGTTGTCAGACCTTGGGTTTACAAACAATTGTGAGCTGCCATAGGAGTGCCGGTGATGTGGGATTTCCTGCCTGGGCTCACAGGCCAAACAGTGCTGTAATTAATATAGTTTCTATCTGATTATTCAGGTCTGGGTGGCCGGAAAGGGAAGAGCAGTTTCCTTCTACTTAATGGTCCTCTAGAAGAACAGTCAGTGCTCTTAACAACTGAGCAATCTAATCTCTCCAGCCCCGAAATGATTTTTAATGTAGCGATCTTAATAATTATTTTTAAAAACAATGGATATGAAACTGTTGAAATGCTCCCATGAGAAACCACACAAAGTGAGGAAGCTACATGTTGATGGTGAAATAAGAAGTCACTATAGATGAGATCCTCACCCAGGAATTCAAGGTGGCTGTAATTCTCCAACATCACATCCCTGTACAGATTCCACTGAGCAGGCTGCAGACATTCCCTCTCTTCCAGAGAGAACTCGATGGCCACATCCAAGAAAGAGAGCATTTCCTGAAATAAAGATCAGTGAACGATTGTGCACATTAATTTAATTAAATGATTGTGCACATTAATTTATAAATACCAAGATGCATTGTGCTTCATATTTACCCTATCAACTTGAAACTAGCTACAGCCACTTTGAGAAGAGACCATGTCTACGGTGACATTTTCTTAACTAGTGATTGATATGAGACATCACAGCCTATTATTTGTACTGCCTGCACTGGGCACACAATTTTTTTTTTTTTTTGAGACAGGGTTTCTCTGTGTATCTTGGGTGTCTGTCCTGGAACTAGTTCTTGTAGACCAGGGTGGCCTCAAACTCACAGAGATCCTCCTGCCTCTTTCTCCTAAGTGCTGCATTTAAAGGCGTGCAACACCACTGCCTGGCAGGACTACAGGTCTCTATGGTACAGGAAAGCAGTCTGGGGGAGTCAGTAAGCTGTGTTCTTCTGAGGCCTGTTCTCCAGTTCTTGCCTCTGGTCTTTTCTTCCCTCAGTGATGGAGTGTTTTCTGAAGTAGGCATATGAAATAAACCCTTTCTTCTCCAAGGTGTCTTTCATTATGGTCTTTTTCACAGCAGTAGAAACCCTAACACAGGTATCATGTGTCTGTGCACACAAATCTAGATCTGGTCCAAGATGAAAGAGAACTAGAAATGTTCTTACACAGGTAGTAATATCCTCAGACATGCCTGAAGTGGTCACATGAGCTCACACTGAACATCAAAAGGAAAGACAAGGAAAAAGATCCTATAAGCTCAGTTGGACATGATCTATTTGAGACTGATAAAATGCAAAATGAATGCACCCACAGAACACGCATGTAGTGCCATGTGCTGCTACACACCACACACATATGCATTCCTCACAGGAGAAAGTCACGGTGAGGGAGAAGGGATTTCTCAACAGTTCATGCGCACAATCATGGCAGTGAAGTGGAATGAAAATACAGAGTCTGCTGCAGCAGCTCTGGCTGTGCTGTGGGCTCAGGATTTCTGCAGAGTTCAGTAATGATGCAGATGACAGGGACACGGGACATGAGAAGAGCAGGCCAGGGGAAGAACTCACAGACTAAATATCATTTAAGTATCCGATCATGTGGGAAAATAGGCAAGTACAGGACTACCAACACTGTTTGAGAATTTAAAATAGAGCAGACATCTCTGGATCTTAACGTCATTTCCCTTTCTAGCTTTTCTCTGAAAAGTACTGATGGAGCAGGTTGCAGTATTCGTCAAGCAGGTTTTGTACATAAGACAACTGAGCATCCGTATTCTGATGAGAACTATAAGACAGGTGAGAAATATAATTGCTGATGCTATTTTCTTATTTAAAAAGTTTCTAGTTTTAGATTTTGATTTTCATATATTTGAGTAATGTCCCAGGATGATCTATGAGAAGTCATACATCATTCTTCTTTTTTATCAATAGAGGAAATATCAGCAGTTTATGTAATAATAAGGGATTTTGTAATAATTTCATGGTTAAGCTTTGGATTCTCTTCCTCAGCTATGGTATGGTTACCTCCTCAAACACTATCTTCCAGGCTTTTGTGTCCCCTACATAAGGCACGTCCAGCATTTGGAACAACGTTACTGGGGCTTCTCTCTCCTACCACCCTGCTCCAGAGCATGCTCTGTTGAGGAAGGTCAGTTGGCATTTTTCTGTGCATCAACAACAGCTCCCAGGTAATGACACCAAGTCTTCTTATTAATTATAAAAGTTTGGCCTTTAGCTTATTTTTGTCCCAAAATAACCCATTTATTTATTTAGATTTTCGAGACAGGGTTTCTCCGTAGCTTTTTGGCTCCTGTCCTGGAACTAGCTCTTCTAGACTAGGCTGGTCTCGAACTCATAGAGATCCGCCTGCCTCTGCCTCTGCCTCCCGAGTGCTGGGATTAAAGGCGTGCGCCACCACCGCCCGGCTCCCTTTATTTATTTAGTTACTTATATATTTAGGTTTTTCAAGACAGGGTTTCTCTGTAGCTTTGAAGCCTTTCGAACTCATAGAGATCCTCCTGTCTCTGCCACCCAAGTGCTGGAACTAAAGTCGTGCACCACCACTGCCTAGCTTCTACTAATTCTTACAGCTTAATTTAACCTGTTTCTATTCATCTATGTTCTGCCTTGGGGCTTTTGCTTTTCTTTCATTCTGTATGTCGACTTTCTTGCTTCTTCTGTCAGTCTGTCTGTCCACTGGCAATTCCCTCTGTCTCTGTCTCCACGATTCCTCATCTTACTTACTCTATCTGCCTGGAAGTCCTGCATATACCTCCTGTCTAGCTATCGGCTATTTAGCTTCATATTAGAAGAATAAGGTCCCTTAGGCAGGCAAGGTAAACAAATGCAAAACATCTTTCCATAGATAGACAAATATTCCATAAACAAATGGAAAATCTTTGTCCATAGTTAAACTTTCTATGTGTTGTTTATGTCTTATTTCCATTGCTTAATAAAGAAGCAGATTTGGCCAATAGCCAGGCAGAATAGAGCCAGGTGGGAAATCCAAGCCAAGGTACAGGGAGCAGAAGTTTGGAGTTATGGAGACACGAGTAGCTGCCAGGGAAGCAAGATGCGAATTTAAAAAAAAAAAGTCATAAGCCTCTGGTAAAATAAGGACTAATGGGTTAATTTAAATGCAAAAGGTAGCCAGTAATAAGCCCATGCCATTGGACAAACAGTTTCTAATAAATATTAAGCCTCTGAATGGTTTTTCAGGAACTGAGAAAGGCAAAAGCCCAGAGAAGATGAAGATGGAAACATTAACCTCTGAGAGAAGCTGAGAAGGTACACAAAGCAGAAGAAACTAAAAGAATCACTCCCAGTATTGGCCAGCACAGCTACCACCATTCTACATAGGGCAAGTGTCTGCTGTCTGAGGCCAATCTCCAGTGAGACGCTGTGGGTGGAAGGCAGTGGGACTATAACAGGGTATCATGAGAAGGGATTTAGTTAATAAAATTAACTGCAAACATTTCAGGTAAATTTGAGACTGGAAAAATTTATTTTCTTTAGAGAAGAAATTCAAATAATGTCTGCCTAAGGTAGGCACATTGCCACTCATTAAAAATTGTTACACATTTTTACTGTGACTGGGAGGTGGAGATGGGACGGCACTTGAACAGAGGCTGGTCTTGGAGGAAGGCTTAGAACAACTGAAAGGACAGAGAGATGTGACAAGAACTCTTGCATCTCCTGCTGGTTTCCCTCAGAGAGAACTTGTCAGAGAGTCAGACAAAAAACTAAAGACTACGAGGACATTGATGGAAGTCAAAATGATTTGCAAAGAGAGGATGGGATTCCTGGTCAGGATATAAACAATAGTGACCCTCCATTCAAAATAGTGGATCCATTGATTACATATCACAATGCTTAAAATATATACCACAGACATCATGAAATAGCAACTCCTAGATCTTTAATCACATAACTATGGCATGAAATAATCCCTAGTTTTTGCTTCAAGATACCAAGTTTTGCAATTTTATTACTTAGAAAGTGGATTAAATCATAAAAAAAAATGGGAGAAGAAATATAGTACCTGCTTTGGAAACATGAATTATTTAACTATAATTTTTGTTTCAAAATACATTTCAGGGCTGGAGAGATGGCTCAGCAGTTAACAACATTGCCTGCTCTTCCAAAGGTCCTGAGTTCAATTCCCAGCAACCACATGGTGGCTCACAACCATCTGTAATGAGGTCTGGTGCCCTCTATTGGCCTTCAGGCACACACGCAGAAAGAATAATGTATACATAATAAATAAATAAGTATTTAAAAAAATACATTTCAAATATGCTGTGTACATTATCTGTCTTGGTGTATTTTTAGATTTTAATGGGCCATACATTGTTTCTGAGTCTTCTTAAAGCAACACTGTGTGGAGTATGTCCAATACAGATTGGGGCCATGCACTCTCATAGACCTGACTTAATTTCACATAGAGACTGCAATGGAGAGAAAAACAGAATGCCAGTATTGAAAGAGGTGGTCATGAAACCACACACACCTTTCAACTCAAAATATGTTGCTGCATTTGATAATAACTCTGGAGGACACTTTTATAAACTGAATTGACAACATAATGAAAACTGGTACTGCTTGCGGTTATTACTTGTATGTGTTTGATCCTGTTTAAGTCATTTGCAATATCTCTCCATGGCCTCTGACATAATCATATAGATTGATCTGCAGGAACTGAATGTCATCACCCAGCACCTCCGCTCCAGGGTTTCCCAGAGATGACATGTCTAACTAACACAGCACGGTCATGCATGAGCTGTAAACACAGGTAACTCCTTCCCTCACACTGACGTAGAGCACAGTGAAAGAAGCCTGGGAGGAAAGACACAGGACTGCCAGCAAGGGGAACTGGACTGGACCTGTGGAAGAGCAGGACCCACCGTTAGCAGTTTGCTTTACTGTTGGCTATGCAGTGCCCCATGTGGAGGACAGTGCAGGAAGTGGTTTTAAGTTACATGTTGGCTCAGTCAGCAGAGGTTAAGCACACATAGTTTGTAAATCAAAAGGTGCTGACGCATTCATTTGTCAAGGTGCTCACTGTAACAAACAGGAAAAGCACCATAAAGTATTTATCACATCATTAAAGTTGAAATCTTGCCTGTCATAGCCGTGGGTAGTATATGTTGGCCTGGAATTACATCCTTACAAACGCAGAGATGAGAGGGATGTGCCTCAGAGGAGACTGACGTTTCTTTTCTATCACAGGTCTGGTTACTAAAATCCCAGGAATACACACAGGTCTGGGAGTTCTCCTCACCTGCTGACCTGACACAAAAGCCTGGCACTGTAACACAAGGCCATGAGGGCTTTTCACCTGTTCCTAGGGACCCTGCTTCTGGACCAGCTCAACAAGCTCAAGGCCTCATCAAGACGTTGACACAGTCATTGTGGGCCAAGCAGAAACCCTGTAATTTATTGGTCCATCCACCCTACATTACAGATGGGGAGCCTTTCAAGGCCTTAAGGAAACCCAGACCTCAATTTGAGGCCTGTAGTCAGCTTCTACAGAGAGTCCCTCTGTGTGTGAGCTGTTTTCTCACGCCTAGTCAAAGCTATCGATAGCAGCTCATCCTGGCAGACCTTTCGGTTTCCTTCCAGAACTTACCACCTGAGATCTGTGGTACCTCGGATTTTTTTCCTTCCTGTGTTCTTTAACTGACAGAGAAAATGAAAACAAGGTAAACTGTCTCTCTCACTCACCCTGCCTCTCCTGTCCCAGGGGCTTCTCCATCCCACTGGTTCTGGCAGTTTCCCGTGGCTGTGGCTGGCCCCACATATTCATAGGGCTGATAATAACAATCTATTTGTTCTCCCAGCAATCTGCCTTCTCATCTTCCTTAAGGAACAGATACCTGAGGTCTCCAGGATGGCAGGTAACTGGATGCCCCTACAGGCACACCTCCCACTGAGTGTGAGCCCACCAATTCCCGACTCCCTTTCCCCTATGTAGTGCCAAGACCACAGGAAGTAAACTGACTTGAGTAGGCGTCCCTAAACCCAGAGTCTGGGATGTTTGTGTGGAAGCTTCACATCAGCCCCTGGTATCCATACATACAAAGAACCTGAAATGTTTGGGTAAAGGCTTCACCCCAGCACCTGACATCCATATAACCAGCGTATAAAATGTTTGGACAAAAGATCCATCCCAAGTCCACTCCCCTGAGAGTTGCCTCAGTCCAGACTCCACCTCAGAGAAAGCCCACCAATGGATGATTCCCTCCCCAGAGATGCTAAATACCACTCCCACAAAGTATTTAAACAGCACCCAGAAAACACATGGTTTTCTGGTCATCATTTCCTATCTCCTCTTGAAGGGCTGGAAAGCCATTATGGAACATTGATACCCATCAACCCTGGACTTTTTCAAATTCGGTTTGATTTGGTCTTATTCGGATCATTTCATCAACAGAGAGGCTTATCGGGGAACAGAACTTTTCATGAATGTCAAGTACGTTACATTAGGCCGGCTACAAAGCAAAAGAAGGGCCAGAAACTATGTTTGCTCTGAAGATACTGAGATATCTCACAGCATTCATACGCGTATGGGTCAGCTAGAAAAGTGTGTTTCCCCACCAAAGCTGCTCATGAGCTCCCAGCTCCCTCTTAGGAGCAGGCAGTCAGCTGACCATCCTTAGCCTGCAACCCTGGACCTTGCACTGTCATCTACTCCGCGCAGCTTTCCTGTCCCAGAAGCCCAAGGAGCACTAGGGCTGCACGCGGCGTCCTAAGGAAACCATCACTCAGGGCACAGTCCCTGTCGCCCTAACCCCAGCCCTGACCTGCAACCTCAGGCGTGCCAGCCAGTTGAGCACAGCACCTCCAAGGCAGCTTCTCCCGCCCTCCCACCCAACCCAGGTCCGCTCCCTCCAAGACGGACCCGCACCCCGCACAGTGCCTCAGACTGCGCTGCACCCTGAACCAACCTCCGTGTCAGAGACGCAACAGGAATGCACTACAGGCAGGAGTCTTACCCAACTTTCAGGAAGAGGTACATGTGGAAACCTAAGCCGGAATGAGATTTCCTGGACGGCTTCTTGTGACGTCACAAACGCAAGCACTACATTTCCCAGAAACCTGCGCGAAGCATAAATGGCTTTTTAGGAGGGACGCAATTAAGAACAAAACTAAACCTTAAAAAAATAAGTGCTATATCCAAGTTGGATATCCCCGAAAATGAAACTCCACAACACTGGATTCCGAAAGCACAAGAGAGTTTTTAATATTTAATATCGAGTTTCGACTACGCTAATTAGTGGGTGAGCCAAAGTCAGCCTGGAACCCAGGGAAGGGGAGAACTTGTAAAGAGGAAACGCCATAATTGGGGGAGTTCATGTCCTGTTGTCTTGGGATTGGGTAAGGAGGGCTAGGGTAAGGTAGCTTTTGAAACCATTGGTCAGCTTTGGGGCGTGAAAACCCTAACAAAGGGCCATTAATAACTGACAAGGTTTTAGGGACATCTGGACCTCCTTAAATTTAATGGCCCTGCTCCCTAGCTCCATCACTGGCTGTTTTCAGGGTATCTGTTCAAATTCTGCTACACCTCTGCCGCCACAGCTGCTGCCTTGCTGTGGGTGTCTTAGACGGCAAGAGTATTTATACAGTTTTAACTCTGCCTCTGTCCTTTTATTTTACCAATAAGGATTATCAATATAGATTCAAATGCTGGGTGAAAATCTGCTAGCTCAGAGAAGCAGAGCTTCTTACACACCAAGGGGGAGATATTAGAGCAGTTTGGATGACTTCATCGAGAAAAACAACAGTAACTATGCTACAGCCCAGATCTCAGATTCTGGGCAATCAATGGACAAAGCTATGGCATGGTAAAGGATTCATGGAGCATTTATAGTTACAGAAGATAGGGCCTTATTACTAAAGGCAAGTTTTAAACACATTGATTGAACAAACCGTTCGGAGTTACAGCAAAGAGAAGTCTCTGCTGTTCTCTGATGACATTCTTAGTATTTGTGCTCTTGTAAGTTGTATGTTGGTGTTGACATCCCAAAATGATTAACTATTCCAGGTGAAAATTTCCTGATTTGTTAGCAAAGATTTTAACACATTTGACACACTCATGAAGATTGCAGTCAGAATGAATCATTTGATGTGTTTTAAGAAGTAAACTTTTTAAGATGTTTTGAATTTCTCTCCTGCATTAACTATATCATTTGTTGAATAAGGATATTAAGATTAATAAAGTCTTTGCTACATTCCCCGAAATTTTAGGGATTCTCAACATAATGAGTATTTCTTTTATGTCATAAAAAGGATGAAGTTGAGGAAAAGCATCTGTCACAGTCTGCACCTTTGTAGGGTTTCTCTCCAGTATGAAGTCTCTTGTGTCTACTAAGAGATGAGTTATGATTAAAGGTTTTGTGACATCCTTCACATTTGTAGGGTTTCTCTCCAGTATGAAGTCTCTTGTGTCTACTAAGAGATGAGTTAAGATGAAAGGTTTTGTGACATTCTTCACACTTGTAGGGTTTCTCTCCAGTATGAACTCTCTTATGATTTCTAAGGGATGAATTACCATGAAAGGTTTTGTTACATTCTTCACACGTGTAGGGTTTCTCTCCAGTATGAAGTTTCCTGTGTCTCCTAAGGGAATTGAGATAAGGAAAGGCTTTGTGACATTCTTCACAATTGTATGGTTTCTCTCCAGTATGAATTCTTTGGTGAACCTGAAGATCCCTAGACTTTGAAAATCTTTTGCTGCAGTGTACACAGGTATGACAATTGTCTTCAGAATGGATTTTTTGATGTTGTCTAAGGGATACAGATGAGTTAAAACATCTGTCACACTCTGTACATTTGTTGGGTTTCATTCCATTATGAACTTTCTTGTGTCTCCAAAGGAATGAGTGATAATGAAAGGCTTTGTCACACTCCACACACTTGTAGGGTTTCTCTTCCATATGAACTTTCTTGTGTGTCTTAAGGGATGAGTGATAATGAAAGGCTTTGTGACATTCGTCACACTTGTAGGGTTTCTCTCCAGTGTGAATTGTTTGATGATCCCGAAGAGCCCTAGAACAGGGAAACCATTTGCCACAGTGTACACAGGTATAAGGACTGTGTGCTGAATGGATTGTTTGATGTCGTCTAAGGGATAATGAAGACTTAAAGCTTCTGCCACAGTCCACACACTTGTAGGGATTGTCTTTACAGTAAATTGTTTGATGTTGCCAAAGGAATGAAATGAAGCAAAAACATTTGCCACACCTCTTACACTTGTATGATTTCTTTCTAGTATGTTTTCTTTGATGTTGTCTAAGGCATGAAAACGAGAAGAAACAACTGCCACATGCTTTGCATTTGTAGGATTTCTCTCTAGAATGAATCCTTTGATGTTGCTTCAACATTGAAAGATAGTAAAATGATCTACCACATTTTTCACACCTGTAGGTTTTTTCATCAGTATGATCTTTCTGGTGTATAAAAAGTGATGAGCGAGTATTGAAGGCCTTGTGACATTCTTCACAGGTGAAGGGTTTTTGTCCAGTGTGAAGTCTCTGGTGTATGGAAAGTGCTTTAGAAGAACTAAGGCCCTTACCACATTCTTCACACTTGTAAGGTTTCTCCCTTGTATGAATTCTCCAGCATTGAATGTATAGTGAGTTATAATCAATGGTCTTGGAGAAAATGCTAAAATCTTCGGGTATTGTTCCTGTAGAGCAAAAGTTGAGATATTAATAAAGGTTATAAAATATTCTTCATACTTACAATGCTTATCTTTTAGAAGAAAACATTTATTAATGCATATTGAAGCAATAAAAATGAGTCATTTCAAACTTAGAGGCACTACATATAAATGATAAAATATTGTACAAAAAAAATCTATACTTTTATTAAGTAGAATAATGTGTAACATGTGGGCCTGCTTGTTGGGGTTTATGTCCTCCCACCAGGTACCACAGCCATTTGGCCCCAGAGAAATCACACAAAGAATCTATATTAATGATAAACTGATTGGCCCATTAGCTCAGGCTTCTTATTAACTCTTTTAACTTACATTAGCCCATTATTTTAGTATATGTTAGCCACATGGCTCAGTATCTTTTTTGGCAGGGGAGGTCACATCTTCCTTCTTCTGTATCTGGGCAGGACTGGGGAGGAATGGGCTTCCTCCTTCCCTGTAATACTTCTGATATTATTTTAATTTATGTTACAACATATGATAAGGAGATTCAAAGAACATGCAAACATCTGTACAAATACATTATTAATAAAATACAACAGAAACACTCAAAAAAATACTCCTGTTCTCATTGCCCCTCCTCTACTTCCTGTCTGGTTGTCCCGTCTATACTTCTTACCTGGCTACTGGCCAATCACTATTTATTTTAAACATAATTGACAGAATACAGAATTGTCCCACACCAATAATGGAACATCCAAATAGAACATAGATATAATAGCATATAATTCCAAGTTAAATAGCTAAGTAAGTTGCAAGGGCATTTTACTAAGAGAAATAAGCTGATTAAATGCATAGAGATTTTTATATCGCAGGATACCATAAATTATAAAGTAGCTGAGTTCTGGTAAGAGAAAGTTATTTTTGACTTTGTAAATTTGAGACATAGTCTAATGCAAACATTTGCTGCATTTACAATATAGTTTTACTTTGGGGGTACAAAAGATATGCTGTACAAGTAGACAGTCTACATACAGACAAAATTTATAGTTCAAATTCAGGACATTATTTTACATTTTATTTGAAAGACCAGAAAATATATACCTGAAACATATTGAAACATGGTAAAAACAAAACAAAACAAACAAAAAACAAACAAAAAAACCCTTCATATTTACTTATGCATGAGGCAAATTTGATTAAGACAATATATTTGGTTAAGACAATAAAGATATGAAAAAATTACTTCTTTCCTTTTTTGTTTGTTTTGGTTTTAGAAGACAAGGTTTTTCTATGAAGACCTTGCTCTCCTGTAACTCACTATCTCAACCAGGCTGGACTCAAACACAATATTAGAGGGAGAAAAATATTTCTACCTTCCATTATCCAGTCCTCTGTACCTGTCATCAGAGGTAATCCTAAAGTAAGAGACTGAAACAAATTTAAGTTCAATTTTTCCTTTATATGGAATAATATTAAAATCAGATGTACTTAAAGTAAGTGGATATTGGGCCAGGAGTGGTGACACACTTTTAAATCCAGCACTCAGAAGCAGAGGCAGAAAGATCTTTTTGAGTTCAGTGCTAGCCTAGTCTACAAAGCCAGCTCCAGGACCGCTAGGGCTACAGAGAAACTCCTTAGAGGTCTGTAAGTAGAAGCATAGCTTGTAATTGGGGAAATCCAAAGTTTAAGAGACTTAAATCATCATAAAACTGAGACATGTGCTTTGACAGCAAAGATAAAGAGAGACCTAAAGAATGATTCCCATAATATTATGTTTCAGGGTAAAGGGGAAAGCTTGAATTTCTGTTGGATCTCAGGATATCAAGTCTGCCCCTGAACCCCTCATTCCTACACACCTGGGTGCACCGTGGCTGCTGCTTGTCTCTCCCCATCTGAAGGCTCTGGCCTTTGCTCCAGAAATGTCACCAAGTGTGGCTTAGGGACAGCAAGACCTGTGTATAGATAAAGAGAAGTGTTTTATGTGTTCTTTTACTCAAAATTGACATTTCTCCTTCTATACATGGCTTATAAGGACAGAGATGAGGTGACAAATGATTGCAGACAATCAGTTCCTTAAGTGTTTTTAGACAGGATCACTACAACACAAGATGGAATCTACAATATCCAGAGTGTGAGTTTCATTTCAAGGGAAAAAAACAGTAAAACTGAACTGTAAAATACTTGAAGTAAAAAGTGAGCTCCACCTCTCATGCCACTGAATTTCTAAAAGTCCCACTAGAGTGAGGGAAAGACACACCCATCGCGGAAAGGTTAAACACAGATGAAAGCAAATAGTGTTAGGAATCTTTCTGTTGTCATTATTTATATTAATTTTTCATATGCATTAGTGTTTTCTACAGATGTATGTCTCTATGAGGTTGATTTGATAATCTAATTAATTTTTATCAATAAAAAATCAAAAGTCAGATATCAGCTAAGAAACTGAAAGATCAGAGAAGCACCTACCTCTTCCATTCCACCATCCAAAGGGCAGAGATCCTGTCTCAGCCCAGCTTTCCACATCCTGTTCCCCTCTCTACAGTCTTCCATATCTCTATGGTCAGCTGGTGGCTAGTTCTACCCTCTGACTCCAACCAAGCTTTATTTGTTAGAACACAACACAATTAAAATATCACATAACATGAGGTTGTCAGACCTTGGGTTTACAAACAATTGTGAGCTGCCATAGGAGTGCTGGTGATGTGGGATTTCCTGCCTGGGCTCACAGGCCAAACAGTGCTGTAATTAACATAATTTCTGTCTGATTATTCAGGTCTGGGTGGCCGGAAAGGGAAGAGCAGTTTCCTTTTACTTAACGATCCTCTAGAAGAGCAGTCAATGTTCTTAACAACTAGCCATCGCTCCAGCCCAAAAATGACTTTTAATATAGTGATCTCCTAAATTTTTTTGAAAACGAAGGATATGAAACTGACTGTGGAAATGTTCCCATGAGAAACCACACAAAGTGAGGAAGCTACATGTTGATGGTGAAATAAGAAGTCACTATAGAGGAGATGCTCACCCAGGAATTCAAGGTGGCTGTAATTCTCCAGCATCACATCCCTGTACAGATTCCACTGAGCAGGCTGCAGACATTCCCTCTCTTCTGGAGAGAACTCGATGGCCACATCAGAGAAGGACAGCAAATGATACCACACATTAATTTATTTAAAACCATAAATAATTTAAATGACAAGAGGCTCTGGGCTGAATAGAATTTGAAACTAGCTAGGGCCAATTTGCAAAGAGAGAAATAATTGAAAAAATTCCTACCAAGACTGCCCTGTAGCCAAGTCTAGGGGCATTTTCTGAACTAGTGATTCCTATGAGACAGCACTGCCCACTATGGGTGGTGCCTGCACTGGGCACGCAGTTCTACATGGCACAGGGAAGCAGTCTCGGGGAGTCAGTAAGCAGTGTTGTTCTTCTGTGGCCTGTTCTCCACCTCACGCCTCAGGTCCCTGCCTTGAATTCTCCCACTGATGGACTGTCACCCGGAGTTGGAGTCTAAAATAACCCTTTCTTCTCCAAGCTGTCTCTCATCACGGGCTTTAGCACAATAGAAACCCTCAGACAGGCACCATGGATTTGTCCAGGATGAAAGAGAACTAGAAATGTTCTTACACAGGTAGTAATATCCTCAGACATGACTGAAGTGGTCACATGATCCCACACTGACCATTGATATAAAGACAAGGTAAACGAGCCCATAGCCCCAGTTGGACACAATACATTTGAGAAAGACATGTAAAATGAATGTATCCACAGAACATGCACTTATTGTCATGTGCTACTGCACACCACACACGTATGCATTCCTCACAGAAAGTCACGGTGAGGGAGAAGGGATTTCTCAACAGTTCATGCGCACAATCATGACAGTGAAGTGGAATGAAAATACAGAGTCTGCTGCTGCAGCTCTGGCTGTGCTGTGGGCTCAGGATTTCTACAGAGTTCAGTAATGATGCAGATGACAGGGACACGGGACATGAGAAGAGCAGGCCAGGGGAAGAACTCACAGAGTAAATATCATTTAAGTATCTGATCATATGGGAAAATGGGCAAAAATAAGACTAACAACACTGCTTGATATTTAGAATAGAATACACATCACTTGATGTTTTTTGTCATTTTCCCTTCCTATTTTTTCTCTGGCAGGTACTGAAGTGGGCTGCGGTATTCCTAAGCATGTTTGTACACACGACACCTGAGCATCAGTGTGCATAGCTAAGACATAGAATTGCTGATGCTATTTTCACATGTCAAAATTTCCTAACTTTAGAATTTATGTTTTTTATATTGTTTGGGTAATGTCCCAGAATGATCTATAAAAATAATAACACATCATTTTTCCTTTTATCCCTACAGGATGTTTCAGCAATTAATTAATAATGAAGTATTGTGTAATCATTTCATGGTTAAGCTTTGGATTCTCAGTTATGGTATGTTAACCCCTCAAAACTTCCTTCCAGACTTCCGGAATATACCCTACATAAGGCACATCCAGCATTTAGGAAACTGTCATGGGGCTTCTCCCTCCCATCACGCTGTCTCAGAACACTCAGTCTTCAGGAAGCACAGTTAACATTTTTATTTGGGCCGTCAACAGCTCCCAAGTAATGACACAGAGACTTCTCTTTAATCACGGAAGCTTGGCCGTTACCTTATGCTTGTCCCTCTACCTCTTCAAACTCAATTCAACCTCTTCCTAGTCATCTGCATTTTCCCTTGGGGCTTTGCTTATATTCCACTCTGTATGTCCTGCTTTCCTGCCTCCTCTGTCTCTGCCTCCATGAGTCCTCCTCTTCCTTACTCTCTCTGCACGGAAGTCCCGCTTATCCCTCCCATCTAGGTGTTGGTCATTTAGCTATGAGATGAATCAGGTGCCTTATGCAGACAAGGTAAACAGACGCAGCACATCTTTCCATAGTGAAACCAATATTCCACAAGCAAACGGAAACCTCTTTACATAGTTAAGATGATAATCCACAAAAGGAAGTCCAAGTATTTGCTTCCTGATATCACCGGTAAATGGAAAGAAACCATTACATTTCCCAACTTCTGTGCCTTATAATGCTTTGTGTTTAACAAATCTCTATCTTATGAGTTTCAATTCATTATGTTTAACATATTGATGAGATCATGTGTCATTTACCTCTGCCTTCCTGACATAACTACCAGTTTCACCAATATTGTCACAATTGGCAAGAGTGTAATTTTTATACGAAAAATTATTAAATTGAAATTTGTCATTTTCCCCTCTATCTCCTCATTGCAGTTTCTCTCATGTACCCCAATAATCCGTCTCAGATACATTGTTCATTCTTCTCTAATTAATATTGTTACACACAGCACATACCTGTACATATCTATACTGTACATACCTACTATATCAAGGGTCTAGTCTTGTGTTTAACCCCTGTTCAGATCATTTGCAAGGTCTCTCTGTGGTCTCTGGCATAATCAGGTAGATGGATCGGCAGGAACTGAATGTCATCACCCAGCACCTCCGCTCCAGAGTTTCCCAGAGATGACACGTCTAACCCAGCACTGTCATGCATGAGCTGTAAACACAAATAACTCCTTCCCTCACACTGATGTAGAGCACAGTGAAAGAAGCCTGGGAGGAAAGACACAGGACTGTCAGCAAGGGGAATGGGACTCAAACTGGAAGAGCAGGAGTTCAACACTACTAGTCTCCATTACGGGTTAGATATGGCACTGCCCCATGTGGAGGACGGTGCAGGAAGTGGTTTTGTTCTGGCTCACTGTAAGAAGCATCTGCTCACAGTGGAACCTCTGCTGTAAGGACAGGGGAAGACATCCCAGCTGCAGCTGCAGAAAAAGACCAAGGAATGTAACGACAGTAGCCACATAGGTCAAGAAGTGCAGAATGGAAATGAAGAAATAATTGAGTCTCAGATTAGATAGGAAAGAAACAAACTGGAAAGAAACCAGGAAAAAAAAAAACAGAAGAAAGCCACATCAGGCCATGAGAGTAACACAGATTAATATGCAAGAATGAACAATCGTGGCATATTAGGAGAACAATTCAATCAAGGCAAAGAGAACTCTTCCTCTCAGAGTAAATGCAGGCACCAAAATTAAAATCTTTAACAAGAACTTGTTAGGGATAAAATTTAAATTGCATATAGAATCAGTCAGCAGAAATTAAGCACACATAAATCAATGAAGTGTCGATTGCATAGATTTGTCAAGGTGTTCACTGTAAGAAACAGGAAAAACACCATAGAAATGATTTATCACATTAATCTTGAAATGCTCCCTGTCACAGACTTGGGTAAAATAGGCTGGCCTTGAATTTGCTATGAGGCAGGGGAGGACCAGAGGGCCCTGCCTCCCCCTCACAAACGCAGAGATGACAGAGATGTGCCTCAGAGGAGACTGACTTTTCTTTTCTATCACAGGTCTGGTTACTAAAATCCCAGGAATACACACAGGTCTGGGAGTTCTCCTCACCTGCTGACCCGACACAAAAGCCTGGCACTGTAACACAAGGCCATGAGGGCTTTTCACCTATTCCTAGGGACCCTGCTTCTGGACCAGCTCAACAAGCTCAAGGCCTCATCAAGACGTTGACACAACCATTGTGGGCCAAGCAGACATCCTGTCGCTTTTACAGTTAGTCCACCCTACATTAGGGACAGAGGAACTTTCAAAGCTTTAAGAAAACGAGATGAGGCCTGGAGTCAGCATCTCCTTTTCCTTTTTCCTGCAGAGGGTCCTCTGTGTGTGTGGGCTGTATGTGTGTTCTCTCCACCCTAGTCAAAGCTTTCTATAGCAGAAGAAGACCTGTCTGTTATTTTCCAGAATTTCCCATACGTGACCTGTGATTTTTCCTTTCTTAATTCTTTAACTGTCAAAGGAAATCAACACAATCAAGACGTCAAGACCGTTACACTAGGCCAGCTAACAAAGTAAAGGAACGACCAGAAACCCAGTTTGCTTTAAAGATACTGAGAAATCCCACATCATCCACATGAGAATGGGTCAGCTAGTGAGGCCGGCTTCCCCACCAAAGCTGCACAGGGGCTCCCAGCTCCCCCTCAGGAGCAGGCAGTCAGCTGACCATCCTTAGCTTGCAACCCTGGACCTTGCACTGTCATCTACTCCGCGCTCTCGGGATGCTCTCCTGTCCCAGAAGCCCAAGGAGCACTCGGGCTGCACGAGGAGTCCTAAGGAAACCATCACTCAGGGCACAGTCCCTGTTGCCCTCATCCCAGTCAGTTGCGCACAGCACCTACAAGGCTGCTTCTCCCTGAGCTTCTTCAGCCAGCCCGGGTCCGCTCCCTCCAAGACCGCCCCGCACCCCGTACAGTGCTTCAGGCTGCGCTGCACCCTGTACCAACCTCCGTGTCAGAGACGCAACGGGAATGCACAGCAAGCGGGACTCTCGCCCAACTTTGGGGCACGCGTACAAGTAGAGACCTAGAGTGTGGGGTTTCCTGGAAGGCAGTCTGTGATGTCACAGTTGCGGGGACTACATTTCCCAGAAATCTGCGCGAAAGATAAATGACCCATAGGAAGAATGAAATTATAAACAAAAGATTACGTTGGGTAGTAGTGGTGGGGGGAGAAGAGGAGGCAGAAATTTAAAATACAGCATGTGGGGAGGGGTTCATTAAGGAATCTGAAGAAACATTTTCGTAAGGCAAAATCGCAATCATATCACAGGCTATTTTTGTAAGGCAAACTGTGCAGACATCATGGGTCATAAACTCACAACAGGTGGAAACACTTTTAGCAAGGTACATTAGGCTTAGGAAACAGAACCTAAGGTATGTTCTTGTAAGGTATGGAGACTTACTAACAATGTCTAAAAGTGTGATCTGACTAACACTGTATAAAATGTGGTTTCCTAACAACAATGTGACTACTGTTTGGGTTCCAAATCAGCTGTGGAGAGTCAGTCTGGTGCTCACCCCCAGATCCACAGCAAGACATGTGTAAACGTGAGTCAAGACTTTGACAGAAATATTGGGCTCACAGGTCACTTCTGGTCCATATGTTCTGATTTCAGTCTTACCATGGCATTAAAAATCACGTTGAGCTGTATGGTGGCCGCGTATGCCTTTAATCCCAGCACTTGGGAGGCAGAGGCAGGAGGGTGTCTATGAGTTTGAGGACAGCCTCATCTACAATAGATAAATAGGACAGGCCCTAAAGCTACAGAGAAACCCTGTCTCAAAAATTATCCACCCCCCACCCCACCCCACCCCCCAAAAAAGAAAGAATCACGTTGAATTTTGTAGAAGCCCCTTTTCAGCATCTAATGGGATGATCATGTGGCATTTTTTTTTCAGTTTATTTATATTGTAGATTACATTGACAAATTCTCCTATGTTGAATCATCCCTGCATCTCTGGGATAAAGCCTGTTTGATCATGCTGGATGATTTTTTTATGTTTGTTCTTGGATTCTGTTTGCCAGTGGTTAATTAAGTATTTCTGCATCAGTGTTCATGAGGGAAATTGGGCTGTAATTCTCTTTGTTAGTAGAGTCTTTGTGTGGCTCAGGTATTAGGGTAACTGTATACCCGTAAAAAGAATTTGGCAATGTTCCTTCTGATTCTATTATTTAGAACAATGTGTGTGATATAAGTATTAGCTTTTCTTTAAAATTTTCATAGAATTCTGTGGTTAAACTATCTGGCTCTGGGCTTTTTTTATAATTGGAAAACTTTTGATGAAAGTTTCTCTTTCCTTGTGGGTTACAGGTCTATTTAAATTGTTTATCTGGTATTGATTTAATTTTGGCATGTTGTACCTGTTTGGCTGGGGACTTCAGCCCAGGCCCCCTGGCATCCATTTTGAAATGTTAGGTGGAAAGTTCCTTTTCAAAGCTCCCTCCCCTGGGAGTTGCCTCAGTCCAAACTCCACCTCTGAGAAAGACCAACAACAGTGATCTCTCCCCAGGGAGAAACTAGACCACTCCCACAGGCTATTTAAATTGCCCCTCAGGGAATGAACACGTGGTCATTCCCTCCCCAGTGGTCATTTTGGTTCTCTTTCCCCCTCTCTGTGTTTTCTCGGGGGCCACCCGGGAGTGCTAGCATCCATTAAACCTGGGTTTCTTTTAATTTGGTTTGATTTGGTCTGATTGGCTTATTGCATCATCAACGAAGCTTTTCAGTCAGTCAAAGAAAAGACTTAACAGCACACACACACACCCATATATATATATTACTATTACGTATGAGGGTGTAACTTGACCTATATTCTTATATGGTCATGTCATTGTCTGATTTGTTTAAAGACAAATTATTTAGTCTCATATATGAGTAAATATATGAGACTAGTATATCAAAAATGGTCACATGGCAATCATTCCTCTTCAATTTGTAATATAACTTATTAGTTCTGAGGGAAGTCCATGTGTTTGTTAACTTGTTCTGACTTCCAGGTTCTCAGAGTGGCACTTGAGGACTCTTTCAGTTTTCCTGGTCACTGTTCTCTTTTTCTGTATGTACTTCTTTCCTGCTGTCTCCATAACTGTCTGCATGCTGCTCAGCTTCTGGCCCCTGCATGCCCCCCTCTTTCTCCCTTATCCTCTTCTCTTCTTCTCCTCTAGCCTAAATTTCTCCTCCTATTTATTCTCTGTGCTTGTCAGCCCTGCCCATTCCTCTCCTGCCTAGCTATTGGCCATTCAGCTTTTATAAAACCAATCCCGTGCCTTAAACAGGCAGGTAAAACAGATGCAACACATCTTTACATTGTAAACAAAGGCAGCAGCCGCAAATGTAACACTTTATTTGTTTTACACAGTTAAAATAATCTTACACAGCATAAACAAATGTAACACACCTTTGCCTAGTTAAAACAATATTCAACAGCACTGTACTTTTCAGGTATTGTTAGTTTTCACATGTGAATGTTTTTGCCTTCAAAATAATAGGGTTTTAAATTAAAGAGAGACAAATAAGAAATGCCACCTGAGATTATGAACCTCTGCTATACTATTTACTCCTGAGCGTGTCTGTCTCTAGTATACTATCTACTCCTTTACTCCTGAGCGTGTCTGTCTCTAGTATACTATCTACTCCTGAGCGTGTGAGTCTCTGCTATACTATCTACTACTGAGAGTGTGTCTCTGTTATACTTCACACTTAAGTTGACTACTTGAGAAGCTTCCACTTAGACCACAGCTCTGAAATATCCATTCTCTTGTAGAACAAATGTATATCCATTAAGGCCATTTCCATTCATAAGGAAACCTCCCTCTGTCTTATGAGGAAATCGATACGTAGGCCTGCAGAGACTCCAAGCAGGAAGAAAACACTGTTTCACACACACACACTGAGAAAACCTGATGTTTTTATAGGGGCATTGCTGACCACATCTTAGACATTTTTGTAAAAACTGAACCTTTTCACATAGCAGCCTTTCTCTGTTATTAACTGTGATGGAAGTTTAAGCTGGAAGCATATCCCTCTGTGTTTTCTTTAATGTGCAGGAGGACATTTACATGTTAATAAACAGTTTTTAACAAAACTCAATGATAGGAAATATGTGATGTGTTGTAACTTTCTACCCACCAAGTTCATTTGACTGCTACACTCCTTTCCTTGTATAATAATGATGGATAGCCGGGCAGTGGTGGCTCACGCCTTTAATCCCAGCACTTGGGAGGCAGAGGCAGGCGGATCTCTGTGAGTTCGAGACCAGCCTGTCTAGCTCCAGGACAGGCTCCAAAACCACAGAGAAACCCTGTCTCGAAAAACCGAAGAAAAAAAAATAATGATGGATAACCAGGAGCAAAAGCAGCTGTGATCACTGTGGATGTAGGAGGGAGGGGAGGGTAGAGAAGCTGCTGTTTCGCTTTCCTCTGTTGTGCTCATGACAAAGCCTAGGGGAAGATACAAGGTGAGTCTGGCCGCAACTCATCTCTGCAAAGCCATCCCTGTCTCTTCCCTGAGGTTACACTGATGCAGGGCTCCTTAGTCCTCAGCACCTCAGTCCTTCTGGGAGTCCACTCACTTTCTCCCTCAGGATGCCTTCCCAGTAGGATGCTGACCCTCTGGAAATGACAGCCAGATTCAGGCACTGTAATCACTGCTAATACAGGTCAAGTTTGGACATGTCCCAAAACAGCAATCTTTAAAATGATATTGATTTTGGGGAAATTTAACACATGGATATTACGTTTGACTCAAATCTCCACATTCCTTCACCTATTACTTCTTACCCTTGCAAACACTTTACGCTCACAACTCGGTGGGCTTTTTCTTTGTTATTTATTTATTATTATTAGTGTTTCCTCAGTGTTTAGGGGTGTAGGAGAGTTGACTGGAACCTGGAAGGTAACTGGATTGACTGTCTTCCTCAACAGCCATCAATTGACAGTAGGTCCTCGATACAGGTGAGACAGTGAGGGTCTTATGCTTGTTGTATGGTGTGGTTCAGCTTACGTAAGTGTTATCCACGTAGTCATAGCCACAGGGTGTTCATGCATGAAATGGTATTAACATTTTTAGCAATGTTTCACTGTTCTAGAAATGTCTCAACATTTCTACTGCTTCAGGGCACACATCTACGATACCTGGCTCTGACATTCTTTCCAACTCTTCTCCATAACTTTTGGCTTTAGATGTGCAAGGGAACTCACTTACGATGTGTGATGCAGGTGTCATCTTTGGATTGGGGCCTCCACAGAGGAATATTCTTCACACTTTGATCATTTTGCATCTGTGTAGTCTTCTCCATCTACCACACAATTAATACATTCTGGTGAAGGTTGAGAGGTGCCTGACTGTGGGTATAAAGTTGAGAACTTGGGTTCATTTAGTTCCAATACACTTATTAAAACACCAATATTAAATTCTCCCTCGGGTTTATCACTGATCCAAGCACAAGTATATCACAAATTTAACATCCCATCAGTTACCTACTGTGCAAAGGCTCTGAATTCAATCAGAAAATGATTGGTCACTCCACACCTTTCCTACATTATTGCTCTATGGGCACTAATTTTGGGTAAACAATGGACAAAGCTATGACATGGTAAAAGTTTCACTAATCTTTTATAGTTACAGAAGAGAGAGACTCATTAATAAAGACAAGTTTCAAACACACTGATTAAACAAACTGTTGGGGGTTACAGCAACGAGAAGTCTCTACTGTTCTCTGATGACATTAATAGCATTTGTGCTGTTGTAAGTCACATGTTGATATTGACATCCAAAATAACTACATTACTATTCTCCATTAGGTATTTATTTCAGGTGAATAATATCTGATTTCTTGGCAAAGATTTTGTGACGCTTCACACACTCATGTGTAATTGGAGACTGTTCTTATGTTTCCTGGCTGTCGAGACCTGAATAATCACACAGAAACTACATTAATTACAACACTGTTTGGCTAATTAGCTCAGGCTTCTTATTAAGTAACTCTTACATCTTAAATTAACCCATTTCTATTCATCTGTAGATTGCCATGAGGCTGTGGCTTAGCAGTAGGTTCTGGCATCTGTCTCCTTCGGCAGCTACATGACATCTCTCTGAACCTTCCTACTCTCTTTCTATATCTGTTTGAATTACCTGCACGGCTTTGCTAAGCCATTGGTTGACACAGCTTCTTTATTAACCAATGGTATTAAACATATTCACAAAATGCAGAGGGGAATCATACATCATTCATGATGTTTGCAGTCAGAATGAATCATCTGATTCATTTGAAGGTTTGAAGAAGTAAACTTTTAAAGACATTTGTTGGATTTCTCTCTTGTATTAACTATATCATGTGTTGAATAAGTATATTAAGATTCATAAAGTTTTTGCCACATTCCCCACAACTTTAGGAATTCTTTTCAGAATGAATTTTTGCTTTTTTATGTCGTCTAAAGGATGAAGATGAAGAAAAGCACCTGCCACAGTCTTCACACTTGTAGGGTTTCTCTCCAGTATGAACTCTCTCATGTGTCCTAAAAGATGAGTAACAATTAAAAGCTTTGTGACATACTTCACAATTGAAGGGTTTCTCTCCAGTATGAACTCTCTTGTGTGTCTTAAGGGATGAGTGATAATGAAAGGCTTTGTGACATTCTTCACACTTGTAGGGTTTCTCTCCAGTGTGAACTCTCATGTGTCTACTAAAGGATGAGTGACAACGAAAGGCTTTGTGACATTCTTCACACTTGTACGGTTTCTCTCCAGTATGAACTCTCTTGTGTCTACTAAGGGATGAAGGACAACGAAAAGGTTTGTGACATTCTTCACACTTGTAGGGTTTCTCTCCAGTGTGAACTCTCTTGTGTCTACTAAGGGATGAGGGACAACGAAAGCCTTTGTGACATTCTTCACACTTGTAGGGTTTCTCTCCAGTGTAAACTGTTTCATGACCCTGAAGATCCCTAGAATAGGAAGACCATTTGCCACAATGCACACTGGTATAAGGACTCTTTGCTGAATGAATTGTTTGATGTTGTTTAAGGGATAAAGAAGAGCCAAACCTTCTGCCACAGTCCTCACAATTGTAGGGATTGTCTTCACGGTGAATTGTTTGATGTCGCCGAAGGGATGAAGATAAGTGGAAACATCTGCCACACTCTTCACACTTGTATGCTTTCTCTCCAGTATGAATTGTCTGATGATCTTGAAGGTATGTTAAATAGGAGAATGTTTTGCCACACTCTGCACACTTAAAGGGACTGTCTTCAGAATGAATTGCTTTATGTCGCCGAAGGGATAAGGAGAAGTAAAAACATTTGCCACACTCTTCACACTTGTATGATTTCTTTCCAGAATGAATTGTCTGATGTTCTTGAAGGAATTTAAAACTGGAAAGAGTTTTGCCACACTCTGCACACTTGTAGGGATTATCTTCAGAATGAATTGCTTTATGTCGACGAAGGGATGATGGGAAGTAAAAACATTTGCCACACTTCTCACACTTGTATGATTTCTTTCCAGAATGAATTGTCTGATGTTCTTGAAGGAATGTAAAACGGGAAAGAGTTTTGCTACTCTTCGCACATTTATAGGGACTGTCTTCAGAATGAATTGCTTGATGTCGCCGAAAGGATGAAGGGAAGGAAAAGCATTTGCCACACTTTTCACACTTGTATGCTTTCTTTCCAGTATGTCTTGCTTGATGTTGTCTAAGGCATAAAAATGAGAAAAAACACCTGCCACATTCTTTGCACTTGTATGGGCTCTCTTTAACATGAATTATTTTATGTTGTTTCAGCATTGAAAGATAGTAAAATGATCTGCCACAGTCTTCACACTTGTACGTTTTTTCATCAGTATGATCTTTCTGGTGTATAAAAAGTGATGAGCGAGTATTGAAGGCCTTGTGACATTCTTCACAGGTGAAGGGTTTTTCTCCAGTGTGAAGTCTCTGGTGTATGGAAAGTGCTTTAGAAGAACTAAGGCCCTTACCACATTCTTCACACTTGTAGGGTTTCTCCTTTGTATGAATTCTCTGACATTGAATCTGTAGTGAGTTATAATCAATGTCCTTGTAACTGCTGTGATTTTTGGATTTTGTTCCTGTTCAGCAAAGATTGAGATAGGAACAAAGGTTAGGAAATATTCTTCATACTTATGATACTTATCTTTTTAAAAGAAAAAATTTATTCATATATATTGAAGCATCAGTGAAAAATACAGTCATTTCAAAACCTATAGAATAGAATGATAAATGAGAATAAATGGTAAAATATTGTAGGTAGAAATGATTGATACTTCTACTTGAATAAGGAAATATGCAAATAGAACATAGACATGATGACATATAATTCAAAGTTAATTAGCTAAGTAAGTTGCAAGGACATTTTACTAACAGAAATAAACCCATTAAATGAGTAGAGATTTTATATTGCAGGATGCCCACGAAATAAGAAAGTAGCTGAGTTTGAGAAAGACAAAGTTAATTTTGACTTTGTGAATTTGAGACAGAGTCTAATATAAATGTTTTATCCTGCACATATAGTTTTACTTTGGGAGTACAAAGGATGGGCTGTACGAGTAGACAGTCTACAAAAAGATGAAATTTATAGTTCAAATTCAGGACATTATTTTACGTTTGATTTGAATGACATGAAAATATATACCTGAAACATTGTGTCATGACAAAACAAAACAAAAGAAGAAGAAAATACTTCAGGTTCTCCTGTCTATCATGCAAATTTTGCTTAGAGAATATATTTGTCAATAAAGAGATGACAAAACTACCTATTTCCTTTTTTTGTTTGTTTGCTTTGAAGACAAGGTTTTTCTTTGTAGACTTTGCTTTCTGAGAACTCACATTCAAGACCAGGCTGGCCTCAAACATAATATTGGATGAGCAAAAACTTTCTACCCTCCATTATCCAGTCCTCTGTACCTGTCATCAGAGTGAAGCCTCAAATAAGAAACTGAAAGAAATTCAGTTTTAACTTTTTTTTCTTAAAATGGAATATTAAAACTATATGTACTCAAAGTTAACTGGTTATGGGACCAGGAGTTGTGACACACACCTTTAATCCCAGCACTCAGCAGGAGAGGCAGAAAGATCTTTTTGAGTTTGGTGCCAGCCTGGTCTACAAAACCAGCTCCAGGACTGCTGGGGCTACAGAGAAACTCTGTCTTGAAAAGCAAAAAAAAAAAAAAAAAAACCAAAAACATAGAAATCTGGTTATTGAAATTGGATTCTTCAGTGCTTGAGGAGAAAGTAAAGCTAAACTCCACCTGCACGGCAGTGCACACCCAGGGTAGATGAGGACACTTACACTGGATTGGGACACAGACTTAATGGATTAATGGTGTTCCAGCTTCAACAGATGATACGGATACATAGAGAATAAGAGTGTTCATTGTTTGCTGCTCCTTTCTCCCTCAAGTCTGTAATCCAGACCAGTAAATCCCATTCCTTATCTGCTGGAAAGATGGGGATAGGGATGGATTCTCTCATACTGAGGAGGATCTTAGGTCCTAAACCTCATTCTAAGAATTGTCAAGAAATGGAGACACTCTTTGCAATTTCTCTGTACTCCATGTCTCCCAATCTGATAGTTGAGGATACCAAGGGGAACCTTATAGCTATTCCTACCACCTCCCTGGTATGGGAATTCCATGCTAGTTCAAATGGCCATGCCCTGTCCTCTGGCTTTGCAATTCTTCCTCTTAACAAAGCTTGCCCCAGAGTTATGATGTCAGTACATGATTCAAAGTGGTAGACATATATGACAAAGTGGTAGACATATATGACAAAGAATCTGTCACAGGGTCAGTCAGCACAGCAGGCTGAACTCTGGGCACTCATTTAAACGAAGTTGTGTCTGCCACCTGTGGACCCACCACATCAGGTGATACAACACAGCCCGAGGAGGAGGTGAGGTGGACTGTGAAAGCTCACTCAGAGCAGCCATTCTGAGTCACCTGCCAGAGACATCTGGACCAGCTCCTCTGCTGTGCAATACCTTTCTTACTCTCATTGTTAATAAAAGTTGATTGACTGATGGTTAGACAAGATTTCCTGGGCAGAGAAAATACTGGGAAGGAGAAGGGGAGAGTGAGAGGAGTCACCAGCTGTCAGAGACCAGCTTGGACAAGCATCCCACTTACTAGGGCAGGGGCATAGGAATTAGAAAATAAGTGAAGGGAATGAGTGAAAATAATAAAGCAGAAACAGGATCGTACTGGGAAGGAGTTCCAGTAAATACTGAAATCACCCTGCGCTTAATCTTCCATACACTTTTATTCCCCAATACCACAGGGGGAAGAAGACAAAAGACTGCTTTAACATGATACACAGGGCAAAAAGAATAGTCATTTATTTCATTACTTTGAGACATCAAGACTTTAGCATTCTTTTGTTTAGGCAGTAAAATCACCCAAGACCAAGAATCCTGAAGGCAGTCACTCACAGGTCAAACCTCTTATTTCAAAAAAGGAATGCTTCAGTATCCTGAACATTGTTTGGAGTATGTCTACCTATATGGACCACCTTAATGTCACAAACACCGAGTGACCACACCCTAGGTCAGGACGTGTAGCCTCACTTTTCTCAACAACGCTGAACAAGTTAAAACTCTCTGACCTTCAGACAAGGGAGAAATAGGCTCACATTTTTGGGCCTCCACATCTAGCAGACACAGAGAGAGAAAGAAGATGAACATACTGTGTTGAAAGAAGAAACTGCCATGTGACAGAGGGAAGATGAGAAATATGGGTTCATTTAAAAGAAACACCTACCTAAAAATGAATCTAAGCTATTGGCTGAGCATTTACAATTAACGAAAAGTCTTCATTTTGCTTATTTGGGAAAGGCTGGTGGGACAGAAAATTCACAAATGCATTCAAACTTGGTGCACCATGACCGCAAAAGACACGAGGAAGCTCAAAAGTTTCTCAATTAACAAAAGTGGAGCCAAATGCATCTCCCTTGTCTTGTGTCTCTCTCATGTGGGCTGCAGTACAGAGACACATCTCCTGGTGGCTGACTACAGAGCTGAGCCACCAGCTTGAGCTCCACCACAGCAGTGGGTGGCAGGTTTGGGGTTTTGCTCATGTGAGCAGAAAAGGGTACAGATCCCCAGGAAAGACAGATCCAGATGGTAAAAAAAAATCTGTAAATGGGTACAGTATGTTTAAAAATGTATAAAGCCTTATGAGAGAAAAGAAAATTGGTATAGACAGTCAGAAAAATATATACATACTTATAAAGTATAATGTAAAAGTTCTTTAAAAGGGAGTAAAGTAATATGAAAGGAAAAAGGCACATATAGAAGGGATACACACAGTGTGTCTGGATTCTATATGTTATTTGTTGTCTGTAGATTTTCTGACTGCTAATGAAGGAATGGGAGATGCTGAGATTATGGAAACTACTGAATTAAACCAACCTATATATTTTTAGCATGTCTTGACTTTAAAAGGAAAAAAGAAGTATGTTACTTTGGGAGATAAATTATGCTTTTATTTACACAGGAAATTAGAGGCTGTTTTTGTTACATATACTTTTACTATGTTAAAGTCAAAAGCATCCTTTTTAACTAGATAGATAAAAAGGAGGAAATGCTGTGGAATGATCTTTCTGTACACTGTGAAGATGTGTTGCTTTTATTGTTAATAAAAAGCAGATTGCTTTATGGCTAGGTAGGATGTTCAGGGCAGTCCAAATTATGGCATAAGAAAGTCAGATTCAGATGAGTGACCAGGATTGTAAGAAGCAAGAGATACACATACTGTATGAAGAAAAGGTACTGCCACGTGGCAGAGTGTAAATAAGACATATGGGAGTATCTAAAGTGTAAGACCTCATTCGTAATGAGCCTGAGCTGTTGGTCGAATATTTATAATTAATATTGTCTCTATGTGCTTATTTGGGAATGTTTGGCAGCACAGAGCTGATCTATAGACTTGCTGATGAAAAACACTGCCTAAACTCATAAGCCCTGATCCTATTAAAAACCTGGAAGTTAATGAAAATATACACTAAGGACATTAGAGAATCAACAGGAGACCTCCAGAAGAAGAGATCACAGATCTTTTCATCCAATCGGACTCATGATAACATTAGCCATGATGCTTCCTATACTTCTAGCCACAGTGGATACCCTGACTGCATCTGAAATAAAACATTTTACTAGTACTGATGTATCTGGAAACAAGAGATTGACACATATAAACCTATAATTTCTTTAACAAGTTGTTACTACATATATATATATATATATATATATATATATCCAAATACCACTCCATGTTCATGATAAATAGATTAACTTGAAAAATAAAACCGAAAAACATATCGAGCCTTACAACTCACTAATAGGCCTAAATCTACTGTCAGGAAAGAGAGCACACAAACACCGAATCCATAACTCATTTGATGGGCGTCCTTGAATAAACAGGGTAAGGCCTTACAGGTTATCCTGTCCTACTCTTTCTATGTCTAATGGTCAGGACCTGCTGAAGCAGCTGAGGGTAAAAGTGTTGAAAAAAACTAACAGCCTTTGTTAAACTAGTGTACTTAGTGGCCTAGTAAATCCCCTTTATACGATATGCTAATGCTTTGACTCTTCCCTAAGATCAGTGGGGAATGCACTGCCCAAAGTGCATCTGGTTCGTCTGAGTTTTATCCAATGCTTCCAACCCCCAAATTCTCCTTACCAACAGAACTGACACCATTGAACCTCTGTCCCTGCCTGCTTCTCTGTGATGGAATTGTGGGTTTGCCTTTATTAACCCACTGTGGTTGCTTTTGTGTAGAGATCTTTCTGCCATGAGTCTGCTCTCAGCATCTCTAAATAAATGACTCTCGGTCGTAGCAGGACTGATTTCTATTTCCATGAGTCTTACATTACAATGGAGACTCAACAAAAAGGAAAACCTTGGAGATCACTGTAAACAGAAGCACAGCTTGTTACTGGGAAATCCAAAGAGACTTAAACCCTCATAAACCTCTGAGACATGTACTCTGACAACAAAGGCCTGAATGAGAGACCTAAAGAATGATTCCCATGGTATCATGTTTCAAGGCACATAGGAAAGCTTCACTTTCTATTAGATAGTTGGATCTCAACTCTGCCCCTGAACCCCTCATCCCTACACACCTGGGTGTACGGTGGCTGCTGCTTGTCTCTTCCCATCTGAAGGCTCTGGTCTTTGCTCCAGAAATGTCACCAAGTGTGGCTTAGGGACAGCAAGACCTGTGTACAGAATAAGACAAGAAGTTTGTTTATGTGCTCTTTTACTAGGAATTGACATGTCCCTGTCTGTACATGGTTTGTAAGGACAGAGATGAGGTGACAAATGATTGCAGACAATCAGTTCCTTAAGTATTTTCAGACAGGATCACTACAACACATGAAGGAGCCGGATGATGGTGGCTCAAGCCTTTAATTCCAACACTCAAGAGATAGAGGGAGGCAAATCTCTGTGAGTTCAAGGCCAGCCTGGTCTACAAGAGTTATTTCCAGGACAGACTCCAAAACCAGAGAGAAACTCTGTCTCTAAAAATTAAAAAAAAATACAAAAGAAAAGGAAAAAAAACCCAACTTCATAAAGGAATTTACATCAGATTCTGAATTTCATTTCAATGGAAAAAAACAGTACAACTGAATTGTAAAACATTTCAAGTAAAAAGTGTGCTCCATGTCTCCTGCCACCAAATTTTTAAAAGTCCTTCTATAGTGAAAAAAACATACATCCAACAGATGCAAACACATTAGGAAGCAAACAGTAAAATGATTCATTTTTTAAATCATTATTTATTTTAACTTTTCATATACATTGGTGTTTTTCCTTCATGTATGTCTGTGTGAGGTTGATTTGTTAATCTAATTAATCTTTATCAATAAAAAATCAGGAGTGAGATATCGGCTAAGGAAATGAAAGATCAGAGAAGCGCCTACCTCTTCCATCCCACCATCCAAAAGGGCAGAGATCCTGTCTCAGCCCAGCTTTCCACATCTTGTTCCCCTCTCCATATCTTTATGGTCAGTTGGTGGTTAGTTCTACCCTCTGACTCCAATCAAGCTTTATTTGTCAGAACACAACACAATCAAAACATCACACAGCAGGAGGTTGTCAGACCTTGGGTTTACGAACAATTGTGAGCTGCCATAGGAGTGCTGGTGATGTGGGATTTCCTGCCTGGGTTTACAGGCCAAACAGTGCTGTAATTAACATAGTTTCTTTCTGATCATTCACATCTGAGCGGCAGGAAGGAAAGTGTAGTTTCCTTTTACTTAATGATCTTCTAGAAGAGCAGTCAATGTTCTTAACAACTGAGCCATCGCTCCAGCCCAGAAATGACTTTTAATATAGTGATCTCCTCAATTTTTTTGAAAACGAAGGATATGAAACTGACTGTGGAAATGCTCCCATGAGAAACCACACAAAGAGAGGAAGCTACATGTTGATGGTGAAATAAGAAGTCACTATAGAGGAGATGCTCACCCAGGAATTCAAGGTGGCTGTAACTCTCCAACATCACATCCCTGTACAGATTCCACTGAGCAGGCTCCAGACATTCCCTCTCTTCTGGAGAGAACTCGATGGCCACATCAGAGAAGGACAGCATTTCCTGAAATAAAGATCAGCAAATGATACCACACATGAATTTATTTAAAACCATAAGAAATTTAAATACCAAGATGCATTGGACTTAATAGTTATCCTAACAACTTGGAACTAGCTAGGGCCAATTTGCAAAGAGAGAAATAATTGAAAAAATTCCTACCAAGACTGCCCTGTAGCCAAGTCTAGGGGCATTTTCTGAACTAGTGATTCCTATGAGACAGCACTGCCCACTATGGGTGGTGCCTGCACTGGGCATGCAGTTCTACATGGTACAGGAAAGCAGTCTCGGGGAGTCAGTAAGCAGTGTTGTTCTTCTGTGGCCTGTTCTCCACCTCACGCCTCTCGTTCCTGCCTTGAATTCTCTCAGAGATGGACTGTTACCTGGAGTTGGAGTCTAAAATAACCCTTTCTTCTCCAAGCTGTCTTTTGTCATGGTCTTTGACCCATGACAACAATAGAAACCCTAACATAAGCATCATGTGCCTGTTAACACAAGTCTAGATTGTCCAGGATGAAAGAGAGCGATAAATATTTCTTTGTTTTTTTTTTTTTTTGGTTTTTCGAGACAGGGTTTCTCTGTGGTTTTGGAGCCTGTCCTGGAACTAGCTCTTGTAGACCAGGCTGGTCTCGAACTCACAGAGATCCGCCTGCCTCTGCCTCCCGAGTGCTGGGATTAAAGGTGTGCGCCACCACCGCCCGGCGTGATAAATATTTCTTACATGGGTAAATAATATTCCTCCGGCCTGTCCGAAGTGGTCACATGATCTCACACTGGACCCATTGAAAGACAAGGTAAGCAATCCTATAAGCCCAGTTGGACATGATCCACTTAAGACAGATTAAATGTAAAATGAATGCATCCACAGAACATGCATGTAATGCCATATGCTATTACACAAAACGCACATAGCATTCTTTACAGGAGAAAGTCACAGTGATGGAGAAGGAATTTCTCACACTTGATGTGCGCAATTATGAAAGTGAAGTGTAATGAAAATACAGAGTCTGGTGCAGCAGCTCTGTCTGTCGTCTGGGATTCAGTATTTCTTTGGAGTTCAGTAGGCTTTCACCTGGCCTTTCCAGGCAAAGTGATGTCATCCTAAACAAAGGGTCAGGCTATGCTAATGTCGCTCTGCTCCTTCTTTGTAATTTGGGAGGTCGCCTGGGAAAGAGGTGTTGATTCAGTCTGTGTGAAAGAGCAGGAAGACAGATAGGAAGACATGACAAAATAGACATAGAAAGTGTGAACATGACCACAGTCATTCTCCCGGTTACCTAGGAAACAGAATGCTAATGAATTGTTCCCTCATTTTACGTTTTGATACAAAAGCCATTTGGAGAATAATCACAGGTGATTTTTCTGGATGTGAACTCAGAATTTCCTGAGGGATCCCTGAAAACTCCCTCCGGATAAAGTCATGAGAGTTGTGTCTTTATTCCCACACCTCCCTCTGGTCTGAGAAATAATTTAGGTCCGGGTTACCAACTTTGAACAAGGGAAACCTCCTAAAATTTAACAGGTGTTCCCTAAAAACCAAAGGTTACCACTGGTACTCCAAGGACTTGGTCACTATCTCAAATTTATCAGGGACTCTAAAGTTACTTCATTTTCAGACAGCAGACAGAAGTTTGGAGAAAATGACATCCACATTCACAAGACTTCAGCGTGTTTAGTTATTTGGATGATCTTTGGTTATTTGGTAGGTTATGAATGCTTCTTATATTTAAGAAGATATAGAAATATAAGAAAAAAAAGATGTTGTAGGAGGCTTCATGTTTGTTCCTTACTGCCCAGACTCTAAATAACCACACATACACTGTGTTAACTAAATCACTACTTGGCCTATTAGCTCTAGCTTCTTATTGGCTAGGTCTTACATCTTAATTTAACCCATTTCTATTAATCTGAGTATCATCACATGGCTGTGGCTTACCAGCAAGGTTCCAGATTGTCTGTTCCTGGTAGCAGCTACATGATGTCTCCCTGACTCTGTCTTCTTTCTCCCAGCATTCAGTTTAGTTCTCCCCTTCCCCAGCTAGCTCTTTTCTACCCTATCAGAGGCCAAGGCAGTTTCTTTATTCATTAACCAATAAAAGCAGCACATATACAGAAGCACTTCCCACACCAAAAAGACAACTATTTATCTTAGATATTTTGCATTGGTATGAATTTAGGTAGAGTGATATACATTTAAAGTCAATTGTGTTATACTGCATACATGTTTCTGTTCTTGTTTAAAGCATTTCTGTATAGTAATACTAATTTAAGGTCAATTTTTAGGATTATTAAATATTTCTACTCTTGTTTAAGGTATTATACTCATGCAGTTCATTAAAATGCAATGTATCATTAAAATATACAAATTAATAGTCATCTTTAATAGTCAAACTTAGTTATGTTAGTTAGGTTTTCTAGATATGCAGAGATCTATTTCAGATGGGCAGGTAAATCTCAAACACTTCAAAGACCAACAGAATATGGTATTAAAATCTTTTAAGAACTTACGACTTTCCCTGACAGTGAGATCTATCTGTTCCTGGCAGCACCAATCACTTCAAGAAAATGATGGGCACCAGAGAAGCTCCTTATGGAGTTTGCTTTCAAGTGGTAAGGCTGCCATTTGGAGAGAAACCACTCTTGTTTGCGTGCTGTATAAACTGGACATGCAGGACCCACAGCTTAGTGACTTCCAAACCTGCCGAAACAATATGGGACAGTTCTTCAGGGTGTCTGCTTCACTGAGAAATCTGCCTGATAATCTACTCTGTAGGCAGAAGATAGCTGCCCCAATGTTACAGAAGAACTTTGGGTGACCATTCAGGCAGCCAGATGTCCCTCTCATTTCTAGAGTTTTGCAAGTTGCTTACAATATGCTTCTTGATTCTTCAGGTATTATTAAATCCTTATGGGGCCTTTGATGGAGGACTAGATATTTATAATTATAGTTTTCCGTAGTCATGATAAAAGATAAATTATATATGAAAGTTTAGATTTAGGAAGATAGGATATTGATAGAATATTTTCTTTAATTTTGCATAATAGAAATAGACTAAATATTTTAACTGTAATTCTTGCTATATGTAATTTTACTATATTAAATTAAAAACCTTCCTTTTAGATAAGAGAGAAAATGGAAAATATTGTGGAATGTCTTTTTGTATGCTGTGAATATGTTTTATTACCATTGGTTAATAAAGACTCTGATTTGGCCAGTAGCCAGGCAGAATAAAGCCAGGTGAAATTTCTAAGCAAAGATACAGGGAGAAGAAGGACAGAGTCAGGAAGACACCAGCAGCCACTGGAGAGGTAAGATGTGAGGTAACAAGTCACAAGCCTTGTGGTAATATATAGACTAATAGAAATGGGTTAATTTAAATATAAGAAATAGCCGATTTTAAGCCTGAGCCATTGATTTTGTAATTAACAGTAACCTTTGGGGTAGTTACTTGGGAACTAGTGGGCAGGAGAAAAGTATCTGGTTACAGAAGTCCAAGTGTTGGATTACTGATGTCTTTGGTCACTGGACAAAACAATTGCATCTCCACCATCTCTCTCCTATGATTCTTAATGGTAAACACATATCTATATTTTATGAGTTTCATTTCATTAATTCAACATGTTGATGAGATCATGTGTTATTTACCTTTGCCTGACATAACTTCCAGTTTCACCAATACTGTCACAATCGGCAACAGTGCAATTTTTCTGTGAAAAGTTATTATTATAATGTCATTTTCCCATCTATCTCCTCATTGCAACTTCTCTCATGTCCTCCAATAATCTGTCTCAGATCCATGGTTTATTTGTATCTAATTATTATAGTTACACATACAGCACATAAATGTATATGTGTGCACATAATGATATAAATATGAATGGTCTACCCTGAAAAGGAATGAATATTCAATGCATACAATGGGGAATGTTCAAAGAAGGCAAAGAGAATTCTTCCTCATAAAGTAAATGCAAGCAAACATGCAATCACCAAATGTAAAGTTTTCAACAAAAACATTTTAGGGACAAAGTTTAAGTTACATGTGGGATGAATCAACAGAAATCAAGCACACATAGTTTGTAAGTCAACAAAGTGTTGACTGCAGCGATTTGCCATGGTGCTCACTGTTAGTACATGAAAGGAACCACAGGAAGTATTTATCACATTCATAAAGTATGTTTAAATGTTCTGTCACAGACTAGGTAGCTTAGGGTGGCATTGAATTCGCTATGAAGCAGGAGAGGACCAGAGGGCCCTGCCTCCCCCTCACAAACGCAGAGATGACAGGGATGTGCCTCAGAGGAGACTGACGTTTCTTTTCTATCACAGGTCTGGTTACTAAAATCCCAGGAATACACACAGGTCTGGGAGTTCTCCTCACCTGCTGACCTGACACAAAAGCCTGGCACTGTAACACAAGGCCATGAGGGCTTTTCACCTGTTCCTAGGGACCCTGCTTCTGGACCAGCTCAACAAGCTCAAGGCCTCATCAAGACGTTGACACAACCACTGTGGGCCAAGCAGACATCCTGTCGTTTTCACAGTTAGTCCGCCCTACATTAGGGATGGGGGACCTTTCAAGTCTTTAAGGAAACGCAGTTCTCAAGGTGAGGCCTGGAGTCAGCTTCTCCAGTTCCTTCTTCCTGCAGAGGGTCCTCTGTGTGTGGGCTGTATGTGTGTTCTCTCCACCCTAGTCACAGCTTTCTATAGCAGCTGGTCCTGGCAAGATCTGTCTGCTGTGTTCCAGAATTTCCTACGAGAAATGTTGAGCTTCAGATTTTTCCTTTCCTAATTATTTCACTGGAAGAGAAAAGGAACACAGTGTAAACCTCACGACCACTAAACTAGGCCGGCTACAACGCACAGGAAAAACCAGGAACGCTGTTTGGTCTAAAGATGCTGAGAAATCCCACAGCATCCACCTGAGAATGGGTCAGATGTGAAGCAGGCTTCCCCACCAAAGCTGCTCAGTGAGCTCCCAGTTCCCCCTCAGGAGCAGGCAGTCAGCTGACCATCCTTAGCTTGCAACCCTGGACCTTGCACTATCATCTATTCTGTGCTACCAGGCAGCTCTCCTGTCCCAGAAGCCCAATGCGGACTCTGGTAACAGGCGTCGCCCTAAGAAAATCATCACACAGGGCACAGTCCCTATCGCCCTCGCCCCAGCCCTGACCTGCAACCTCAGGCATCCTAACCACTTGAGCACAGCACCTCCAAGGCAGCTTCTCCCGCCCTCCCACCCAACCCAGGTCCGCTCCCTCCAAGATGGACCTGCACCCCGCACAGAGCCTCAGGCTGCACAGCACCCTGGACCAACCTCCGTGTCAGAGACGCAACAGGAATACACAGCAGGCAGGCAGGACTCTCGCCCAATCTGGGGAAGACACAATTTTACAGACCAAAAGCCGGATCGGGAATTCCTGGACTACATGGTGTCACAGCCGAGGCGACTACATATCCCAGCAGTCTGCGCGAAGGAAATGAGGGGAACACGTTCGGTGATTTCTTGGATACCGCAGTAGATTATGGGAGGAAGCAGCCTAGCTTGCTGGATGTTAGGGTTCAGGATAATTCCCATAAAATACCACTAGAGATATATGCAATCAACAAGAGTGTTGAATTCAGCGTGCGGGGGTCAAAGCATCTGACAAATTGGCTAAGAGGCAACTGCTGTGCCTAAGTCCTGAGACCCCCTAAGAACACCATGGAGCCACAGTATTCTGAATGCAAAAGCAGGGTTCTCCTGTCTCACAGTCTAACACAGCAGACGCAGGGAGGAGGACCCCGTCTAATATTAGTAGGGGTTTTATAGACAAAAACCACAAAGGAGTCCCAAGATTACAGTTTCAAAGTACAAAATTGCTTATCCTATATCACAATTGGCTAAAGGTTAGGGAAAGCTTAGCTGTTATCTTCTGATAGGCTGTCATTGCCTGGGTGGGTTTGTTTTCCCATAGTAATTGATCCCTGGTCACATCCTCGGGACATCTGTTGATCCTTTGTTAACCACATGGGTTGTTTGGAAACTTCTCTGATTGGTCCATTGTTACTCAATGATAGGGGAGCTTAGGTGGTCAACATCTGTGTAACCACGGGTGGGGATATGGGTAGCACTCAGGAGTTTTTGTATCTTGGATTTTTTCACTAACTAATACTTCCCCTAGAAGGAGCCTTAAGGCTCCTGGCTTTTCTCGGGGATTGGAGTGAAGTTCGAAGTCCCAAAGGGTCCCAGCACTAAAATTGATTTTATTTCTTTCCAGCCTCAGTTTTTCTGGTCTTGCAGAAACGCGGAGAGAACCCTGAAGACCCCTTTAAAGCAATATTAGGACAATTTTATGGAGGGGAGGTTAGTCTGGGGGTAGATTGGTGGTTTTAAACAGAAAGGTTATGGGTTGTTGTAGGACTGATAGGCACCTCTCCTGCTTAGGGACTTCCAGCCACTGTGGATAAAGCTGTTTTTAGGTAGCAGAAGCTGCGGGGAGCTTGCTGATGGGTTGCTCCTGAGTTGTAGTCTTTTCAAGAACTGCTTGTTCATTTTCAGTAAAGCCCACACTGGGGAGGCTTTCTGACAGGGCTAGTAAGGACCTTGTATGATTTTTGTTTGGTTCTCTCACAGAACTTCCATGAAGAGTCAGGATCGTTTTAACCTCCAGATCCAAAGCACAAGATGGGTGAGTGTGAGTGGAGCCTTTAACAGAAATATTGGGCTTATGGGTCGTTTCTGGTCCAGAGGGAGGAATGTGAGGGTTGTAAAGAGTAGGGGGCATCTTGAAGGTAAAGGTCACTATTACTTCATTTAAGTGGAATTTACGGCCACTTGAGGAATCCCAGCTATTTAGCAGGAAGCTAGTTTACAGAACTCAGAACAAGTCATCTCTCACCAGTTTTACACTCTGGGGAGGGGCAAGTCAGAATTGCCAAGCTTATTTTTTAGGAATTTAGAGTGGTTGCCTAGCACCAAGTGGAATTTTCCTTAGCCATCACAAAGGATGGAGCGCAAAAGCTGAGTCAGCTCATGGACTAGCAACAGGGTGTCAAGGTGCTTTTAAAATTCCACATTCACAGGTTGTGGTGGTGGCCCAGGGGATGCGCGAGTGCAGTAAGAACGTTCAAATTCCACAGCATCACATGCATGACATTTGAGGTCAATAAAATGTCTAGACTACAAAGAACTGGGCAGACTCAAATCCCCATCCGCACGGCATGAAGCAAAATAGCCCTTGTCTTAGGTTAGCTGCTCCCCTTTCAAACAGGGTTTGCTCTTTGGATTCTGACATGGGAGCATCATTGGGTTCCAAGGCAGCTTACCTGTCGGTTACCTGCACTGTGACCACATAGGGACTGTGAGGACACTGAATGTTCCACAAATGGCCTAGCAAAGCAGTTCTATGTAACAGTGTTCCAAAGCTCCGTGAAGACGTGTTGTATCACAAAGGCCTACAAAATCGATACCATGTGAGCCCTGCTGTCAAGTTCTGCTTCCAACTTGGGATGGTGCCAGGCCCACGAGCATTTTTCTCTGAGGACTGGTCCTGGGGAAACACTTTCCTAGAAGAGTAGTTTTGAGCGTGGAACTCATTCAAACCAATTTTCAATTTTGTTTTCGCAAATGGATTTACACTTCCATAAAATAGAGACTTTCAAGCATGTGGTCTTGGCCCACGGCACCTCTCCTGCTGTCAGCACAGAGCACCAGGATTCTCTGATTGGAACTGAGCTTTCTACAGCTACAGCGGATTTCATACTTGTCTAGTCTTAAAACTTAAACCCAGGGCTGGAGAGATGGCTCAGTGATTAAGAGCACTGCCTGCTCTTCCAAAAGTTCCCGAGTTCAGTTCCCAGAAACTACATGGTGGCTCACAACCTTCTGTAATGAGATCTGGTGCCCTCTCCTGGCCTGCAGACACACACACAGGCAGAATACTGTATAAACAATAAATAAATGAATAAACCTTTAAAGTTATTGTTGCATCAAATGAGAATGTCCCCAGTTGGTGAAAACTGTTTGGCAAGGGTTAGGAAGTGTGACCTTGTTGCCAGGGATGTCACTTAGGGGTGGGTTTTGAAGATATTCCAAGATCCCATTTTATTTCTAGCTACCTCTGTCTTCTACTTGTGGATCAATGTGTAAGCTCTCTGCTGTTATTCCCGTACCAGATATAGCTTAGCAGCTGACCTCAAACTTTACTGCAGAGCTGTAATGAAGACAATGAGATTCACAAATAAAACAAACGTATAGACTAATGCAATGTGAAATAAGATCCAGGATAAATGCTAATACACCATAAAGATTTGTCACTAGAACTGGTGTAATAAAAAATGATTGGCCAGTAGCTAGGCAGGAAATACAAGCAGGGTGATAGGAAGAAGGTAGCAGGAGATGAAGGTGCGATGCTAATAAAGGTACTGTCACATGGCAGAGCATAAGTAAGTAATATGGGTTAACTTAAAATGTAAGAGCTGGTAAGTAATAAGCCTGAACTGTCAGCCAAGCATTTGCAACTAACAGAAACCTCTGAGTGTTTATTTGAGAGCAGCTGCTGGACAAACAAACTTCTGCCAACATATGGCTTCCAAATGTTTGGCACCAACTGCCACATAAAACATGTGAAAATTAAAAAGAGGATTCTAAAGACAAAAGAACAGTGTTAAGCACAGCTTCTTGATGATGGTCTTTCCATGGGTGGGCCCTGTTTGGTGGCAGCAAGCAGAGGCACGGCTCCTTGAAGATGCAGCTCCCTAGTTTATGCTGGAGGCACAGTTAGCTCTCTTGTGAGTTCTGCTACCAAACACTTAAGTAGAGTTTATGAACAGCAGGTGACAGGCTACTCCGTGACGGCATGAACCCAGAAACTCCCCTGAGTTGGGGCAGTAAATGTGGCTCCCGCTGGTAACTCTACCATGAAGCTAAGCTCTCACGGGCCAAGAAACGGGTCAGAGCCAGCTGCCAAGGCTACTGCTTTGGTCTTAGCTACACCACTTGACAATTTAAACATTTGGGTGTTGAAAAAAGATAGACATAGGCAGTAAAGATGGATTCAGACAAAAAAAAACTCTAAATGGTTTACAGTGTGTTTAAAAATATACATAGGCTTGGGACTGAAAAGAGACGGTAGGGATAGTCATAAAAATACATATATAGTTTTACAACAATAAAGTCCTAAAAAGGGAGTAAAGTAATATAAAAAACCACATAAAATGGAAAATATACAGAGAATCTGGATACTGTATGTTATTGTGTTGTATTTGAATTGTTTGATGGCCGAGGATACAATAGCTGCAAAGAAATATTTGATCAAAAATGTTGCTGCATTAATCCAACCTATATATTTTAAAATTTTATTGACTTCAAAATTTAACTCAAGCAGGGCAGTGGTGGCACACACCTTTAATCCCAGCACTTGGGAGGCAGAGGCAGGTGGACCTCTGTGAGTTCAAGGCCAGCCTGGTCTGCGAAACTAGTTCCAGGACACAGCTGTAATAGCCATAGCTGTTACACCGAGAAACCTCGTCTCAAAAAAGAAAAAAATAAATAAACAAAAAGATATGTTTCTTTGGGAAAGAGGTTCTGCTTTTATTTCCACAACAAAATGGGAGGCTGTGGATTCATTTCAGGTTAAAGAAAACCAGGTTTGATCAAGGGAAGACGCTCTGAAATCCTGACTGCAGTCATAAAGAAATAAATCTGGAAGATCTACAAGGCATATGATGTACATTTTATCTGCTCAAACACATAACAGAAAATCCTCTTTGGCTGACTTGTGTACAGTGCAGTCTATTCAGATGCAAATATGTATGTTACCTTTAAATTTTTATGTATTTTCAGAATAACCAGACTAAATACTAATAAAAATGGATGGTCCAGGTGATTCAGCATTTCAAAATGCCTCTGTTACAGTCTTCTCATAATTCTATATCCAGAGCAGCTTCAAGGTTGCTGGCTGAGATGATATAGCTTCACAGATTACACCAGTCAGGACTTGACTATAATTCTAAATTTTCTCATGTTGCCCAAATATGATTAGTGCCCCCAATCAACAGGAAGTAGGCTAGAGAACTGCATCCACATTCTTCCCCAAAAGAATTAGACGTTTGTCTTTGTTTAGGGCGTTGGTTACAAAATATTATATTGCTCATACTAGAAAAAAAGCTAAAATTAAATTTTATATTTAAATTTAAATATCTCTTTCTAAAAGAAGGGGGATATAAAAATGATTGGAAAAAGGATAGATTACTGAAACTACTTTAGTCCAAAAAACTATTAATCTTACATATTGGTATGGATTTTGGCTTACTGATACAAATTTAAAGTTAATTTTGAGCTATAGGCCTAACATTTATAATTAGAATAAGCCTCTGAAGGATTATTTTAGAGAGGTTGTGGGAGAGAAAACTCTGCTTACAATTATATCCATTTCTATGTATAAGTTATAAAAAAAGACATTGCTACACTATTGATATTAGAGTAGTTCTTTTGCTATTATGAGGTATGTATAATAAAAATGGAGGCTCCTAGGCGATGAAAGGAGACAAAGACAGAGACCCACTTTGGAGCACCAGACAGAAATCTCAAGGTCCAAATCAGGAGCAGAAGGAGAGGGAGCATGAGCAAGGAACTCAGGACCACGAGGGGTGCACCCACACACTGAGACAATGGGGATGTTCTATCGGGAACTCACCAAGGCCAGCTGGCCTGGATCTGAAAAAGCATGGGATAAATCCGGACTAGCTGAACATAGAGGACAATGAGGAATACTGAGAACTCAAGAACAATCGCAGTGGGTTTTTGATCCTACTGCACGTACTGGCTTTGGGGGAGCCTAGGCAGTTTGGATGCTCACCTTACTAGACCTGGATGGAGGTGGGCGGTCCTTGGACTTCCCACAGGTCAGGGAACCCTGATTGCTCTTCGAGCAGATGAGGGAGGAGGACTTGATGGGGGAGGGGGAGGGAAATGGGAGGCGGTGGCGGGGAGGAGGCAGAAATCCTTAATAAATAAATAAATTTAAAAAAAATAAAATAAAATAGGGACTATAAAAAAAATGGAGGCTCCTAGTGTCATTTTATGTAGAAGGCTTCTCTACAATATAAATTCACTCATGGGCCCTAACGATTTAAGGCTCTGTCACTATTTAATTTGTACGGTTTCCTATACAAAATATATTTTTTGATGTTAAGGTATGAAGAGTAGAATAAATTGCTTCTCTTATCAATTATGTTAGTTCCATTCACAATAAAATTTCTCATGTTGAGTTTGCAACAATTGTTCAACATGTAGTAGCTACTGTCTTTGTTCTTACAAAGTTCATCTACAGCATGAAATTTTGGGTGTTAAATAAGGGGAACATAAAGTTCTTTGTCATATTCTTTGTATCAATAGGACTCTTCTGTAGTGTGAAAGCTCTGCTGTCCAGCAGGGGCAGAATACATCTAAAGGCTTTATGACACTGTATCTAATACAGAGTATTGTGGGAAGAGAGGTATGAAGAAGAGTGAAATGCCTCCTCGTGTCCTTTGCTATCAAACATTAACTTGTTGGAGTCATGAAAGGTAGGGCCAAAAACAACTTTGGGGAGCAAAATTTTTATTTCAACCTAAGGGTCTAGTGTTCCTCTTCCAGGGACAGGAAGGGAAATAGAAACCATGTTTCCTAATGTTTCTTAGCCTCCTGCTCACGCACAATTCTTATGTGACCCATAACACTTCCCCAGAGTGGTGCTGCATGTCCTGGGTAGATTCTCCTACACTACTTACCCATAGGGCCCAGGTCTATCCTTGTTCCTGGAGTTCATCTTGAGGACAGTTTCTGGTCAGCCCGCTAAAGCATTCTGTTTGTTCCTGTGCTCCCCCTGCCCTGCCTGGTGATTAGCTGTAGGGCATTGTTGACTTCATCTTTGGTATGGTAATTTCCCACCTGCCTGGGCTGAAATCCTTGTGCAGCAGCTAGGTATATAAGGATTTCCCCAACGTTGAATAAACGGCATATGATCTCCTTTCGAATGACCCAGGTCTCTTGTGTGTTCTTTCAATCTCCAGGCCCTTGCCCAACTAGCGTACGGTACAGTGGCACGTGAACTATACTGAAGGGGTAACACAGAATCGGGTGTTACACTTACCAATCAACAAAATGACCCCCATACATGCCCATAAGGCACTCTGATCCAGAAAAGCACCCACTCAGATAATGCTGGGCTAGATGAAGTTGACAGCTGAAGCTAAGGAGGACATTTGTATTTGCAGGGATTCTCACTTATATCAATGCTTAGGTGTTGCTGAAGGTTGAAGTACTATTCAAGCCTTAGGGACAGTGTTTGTACGTGTAGAGTGTCTCTGCAGTATGAAGTATCTGCAGATATTTAGAGTGTGAAGAACACGTAGAGAACTCGCCACACTTATTGCTTTTGTAGACTTTCTCATCAGAATGAAATCTCCAAACTTATATAGCCATGAAGAATAGCTAAGCCCTGGTCCTCTTCTGCACAAGGAGGGTTTTTCTCAGGTGAGAATTACTGAGGTTGAACCAGGACTGAAAGATAACTCAAACCTTCACCACATCCCTCACACTATAGCTTTGATGGAAATTCTTGTGCTACTTAAGATATAAAGAAACACTTAAAGGCTTGTCACTCCCTTCAGAATTGGGCTTTCTCTCTCCGGAACCAACTTTGTTGTTGGTAGGAAGTACTGACTGAGTGGTAAAGCACTCAGCATTCTTCACACGTGCCTGACTTCTCTACTCAACGGATTCATTTGTCTTGGCTAAGGTATAACATTTAGCGAGATTTTATCCCACTGCACATATTTGTCAAATTTCTATTAAGAATGCGTCCCTTGATGTCTTTTAAGCGAGGAAGATCGGAAAAAACTCTTGTCACACTTTCCACATTTATAGGGCTTCTCTCCAGTATGAACAATCTGGTGCTGATTGAGGCTATCGAGTCTAGAAAAGATTTTTCCACATTGTTCACATATGTGTGGTTTCTCTCCAGTATGAACTCTCTGGTGTTCAGTAAGGGCCGAGTAATTCGGAAAGGCATAGTGACATTCCCCACACTTATAAATATGGATTTTTTTGTGTTTTTTAAGGTCTAATGTAGAGTAAAACATTTTGCCACATATTTCACATTTGTAAGACTTCTCCCCTGAATGACGCAATTTGTGCCAGGGAAGGTATGAGAGAGTAGAAAATGTTTTCCCACACTCTTCACATTTGTATGGTTTCTCTCCAGAATGAAACCGTTGGTGATCCTGAAGGTGCGCAAAAGAGTAAAACCGTCGGCCACAATCTTCACACTTGTAGGAATTCTCTTCAGAGTGAATTCTTTGATGCCGCTTCAGGAATGCAGAAGAGTAAAATGCCTTGTCACAGTCTGTACACTTATAGGGCTTCTTTCCCGTGTGAATTCTCTGATGCCGCTTAAGCAACGAAGGATAGTGAAAGGCTTTGCCGCATTCTGTACACTTGTAGGGCTTTTCTGCAGAATGAATTATTTGATGTTTCTTAAGCAACGAAGGACAGTAAAATAATTTCCCACATTCTTCACACTTGTAAGATTTCTCTGCAGAATGAATTCTTTGGTGTACCTTAAGCAATGAAGGGTAGGAAAATACTTTGTCACATTCTTTACACTTGTAGGGTTTTTCTCCAGTATGATTTTTCCGGTGTCTATAACGTGTTGAGTGAGAACTAAAGGCCTTGCCACATTCTTCACACTTGTAAGGTTTTTCTCCAGTGTGAATTCTCTGGTGTACAGAAAGTTTTGTATGGGTATTAAAGGCCTTGCCACATTCTTCACATTTGTAGGGTTTTTCTCCAGTGTGAATTTTCTGGTGGACAGAAAGTCTTGAGCGAACACGAAACGCTTTACCACAGTCTTCACATTTGTAGGGTTTCTCCCCTGCATCAACTGTCTGGTGTCGAATAAGCAGTGAATTACAATAAAAGGCCTTGCTGTAATCTTTACATTTATTGACTGTTTTTCCTGTTGGTCAAAAGTTGAGACATGAACAAAAGTTTTGTACATTCTTTATATTCATAATGTTTATCTTTAAAATAGAGACAATTACCCATTCTTACACTCTTATGGATAAATCAGAAATAACACTATATTTTTACATTTATGTTCACTGAGAATAACTCAGAATATATAGTAGGTGGAAAAAATCTAAACTTCTACTCATGTAAAGCCTGATCAAATTGAATATAGAAATAATGGCATGCCACGCAGTGGTAGAGCACACCTTTAATTCCAGCACTGGGGAGGCAGAGACAGGTGGAAAGCTATGAGATTAAAGTCAGCCTAGCCTGTATAATGAGATCCAGGACAGCCAGAATTTCACAGAGAAACCCTGTCTCAAAAAACCAGAAAGAGGAGGAAGAGGAGGAGGAGGAGGAGGAAGAGGAAGAAGAAGAAGAAGAAGAAGAAGAAGAAGAGGAGGAGGAGGAGGAGGAGGAGGAGGAGGAAGAGGAAGAAGAAGAGGAAGAAGAAGAAGAAGAAGAGGAGGAGGAGGAGGAGGAAGAGGAAGAAGAAGAGGAAGAACAAGAAGAAGAAGAAGAAGAAGAAGAAGAGGAGAGGAGGAGGAGGAGGAGGAGGAGGAGGAGGAGAACAAGGAGGAGGAGGAGAATGGCACATTATTCAAAGTTAAGTAGTTAATTAAGTAGTAATAATCTATGATAAAGGAATCTTTTAAAGGCATTACACAAAGAGAAATAAATACCTTAAACATAGGTATTTTTTTATATGTAGACATACAAGACATTATCTACTGGGAAAGGGGGAGATTAATGGTAACTCTCTGAGATTGGAGACATAGAAATACCATCTTTATCCTAAGTATGAAGTTAAGAATTTTTATGCATGAATGGAAGTGTGCATAACAAGTATTTCTACAAAATCTTAAGTAATACACATCACAAATTTCAGACAGCAGCAGTTTATGTTCTATTTGAATGACAAAATTATGAAAATATAGGTTCACCTATGAATAACAACTTCTGTCAAAGACAATATTTTGTCAATGAAAAGGTGTTAAAATTATCCAAGTTTCTAAGATTATTAATTTACAAGATAACTTAGCACTGAAAAGAGACAATGTAATGTTCAATTTGTGAAAACATGAGACTTGTGTTTACAGATGAAGCGGAAATACACAGTTCTCATGGTCACAAAACTAGAGCCCAAAGATACTGTTATCTTACACTGTTCTGAAGTGTTTATAATTGGACAATCCACCCACAAATTATATAGATTACATATAGACAGTTGACTATAGGTTATCCATTGCCAAGAAACAGCACACAATCAAACTGCAAAGTTATGAAAAAGAAATCTTGAATTCTCAATAATTTGAAAACTGATTAGCTATTAAAATTCTTCTAATTTTAGACAGTTTTTAATCTATGACTATATGTCCGCAAAGAGTATGCATTCTAAATCCTTAGTGAGCATGTGATAAAAATTAGAATACCTTTTAGTCATTCACAAGAACTCTGATGAGGTGATTTTGATCAGCATGATTATAAGTGATATGAAATATATTTATGTCTGAAGTTACTGTCCTACAATGGCTTCACACATAGGTCTTAGAAATGTTTGCAAATTTTCAGAGCTTAGAAAATAGTGCAAAGTTTTAATGTAAACTAAAAAAAAAATGAGCTTTGGAAGTTAAAATAAATAAATAAAGACAGCTCACCATTGGGGAATCACCAAGTTTAAGAGACTTAACCATCATAAACATCTGGGAGATGTCCTTTGACAACAAAACCAATGAGAGACCTAAAGAATTATGTCCATAATATCATGATTTAAGGCTGTTGGGAAAGCCCGCCTTTCTGTTGACTATTTGAACCTCACCTCTGTTCTTGAACCCCTCATTCCTACACACCTGTATGCACTGTGGCTTCCTCTTGTTTCTTCACACCTGTAGGCCCTTGTCTTTGCTCCAGAAAAGTCACCAGGTGTGGCTTAGAGAGAACAAGACCTGTTTGTAGGAAAGGGAACAAGATTAAGTGTCCTTCTACTGGGAATTGATATGTCTCTTCCAGTACAAGACTTATAAGGAAAGAAATGATATAACAAATTATTGTAGACAATGGTTCCTTAAGTGACTTCTCACAGGACCACTACAATACATAAAGGAATTTACAATGTCCAGATTAGAGTCTCATTTAAGGGAAAAATATTAAAACTGAATTGTGAAACATTTTCATTAAGATATAAGGTACATGCCTATTGCAACTGAAGTTTCTAACATTCCCACTAGTATGAAAGATGTATTCTTCCAATACAAACAGGTTAAACACACAGAAAAGAAAGCAATGTTTCTTAGCTAAACATATTCCCTAATTTTTATTTAAAAGCAAGACAATGGAACTTTTTGTTGGAAAGCACAAGCTCCCATGAGATAAGGTGTAGAGTGAGGACATTGCGTACTGACACTGAACTAAGATGTCACTATAGATGAGATCCTCACCCAGGAAATCCAGGTGACTGTAATTCTCCAACATCACATCCCTGTACAGATTCCACTGAGCAGGCTCCAGACATTCCCTCTCTTCTGGAGAGAAATCAATGGCCACATCCCAGAAGGACAGCATTTCCTGAAATAAAGATCAATGAATGATACCTCACTTTTAATTAATTAAAGTCATTAATAATAGGCATTGTGGGGCTAGTTCTCTGTCCATGTGACACAACCTAGGGTTATTAACTGACAATGTGTATTCCATAAGAATGTCCTGTATGTGACCCTGTAGGAGGCTATTCTTAATTATTCACTGATATATGACAACCTAGATCATTGTGGGTCATGCAACCCATGGTCAGATGGTCTTAGTATAAGAAAACAGGATGGCACTTCTGATATGATCACATGATTTCACACTGGACCCATCAAGGAACGAGAAGGCAGGAGAACCTAGAAGTTCCATGTGGAAACCCTTAAGACAGATGAAATGTAAAGTGAATGTTTCCATAGAAAAACATGCATTTAGTGCCACATGCTTGTTTTATATACCACACATATATACATTTCCCACAGGAGAAAGTAATGGTCAGAGAGAAGGAACTTCTCAACCCTTACTATGCACAATCGTGAATATCAAATTCCACGAAAATGTAGTTACTGATGTAGCAGCTCTGGGCTGAGATATGGATTTCTTAATTTTTAGAGTTCAATCGTGATGCTAATGACAGTGCACTGAGAGACAAGAGATGGAGCACCCAAGGCGCAGAATGAAAAAGAAAGAACACACAAGGCGCAGAATGAAAAAGAAAGAACTCACAGAAACGTATGTTAGATATCAGAACCAATAAGAACCAGCAGGTATGGGAATAACAATACCTTTTTAAGTATCTCAAAGACACTAGACATCACTCTGACCTTGTTATTTCGTCTCTGGGAAGAGGAAGGCAGAGATGCAGTCACCCGCCAGATGAAGAGGAAGCAAGATGAGAATGCCTCACTGATAAAAGTTACCTAGCCACATAGCTAACCATAAACAAGAATTAAAGAATTATGAATTATTTTAAGTTGTAAGAGCTGGTTAATAATAAGCCTGAGCTAATTTAATATAAATTTTAAAAAATTTAAAATTAATATGAAAGCCTTTGTGTGTTTCTTTGGGACTGAACGGCTGCAGGACCGAGTGGGACAGAAACTTCCATTTACAGTTCTGTGAGCTTCGTCCTCCTATGGCACTGTTTCAGAGCATCCAAGTTCAGTATGTCCTCAAGCCTCAGCTTTCTGATGTCACTGGCCAATGAGAAAAATCATCATATTTCCAACTTCAGTGAGTTACAAATATGTAATTTTAACGTATGGATAAGATCATGTGATACATGTCCTTCTGTGCCTTAAATAATTTCCAGTTTCATTCATACTGTCACAACTTACATGACTTTATCCCTTTCCTCTGAAATACTAGTTAAAATAAATAAAACATTCCCCATTCTCTCCTAACACCAGTCATGTTCTCTTCTAAGTTCCACGACCTTATGCTCCAGACACATGTTCTCTTCTCAGATCCATGAACTAACTAGCCATAGATATTTGCCTAGGTCCAATTAGACAGCTGCTGTTTATGGGAAGACGTGCATGGCGCTGAAGCATCTTTTGGAAGACCTAGTCATACTGGGCATTGTTGTGCTTCATAGGCTTAAGCGCCAAATAAAACTGGTTTTTCCTTCTCTCCCTTGGGGCTCACAAAGCAATTTCCCAGAGTAGTGAACTTTCAGCTCAGTTCCAGATCAAATCGAGTCCTGGGTCTGAAGTTACTGGTGTTTTCAGCAATGGGAGAAAGGATTAGCTACAGTCAAAAGACTTTGGTACAGGAGAAAGATACTTTGTAGATAAAAATTATACTGTGAAAAATGTCTTTACTCATAAGGGTGGAGTGAGATAGGGAAGAGGAGGCCAAGATACTCCCAAGTTATAAATAGACTGAAAGAAGCTGATGAATAGAAAACCCTGTCATTTCTCAAGAAAAAAGCACTTAGACTCTGTTGAAAGCTTCTTTATAGCTAGTACATTTTCCCACTTTGACAAGGAAATGAAAAACACAGATTGACAAGGAAATAAAACTACAGATTCCACTCTTCCATACTGATCACTGACAAAAGGGAACATGGTCAGCTTGGAGAACTGCAGGAGCTCAGGGCAAAGTGAAGATGGAAAAATTGTTCTTTCAGAGAGGAGGAGGTCCCCAATGGTGAACTGACTGCAAGGACCACTCCCTAATGTTGCCCAGCACCCGTTTCCACTGTTCTGGATGAACAAGTGTCTGTTATTCTCTGGCCCCTCTCCTCACTGTGGGCTTCCTAGGGCTAGGAGGCAGAAGAAAGCCTGCAACGATGGTCTCATTTAATTGGAACTTTAACTAACATAATTAAAGCAAACATTTCAGGGAAAGTTGAGACTGGCAACGCTCACTTCCTATGGAGAGGGAATACAAATAAATTTTAGCCTGAGGGGGACAAACTGGGTTCATTAAAAACTGCTGCAAATTCATTGTAGCCCCTGAATCAGGAGGTGGAGTCCAACTGTCCTCCCCTTGAATGGAGGCTGGTCGTAGAAGCAAGCCTACAACAACACAGTAGACAGAGCCCAACTCATAACAACTCTTATCTATGTCAGTGTCCCTCAGAGATTTTTTTTTTGAAAGAGGCCAGAGAAACTTGAGTCCTAAGAGATCATGTGGAAGTCAAAACTAGATGCCAAGTGAGGGCTTCAAACTCTCCATTTAGTTCAGGCTTATCCATTGATTAAAGAACATGGCGCTTTAAAAATACACTAAGCACATCATGAAGTGAGAATGCACTGACCTGTCCCGACCTCTGACACACATAAGTGTGGCACATAGCAATCATTAGCTTTTAAGTTAACAAATTTTTGCAATGTGATGATTCAGATAGTATAATTGGAACCCTAAAAAGGACATGATAGATTATATACAATGTGCTTATTGAGAAAATGGAATAAATAGAATTTTAGCTTACACTTAAGTATCACGTGCTTTGCACTGTAGGACAGAAGGTCTAGATGTATCCAGATTTATAGAATTAGTATATTCTTACTAAATCTAAATGCGATAGTGAAGTGGTGTGCATCCAACGAACAGTTGGGACTCACGTTCTTATTCACTGTTTTATTTTATGTAGCTACCACAAAGAAAAGGAAAATGGACTGCAGAATTTAAACAGTTGGCTAGCCAATTTGACACAACTTTTCGACTCAAAATATGTCACTGCCTTTGAAAATAATTTTGGATGGGCTCAATGACAGACTTTTATAACCACAAATGACAAAGTAATGCAAATCTGTTTCTCAAGTTTGTTACACGCATATGTGTTTGGTTTCTACTTAATTCTGTCCAAATGACTTAAGTAATGTCTCTCAGTGGTCTCTGACATAATCACACGGATGACCAAGAACTCAACGGCGTTATCCAACACACTGTCCCGTCGGGGTTTTCCAGGAATGACCCGTCTAGCATAGCAAGATTAGTTCACGAGTCTGTAAAAACCAGTAACTCCTTCCCTCATAGCATCACTTACACGAACATTAGCATACAATAAAAAGATCCCGGAACAGGCAGGACTGGACAATGCAGGGTCCATGCGGGTCCCCATGGAAGAGTAATAAATAGAACATTGCTTTGCTGGGTGGAGGACACAAAACCCCATGTGAGTGACAGTGGAGGAGGTAGCTGTCATTACCCACATGCAGAGTAGGCTTCTGTTTTGGATAACTGTAGAGAAGCATTGCACACGCACTCGAACCTCTGGTGTAAGGAAGGAGAAGGCATCGGAGGGGGCAGAGAGGCAGGGAAGAATGAATACCACTGTGGGCTGGCTGCACCAGTCACGGAGAGGTCCAGAAACGGAATGAGGTCTGCTTACTTTCAAGTACATGAATATATAGAGGTCTATGAGTTCTTCCTCACCCTCCTAGCCTGGCACCCTAAAACAAGGTGAGCTTTTTCACCTGCTCCTAGGGCCCCTGCTGACGGACTGGCCCGTCAAGTTCAAGGCCAGATCAACGCATATCTACACAGCAGTCGTCGGCAAGCAGACATCCTGCCTTTTTTGAAAGTAATGAACTATAACTTAGGGATGGAAGACCCTCCAAAGGCTTAAACACCCCAGCCCTCAGAGCAAAGCTGGGCATCAGCTTCCGCAGTCCCTGCTCTTATTGCAGTGGGTCTTTCCCTCCGTATGTCCGTAGCATGCCTGTTCCCTCACCCCTACTCAAGGCTTTTGTTTACGAGCTGATTTTGGCAGATTTTTCTGCAGCATTCCAGAATTCCTCAGCTGCGAACTGTTATGTCTCAGATTTTCTTTTTCCTTTTAGTTCAGCAACTGGTCAAAAAAAAAAAAAAAATCTGAAGACCATCAATACCCTAAGACTGTAACTAGGCTTGCTATGGAGCACAGGAAAGAGAAAATCCACCCGAGAACGGGTCAGCTCGTAAGAGAACGGATCCCCATCCCATCTCCAGCACCACCTGAGACGCGGTTTGTCAGTTGACCCACCAAGTCCTGGAAATCCAGAACCTTACACCATCCTCCACTCCGGCGCTACCATCCTGCTGTCCTGTCCCAGAAGCCCACGGTAGACTCGGGTTGTGGGCAGTTTTCTAACAAAACCATCAATTGGCACCATCAGACACGCCCTCACCCCAGCCCTGACCAGCAATCTCAGTCGTCCCAGCCAGTTGAGCACAGCACCTCCAAGGCAGCTTCTCCCGCCCTCCCACCCAGCTCAGGTCCGCTCCCCCCAAGACGGACCCGCACCCCGCACAGTGCCTCAGGCAGCGCTGCACCCTGAACCAACCTCCATGTCAGAGATGCAACGGGAATGGACAGCAGGCGGGACTCTCGCCCAACTTTGGGGAAATAGCACACTTTCAGACAGAATGAACAAGTACTGTTTCCGGAGCGGGCCCCTGTGTCGTCACAAAGGACCAGACTGCATTTCCCACAAGTCTGCGCGAAGGAATTCCGGAATTGCGATTTCTTTGGTTACCGGTTGTGGCAACCCGCAGTAGAGAAAGGGAGGAAGAAGCCGGGTTTGCAAGGGAGCCTTGGGAGTGAGGCTGGCGTTTACTTCCAGACCCACAACACGAGCTGTGTGAATGTGAGTGGAGCCTTTGACAGAAATATTAGGTTTATAGGTCATTTCTGGTCCATGTGTTCTGATTTTAATCTTCGTACATCCTGGAAAAAAAATCACATCGACTCAGTTTTACTTTTAAACAATGAAACGAGATATTAATGCTGAAATGCGAATTTCTTCTTCCTTCTCTTTTGATTTTGGTTATTTTTTCTAGACAAGGTTTCTCTGTGTAGTCCTTGCTGTCCTGGAATTCTCTCTGTAAACCAGACTGGTCTCCAGTTCTATATCTAAAAGAAAAGGAGAAAAACAGATGAGCTATCTTGGGGTAAAGCCCTTGTGTATAATGGAGGCTTCCTTGAATGTAAAGCTATCAGAAATATCTTCATAAGAATATTATTTCTTAGCATGGCGAGCCTCCCAGTTGTGTGTGTGTGTGTGTGTTTAGAACCATCACCGAGAAGGTACTCATATGGGAAGTGGTGGTTGGTGAAACTGCAGCATTCAATCAGAACTCCTTTGTTGTCTCCATTTCTCGATAGTGGGGGTTCATTTTTTAGGAAGAGAAGATAATATCCTGCAGGTCTGGTCATGTAGAGTACTACCTGGGTCCCCGCTCATCTCAATATTAGGGGCCTAAGCATGCCTGTGGAGAATTCTACCTGAAGCTGAATTCTCAGGCATTATTTATGCTTATTTAGGCCACACTCACAATTTTATCTTTGACACCTCTAAAAGATTTTTTTTTCTGATTTCTAGCTCGTTTCCTCCATTGCAGCTTTCTGAAAAACATGATTTTGGGCAAGAATCAGTTTAATCTCTGAGATTTGGGGCTGGAGAGATGGCTCAGTGGAGTAGTTAAGAGCTGCGACTGTTCTTGCAGATTAGGGTTCCTTTGTCAACAGACAGACCTGTCAGCTCAAAAGGACCTGTAATCCCACTTCCAGAAGATCTAACTCCCTCTCCTGACATCGCTGTAGGCAGATGTTTGTTTGTTTGTTTTTGCCTACAATTGGGCTCATGTGCATATGTGAAATACATACACACATACACATAAAACACAACGTAGTTTTGTAATGTCAAGTTTGGCTAACAGAAAAGGAATCAGTGCTCAAGTATACGGTGTGAACACTCCAGTATATCAAGCATTTATCTGTTCATTGCTATATAGAAAGCTATTTCCAGTTATCAGGGCTCTGCACAATCCAGGGAGATAGACTCCATATTAGTGCAGTTCTCAAGGCCTCCGATGCCCACCACACGAAACCTGAACCATGTCCCTAGGTAGATTTCAGGAAGCTTTGTTACTGCATCCCTCACGGGGAGGCACACGACCTAACTGTGTAAGTAGTTTCATGCCTTCTTTAAGACATACTGAACAGGCTTGGGATAAGGTAAATGGTGGCTCCTCTATAATGGTGACTCCTCTCTAAGGCTGATTCATGGACTGCATTCTGTCATGTAATACCATCCAAATATTTCCCCAGTTCTGTTTGAAAAAACATGAGTTTACTATCCATTTCTGCACATGCAGAAGGCCTCAGGAACACGTGCCTTCTGGCTGTCCACCTTCTGGCCTATTTCTGTGGTTATGCTTTTCTTGGTTCCAGACCATCTGTCTACGCTTCCCATGCTGATAATGCTGGGCCTCTGTCTCAGATTGGATTACGTGGGTTTTGTATTAGCATGTGCAGTGTGTGAGCATTCTAATTCAAAGAAGGCTTCATATTCAGAAGAGCCACCTCACTCTGCTGTTCTGCAGAGGACATTAACTGGTAATTAGCCAATATATGTAGTCACTCACCATTTGTTGTTACCTTTTTATCCTGGAAATTATCAGAGCGTGAATATACTGGCTCAGATACATCCATGCAAAGGAAGGCATGTTCCTTCCTGTTCATTTCCTTAGTCTCTGGATTTGTTTCCCTCTCTATTGCTATTGTAAGAAAACACCCTGGCAAAAAGTACCTTGGTGGTAGAAAACAATTATTTTGACTTAGAGGTTATGGACCACATCCAGCTTGGGTTTTGTAGTTGATGCACGTAATTATTTGGAAAGAGGTAACTTATATGAGAAACTGACTCCATCTGGATCTCCTGTAGGGCATTCCCTTTATTAATGATCGATGTGGGCGGGCCCCTCTCTTGGTGTGTTTAAGGGGCGTGGAACTTCACTCCTGTGCTGGCGGACCTGAGCAACTTAAGAGCGCAGGCTGGATAAGCGGGAGAGCAGCACTCCCCCCATGGCTTCTGCCTCCCGTTTCCTGCGCTAACGTTCCTGAGTGACAGGCTGCCCTCTGGAAGTGTAAGCTTAAGTAAACCTTTTCCTCCCCAACGCAAGGCTTTTGTTATCATGTTTTATAACAGCAATACAAGCCCAATAAATACGCACCATCACTGATGAAAGTCAGGGCAGGAGGTCATGGGAGGAGCCTGGAATCAAGGATAGAAAGCGAAACCATGGAAATACACTGTTTACAGGCTTGCCCCATTAACTTGCCCAGTTTGCTTTTACTATACAACCCAGGACCAGCTGCCTAGGGGTGGCACCACCCACAGTGGTCTGAGTCTGCACATATCAAATATCCATCAAAAAATTATTCCACAAACTATAAGTCAGTCTGACAAAATCTACCCATCAGACTATTTGGAAATTCATGTTACTCATTTTAAATAGCTCTTAGGAGTTTTTAGATGCTGGAGAAGAGAGGATATACTTGTACAGGGGAAGAACCTTTGCCAAGCATGCACGGACAAAGTTACAAATCAGTTACACATGCTAGTGGTGAGGCTCTATTACTTTATCCCCCAAGCAACCATGCAACCATGACATGAAAGATTTATTATCACTTTACTTTGGCAAGTTGCAAAATGCCATATAGTGTTCGATACAGTAATAAAAATATGTGCCTGTTAATTTTATAACTGTTAATCCAGTACAGGGAATGTGATAGACACAAGATGCTTCTAGACTCTTACGGTTGGAAGGGCCACCTCTATGTTGGTGTAACTATTCTATGAGATAGGTTCGTGGACTAATACAAAGAAGGGGTGTGTGGTGGTTTGAATGGAATGTCTCCCATTTGAATTCTTGGTGCTCAGTTGACAGAAGGATCAGGAGATAAAGCCTTGTTAAAGTCATTAAGGGTCTGAAACTGATCTCTCCTAATTTGTGCCTTTTGGGTTCTAAGATTTTGTAGACCTATTTTATATCCTAAATAATTAATAGATTTTTTTCAGGTGCAATTTGTAATCCCCAACAAGGTAAAATTTTCTTTACTTCTTCAAACATTCTAAAGTATATACAATTGAATCAGCTAGGAAAATGTCATCCATGTAATAGTAAACTATAGATTTAGGAAATTGCTTATGTTTCATTTCCAATGGCTGACTTACAACATTACCTGTGGTAGAAGCTTCAATTGGTATCTCTTAACAGGCTGAGAATTAGTATAAGTAGGCTTGTGAAGGCAAGTTTTTCTGTCTTTTTCTTGTGAAGGTATAGTAAAGAAACAATCTTTTAAATTAATAACTATAAGAGACCATCCTTTATGCAACAGAGAAGGCAAAGGAATTCCAAACTGTAGAGAGCCCATTGGTTGAATCACCTTATTAACAGCTCTTAGATCTGTAACCATTCCCCATTTTCCAGATTTCTTTTTAACAACAAATAAATGATAATTCCAAGAGCTGATTGATTCTTCAATATGTTGAGCATTTAACTGCTCATGTACCAGCTGTTCTAAAGCCTGTAGTTTCTCTATTGTTAAAGACATTGCACAGCCCACATAGATTTGTCTGAAACCATTTATAGGTAGGGATGCTGGTACCTTTGAAAGATCAGCAGCTGTTGTGCCCTATTCTTGTACAACCTGAATGGTCAGTGACTATTTTTTATAACACCTTCTAATATTTTCCCCCAGAAACATAATTTACGATTTGTTTCTAAGATTGGGGAAATGTTAATCTGAGTATTCCATTGCTGTAATAAATCACATCCCCACAAATTCATTACTATTTTTATCACATATGGCTTTAGTTTTCTTCTCTGTCCCTCTGTCCCTATACATTTGACCCATTTCATGCTGTTTTACCTGAGATAACGTTCCAGTCTTTAAAAGGTGAACACTTACCTCTTGAAGAGGCTAATTTGGATGCTAAGGTTCTGGTGCAATTATTGTTACATCCACACCTGTGTCTACCAGATCCTCAATGACATTGTCATTTATTTGTATTTTTAATTTTGGTCTTTGTTCATTTACAGAAGTTTGCCATAATATATTCTTCACAGTTTCTCCTGAATTTTTTGTTCTCTCTTCTCTAGCTGTTCTACTATGCAGAGCAGTATTTTTTTTTTAACAAAAGGCATTAGGTTCTTTAATTGCTCTGGAAAAAAGTTTCCTCCAGGATGACAGGAAATGACTGAACCAAATTTGGCATGGTGACTTGCAGAATCCCCTTAAGGCATTTCCTGATGGCAAAGGGTTACCATGACTGTCCCTTGTTGATCTACATACATTAGTCCAATGCCTGCCCTTGGCATGTCTTCTGCGTAATCCAGAAGGGAGGGGCACTCTGTTCTAATTATGCTTAGAAAAAACATTGCTTCTAAGAATGCACTGTTTAACAATCCCTTTTTAGGTGACCATGTTTACCCAATTGAAACAATTGACATTTTGATTTTTCTTCAAACCTCTGAAAATCACCCTTTTTATCTAAGCATCATCATGGTCATGAGATTCAATATTGATTGTATCTCTGATCCATTCCTCCAAGAGTGCTGATCTTGCCTTTAATGGCCTAACTACCCTTTTGCATTGTGCATTAGCATTTTCAAAAGCCAGAGATGCAATTATTATTTCTCTAGCTTCTGAATAGTACTATTCTATTTTTTGTTGAAGTCAATCTTTTTAAGAAATCCATGAAGGTTTCCTTTGGGCCCTCTATAACTTTAGTAAACAGTTCAATTTTCTTTTCTACTTCTCCAATTCTTTCCCAAGCATTCAAAGCTGCTGCATAGCATAAACCCAGGTCATAAATCAGTACATCAGCATAATCTCTCTCTCCAATAAGTTGACGTTGGGAGGTTTCCAAACCTTTAGCCCTACTTCATTGTTCAATGGTCTTAGCCTCAGTTTTCTACCATGCCCTCTACTATAATTGAGGCGCAGTCTCTAAAACTGCTGTAACCAATTCTCTCCATTCTTGGGGGATAATTCTATTGCAAACTGACCATGAGTTTGCTATTTGTTTCACAGAAGGTGAATACATGCCATATGAGACTATAGCTTCCTTGAATCTCCTTAAAGCTAACATTTCCAAAGGAGCCCATTTAAGTCTTGCACACCCTTGGGGATATCTATCACTTTCCAGTTTTTCTCTAAGGTGACTGGATAAATTCAAATTGTTTATTTGAAAATCCTAGGCTGTTCTTCTTTAAACTGAATGCAATACTGAAATTGGTTCTCCATTAAATTCCTCTGTATGGATCTTAATATCTCTATAATCTGTTTTAATAAGTTTTTCTAAGGACTCTAACTTGGCACTTATATCAACAAACATTTTTAGAGAGGAAGCAAGAATTATCAAACCAACAATAAACATTAACAAAATGATAATTAATAGTATGTCAATCACAGTGAAATTGATTATTCCTTCATTTAATTATCACAATTTTAAAGCATCCATAATAATACAGAGACCTAATGCCCTCCAAGGCAATAGTGTTTCCCATTTTCTAACGTGGGGAAAAAACTCTATTAACTAATTCTTCCCTTTAAAAATTCCCAATTGTCTCACCAAATCTGTCAACAATGACATTGAACTGTGAGCTGTAACACACCTGAGTGGAGAACAGAGGTACTGAACACTCTGGCTGAGGACAGCTGCAGCTGACAGTGGGTAGCCATGTGCTGAGAGTGGCAGCCCAAGGAGAGGATTCAGGGGAAACCCACGACTCATGGGGAAGAGGGAGCTGTCTGTCTGAAGTAAGAAAACAGAATTGTGCAGAAGATGCACGTGTGGTGTGAGCTCCCTGAATGCATAGCCAGCCAGTCTAGGGTGGGTAAGTCCTATGGCATTTGGAGCCCAGGTGCTTCTGGAGTTGGGGTGGCAGCTGGAGAATGTTGTAAAGGGGCAACAGGAAAATCCCAAACTCGCTCAGAGGCTTGGAAATAAAAGAAAACCTAGCTGGCAAGGCAGTGACTCAGGCAGGAGCCCCTGAGTGTGCGAGTGGCTGCAAAGCCACATGCAATGCCTTTTTCGTGAATTCATGTCATAAAGTTGGACGCCAATTGTTGCATGACTTCTAATTGGTCTTAACAATAAAATTCCAGAGCCCGATGTGGGGCAAATGCTGAAAGATCAGAGAAAGAAAGGAGAAGCCACAGTCAACTCTTATCTTGCTAACTCTTCAGCTGAAAAAGGGATTAACTACTGTCTCCTTTTTTGTATGCCTCTCTCCACCCACCCATATCACTTGCTGTCTCTCTTATATACCTCTGTGGTTAGCTAGTGGCTGCCTCTGCCTGAATGACAGTATCCTGCAAGTCTAGGATACTCTGCCTTGAGCCTTGGTTCCCACAACCCGGGACATAGAAGGTTGATCCCATGAAGAAGAAGAAATAAGAACTAAGTTCTTGGGATATAAAATGAGCTACTTGGAATAAGGGAACTCTAATGGCTGTATGTGGGTTAATATGTCTCCCATCTTCTCTCAGATACTGCTACTCCTATATTTGTCATTCTTTGGTGTAGGAGGTCCTTCTGTCCATGTGTTGCTTTCATTGGTTAATGAATAAAGAAACTGCCTTGGCCTAGTTGATAGGGCAGAATTTAGGTAGGTGGGGAAGACAGAACTGAAAGCTGGGAGGAAGGCGGAGTAGGGGAGAGACACCATGGAGCCACCAGAGACAGACATGCTGAATATTTCCCGGTAAGTACTGCCACGTGGCAATACACAGATTAATAGAAATGGGTTAAACTGAAATGTAAGAGTTAGCCAATAAGAAGTTAGAGCTAATGGGCCAAGCAGTGTTTTAATTAATACAGTTTCTGTGTGGTTATTTTGGGTGTAAGCTAGCCAGGTGGCCAGTACAAACAAGCAGGCCCCCTCCTTGCAACAATCCTTGAGATCAATTGTACATAAACTATCAGAAATAAGTGTTTATGCACAGAAGAGAGATGCTGGTTTCTAAGCAGAGATAGAAAGATGGCACTCAGCTTTGTTGGCAGAAGCCACTCACATCCTCAGTCTTTTTAAAAACTTCAATAACTGATCATTATATGAGTTAGTATTAGGTGACAAGAATGAAGTCTTTATATTGTAACAGACACGGGGAAATGAATAATACAGACTTGTTGAAGTGGAAGCAGTAATAACAGGAGTGCAAGTTTGAATAATGCAAGTATAAGACTTGTTAGCATTTTACCAAGAACTTAGTGAAAATACAGACATAGCAAATGTCAGTCTAACTTCATAGTATTTTAATGGGTTCCATCTTTTCAAAAGGCAGATTAGCCTGTCACCCTTTTCACCATCACAGGATACGCTTCCTACTATAATCAACATCATTAGGACCACACATTGGGAACTACACAATCTCTTACGTTGATGCTCAGGCTGTTGGCTTTTTAAAAATACTGTTCTTAGTCCTTTAGAATTTCACACAATATACTTTCCCATTTTTTATTTTTTGCAGTTAAAAATTAAAAATGTCACTACATCATTTCCATCATTTTTCCAAGCTTTCAATATTCCTCCTCCCTCTCAAATTCATCGTCTCTTTATTATTGCCACACACACATATATATGTACACAAATATGTAAATACAACATGCTGAATTCATTGTTATTAGCATATTCATGATTTCATAATTGACCACTTGGTATTGGAGAACCAATTAGAAGGCAGCTCCCTGAGGAAGATTAATTCTTCCTCTCTTAGCAGTCATTAGTTGCTCCTAGTTCTTTGTCAGTGAGATTTCCCCTTCCATTTTAGCATGTCTTTTGGTATTGTCATTATTTATGTTTTATTTAGCCAGCCATATTGTTACGGTACCATGGATATTGCTTCCTGTCATTTCTAAGAGACACAAACTATCAGCATACTTCCTGGTTTTCCAATCCTTACAGTTCCCCACTCACCCATATTCACTAAGTCTCAGGCAAGAAGGTTGTGTTGTAGATGTGTGCTTCTGCGTTTGTGTATATGTGTGTTTGTACATGTGTGCACCTGTTGCATCTCTCCAGGAAATGTCTGTCACACACATAATTGGTGTCCAAAAAAAGAGACAATAATTTGGGGAGAAAGCAGTGCACAGTGCTGGCTATCGGAGCAAGGTATGAAATTGAGGATGATCAGGTTGAGGGGGAGCATCCAAGAACAGAATTAAAATACAGCCACCCCATCTCATGTTGACAACAGCTGCATAGTTCTTCTACGGGTAGTGAGACATGCAACTAGGGTTGAGCAATCAGGATTAGATGTGCCTACGGGAAGAATCCTGGAATGGCAATCATTGCCTATATGATATGGGGTGGTATGCCTGCTTGATGAATGGGGTCCACCACTTGAATATGGAGTTGTGGTGAAAACAGTTAAAAGGTTTAGAGGCAGTGTTGCAGCCGCTGACTGTAAAACATAGGAGTTGAGATTGTTGGCAGGCAGCTGCAGAGATTGCCTGGCCCACGTCGTGTGGAATAAGAAATATATCTAAGGCTGCAGTGGGAGCCAAGCAAGAAGTTCTCTGCTTAAAGGAGGAATTACA